>NC_141146.1:36719771-37969771 GCF_053477565.2 Lygodium microphyllum
TGAAAACGCTGATTGTCTATAGAACACGTACGACGATTTGGCGAGTTTCAATCTGAGATCATTGATCAGGCGATTGCGGATTTTCAGCAAACGGTAATTTGAAGTTAATATTAATCATGCATTGTACTCGCAAGCTAATTGAAAACCATACACAATAAGATTGGGTCTTGTTGGAAAATTTTCTATCCAGGGGGTTGATGTCTCGACCCAAGGGGGAGTGCACCCTTTGCGGCCAATTAGAAGAGTTCCTGGACGTGCAATAGATGGATTGCAAGAGCTAATCCACCACTCGCAAGGCCCATCTATACCGTCAATGCCAGAGGAGACAGACAACCTTCGCGACCTACCTACAATCTTGGAGCCTGAGATGGAGGCAATGATCGATGCATTGATTCTCATGGATGTTGAGGCATCTGACCCGCTTAGAGAGGAAGCATCCATACCATTATATGATGGGTGCCGAGTATCTCAGTTGAAGACATTGCTTGCACTCTTAAGTGTGCAAGAAAAATACGGTTGGAGTGATACGAGTGTGACTGAGTTATTCAAGTACCTTGCACATAGGCTTCATTGATTATTATTTTTTACAGTATTATTGCAAACATTTGTGCTTTTTCAAGGTGTTTTATGATTTTTTTCAGGTTATTGAAATATCATATATTACCACCTACAAATACCATGCATGAGTCTCGTGATGATGCACGACATGTTTTACGGAAGCTTGGCATGGACTACAATAACATCCATGCATGTATCAATGACTGCATACTGTTTCGAGATGAATACGACACTATGGAGACACGTCCAAAGTGTGGTGCTCACAGGTATCGATAGGACTTGCAAGAGCAAACCATCCCTCAAAAAGTTCTCAGACACTTTTCACTCATCCCCCGCATAAACCACATGTTTCGCACGTCTGGCATGGCAAGCTTGACAATGTGGCATGTGCAAAATAGGTCCACGGATGGAGTTTAACGAATATTAGCGAATTCGCGCGCATGGAGCCACATTGACTCTACCTTCCCAGGCTTTGCGTGAGAGCCAAGGAATCTTCGGCTCGGTCTTGCTATGGATTGTGTGAACCCACTCGGTCTGTGCTCGACTTCTTACAGTGTGTGGCCTATAGTGCTTGTCAACTACGACATCCCTCCAGGCTTTCTACGAAGAAAGGACATCTCATCCTTAGCTTGCTCATCCCGGGCCGCTACAAAGTAAAAAATATGGACGTGTATCTTCATCCATTAGTCGATGAGCTTAAGATTTTGTGGGAGGAGGGGGTCACTGTGCAAGATATGAGCAGGCGCGATGGCCGGCGGTCGATCAGCCAACATTCGATCCATTCTCATGTGGACGATGCATGACTTTCCGGGATTGGGAGAGTGCTCAAGTGAGCAGACCTCCGTTCTTGCTGGTAATATCTATATTTTATTTCATTCAATCAAGTATTCACTAGGTCGTGGCTCACCTTACAGGTCTGGTTACCTCAGGTTATCATGCATGTCCATTGTGTGGGCCACAGTTAGACTCTCGAAGGTCACGAACCATGAAGAAGATGGTATATCAAGGACATGCCGCTTTCTTGCGGAGGATCGTGAACTCAGGAAAGGTTTTTTTGGACGACATCCAGCACGTATGAACGCTGCAAGCTGGTATGAGCTGAAAATGGTAAACCCGGAATCACATCCAAATGGAATGCGATGGTTCGCAGTTTTCTACGAGTTGCCATATTGGACCCACTTACAGGTCAACCACTTGTTGGATCCCATGCATATTTTCAAGAATGTGGGCAGCTTGCTATGGGACCACATCACAAGAAAGAGAGACACTATAGGGTCACGAATGGATTTGAAGGAGGTAGGTAAGATGGAGGCGCTTTGGCCACAGTCGAGTGCTGAAGGGGGAGTACAGCTTCCTCGCGCTCCCTGGGTTTTGTCTACCAAAGAAGAGCGCATTGTGAAGCAAGTAATCAAGTCTATCCGCACTCCAACGGGTATGATGCGTTCTCTCAGGTCCGCATTTTCTAAAGATGACCAATTGTCTGGGCTAAAATCCCATGATTGGCATAAGATATGTCAGATTTGTGAACAGAATGGATTGTAATTAGCGTGGGCATTTTGTAATTTGAAAAGAGGCCATTATTCATGATGCTTTCTCATTTGTGGCAGTTTGTCCTACCGATCGCGATCGCAGGATGCCTTACTCCAGAAATTCGCGGGGCCATTTACAAGTTATCGACTTTGTGCAATGGATCTCACAGAAAGAGATTAAGACGTCCTCTATTGAATCCGCAAGGCGGGGAGCAGTTTAGATGGTCTGTCTCTTTGAGAAATACCTGCCCACTAGCATGCTCACGATACAAGTTCACCTTCTTGTGCATCTTGTGGACCAAGTGGAGATTGCTGGACCTGTCCATACGCGATGGATGTTCTTCCTGGAGTGCTTCATGAAAACCCTGAAAGGCTTTGTGCGACAACGAGCTCATCCAGAAGGTAGCATGGCAGAAGGTTGGTTGGTGTCAGAGGCGTTAGTGCATATCTCACAATGGCTACCAACAGTGGAACCAGACAATGAAATGCTATGGACGCTGAAGGATGATGATAGACTGACTGGAGATGTGGTGGTTGGAAATGGGGTAGAAAAAAGAATGGATGCCTCAATGGAAGAGAAGGTGAATCGCTTTTGTATGTTGCACCATGCCTCCATGGAGACGTGGCTCGCTAAGTACCAGATTGCAAGGCAAGATCGAGAGGAAGCGTGAGCTGAATTCCGACGCAGTACGCATCACCGACCGATTCGATATCCCGAAGGCATGGAGGAGATGCCACGGTTTATGTCAACACGATGGTTGCATGGAGCCTTGACCGCAGCATCCAGCGAAGGGACAGAGGTCTCAATGGAGGAGTGGGAGTTCTCGAGGGGATGTAGTCCAAAGGTGATGAGGGGTTTAGAATGTGTCGTATCTAAATTTGCTTGCTACATCTAATTTGAGTGTTTCAAATGTGCAATACAAAATATATAGTGCATCGTGGTTGCGCGGACAGCATTTTCGCGTGGAGCGTATTGACAAAATGCGCTCCACAATGGACTGTGGTGTCATGGCAAGGTTTGAGCAAGAGAGCCGACGACGAGCAACGGATCCGAACATGGTTGTGGATGAGATGGAGTATTTTGGGAACTTGCAAAGTATTATTACGGTGGATTACCGTAGCTTCTCCATGATACTATTCGATGTGCAGTGGTTCAAAGTGGTACTTGGAGGAGCTGGAGCAACAGTTCGACGAGGTCCATCTGGGTTTCTTGAAATAGATTCCGAAAAAAAATGGATGGATTTGCGGGACACCTTTGTGTTGCCGGCCCATTGTGAACAGGTGCAAAGAGTCATTTGCTTGCTAATTGTAATACGACATGGTTTATGTCACAATGGTTTGAACTCACTTTGTACGTGTTTGTGAACAGGTAATCTTCTATCCAAACCCCCGACAACCTCGATAGTGGTATGATATACCTTCAACTCCTCGAAGTGCGAGAGTATATGATCAAAGCAATGTTCCAAGCATAGATGAAGAAAATATGCAAATAGAGGGGTCGATATTACAAGGGGTGGAGGCCACCGCAAGTTTGGAGCCCGCATCGGCTAATAATGATGGAAATACAGAAGTCCAAGAATTTTTTGAGAACGAGGCAAACTCATTCTTTTGTTGTGACATGTCTATCGACCTTCCAGTGTATGCAGAGTTGTATCAGGAGATTAACATGGGACCATAGAATATTTCATTCTTGGAGAATTGTATTACTCAATTCGTTGTTTAGATCTTCCATAAAGGTACATAAGATATGCATTTTAAGAGGGATTTTTCAAAAATTATTTATATTATTGTGCTTTGTATAGTTTAAATTGATTATTCTAACACCATTTTTTATCTGTGCAGGTGACATTTTCAGGATGAGTCGAGGGATGAGCGATGAGGAGCTTCAGGACATGATGGCACGCATGTCTTCAGATCAGTTCGCGAGATTCAGAGAGATGGCAGACCAGGAGCTGTCTCGTTCTTCGTCAGGGCGCTCTGCTAGATCTGCTTCAGCGCGATCAGATGCTTCAGCTTCGAGCAGACGATCTCGACGCTCACGACTTGGGCCAGAGGGAGGGACTGCATCAGGATTAGGGGGGTGCTGCTGTGGAGACACGGACGTGGTGTCTCCGTCTCGTCGTTCAGCTGGAGCTGTATCACCTCCAAGATTTGTCACACCTGTGGGGACGTCTACTCCAGTTACTCCGGCTTTTGCGCAGCCGTCAGCAGCAGGTGGCACCCCTTTTGGTGGCACCCCCTTTGGTGGCACCCCTTTGAGTGGCACTCCAAGAGAGGGTACCCCCGTCAGTACACCAGATGTACAGGGGTCTCCTGGATATGCCCAATAGCGTGGACGGAGATGGGAGAGGACCCATCTTAGGCAGACTCCTAGGGGTTATGGATACCTAGTTGATAGTAGGTCAGGAGCCATTATCATGAATGATGAGGGGAGGAGGGTGATGGCTTGCATGAGGGAGTTGTGCCAACAAGTTTTTTGGCACAATGTCCTGGATCATTGGAAGAACATACCGAAGGGGAGCAAGGACTACATAGTAGCATCCTTGCACGAGGAGTTTCCGGTGCCAGCCGCAGTAGATAGATTCTCTACGGGCTGGATGATGGATTGCATGCATGCATACATGTCACATAGACGATCCAACGCACGCAAGGCAATCAAGAGTGGGGCTACAAAGCCCGAGTGGTTAGATGCAGACGACTGGCGCCAACTGAGGGAGGAGGCTACAGATTCGCCAGGACGTTGGAGTCAGCAGCGGTAGGCGGCGAGGGCACGACTCGAGGCCGGAGTGGTGCATCATCTTGGGAGTGGCGGCAACATGACATATTTGGAGGAGTTTGTAAGTTTCTCTTTTGTTTTGCTTATTTGTTTTTTTAAAATATTCTTTGTACTGACAATCATGTTTCTAACAGTTAGCATTTTGTTTTCTTTGCAGTACTCCATTATAAATTGCGATCCGCAAGGCCTTGAGACTCGATATGCAGAGAGGCACGGTCTCAATGCATTGATTGACCGATTGTATAGACGCGGCGGCCCTGTAAGTCACTCATCTTTCTTGTTCGTAGTTACCATGAGATATTTGAATGCATTATTGTATGGTGGATTGATATGTTGTTTCTTTTTCTGCAGAATCTGTTCGATGCTCCTTTGCGGTGGGACGAGCTTTTGGGGGACGAGGATTTGTAGCTCGCCCTTGGATCCTTGGAGCTCACACACCTTTAGTTTTTAGTCGCCTGATCTATGTAGACATTTTCTATGTATTAGTGATATCCTTTCATGATTGTACCAATCGCATTTTATGCGATCATGTATTTATTTCATGTATCAGTTTTATGATTTCAGTATACATTCTTTTTGTTTGCAAGCGCTTTGTATGCAGTAGTACCGAAACTATTTTATATGGCTCTCATACAACACACAAGCTGCCCTACCACAAAAAAAATTTCTCCTTGTTACTGTCGCTATTTGCGTCGCAAATTTACTACTCGCGTCGCTATTGGCCTCGCTATGAGCGTCGCAAATTTACTGGTTGCGTCGCAAATAGCGACGCATATTGTGACATCTCTATGGCGTCGTCAATAACGACGTTTTTTGCAACGACGGGGGCAAATTTTGTTGTTTGTATTTTCATCGCTTTAAACATCGGTATAAGGTCTATATCTTGTAGTGAAAGGAGAACTAATTCATTAACTTTGTGAGAAAAGGAAGATAACAAAGAGGTTTGCTTCATCATATTATCCGCAGTGTAATGGTCTAAATGAGTGATTCAATGGTGAGTTAATAAGAATGTTGAAAAAAATGACGAATGATCATCCTCAAACATGGGACATTGAGTTTCCAAGTGCTTTGCGGGCTTACCCTTTAGACAAGAAAGGTACATGTTTTTTGCCATTTTAAATTGTTTATGGAAGAGAAGCCTTATTACCTATAGAACTGGAAACTTGCGAAAGTTAGTATATGTTTATCCTCTATATCACATGCATTCAAGGTCTATTTATAAATATCCTTATCTATGAGTTTTTCTTGAATAAAACATAACCCTTTTTTATTCAATCGATAAATAACCCCTTCATATTACACCCTTCTACATGTAAAAAATGTATAAACATGGTATTTTAAAGATACCTTAATTTAAATCCACGTGATGCACACTTATATTGATGAGTAATGTACTCGAGAGTGGAAATACCAACTTCAAGGACACTTGAAAAATTGAGTGAGAGTGAAAACAAAAATTATCTCATAGATAGATTGTTGCAATTATAAGAAGCAAAATTGAACACAGAAGAGGTGTGTGATCATTATAAAAGAAGTCAAGAAAGAAATCTTCAACAAAATAATAAAAAAATCAAAAATAAAAATGTGAAAAAAGGGGATCTGGTTTTGAGATATAATAACAAGTTGGATCATATTTCCCAAAACAAATTCCAAATGAAATGGGAAGGACCATTTAGGATCATAGGGACTTATAAAAATGGGACTTATGCATTAAAAGATTTAGATGGAAAGGTACATAAACAAAGAATCAATGGATACATATTAAAGAAGTATGTGTCAAGGTTGATGACAATTCAACTAGAGGAGTGGTCAGAACAGAAACACATATAATTACAAAAGAATGAGAAAATTGAATGGATGATAGATGTAGCATCTTTTTATGAAAGCAACTGCTATACATGAATGCTTACAAACTAGGGGGAGGGCTAAGTATGTCAAGTGCTTTTGCATAAACTAAAAACCCCCTAGAAAACCTTTAGATAGGTAAGATTTTTGTAGCTTAGTTATTGTGTGATTGTTTGTTTTGTTGTTTTATAGCTCTATTTTTGTGTTTGTTGAGATCACGATTGCTTTTCGTCATCTCATTTGGATTTTTTGAGTGTGAAAACATGATAGCGTTGGTCAAGATTGGTGTTTCCTTGGACAGGTTGGAGCTAGAGTTTTGCTGATAGCTATGAAACATCTTAAAACATATGTATTTTCTTACTGATACTATTGCACATCACGAGAGGATTGTGGATTGATGAGCACTTCACATTATTGCACTTGTTTAGATACACTGCACCTAGGGGTTATGTCTAGATTTTATCAATTACTTCCATTCCATGGGTTGGGTTGATACATGTTTTAATCTTGGTAATCCAAGAATGTAACTTGGAAATAAAGTATTTTGAATGAACTAAAAAGAACATAGGTGCTGATGACCTTTCCGGAATAACACACACTTAGAACAACACCATAAATCAAATATCTATAGATTTAAAAAGTAATAGCAAGACTTCAATAACAATATATTAACACACAAAGAATCATAAATGAAATTTGAAAAAATAATCCTAGTATCCAAAAAACATAGTTAATTCAAAGCAACGTGTTATATTATGTAAATGAACAATAGGAAGTTAAGCTAGTAATTCCTAAGTCATTGTTTCAAAACAACTATATAGAACATTTTCATACTCATCGATTGTCTGGAAGCATAGGCTTCCACAAATGTCTCGAATTTATAAGGAAAAATAAAATTTGGCCAAAACTTCATCATTCTAAAGTACACTTTTTAAAGAATTATAAAAAATGTCAAACATTCAAACCTTAAATAGGAAAACATGTTAGACTTGTGCAATCTATTAAAGTGTCCAATCCATTCGAGTTGTAGCTTGGGATATCATTAGTCCACTACCCAAAACTAGTAAAGGACACAAACACAAAATGGTACTCAATCAATATCTAATACAATGGTGTGAAGTGAAAGTTAAATATTCTTTCCCAAAAGAAATACTTTAAGACCAACGATGAACCTTCAAGCGTAAAGTAATTAAAATAATTTGTTATTGTTTAGAAATTAAGCAAACATTTGCATCACCATATCATCCACAAACAAACATGTTAATGCGGTTTCTAAATAAAACAATTACATAAACAATTTGAATGTATGTGGATCCTTTACAATAGAATCGGGATAAAATACTACCATATGTAACTTATGCATATAGATGCTCAATACAAGCATCCACTGAAATAGTTCCATTTAGGGTATTATATGGAAGAGACCCAACTTTTGTTCCAAAGATACCTTTACGAGAAATACCAAATTAATATAAAGATGCAATGAATTCATACTTAGAACAATGGAAAAAACAACCATTAATTAGATTAATAATTCAAACAAACCTTCACATAGCTCACTTTAGACAAAAACATTGTACGGTGATATTGGAATGATAAAGTAAAAAAGTGGAGATAAAGTATTAATCTATTATCCAAATAGAAAGAAGAACTTAAATGAATCACTACAACATAAATGTGTTGATCCATATATAATAACAAATAACATAATAAATAATATATATGCTGCAAAACAATTACATAAGAATACAAAAACAATTACACAAGTGACATAAATTAAATAGTTTTTTCAACATACTGATGAGGATGTATAATAGGATTTATCAAGGGAAGAACTGAAGAAACAAAAGGATCATCATAAGAGATAGTTCCTGAGTTAGGAGGGAGTTGTGGAGCGAGTGGTGGGATGCTACCCACACACAGGGCTCAAGGGACATTGGTCAATCGAATTGGCCACCCAACTCAAATACAACTCAATGGACATTGCTCATCCAATTGGCCACCTATCTTGGGAGCATTCAATGCTAATAACAAACTGGAGGCCATTTGATAAACTCTAGGAAAACCCAATGGGCCTCTCTTGCTTGTATTTAAACAGAGCTTTGTTGAAGAAGAAGCAAATATGTATTTACATTACACTCCTTGTGTCTATGCATACACATACTCTCTATCTCTTTGAATTTCACACCTCTCATAATTCAGACAATATTGAGATAAGTGTACATAGATTGTAGTCTCACTACTGAGAGATTGGTGACAATATTCAAGCAATGACAAGTGATACCCTTCTTGTTTATTTTTAAAATTTTCCTACATAAGGCTCTCCTTCTAATTGAATCTATAGTTAAAGTAAAAATGTTGAGATGTAGAGAGAGAAGATATGTAGAAAGGCGCGATAAAGAGAGAAGGGACACACCATATACACTCCCAAAGAAAATGTCATATTGATCACAATCTACATATATATAGGTGAGACTTAGTTTAGATAGGGTAGCTATATATAGCTCCAACACCCTTACTCAAAAAAAGTCTCAGGCTACAGATGAAAAAACCCTTGTGGAGCACAAGGGAAAAACTCAAGCTCCTATATATAAATGTGCAAACATGATCAAGAAGGACTATTGTGTGCATGTAAAGTGAATTGGTGCATATGAAGTGAAACGAAATATGTATGTACAATGATGACCAAGAGGTCTAAGTTATATGTGCATATGAAAATGCATCAAGATTAGCATAAGGTTGATGTAATGCTAATTGTCCATCATTTTGTATAAAGTGAGAGTTTTTGGTAGAGCTCACAAGACAAGGAGTACTAGCAAGATGTGTAGAACCCAAACCAAAATTTTGAATAATATCTTCAATGAACTTTGTTTTACATAGTTATAAAACACCCTTTTCTCGATAGCATTGAGTCTGACTACGAAGACATGAGTGTATGTCTCCAAGATTGACCATATCAAATGCAAAAGATAAAACCTTTTTTACTTGTTGAAGGAAGTTGAGATTATTAGAAACAAGTATAATATCGTCTACATATAGAGCAAGAATAACAATATTATATTTGCAAAACTTGACATATAAGCTAGCAAATGAAGAACAAGAGATAAAACCTTGTTTTGTAAGTAAAAGATCAATCTTTTGATACCAAGCTCATGAAGATTGTTTGATACCATAGAGTGCCCGATAAAGTCTACAAGCAAGATTTCCTTATGTTTGACTACAAATCCCTATGATTGCTCCATGTGTAATTCTTCCTTTGAATCACCATTAAGAAAATTACTCATATCCATTTGGTGAACCTCCAAATCAAACTCAACAGCAAAAACTAACAAGACTCAAATACTTGTAACATGAACAACAAGAGAGAAAAATCCTTGATAATCAACTCCTGCAATTGTGAGAAACCTTTGGCAACTAGCCTTGCTTTTAATTTGTCAAATGTTCCATCTACTTTTTTTTTTAGTCCTATAAACCCACTTCCATTTAATAGAAGTATGTCGAGGTGGTACCTCAGTTAGAACACATGTACCTTTATAGAGAACAAATTCATACTAAGCTCCCATGGCCTCCTACCATTGTTTCTTTTGTGGGGATAACATGGCATCACTATAAGAGACACAGTCTTCACAAATATTGAGAGCATTCAAAAAAATATCAACATCATAAACATGAAAAGCACCATGCTCATTATTAATTGGAAGATTAACATAAAGATCAATGACAAGGTCATCATAGTAATAGTAGGTGCAAGTTGTGAATTCTGATTTGAAGAGTCAATATTATCTCATGAAGGAGGTTCATCATCATATAGAAAGGGAAAAGAAGTGAGTAAGGACCTTGTATCATCAACGTTCTCTAGTGACCACGTCCACCCAACATCCTCCTGAGACCATGTGCTACCTATAAGTTACTTATTGAAAATATTATCATGACTTATGATTACCTTCTTGGAAGATGGATCATAAAACTTGTATCCCTTAGAAAAAGTTGAATATCCAATGAAAATAACTTTCAAACCTAGAGAATCAAGTTTTCAACGAGTCTCTTTGGGTACATGAATATAAGCAATACATCCAAAAGTCTAAAAATATGAAACACAAGCAATCTCATCTGTCCAAGTAGTAATCTGTATTTTATCAGAACAAGGAGTAGTTGTAGCTGGACGATGATTTTGCACAAGAGTTGCTGTTAAGACTACTTCAACCTAGAAACATCGAGATAAGCCATAATGAATGAGCATACATTCCATGACAGAGAATAGTCATGTTTTTACATTCAACAATACCATTCAGTTGAAGAGAGTAGGAAACTGTATATTCATGATGAATACCTTGATGAGTATAATAATCATTAAAATAATTTGAAATGTATTCTCCACCATTATCACTACGAAGTTTCTTGATGTGAGGACCAGTATGAAGTTCTGTAGCTTTTTTTATATTTCTTAAAAGATAATAAAGATTCTAATTTTTGTCAAGAGAAAAACAATTGTATATCTTCAGAAGTCATCAAAAAAATTTTATAAAATACCAATATTGAGATTTTGATGGAGGAAAAGGTCCACAAATATCAATGTGAATAAGATCAAGTAAATCTTTAGAATGAGTTGTGGTAGAAATGGAAAAGAGTTTGTAGAAAATGCTTTCCCAAGTGCATAATATTCACAAATACCCATATGAGGATGAGCTTTGAATTCCATACCTTGAACAAGGTAATGCCAATAAAGATCAACAAGCTTAGAAAAATCAGATTGGACAAAGTGATGATGCCATATTTTGTTGTTAAGATCGTGAGGAGTTGCAAAAACATTGGCAATATCTTCCTTTAAAGATAACTCAAAAAGATTACCATTTCGAGGGGCAACAGCTATCGTTTGGACATCTTTCTCAATATGACACTTGGTATGGTCAAAATCGACTAAGAGACCAAGATCCACAAGTCTTAGAATTGAAAGAAGACTCCTTTATAGATCTAGGACATGTAAAACTCCACACAAAATTCTTATTGAAGAAAGAGTACTGAGATATAAATCACCTTTACCTTTGACTTGATAGGTTGTGCCATAGTAAGATAAACTAATTACTTGACACAAATAGAATGATAATTATGTAACCATTGGGATTGATATGTCATGTTTTCCATAGCACCAAAATCAATAATAAAAAGAAATTCATCACGAACATGAAGTAACCTTTCCGGAGAGATATAATAACTCACATAATTTGCTTCTTCAATAGTGTTATCATATGTAGTAACATATGCTTTATTACAATCTGAATCAAAATGCCTCTTAAAACATAGATGGGTTGGATGATCATCCTTTTTGCAGTAGTCACAAGGAGAATAATCTTTGGATAAACGTGGTTGTTTATTTGTAATACATGTTCTTCATCATATTGTTTTGCCGAGCAATCATCTATAGTGTGACCATTTCTATTGCAATAAGAATAATGTTTGTTAGGAAACTTGAGATGAAAGAGGTTACCACCACAATGACTCCTACCTATATAGCATGGAAAGGGGTGCCTTCTTCAAGCAAGTAAATTTTTGTCGATTCTTTCTTTTTGAGTATGTGTCCTCTTTTGATATTATAAGAGTTTCTTGATTTGTATGTCATCATTCATATCATTGTATATATTCAATCAAACATATACAAGCTTGATCAAATTTGATCCCATCTTTGTTAGGTAATATGGTAACAATATTATCATAAGCAAGATCCTTTATCAAGAACCTGTGTTACCAATTGCTTTCGTAGAATAGCATCACTAGCAAATGAACAAGGTGATTCATAAAGTTCTTGAATGATTCGATGTGTATTGTCATCGAAATTCCAATGTTGTATGGTAATTTAGTGAGTTGACTACGAAGGTAAATTATTTCTATGATATATTTCTTCTCAAAATTTACTATAAAATACTCTCATATAGCTTTTGAGGTTGAAAGATTACAAACATCAATTCTTGAAGAGCAAAAAGAATATACTAATGAGTTGCTTTGTCACGTTTGACAACCCACTCATTATAAATAGTTTGCTATTCTTCAAAGATAGATCCTTCAATTTCAAGGGTCTTATTATGAGCCTAATTAATTGGATGAGGTGGACATTCATAATTACCAAGAACAATATCATGCAAGTCATCGCCTTCAAGAATTAGCAGCATCTTTACTTTCCACCGAGGGAATCCTTGCCCTTGAAAGTGAGGAATGGAATGTTGTCCAAAAGGAAATTAGTTGATGATTACAATATTCGACATAGCTGGCTGAGAGAATATGTACAATATGATATCACAGAATCTGCACACCATATACAAAATGACAAGATGAAAGAACAGCACAACAAATTGTACATAGAAGCTATGCTGTAAGAAAAGGTGTTTAGTTTAAAAAGCATACTCCAAAAGAAAAATACCCAAGATAGACAAAACGTGTAAGAGAAGAAATTGGTTCAAAATAGAAGAGAAATATACACAACACTGAAAATGTTATCATTTTACTTTTTGGTCAAGAATAGATGATGATCCGGGTAACTTTAACAGAAACACAAAAACACAAGAGTGAGTAATCATAATGAAACATGTGCCATAGAAGTTTGTATGAAAAGCTATTTTCATGTTTCTTTTCGTGTTTCTAGTCCAGTTTATCTTAAGTGACATAACTTTTGACACAAACATCAAATTGAGCACAGATTTAATAGAAAGAAAGCTTGGGAGTCCTAGCACATCACACACTACAACAAAAAGGCTCCATAGATGCACTTGTAGAAGCAATATTTGAACTGTGTTAAAAAATGTCGAGTGCATTTATTACCGCATCTACTACCGTGTCTAAAATTTCGAGTCTAAAAGCGCGCTTATAGTGAAACCCACACGCCCATATAGACGCACCTATTAACACGCTCCGCAAAATATATAATCATATTTACAAAAAATTAGATATATTCATATTCTATGTCTATACATGCGTGTTACTGCGCGTCTACAAAGGTGTGTACTCTGCAAATTTTTTACGATAATAGACGCGCATTTTTCTTGCAATTTAGACGCGCTAATAGACGCGCAAAATGGAGGTATTAAAAAAAAAACAAAGAGCATGTGGCTTTGCAAGCCACATGCTCTCTGGTTTTTTTCCCCCCATCAACATCAAATTGTATGCTTAGGGAAAACAGAGAAAGATTATTTCAAAGATTTTTGTACTGAAAACAAAACAATGTATGTAGAACACGAAATTTCATATATATAGATGAAACGTTTTTACATGATGAGTTCTAGTGCTTGTGACCTCAAGTATGGTCATGGTCGCAAGCACTAGCTGAAAGTAATACATATCAAAAATGAAAACTACAAGCCAAGGGGAGGCATGTATGCACGGGGCTCCTCTACATCTTCTCAGAAGAGGCATCATCATCGCTACCACCACCATTGTCGGTGCCGCAATCGTTGCCGCTACCGCTACTGCTAGTCCCCCCTTCGCTATCCTCAACTACATCAGGGTTTGCCTACACAAAGGATTAAGGTATATAAATACCATTACAAACAATAAAAACACAATATTAGTGAGTTTGGGAATCTCCCAATTCCCATTTTTTGAATACTAAAAAGGTTGCATCCAAATAACATGCCTGTAAGTTTCTCAAAACCATATGATGTGACCTATCATTGGAAAGCACTTGAAAATTGGAATCTATTGAGCTGTAGAGCGCTTCATTTGGAGTTATAGTGTTCAAGTTATGACAAATACAAACATTTGACCACGTGTCCCAAACTTATGAAAAAATCCCATATTCGCCAATATGGTGTTTAAATTAGAGTTACCTATACTTTTCATGTAAAAAATAAAACATACCTCTTTTGGTTGTGGAATCCTCATGGCACGATTATATTGATCCTCCGTGATGAGTTCCTCCTCGTAGAAATGCTGCCAAGTGGACGCCCGGTTATGACCTCGATGGTAGCCTACCTCTCTAGGAGTAGGCATCCTACCAATGATATGATACTACAAAACAATTTGAACATACAATGTATTAGAATACGCTACATAATGAATTGAAACAAATTACAAAATTTAATTTAAAAAAAGAAATCAAATAATACTTACAAACTCAGCCTCCCATGACTCCCTACCACCCGATCCATAATGCGACGATCCCATGGTTGCCATCTAGATACGTCACGCCTCTGCATGCTGGTGACTTATCATTTTCTCTGATGCTCTCTTCTTGGCCTCTTTCCACTCCTTGCGGTGGCAATTGGGTAGTTGGCCATATCCAGGGCGCCCCTGCTCTTGTCTCCACAGTGACTCCTTGGCGCGCGTCATAAGGTGAGACCTCTTGTTATGAAGCACATCTCTCACCTTTGACCGTCCCCAATCATCTGAGAATCATGAATTATCGGGATTAGGGTACCTTCTATGTACTGCCCGCAGCACCTCTTGCCACAAATCTTTTTTTTTGTGCTTGAAGGGAATCATACAATCTTTGTATGTGGCATGCACGACACTCCTCAAGTAGGCTATCACTTCCCTCCCCTCAAGGTTATGCAAGATACCACAAACATCTGTGACAGAGTAGTACATTTGTGGAGGCTCACCTCTCTCATTTTCCGGTGAGGGTGATCGAGAGCCACCTCCTAGGCAACCCCCACAAAGCCCTCGACCTCCTCGTCCTCCCGCACGACTCTCCCTCGATGCACACTACCCTCTACCTCACTCGATGCACATGCTTCTGCAGATGCACGTGCTTCGGCCGATCCATGTACTTCAGCTGATCCCTATGCATCAACTGATCTGTGTGTATGCATAGTGCGTGGAGTACTTGTTAGTAGAGGTGTACCAAGGTTTCGTGTTTGTGCGGCAGTGCTAGGCAAAGATGTGATAGGTGTCCCAGACATGACACTAAAAATCTCCTCTACAGTGGGAGGGCGACCAAGATAACTGGTCATCTCCCCCATGAATTGCTCCTTGTTCGGAAAACCTCCAAAAAAGCTACTAACACCTCTAGAAAACTCCGCTAAGGTGTTGTTCATGCGTTCCAACTCAGGATCAGTGTTGGAAGATCCAGGATTCCACATCTACACAAGCAAAAATCCATTACTACCATGTGCAGATAAAACATATTGCATGCTGCGTCTATACCCGAGTCTGTCAGCCTGTCTATTCCTACGTCTATACCTTCATCTACACTGTCATCTAAACGCGCTGACAGACGTGCATAGTTGGACCATATTTTGCAAACTGTTATAAAAAACACGCAAAAAAACATCCATAGATGACAGTCTATAGCATGTAAAAAGAGAGAGAGAGAGAGACAAAGAGACAGAGAAAGCAAACAAGATTGAGAGAGAGAAGAAGAACTCACCTTCTTTGCTTGTTCCGACAGGTGGCAGCTAGGTTGCAAGCTTCTTGTCCTCCTTCTCCCTTCCCTTGGTAGGTTTCTTGAATCTTCTTCTCTTCCTTGCTATTTGGCTCTTGTTCTTTACTCTTTGGCTCTTCCTTCCTCCTGTCCTCTTTTTACTCTTATTTCCTTCCCTCATTGTCTTCATGAAGTGATAGATAGACATGATTAGTGATGTCAAGCTCGAACTACAGAAAATGCGCAAAAAACGCAGGAAAGCACTGGTTTGAAAAGAAATCCACAAAATTTTTTAACTTTTTTTAATATTTTCATGGCGCCTCTGTAAGCGCGTGTAATTGTGTGTGTATATGTACAGATAAGACATATTACACGCGCTGATAGACGTGCAGTTACAATTAAACTGATTAGATGCTAGCTTTTGGTTGTTTTTTGATCAACATAACTTTCCTAGTCTTTCAATATCAAAATGTTTGCCTCCATGTTGTAAGTATCAATGCATTTAGGGAATATGACATATATACCAAATGAAATCATATATGTCCTTATGATTTAGGTGTAATTATGTCATCATCTTCTACTAGTATGGGACATGCTGAGTCAACAAACACTACATCCTCCAATGAGGATGAGACATTGCATCTTCACAATCAAGACGCTTGGCTACGACGAAAAATCAAATGTATGTGTGATCGTTGTCGAGGATGGTTTTTTTTAGCACGTCGAATCACAATGTCACACCTTAGCATGTACGGAGAGTGAGACCAAGAAAAAGGCCCAGTAATTTTTACTGCTTTATTTGCACAAATATTATTGGTTTATGTTGTTTCTTCACCATTAAACTAAACCTCGTTTTTTTAAATTGAGTAGGATGTGGTACCACATCCTCAAATGGTCCCTCCAGGGCGTCGAGAGGCTGCGAAGCGTGGACGCGAGGAGGCAAAGTCCTCAAGAAAAGTAGAGACTGATGACGACGATAGCAGCCCTCTTCAAATGCTCCATCAAGTTTTGGAGGAAGAGATTTTGGACAACATGGTGCACGATTTATTTTCCCATGAGGTTTGGGGGGAGGGCGCCACTAGAGAGATAGATGACCTGCTACACATAACGTCGAAAACTCCATTGTACAAAGGTTGCACCTACTCTGTTCTACGTGCATCTCTCGAGATACTGAACTTACAAACTATTTATGGATGGAATAATGCTAGCTTGAATGCATTATTGAAGTATGTATCATTTGATATTAATTCATAAATGCTTCTAGACAATATTCGCAGTTTGTTAACTCTGTTTGCATAATATATGTAGGTTATTATTTTGCTTTCCTAAGCCAAGGTCTACCCAATATGAGCCGAAAAGCTCCAAACCCTACTGGCATAGCATGACAATCAATTTTCATAGACACTCCATAAACCTCCACTTCCAAATTCTGAATGATACCTAAGCACCTCACTTTAGCATGATTAGAATGATAGATTCAAAGTTTTGATCATTCAACAATTCGAAGTCCAAACTACTCTACACAAGCCTAAGGAATCACACTAATTTATGCTCCTCCATCAATATTTGCTTCATCTATGTTCTAATTCTTATACCAATCATCAACAATAGGATAAATATCGGGAAATTATTCTACACTCAAAAATCTCACTGTTCCTTTATTTTTTCTTTGAACTTTGAATTTACTAATTTTATCCACTGTCCTCTCATCTTAGGACACAACTCCATCAATTGAGAAAAATATATATAAGCTTTCTTACCCATCATATCCGTTTTAAGATCATAATCTCTCTCTCCTTGTCCCAATGGAATATCGGTATAGTAGCATGATAATGTTTTCTAGGCACTCTCCATTTATTTTCTTCTCTCTTCTCTCCTCTCTTTATTTTCCTTCCTCTTTCTTCACTAGCTTTACTAGTCTCAGGTTCATCTCTCTCAGGATGTCTCCTCTTTTTATTACAACATGCATTATATCAACATTTTTATTTTTCTCACTTTGATTTTCTAAAAGAATACAATTAGTGGCACTTTTTCTTTTCTCTTCTTTAGTCAACCTAAAAACTTGAGTTGTAGAAACATTTTTTAATTCTATCCCAAAATCATTTTGTCTATTTGGTAAGTTTTGGGGTAGAGGATACATATCCCCACTTGCTTTAGGCATATAGCATAAGTTGTGCTTACATGACCTATTTCTCCACAAGAAAAACAAGTCACCATTGGTCTTCGATAATATCCTCTCCCATTTCCTCCCCTTCTATTTTCTAAATTTTTGTGACTTATTAGTCCTATAGGTCCTCCACTTCTTCATCCCCAAGCTCTTCCTCTCAAAGCTCCTAATCTCATGTTTTGCATTTGACGTGACAATTGACCTTCAACCTCTGATCATGCTAATTGAGCATTTTCTCCTATTAAAACCTAAAACTTTTGTCCATCCCCTTGTCGATTTTGGTCTTTGTTTTCAATGTTAGGTGTTCCAAATGATTCTCTCTTTCTAATTTTCTCAAATTTTCTCTATTTTTCAATGGCAATCACTACAACTTCTTGAAAAGTACCCAATTCCTTAATTTCCAGTTTTGTTCTCACCTTTCACTGTAAATTTTTAACACAATGTTTTGTTTTGAGCATTTCAAGTGCTCTTTCTCTTGGGTCTAGAGATACATTCCAATGATTTCGAAGTCTGTTGTACTCTAAGGCAATGAAATTCTACAGTCTTGTGTTCTTTTTTCTAACAAGTTTGTATTCTTTTGCAAAGATATTAGGAAGTTTCAGTTTCCTTAAAAGGTTCAAGAAATGCATGCTTGGTTGCTTCATATTCCATAGGAACATGAGGATTTCTAATTTAGAGATTTTTTCATAATTATGAAACCAATTACAACCTTCATCCAATAGTTGAAATTTTAGAATCGCTTAGAGGATCCTCTCCTTTTTTTCCATAGAATTCAAGAAATGAACTGGCCATCAGAAAACAATCTCAAACAAGAAATTGATCCATAAAGCACAAACAAAGTCAACTTTTTCGACACTCCTTATAGTGTGGGCACTGAAAAAGTGATGTTAATTGAGTAGTGATAAACAACATGCCTCACTCACTACCCACCAATAATGAGATGTTAAGGTGTGTTGGATAGGATACTGACTTTGTTATCAAACAATTCAAAACAAAAATTTGGAAAGTTTCACAAAGAACAGCACACAAACCCAAACAAAACTACTATAGCTCTAAAAATTTTAAGAGACACATTGGGTAAAGCATACAAAAACATTCAAACATGAAAATATTGAGTCCAAAAACAAATAATCTTCTTCATATCTCTTAAATATTTGATACAAGAAGCGTCATCTCAGTAGTGTCCAAAACTCTTGAGTAAGTTTCTCATGAATATGTGGGCATCACGTGGGTTCAAAATAAGGTATTTTTAAAATACCATTTTTTTCATTTTTTAAATACAAAAGGGTGTAATATAAAGGGATTATTTATAGATTGAATAGAAAAGGGTTATGTTTTATTTTAGAAAAATTCATAGATAATGATATTTAGAAATAGAATGTGAATGCATGTGATGTAGAGGATATACATATAATAACTTCCCCGAGCCAAAACTCTTGCAGTGACTCATTAACTTTTCATGAAGAATCATAAGTTGGGTATGGGACCCTCCTCTTAAAAGTCAACAAATTTCATTCAAAGCATGAAGGCCACTTGCTCTTTACTTAGTCCTCCTTAAATAGATGTCTATGCACACATTGAGATTTTTGAAAGATTTTACTTTCTAAATGTTTTAAAAACTTAAACATTTAGGAAATATGTTAAGCTTTATATCTTTTATAAGTTTTGTATATTCCTAAATTTTGTTGACTTGTTTGTCATACAGGTCGTCCACTTCTTTCCTAAGGTCTTCCTCTCAAAGCTTCGACCAATTGGAGCAATTATTTCTTACGACTTGTCATGCATGCTTTGCATGTTAGAGTGACACATTTGTTTGTATAGGACTCTAGCTGGAATTCTTTCAAGAAAGCGCTCAAAGACGAATCTTTTCTAGAGGATTATGATATTGCTACATGGAAGATATTTAGAGAGTGGATCTATTAGCCCAACAAAGGACTTGTTGCTTCTGAGTTGTTGCAAGAGTTTGAAGAGCGATACAACCAATTGGATGCAGTAGAGCAAAGAGCTCCGAACTCAGAGAAAGTGGAGTTATTCTTGCAGGTTGCTGATCCTACACTTCAGGATGAGTTGGAAGAGCTTATAGAGGACCGTACGCAACCTATGGGATTGAAGACGGATTGGCAAGATGCTGTTGATGCAGTTTCTACAACATTGACAAAGAGGGAGAGATGGAAGGCTCGCTTGCAGAACGTAATGTAGTCACCATCAACAATGTCTTCTCCTCATTGACTTCTCCTACTTCTCTTGTTGTACCATCCACTACTTCTCCTATTTCTCATCCGGTGTCTATTCCTATGCCTATTCATGTTGCAATTGTCAAACCATCTGCAAAACTGACTATCGAAGATATGGTAGAGGAGATTTCAAATAACTTAAAAGATCTACCAATCAAGCTGACTAGAATGGAGTAGCAGCCTAATCCAGCTCCAATTTTAGCCCCAACTTCTTCTATTCTTGCAAATTCTTCCAGGAATGATCTTGTGTATCGTTGCATGTGATCTGATAGTCTAGGTCATGAATAGAAGGAGTGTTAAGATTTTGAAGAGGCAAAAAGGCTAAAGCTTATAGTTTGGAAGGACAAGATGATATGGTTTGGAGATACAGAGCAACGGATTAAACCAAATATTGGTAAGGGTGGTATGAAGAAATTGTTGGAGGAGTCTCTTTTGCACTATTCTTATGTGATGTGAGAGGTGGTAAGAGAAGCTGTTCTCTACTCGGGGGGGGTCACTCGTTAATATATGTATATATAACATGAGTTCAAAATAAGGGGTTTTTAAAACACCATTTTTATACAATTTTTTACATATAGAAGGGTTTCATATAAAGGGGTTACTTACAGATTGAATAGAAAAGGGTTGTGTTTTATTCAAGAAAAATTCACAGATTAGGATATTTATAAATAGGCCGTGAGCGCACGTTATATAGAGGATATATATATAGTGAACCTCCCGAGGTTCTCTATGGCCTAGAATTAGAGAAAATTTTGAAGGACAAATCTCCTTTATGGTCCTATGCATTGCATGCACAGAAAAAGGGGAAAGCTTCAACATCTGAGCTTTCAGCTGTAGGTGATGTGATCAAGAAAGGGACTCGATGGGATGATTGAGTTGATATGCTTGTTGAGGAGAAGTGGAAAATAGATAATGATCAGCCTGAAGGTTCAAAGAGGTTGACTAGGAGGAATGATCCAGTTTCTCGTCCTTCTTCTTCATGTTTAGAGCAAAGCTTGGCTGATATTCAGAAGCTGAAAGTAGAGGAAGATTAGAAAGGCCCAAAGACAAACGATCCAAATCCAAAAAAGCAACCTCGATTCAAGCTACTTTTCAACATTGAGAGGACTATGGACTTTGAAGAAGGTGCTTAAGGATCAGATTCTTAACTACAAAATTTAATTCAACCTTTGAGAAGTCTTGGGGATCGCCAAAATAGAATTTCATGATGTTATCATTGACATCATTAAAAGAAAATCTCATATTATTGAAGAGCTGACACATGATATGATCCATTGAGAGTACTAATTCGGATGCTCATATGATGAATGGGATGAACAAGGTCTTACAGGATTTTAGTCCTGAGCTTACTATGCCTTTCATTGATGATCTGCCTATTAAGGGTTGTTTGAGAAAGAGAAAGATGATACTTTAGATGATCATGGATGCACGTACTTTGTGGTTGTGCATATCAAAGATGTTGAGACGATTGTTTGCAGGCTAGAGGAAGTGAATTTGACCTTGTTGGGGACTGACGTCTATTTTTGGTGCTAGAAAGGTTTTGATTGTTGGACATATGTGTGGTTATTATGGCAGGAGGCCTTCCCCTGCGAAGGTTGATGCCATAGAAAATATTACAAAGACTTGCTTTGCTACTTCAGAGGTAGGTTCTTGGAGCTTGTGTATTTTATCTTGTTTGGATTCCTCATTCTTCTCATATTGCAGATGATCTCTACCAGCTCTCGAGGAAAGGGCATCGTTTTTCTTGGGACATGAGGCACAATAGAGCTATGTAGAAGCTGAAGAGATTGTTGAGAGAGTTGCTTAGCTCTTTGGAAAGTAAATTATGAGTGTGGGAGACCTATTATACTCACTATTGATACTAGTCCTATGGCATTGGATGGGCTGTTGGCGAAGATGATGTAGATGGGAATAGGTATGCTATTTGGTTTAGGGTGAAAGTCCTAAAAAAATAACAATGAAGGTATCCATAGATTAAGAGGGAGCTCTTGAGAGTTGTCATGGCTCTCAAGAATGATAAAGAGTACTTCATTGGTGCTACTATGGTGGTCAAGTCTGATTTTTTTCCTCTTCTAGCTATGATCACGAGTTGTTCTACTCCAAACATTGCCATGATTATGTGGATTGGGTACATAACATCCATGAATCTTGAGTTCAAGCACATAGCAGGTAAAGACAACCTAGTAGTAGCCAATATGCTTTCATGAGCAAGGTATGATGATATGGATTTTTCTTGCATTGATGAAGTTGATGATGGGGCTAATCTTTCAGCCATGTATGCTGATCATACTTGTTATGTATCTACTTTGGAGATCTTTAATGAGTCTTTGTATACATGAGAGTATTGTATATTGGTCGTTATTTGAATCCCATGTCTAGACAGGATGGATGGACTGATGCGAACTTCAAGAAGATTAGGAGAAAAGCTTATGGTTTCTTCTTGCAGAGTGGACCACTTTAGAAGCATCCATGGAAGCGAGGAGGACAACCATTGAGAGTTGTATGTGATAGAGCTTCACAAGTGCGAATCATGAAAGAGTTTCATGAAAGCCTTTGGGATGGACAGAGTTGTTTGGGTGACCTATGAGAAGATTAGAGAGCGCTACTGGTGGAGAGGCATGTACAGAGGTATGTCATAGTTTGTTAAGACATGCATTGATTGTTAGTTGTTTTCTTCAGTGAGGCATAGAGACGAGCTTCACCCTACTTACCCACTATGTATTCATTACAAGTGGATTCTTGATTTGATTACTATGCCTATTGGATTGTGGAAGATGTGTTACATTTTTTTTGCACAAGAAGATCTCACAAATCAAGTGGAAGAAAGAGAATTAAGGACGAAGACTTGGAAACATTATAGAAAATAGAGGTGAGTTCAATGTTGATGAGGCTAGGGAGTTTTTCCTATACCTTAGCATTAAACTTTCTTTGACTCATGGGAAGAGTGAAAGGACATCTACCGATTGTGAAAGCCTTGGCCAAAGCATGCGTGTGGTAGATGGGTCAAGGAGTGGCCTAGATTGTTACATTATGCTTTATGGGCTGATTGCACTACCCATAGTGTGACCACACGTTATATGCCAACTGAGTTTATGTATGGACAGAAACAAGTCATGCCTACAGGGACTTGCACACTTACTTGGAGTGCTTTACCATGACAGCAAGATTAGATGACTAGAGAGGATCTTTTGGCTCTTCGTATTCATTAGTTGGAGAGGAGATCTAAGAATATTGAGAGAGATTTTCAAAAGCTCTTAGAGTGGCCAAAATTCAAAGCAAAGACCGATTTGATAGTAGACACAGATTGAGACCTAGAGAAATTGAGAAGAAAGATTGGGTGTTGGTCTATTACAGTAGTCTAGGCAATTAGTATAGTGCTATCCACAAGGTTTCAAGAGGATGGTTTGGGCCTTATTTGGTGTAGCATGTCCATGACAATGCTACGTATTCCTTAGCACAGCTTAAAGGCCTTGTGGATTCTGATTGCAGGACAGAGAATCAATTTGTTCAAGAGGAGAGATGATGCAACCTATGTAGTTGAGGAGTAATGAGAAAAGGAGAAAGGAGATAGACATGAGAATAAGGAACATGTTGTAGAGGAGGAGATAACATCGACTAAGAGCTATCATTGACTGTCACTTTAGGGAAACCACCACAATGACTGCCATGGCAACACAATAATAGCAAATAGGTAACACAAGCTCCAGTTCATCCACAATATGTAGTAGGAGATGGATTTGTATCATGAGAATACTTCCAAGCAAGTACTTCTTAAAAAGACAAACTATCTCCATCACTCCTTGCCTACCATTTGAATTGAGGATGTCCTTATCTCCATTCGAGAGATTCACTACTCTAAGTTCAATTAACTTATAAATGGTTAGCTATATCTTTGAAGTGAGATAACTCACAATCCTGATTGGTAATATAAATAGTCCCAATTCTAACACATTGTATATTATAAATGAATATACAATAGAAAATGCAAGACCCCTTAATCAAATTAGTGACTATCTTGGCATTTACAAACCTAGCATATCCTATGCCAATTGTAAAATTTAAGTCTTATTTCAATTCTTGAGAAATTCAAACACCATCAATGTATTATGCATGTGAATAGCTTGGTCACACTCTCATCGCTCCATCCATATTTTGCTTGTATACTCAAGAGTGTGAGAAGTCTGTTTCAATAGGATGCACTCAACACTCCTTGTTTCATGAGCAATGATTGAAGGTAATCCTCTCACATAGCCCAAGAATGAGATGATAAGGAGTGTCCATTATCTAGCTGAATTTGTCTATCTATTACACTCAGTGACAATTTTTTTAAATTGGCAACCAAAACACAAGCAAAAGAGAAGGACTATGCCACTTGTAACTTCAATTACAATGAAAAACGTGCACAAAGTAGAGCTTCTAAGACCTTTAAACAAATTTTTAAGAAACGTGAGCTCAAAAAAACATAACTACATATATTCTTCATACCTCTTTTGGGTAGTGGTTATAGATCAAGCCTTCAGTTTCATGCTTCCAAAAATTTAACAAAACAAATTCCCAAAAGCTTATAAGAAACCCTTCTCATAAGATGTATGAAAATTAACTTGGAAGAAGGGTCCCTAATTCTTTGTTCTCTCTCCTATATATAGGTTTTTTCTAGTATGAAAAATTAATTTCTTTTCATTAAATTTTGCTTTTATAAGAGCCAAGAACACTTCATTTTACACTTGTTAGAAAAAGTGGTCTAGCTATGTCCATTTGTTTCTACATTTTCTTCTTCCTTAAATTACTTTTCATATTCTTTCTCTTTGTCACATTCTTCATCTTCCTCTGCAACATTAGGTACTTTAGATTGCTTCTTGCCTTCTTGCTACTTATTTCCTATGGCTTCACTTCCTACTTTTCCTCTTCAGTCTTTGACTCTTTGAGTGTTTTCTCATCTTTACTGCAAGAACCTTTGCAACAAGTTTTGGCTTGGCCTCTTGCTTGTAAGTCTTCAGCTTGGTTTGTCTTCCTTCTCAACAACATCTATTTTGTATACCCATAGAAATAAACACTATTACAAGTGAGAAATAGTGAACTTCCTATCAAATATCAATTCTAACTACATCTATTCACACTTTCCGTGGGACAATGTTTCAACAACTATTTTTCAATCACCAACTCTGAGTTTTTCTACCCCTCATTTTCCTGGATAATTGTTGTAGCACAATGGATAGGACCTTTGGAGCATAAAAAATGTAGAGGCAATCCTCAATGCTACTGAACTTTGATCTTCACAACCTCAAAAGGGGTCAATAGGGCTACTCTTTTTGGTCTTAGGATCCTTGAATGTCATATGTAGAGCTGCATTTGATCCCATTAGGAGAGTATACTTTCGGGTTAAGTGTGTTGCAAATGGAGTGAGACCCTTCCATAAATCTCTTACTCCTTCTTGCTAGATGATTGACTTTCCATAGTGCAATATCCCCTTATAATGACCACCTCTATCAACCAAAGCCATGTCTTAATGACATATATTGGTTGCAAACAACATGATTCCACAATCCCACCAACAAATCTAGAATTTGCTTCTTGATTTACACCATTTCTTATGATTGTGGGACCAGCACCAGACCACAAACCAAGAACTCCTTCCTCCCCTGATGCAGTTTTGATTCTATTCTCACAATTAAATTTCTAATGCATCCATCCAATCCTCTAAAAAAAGACTTTTTTACATTAGCATGCCATGTGACACTCAAGATGAGTCCTTCAGCTTAAGAGAATGTATGATCATAGACCATACTCTCCCTATCTTTGATGGTAAACAATCTTACACAACCATCATCGCAATTGACAAACAAAAACTATCTCTCTTTGCAAATCTCTACCACTTCTTCTTGCTCAAGGATTCAAAACATCTTAGTAACAACACCAAAGGAGTATATCTTTGAGTAACTTCAAAACTTTGAACCAAAGCAGAAAATGTTTTACCCTTTGAACTGCTAACCAACTAATAGCATTTATACTCCATCACATGCATTCCCAAGTCCTCATGCAAGGTCCATGATCTCTTATACTTCCAAACTTTTCAATCAAGCACAAATTATACAACTCCATTTGATTTCTGCATGAACATAAGTTCTTGATTTGACATTTCCATAAAAGTTAGGAGTGCTTGACTATTTCTCAAAATCACATGGCCACCTTAACAATGAGCTATCATTGTCGAAGGGTTTCGAAAGCAAAGTCGCAACTTCAGAAGTTCTTCATAAATTTCAAGATAGAAGATCCATCATGCAAGTAAGCAAAATGAGAAAATGATGCCAAGTCTTTGTTTTATTTTCTTTATCTTTCATCATTGTTCTATCCTTTACAACTTTCCCTTGATAAGTTTGGGACTTGTGGGTGATGGTAAGAAATCAAGAATATGTTGTCATGTTATGACTCCAATGTCCTGCGAACACACCGTCTGACTTTCGAGGAGGTTTCTTTGGAACAGGAGGTAAACAGTTTTCTATTAACTCAAGAGATTGAAACAATCTCAGAAAACATCCTCTCCTCACAGTCTTCAACAAACGAATGGATTTCTAAAGCTGTTGAAGGCCTAAGATTGGCAACTAGCTGACGCTCTATTTTTATTAGCTTGTATAGTTCACTCTGTTTGAAAAAAAAAAACTTCTGCAGACTCTCTCGAGTTTGGGTACTTGCTGGAGTTTTGAAGAGGTAATCATAAACCTTACACTCTGATTGTGATACAGATCCGATGGAAGCAAGGTCTTCCTGAGGGTTACAAATAGATGATTTTGAGATTGATGATCATTCATTGGTATAGCAGAGCAGTGCGGCTGTCTTCTATTGCATGAGATTCTTCCATGGTGATGGTCGATGCCATTGTCAATCCTGACATTTAGTTGTTTGCCATGTACAGCAGGCCGTTACTCTGTGAAGCACTTTCGAAAGGCTCAATTTCATCTTTGTGGGAAGCTTTCCTTTTCCTTCTCAATTCCACTCCCTAGTTGTTATGCAGACTGCCCAAACCTGTGGCCAAACACAGAAACTTCATACGAATTAATCACAGTTTCTGTCGACATCTTCACCCACCCTCAGAAGCATCTTTCGATTCATCTATCAGAGTTTCTGTCTCCTTTCTATCTACAACCTCTTCAGCTATCATCCTGGGTGTTAATTTCCAGAAGGTGTCTGAATGACTGCAAGGCTTCATCCATGAGGTGTAGACGTTGCAAAGGTTTATTGATTAATCAATCAAACTTCAGTTTTAGTTCAGATCTCCTGCGCTGTCCTCCTTGAAGCCCAAACTCGAGGCTGATACAACAACAAACTCAATTCCTTAATTCAGAATTGTTGCCGTAGAGGATCACAATCGTAGACTATTCTGAAGACCATAAGGACCCAATAATTCTGTGATCTGTTGTCTTCTTCAGCTTTTCGCTCCCCAGAGCATTGCATTTCCACACATGATTTATTTGATTGATATGAGAAACGGATATGAGAAACGGAGAAAGAGAAGGAGGTCCAGGTTGTATGTGTTAAAGTATTTTACTTTGAAGAATCCTCACGATCCTCCTCTGTCCGTCTCTTCTTATTACTATTGCTTTTTGACAGCATTGTCCGTCTTTCTGTTTGTCGTCTTCACTCTTGATTCATTTCTTCTCAGTCGCAGCAAATTCCTCTGATTCCGTAACAATGGTTTCATTGCAGTCTTCTAATCTCCTTAACGTGTTCCTATTCTCCCGCGCTTCTTCCTCTCTGATTTTCTTCCGCCCCTTTATTACATCCAGGCTTTTGGCACCCCTTTCCGTCATTAAAAAGCTTGATTCTCTCTCTCTGACCCTCGCAGTTTTTGAAACTGTCCAATATGTAGCCTAAAAGCAGAGATCCACCCTCCTTAGCTTCTTCACCTCCATTCGCCTTGTGATTCCTTCCTCCCAGAAAAAACAAAATGCCCAATAAAGCTTTTCTTTTCTCCCCCCACAATAGCCTCAGAAAGGCGGCCCTTTCATGGGCTCGAATATGCCTCCACTAAATATGAAACACTAGAACCCAAAAATGTCCCAACAAGTGCCTTAGAACCTTCTTAGACCCTTCAATCATCACATGGAACCGAAAAGGTGTTCAGCACTAGTGGGAAAACTGCATTAGCAGCACATTTCAGCTTTTCTACTCTTTGTACATCTGATAATGCAATCCCATTCATTTCTAATGAAAGTAATGCTTCCCACCATTGTTGTACCAAACGCCGCAAAAGCCATCTTAAACAATCAACTTTCTTTCTGTGAGAAGATCCTTACATAAACCGAAACCTTTCCAAATTCCTTGATGTTGACGATATTAATTACACGCTTATTGTCAGTGGAAACATTGCAGTATTTGCTATTCACAGCAATAAGATTGATCGTGTACAGATTTGAGAAAATGCCCTCCTCTTGCATTTGTTTGTATAGTTGTAATGTCTTCTCTCCTTGACCCTGCTCAACATAGACTGAAAGCAACCCTTCATGCTTGCCACTATACTCATACGCAGAAAATAAATGTAAACACAACAACCAAGTATGTACAAAGTATCAAATCACACACACAACTTTTGGGTGGTTTTCACACCTCGAATGCGCAGCAATACGACATCATGTGGACCCATATGAGCACTTTTTGCAGGAACGATACTTGCCTTGTGCATTCAAGACAAATTGAAAAATCCTTCATAATTTTCCACATGTATTCTTCCATAAAAACCACTATAATGTACACACACTTTGAGTCTTCAAAAACAACTTTTGCTTCAGATGTACTTACCTTTGTTTATGCATTGTGTCCTATTAAAAGTATACTTTTGAAATTAAATTTCATGCTTAACAATTATACATGACATTGAGAAGAACTACAAAATTAAATCAATGCTATGCAATCATACAAGCAATGCTACACTCAAAAAGATGTATGCATTGGTAAAAACATAGTGCCTAGCCGATCTACATGTTCCCGTGTGCTATGCAAGATGCAAATACAATTCTTTAATTACTATAAATTCTTAACCTCACCTCTTATCATTCGGCAACGAAAAATGTTGTACTCTACTCTACTCTCCCAAAATCTCACAATCTCTCAAGAAAATATGGTCCTCATGATATTGATCAAGAAAACAATACATGTCACAACTAAAGGCATCCTACACAACTCTCAAGACTCACCTAACCACCACCTTTCCCACTCAACTAGTATTTCTAAGTATTGTGATGAATATCTCATTCTCGTGTTGCGTACAAAGAGCTATGCGTGCACAATGAAGGTGCTCTCTCAAGTGCGCCTACATCTAAAAGTTACTGCATATAACTATAGCAGGCATCATGCCATGCTAGTACTCAACGAGGTGCATAACATGTATCAACCCAACCCATGGCATGTAAGTAATTGATAAAATCTAGAGACAACCCCTGGGTGTAGTGTATCTAAACAAGTGCAATGTGAAGTGCTCATGAATCATTAATCCTCATGATGTGTAAGAATATATGCAAGAAAATACATATGCTTTAAGATGTTTAGTAGTTATCAACAAACTCTAATTCCAACCTATCCAAGGAAACACCAATCTTGACCAAGGCTATCATGTTTTCACACTCAAAAAATCCAAACAAAATGACAAGAACCATTCTTGATCTAAACAAACACAAAAATCCGGCTACAAAGCAACAAAACAAACAATCACACAATAACTAAGCTACAAAAATCTTACCTATCTAAAGGTGTTCTAAGGGGTTTTTCATTTACACAAAAGTGCTTGACATACTTAGCCCTCCCCCTAGTCTCCAAGCATTCATTCGTAGTAGTTGCTTTCATAAAATGATGCTACATTTATCATCCATTCAATTTCCTCATTCTTTTGTTTTATGTGTTTCTATTCTCACCACTTCTCCAGTTGAATTGTCATCAACCTTGAGACATACTTCTTTAATATGTATCCATTGATTCTTTGTTTATGTGCCTTTCCATCTAGATATTTTAATGCATAAGTCCCATTTTTATAAGTTATTGTGATCCTAAATGGTCCTTCCCATTTCATTTGGGATTTGTTTTGGAAAATATGATCCAAGTTGCTGTTATATCTCAAAACCAAATACCCTTTTTTTATATTTTTATTTCTTATTTTTTGATTAATTTGTTGAAGATTTCTTCCGTGGCTTCTTTTGTAATGATCACACACCTCTTGTCTATTCAGTTTTTCTTCTTGTAATTGCGATAATTTCTCTACGAGATAATTTTTGTCCTCACTCTCACTCAATTTTTACAAACGCCCTTGAAGTTATTATTTTCACTCTCGATTATACTACTCATGAATATACGTGTGCATCACGTGAGTGTATATTAATGTATTTTTAAAATACCATGTTTATACATTTTTAATATATAGAAGGGTGTAATATAAAGGGGTTATTTATAGATTGAATAGAAAAGGGTTATGTTTTATTCAAGAAAAATTCATAGATAAGGATATTTATAAGTAGACCATGAATGCATGCGATGTAGAGGATATACATATAGTAACTTGCCCAAGTTTCCACTTCTATAGGTAACAAGACTTCTCTTCCATAAACCATTTTAAATGGAAAAAAACATGTCCTCTCTTTCTTGTCTAAACGGTAAGCCCACAAAGCACTTGGAAAATCAATGTCCCATGTTTGAGGATGGTCCTTTGTCATTTTTTTCAACTTTCTTATTAACTCACCATTGAATCACTCAATTTAGTCCATGACACTATAGATAATATAGTGAAGCAAACCTCTTTTTTATCTTCATTTTCTCACAAAGTTACTCAATTAGCTCTCCTTGAAAACTTGTCCCCTATTAGATAGAATCTCTAAAGGTGTCCCAAACTTACATCATATGTCCTCATATATGAATTTACCCATCTATATAGCTCTAATGATTTTGAGAGCTTTAGCTTCCACCCAGTGAGAAAGATAATGAACTGTGGTTGAAATGTATATCTTTACTCTTGATGTATGCGATAATGGATCAATTGTATCTATTCTTCATTTTTCAAAAATATCATAAGCAAGAATTGTTTAGCTTGTTTCTAGTGTTTATATTTTCTTACTCATTCTTAGACATTCATGACATGATTTATACCAACGATTTACATCTTCATGAACACTTGGTAGCATATGCCCTTTAATTAATTTTTTTGAAGAGCTATTTTGTAGGAATAATGTCCTCCACATCTCCCTCATGATTTGTTTCAAGAATATGATATATTTCCTCCTTCCAATACACTTTTCCCAAGATTAAATCCACTCTCTTTACATAAAGAATATCATTCACTAACTTGTACCTTCCAAATCTTCTCAAGAACTCGTATTTCGTGTCTTTAAGAACACTAGATTGTACTTTCCCAATTAAGATAAATTACTCTTCCAATTCAAAGGTATCTCTTCCTTTGTATAGAGAAAAATCTACTTTCATAAAAAATACTTGACAATTTGCTTGTTGGGTTGCATCATGATCTTCCTAATTCTCTTTCTTGGATATATGTTTCAAACTCCAAGCCTCAAACTAATTTAGATCTCTTCTAATTCTATTATACATTCTCTTAAGTTTGAGATTCTTGATTTGCCAGACTCTGAGGTTTTGGTAGTGAATAACTCCTAAATTCTACAAGAAAATATTACACTAATCATTATTAGTTCAATTTCAGCATATGTTCTTTCTACTTGCAACTTCACTCGACTTGCAAAATAGATAGGTGTCATGTATCATGAATTCTTTCCTTGTTGCATAAGGATTGCTCCAATAGCACCTTCTCTTACTGATGGACTCACAAAAAATGCCCTCTCTCAATTAGGTGCATGGACTAATGATGCAATTATTTGAAGTCCAAATTGTTCTACACACACTTGTGTAATTACACTAACTTGTGCTCCTCCATCAATATATGGCTCTTCTATATTTTGATTTTTATATCAGGCATCAATCACAGGACAAATATTAACCACATATTTAGGAATTTGAAAATTTTCATAAAGTTTAAGAATTTGTAATGTTATTAATATTTGGACACATGGTAAATTCTTATCCCCTTATTTAAACGTGAAATTTTTCCTAGATACCATATAAGCAATCCCCCCAAGTCCCACTCTCAAATATGGGGTTAAGATTTAGCCACTTGGTCAAATCTTTAATCCTTATTTAAAAGTGGAAGTTGGGAGATTGTCATATTCTCTAATATGGTATTTATTAGATAACTCCTCTACACTCAAAACTCTTACTGTTCCTTTTTTTCTCTCTCTCTCTTTTGGATTTACTAATTTCTTTATCCTTCTTTCTTTTCTTCTTTTTTATCTTTCTCCCTCTTTCCTCTCCAACTTTACTAGTCTTAGGTTCACCTCTCGCTACATTTCTCCTCCTTTTCATTGTTGCCATCACATCTATAGTTTTATTTTCCTTGCCCCTTTTTTTAAATAGGATATAGTTTATGGCCGTCTTTCCTTTCTCTTCTTTCATAGGCTTTGGTATTTAAGAAGAAGTATGGGATTTTATTTCTATACCATAATCATTTTGTCAATTGTGAAGATTCCGAGGCAAATAATACATTTCCCCTTCTACTCTTGGTGGATATGGACAATTTTTGCTTATGTGACCTATCTCCCCACATAAATAACAAGTCAAAATTCTTCTAAAATATCCTCTTCCATTTCCTCCTCTCATATTTTCTTGACTACTTTGTCCCATCAATCCCCCATTACCTCTTCTTAATGGCCTGCCTCTCAAAGCTCCTAGCTCCATGATGTACATTTGTCTTGACAATTGATCCTCAACTTTTGGAGCTAATTGAGTAGCTTGTCTTGCTAAAATCTAATATTGTTATCCATCCTTGTGCCAGTTTTGATCTTTGTTTTCACTATTAGATTTTCTATATGGTTTTCTCTTTCTAAGTTTCTCAAAATTTCTTTCTTTTTCTATTGCTATCATCACTATTTCTTCAAAGGTGATTTGTTTTTTAATTTCTAATTTTTTTCTCACCTCTCCTTGTTATTTTTCCACAAAATGTTTTATTTTTACCATTTTAGGTGCTCCCTCTCTTGGGCCTATGGATGTGTTCCAACCGATCCCAAAGTCAAGTGTATTCTAAAGTAAAACAAATATGGTTTGGTCTTCTTTTTTTTAACAAGCTTCTATTTTTTTCCAAGGGTCTTCAAGAAGTTTTAGTTTTCTTTAAATTGGTCAAGAAATGCATGTTTGGTAGCTTCATATTCTATAGGAACAAGAGGATTTTGCAATTCGAGAGTTTTTTCATAATCATCAAACCAATTTCTTTCTTCATCCAACAACTAAAATTTTAAAATTTGGAATTTTAAAGTCGAGTCTGTTTTAATCCTCAAACCAATCACTAATGATCCTCTCCTTTTGTATCGTGAATTTATGGAAAAGAACTGGCCATTGAAACATAGTCTCAACAACTCAACAAATCTCAACAAAGTCAACATTTTTGGCACTCCTCAATAGGGGGACCAAAAAATATGTTTCACAAGCTGTAATAAAAGATAATCCTCTCACACAATCCAAAAATGAGATGAAAATGAGTGTTTATTATCTCATTGTCATTTTCTCTCTTACTACACTCAATGAGAATTCTTGAAAAGTAACAACCAAGACACAAACAAAAACGAAGGATTATGCCACTTGTAACTTTATTTACAACAAAACACACACACAAAGTATAACTTCTAAGACATTTAAACAAAAGATTAAAAAATGCCAGTTCAAAAGAGCAAAGCTATGTGTATTCTTCATACCTATTTTGGGTAGCGGTTATACACTGAGCCTCCAGCCTTAGGCTTACAGAATTTTGACAAAACAAACCCCCGAAAGCTTATCATCATCCCACCTCTCTTCTCACATAAGAAGTATGAAAATTAACTTGAAGAAGCGCCCGTGATTCATTGTCCTCTCTCTTATATATAGGTTTTTTCTAACACAAAAAGTTTAATTGCTTTTCATTAAGTTTTACTTTTCTAAGAGCCAAAACTGTTTCATTTTAGGCTTTGAATTTTTTTGTTAAACAATCCTTTTCTTAAACTTATTTAATGATCTTCCTCATTTTTATTCTTTGTTTGCAAATGATCATCCTTCCTTTCTAAGCTTGTTAGAAAAAGTGGCTAGGCTATATGCACCTTATCATGAATTTTCTTCTTCCTTAAAGTACTTCCTCCAAATACTACTCGTCTTCTTGCTCTTCATCACTTTCTTCATCTTTCTCTACAACTTTAGGTATTGTAGCTTGCTTTTAGCCTTCTCGTTATTTTTTCGTGTGGCTTCACCTCCTATATATTGAGTGTTTGACTCTTTTAGTACTTTCTCATCCTTTGCTGTAGGAGCCTTTGCAGCTAGTTTTGGCTTCGCCTCTTGCTCGAAAGTCTTCATCCTGGTTTGTCTTCCTCATCACATAATCTTCCTCTTATGAGTCTTCATCATCAAAGTCATCAGATTCATCCCCAACAAAATGCGTTTTGTATCTACACAAATAGACACTGTTGGAAGTACTATTATGCGAAAGAGTGACTTTCTCTCAAAGCTCAAGTCTAACTGCATTTGCTCACACTTTCCTTGGGACAATGTTCAATCAACTATTTCTAAATCACCCACTTTAACTTTTTCTACCCTTCCTTTTCTTGGATAATTGTTGCAGCACAATGGATAGGACCTTTGTAGCATTGAAAATATGGAGACAATCCTCAATATGCTGCTAATGTTTGATCTTCACAACCTCAAAAGGAGCCACAATCCTGAGGGTCTCGAGGACACCTACACCTTATTCCGCAGCCAATCTATCAATAGGGTTAATATTTCCAATCTCAGGATCCTTGAACACTATCTATAGAGCTACATTTGACCCCATCAATGTGTTGTAAATGGAGTAGTACCACTCCATAAAGCTCTCACTCCTTCTTGTTGGACAATTGACTTTCCACAATGCAATATCCCCTTATAATGGCCACCTTTGTGTCTAACTAAAGCCATGTCTTGATGACATCTATTGGTTGCAGATACAATGCTTCCACAATCCCACCAATAGATCTAGAAATTGGTTTTTGATTTCCACAATTTCTCATGATTATAGGACCAACCCTAGCCCACAAACCAAGAACCCCTTCCTCCCCTGATGCAATTGTGATCCTATTCTCACATTTAAATTTCTAATGCATCAATCCAATCCTCTAAAAAGAACTTTTTTACATAACCACTCCATGTGACACTCACGAAAAGCCCTTTAACTCAAGAGAATGTATGGGCATAGACCATGCTCTCCCCATCTTTGATAGTAAACAATCTTACACAACCATCATTGCAGTTAAGAAACAGAAAACACTCTCCATGCATGTGACATCCAAGATGATTCCTTCAGCTCAAGAGCCTAGGGGGTCCACCTTAGAGAACATGTAAGATACCACCTGAGTTCAAAAGAAAGGGCATTATATTTAATATAATTTATAGGATTACATTAACAAAAGGGAGTTTTTAATTAAATTTTTTAAAAAAATTATAAGTTTAGTAAAGTAAAAGGAGTCATTTTAAGGCCTTCTAGCATGTAAATGATTTCTTATAGGTGGACAATTGGGGCTCAAGAGAATGTACAAGCATAGACCATGCTCTCCCCTTCTTTGATAGTAAATAATCTTACACAACCATCATCATAGTAGTTGACAAACAACTCTTTCTCTTTGCAAATCTCTACCACTTCTTCTTGCCCAAGACTTCAAAAAATCTCAACAACAGTAGTGAAGGAGTATATCTTTGAGAAACTTCAAAAGTTTGAACCAAAGTAGAAATTGTTTTACCCTCTGAACTGCTAGCGAAGTTAGAGCATTTATAGTCCACCACATACATTCCAAAGTCCTCTTACAAGGTCCATGATCTCTTATACTTCCAAACCTTTCAATTAGCACAACTTATACAATTCCATTTGATTTCTATATGAAGAACATTTCTTGATTTGACATTTCCATAAAGTTGGGAGTGATTGACTACAACTCAAAATAACATGATCGCCTTAACAATGAGCTATCATGTGGACCCATTTGAACATTAAAAAACTATGCTCAAAATATTTTAAATTAAAAAAGATTTTAAAAATATTTAATTAAAAAATTTAAATTAAAAATTTTAATCTAACTGAGAGAGAGAGAGAGAGGAGAGAGAGGAAGGGAGGGAGGGGGAGGGGAGGGGGAGGAATTTAATTAAAAAGGGGAGGGGGGAAAGAAAGAGAGAGATTATAAGTGAGAGAGAGGAGAGGGGGTTTTAATTTTAAAAAGGGAGGGGGTGTAGGGAAGGGGCTTTTAATGAAAAAAGGGAGGGAGAAGAGAAAAGGAGAGATTACACGCGTGAAAGAGGTGAGGGGAGGGGGTTTTGATTTAAAAAGGGAGGTTTGGAAAAAGGGGTAGGTTCAAGAAGCCCTCTAGAGGTTCGAGCCTTTTCGAACCTGCAAGAAAAATAATGTAGTAGCAAGATTGTACAATGTTCCAACCCTTGGACATAATTTGTCCCTATTCCATGTGACAAGTAAACAATTATTTCAAAATGAGTATACCAACTATTCAAAAATCTTTGATTTTTTTTACCATTTTGGGTGTGACTATATGTGAATGCACATGCACATCATGTGCTTTTCTTTAAAAGATATACATGGCTCTCCAAAGGTGACGTTTCTCATCGTAAACACCCTCTACAAAGGTGGCAACAATTGCTTTAGCCACCTTGCTAGAGAACTCATGGTTAATTCACCCTAACACACTGTCCCATTCCAATCATAGCATGTGAGTGGTAGAGTGGATTGAATCGTCATAAGTCTAGCTTGCTTGAGAGAATTATAGCCGAAATGCAACCATGGATGAACCTCAAATTGCAAATATCAACAAATCAATGCCTTGATAAATCAATGTGTGTGTGTGTGTGTGTGTGTGTGTGTGTGTGTGTGTGTGTGTGTGTGTGTGTGTGTGTGTGTGTGTGTGTGTGTGTGTGTGTGTGTGTGTGTGTGTGTGTGTGTGTGTGTGTGTGTGTGTGTGTGTGTGTGTGTGTGTGTGTGTGTGTGTGTGTGTGTGTGTGTGTGTGTGTGTGTGTGTGTGTGTGTGTGTGTGTGTGTGTGTGTGTGTGTGTGTGTGTGTGTTCATTCTTTGAGGAGGCCAACAATGCATGTGGATTCATTTACAAAGCCATTCTTCATCACAACAGCAACCCTCTTAGGGCCACATGTTCACTTTAATTTTCTTTTCTACTAATGTAGTTTCACAACAAGACACACATCTCTTTATATGTACTCTCAACACAACTCCAAATACACCCTTACAAAAGTATAGTACACTTGCCCAATATAGATAACTGGAATTTTTCCTCTACTATATATGTTATGCATGCTACATTAGTGAAATAATTAAGTGTGACACTATTTTCTTATTTGATTAATATATGTTGTCCTTGAATAGGAATTGAGTTGGTTAATAGCTTTGTACTATGATCTATTTATTATCCAATTTGATAAACTAACTTAGAAACATATAAATGGAACTTCAACCTTGTAGTCAAACATACAACCACTAAAAGGCACTTATTTATTTATAACTATGGTCATAGATGTTGTATTTTGTAATTAACCTACCTTCTTAATAAATATGGGATATGGATTTATGTAAATCTTGATAAATGCTTGCTAATTTATCTTTTCTATCTCAAGAATTATAGGGATGTTAATCATGGAATTGATTAGGAACTTGCTTCAAAATTGAAACACACACCACATAGATGAAGATGGCCTATAAAATGGGTACCACTTTACAAACTCCCCCAATATAGTGTCATGTAAAATGCAATAACAATTATGAACATGCAACATTTTGTTTGCAAGGTACATTCAACAACATCTAACTCTGCAAGGTTTTAGAAATATAAAGATATAGAAAGTATGAATTGCTTAAATCACATTAAACATGCATTTAATATATCTAAGAATTTGTATCATACATTTAAGTAGCTTTAAAGAATGTATAATTGTATGTGGAGCACACCATTTGTTGCACATGAAGCCTATTGTTGGTTACGTTTTTTGTGAGCAAAGCGAAGCATGGTTGTTTCCAACATTCACGAAAAACCGAGGTTTAATATAAAGTGAATTGCAAATTTTTTAAAATAACCTTCAAAATTGAAGGAAGAAAGTTTAAAACCTCGAACTTTTGAAAATTTTTAGTTATAAAAATGGAAAATACATGTAATTTGATTCAAAAATCCCTGCAAAAATTTGAGCTAGAGGTTTTTGTATCTGCTATGGAAAATGTTTTTCGTGAACAACTGGTTGTTTCTCTTTCTCACAAAAATACAATACAAGTGATTCATAGCCTCAAAAGCCTCAAATGATGCTAAATGCCCAATTATAGGCCAACTAGTATGATTACCACATCAAGATAACCCTTATTTGAAATTTGTACCTCAATATTCTAGGATAATGTTAAGTCGTTAATATTTATTTGTTACTTTTGCTGTTGTTGTTGTTGTTCTCATTATCATTGTGTTGTTCTTCTTCTTGTTCTTCTTGTTCTTCTACTTCTTCTTCTTCTTCTTCTTCTTCTTCTTCTTCTTCTTCTTCTTCTTCTTCTTCTTCTTCTTCTTCTTCTTCTTCTTCTTCTTCTTCTTCTTCTTCATGAACGAGACTTATGAGCCATATTAATCATTAGTATTAATGTGTATAGTTTGGATGATCCAAAAATATTAGATTTTTGGGCAAAAAAAACTATTATATTTTAGATATTATCCTAAAAAGATAGAACTGAAACTCATTTAAAAGAAAAGACAAGTGATGTTTTAGTTAGTTTTGGAGATTTTATAAAAAGAAAAAATAAAGGAAAGTGACTGGCAAAATCGCGTGCGCCACGATTGCAGTCTACAGGCAGTAGACAGCACTTCGAGCAAAGAAAAGAAGGAGTGAACTGAGAGCTTTCTAAACAAGTGTCTTGGGGTTTTACCCCCCTTTTGGAGCCAATGCAACCATTAGATTTATTTCTTCTTCTTCTTCTTCTTCTTCTTCTTCTTCTTCTTCTTCTTCAATTTTTACTAAAATATTTTAGGAAAAAGGAAATCTTTGGACTTATATATTTTAAAGTATTATACTCAACATAAAAATAACCATATGCTTACGTAAGAACATAATCTTGTTAAGAAAGTCTTTTTATGCAACCATTCAAAGTGTTATTTAAGCAATGCATTAAATTGCAATTGAAAACATAAGACCAAGCTAGAGACATTTGATTTTTTAATGTGTGTTGTTTAAGAACAATAAACATGAATGTCTACAGGGTAGGGAGAGGGGAGGGTGCATTTCCTACAAATATAAGCAACAAGAGGAAGGTTGCATTTGCATTGATATGATAGCTCATAAGCTAATAATGGAGCTTCATCACATCAGCATCCACTTTGATTAACATGAGAATACTCTCCTTAGTGACCCCACCAAGAAGGAGCATCAAGTGGGTGCTTGATTGGTCAAGTGCTTAGACTTATATAAACACATCGAGCATTGTGTATAACCAAGTGATGCACTCAACAATGCTTGAATCAACAACCTCAAAACATCATGCCTATTATTCTTTGAAAATCAAAACTTAAAGAAAAATGGAAAACTCACATGATTTCGTATGATTTTCTCACATTGTTTTCTTTAGCATATTCAAGTAAAGCTTACTCAAATGGCATTGTGGTAATGTAAGAAACTATTCCAACAGTAGTAGACCAAAGGTGTCTTCTATGCATGTGAAAGATCACATTTGTCTACCATTTAACACCTCATGTATAAATTAGTTGGTTCTCCTTACCACAATTATGGCCCAAGACATGGCTCTTCCCTTATAGTGATAAGAGGGATGGTAACAATTTGCTAAAGAAATCCACACTTTAAGTAGTGTGGTAAGATTTAAGCATTCATATTTGTTGTAGCCACAAGGGATATATCTTCTATTGTCACATGGTATCTACACAAAATACATGAAACTGAGATCTCGAGACTAACATGTTCTATTAGATGAATATATAATCTGAAACAAAGAAGACAATTAACAACATTCACATTACTTTGCATTTATTTATTTATTTATTTATTTATTTACATGTGCACACCCTTATGAAATGCAAAGAGATTACATAGTTTGATTAAGTCATCCTTCAATTTGACAATTATGTATGAGATGATACGTATTAGACACGCAGCAATTTGAAATGCAAGTTTTCAAAACCACAAAATTACCAAACACATGATGAAGCGGCAATCTTGTTACTCGCAAAGCAACCAAAAACACTAAGTTAGTAAGCACTAAGAAGCTTTAGTAGGTTGTAGTGTCAGGGAACTACCGCAATTGTTATCCCCTTCCCATCATGTGGATGGTACCAAGTTTGGGGTAGAAGAAGCCACAACATAATCTAAAGAACCATAGATGTGTTTGTCTCTCAAAGATGACTTCCTAGATATGTGTTGGATGTGTTGTATTGAGTCTAGAAATCTAAGTAGAGTGTGGGAAGGAGTACATGATTAGAAAAAGCTAAAATATAGTAGGCATATGATAAGAGATCTAATTGATACTGAAGATCTAAGTAGTGCATGTATAGGAGTGAAAGAGGCTAAAAGAGAGAGGCCAATAAAGAGGAGATTCATAGGCACATGAAGAGCTAAGGTTTTGTGAAGATGCAAAGGTATGAACAACTACCTATAGAGGACTCACACCTTACATAGGCTTGCCAAGGGGGTGAGAAAATGAACACCCAAGGTGACTGAGCATGTTGATGCTATGATCATAGCAGTGCTAGTTCTAGAAATTGAGAACTTCCAATCTTATGGTTCAAAACGCATCTTGTGTAGTAGCATGGAGTTTTGATCAAGGGGTAGTTATGTAGACAATTTGAGCATGTAAGGCTTGATATTGAATCCTTAGGGATTTAATTATTAACCCTTAGCCTTAGACATTTAAGATTAGCCATAACCATTAGGTTTTTAATTATTAACCCTTAGCCTTAGTCATTTAAGGTTAGCTATAACCATTGTGACTGAGCATGTTGATGCTATGATCATAGCAATGCTAGTTCTAGAAATTGAGAACTTCCAAACTTATGGTTCAAAACATATCTTGTGTAGTAGCATGGAGTTTTGATCAAGGGGTAGTTATGTAGATAATTTGAGCATATAAGGCTTGATATTGAACCCTTAGGGATTTAATTATTAACCCTTAGCCTTAGACATTTAAGATTAGCCATAACCATTAGGTTTTTAATTATTAACCCTTAGCCTTAGTCATTTAAGGTTAGCTATAACCATTGTGAAGGTTTAGAAATGGTAATAGTACTTAGGATTTTATTAACCCTTAGTCCTAGGCATTTTAATCATTAACCCTTAGTCCTAGGCATTTAAGGTAACCATTATGAAGGTTTAGAAGTAGCAATACTATTTTTTAAGCTTATTTCTTATACTTACTCCTAAGATGTGTGTGTTTATGTGTAAGGATGTATACCCACCCTAACTCTCATAACAACGGTATCTAGGGAGTGGTTACATGTCACATGGAGAGACCTACCCACAAGTTGGATCCCTCCTATCTAGACCTTGAAGGAGAGCCGATATTTCTATGTAGCACATAAATAATCTCCATGTTCTTGCTTTTTCAAATTCATTGTTGCAAAAAAAATTGATTGTGATTCTTATGGATGATTATGTCTCCCTTTCTAAATTGGTGGTGTATAAACAAGAATGGACTTTGAGATAGAACAATTTTGTACACCCAACTAGAGGATCTATTACTTCCTGTATGTATAAACCATATGCGTTCAAAGGGGATTTGGTATTTTTTCTAAAGGTTCTTAGTAGATGTCCCTTTTTAAATATCAATGTAATGAATGGAGCTGAAGAGAGAGAAAGAGAACAAGAAGAAGAGAAAAAAAGACTAGACAAAAAAGAGGGGAGAAGGAAGGAGGAAGCCATAGAAGCTGAAGTTGACGGTGAAGAGTATGTTCTTGATAATAACTAGTTGCCCTCATCTGGGACTCTTACACCTTATATACCCCGATCAATGTGATCGGGTGTCTAACCCCTAGTTTCTATGTATCCCGCTCGTTACAATCCATCCCCACCCTCAAGGTTTTTGCCCTCAAAAATGAAGAGAACTGGAGGGGAGTGATGGGTGAGCTTAGGGAGGGGTGTAGAGTACTACTCTAAGCCACATTACAATGAAAATGGGTGGGTAGAAACTAGGGATAGCATGTTGTCCATGACCAGCCTGCTAAGGTAAAATTGTCATAACTTTTGATAGGCTGCTCCAAATGGGGCATGCCGCATGTCGAAAAATGGAGCTTATGACGAGTACTTTAAGCCTAGGTAGGATGCACATGCCTAAGCTTTGGGTAACTACCAAATTGTTCTAAAAGAATGTGCAATCTGCAACAAATGGGGGCATAATTGGCTAGTCTTTAATCCATTGGGCCTCTTGGAGGTGAGGAAATTCATTGACAATGGTGGCTAGGAGCCAAGAGGATTCTTCCAAGGGTAGGCCTTACCATTTGATGAGGTACTCCTTGATGGATCGAGACAATAAGTGCTTATCTCATTGCCCAATGATTGCCTTAGGGATATACTGAATGATGCCTTCTTCATCTATGGGGGGGGAAGTTCTTCCACACATAGTCCACTAAGGTACCCATGAAGGATTTCAACTGCCTGACATAAAACACATTGTGGATTTTGGTGGTAGGGGGAAGCTCTAATCAGTAGCCCAAGTCACCAACTCTCTGCCAGGATCTGGTAGGGGCCATAAAAGTGGTGGGCCAGCTTGTTACTGCAGCCCTCTTTGAGAGTGGAGTAGCGGGACTTAGGCACTTTCAAGAGGACCAATTCCCCTTCTTGGAATTCCAAATGCCTTCTTTTCTCATCAGCATAGAGTTTCATGTGCATTTGTTCCTTTTGAAGATTCATTTTGCATTGTTGAAGTAGGGATTCCATGCGATCCAACTCAGCCTAAGTCTGAGGGTTTATCTTATTATTGAATAAGACTATAGGGAGGGGGACCTTATACCCATATAAAGCCTCAAAAGGGAAAACTCCAATGCCAGAGTGGGTGGAGTTATTGCAGGCAAACTCAGCCAAGTGAAGCCATGCATCCCAACTGTGTTGTACATCATGGCAAAAGTGTCTCAAATATGTCTCAAGCCATTTGTTCACTCTTTCAGTCTGGCCATCAGTTTGAGGGTGGTTTGTAGTGGATGGGGCAAGCTTGTTCCCCATAGATGTGAAAACTATATGCCAAAAGTTTCTCATAAACCTAGCATCCCGATCATGTACTATGACTTGTGGTAAGCCATGCAACTTGAAGACATATTCCATAAACTGAGCGGCCACCTGAGAGGCAGTGTATTGAGTCTTAGTGGGGATAAAGTGGGTAGCTTTGGTGAGGCGATCAACTACCACATATATAATGTTCCACACTTTCTTGGTCACAAGGAGGCCAATGATGAAGTCCATTGTGATATGAGTTCATCTCCCTTTAAGAATAGGGAGGGGCCACAAGAGACCAGCAAGAACACATTTGGTCACAAAGTCTTTAACATACCTCCATAAGCCTTTCAATGAAAGCTCTTGGCAATCCTGTCATATGTTTTGAAAACACCCAATTGACCATCAATGGGGCAAGAATTCATCTCTTCCATGATCTTCTATGTGAAGGGGGAAGTGTGTGGGATGAGATCTTGCCATGGGACCAAATAAGGCCATGCTTGAGCTGATATTGGGAGTTTTTAGCCATGACCTAATGATGTAATTTCTAGAAGATGTGGCTGAAGTGATCATCTAACAAATAAGCTTCTTGAAGATCTTCAATCCAATCACTATGCAACTCTAACATAGAGGATACTCTGCATGCCCACATGCGAGAGAGTGAATCAGTCACTATGTTATCTTTGCCCAAAGTGTGAGAAATGTCAAAGTCATAGTTTTGTAATGTTGCCACCCATTGCCTTTGCTTAGGAGTCAAAGTGGACTGAGTTAAGAAGTATTGGAGGACTCAGTGGTGGTCACTTTTTACTTGGAAGCGACTACCATACAAATAATGGTGCCATTTCTTGATAGCATGGAGGATGGCCATCTCCTAGTCATACACATTCATTTGCATCTCCTTCTCATTAAGCTTGCGGCTCTCAAACGCAATCACACCATGCTCTTGCAACAATACTGCACCAATACCCCTACCACTAGCATCACAATGAATGGTAAACATCTTAGAGAAGTCACGGTAGACAAGGATGAAGGCAAAAGTAAGCATGTCCTCCTTTAACTGCTTGAAGTTATGATCAGCAATGGCATCCCAAAAGAATGATTCATTTTTTAATTGATCAGTCAAAGGTGCTACAATGGTGGCATAGTGCTTAATGAAGCATGTATAGAATGAAGAGAGACCAAGGAAGCCATGCAATGAAGTGGTGGTGGATTGAGTAGGCCAGTCTTTAACACGTTGCACCTTCTTCAGGTTAGCTTGTATGCCATTTTTGCTCACAATGTGTCCCAAATACTCCACAGATGTCTGCATAAATATACATGTGCTCTCCTTAGCAAAGAGTGGATGCTCTCAAAATATGTCAAACACCCTTCTCACATGTGCCAAGTGCTCCTTTCGTGACTTGATGTAAATGAGGATGTCGTCAAAGAAAATGAGTACAAACTTGAATAGAAAAGGATTGAAGGATCTTGTTCATGAGGCTCTGAAATGTGGCGAGAGCATTAGTCAACCCAAAAGGCATCTTTAGAAAATGATAAAGCCCACAATTTGTCCTGAAGGCCATTTTGATCTCATCTCCCTTCCTCATACGAATCTGATGGTGGCCAAAGCATAAGTTAATATTAGTGAAAAACCATGCCCCTTTCAACTCATCCAGCAAGTTGTCAATCCCTGGGATGGGGTAACCCCTCTTCACTGTGATTTTGTTCAAGTCTTTGTAGTCCATACACATGCGAAAAGAGCTACCTTTCTTCTTGACTAACAAGACAGAGGATGCATAAGGGGAAGAACTTGGTTCAATGAAACCCATCTCTAATAGCTCTTCGACTTGCTTGGCAACCTCTTCACATTCACACTTGGAGAGTTTGTAAGGCAGCACTTGGAATGGGCTCTAAATCAAGAGCATGGTCCACTTGTCTCTCTAAGAAGAAAGGTTGTAGGCATCTAAAATAGATCATTGTACTCCTCAAGTAGGGCCTACAAAGCTAAATCATTAGATACTTCAAAGGGCTCACCTAAATTGTCCTTATTCCATTGCAAGACAAAGATTTGTGAGCATTTCTTAAACTCCCGTTTGAGTTGCTTTGTTGTAATGAGCTAAAAATCAGCATGATCTTGAACTCCCTCTAGGCAGATGAGTTGTCCAAACTTCATGTAGAGCTAAGAGAAGTCCATAGTAATTTTCCCCAATTGTTTCAACCAATCACAACCCAAGACAGCATCAATAGGGCCCATATCTAGGGCAATTAGGTCAACCAATGCCACATAATTTTTAGCTAAGCAAAAGGGGACTATGGGACATATATGTGTGCTAACTTCTTCTTCTCCATTTGCTACTTGGACCTTCAAGGGGTGGTCTAAATCCATAGGGGTGCATTTCAACAAATCAATGGCTAATTTATTAACAAAACTATGAGTGCTACCACTATCCACAAGGATGAAGACATGCTTCCCATGGATACTTCCTTGAATGTGCAGGGTGCTAGGGCTCCAAGAACCCATCCAAGCATCCAAGGAAATAGAGAAAAGGGAAATGGTAGGCACATGGGATGTCAGATCAAGTATCTATGATGGATAGCCGCTTGGGTCAAAAGGAAACCCATCCTCTAGGTCATAGAAATGCTCGTGATCCACATCCTCAATATGCTCAACATGGTTAGTGGTGGGTAGATCATCCTCATCATTGTGCCAATCTTCCATGACATACATGATATGGACCTTGACCTTAACTATCCTATAAGGGCACTTGGAGGCATGGTAAATAGTGTACTTATCCCCATATTTAAAGCATAGACCTTTTTCCTTTTATTCCTTCACAACATCCGAAGAAATGAAGCATTGGCCCCACTGGAGCCATGGGAGGGTGATGCAGTGGACTGTTTATTTTCAGCATACTTATTCTCTCAGAACTAGAGCCAAATGTTGTCCCAAAAGTTCGATTTTCTTTCAACATGAAAGGTGGGGTAAGTGGGTATTTTAGGGTTGTTATTAGGCATAGAGGTGCCTCAGAAACCACCTCCATATGGGGCTGATCTTGAAGGGATACACGGCTGTCCAGAACCTTGCTGAAAATATTCAATCTTACGGTACTTCCTTCCATTTCTCTCAACCAATTCAATTGCTTCAAATAGTGTGGTAGGATTTTGGGCCGTGACATCTGCCGATAGGCTCACTTCCAACCCATAGATATACTTGTGCAATTTAGCATCATCGCTAATGCTCTCCACATACATGGTCAAGTTCATAAACTGATCCGTGTACTTACGTATAGCAAGGTTATGTTGATCAAGAGTGTACCACCATCTTGTCAACCGCTCTTTTTCCACAAGGGACACAAATACTTGGACCATATGCATTTTGAAATCTTCCCAATCCATGAACTGATGATTCTCCCAATTGAGATAGTGGCACTATCTCCCAATTGAGATAATGCCACCATGTGTGGGCAAATCCTTCCAAGTGAAGAGAAGCAAAGATCATTTTTTGATCATCAGTGTGGGGATAGATATTGAAGTAGGACTCCAACTTGGACCTCCATTCCTCCAAGTCTGATGGTGAGGGAGATTGCCCATTGTACTTAGTAAGGATAATATTGTCACATAGATCATGAGGGCCTTGCTGCCCATGAAACCCTTGTTGTCCATACATCCCATGATGTTCATACATACCTTGCTTCCCATACATACCATGTGGTGCATTTATCCCATGCTGCCCATTATAGCCATGCTACCCATGATTGCCATGCTGGCCATTAGTACCATATTGTCCATGATGGGGCTAATTCATATAGGTTGCATGGGAGCTTCTAGGGAGAGTGGGGGAATTTCTACCAAGGGTGGGAGAGGGCCTCAGTGGGGCATTGGCTACATGGTTGATGGGGGAGCTTAATAGAGGCTCATCATGCGCACGAGAGGGATCACTAATCTCATAGGTAGAAGGGGGAATTCCTTTAGCACCACCAAGTATGCCCTGTGGACCATGAAATGGCTCCTCCTAAGGTGGTGGATGTCTAGATTCATGCCTAGAGTCATTTTTTGCCTTCTCTTGGGATGAAGTTTTAGCTAACTGAGAAACAAGAGTGGTGAGCTGCTCCAAGGTTTGTTGAGTCCTCCAGTTTGAGAGGGCCATTTTCTCAATTCCTTCATCAAACTTGGACATCAATATTTGGTGGTGGTTGGTGACCATGTAATTATGTCGTTCCATGTGACGAAGCTCATGCTGACATAGGGTGTGGTTGAGCAAGTTGTAGGGATCTGTATCCTGTATTTCTTCCTGCATATCACCATGGTAATCATGTGCTAAGCTTGGCTCATCCTTCATGGAAGTCATGGAGTCTCTAATCTCCCTTTGGAGTTCTTCATGGGCCTTACTTTTGCCTTTCTGGCCATCCATCTGGATACAGTCCACAGGACTTGTTGTCAGTAAATGGGATGCAACTTTTGGTAGGAAACTCCGATTGGTGAGATTTTTGATTCAAAGATCAGAGGGGGAAAAGTCCTCTTTGAGATGGGCTGTTAATCTTTGTGATAAAAAATGATCATAATATTCTACAATGGGATTTCTGTGTCTGTCCTAGAGCGGGGTCTGCACCCTGTCCACACAGTGACCCTAGTGCACAAAAATGGGCATAGCTTTTAGACCCTAGCTCCAATTGGGGAGATTTTTTATTCAAACCAAAGGGGACAAAACCCTCTTTTGAGATGAGCTATAGGGTTTACTCCCAGATGCAATACAATTTTTTTTGTAATAGGGTCTTTATGACTGTCCTACTACTTGACTATGATCCCGAACATTGTTTGTCCCTTAGTGCAAAAGCATTATATGAATGAGTCACATGCTGAGAGGCCTGACCAACAACATGAATAGCATCATGAGCATACTAATCACTATCCCAAGCATCATTTCATATCCACCTACTATGTCATCAATGCATAAGTGAAGTTTACTGCCATATACATCTCTTCTAACTAGATGCACTTCAAGTATCATGCATGGGTGCCATTAGCACTAAAAAGGTGTCCAAGGGGGATCATTGCATCATGAGAGGTGGTGATCATGGGAGAGTACCTGCACATACATACAAATATCGGCCTCTACATCACCAGGAGGTAGGCAAAGTTCCCCTCAAGCGGCCTGATTGTGCACCCCTTCAAGGTCTTAAGTGGTAAGGGAGGGTCACCTCTCTTTTGTCTTACCACCTCACCTGGCATCGGCCTTTTTCCTCAAAACCAGAGTATACATGGCAAACATTGTTATTAAGAAATCAGCATGAGATGCATTGGAAAGGAAACATTGGGTCGTTTCATGAGATGCAAGGGTGAATAAATGCTTGGATAGGGGTTATCTTGACAGTCTAATGACTCATTGACTGCTACTTACCCATTTACAAAGGCTATTACTCACTTTGAGACTCATCCAAGGCACACAAGACAAAGAGGGGGTTAATGTCAGCCCATATAATTGATTCAAGATTAGTTATGATGCATTAGGAAGCAAAGGGGAACATTGACTTTCAGTAGATACATGCATACAAAGAGGGAATGAACTAATAAAGCCTATGTGATCTTTAATCTCTTCAGTGCTTGGGAAAGATGGTTGAAGCATAGCCCATCATGATGGCCATTTGCTCCATCAAGCAAACCCAGTTGGTTGGGGCATTCCCATGGGAGAAGACTTCAACATTCGAATGCTTCCACTGATGATGAGGGCTCTCGTGCTTGTTCCTGAGCTTGAACTTCGAGGATGGAAAGCTTCAAATGGAGCTTTCATGGCTGCCCACAAAGCTCTCTACATGCTAGTAAGCTCCATGTCTTCAATCTGGGTAAAAGAGGTAATTCAAGGATTGAAGGGGCTTATGGTGACTAAGCTCGCAAAGATAGGAGGGATTGGGCAAAGATAGGAGGGATTGGGCTGAGTTTCAATGGTTTGAGGATAGCTTCAGTTGAAGAATCCATGGCTACCCAAACTGTCAATTGTTGTCCATCTTGCAAGTTGGTTCTAAGGCCAAGAGTGCCAAGAGGGGAGAGAGAGGAGTGCTGAGCAAGTGCCTTGGAGTGGCAAGAGTGCTAGAGGGAAGTAGGCGCGGGTCGCAAATTGCGAGGGCTTCCCTGTAGGCCCTTTGGGTAGCAACCCCCCACTCCACTGCTTAATCTGGAGCTGGTGGGGTCATGAACAAGGTTCTAGGGCTGGATGATGCTATTGAGTAGCCTCAAGCAAGATCTTGGAGGTTTTTGTGGCATGCAACCATGGCAACTTGCTGGAGAAGTGAGAGAAGGAGAGAGGAAGCCATGGAAGCTAAAGATGAAAGTGAAGAGTATATTCTTGATAATAATTGGTTGCCCTAATATGGGACTCTTACACCTTGTATACCCCGGTCAGTGTGATTGGTTGTCTAACCACTAGTTTCTATGTATCCCGCTCGTTACAATCAAGATTTCTAGGTTGAGGATGGAGGTATATATAGATACATAGTGACCTTTCTACAATGTTATGAAATGGTTATCAAAGTTGTCTAAGGTGATGAAATCTTTTGAATAGATGTAGAATATTCACTCCTTGTCACTAGTTGTAGTATTGAAAAATATTGAGGGGATTAGAACATTGATGTAGAGTAAATCATCATAGAAGGAAAAGCAATGAGAGAACCACTTTAGAATATCCCATCTTTGCTTTTCTTTGGCAAAATGAGAATTCACAGTGAAAGAGGTAAAGGTTACACTACTACATAGGTGAGCAAGAAAATCCCATGTATACACTACACATTTGTCTACTAATCTTCCCATTTAACTAGACATAGATGTTGTTTATGAGTCAATTGTTTATGCAAATAACTTCTTATAGATATGCAAATAACTTCTTATAGATCACAAGAAAGGGGTTCTCCTGTGTTGCACTAAGATCTATGTGTGCATTTAGTGGGGGAACTTTTGAAATGAGATGAAAGAGGATTTGACAAATAAAAAACTTTCATGGGTATATCAAAAATTTGTCTACTAATTTACCCATCTAATTGAATATAGGTGTTATCTATGAGCCAATTATTTATGCAAGTAACTTCTTGTAGATCAAAGGAAATGGATTTTCTTATGTTGTGCTAGGATATATGTATATATTTAGAGGGGATTTTTTGAAATGAGATGAAAGAGAATTTGAGATCAAAGGAAGGGGGTTTCCTTGTCTTGCACCAAGATCTATGTGCAGATTTAGAGGGGGATTTTCGAAAAGAGATGAAAAAGGATTTGGCAAAGTAAAAAAACCCAAGAGATTATTGTGGCTATGAGTGTTTTTTAAATCTTTAAAGCCTTAATAAGGGAATAGATTTTTAGCATTTTTCAATCTCTAGGGAATGAGCACTAAAATGTTATCAAGAAAATTAATGGCTAGTTCCATATTGGAGTTAGTAATCAAATATAATCAGATGAGCAACATTTTGATGGATCATTAATATAAGTTCTATTGGGTAGTCCATAGCTCCTCTTTGATTCATCTTTGCATGTATTTAAGAAAATTATTTGGTTGAAGCACCCACTCATGGCTTGAAGTGTTACATGAGTTTAATAGTGAACTGCATAGAGTAGTGATCTCATAATAAAGACAGCAAGAGGGATTTGTTAACCATCTAAAGCCTGATTTGTGCAATTTATAGCTTGCCATGAGAATGTGTGTGTGTGTGTGTGTGTGTGTGTGTGTGTGTGTGTGTGTGTGTGTGTGTGTGTGTGTGTGTGTGTGTGTGTGTGTGTGTGTGTGTGTGTGTGTGTGTGTGTGTGTGTGTGTGTGTGTGTGTGTGTGTGTGTGTGTGTGTGTGTGTGTGTGTGTGTGTGTGTGTGTGTGTGTGTGTGTGTGTGTGTGTGTGTGTGTGTGTGTGTGTGTGTGTGTGTGTGTGTGTGTGTGTGTGTGTGTGTGTGTGTGTGTGTGTGTGTGTGTGTGTGTGTGTGTGTGTGTGTGTGTGTGTGTGTGTGTGTGTGTGTGTGTGTGTGTGTGTGTGTGTGTGTGTGTGTGTGTGTGTGTGTGTGTGTGTGTGTGTGTGTGTGTGTGTGTGTGTGTGTGTGTGTGTGTGTGTGTGTGTGTGTGTGTGTGTGTGTGTGTGTGTGTGTGTGTGTTACTTCAAAACAAAAAAGTCCCATGGAAATAATAGAAAAATGAGCCTGCAACTAACCTTCAAAAGACTACATGCTTTATAAAAATAAACATTGAGAGTGACTACATAAAATGGAACAATAGAAAGCCTCCTAGTAGAGGAATGTTGTATTATGAATTGAGTGCAATAGAACAAAATGAAAATGTGTGTAGAAGAGAAGGGATCCATTTGTTATCGTCAAGCCAAAGAAGTAAATCATTAGTGAGAATTGAGAGATTAAAACCTATCTCACAAGTGTCGATAACACCCTAGTTGTTATCCATGTCACCCTTACAAACATAAGATTTCCTTGTTTTGTTCCATTAGAAAAACAACAATCATCTACAACCTTAACAAGTGGAAGTTCATAAAATGGGAAACATAACAATAGCAAATTGATAGCAATGCCAAGAGTAGGGTGAGGGTAAAATAAGGTGTGTTAGCATGGTGGTTAGTGAGAGTAATCTATAGGCCATAAAAACACAAGAAATCTCCCGTGTAGCAAGCAAGTAAATGTGCAATCTTCATCATATCTCAAGATAATAATCAAAATAAAGATGGTAGGAGAAATAACCATAGTTACATCTTGCTCCAAACTTGGTTAGAAATTCCAAAAATACATGTAGTTTCTAACCATATGCAAACTTAACACCTCATAAGAGCACAAAAGTCTAAGGTACTTTAAGTATATCAAGTTGTACTATTTGTTGTAGAAGTTAAGATAGCCTAATCTCAGAGAAAAGTATCATACTTTTCTTTGTATAATCACATCAATATGCAAAAGCTTAATATTAGTTTTTTAAAGCATGGCCAAGTTGTAGTATCATATACAAGGCCTTGTATGTGCATAAGACAATATGGTTGGTGTATAATATGACTAGGGGACTAACTGTCAACAATAAAGCATAAGGAAAAAAAATTCTTACAAAAAATTGATTTGAAAGGTTAAAACCTTTAGAATGTTATGGAATTATGGTATTTACAATTTTTACCTCAATTCACTCTACAAAAATAAGATGGTTTTTACTTTATTTATTGTTGAGGTGCATGAGTGCTTACAATTTTTTTATGCTAAGAAGCACGCAAAAAGGCAATAATTCCATGCTATGAAGTGCACAACCATGACTAATTCCTATGCATTAAAATGCATTTCCTTAAAATTATACTCTACATAATCCATCCAACAATTTGATCACCACAACACAAATCACATTAGTATCCTTCTATCTATCTACTAGGCATATGCAACAAGTGTCACACATACGCATTTGTGCAAGAAGTCACAATCATGCAGAAATAGACAAACTCTGTAGTAATGAATAAAATAAAAATAATCAAATCTTCATAATGAATTCTAGTGGAACCTTAGGGACAACCACCCATTTGGTGAGGTCCCTGTGATAATTGCCATACTATCATGTGGATAGCACAATGAGTTCGTGTATATCCAATTTAAGAAGAGGATGCTTAGCTACTAGAGCATTTAATACAAGCTTCCATAGTTTAACCTTACCAAAGTCATTATCACTGAGCCTTTTATAAGAATTTACAAATGTCTATAGGCATTTTCAACCTTGTTATTGAAATACAATATGGGTCCAACTTGTGACATAATAAATTTATGAGCCCATGCAAAAGGTCTATTGCCACTATGATGTATATATAGTATAAATGTGAAAGGGAGCATATGTTTTTAATCATAAGTTTTACAATAGAATGAGAGCAAGAGATGGCCATATTAAGAAAGATAGCAGAGATGGAAACAAAAGGGCATATATTGAAGAAATAGATGTTGCTATCCAAGAAGTCAATTTATAGAGGAATATATAGGTATATCATAAAAGGAGAGTGGCTAATTTGCCTTAAAAATATGGTAGGGTTAGGAATGTTAATCAAAAGAATGTCATCATAGAATCTAAAGGTATGCACTATATGTTTTAGTTTATCAAAGCAATCCAAATCTGCTAGATTTCTGCAAAATTTATACTCAAAAAAGAAGAGGTATAAATTGCACCACAAAGGGGAGCAACTAAAACCCATTGGTATACCATAGCATTGCCTTTTACTAGATAGCCAAAGTGATGAAATTCTTGTTGTTAATCCATGCATTAAGGGAAAGGCGTTCATTTTAGAGTAAAAGCATCATAATTATTGTGTTTAGGTAGTATCCGCATGATGCAAATTCACCTTTACTATCAACAAAGATAAACATAGCTTTATTGAAGGAAAAAGCCAAAGAAATGATATGGCTAATAACTTCAAAGAATCCATTATCCCCATAGTGTGGTATATTCTCGTAATATTTTGAGATATTGGTCGAACAATAGCTAAAGATAGAATCAATAAGTTAATGAAGGGTTCCTACCCTAATTCAATAAGCCAAAAGACTTGTATCTTTAGTCCTATGCTGAGGAAAATATGTTTATTAAATTGGGTTGTAATATATTTCCTCTATCTTTCATGCAATCCTTACACAATTTAAGGATACTTCTCAACTTAAGAGTATATATAGAGTAGAGAGAGAAAGCAACATTAGTGAGCCAATTGAATTCATTTTTATGCTCTTCAAAAGTACCCATGAGATAGGGTAAAGAAGGTGAGCAAGGCATAGAGAGGCCATTATCTTTAGAAAGATGTTGAATAGTATTAGTATGAGAGACGATAGATTCACATTAACAACTTCAAAATCTATTTTACATGGCAAGGTCACGATTTTTATTTTTATTTTTTTGCAAGTGAGGGATTATTAGTAGCTTTGTCAATTCCTACTGTAGAAATCCCTATAAAGCATTTTTAATTCATGCTCACAATCCTCAAATTTAGTTAGTTCAAAAGTCAAGGAACTCAACATGTTATCTAGACAATTATCAAATAATGGCAATAAATAACTATCATTGATGTTGAAAATGTGACACACATACAAAAAAACATACATGGGTGCTTTCTTGGCTTCATAAATGTTAAAAGATCTAGTTGGGACATGGTTAAGTCCCTTAGCAAAAAGTTTTCTTAAGGTAGTGCTATGGATAATATCCAAATTGGTGGTACCAAGATGTGGAGTTAGGATGGTAGAAAGTACTAGGGTATTTTTTGTGACTATAGCAATCCCTAATACTTGACAATAACAATACCTAATACTTGAAGTACTTTTAGTGTTATACACCAAGGACTAAAGAGAATATAAGAAGCACCAACCAAAAATCACATTATGGAATAAGTTGAGGGGGATATGTAGGCCAACCAAAAAGAGGAACTCTTTGTAGGATTTGTTAGGAGCAACTTTATTGAGTAAACCATTGGCATAAGTAATATGGATACGTTTAGCATTAACTTTATGTGACACTATCTAAAAACGACCATGTTGTGCTAAATTACCACCATGATTCAATAAAAGAGAAGCTTTTTAACAGTATAACCACATTCTTCCATAGCAACACCTTTCCTTTTTAGGCTAATAGGTATAGTTCTATTAGAAGCTTGTGAGGAAAATGAAGAAGTATGACTCCCAAAGTTTTTAGCATGGTAGCGCACTTGAGGACATCTAGTACCCCTAGTAATAGAACTAGAACCCTAAAGAGCCAGTGTACTATTAGTATTATGTGGTTTTTTTTATTGAAGCACCTCTCAATCAGTTTGATCCCATCTCCTTTATTGTTGTCACAAAGAGATTACTCTCATTTTTGGATAACATTAGATTATTGGATATAGTAAGGACCACATTGTTGTAATATGAAAATATTAGAGAAGATTTAAATGCTTCATGAGCCTCATTTGACAACCATTTTGAAGAAAATAAGCATTGAGCCACACAATGATTTAGCTAGTAAAATGATATTAACATCGCTCATGATGAGTTATAGTGAATTGTCATACCATAATATAGGATTATTCTTGCACTCATTATGATGCCTAGCCAAATCACGTCAGCATTTCATGAAAGGCCTAAGGTGGTGGAAGACCCCATACAAAAACCTTGCATGAAAGGCCTAATATATGATGTTCTTGCACTCACGTCAGCATTTCATGAAAGGCCTAAGGTGGTGGAAGACCCCATACAAAAACCTTGCATCATGCTTATTTTCATTTGCCTTACTAGACTTAGTAGCCACATAAACACCATAAGAAGAAGGACATCTGTTAGGCTCAAAGAGAGACATCGTAATAGGACCATTTAAAATGGTGGTCTTTGATAATGAGATACCTTCAAGTGCCAACCTTAAAAATTCTACTTCTGTAGTGGTAGCAACATCAGTTTCCCCAAGGAGAAGAATCCACATTTCAAAACATGTAGGGGCTGTTAAAGTGAAGACAACAAAAGCCCTTATAACCTTATGAGATGTGTGTGTGTAATATGAATATCTCTTCACAAAAATTTCAATCATATAAGGTTATTGAATAATTAATTTTTGGTTGTCATCTCAATCATACCTTCAAAGACGTTGAAAAAAAAACCCTAAGTACTTATGTCAATTTTGACAAGCAAAAACAGTGCATATATATCTAACCATATTTAAGGAAGCTTATAAGCTCCTATAACTTATTCATACAACTTAATACCTTGTTGAAAACTTTAGCCATCATGTATGTGTCAATTGGTCTACAACCACAATAAATGTTAATGTTTATCAATCACACACAATCTAATCAATGTGCAGTGCCTCCTTTATTTTTGCTAATGTTTTTCATGTTACCAAATCAATATGATACAAGATTATAAGTGAAAGGATTTGAGTACGAGTACTAAGTCTTAAAGATTAATAATTAAGAGAATCATTGTTCCATGAATGTCTTCACCATAGCTTAAGAAAAACAACAGATTTTGTAACTAGTAGAAAAGTTGCCATTATTGCAAAATCTTTAACACCCATAGTTTGAAAAAAAGGAAACAATTTTAAACAAAAGGCTAACAACCTATCATAATATAAGTAGACATGAAATCCATAGTATTAATGATTGCTAGGAATAGGTGTGGATGTGGGTGTGTACTAACTGTGTGTGTGTGTGTGTGTGTGTGTGTGTGTGTGTGTGTGTGTGTGTGTGTGTGTGTGTGTGTGTGTGTGTGTGTGTGTGTGTGTGTGTGTGTGTGTGTGTGTGTGTGTGTGTGTGTGTGTGTGTGTGTGTGTGTGTGTGTGTGTGTGTGTGTGTGTGTGTGTGTGTGTGTGTGTGTGTGTGTGTGTGTGTGTGTGTGTGTGTGTGTGTGTGTGTGTGTGTGTGTGTGTGTGTGTGTGTGTGTGTGTGTGTGTGTGTGTGTGTGTGTGTGTGTGTGTGTGTGTGTGTGTGTGTGTGTGTGTGTGTGTGTGTGTGTGTGTGTGTGTGCGTGTGCGTTACACCTTCATGAGAACAAAAAGATAAAGTATTATAGTATAATTGTATTGAGATATTGGAGAACTAGCTATGTATTTGGTTTATTGCATAGAAAGAAGGCATACTATGCAAGGTGGCATGAGCATTTTATACAAGGGGATCTACCTAGTAGGGTGCACAAGAACTACCTTTAAGCCTTGTCTTAATTAAACAAGGCCTTAGTATAGTGTTCGCTAACATACTATTATTGCATTTAGTACTATGATTAGTGCCTCTTAATTTAATACATACTATTGTTGTAGGATATATAGGATGTAAGTATGGTACTAAACAAGGTAGCAAATAAGTTGGGAAACTTGCCCTTGATATTCAAAGTGGCCAATGTTGGATCATAAAAACATTCATAGATAAGCTACCTTTGATCTTAATTCAAAGAAATCAACCTCACAATCATGATTTTAGAGTCTTATTGGCACTAATGAGTCCAACATTAGTCATAGAAGGTATGTTGGCCAAAGGTTGAAGTAAATTACGAGCCAAGATATCGTACTTGTTTAGCAAAGTCATCATAACCCTCCCTAGCACAAAGTTGATCGCAATCTGAGAATCAAATTAGCCATGTAATATAAGTTGTAAGTGAAGTTGTCTACCTCATAAACAACCACAAAGAAGACGTGCAATAATGTTGACCATTAGTCATGGAGTCCCAAGGTATGTAGGGTGCATAAGCATTTGATAACAAAAGGGTTGAGCTACACTGATTCTAGCATAACTATGACCATTTCTCTCCTGCCACCATGCATGTATTGATTTACACAAATTGAACCCTCTATTATACCATTATCCTTAGCTTAGAAACAAGCCCACAAGTATCTATATTGCTACAAATTTAAGCTACACATGATCTAGGAGACATATTATGCTGGAGGCCATTCAGGTAGAGAGGAGTAGTGCAAATAATGTCCTAGTTTAAGAACCAAATTCCAAGGCTTTAGGCCATAAAGGAATCGTATACTTCATCTTACTACATACAAGATAGAGTTTCCAAAACCTGCTTCATCTTATAGTTGGTAGTGCACCACGAAGGTAGATTTGTGTGCAGCCTCTGTCTAAGAGAGAAACAAAAAGTCTCCATAGTCATGTATGGGTTGTCTATTGAAACAGTTCATGAGGGTCTTTACATCATACAAGAGGCTCTTCACCATCCGCAATAGCAAGCGCATGTATTGAAGATCAACATTATGTGTATGTATTTAAGATGAGAAAATCGTAGTGTACCAATAGAGTTTTTTTATATGGGTTCAAACCATTTGGATACTCTTAATCATACTATCTAGAATCCATTGAAATGGTTATCTAGCCTTATCTATGATGTATAAAACAATGAACAAATCTATCTTCTTTAGATTAATCAAAGTGCTTAAGAAAATCTAATTTTCTTCAAGTTGCACTAGCACCCCAAAACTTGCTTCAACCCGATAGTTTCTACACTCAATGAAGTATTGAGATGTAGGAAAGCAAGTCTCATGTTGAATGCTACAATCAAATCAAGAGGGAGATTTACTCAAAAATAATGTATGTTGTTATATTGCAAACATGAGAGACCACACCTCCAAGTGCAGAGCAAATATATTTTGTAAAGTATTGAAATCATTCCCTCCATTATTGGCAACAAGAGAGGAATACCTTAATTAGAGGCACAAAGAGAGGATAAGGTGTGTTTTATAGTATTGCTAATGGCCTTCATGAGGAGGGAATTATTGAACAAGGCATGCCACGATAATAATTTCTTTACGAAATGAGAATAATGAGGATGGGGTAAAGATCATAGAACTAATTGCATGGAATAAAAATGATCGTGCACACTTTTATCCTACAAAATCTTGTGGGTAGCAATATCCTTGTATGTGTCTAAATGTATGGAAGAAAAGCAAGGTCAAGTTTGTGTGTTTATTTGTGTGGAAGAAGAGCAAGGGTGAAAATAACATCTAGATAGTCGAAGCCAAATGAGGGCAAGAGAGAGAATATAATCATATAGCTTATGCACATGTACCTAAAAGTCTAGTGAGGGATAATAATGTATTCAAAGTCATATGAGGGCAAGAGAGAGTGATGTAAGCACATAGTGTGCATGTGTACCTAAAAATATAGTAAGGCATAGCATTCTAGTATTGATAGCAACAACTTGGGATGATCATCCCTAAGCATTATTAGTAGAAGTAAGTATGCCTAATAACTATGTCAAGGAAGATATTTTTGGATGAGATTTAGTTCATATTCCACAAGCAAGGCACAGTTTTACTCATATCATACAAGAGAGGGCATAGGGCCTTGATGGCATTTTGCAAAATATGTGCAATAAAGTCAAGATGTTATTTGACGTATATCAACATATTTGCATCAGTCATTTAGAATATGCCTCCATATGGTATCTTCAATTGAGTATTAAATAGTCCTAGCAACCTTTGCAAGAGGTTCATTCTCTTTGCCATTATGAATCAATGGAAAAGCAACCCACATGTTCAATTTGTTAGCAAGCAATATGTATTTAGTCAATTTATAACTTGACAACTAATGATCCATCATTAGCTTAGAGAGACCTATACATAGTTTGTTAAACAATGATACCCTTAATGTAACATGCCTGCTTATTGGCTGTCCAAGCAGGTTTTAGTGGTCCATCGAGAAACAAATCTAAGCATCGCCGCCCAGTACTCCCAAGAAATTTTTTGGGGTTTGTCGCCTAGGGTTTCCTGAGTCCACCTGGGACTTCATGCCTTAGTTACCGGTCCCCAACAAAAATGTATCCCCTCGACAAGTACAAATACACATATAACAGGAAAGAAAGGTACTCATAAAGGAGAGGTATCACCTGGAGTGGCCACAAGAAGCTTCCATCGCAGCAAAGGCTCCTCTGGGCTCCACCAAATTCCACGAATCACAAAACCTGTCCAGCACAACACTTAAAACAAAAACCCGCTTAAACGCACCCGCACTAGACAGGGAAATGACCCTCTTGACCTAATGAAAGGAAACACTTCACTACAAAACTGAATCGGCCCTCTTGGCATAATGAAATCAAACAATACTACGCATAACATCCTCCTGGAAACAACTATGATAGACATCAAAGCATACCATTCCCAGGGGAACAGGGCTCGTAGCCCTAAACTAGGTACATTAAATTATGACCCATCCCTCCTGCGTATATCGCAAGAGGTGTTCACATCACATGTCGTCTAATCAGTCTGTGGGTCCAAGTTAATAAAGGCAGATGAGTCTCACTTACCCTCTACATCACCCAGATCAACCATCGTCTGCCAAAGAGGGCATGTTCAGAAAGCATACCCCACAAACGACCAGGTCCTATCTCACTATCAATAGATATATCGGGACAAGGGCCACAATTAAAGAAGAGGTCTTCTTCATACGCAAAATTAGCCAAAGAATCGGCAAACTGATTCCAATTCCGTGGAATCAGCTGAAAAGACACTCTATCAAATTCGTCTAGCAGGGCTATGGCAGTATGATGGTACATGCAAAGGATGGGGTTTCGTACCATGTACATCCCATTGAGTTGATTTAAAACCAACTCAGAGTCCCCTTTCACCAATAACTAGCAGATACCACCCTTCTTTGCAATATTCAAACCCATTATCAGGGCTTTGTATTCTGCCATATTATTGGTAAAATTCACCCCGAGATAAGCAGCTAACTTCATGACAATGCATCGTTAAGGATCTCGGATGACAACTCCTACACTTCCTTGTTTGCATGCACCCCTAGACGCCCCATCAAAGTACAAGGTGTACGTCCATAAAGGGTTTACATATCCCGCCATCCGGAACTCTACTCGTAATTATGGTAATCAAAATTCGGCATATTCAACGGGTGGACTGTAGGCTCCATCCCTCCATCATCATTGAATTCAACAGGGATGCTCGTCAAAATTTGTAGGCAGTGATGGCAGAAGACCTTGATCTCCCAAATAAATGTCCCGCCTTCTTGTTCAATCACCTTGTATCCTTTGCTCCACCAAATGAGCTTTCCCTAATGATACCTCTATTCTAAATATGGGTGTTCTAAATAAGGGATCAGACGACCCATCAACCTCTATCACGATTTCCTTGCATATGTTTGATCGATCTCGCCTAGACCTGCAAGGCAGTCATAGCATTAGTGCAATCAGAAATAATAAGGTTTAATCTTATTAAGATTAACCTTATTTTTAAATTCTATCCCCTCAAGGTCAGCTAACAAGACTGTGGATTTATTCTTTCCTATTCTAACAATCCTATAGGGCCCATCCCATTTGGGCTCTAGCTTGCCTGGAAAAGCTGTCCTTTCTTGAAGGTGTATTTCTTGGCTTTGAGGTCGTGTAGCTGCTTCATTCGGCGCTTCGCCACTTCTTGGTGCAATAAGCTCTGCAGCTTAAGCTCATCTAAATGTGCCAGTGTCGTCAAGCGCTCAAAAAGTGCTTCTTCATTGCTCAAAGAATGATTGATGGCAAACTGAATAGTCGGCAGCTCAATTTCTAAAGGCAAGACACACTCCTCCCCATATACTAACTTGAACGGGGTATGGCTAGTGGCTCGTTTGAAGGTCGTATTATAAGCCCACACTGCCACTATAACTTTTTATCCCAATCCCGTTTCTTTTCCGACACAATTTTGGACAGGATGCCCACAAGCTGCTTGTTGGTGCTTTCAACTTGCCCATTGGCTTGCGGATTATATGGGGTTGTCTTGTTATGCTTGATTTGCCACATCTCTGTCAAACCTTTAATCACCTTATTCAGGAAATGGGTTCTGCGGTCCGACACTAATTCTTTCGATGGACCAAACCGGCATATTATTTGCTCTAAAAGGAAACTAGCAGTTTCTTTAGCATCATCTTTCCTTGTTGCACGTGCTTCTGACCACTTTGTGAAGTAGTCAATTGCTACAATGATGTACCTCTTTTGTGTAGTCGACGACGGAGTAATAGGACCCACAAAGTCTATTCCCCACTTCTCAAATGGAAGTATCGCCATAATAGGGGTGAGTGGTCATTTCCTATTCTCTCGACTATCATGTCATTGGCAAATATCGCATCTCTTAACATACGCAAACGCATCCTGGAAGATGGCAGGCCACCAATAACCTGCTCTTAAAGCCTTTTGTGCTGTAAGCCGTCCAGCAAAATGGCCACCGCAAGCAGAATCATGGCACTCTTCCAAAATGAATGGCACCTCGTCAAGCATCACACACCGGCGATAGATATCATCAACCCCTTGCCGATATAATGTACCTGCGATCAAAGCAAACTTTAATGCTTGCTGCTTAATTTTCTTTCTCTCAGCTTTAGATAATTCGGATCCTGCCTCTCTTGTTGATAAATAATGCGTTATTGCAGCATACCAGGAGGGAATAGATGCCGTATCTATTTTAAATAACAACTCCATGTCACTACCTTCAGCCACAGATTCTTTCGGCTCCCCAAAGTCCACAAGACATTCCACGATGCCTTGCAACCTTGGTGGCTTACTCCTGATTTCATAATCAAATTCCTACAAAGTGATCAACCACTTTGCTAGACGATCAGGCGGCTGTAGCTTATTCATCAATAATCGAAGTTCCTCCGCCTTCGTATAAAGCATGACTTTCTCATAGAGAATATAATGCCTGAATTTCTTGGTCCCAAACACCATCGCTAGACACAACTTCTCCATGTAGGTATAATTGATTTCGGATACCCCAGCTTTCGACTAGCAAAAGCAATCGGGTGGTATCACTTCTCTTCCCAAATTTGGGCTAAACAGCAGCTGATACTATACGTGGTGGCTGCTGAAAATATATAGAATACCTCACCTCTTTTAGGTGCTTTTAGAACGGGCGCTCTTGCTAGCTCTTGTTTCACATCCTCGAATGCTACCTTACAAGGGTCACCCCATACAAATGAACAGCTAAAGGACAATAAATTTGTAAGCGGCAACGTTCTTTCTGCTAAGGCGTTGATGAATCTACGGTAGTAACCAACTGAAGACAGAAAGCTATGAACTTCTTTCGGAGTGCGTGGTGGACCCATGGCAACTATAACTTTAACCTTCTCGGGGTCTGTCGCAATTCCTACCGAACTGACCACATGACCCAGCAATAGCCCATAAGGTACTCCAAAAACATACTTCTGTGGGTTTAGGGCAATGCAAAATTGTCTACAGCGCTCGAAGCATTTTCTTAAAATGGTCAACTGCCTTCCTCTCACGGTAGCGGCCCCTAAGTCATCAATAAACACCTTCAACTCTTCAGGGGATATGTCACCAAATGTCTTATCTGATGTTCGTTGCCATGAACCAGGAGCATTGCATAAACCAAAGGCCATCACATGGTACGCAAAAGTACCAAATACAGTGATAAAAGTTGTTTTCAACTTGTCCTCTTTTGCAATTGCCATTTGGTTGTATCCTGCAAAGCAATCCATAAACGAATATATCTCCCTACCCACTAATTGATCCAAAATCTGGTCAATAAATGGCAACGGGTAGTAGTCCTTAACTGTCTGCTTATTCAGCTCCCTAAAGTCAACACATAATCGGATTTGATTATTCTTCTTCTTTCTTATCACAACCGGCGAACACCATTCCATGTGTTGCACAAGAAAAATCAAACCCGCTTTTCGAAGCTTCTGTAACTCTTCAAACATCCCGTCCCTCAGTTCGAAAGGCATACGCCTTACTTTCTACCGTACAGGATGACTGTCCTCTTTCCACGGAATTGTATGAATAGCAAGACTAGGAGGAATGCCTCTCAACTCATCATAACTCCAGGCAAATATATCACGGAATTCCTGGATCAAGGCCACATAGTCCTCCCTTTCTACTGTGCTGAGCATAGAACCTAATTTGATTGGCCGCGAATCATCAGGCGTACCAAGGTCTATCTCGATAACATTTGCATCTCTTATACGATCTTGGCCCTCTATCGGCTCGTTCAAAGCGATCTGATAGATGTCTTCTGTGGTGGATCCCTCTTTGGACTCATCACTCGATGATGTCTCACTGGCAAATAAATCTTCTAATGTCTCCAATTCTGTAGAAGATAGAGGAGCTCTCTCACTCTGCGAGGACTCAGGATAAGCATCAACCACCACATGCTGGGCACCTTTGCCGAATATTAGTCGACCGGCGGGTATATCCACTTGGCAGTCCGCTTGCAAGATCCAAGGTCGTCCGAGTAATACTTGGTAACTTGGACGGCCTGCAAAACGAATCACCCTAAAGTCCAACAGGAATTCTACATTTGCAACAGTGACATGGACCTTAGTAATGCAACCTTCCGGCTGTCTCAAACTATCATCTGCCATTCTGAGAATTGTGGAGGTACCTTTCTGGATCGCAAGACCCAACCTTTCCATCAGTTCAGAACTCATAATGTTAACAGATGATCCCGTGTCGACAATGGCATAATCTACTAATATTCCATCGACATAGGCCGCAACCCTTGGGCAATGCTTCTCAGCATGCTCGAACCAGTCATCACCAACTCGCGCAATACCCAAAGGTTCTATGATATACCCAGTACGTAGGATCTTTCTAAATTCCTTGCGTACTCCTGGGGAAAGCTTAATAAGCTGTAAAAGATTCACATCCGGCTTGACTTCGCAAAGAGAGCTTGCCAAATTGAATTGATGATAGTTCGATAGAGCTCGCTTTTCACGCCAAACCATCCGCTCTTTAGGTCGCTGAACCGGCTTTATTGCCTCTTTTTTAACTTTCACCTTCTTCTTTGGTGGTTCCTTATCCGCTTTACTTTCTACGAGCTTCAAAGGTCCCCCTTCCATGGCAAGATCCAAAACTTGTGTTCCTTTGTCGCCTTGTTTAGGGTTTCCGTCGACAGGCTTATCCTTGTCGACTTCTCTACCCTTTTGACCTCTTGTAAAAACAACATGCAGATTAGAGGTTTCAGCATCATTAACGCATACAGCCTCAATCAAACTAACCCCACTACCACTAGGTAGCTCCTCCACTGTAGTCTTTGGTCGTTGAAGTATTTGTTTAGGCCCATCTTCTCGCTGGGAATCATTTCCTTGCGCATGATGATTAACAGGCCCTGGTTGCCGACTTCCTCACTGGAGGGAACTGATCTTACTCCAGCAAGTAGCTGCTAAATGGCCGGATTTTCCACAAATGTCGCACTTAACATTTGGGCAATTTCTTGGATAGTGCTGCCCACCACACCATTTGCAACTAAACCTCGAAGGTGCACCCTCATCTGGGTATCTACTTCCTATCAAATTTTGTTGTTTTTTAAGGAAGTTGACATCAGTTCAGAACTCATAATGTTAACAGATGATCCCGTGTCGACAATGGCATAATCTACTAATATTCCATCGACATAGGCTGCAACCCTTGGGCAATGCTTCTCAGCATGCTCGAACCAGTCATCACCAACTCGCGCAATACCCAAAGGTTCTATGATATACCCAGTACGTAGGATCTTTCTAAATTCCTTGCGTACTCCTGGGGAAAGCTTAATAAGCTGTAAAAGATTCACATCCGGCTTGACTTCGCAAAGAGAGCTTGCCAAATTGAATTGATGATAGTTCGATAGAGCTCGCTTTTCACGCCAAACCATCCGCTCTTTAGGTCGCTGAACCGGCTTTATTGCCTCTTTTTTAACTTTCACCTTCTTCTTTGGTGGTTCCTTATCCGCTTTACTTTCTACGAGCTTCAAAGGTCCCCCTTCCATGGCAAGATCCAAAACTTGTGTTCCTTTGTCGCCTTGTTTAGGGTTTCCGTCGACAGGCTTATCCTTGTCGACTTCTCTACCCTTTTGACCTCTTGTAAAAACAACACGCAGATTAGAGGTTTCAGCATCATTAACGCATACAGCCTCAATCAAACTAACCCCACTACCACTAGGTAGCTCCTCCACTGTAGTCTTTGGTCGTTGAAGTATTTGTTTAGGCCCATCTTCTCGCTGGGAATCATTTCCTTGCACACGATGATTAACAGGCCCTGGTTGCCGACTTCCTCACTGGAGGGAACTGATCTTACTCCAGCAAGTAGCTGCTAAATGGCCGGATTTTCCACAAATGTCGCACTTAACATTTGGGCAATTTCTTGGATAGTGCTGCCCACCACACCATTTGCAACTAAACCTCGAAGGTGCACCCTCATCTGGGTATCTACTTCCTATCAAATTTTGTTGTTTTTTAAGGAAGTTGACATCAACGGCTATTTGCCAATACTGCTCCGTAATCATGTCGGTATAATGCTTCATCATGTCCTTAACCTCGCCAAGAACATTGGAAGTGCTCGACTCATAGCCTTGGTCATTACCATATCGTTCCATCGACCTAACAATTCGATTAGGCACTGGTTGTTGGGCCACAGGCATGGTATTAGAATTGACCGCCTGGCCTCCACCATTTGGAGCCATTTGACTGCTCGTAGGCATCGACATGCTAGGGGGAGCTGGTAATAAAGGCACATTCTGCATCATGTTCCCTCTCCCATTAGGATTAGCCATCGCTATCCCTTGGCTACCACTGCCATTGGCCGTCACCATATTGTTTTCCCAGTACTAAACCCATATTCGAATTTCCTCGAGAAGCATAGGTTGCTTGTAGTCGGGATTCCACCTCTTGTGCTCGTGTAATGGCAGTATCTATATCCCCCAAGGGGACACTGTTGAGATATCGAGCTCCACTCGTGATACGCCAGGGTGACCGTTGTATATTTATGTCACCGACTTGTCAGTTGCAGACGCGGTTGGTACACCGCCCATGAATAATAGCTACATGATAGCTATCCTTATCTACTCTAGTTCGTGGCTCAGTTAGTATGCCACCTTAGTTAGTTGAGTTTGGTTTGAGACCCATATATAGGGTTCTTCTATTTCTTTGTACTTGAGTTCTTTTTGGCTTACACAACTAAGAAGAGAAAAACTGTTTTCAGCCTCCACCCTTGTGTGTCTTCCCCCATTGTGCAAGCAAGAAAGCTTCAAGCGAGACTCCTTCCTTCTCTCCCACAATCTTGACATGGTATCAGAGCCTTGTTCGTGGTAAGGAGCTCAAGAAAGCAAGCCAAGCTCGCGGTGGTCTGGTAAGAGGAGCAGTGTTGCTTTCATTTCCTGTTTTGGGAGCAGATCTCTGCAGGTAGCACAGCCGGAAATTGCAGGAGTGCATTGTCTCAGGTTGAGACGCCCTTCGCGGTGAAGCAAGAGGGCAGTATATGCTGCGGGAGAGGGCTTTAGCCCATGGCGACCTTGTTTTTTTGATTTGAGGCCATTTCGGGGCCTGTTTTGCAGACGGAAGTTTTCTGCACGCACTCAAGAAAAGGCTCAGTTTTATGCTGTGCGACCACTGTTCTACAGGTCGGTGAAAAGTTACTGTAGAAATTGCATCGTATGCTTGTGCGCAGAGACATTGGGAGTTTCAGAATCATCCTTGGTTCCTGTTTATGCAAAATCGTCACTAGGAAGTGACTGTGTGGTCAAATACCACTTTCGCCAATTTTGCAGATTTGCCCTTGTGAGGGTGAAGCTGTGTTTTTTGCAGTGACAGAATTTCTTGCAGTATTCTGTAATGGCGTCTGATTCTCTTTCACAGATTGTCACTGAAAAGCTTGACAAGAACAACTTCCAGGCATGGAAGTTTAGAATGACGAATTTCCTTATGGGAAAAGGATATTGGGAATTTGTTGCAGGAAATGAAGAAGAACCAGTTCTTCCTGATGTTCCCAATCAACAACAAATGCAGGCATTTAAAACATGGCATGAGAGAGCCAGGAAAGTTATGTACTGGCTGTCTATCAGCATTTCAGACTCTATGATTGTGCATATTCAAGATGCAAGTACGCCAAAGGAGGCATGGGATACTTTGTCAAAAATGTATAGCACAAATACGCAAGCCAGGAAAATGCAGCTCAAGCAAGAGTTGCATAATGTGCAAAGAGAAAGTATGAGCATCAACGACTACCACATGAAGGTGAAGAAGATTGCAGATGCACTTGCTTCCATTGGGTCGCCAGTGGAAGATGATGATTTAGTTTACGTGACCTTGAATGGTCTAGGAAAGGATTATGCACAGTTTCGGACATCCATTTCAGTTCGTGAAAGATTTCCTGATTTTGAGGAGTTGATTGCTCTTCTAATTTCTGAGGAACAGAGAAATGGTGGTGCATCTTCTTCAGGAGGAACTTCAAAAGAAGCTGTCTTCTACTCAAATGCTGGAAGAGGTAGAGGCAGAGGTAGAGGAGGCCGATTTGGAGGCCGTGGCAGAAATCAGAATATGCAGCAAACTCAAGAAAACCAGTCCTATGGAGGAGGACGTGGTAACTCTAGAGGCAGGGGGAGCCAAAGAGGTCGTGGTGGATGGCAAAGAGGCCAAAATGCAAACAGTAATGTTGAATGCTACTACTGTGGTAAAATGGGTCATATGGCTAAAGACTGCTATAAAAAGCAGAATGACATCATGAATGGAAAACTGCAACAAGGGAATTATGCATCTTCTAGTAGACAGGGTGATGACAGAAATGAGCATTTGTTCATGGTGCAGCACATGAACAATTCTATGACAAGTGCAGAAGAAAGCAATGATGTATGGTATGTTGACTCAGGTGCATCAAACCACATGACAGGTCATGCAGAATGGATGGAGGATGCAAGGAAAATGGAAAAACCAGGATTTGTGGAGACTGGTGATGATACTGCACATCCTATTGTGCAGATTGGAAAAATTCCCTTGTCTATGCAGGGTGGGAAAAAGAAATACCTGTCCGATGTATTTCATGTCCCGAATATCACCAAGAATCTGGTTTCAGTTGGTCAAATGGTTGAACAGGGCTTGCAGGTCAGATTTAATCCTCATGGATGCTTTGTTGAGGATATGAAAAATAAAGGTCGCTTGATAGCAAAAGGAAAGAAGAAGGGCAAAATGTTTACATTGGATGCAGACATGTCTGAATTGAGTGCAGCAATGTTTGCACATGGGACCGGTGTAGTTGCAGATATTGATATCTGGCATAAACGCATTGGTCATGTTAATGTACAGCGACTTAAATCAATGCAGGCCCAAAATATTGTTGCAGGATTGCCCAAATTCAAGGTTGCAGAAATGCATAAGGTATGTGAAGCCTGTCAGTTTGGAAAACAGGCAAGGAAACCATTTCCTAGACATGTTCAAGAGAGTGAGAAGGCATTGGAATTAATTCACTCTGATGTGTGGACAACTAAAGCTGCATCTCTTGGAGGCTGTCATTATTTTGTCAGTTTTATTGATGACTATAGCAGAAAAGTTTGGGTGTATTTTATGAAAAAGAAAAGTGAAGTTTTTGGGCATTTCAAAACTCTTAAAGCTATGGTTGAAAAAGAAACAGGCTTGCAGATAAAATGCCTAAGGTCAGATGGAGGGGGAGAGTACCTCTCAAATGAGTTTGCAAAGTTCTTGCAGGAGCATGGCATAAAGCAGCAATATTCATGCAGTTATACCCCACAACAAAATGGAATTGCAGAAAGGAAAAACAGGCATATTGGAGAGGTATCTCGTGCCATGCTCAATGAAAAAGACTTGCCAGATTTTTATTGGGCTGAAGCAGTTGCTACAACAGTCTACATAATGAACAGGACTCCCACTGCAGCAATACATGGAATGACTCCAGAAGAGAGGTATACTGGTAGGAAACCAGATATTTCTCATTTGAAAATTTTTGGTTGCATTGCCTATGTACATGTGCCAGATGAGCTGAGATCCAAGTTGGATCCAAAAGCTGAGAAGTGCATCTTTATTGGTTACTCTCTGCAGCAAAAAGGGTATAGATGCTATAACCCTTCTACTCGTAAGTTTACAGTGAGCAGAGATGTTGTTTTTGATGAGATGAGTAGCTGGTATAAACCAGTAAATGTGATTGATGATGAAGATGCACAAAATGGTAATGCTACACAGAATTCACAGCAGCAGTCACAAAATATTAGTGGACCTGGAGCGTCCTCTAGCAGTGGTTCACATTCTTCGCCATGGACAGGCAGATTGAGATTAGGAGAATCTTCTCAAAGCAATGCAGATAGTGGTATGCAGGTATCACGAAAAGGAAAAGAGAAGGTTGATCAGCCCATGTTTGATGTGAATGCAGGTCACTCTTATGTGGATGGTGAATCCAGTGGCTCAAAACAGAGCATTGATGATGAGTTGGGTATTCCTTCTATTGTTACACCTGGAGTAAGGAAGACCAGGGATGTTTTGAGAGCACCTGGGAGTGAACCTACTTTGCGTAGGTCTACGAGAGCTAGGTATCCTGTGGATAGGCTGAAATATGATGGATTTACAGCCATTCACTATGCATATATGGTCAAAGTGATACAGGAACCAGAACCCACATCTTTTGAGCAAGCCATGGGAAAAGAAAAATGGGAGAAAGCCATGGATGAAGAAATGGATGCCTTGGAAGAAAATGCTACATGGGAGTTAGTACCTTTGCCTAAAGGTAAGAATGCAATTGGCTGTAAGTGGGTTTATAAGGTGAAGCACAATGCAGATGGTTCTGTGAACAGATACAAGGCAAGATTAGTAGTCAAGGGGTATGCACAAACATATGGCATTGACTATGAAAAAACATTCAGTCCAGTTGCAAGGATGGCAACTGTAAGAGCAGTCATTGCTATGGCTGCATCAAAGGGATGGTCTTTACATCAGATGGATGTAAAGAATGCCTTCTTGCATGGTGATTTGCAAGAAGAGGTCTATATGGAGCAGCCACCAGGTTATGTGCATGCTGTTCATCCTGAGTTTGTTTGCAGGTTGAAGAAAGCCTTGTATGGCTTGAAGCAAGCACCTAGAGCATGGTCTGACAAGATAGGACAGTATCTTGTCACTATTGGCTTTCAGATTTCCAGGGCAGATTTCTCACTTTATGTGAGAAAAACAGAGAAAGGTATTATGCTACTTGTCATTTATGTTGATGATTTGATTATGACAGGTGACAGTGTTGAAGATATCCTTCATGTGAAAATGCTATTGAAGCAGAAGTTTGAGATGAAAGATTTGGGAGAGCTGCGTTATTTCTTGGGCATTGAGGTGATTAGATCACCAAGTGGGATACAGCTCTTGCAGAGGCAGTATGGATTGGACATGCTGTCCAAATATGGGATGACAGGCTGTAAGCCTATTTCAGTTCCTTTGGAGCAGAATGTGAAGCTGAGCACAGATGCAGGTGAGCTTCTACAAGACCCTACTATGTACAGACGCATAGTAGGAAGTTTGATTTATATGACTATTACCAGGCCAGATTTGAGCTATGCTGTTGGATTGGTAAGTCAGTTTATGCAGGCTCCAAGGAAACCACATTTGGATGCGGCTAGACGCATACTCAGGTATGTGAAATCCACATTGCAGTATGGACTATTTTATGAGACTGGGGTTCAGATACAGTTGCATGGATACACTGATGCTGATTGGGCTGGTAGTATTTCTGATAGACGATCTACCAGTGGATATGTGTTCTCTTTTGGGAGTGCTGCAGTCACTTGGAGCAGCAAGAAACAGCCTACAGTTGCCTTGTCGAGCACAGAGGCTGAGTACAGGGGTGCAGCAATGGCTGCATGTGAGGTAGCTTGGTTGCATAAGCTACTTTATGATATGCATCAGTCTACAGATGGGCCAGTTGTCATTTATTGTGACAACATGAGTAGTATACACTTGGCAAATAACCCAGTCTATCATGCTAGAACAAAGCACATTGAGGTGCATTATCACTATGTGCGAGAGAGGGTTTTACTAGGTCTTATTGATCTAGTTTATGTCAGCACAGAGGATCAGGTAGCTGACATATTCACGAAGGCATTGGGCGCAGAGAAGCTGCGCAAGTTCAGAGACCTGCTTGGTGTGCATGAATTGGGATTGAGCTCGAGGGGGAGTGTTGAGATATCGAGCTCCACTCGTGATACGCCAGGGTGACCGTTGTATATTTATGTCACCGACTTGTCAGTTGCAGACGCGGTTGGTACACCGCCCATGAATAATAGCTACATGATAGCTATCCTTATCTACTCTAGTTCGTGGCTCAGTTAGTATGCCACCTTAGTTAGTTGAGTTTGGTTTGAGACCCATATATAGGGTTCTTCTATTTCTTTGTACTTGAGTTCTTTTTGGCTTACACAACTAAGAAGAGAAAAACTGTTTTCAGCCTCCACCCTTGTGTGTCTTCCCCCATTGTGCAAGCAAGAAAGCTTCAAGCGAGACTCCTTCCTTCTCTCCCACAATCTTGACAGACACTACTCAACTGCAACTGGATATTAAAGTCCAAACCATGTAGGAAATATTGCAATTGGGCAGCTGCGGGGATAGGAATAGAGGTGTCCAACTTACGAAAAACCTCTTTTATTTTCTTCGCATAAGCATGAATATCCTCGCGTGGTTCTTGGCGGATCACGTTGAGTACACGCAACCAATATTGCCCACCCCTTTCAGGGGCAAACTCCCTTCGAAAAGCTCCATAAAATGCATCAATATTCAATATGGTTCCGGCTTCTAAACCATGATACCATATAGCAGCTCTTCCTTTGAGAGTCATGTTGAAGAACATCATTAAATGTCCTTCTTCTTGGATGCAACAGTTAAACATCAGCTTTTGAAACTCCCTAATGTGGAGTTCCGCATCTTCCTCAACTAGCCCATTAAAAATGGGTAGCAGGTAACCTAGAGCCGGCAAATCCATCGTTCCTGCAAGAATTGCAATAGGTTGTGCCATGACGAGAATTGGATTTGCACTAGGAATAAGGGACGATGGGGTTACATCTCCCGCACTTGATGTAGACTGGCTTATGGAAGGAAGGGGAGCACTAGAGCTTCCACCTTCTTCTAACTTACTGCTTGTGGCCCCAAGACCACTAGATCCACTCCCTCGTAAGGGTTCAGCACCGCTACGCTTAGGGGAATATCTCCTAAAAATTTCAGCACGTCGCCTAGCTCTTTCGTCTCTCTCTTGCTTTTGGATTTCTGCTAGACAATACTTATCAATAAATAACGGATCAATCTCAGTATCCTTTGGCATAAACTGCTAGTTGGTCCCTAGACAACCAGGATTCGAGGACCGCCACTTTTAAGCGGCTCCCGGCAGACGCACCACTGATGGAACCTAGAATGGGCCGGCACTAGCTCGTGCACTAGCCGGACCTCTATCTCAACGCTCAACAACCCCACGGCCTCGCGGCCAGGAGTGTTGATGACACATACATTGCCTTCCTAGACATCTTGCATTTGCATTACGTCGTTTGTAGTCCACTCTTCTCTCACCCACTACTCCTCAGAGGGAGTCCCTTACACATTGCCAAATAATGCAAAGTACAAACATAGGAGGTCCTCCAACAGCTGAATGCCGCTACCTCACTGCGACTCTCCTACACCTTGGGGATTGGCCCCTCGATAAGTCGCTCGACATATACACATTTCGTACAAAATCCACTCAAGGTACATTTAATCATATACAGGAATGTACCATTGTCCTTACTTCTCTTTCCCTTAGACCCCACGACTAGTCTATGGCTTAGGGTGTCCTGTCTCTCACTCAACGTGGGTCAAGGTCCTAATGAAAGCAATTGTTGTGCATCCAGGATTTCTGATACCTTTAAATATTTCCATGATTTATGCATATTGTGGATGCTAAGTGCTCAAACAATTATAAAATCAATATTGTGCACATGTGAAAAACATCCTTTCAATGATTTCCAACTACCGTTCTTATGCGGCGTTGCATGAACCGAGGAAACCCTCGTGCTACTAGGCTCTCATTCTATAATTATTCGCCGACCTATATGGCATGCAAACAAAAACCAGCAATCTTTTCATCATTTTACTCCGCATTTAGACACATTTTGACCACTCTACCCTCCCATCGATCAAATGTTGCATTGTTGTATGGATTTATAAGACATTTTGCCATCATTTTATGTGTAAAAAGCGGAAAAAACACACTCGAACAAGAAGGTGGGGATGAACTAAGGAAAGTCCTCATGCTTCAGTCCCCACAAACATTCACAAACATTGTTCTTAATTATCATTAATTTTTCGCACCCAAAATGCATTTTTCCCCTATTTTTAGTGATTTTTCTCTATTTTCCTTGTATTTTTCCTTATTTTCTGCATTATTTTATTACTAAAATTTCAAAATAGGTTATGGGCTGTGGCCCTTAGTTTCTTCTTGTAGCAAAATGAAAATTTAGTGGTGTTCTTATTCATTTTTCCATTTTTACGCTCAAACCCATCATTTTTCCTTGATTTTCTATATTTTACGTGTTTTAGTGTATTATTTTGAGTCACAAGATGCATATTTTTTCTGATTTTTTGATTATGATCAACAAGTACTCATGGAAAACAGCAACATAAACAATTTTTAGCCCACATGAACAACATTTTATCAATCAAAAGCCATGAAATCTCAATTTTCCTTTGAAATTTTTGAATTACTGCTTATTTGCGTATTTCGGATTTCATGTCCATGGCTGCAAATCTGAAAATCAGCAGCACTTTATGCTCAGCACGATCACAAATTACCATTTCCAGCCCATGGAGCAATCCGATCAATGCCGAACAAGCCTCCACCATTCTTTCTTCTTCTTTTCTCTTCCCACATGAATTTCCCCTTAGAAGAGAGGGAGGGAGGAGAGAGAAAGACTAGATTTCCATCTCAGCATTCAGTCCACCATTCTACGGGCGAAGGGCGGCGATAAGATCGGCCAAGAAGGAGAAGATCAGCCCCAATGTCTATTCCATGGGGTACTCACAGCCCACAATCATGATGAGAGAGGAGAGAGAGCGAAAAATGCGCCATTTCTTGATCACGCCATGTCTTCCTTCTCTCTCCACGTTTTTTATCAAGAGGTGCATAAAATTTTGGATGGGAGGGTCCAAACTCAAAAGGCATGCCCAATTTTGGCCTCCCAAGTGTCCACCCCTTCGTATCTTGACCGGTTTCTTGGCTCCTTCCCCGTCCGGACTCCAAATTGAGCTCTGAAAAATCCTAGGTGTCTGGCTTGGCATCACGCATTGGCCAGTAGCTCGTGTCAACCCACACAACTATCTAAAAAATTATGAAAAATCAACAAGTGTCGCTCGGGCACCTCTAAAGCACTTTGGCGCTTAAAATCGTCCTAGATCGAGCCGCCGCCTTTGACGGTGAATATTTTTCCCTTGATATTCATAATTTTTAGCTATTTTTAAGCACTTTTCGGCACCAAAATTCCGCTCTCAATTTGTGTGGAAGAAGAGCAAGGGTGAAAATAACATCTAGGTAGTCGAAGCCAAATGAGGGCAAGAGAGAGAATATAATCATATAGTTTATGCACATGTACCTAAAAGTCTAGTGAGGGATAATAATGTATTCAAAGTCATATGAGGGCAAGAGAGAGTGATGTAAGCACATAGTGTGCATGTGTACCTAAAAATATAGTAAGGCATAGCATTCTAGTATTGATAGCAACAACTTGGGATGATCATCCCTAAGCATTATTAGTAGAAGTAAGTATGCCTAATAACTATGTCAAGGAAGATATTTTTGGATGAGATTTAGTTCATATTCCACAAGCAAGGCACAGTTTTACTCATATGCATACAAGAGAGGGCATAGGGCCTTGATGGCATTTTGCAAAATATGTGCAATAAAGTCAAGATGTTATTTGACGTATATCAACATATTTGCATCAGTCATTTAGAATATGCCTCCATATGGTATCTTCAATTGAGTATTAAATAGTCCTAGCAACCTTTGCAAGAGGTTCATTCTCTTTATCATTATGAATCAATGGAAAAGCAACCCACATGTTCAATTTGCTAGCAAGCAATATGTATTTAGTCAATTTATAACTTGACAACTAATGATCCATCATTAGCTTAGAGAGACCTACACATAGTTTGTTAAACAATGATACCCTTAATGTAACATGCCTGCTTATTGGCTGTCCAAGCACGTTTTAGTGGTCCATCGAGAAACAAATCTAAGCATCGCCGCCCAGTACTCCCAAGAAATTTTTTGGGGTTTGTCGCCTAGGGTTTCCCGAGTCCACCTCGCAACGGAACGTTCATGGCCAAACCAACTAGGACCGACCTAAAATCTTGGTTCCTAGGGCCAAGGTCTCATAACAGCATTCTAGCCTCGGGTTTTGGACATCCTACTTTACGCAGAGATACCCAATCTGAAGTAGATTCATACCGCACTTGGTTCAAAGAGAATGGGAAACGAGAGGGATGCGCCGCTCAACCTCTCTGCCCATATGACATAGTCCCATTCCAATCCCCTAAAATGGCATGAATCAGGTCCTAACTTAACAATACCTAAAGTCGAATGATGATAAATCCTTGTGAGAAGCCTCCCTGTTCTCTAGGACCACCCTGCCATAGAACAGACCCATCGGGGATTCCATCTACCTGCTTCCCTTGATAGCTTTAGTTTTCTAATTAGGTCCTATCACATTTATGTTCAACATTTAAAATCAGCTTCATTAATTAATCCTTTTAGGGAACAGGGTTCGTTCGCATAATTTACAGCACAAACACAAAAACAAGACAAGCAATCCTTTTGAGAAACAAGTTCCTTAACTTATCTTCAAGTTAATCTTTGTCTCCTGCCCATACAGGAGAATTATGTATCCCTTCTATCCAACAAAAGTACCCAATCCAAATCACATGGCACCATAATTTCCATCCATTATCTAGAATAGGATCTTCCAATGCCCTAGACGTAGGGTTCATAGTAGTCTACAGCTCCATTTCGAACTTGGCAAAGGGTGTCCAGAGCTCCATTGACCCCGAGCAACCTAGGAGTGAGACACACTTTCCATGGTTGGCCTTTTCACCACTCAACCTATGGCCCGTGAATCAAGCAATGCCCTTTCGGGTTGAAACGTGACGTGACCTTGGAGATGATCCACCCACGCAAAATATCCTTCCTCAATTACTCCAATTAAGAACCAAGCATAATCAAGGCAATCAACCTAATATCATCTTCTAAGAAGAACATTCCTTCATTCCTACAGCAACTTGTCATTACAGACCCTTGCCATGCTTTTACCATCAAACACAAGGACTTAGAATAATCATCTAATTCACATCCCACAATCAGTTTAATGCAAAAGCATTTAGGACGTTATCTAATCAATCCACAAAACAATGGTATCCTTTTCCAAACATTACAAGAATAGTCATGATAGCCTTCCATTGCGTGTTTGCTCTCTCCATGGGGATCTAAGTAATTCCATGCAAAAATTACTTAACACTTCCTCCATTCAGCTACGGCATTGCTCAAGACATGAGTTCTAATAATCGCTTGCTTTGATTGATAACCGAACCTTCTTTCTAACGAGTATAAAAGCATTGGTCTTCCCTTTGACTTAGGGTTTCCTAACCCTTGAGCCTTCGCTTGCCCCTAGAGTTGTTGTTGCATCTAACCCAACCCTGAACAGGATCAATAAGCATAGCCGCTATCGAACAAATTTCAAGGCACCTAGTCCTAACCCTTATGGTCATTGTTTGTGTTAACTATGCACTAGAGTTTCGAGATTGATTTTCCTCTAGGATAGATTACTTACCATGTGATGTGTCAAGCGTGCAAGCTCTACATACTTCAAGTATAGTAAGATAATTTATCTATTAATTGCTAGGAGGGGAGAGTCGAAAATACCTTGGAACCTTGTATGCCATTCATACTACATATGGATCTGTCACATAGCATCTAGGTGCAGCTAACTTCCCTAGATACATGTGCTTTGTAAACTCCATCTTTCGATTGCTGCAATAAACTTACCCTTTTCAATAATCCCTTCCCATGTGGCTTAGCGCAAGTCTAATGCATCTCACGCGTGAAACAAAGCGAGCATTCATTAACTTGAGAAAACATTGCTTACGTCCGATACTGTAGTTGGATGGGTAGCAATGTCCTTGCCTGAGGCTTCATTGCTCGTTGTGGGGTTTCCATCCGCGCCCGTCATGTTTTGCTTGGGGGCCATCCCCGATCTTTGCGAGTCGCGCAAGTCTTTCGCACCTTGTGCTCTAGTGGAGTCGTTTGTGAGTGGTGGATAATCTTGCAAACAGGTATAGGTCCGCAGCCACAGGGAAAAGAGATGTGTGTGGCCACCTCCTTCAGAGGGGAAGGGAAAGAATCTCTCTCTCTCTCTCTCTCTCTCTCTCTCTCTCTCTCTCTCTCTCTCTCTCTCTCTCTCTCTCTCTCTCTCTCTCTCTCTCTCTCTCTCTTCTTCTTCTTCTTCTCCTCCTCCTCCTCTTCTTCTCTCCTCTCTCTCTCCCTCTCTCTTACTCTTCTTCTCCCTCTCTCTCCCTCTCTTCTTCTTCTTCTTCTCCTCCTCTCCTTCTCTCCTCTCCCTCCCTCTCTCTTACTCTCCCTCTCTCTCCCTTTCTTCTTCTTCTTCTCCTTCTTCTCCTCTTCTCTTCTTCTTCACCTCCTTCTCTCCTCTCTCTACTCACCTCTCCCTCTCCCTCTCCCTCTCCCTCTCTTCTTCTTCTTCTTCTTCTTCTTCTTCTCCTCTTCTTCTTCTCCTCCTCCTCCTCCTCCTCCTCTTCTCTCTCTCTCTCTCTCTCTCTCTCTCTCTCTCTCTCTCTCTCTCTCTCTCTCTCTCTCTCTCTCTCTCTCTCTCTCTCTCTCTCTCTCTTTGCAACGTCTTGGCCCCCTCTCTGCCTTTTTTTCTACGTGCCGATCCCCTCTCTGCCTTTTTTTCTACGTGTCGATTGGGGGGGGTGGTTTATAGTGGAAAGGGTGAGGGGTATTATGGGGGGTGTGGGGAGGAGGTGGAGTCACTTGTGTCTCCCTCCACCCACCTCTCACAAGTGCATGGTGGTGGGGGTTCCAGGTGGCTGCGGTTGGTCGGGGGAAATCAAGGAGGCGGGGGGTGATAGGCCACGTGGCCTCCCCTCTCCATCATCATCATCTCCGTCTGTGTCGACAGCTCCCTTCCACCGCCACGTCATCCTCCTCTCCCGTCATCTTCCCCTCATTCAGTCATCCTCGTCCTTTCACTCCCCCCCCCTCGCCACCTGTCGTCGACGAGCGATGACAGGGGGGAATTTCCTTTAATTTTTTTAGGGAGAGGTGGTTCCTCTGCGAGACATTACACTTAAAGAGAAGAGCCATGCCAAAATACCAATTGTTGCCAAGCAACTCGACAAGTACCAACCGCATGACGATCCATACAGGTTTGTTGAGTAGTTTGAGCAAGTCTGCGAAGCCAACGGCCTCAACGACCAGACTCAACGTTCGCAAACATTCGGGCTTTGCTTAGGCGACAAGGGTAGGATGTGGTATACAAGCCTGGATGCCGTGGAACAAGCCAACTTCAATAATCTCAAGGATCTCTTCGTCAAGAGGTTCGTCGAGCCCGGATACTCCCATAACCTGCTAGTACACTTGATGAATGTCAAGTAGAAAGAGAAGGAGGACATCCGCGACTACGTGACCCATGTGAGAAGTCTCTTTAAGAGAATCCCTCTAGGTGAGCGACCGACTGACAGAGTAGTTTCAACTGTATTCATCAGCAGTGGAATTAGAGACAAGGAGTTATATAAGGCATGGGCAGGCAATTCAAGCTTGCAACGGGACGTGGTGGCTAGAGTTTTTGAGGAAGCCATCAGAGTCGATGACTAGCTGAAAGAGCAGAGCTCTAGGAGCTCAAATCTAGAAGAAACCAACCCGAGAAGCTTAGAGAGAACGTCAGCCTCTAGTGAGCGGTCAAACCATCATCCCAAGATAAGGGGAAGGCCACCGAGATAGACCAAGGCTTGGCTGAGGTCAAGATGGAATTAGCCAAGATACAAGATATGTTGAGACGACCAACGCGCCCGCACATCCAGTGCGTGTACTGTGGTGGGAACCACTTGTTGGCCGAGTGTCAAGATCCTAGGTCAAGACCTTGCACTAACTGCGGTAGGTTCGGCCATGATATCGCACATTGTAGACTACCAAGAAGGCTTCCATACTCGCAATTCTACGGCCAGCCTTATCTAGCTAATAGGCCGTAGCCATTCTTCGGAAAGGGAGCCCCATTGGCTCTACCCGCGCCTAACGATATGAAACTAGCAGTCCCTAGAATGGACATAAATCCCATAGGCATTCCTAGATCGCCTGGTCCTTATGTGACCCACCCACCGAGTAACGCTCCAGTACATTACGTGGAGGAGCCGAACGATGAAGAGACCTACATATACCCTTATGTCTCGCATGACGACGAGGGCAACACGGTCCTCATGGATTATCGACTCGTGCCGGTGATGGCGTTAGGACGAGGAAGGGCTAGAGGCCTAGGAGGGCACAGGATTCAGTCACTTGTTGGACTTGCGGACACCCCGGTCATGTCTCATCACGTTGCCCTGAAAGAGAGCAGCAAAATAGGGACAAGGCTGACCAAAGGTGCGCAGAGTGCGAAATCACCCATCTTTTCATTGACTGCCCAAAGCGGAAGCCATCCTCTAGCTCAACTAATTTGCCATCCGTCCCATTAGGGTTGTTTGGTGTAGAAAATCCTGATAGGGAGGCCACACCTATTCCCTTGCGAGTTATGACCCGAGCCCAAACAAAGTAGGCCAGCATCTCTCTGCCATGACTAGCAATCTTGACGCAACCTCAATAGGAAAGAAAAGCCGCATGCAGAAAAATAAGAGATCGGAAGCTAAGGTCGCATTGAGGACCGAGAGTGCTACGACTTTACCTACTGGGAAGAAAGTCTCAGACGCGAAGGCAGAGACTTTAGTCCCTAAGACAGCCGAAAAGGGAAGCGCTAAGATAGGGGAATACCCGCATCCAAAGCGACAATTAGAGGCCATAGAAAAGGTGAAGGAATGGGTGAGGGAGGCTCAACAGCATCTCAAAGATGCTGAACCCATCATAGAGGACGAGATCGATGATCTCTCCAGCATATGCACGCCAATGTCATCGCCTCAACCTAAGTCGGCCGAAGCCACTATGCCACAAGCAATGTCGCTGAGACCAAGCCTAGACGCAACAAAGCCGTAGATGAGCCGCGGCCATTGGCCCAAATAGTCTAGGCTAAAGGAAGGACGAGTATCTAACGATCTCCTGACCATGTTAGTGACCACCCCTGTAACACTTAGCCTGGGAGATCTACTTAAGCAGCACCCTGCCCTATGGCAAGACCTTAAGCAGTGGGTCGAGGGATCACAAGAGCAGGTCACCGTAGACCCTCGAGACCATGATGCAAAAACACAATTGCCCTGTCTGACGCTGCACCCCATGCCTAAATCTTTGCACGTCAACGCCTTTTGGGAAGGCTCTGAGATGCACGCAGTCGTGCCGGTCCTAGCCCTGGGTGACACAACAAGGAAGGGAATCGTAGACACGGGAGAAGGGGTTAGTGTGCTTAGCCACGCAGTGCTGCAAACTTGGGGAAACCCGCCTGTCGAAGCTGCTAGGTTTAACGTCACGCTAGCAAACGGTATGAGAGTGAAGCCATTCGGGGTCCTGAAGAATTGGCCAGTGAAGATCGCAAGTGTCCAGTTCTCTGTCGACTTTATAGTCATGAAGGGAGTGGACTACAATGTCCTATTAGGCCGACCCTGGATGCGCAACGCTAGAGTCATCGAAGATTGGGGTAACGGCTTGATCTTCCTTGGCAATAGAACTGATGCCGTAAGAATAGAGATGGACACTTGGAAGACCTCACCAGTCGACTTGGACGCCATCTCTGCTATGCTCAAAGGGAACACTCAGGTCAGGGAGCCCTATGGGTCCTTGACCAAGTATATCCCATGCCCAGAGGATGAGTGGGATTGGATGCACGTCCTCGCTACAATTGACCTGCCATTCTCTGACCATGAGGCATATGAGCAGGCCATCAAAACGATCGGCAAGACAAATGAAACACTCTCTACACCAGTCTACATGATGGCAGCAAGCCTCCATGGAAGGCCTAAGCCTGTTACCTTCCAAGTGCCATCCAACAAAAGGGAATTCCAGGGGGTATTGGAATACCTAATGGACCAGCTAGCTGGCAACCCAGCTGCCAACTTCAAACCACTCCAGGACCTTTTAGAGGATTCCAAGTGGCAATGGACCAGGGTGCATGAGCTGAACCTCATGTATAACTAGACCCTGGTTCCTGACCAACGACAGGAGGCATACCAAGCCCTAGGAGACGATGAGCAGTCGAATGACAAAGATTCCTGCGATGAGTACGAAGACTACCAATCCTTCAGTGTTGAGAGTGAGGGTGAAGTGGATACCATAGAATATGACACTGAAGGACGAGAAATTGAGCAGATACGAGCAGACGCCAAGCCGCAGAAAAAGTAGGCCCTTAGAATGGACCAAGGAGTCATGCGCATGAAATGTGATCGTGCTTGGTTGGAATGCATAGGAGCCGTAGACTTTGAGCAAGTAGGCCTAGCCCAACCAGGAATGACATCAATACTTAGAACCGAATCGCCATCTGAATTGTGGCCACCAGGGAAGACCACCTCTTCTAGCAAAGATGGAGGGTTTGACTCTGAATCGGAAGTTACTTCGGATAGCAACCCAGAGATCCTTAGGCCACCCATGACCAGACGCACCAAGGGAGACTTACCTGTCCACCTGAGGTGCAGACGGTTAAGGCAGGATAAGGCAAAGCACCCCAGGGATGCATGATCAGAAGAACAGCGAAAGCCGCATGACCTCCCTAAACGCTTCACTAAATTCAAAAAAGGGGATAGGGTAGTGGTTCTACTAGGTGCCAAGTGTCAAGGGCAGACGAGCGAACCAATCGAAGGACCAGTCAAGGTCAAGGAGGTAAACCTAGCCCTGGAAGGGGAGATACCCCGACCAGTGTTCATTGCCGATGACTTGACTAGTAAAGAATAGTTGAGTCTTGTTGCTCTCCTACGGGAGTACATAGACGTATTTGCCTGGTCCTTAGAAGAGCTACGGGGGGTAGATCCAAGTGTTATGACTCACAACATACCCATGACATCAGATGCAATGCCGGTCAAGCAACGACCATACCCCATGAATCCAAAGCATGCTCATGCGGTCAAAGAGGAAATTGACAAGCTAATGAGAGTTGGATCTATTTACGAAATTGAGCACACAGACTGGGTATCACCCATAGTCATTGTGATGAAGAAGAACAACAAAATTTGAGTGTGCGTCAATTACAAGAAGGTGAACAAAATTTGAGAGCTGGATCTATTTACGAAATTTGAGCACACAGACTGGGTATCACCCATAGTCATTGCTACGAAGAGAGACAACTATCCCTTACCATACACCGAGCACATGCTTGAGAGGGTGGCAGGCAAGGAAGCCTACAGTTTTCTGGATGGCTTCTTAGGGTACAACCAAGTGCAAGTGCATCCCGCAAACAAGCACAAGACCGCCTTTGCCACTGAGTGGGGTGTCTTTGCATACACAGTCATGCCCTTCGGGTTGACCAATGCCCCCGCCACCTTTCAACCTCTCATGTGCACCATCTTTAAGGACATGATTCGCAAGGAGTTAGAGGTCTTTGTTGACGATCTGTGTGTCTATTCGACCTGGATCGAACACTTAGGCAAACTCCATGCAGTCTTTGAACGGTGCCGCCTATATCGTCTCTCCTTGAACCCCTTGAAGTGTCAGTTTTGGGTGAAACACAGATGCATTCTAGGACACGTGGTGTCAAAGAATGGCATTGCCACTGACTTCTCAAAGGTCAAGGTTATTGTTGACCTTCCACCCCCAATTAACTACAAGGGAGTTCAATGCTTCTTAGGTCACACAGGATACTATTGGCGGTTTGTGTTGAACTACGCGCTGATCGCTAGGCCATTATACAAGCTGCTGATTATCTTCGAGTGGACTGAGGCATGCCAATGGGCATACGAAGAATTGAAAAGGGCTTTAACAACAACACCAATTCTACGAGCCCCAGATTGGACCATTACCTTCCACGTGCACATCGATGCTTCTAAGTTTGCCGTGGGAGCAGTGTTGTGCCAACCTGGTGAGTATAACTTAGATTACCCAATGAGTTTTACCAGCAGGCAGCTCATAGAGACCGAGATGAACTACTCCATGACAGAAAGGGAGTGGTTGGCCATGGTATTTGCGATAAAGAAATTTAGGCATTACTTGTTGGCCACTCCCTTTGTCTTCTTTGTTGACCATCAAGCCTTGCTATATCTTGTGAACAAGCCTTGCGCTACAAGACTCATAGCTAGATGGTTACTCCTTCTACTAGAGTTTGACTTCTCTGTGGTTGTACGCAAAGGAAAGCAGCATTACATAGCTGACCACATGTCCTGCATACCCACAGGAGAAGCTATTGGACAAGGCATACCTGACGATTTACCAGATGCTCATCTCTTTAACCTGTTTAGCGAGAGAGAATTGTTTAAAGCTGATCTGATGTCATATTGGGCAGATGACATAGTCCAAGTGCTTGAGCACGGACTACCTGAGTGACCAATAGAAAAGGCACGACTTAGGTGCTTGATCCTGAAGATCCAGCCCTACCAGTTGATTGCAAGCCAACTCTATAGGCTGGGGTAAGATAGACTGCTGCGTAGGTGTGTGTGTGAGCATGAGATGCATGATGTGCTCTCAGAAGTGCACAACGGCATTGCAGGAGGACACTTTAGTGGAGACACGACAGCACGGAAGGTGCTGCAGTCCCAACTATGGTGGCCCACACTTTTCTGCAACGCCAAGCGATTTGTCAAGCATTGTGATGAGTGCCAACGGACAAAAGTCCCGATTCGTAAGGATCAAATGGAGTTAACCCCAATTATTGCTCACCAACCCTTTGAAAAATGGGGAATTGACTTCATATGACCAATCAGTCTTGTGGCGCAGTACTCACAAGCCAAGTACATTGTGGTGGCCACGGATTACCTCACGAAATGGGCAGAGGCAAGAGCCACACGAAAAAACGACGCTAGAATGACGGCCAAGTTCTTATGGGAGAGAGTGATCTCGCGCTTCGGTTGCCCCATCGAACTGGTTAGCGACCAAGGCACACACTTCATCAACGAATAGCCAGGCAGAATCAACTAACAAAATTCTTATCAACGTCCTGACTAAAGTAGTCTCAGCCTCACGAAGCGACTGGGACAACAAGTTGATGGCAGCCTTATGGGCCTACCACACAGCTTATAAAACGGCCGTTGGGCAAACCCCCTTTAGGCTGACTTATGGGACTGAAGCAATTCTACCAGTAGAATTTTTCGTCCCTACCCTAAGAATCGCACTCCAAGAACGATGGGAAGGGAAGGAAGCATGGACACAATGCCTGGTCGAGCTGGAACGCCTATCAAAGACTCGTCTTCTAGCCACCCACGCGCATATCTGCGAGAAAGCCCAATGCAAGAGCTGACAAGCATGTCAAGCAACGTGAGTTTGAATAGGGTGACTTAGTGCTCCTTTACTCAATTAAAGGACATAAGCAAAAGATGAAATTCAAAGGTCTCGGACCCTTCAAGGTTCGGGCAATCAACCAAACTGGTAATGTCGAGCTTGAGACCCTAGACGGTGAAGGAATAGGCTTCTTCAATGGCAGTCGTGTCAAGAAGTACTACCCTCCCACTCATCCTTTGCATGAGCCACCAATGTTAGAACCAAATACGAGTAGCCACAATCACTGAAATCAACGACGAGGATGGTGAGGAAGCTGTAGAACCCGCCTACCTCCGTGTCACTGTCACTGCCAAGCAAACATGCTCCTTCAACGCCTTGATTGATGAGGGAGCAGATTTCAATGTCTTAATGCACAAGCATTGGATCCAACTTGGCAAACCACTACTTCAGCCCATAACTGCCAATTTAAGCCCATATGGGGCTCAATCTTATGCACTTCTCGGCAAGTGCAGAGTTGCAATTTCTATCGAGTCTGAGACTGTCCCAATGCTGTTTTACGTGTTGCCGAGGGCTACGGACGTAGGCATGGAGTCACTGCTCGGGCGAACCTTCAAAAGGAGACTCACTGCAATGTTGATTATGCGTCGCAGCGCATCCACCTAACAATCGACAACGTGCGCATTGTCACAGCCTTCAGCAAGGGCTGTGTAACATCATCACCGTTCGCAGAGCCACCGATAGAAACGTCCGTAGGCAAGATTAAGGAGGGGGTAGTGCGCGTCTGTCGCTCCCCGATTCCCATAAACCGCAGACCGCAGCAACCAAAGTAAGGGCCCAACAGTCTCGCTTCCAATGGGTGCCTAAACAGCCTCAAGAACCACAGCCTAGGACTAGACGCGCCTGTTCGCATAAGATCCACAACTCTAAATCTAGGAGGCCAAGATGCAATCACCGGAAGCGCTGCATGATTAAGAAAATGTGGGTCCCTAAAACCCTCTTGCGTGCGCAAGGCTACTATGAGGGAAATGCCTCACTGTGGATCCCTAAGGCCCCTATGGCCAAAGGCACTAGTCCTATGCCACCCTCAAGCTTGATCAGTCCACGTCCCCCAACACCTCAAGACCATAGGTTGCAGTGCTCTCCAGAGCCCCAGCCATCCGACTCACCTATGCATAGGCCCAAGAGAGTCGCACAAACCTATCGGCCCAAACAACAGCCACCGTCACAGGTGGCATCATCTGACCCAGTCGACCCGACTCTCCGCAGCAAAGCTGACAGCAGCAGCCCAGCTGCTGCGGCTGACCCTAACCCACCCACCTTACAAACAGCCCGGTTGCAGGCTCAAGGAGACTCCCAACTACAACTATGTACTGTTAGAGCCTCTAGTTCTAGCAAACCTCAACCACCCGTCGGCCTTACGCTCTCCTATGAACGGAAGTCATTTCTCACACTAGCCGCCCGCCTCTGACCTTGCAGAGGACACCAGAAATGATGTGGTGGACTGCATCAAATGGCTCGATGCCACCTTTGTGTTGCTAGCCCTTAGCTATGACCGCTTAGACTTGGGTCTATTAGCGGAACCCTTTGCAACAGAAGTGCGCAATATGCCTTGCTCTTGGGAGACTTTTGAATTCGCCTTTGCACAAGCTTCTCACTCTACTGCTAAGTTGCTCGGTAGCGAGGTCTCCAAAGAGCAAGCCATTAAGCAATGCCTCATCACGTCATATGATCCACGAACCACTTCTGCTATCACTGACCAAGAGTTCACAAGGTTATCCCACCTTGCTGATACTGGATCACCCTTATTAAGGCAGTGGTACGCTCTTAGGTTGCAATGGGAGGTTGACGGATGTCGCATAATGACCAACGTTGAACAACGCCGAGCCATCAAAACAGCAGAGTATGATCCCACCTACGTCGCACCTACCTTGTATAGAGTGTTAACCACTCTTCGGGGTCGACCCATGGACGAGCATATCACGGGGCATCCCTATCTTGACCGCCTCTTAACAGAGGAAGAGCTCCACATCGCAAGTCGAGTCGACTCTGGTGACTTCCTCACAGATGTCCTCACATACATCACACACGTAGGGATTCAACCCTTTGATCTGGACCGCGCCGCTCAACTGGAATATAACCCCAACTTCTACGCTTGGCTACTACACAAATAGAGCAATGCCCTTTCTGCTGAAAGCTTTGGCCTCTCAACCTCCAATCCTGGGACGGATTCTTCTCTTCCAAAGGGGGAAGGGGTAATAAGGTGGAATGTAAAAAATAAACAAAATAGAATCTAAAAAGTAAACCAAGTGTGAAACGTCTGTTAAATTTGAAATGCAAGGGTAAGAGGTGGTGGTAAAAGTCTGAAAGGCAAAGTTAAGGCTATGTTCAATAAAATCTGCTATGCTTTTAGTCTTCCAGCAAATTAGTTGTCAAAAGCACTAAATTTGGAAATGGTTGAACATGCAGGTGGCGATTATAGCAAGCCAGGACAAAGCGGGCAAGCTCCCCTTCTCGGAGGAGGAACAAGTAAAGTACGGCCTCGCGGTGGAAACGAGAGCGTTCAACCAGTTAAAGTTCCGCCATGTCTTCAACCTTGAAGACGTGGCCATCAAAGAGCCGGTGGTACGCCAAATCATAGAGCAGTGCCACCTGCAGAAGTACCTGGACGTAGTGGGCCGGAGGGTGGATTACACCCAATGCGCTGATTTCTTGCGCACCTTCAATATGAACAGGGGCACCATCACGGTGCGCGACAATGAAGCCAAAAAACAGGTGCAGATCGAGCTGATCCCCGAGTTGGTGGAAAGGGCACTAGGGCTGCCGAATAAGGTGGAAAGGAAGCCAAAAAGAGACATCTACGCCATGTTGGGGATGGACAAAGTGAAGGTCCATACCAATGACGGAATTAACCTAGTGGACATCCCCAACCCAGAAATTCAGCTGCAGGCAAAGATGGTGCATGCCTTGTTCTCAAGCGAGAGGTACAATAGCATAATGACCCGAATCAATGTACCCCTGCTCGACAGCATTGCGGCACAATCGCTGGACGAGGTGAACCTTAATGGATTCGTGAGGAAGACAATAGAGGCTTCGGCTAAGGCCCTGGAAACAGGAGGAAGAGCCGTCGGAGGGGAGTCCCCATCGTCTCGATCGACCCGCAAGGCATCATCCTCCAAGACCTCCACCATAGGGTTTGGAGGTGTCCTTACGGCAATCATCCAAGAAGCGCTAGGGCAGGGACGAGCAGGAGAAGATAAGAAGGGAGGCGACGAAGAAAGTGATGAATCACCGTCACAGTCCCTGCCTCACATAGAAGAGCAGCAGAGATTGTCTGATGAAATGGAGATGGACGCAGACGAAGAGGGAGAATCCCAGGGCACACCACAAAGGCATGCGGAACAACGAACCAAAGCCCTACATGGAAAAAGAGAAGAGGAGCAAAAGAAGAAAGAGAAGGAAGATCTGGAAAGGGCCCGAAGGGAGTCATTCAAGGATGAGGAGGAGAGAAAAAAGAAGACCGAGGAGGAGCTGAGAAGGAAGGAAGAGGAAGAAATAGAGCTGGCAACCTCGCTCCATCGAGGAGTAGCACAAAAGAGATGAGGAAGGCGCAGAGGGCCCGCACAGAACGGAGGCATGTGGTCCCAGTACCAGCGTGCCGAAAATCGCACCCCTGCCCCCAGTAGAAGGAAAAGGAAAAGATCCGATGATGCCAACTCTCCCCCTCTTCATACCTTCCATGCTAGCCACTCCTATCATGATGACGCCCCTTGCCACCGCCACCCAAGGTTCCACCCCAAAAGTCAATGAGAGCAACGTGGTCACTTGGCTACAATTCTTGGTGGAACGGGAGCTGGCAAGAGAAGCAGCCATGGCCACCCCAGCATCAGGAGCCAAAAGGGCAGGCACGGCGGAACTAGAGCCAAGGCCGGAGCTGAAAAGGCAGAAAATAGAAGACGTTGTCACCACCACCACCACCACCATGCCCCACCCCCCACCTCCAGTAGGCCAATACGAGGAATATGTTACGGAGCTACTCTCGTAGTTAGAAAGGGCCATGGAAGAAAGGAGAATAGCCGTGGAGGAGCTGGCAGCAGAACGAGAATCATAAGCCACTCTCCAGCTGGAGAGAACAAAGCAGATAACAGAATATTAAAGGGAGATCGCTGCGCTCAGGGAGGAAGCCAGCACTAAGGAGGCTGAGGAATTAAAGGCCCTGAAGGAATGTGATGCTGCTTGGGAAGGAAGGAGAAAAATCTTGATGGATCGTCTCAATGGGGAGAGGGAAACCAATGCCCACCTTCGGCGCAAGAATGATCAACTATCTGCACAGTCAACCTGGAAGTGCAAAGCCAGCTTGACAAGATCAGACATGAGGCTGCAGAGCTGGACTAGTTAAGGGAAGAATAGGTGCAAAGAATGTAGGTGCAGCTGTACCAACTCAATGCACAAATCGTCAATGAACGCCAGGAGCAATCCTGCGTGCACCGTGAGCTCGAGGCCCAGCAACAACAACTCATGGCAATGACCCTCCATCAGGGGGAGAGCCTGGAAGATATGGAAAAAAGAGCAAAAGAATGGGCTAATCACAATGAGCAGAGAATACAGGACTTAGCAAGCTGGCTAGCCAAAGCCAAAGGAGACAGGGTGCTGGTTGAGAATCAGGCAGAGGCAACACAACTCTCCATGATAGCCTAGCAATACACCTTCCTCAATACACTGCTTCACTCCACCAGACCGGAAGGAAATGAAGCCAATGATCAGCTGCAAAAGAAACTAACCATTGCATGCAAAGCACTAACGGCAGGCCTGCACATGCCGCTGCAGCTAGGAGGCCCACCACAAAGCCTAGAGGAGTAGGGAAGATATCTTGCACAGGTAGGCCTGACGGCGCAGGAAATAGATGAACTCGATTTCACAGAGGTGGAGGCACAAGAAGACGAGCAAGCAGAAGGGGGTGAACCGGAGTTTGATCTAGGAGGAATATGTCCCACCACCCCCTCAGTCACAACAAGCGGAAGTGCAGCCCCTTGATACATCTGCTGATAGAAGAGCAGCCCAGACCAACCGCAGGAAAGAGATGGTAGAGAAGGCAAGGAAAAAGCTGAATGTTAGACCTATTCCAAGATAGCATGCCCCTCTCCTATCGCGTCATCAAGATCCCCCTGCTGAATTCCATGCCAAATTGATTATCTGGGAAAAACAGGAATATAACCGCGACCCCTTCGACTTGCGCTTTGAGTTTTCGGATACCTTGAACAGAGTACTGCCCATTCAACTTGTAGAGGACATCATCGCTATGGGTGCAAGGCTCAAGGCCAAGTGGTTAGTGGAGCGCGAGGCCCACCCAACTGCTTGGGGAGCCGAGGACCGCGAATTTTGATAGGATAAAGTCCTCCAGGTGCCTAGATCAGTGGAAGGCTATAATTGCCAACCCACTTGGAGAAGGCGCATTTTTTACGTCAACCTTGATGCGTGGATGGCATTTTGCAACACCCTCCCTTCTAAGAGAAACGGCCCTACTTTTATGCCGTATCTTCGAAGGGTAGGGGTTGACTTTAATCCATCCATCCACGATAGGTTCGACTTCCCCATTATGTATAACACCAATAGCACCTCCCATAGGGATGCCAACCTCTTCACCCTCCCTGATTTGTACAGCTCTATAGATAGATTTCTTAGCAAGTTCACCTCTTGTCCTGACCCCGCCTTCATAACCACTTGTAATTACCTTAGACTAATTAGGATCCTAGTCCACCAAGAGCCCGCACCCCAAGAACGCCACCTCCCACCCCTCTATTTCGATCCCAACACCATAGACAGCAGCACCATGACTCGCCTCATGATGCGCGCTTCTCTTTTGCCATCTTTCTGTGTTGCACTGCTCGAAGATATGAGCGACAGCAAATTCACCCAGTGCAACCACCCCTTCCTTTCTACCACCACTCTCAAAACCCGCCTCAACCTCAAGGGCTACTTGTTGAGTCGAAGATTCCTTAACAAGGCCCCCCGCCGTCCGCCATCCCCTACCCGCCATTCAGATGATGAGGAGTAAACTCCTATCATGCCCTTGTATCGCTTGCTTTCATGTATACGCCTCTTTATGTTATTTTTTAAAAAATGAAAGAAAGAAAAAAGAAAAGAAAAAAAGAAAAAAAGAAAAAAAAAAGGAAAGAAGAAGAAGAAGAAGAAGAAAGAAGCACCACAATCGCCGCACCTAGGGCTCTCCCTAGCCCCCTCCCCACTTCACACTTAGGACACATTTAGGGCAAGACTTTCAGACCTGTCACCCTAAGACTTGCACCGCACCTCCAACGAAGCACAAACTGGGTCCTCAAGTGTGGGACGTTACCAAGGGCTTGCCCAAGGTTGCCCAAGGTTAGACCCATCTCCCAGTTCCACTGCCACGGGCACCACACACTACACGGTGAGACAGACACACCCCTTAGGGAGTGCATAACTTTTCTTGCAGGTTATGTTCGCATTTCAAGAAATGGCTACCCGTGGAAGAGGATCGCCCACGGCATCCTTTAATGATCAAAACTTCTTTTCATGTGCCGGCATCCAGCCATCTGCCTACTAATGGCTACTTTGATTGAACCAAGTCAAGGTAGAACTGCCATTGGCATAGATCTTGGAACCTCATCGTCCACTGATCCATGCTCTACGCCTCAAGATCTACGGACCGCTTATTGATTCCACAAGCCTGAAGACCTTCTACTCAAAGACAAGGATCTTCAATCACGGCCCACGGATTTTCAAGGCAAACAGTGTTCGGGGGGTTTCTCCAGAATAAATCCCTCCAATACCATCCTCCTAAGGGATTGCTTATTGCTTCAAGCGTTTCAGATACTCAAAAGACGACTAGCTACATAAGGGGCGCCACAACAGTGTGAACGATGCCGAGTATCTTCATTGAGCCTAAAGCACGTCGGAATCTTTCCTGGTCATCGTCCTTAAACCCCATCACTTATCATTCACCCAACCACATTGGAAGCAGTGTCAGCCACCTACATGTTCCACCTAGCACCCGACCTAACTAGCCACTACGTCCCACCGTAGTGCCATGGGACTGGCACTTGGCTAGGAGGGGGGTAATGTTACCGTGTTTCTCGTAGCACAGAGGAGCGAAAAATGGAAAAAATGGATATAGCAAAAAAGGCACAGGATAAAAGCAGAAAAAGGCATCTTGACCGGTAACCAGTCCCTGAAAAATTCAAATGTTCAGGCATGACCCTCAGAAAGCCGCGATGTTGGGCTGAGACAACAAAAGAGAAAAAGGGCGCACCATTAAAATGTGGGAGCACCCCCGAATCTTTGTAAAAGAGTGCCAGGCTCGCTCCTATGCAAAGTGTACGCATTAGTTGGGAATAGGATAAATTAGAATGGTGGGAAATGGGAAAAAGGGCCTAGGCTACGGCCGGCCATGTAAAAGAAGGAAAAGGGGATGACCGCCCAAAAAGGATTTAGGGCTTTGTACATAAAGTTGAAAAGTGAATGAGAAGCTCATTCTTTGGTGTGTGGCAAAAAGAGTCTTCTTCTTCCTCTCTTCTTCTCTCCTTATTGCTTGTGTGTGCTCTTGAGAGAGGGAGTGTGAGAGTGTGAGGGAGTGAGTGTGTGTGAGAGTGAGGGATCAAGAGGGTGAAGCTCTTCACCATCTCCTCTTCTCTTCTTCTCTTCTCTTCTCTTCTCTTCTCTTGCGCACGCGGCTATGGAGGATGGAGCTTGGAGATGGAGGAGGCTTGAGGATGCTTGAGCTAGCATCAAGAATCGTGGAGCTACTGGAGTGCAAGAGAGAGGAGGGCACTCGATCAAGCATCAAGGTAAGCTCACTACACTCGTAGGATCGATGGCGCATCGGCTAGGTGAGAGATAGCCATTAGAGCTTGCTTGGAACGCTTGAAACAACAAGCGGTCCGTGGGTCTTGGCGGTTGAGTGAAAGCTCCCACAGCAAGTCTCTGCCATGGTCATTCTTGCCATTACCATCTCTACCTCTAACAGTCAAAGCATGCGACACACGAGAGGCATCCAAGTTCTTACGATTGATCTCTTCCTCTGCAGAAGAGCACTCTCTACATCAGGCAAGTTCAAAATAGTAGCAAGAGCACATAAGGCAGTGTGGAATACATCCCATGACTCACTTAGAGTCCCAAGCAAAAACAATGGAGTAAGCTCATCATAAAAGGTAATACCCTGCGAAGTCAATTTCTTGAGAATAGCATGGAACTGGCTCAAATGAGCAAACATTGTTATATTCTCCTTCATGTGTAGGTCCATAAGTCGCTTTAGCCAATACATCTAACTTGCTGGACTTTTCTTGTCATAGAGGTTCTTAATTTTATCCCAAAGCTGCCAAGCACTCTATGCTTCCTCAACCACATTGTAGTGCACTTGTTCAGTGAAAAACAAGATGAGGGTGGACTTGCATAACTCATCAAGCTCATCCCATTTGTCATCAGACATAGTTTCAAGCTGCTCGTCATGCATCCTTAGTGGCTTTATCTGTTATTTTTGCACCAATACCTGCCAAACTTGGCTCTTCCAATAGGCATAGTTTGTACCATCAAACTTAGTGATGTTGAAGATAGCACTGTCAGTGGAAGAAGAACCCATAATGCAGTCCAAAACAATGCTGATAGTTCAAAACTACTTGCTGTTTTTTACTGTAACCAGCCAAAATACCACCAAAACCAAGGCAAAATGACCATGAATTGATAGCTAATGATACTGCCCACCAAGTACCATCAAAAGTACATAAAATCAGGATGATCCAACATGAAAATTCCACATCAGTCCATACATAAATGCTTGCTGTAATAAATTACAACCAGGTATAATGAGAGCAAATTGTAGGCAAAATCAATGCGCCAAGTCAATCACTGACTGTCAAAGCATAACCATCATCAAGCGGACATAAATCAGCATATGACAGTCATACGGACATCGAGCAAACACCCAAGCATGTCAAACGAATCCGCCAGTAAGCCAGCATTCCCCTTGTGTAATAGGGCAAAGTGTATACAACACTGGCAAGACTTGACACAAAGAGGTGTATGCTCAGGGAGTGCAAACCCCAAATCAGCCCAAGTACATGTATGTGGACCACAGCTTATCAACCATGCAATATCCAAGTGAAGAAGATCCCAGTCTCAGAAGACTCAAAGCTCAATAGCATAAATCACCTGCTCAATGTCTATCAAGTATCCAAAGATGCTCCCACTGGCATAAAAGCCATATGGATCAAGTCAAGAAGCTCAAGAAAGGCATATGAGAGCACCGATGATGAACGATCCAAGACCAGACATTAATAAGACATCATGAGCATATAGGCTCTGTAGCCTCCAATTAAGCATCCATAGACATCAACTGTACCCCAAATACAACTCTAGCAAGCCAAGAAATATCCCAAGTAAGTTCCAGGAAGCCAGATGCAAGCCAAGATAAGGCACTAGTAGCAATCGGCTCCAAACAATGTAACTAGCATGTAGTAGTGGCATAGGCCAGGCATGTCAAGACCGGTCAGACATAGGTAACATAGATGCCACATGTACATCCAAGACGGAGCATCAAATGCATTCCAAAGTTGAGCTCAAGCTTAAATGAAGATTCGGAATCAAAGACAAGCTCAATGTCGTACCTCGAAGGTCAATACTTCATTGCATATCCCAAAGACATAGCCCAAAACCAATAGGCATAACCAAACATCATGAAGTAATAGGCTTCAGCCCATTGTTGTACAATAGTGATTTATTGTTCAAAACTGAGTATTTTCAGCAAGAAAATCAGTCCAAAATGATGGCATAGCATTATCACAACATCCACCAAGCATAGGCATCAATGGTATAGTATTTGGTAGAGATAGTGTATGTAGATGAGCTCCAAGACTTGTACACTTCTGCTGCAGACCTGGATAGACATGCTTATGTATATTACAGCAAATGTATGCTCAAACCAGAGTTCCAGAGCTCAAGCAAAGCATCAATACACTTTTTACAGCATTGTCAAGCATTGTCTTAGTGCCCAATGCAGAGAGTAATGATCAGGGAGCTAAAACCTTGTAGTGGAGATGCAACCCAGACCTGCAAGAAAACAAGCGCAAACTGGTGTGGCTAGACAACGGCACTTTTGTGCTCCAATGTGGCTGATGGGGGGCTTGGGATGGTGGTAAAGTTGGCCTACAATAGGTCCAAGCTAGCTCCAAAGAGCTCCAGGGAAGGCACGAGGCATAGGAGCTCCAATGAGCATGAGATATGGCTGCCCCCTTCATGTGAATACCCTGTGTAACTTGTAAACCAATAAAAACCTGAAATAAAATGGAGAAAAAAACCTATGATGTACTGCCCTGAGGGTGTCTCTATAGGCCATCGAGAAATTGAGGAGTGACGAGAGCTCGAGAAGGTCGACTATGGCTGCCGGCAAGGAGACCAATGTTGTAGGTATTTGAATGGAAGCTAAGAATGCCACGAACCAAGCTCAGGAAGTCGGGAAGCGTCATTTTGATACTAGTTGAAAGGTGAGAAGGATCGAAGCTTCCTTGGAAGTGAGCTATGGCGGAGAGCAAGAGCAAGAAGAGGGAGAGACACAAATGGAAACTCCAACAATCACAATGTGTGACCTGGCCTTCCTTTATTCAAACTGTCACTAAAAGAATAAAGAATAAAGTGTCAATGATGGGTGCCCACCACCTGCAGTGTGCAGTGGTGGGTGTTGTCAGTGTAGTAATACACAAGCGGCTAGGCAGAGGTGCCTTTACCCCTAATAAAGCCTTCTAAACTTAACCACATTAAAAAAATAGCAAGTATTCCATAAAGAAAGCTTATTTTAATAAAATCATATCTTAAATCTCATATTCTAAAATAATCAAATAAATTAATAGTACTAAGGACAATGATCTAATTATTACTAAAGAAGTTTAAACTTATAACTTACAAATAGAGTAATAATTTTAATAATGAAAATTACGCTTGGACTTACACTAATGCCTAGTGCTATCCAAAGCCACCACTATATGCTCTACACATTAACTGAAGCATTCACAATTGTTTATAAATAAAATAAACAAACAATAGTGAATACCTGGCAGTCTTCAGCTACAAATAATTAAAATAGGTTGGAACATTGTCTTAATCTTAAATTAATTCGAGTGCACTCTAAACTCATAAACGGCCACTAATTTAAATATGTATTTTGTGAAATCATCTGCTGTGGAATCACCCACATGCATATTAAATTAATCTGATACCCGAAAAGGATAGGTGACCCCATCAACTTCTCGCACAAGGAATCCAGCTTGTGTACGAGCCCCAGCAAATACATATAGTTTTACAGAATCCACCAAAAAACCTCACAAAATCCATTGTAGAATATGCCTCTAGTTTTATGGAATCCACAAAAAAACCTTACAGAATCCACCGTGGAATATGCCTTCTGGCATCATACCCCCGGAGTGGGATAGCAATTGTCATCAATTGCTATTAGCTACTCAATGTAGAGCTAGCAGTGTAGGGTAAGCACTAAGGGCGCAGGCGGTTATCCATTTGCACGTCTTCAGCTAAACCAAGTATCTAGTATAGGACGATGAATCAATCAGAGTCTAATTATTAGTAAATAATTGATTTTAATAAGATTAAAAACTAGTGTTAGAGCTATAGAAGTCTTTCATGAGAGTAAGAGAGTCAAAAGATAAGATAGAAATATTATGAATGCTAGGTCTCATACTCAAAACATCGACAATAACAAATAAAATTGTTATTTTAGTTTAGTAGTAAGTAAAAATTTAACTAAGAATTTTAGAAAATAATAATAATAATAAAAGACTTACCTATCTTACCTTGATTGGAGATCTCTATCTTTACTAGAAAGTGTGAATTCGCAACAAAATTAGGAAGTTAAAGAATTTTTCAAACAACTAAATAAAGACTTAGTATGCTTAAACTTGAAACTTTTATAAAATAAAATAAAGCTATGAAATAAACTTCAAAAGCTTTTTGGCTATAACATCTTGTTTGCATAGCCAAGTCTGTGCTATAATCCAAATTCACAAAAGAACAAATTGGATCAATTCGAGTTAATCCATTGTGGATATAAGACTATCCAAAACACAATAAATGTAGCTATAATGTTCATATGTAGTGATTTGTCTTGTATTTTGCGATTGTTCCACAGTGTTTGCCTTTATATACTAATAAAAACTTGGAGCGTAGAAGCCAAGCTCTGATACCAATGCTGCAAAGCGGAATACATGGTAAATCTAGCAAATCAAATCTCAATCATAAACAACTTTATGATACACATAATAAAACTTAGTGAAAAAATCTAACAAATCAAACATCTCAACTATTAAATACAAACAAAATTATAATACATAAGAGGATTTGAATAACTCAATAGATTGAGAAAGACAAGAGAAAAAAAATGCACGATTGGATCCAACCTCCCCCATGGCAAAAGCCATGGTTTGCCATCCTTAATTATATATTATAGTTTTACATGGATATTTGTATTCATATCTTACATATAATTACAAAGAAAGTATAAATATCAATTGAATATAAAGTTTTAAGAGTCGAGAGGTATTTTGTAACATGCTACAACTGTTGCAGAAAATTCTATGCTCTGAATCTTGACGTTTTAACATCATCATCGCGTCTGGAGTGTGTCAAAACCCCTAAAATGACTCTTGAAGCTCTGAATTCCAATTCCAGATGAGGGAGAAACGAAAAAACTTAGTTTTCACCCTGTTCTCTTGTTTTGCGCACGATCCTGTTGCTTTTATAAAAAAAAGTTAGAAAAGCCTTCTAAACTTAACCACATTAAGAAAATAGTAAGTATTCTATAAAGAAAGCTTATTGCAATAAAATTATATCTTAAATCTCATATTTTAAAATAATCAAATAAATTAATAGTACTAAGGACAATGATTTAATTATTACTAAAGAAGTTTAAACTTATAACTTACAAATAGAGTAATAATTTTAATAATGAAATTTACACTTGGACTTACACTAACGCCCAGTGCTATGCAAAGCCACCGCTACCTGCTCTACACATCCACTGAAGCATTTATAATTGTTTATAAATAAAATAAACAAACAATAGCGAATACCTAGTAGTCTTCAGGTACAAATAATTAAAATAGATTGGAACATTGTCCTAACCTTGATTTAATTTGAGTGCACTCTAAACTCATAAACATCCATTAGTTTAAATATGTATTTTGCGAAATTACCCACATATACATTAAATTAATCTAACGCCTGAAAAGGACATGCATCCCTGTCAACTTCTGGCACAGGGAATCCATCTTATGTACGAGTCCTGGCAAATACATATAGTTTTATGGAATCTACCAAAAAACCTCACGAAATCCATCGTGGAATATGCCTCCTGGCATTAATATCAGATGAGTATATCCTATCATATACCTAAAAAAGCCTTATTTTGGGATGGCAAAGAGCAACCTTCAAGCATAGAACAATGAGAACCCTCTATAGACATCAATAGCTTGCATTGATAACTATTTAAGACCTCAAAAAGCCTTGTTTTGGGATGGAAAAAGAGCAATCTTCAAGCATAGAACAATGAGAACCCTCTATGGACATCAATACCTTACATAGAATACTATCTAAGACCATTCATAATACCATGTCCCTATTTAGATCTGAAATATATCTTCTTGCTTAGCTTCATATATGCATGAATACCATGTAGAAGTCTTGAAGATTGGCTCCAATCCCTATCAAGGCCAAGAGTAACCCACACACATCATTTTTTTCTTGTTTCCTCTTATTTTTTGTCTAGAAATTCAATGCAAAAAGTGCCAACAACTACTCTCTTCCCTTCCTCAATATAGGATTCACACAAGACTCCAAAAGCATGGGCGACATCATCTAAAGTGCTCCCCTTTTTCCTCTAATTATAGGCTCAACATTCATGTCCACCCACTAAGGCTTGAATATGGAAAAGGCTTCATGATTATTTGGTATGGTGGACACTTGTTCAAGACTCCTAGTCATGTCTCACTATTGGTTTTATCACCTTGTGAAGTGGGGCAAAAAATATCCCATACGCATAGAGTGTAAATCTTTGTGTAAATGGTCTTTCCTATTGTTTTCCTTCACTGAACCTGTGATCATATGACATCTACCCCCTCTAAATGTACATCCTTTGTTATATGCCACACAATCCAATCCATTTGGGTCAAAAGGTCAAATACTAATCTCCCAAAGTAAGCATAGAAGCATATTATCACCTCTAGGATAAAAAATCTAGGCAGTAATCTCACCTAATTCATGAGCATCATAACATCCTTCGGTGTCATAAACCCAAATTCTTGTATATAAGCATGCATCTAAGCCAATTTTCACCTTCTGGATCTTATGATATCAAAAGGTTAGGGCCAAATAACATGTAGCCATATGCATCATGTTGCAAGAAATCTATACTTCCACTAGGATCAAATGGCATAGTGAACCCATAATACCTTTGAAGCATATCATGATTTGTAGCTTCCCTTGGATCATAAGGTAACATCGAACTCCCACATCTGTTGAGCAATCCATTCAAATGGTTTTGGACCATAAAACATACTCACATCTATTCCATCATCATATACATAAAGCATACTTGTCCACTATCTAGCATCCTATTCGGCTTATCCTGCAACATAAGTAGAATCATGGGTGAAGTAACATCACCACTCTTAGCTTTGGAACCATCATTAAATATCAATAGATGAGCCGACTCTTGCACAAGATTTTTCAGAACCACATCCAATAACTGTATAAAAATAAGCTCAACGTCATTCTTCTCTGGTTGTATTAAGTCCAAGCAACTCTTATCATTCATATCACAAAACCCTTCTATACAAAGGAACTTTTTCTTATGTACAACACATAACTTCCATATGTCTTGAACCTTTTCATCATCCTTCTTACCTTCTTGCAAGCACTTCAACACCTCTATAGCTCGAATAGACATATGTGGGGATGCCATCTCAATGTCTTCTATGCATTCCACTTGTCCATTAGATTGGATAGCATCTGCAACCATCATATCAACATTGTCAATTGAATCATTTGTACCCTTAGTCAATACATTATTTACATGCATGACCTGTATCTTGTCTTTATTCACTATCAATATATCATCCACATTCTCATACAATACATCTATATCATTACGTATCAAACAACATATTAGACAACAAATAAATATCATTGGTCAAGATATTTGCATCTTCGACACCCTCTAACAATGTATCTAGATTATCCTTTGTGTTTTGGCTTTTAGCAATATATGCTTATACAAAGAAGGAGTCAATAGGAGCATCCCAACTTGTCATTTTTCGAATACAGTTTTCCACCTTATTCAATTCATCTATGGAAATCTTCTCTTCTTCTATAATCAGTATTGCATGTGTCCATGGTTCATTCTTACCAAGTACAATATCACATCTAGAATTTTTTCTAGATATATTTTCAATCTGTAAGTGATAGGTGTGGCCCCAACTATAGCATATGATTTTCTCACAACCATTTCATCTACCAATTTCTGCATTCCACCCTTTCTAAAGTTTGGATTGAGTGGCAATCTTGTCTCACAAAGATTAATTTCCCATCTTTTAAGAATGTTAGATTTTTATCCAAAGCTCATGCTTTGTGTTATCTGACCAAACATAGCTTCATACAAAGCCTTCACAAGTTTGGTTCCTTAGAACTATAGACTACCCTTTTTCTACCAATTTTGCAAGTTTCAATGCATGCATTTTACCAACTCATCCATCACATCATCTTTCACTGAAGTTGTTGTAGAAACTATCCACTTACTTACTTATTCAGTTCCTTGCTTGAAGATGAAGGCACAACATTGGCATGCGTCATTGCGCTTCTTCTCTTTCAGTTTAAAAGCATAGGCATAGCATCTTTTATATCGTGCCAATTTTCCTTCAATCCCTGTTCTGTGCTTTCATGTTTTAAAAGCTCTTCAAGGCTCAATTGTATGGGTGTAACATCCAATTGCATGTGTGCCTAAGGGGATCATGTGAAAGCGATACACTATACTTGCACTTGAATTCATTGTGTATATGCCTACGTTCTAACATACTCATAGCAGTATCCCTTCTGTACATGAATCATGCCTTAAACTAGGATTGACCAAGAATATAAACCTTAGCTATATATGTCCTATCTTATGTACGTAGAAATCCACTGTCAAGGGGTGTGCATATAGGTGCTCATTCTCCATTGCATACATGAGATCATACCTTAAATCAGGATTGATTGAAGAATATAAACCTTAGTTATACATGTCCTACCTTAACCAATAGTAAAGAGCCCACATATAAGCACTCATTCACCGTTAAAAAGATCTTAGGAAGACTTTATGAAGACCCACCATGCAAATCGGTTACGTGCACAGGTTTCATAGCTTTAGCGGCCACGAAATGAATCTACATCCTACTGAGATACAGAGCACTTGTGGTAATTGACCAATGGCAGGAGGACTGCCCTCGAGTCTGTTAAACTATTAATCTTAATAATGCGCAGATCTCACAAACCTGACACCAAGCCTACATAGCAAATGTATAGTGTTTCCCAAACTGTTTTTTTTTTTAAAGTTTTTTCCAAATGCTTTTTTTCTCAAAATGAATTTAATTACATTACAACAGGGTGACGGTCCGGTGGGAGGGCGATGCAATGAGCTGCTCTAATGCAGAACGGCATCAATCTTTCCCGCCTCCTCCGCTATGGCACCCAGTATCTCCAGGGCGAACCTGCACCTGTTCTCAATGCAGCCCCCGCAGTCGTCTGTGCAGTCGTTGATGCCGTCCATGAGGAACTGGTCCACCGAGTAGCCGTGGGCTGCGTGCAGCTCTACCCCATCGAATCATGAAGAAGAAGCATCAGCAGCAACAGCAATGCGCGAGATGTCCGTGCGGGATCCGACTTTAAGGTTAATGTGTGGGGCAATGGGCTTGAAAAATGGCGACAGATGATCATAATGATGATAACGAAGAAGAAGAAGCCTAGCCTCACGTTCGCCCTGCATCCTTCCCACTGCTCGTGAAGGGCCGCGTCAAACCCTACATTTCCATCGTGCACTAGGACGTGGCCTCCAACGGCATCTGCATCATCTTCATCCACGGCACGGCCCCTTCGCCTCCTCTATCTCCTGCGATCAAATCAGGTTGCACATGTGGTTTGAGGTCTTGATGCGCTCCTCCGCCGGCCAAGCCTGGTAGGCATAGCTCCCTGTTCAAGAGTATTGATCCTGAAAGTGTTCAAGACCTCATGTGCGACATCACAGCTCCCCCCTTCAAAAGAAGGCTCGAGGACCTCCTCTGCAGGCTCTTCTTACCCGAATCCAACCCTCTCCCCGCACGCCCGCCCGGCCCCTTGCATCTTCAAGGAGAGATTCTTGCGCTGGACTCGCGATGTGGCTCTGGCGTTCGGACTCTCTCGAGTTGAGATCTAAACGCTCTCTACAGTAGTGTTCTCCATTGAATTCCACTTCTTAGAGGCACCTACGAGAGGACACACGCACATATGAGCATACATCAGTAGTGTGGAATATATCTGCTACACCTGTGAAGCTGCCTGTGTATAGTAATGGAGTTAATGTCTTTGTATGTTCTTAAGGTTCATCGAAAGCATAGAATACTATAGATTTCATCTCAGGAGTGCTTGCTCTATGCTTGAAGGATCTGCCATTCATGCTGGTAAGGAATGCTGCAACAATGGGGGAGTTCGACATCAGCCAGTAGGGCATCTTCAAGTATGCAAACTGCAGTCCTCCTTGCTTTGTTATTTATCTGATTATGATTTTTCAGTTAGTGATTGGCATACTGATCTCTCTCTCTCTCATGTAGATACATGCATCTTGGTAGGTTTCACGCTTAAATATTTTGTGCATCCCAAAAGTTTCTTTATATGACCTGCAGGCGCATATTGTATCGGTGAGACTTAGATATGATTTGTGGGTAGTTCTCAACAAGGGATTATCTATTCATCTCTATAACCATGATCGTGAGAGTCAAGTTGTTTTATTATAAATATGACTATAGTTATCTCCAAGGGGTTATCTATTCATCTCTACAGCCATTGTTATGAATCAAGTTGTCATCTTGATACTAAATTTGATTGTGTTTTATTCAAGCTCATGTTTGATCTCAACAACATACTACAAATAAATAGAGCATGTATCTTTTTGAGTGTTTGCTTGTTTATCTCAGATTATGCATCTTATGTGTATTTTGTCTCATTGTTTTTGTCACATTTTGTTAGGAAACTTCTTGGAAGACACACTAGGTATGTGTTTGGGGCTTATTTCTGAATAATTAGTGTTTGCAAAATCCACATGCACACATACACATCTATAAAACATGAGTACATATCTTACATATGAAATCTCAACTCACATGCTCACAAACATCATAAGGGAGACAAGAGCATCACAAGGGTAAACCAATGAGAGCAAATATATGCATGTTTGATATCTAGATGGATGCATGCATGCATTTAATGTTTTTTGACAATGCATGAGTAGGAAACTCAAGTTTTGGAGAGAGAGAGAGAGAGAGAGAGAGAGAGATTAGCTATTGGGATTTTTTGTGTGTAAAAAGCTAATGGCACCCACTCCAACTTGGATGCTATGAACCTTAACAATATTCTCCTATAAATGTATGTATTCCATGAAGGAAACATGCTTGAAAAGTAATTATTTTTAAGAAAAAGCTCTTGTCTAGCAAAATGCAAAGCGAGCAAGGCGTAGCCTCACAAGCTTTGCAATGATTCGCACTACGGGAAGCACAATAGTGAGCATCGGCCACACTTGTCAATTGTCTATAAAAGGGCAGGACATTCTCACTCACTAGACCACATTCTTCCCTATTTTGGATCCATATTATGGCCTCTTTCTTCCTTCCCATTAGCTCTAACATCTTTCCATGCTTCAATGCATTAACATTTAGAAGAGGCCATAATGATTGCTTGGGCCCTTTTATCTTGTCCTTGAATAAACAGGATAATCAACTTGGTGTTATCTTGTTCCTATTTATATGACACTCTCTCTTCCCCTCAATCCCTTGTGCTCTCTTCCTATGTACAATATACTCACTCTTCCTTGGTAATTTTCTACTCATACTCTTGATTTATTATTTTGGCTTTACTTTATGCCCTATTTAATGAGATTTGTTGAATTACTACCCTATTAGCTAATCTAAATATATGCTAGTCCACTGAGTCTTATTCATCTTCAAGTTAGTTTATTCCCTCTATTAAAAAAAACTATTTTATATACCCTAGTATGTATGCCCTAAGATATTGAGCCATTTTAACTAGTCAATGAGTTTATAAATATGATGGCTCACCCACTAATCCACTAATCTAATTCATCGTCTCTGTTTAAGTCTCTTAAAGCTATATACTCTAGTATATTTGCCTTAAGGTAGCTATCTACTAACTAATCTATGAGGTCATAAATATTTGACCCACCCATTAATCCACTACTCTAATGCATCAAGATATTTAATAAACTTGCTTAATAATTCTTAATTCAGATTCTTAGTTTAGCTACACAAAAAATGTTGATGTTAAAAAAGAAAAAACCCCACCAACCCTTAGTAATCTATGGGGTCTAAAAAACTTTTTTACACCTATATGAAAGATTTTTCTCACAAAATATGGCAACCCCCATACTACAGGCTTATTTGCAAAGGCAATTCATACTTAGAGAACACATATCACAACAATTAAGTCTTCTTATGCTTCAAATAAGGTATTATCCACATGGTTTGAAGGCTATAACAACCGAGGTAGTCCCCCAACACGTGCAACTCGTTGATACTTCTTAGTCCTCATTAACTAATGTCTTTGGTTGGTTTTCTAGGTAATAGGATGACCTCTTCGCCATGTACTTATTCCCTTGATTTGAAAAATGCAATATTCAACTTTGTTGTGTAAAATAATCTCTTGTCATGTTACAAGGATCGCCTCTTTCCTATGTGCTAATTAGCTTGATTTGAAAAATGTAATATTCAACTTTGTAGTATAAAGTAATATTTATCATGTTGCAAGGTTCCAATGTATATTCCTTTTATGGAGGATGGTTCATAGTCCCCCATATGTACTTCATCATGCTTTTTATGTTATTCAAAAGTTTAGTTTGTTGTCACTATATTTGAAAGACAATAATTTATGAATTTTTAATATAATAAACTCATTGGACACACACACACACACACACACACACGCACGCACGCACGCACGCACGCACGCACGCACGCACGCACGCACGCACACACACACACACACACACACACACACACACACACACACACACACACACACACACACACACACACACACACACACACACACACAGTCACATATATAAGTGGTCTCTTCAAATTACACTTCATAATAGGTTGCATGGTACATATCCTCTTAGAAAGACACACATAGACAACCTCTTAGTACACTTGTAAACCCACATTGGTTAAGCTATTCTAATGCAGTTGCACCAATATACTACATACAAATACACCCAAATATAGGGGCATTTGAGAAGAAATAGTCAAGAAACTATTGCAAAGAAGATACACATGTTTCAACTTTTATGCATTCCTACACTTCAAATAGTTGAGATATGCTTTGATATTGTTCATGCTATAGCTATAGACTAGATTAAATATCCCCCAATTGACTCATTGTCAAGATCTAGTGAATGAGTACTAGGGAGTGGTTAAACATAATAATTATGGGATATAATGATACTCCAATACGATGGTTGTGTCAAAAATATTGGCCCAAATCGAGGCTATTATGTAGGGGAGATTGCATCTCCTTGGACTATGTATAAGTCTTATCTACCATGCATTTCCACTCTCTAATGCTATGTTTCTCTCAATCCACATTGCGAGAATTCTAAGCTACTATGCTACTTTTGTAAAGAGATCGTTCGAGAAGCTTCACATTTTGCAAAGCACAACAAAGCTTGGTCATGGTGGTGGTGTGATGAACCAGGCCCATTATTAAATCTATTACTCCTTAATAAATATGATGAATCCTTTTTCTTCATAGGTTGCATAGCAATAGAGCTACGTAGTAGTAATCGAGATAGTGCAAAATGGAGCTTTATAAGTAATTGTGATGGAGCTGCACAATAATCATGATAATGCAAAATTCTATCTTGTGGCATTTTCGTGTCATGCTTTTGTCTCAACACCAACCTTACTACTAAATGGTTCTCCATAAACTTGTATCCACCATACTTTGATTTCCATGACTATGTTATTGATTGGAATGCCCTATGAACATCATTTAGGATATTCTCATTACTATATGTTGGAGTAATCAATCATCATGATATTGATATCATTTGAAATCCGATAGCGAAAATGCTCAGAAATTGTCTAGCGTTAGGCATATGACGATTAGATCATTATAAAAACTCTCCAACAAGAGCACAATGTGAGAAGATGGCTATCACAACATTGATTAATATGGCACTTGGAATCATGTGTTACTTCTTGTAATTGATGCACTTTTCCCATCAGGCAAGCATCGTCTAATTGGTCACCGATAATATATGGAAGTGCATGAACCTATCAATCCAAGTTGCATGTAATGTAATTGTCCACTTGAATGGAACAAAATTTGAATATCATCCAATTACATTTCAAGGTCATGCTCTGTGATGAAATCCATAGTATGAGGGTGCCTATACAAAGTAGTTGACTAAAATAAGCTTGCATATCCCTCACCAAGGATTTAGTTTACCATAGCCTTTTCCAGCACAAGTATGATCTAGGTAAGCCTAAATCATAAGGTACATAAATGAGTATAAATTAGCCACTATAACATGCTAGTAATAGCTCAATTGATGGTCGATATACTTGTGATCAGATCCTTTTGATAAAGTTTGATTAGGTGCGTCCATCCAAACTCACAATAAAAACATATGGGATGCCTTCATGTAGAGTGTAAAATATGATATTGTTTCATGTAGTTTGTGAGCTGCTTTTTTGGGATGAATTATCCTGGTTTGCCCCTAATCCTACAAGCAGAGACGTCGCTAGTGCGGTGGCACTCTGCTCTACTGCGGTGTTATCGAGCAGCCGTTTCATGAGGAGCTCGCTCAATGTCAGGTCTCCTTCTAGCGCTCTCTCATGGTCTGTTCGGTTTCGGCCAGCCAAGTTCAGCACTCGCTGCACCTCATGCAACTCCATGCTTTGCCTTTGGCTCCTAGCCTATTGATCCCTATTATAATCAGCTATGCCCTGCAATGCCTTGTGGGCTAGCCTTCTCTCCTCCTCTAGGTCTGCAATGATTGCGTCTGTCGTCCTGCCGCGATGCTCGTACCGAGCGTGCGCATTGTAACTGCTCACCATCAGCTGTATAGCATCTAGGAATACACTCAAATCGAGCTCCTCATTAGACCGATGGTTTGAGCTTTCTTCCGTCATGGTCGAATTTTTGCACCCCATTGCGCTGTCGATCAAGTTGAATAGTCGTGACAGATCCTTGTCGTTGGCGCTCCTTGCTTGGTTCTACCCTGCGCTTCACTTGTTTGTCTATGTCTTGGGTTCTCTCCTATTGGTGGGTTCCTTGAGTGATTTATCTGAGTGAGTTCCTTTGATTATTGAATACAAACCTCAAGTTATGGTCACTCGGTGAGTGTGTTGTTTCTCATGCGCTTGTGTCCAATCAGGCTTTCAGCTTTTTTAAGTGTGCTTCAAGTGCGAAATTCAATGTGAGTGCTGCAAGCAATTCCTCAGCGTCTTACTCACTCTCGCTCGTTTTGGGCCTGATAGGCTTTGTTGCTCAAGTCCTGGCTGTTCTAATGGGTTCTAGGGTCTGCGCTGCTTCTTACCATTCACTAGGGGGTAGGTTGCTGGGGAGTGCTCCATCACTGTCCCTTGGTCTTGACTCCTACGTCAAGAACTGCCTACAAGGTATTCGCCATGTCGTCCTGGAGCGGGTTGTGCTTCCAGTCGCTCGTGGGGGTCAAGTTTTGATGTTTTTCCCTCTTTTTTTTTTGGTGTGTCCAACTCTGGGAATCGGACGTTCGATTTACCAGTGGTCCGATTCTAGGAATCGGACCAGGTGGGTTCGAGTTTCAGAATCGGACGGGGGTTAGGTGTCCGATTTTAGAAAATCGGACAAGTGGTCCTATCGAACGGGTTGGTCCGAGTGTCCGATTCTGGGTGGTCTGATTATGGGCTGGTCCGATCCTGGGAATCGGACCGGACAGGGTGGTTCGATTACTGACATGTCCTAATTCATCCGATCAGACGGGGTTGGTCCGAGTCCGAGCGTTCGAGTCCGAGTGTCCGAGTCGGACGGGTTGGTCCAATCGGATGGTTGTCCGAGTGTCCGATTCTAGGAATCAGACACTGAGTCGGGTGTCCGATTTTGCCAGCCTGACGAACTTTCAAGCACGGATTTATCCAAAATCTCTAGATATCTATGACTATAGACCACAAAATTCACCAGTAATGATGTTGGAGTGGTGGGGGAGAGATCTATGTACCTGGGGATCGCCGAATGCAACGTCACTCCGTGCCCTGATCGATTGAACGGTCACCCAACCTCTCTCTCTCTCTCTCTCTCTCTCTCTCTCTTTCTCTCTCTCAGCTGGTTGCAAATGAGGATTCCCTTGCCCTTCCAGGACTTATAACCCTGCTGCTCATTCCCTAGATGCTACAGATCACTCTCCTAGCGATTCCTACACATTCAAATGCGCATTTCCTCCATTTTTCCCTTGTTTTTTCCGATTTTCTCCCTGTTTTACAACAGCAAACCCTTTGCCTCTCAGGTGTGATTTCCTACTGTTAACCTACTCTAAACACAACATAAATCGAAAGCAAAACATTGAACTAATTTCTCCATGTTTTCCAATCATCAAACAACCAAAATATCCCAAAATACTTACCTGTTCTGAAGATAAAAAACACCCAACTTCCTATCTATCTCAAGCTCCGTTTCGGGGATGAGTACCCTACTTCGATGCTCGATGTGAGGCGTGCAAGTGCTCAAGCTTGAATCCGTTGGTCCCGGCAACAAACGAAACCAAAATGTGGGAGCTTTCACTCAATCGCCAAGACCCATGGACCGCTTATTGTTTCAAGCATTCCAAGCGAGCTCTAATGGCTATCTCTCACCTAGCCAATGCGATGTCGATCCTACGAGTGTAGTGAGCTTACCTTGATGCCCAATCGAGTACCTCCTCTCTCTTGCACTCCAGTAGCTCCATGATTCTTGATGCTAGCTCAAGCATCCTCAAGCCTCCTCCATCTCCAAGCTCCATCCTCCATAGCCGCGCGCGCAAGAGAAGAGAAGAGAAGAGAAGAGAAGAAGAGAAGAGGAGACGGTGAAGAGCTTCACCCTCTTGATCCCTCACTCTCACACACACACACTCCCTCACACTCTCACACTCCCTCTCTCAAGAGCACACACAAGCAAGAAGGAGAGAAGAAGAGAGGAAGAAGAAGACTCTTTTTGCCACACACCAAAGAATGAGCTTCTCATTCACTTTTCAACTTTATATACAAAGCCCTAAATCCTTTTTGGGCGGTCATCCCCTTTTCCCTCTTTTACATGGCTGGCCATAGCCTAGGCCCTTTTTTCCATTTCCCACCTTTCTAATTTATCCTATTCCCAACTATTGCGTACACTTTGCATAGGAGCGTGCCTGGCACTCTTTTACAAAGATTCGGGGGCGCTCCCACATTTTAATGGTGCGCTCTTTTTCTCTTTTGTTGTCTCGGCCCAACACCGCGGCTTTCTGAGGGTCGTGCCAGAACATTTGAATTTTTCAGGGACTGGTTGCCAGTCAAGGCACCTTTTTCTACTTTTATCCTGCGCGTTTTTTGCTATTTCCATTTTTTCCATTTTTCGCTCCTCTGTGCTGCGGGAAACACAGTAACACTTGCAAAAGTCTAGATCTAAGTCGTGTGGTAAGTTACACATCAAGTCTCGTGTGAGAAATGCTAATGTGACATGTCATCATTGCGGCAAGAAGGATCATATACGCCCACAATGTCATGAGTTACACAATGAGAAGCGTAAAGAGAAGGGAAAGACAAAGTATAGAAAAAGTCCTCTAATCACACACAACATTATGCTTGCGAAATCCAGTGTGAAAATTGAGGAGATCAATGTCATGCAGGCTAATGACTCCGATGGGGGGTACATACTTGCAACTAGTTCTTGCAATGCTACATCATTGATAGATGTTCACTCTATGTATGCACAGTGCTAGCTTTTGGATTCTGGTGCTTCATTTCATGTTACACCATGCCATGAGTGATTCCACTCCTACCGCACTGTCTCTGGTTCAATTCACTTGGGTGATGACAAGTTACTTGCTATTGTTGGAATTGGGAATATACGGCTGCAATTCTCTACTGGCAATACTTTTCTGTTACAGGATGTACATCATGTACATATGCTCACACACAGTCTTATGTCTGCAGGGCATCTTGATGATGTTAGGTTTCATGTTTCATTTGGGGATTCTACTTGGAAGATCACCCGTGGCAAACTTGTGCTTGTTAGAGGTACCAAAGCCGGTAGCCTCTATCCTCTTTTAGTTGATGGGTCCTCTGTTGACCATGTTTTATGAGTGGGTTCCATCGCATATGTATCTCTTTAGCATGCCCGTTTGGGCCATATGTCCTTGAAGGAAATGAAAATGGTTTCTGGTTTACAGTACTTACCGCCCCTTGACTACGCATGTTTTGATTCATGTGAGCATTGCCTTTATGATAGACAGACTAGGAATACACATAAGAAGTTTGGTAGGACACGCATGAGTGAGCGCTTGGCATTGGTACATTTGGATGTCTATGGGCCCATACCCTGTCAGTCTATGGGTGGTGGTATTTCGTGACATTCATTGACGATTTTTCGTGTAAAGTCTGGGCTTGCCCCATTATTCTTAATTCAGATGTCTTGGCTGTATTTCAGAGATGGCTTGCATTTGTTGAGAACCAGACTGGAAATAGGCTGAAAGGCCTTAAGACTGACAATGGGGGAGAATATGTGTCACGTGCTTTTAAGCAACTATGTGATGAGCGGGATATTAAGTGTCAGTTGACCATCCCCTATACTCCACCCCAGAATGGTTTGGCTAAGCGGATGAATAGAACCATCCAAGAGTATATACGGAGTATGCTTAGCCATGCAAGCTTACCACAAAGATTTTGGGTTGAGACAGTCAATACAGTTGTGCATATTATAAATAGATCACCTTCTATTGGTTTGGATTTCCAGGTTGCAAAGGAGGTATAGATTGGAAAACCTCCATCTTATGTGCATCTACGTGTCTTTGGATATGAGGCATTCTACCATGTGCCCAAAGACAAGCATACTAAGTTAGATCCTAAGAGTGCCAAATGCATTTTCCTTGGCTATGGGGATGTCGGCAAGATGGGTTACCACATTTGGGATCCGCAAGCACGGAAAGTCATCTGCAACCATGATGTAGTCTTCCATGGAGACGAGATGCATAGGCAATCTGAGAAGGTGGTAGAGATATGCAGGGTTATATTCCAGGAGGAGCCATGTTCTCTTGCACAACCAGTTGGACAGCCAGTAGCAGCAATTGGTACACATGGCTAGGGTGTTGGACCGGTCACAGAGCCTGCTGTGAGATGGTCTACTAGAGATAGACGTCCACCTGATAGATTTGAACCCTCAATGCATTATGTCTTGGATACAGATGCAGGAGAGCCTCTCACCTATGATGAGGCTATGCGCAGTGCTGACAATCACTCCTGGGAGAGGGCTATGCAGTCTAAAATAGACTCCCTACACAAGAATATGACTTGGAATGTTGCACGGCCTCATGGCAAGAAGCCTTTGCCATGCAAATGGGTGTACAAGTGGAAAAGTACCCCTGGAATCCCCAAGCTGGCTTATAAGCAAGACTTGTCACTAAGGGTTTTAAATAGGAGCATGGAGTTGACTTTGATGAAGTCTTTTCTCGTGTGGTCAAGATGACTACCCTACGCTTGGTTTTGGCCTTAGTAGCATAGCTTGATTTGGACTTGTACCAGATGGATGTCAAGACTGCATTCTTGCATGGAGATTTACATAATGAGATATACATGGAGCAGCCTAAAGGCTTTGCAGAACCTAGCAGGGAGCATCTAGTGTGCAAGTTGAAGAAAAGTCTTTATGGCTTGAAGCAGGCACCTAAGGAGTGGTATCATAAGTTTGATGTCTTTATGCAGTCACAGGGCTATAATAGGCATACTATGGATCCGTGTCTTTACATAAAGACAGCCCGTGATGGCTCATTGCTTATTTTGGTACTTTATGTGGATGATATGCTGATAGTAGGGAAAGCTCATGATGAGCTGGATGCTCTTAAATCTCAGTTGAAGAAGAGCTTTGAGATGAACGATTTGGGACAGGCCTCTCACATTCTTGGTATACGCATTAAGTGTGATAGATATCATGGACTACTCTACCTCTCCCAGAGGGAGTACATTCATAAAGTCCTTGAGCGTTTTCGCATGCAGGATGTAAAGCCTATTGGCTGTCCATTACCTTCTTATGTGAAGGTTTCACATGCCGATTGTCCGCCACACAGATGGATCAACAGAGGGCCGAGATGGCCAAGATCCCTTATGCATCAACCGTGGGCAGTTTGATGTATGCCATGGTAGCCACTTGTCTAGATATTGTCTTTGTAGTTGGTGTTGTGGCACATTATATGGCTACACCTGACAAGAAGCATTGGGATACTGTAAAGGGTATCATGAGATACCTAAAGGGCACATTATATATGTGTATTTGCTATGGCAGCCAAGATACAGGAGTTGTGGGCTACACAGATTCCGATTATGCAGGACATGCAGATAGTAGGAAGTCCACTTCCGTCTATGTCTTCACTTATGCTCGGGGTGCTATTTCTTGGATGTCCAGGGTTTAGAAGTGTATGGCTCTCTCTACCACTGAGACCGAGTATGTTGCGGCCACTGAGGCTTGCAAGGAGGCCATATGGTTGGGCCGTTTGGTTCATGGCCTTGGGATTGATACTATACCTATGTTGCATTCGGATTCTATGAGTGCTATTCAGCTAGCCAAGAATCTCGTCTTCCATGCGAAGATAAAACACATTGAGGTGAGGTATCACTTCATACATGGGGTCGTGGAGAACAAGTCTGTTGACCTTGTCAAGATCTCCACTAATGAAAATCCTGCAGATCTGCTCACGAAAAGCCTCACTACTGAGCGCTTTGCCTTCCTCAGGAGATTGATGGGTGTTGGATGAGATTATGTTTTTCCTCATCCTGTTGTACATGTGTACATTGTCTTGTCTTTTTTTTTTTCACTCCTCTCACTAGGGCAGATTCCCCTTTAAATGGGAGGTTATCGGGAATAAAGGTGCCTCTATCTAGCCGCCCGTGTATTACCACACTAACAGTACCCGCCATTGCACTTTGTAGGTGGTGGGTATCCATCACCGTCACTTTATTCTTTATTCTTTTAGTGACAGTTTGAATAAAGAAAGGCCCGATCACACATTGTGACTATTGGAGTTTCCATTTCTCTCTCTCTCTCTCTCTCTTGTTGCTCTTGCTCTCTACCATAGCTTACTTCCAAGCAAGTTTCGATTATTCTCACATTTCGGGCTTTCCTAGCTTTCTTTATAAAAGTAACAGGATCGCGCGCAAAACAAGAGAACACGGTGAAAACTGAGTTTTTTCATTTCTCCCTCATTCGGAATCGGAATTCAAAGCTTCAAGAGTCGTTTTGGGAGTTTTGGTACGCTCCGAACGTGATGGTGATGCCAAAACGTCAAAATTCAAAGTATAGAATTTTCTGTAGCAACTACAGCATGTTACAAGATACCTCTTGACTCTCAAAACTCTGTATTTCAATTGATATTTGTACTTTCTTTGTAATTATATATAAGATATGAATGTAAATATCCATGTAAAACTATAATATATAATTAAGAATGGCAAACCATGGCTTTTGCCATGAGGGAGGTTGGGGCCAATCATGCGTTTTTTTCTATTGTCTTTCTTAATCTATTGAGTTATTCAAATCCTCTTATGTATTATAATGTTGTTTGTATTTAATAGTTGAGATGTTTGATTTGTTAGATTTTTCCACTAAGTTCTATTATGTGTGTCATAAAGTTGTTTATGATTGAGATTTGATTTGCTAGATTTGCCATGTATTCTACTTCGCAGCAGATATGAAGGGAGAAGAAGGAAAAGCCCTTTGATGTTTATGAACTATTCATGAAGCTATTTTTATGGATGAATACTCAACATAATAGGAGGGTAACACTACTACATAGATGCTAACAATATTAGTCTTGACATGGTTTATGGATGATGCATGGGAGCATGTTCTTACCATGATAAATGAAGATAATCCAAACTATCCAAGTTTTCCTATATTTTCTAGGCATTGCATGGAACAAACAAGTTGCCCATGTTTTCCTATTTGTTATGGACCTTGCATGGATCAACGTGCTATTGTAACATTGTTGTGGACATTACCAAGAAAATACTTATAAATTTGTAGTCCATGTTCGTATTATGGCAACCATGTTTATTTGAGCTTCAATTCAAGGAAAATTTTCAAGGTTGACATCTTTCGACCTACTCACTTGTTTTATGAGCATTCACCCTTTAGCCCTAACTATTATTTCATTCTTCACATACCATGCCAAGTATGTATACTAAACACAAAACGAGAAATGCCTTTTGGCTCACCTTTCAAGACCCAAACAAGTCTTTGTCCTTTATGGGGCGTTCTAACTTCCATTTGCAGTCATTTAGTAGTTTCCTTCTCATACACCATTGTCTAAGACTAAAGTACAATTTGATCAAGTATGTTTTCTAGATGATGGACTTTGCACTCTTTCCAAGCCCTCATGCTTGCCATTTTGTATTGACAACAGATCTTTGATGCTTTTGAGTTGCTCTCTTGAAAGGTGGCCAAGCTTCATGCATTCACTTCTTGATATCTCCACATGTTACATGGATACTTCAACTCTACCGATACACAAATTTGAAGATGACAGGCTATGCTCACATATGCCCAAAGAGTTTTGCCATGCTACCACACAATTAAAGCAATGTCAAGGACTACAAACACCATTTGAGTAGATTGTAGAAGATAAAAACAGTTTTAAATCATAAGTAATTCAGTTTGTAATTGTCTTTTCTGGGAAATTTAGAAGGAGAATGGAAAGAATGTTTCATGGAACCATGTAAGTTTTAAATTGTGATGCATCCTCCAAGAAAATAAAAATAGGAAAATAAAGAAAGAAAAAAGGGAATAACACAAAAGTTTTGTCACATAATGACAAACCAAGGTATATTATAGAATTACTTGTGAAACACCAAAGGGATATGCATAGTGCTAATGCAACCAATCCATACACTATGAAGATCTCTGGATTGGAAATGAAGTTAGGCAGATAACCAAGGAGCACAAGGCAGAGGAGCATAAGGATGGTGCACCATTTTCTCATAAATTGCAAAAATGAAAATTGCTTGACGAAAAATGCTAATTAGGCATGTATAGGATAGATTCAAATCGAGCAATGAGCTACATGACCATAGCCATGAATGTTGATTAGGCTTTCTCTATGTCTTTTATATGACACAAATTCTCAACTACCTAGTTGAGATCACATCCATCCAATCCTTTTCGAGTCACACACACACACACACACACACACACACACACACACACACACACACACACACGTGTGCACTCTTATAGAGGTCTCCTCTAAATAAAATTCCTTTGCCTGCTAGGGTAAGCACATACTTAAGTGTGAAGGTTCTTTGAAAAAATTCATTTTCACATCACAATAAGCATCTACCTGCTCCACAACTATCTAATTGTCCTCAATCTCAAGCTCACCTATTGCATATACTTACATGCCAATAGGACTCCGTATGTTGGTGCAAAAGGCTCATCTATTGCATATACTTACATGCCAATAGGACTCCGTATATTAGTGCAGAAGGCTCCATGAGGGAGTGATCTACAATAACAATATTTGTGCAAAAGAAATGTCTCACAATAATAAATGCCTTTGGTGTACTCCTTCTTCTTAATTTGCACGCAATGATGTTTATGTTAGACACCTTCCTAAACATGATCAAACCTCACCTTTAGTTATCTTCTTTTACCTTAGGATCAAGATAAGGGTGAATATTCATTTGACATGGAGCTTATTTTTGGGATGATAACATAGGCATAGTTTCACTCCTCATCCCTATTGCCTTCTTAGAGTACAACTCTACTTAGTCATCGTTTGAGTAAGGTCCACACTTGGAGCTCTCTTGTCATCAATTCAAGTACCCCTTTCCATATGCTCACAAAGCTATCAAGCTTTGTCATGGCTAGTTGTTTTTGATTCTGAGAGAGAGAGAGAGTGAGAGAGAGAGAGAGAGAGAGAGAGAGAGAGAGAGAGAGAGAGAGAGAGAGAGAGAGAGAGAGAGAGAGAGAGAGAGAGAGAGAGAGAGAGAGAGAGAGAGAGAGAGAGAGAGAGAGAGAGAGAGAGAGAGAGAGAGAGAGAGAGAGAGAGATTAGGGTGTATTGTGTAGTTGCCTCATAGGTCAAGTGTAAGGTTTGGGAAAATCCTTGAATAATAGGATTGTACATTTCATGGAACCATGTAAGTTTTAATTTGTGTTGCATCCTCCAAGAAAGAAAAATAGGAAAACAAAGAAAGACAAAAAGAAATCACACAAAAGTTTCATCACATAGTGACAAACTACAATATATAGTAAAATTACTCATGAAACACCAAAGGACTATGCAGAGTGCCAATGCAACCAATCCATACACTAAGTAGATCTCCAGACTGGAAAGGAAGTTAGGCCGATAACCAAGGAGCACAAGGAAGAGGAGCATAAGGCTTTCTCATAGAATTGCAAAAATGAAAATTGCTTGATGAAAAATGTTTTTTGGGAGCTAATCAAGCATGTTTAGGATAGATTCAAATTGAGCAATGAGCTCTTGATTTGAGCTGCATGATCATGGCCATGAATGTTGATTAGGCTTTAAATATCAATTGTCCTCTATGTCGTGTATATGTCACAAATCCTCAACTACCCAATTGACATCACATCCATCCAATCCTTTTCAAGTCACACACACACACACACACACACACTCTCTCTCTCTCTCTCTCTCTCTCTCTCTCTCTCTCTCTCTCTCTCAAAGATCTCTAAATAAAATTCTTTTTCCCACTAGGGTAAGCACATACCTAAGTGTGGTGAATCTTTGAAAAATTTCATTTTCCCACTACCATAAGCACCTATGCATGCCATATCCATATGCTCATCCTCAATCTCAAGCATGGTTCACTCATCATCCCTCTCACCTTGTTAGACTATAGCTTTGCTTAGTTGTTGTTTGAATAAGCTGCACACTTAGAGCTCCATTGTCATTGATTCAAGTACCCTTTTTTATATGCTCATAAGCTGCCAAAAGCTTTGTCATGGCTAGTTGCTTTGATGCTCACAGAGAGAGAGAGAGAGAGAGAGAGAGAGAGAGAGAGAGAGAGAGAGAGAGAATTAGTGTGTATTGTGTAGTAGCCGTGTAGGTCTGGTGTGAGGTTTGGGAAATCCTTGAATAATAAGATAGCATACAAGTAGATATAGATATTATCTTTTGGATTTAAAAAATGCTGAGAAGGATTTGGAGGGGAAAAACTGTTGGTGCAAGGAGAGAGACTTACCACATGTAATTATAAACGTTGCTTAACTTGACGTGATTCGATTTCTAACCTCGAGTACACGTGTATCGACATTGCGTAACTTGACGTGATACACCATTCAAGGGAATTTGACATTGCTTAACTTGATGTGATTCAATTTCTAACCTCCAGTGCACGTGTATCGTCCATTCAGGGGGAATTTGACATTGGGTGACGGGTCCTCGATAAAAATGGATAATGAGGGTGCAAATCAACCATTGATAAATCTCAAGCAATGAACGGAATTGACATGGTGGTCCTCGCAATTGTCGGCTATGGCGTGGGAACCTCGCTGCCTACTCTTAATAATATAAATACTAGCCTTAGAGAGAGAGTCGGTAACCGGAGAGAGAGAGTGTGTGTGGTTTTTTCGTGTTCTGGTTGTCTTCTTCCTTCCATCCCATATTCTGCGTTTCTCTCGCCCTTTGCCTTTCCCCTTTTGCAAAACAGATCTTTCGCGCTCTCAGAGCCTTTCTATGTCACAGAATAGAGAGACTCTGGCTTTTTGACAGACACAGAATTCATTAACAGGGACAGGACTCGGATTACAGGGCTGACATCTAACTAGGGTTATTAACAGAGACAGAACTCGCAGAACAGGTCTGACATCAGTTTAGGGTTTTCATCACAACCGCAGCCATGTCAGATGCTTTCATGGACAAGTTCAATGCCCTTGGCGAGCGCATCAAGGTTGGCGGTGCTGGGCTCAGCCGGAAGATGACCGCCGGGGTCACCACCATGAGTGGCAAGATGAAGGAACTGTTTCAGGTCCCCACGCCTGCTGACAAGCTCGTCGAAGAGGCCACTGCTGAGTCCCTCGAAGGGGAGGGCCCCGATTGGGTAAAAAACCTGCAGATCTGTGACATGGTGAACCATGAGCAGATCAGTGGACAGGAGATTGTCCGTGCCATCAAGAAACGGCTGGCAGTGTCGGGTGCTGGTGGTAGTAAGATCCCTAGGGTTCAGCTACTCACGCTAGTCCTCTTGGAGACGTGCGTTAAGAATTGTGAGAAGATGTTCTCCGAAGTTGCATCAGAAAGAGTGCTGGATGAGATGGTCAAGGCCATTGATGACCCCCAGACTCCTGCCATTGTCCGCGAGAAGGCCCTGAAGCTCATCGAATCTTGGGGAGAATCAACTGACGAGTTGCGTTACCTTCCTGTATTTGAAGAGACATATAAGGTGGTGTTCTATGAAATAAATCGACTTGTTACTCTCATTAAGCTCCTGTGACATAAGAAATATGTGCTTAGATGCATTACAAAATCCGTTAGACTTTGTTATTTGAGGTGCCTGTCATCTTGAATAAAGAATTCAGGGTAAGAAGGTTTGTAATTTTGCAAGTTAATTGTTATGCTTGGGGCATTTGTTGTTGGTTACATGTTTTAGAGGGGCAAAGATGGTATGTATGTTGATGAAATTTGTGTTGCAGAGCTTAAGAACAAGAGGAGTCCGCTTTCCTGGCCGAGATGTGGAGAGCTTAGCCCCGATCTTTACTCCTCCAAGGACTCAGAGTACAGAGCCAGTTCCAAGGACAGGAGCAAGTTTTGGTTCTGCATCAGACTGGGATAGCGGCAAGGCCTACACACCTGAACAGTCAAAAGAGATCTTTGATGTTGCTAGGAACTCCATGGAACTTCTCTCCACAGTGCTGACTTCATCTCCACAGCAGGAAGTACTGAAGGTGATATGATCTTGAATATATGTGTCCTTTCTTCATTTCCCTCATCTTGGCAGGTCGGAAAATGGTAATATGTGAGATTTTGAGGTGATGATATGGCTGAGGTGGAAATAATAGGCAACGATTGGATGCTTTTGTGATCATTTCATGGTGTAATTGAAGTCTTAGTTACAGAATAGTCATAACCTTTGCTTTACAGTGTCTTAACAAGATAGAGTCTGTGCATTGCAGGAGGAGCTAACCTCCACACTTGTAGAGCAGTGCAGACAGTCTCAAGTTAATGTACAGCGAATGATTGAAAGAGGGGGAGACAATGAAGTCCTACTTTTTGAGGCTTTGAATGTAAATGATGGCCTGCAGCAAGTGCTGTCTAAATACGAAGAGATGCTTTCTATACCTACGGTGCATACAAGTCAGCCTTCTGAACCTGCTTTGATACCAGTCGGGGTTGTAGATGAAGAGGAGTCCTCTGTGGCAACTGGTGAGAATTCTTTGATTCGAAAGAGCTCTGCGAAGCCATCCACTTTCCGATCCTTACAGAGTGAAGATGCTGCAATGGCAGATCTTGATGAGATGATATTTGGCCAATCAGGGGAATCTACTCAAGAAAGTTCTCAAAATAGCAGGAAGAAGAAAACGGATGACCTTATCGTGTTTTGATTCTACATTCAGAAACTAACTTCAGTTACTTTAATTGTATGTAGGCTGTCAATAGATACAATTATAGCTCTATGTGTGTACAAAAGATTCCCCCTGATGATTTAACAGCTCATTGAGTATGAACCTTACTGTTCATCCATAGGCAATAATATGCGCATTTGCACCTTGAAATTAGGAAGATTTGATACTGTGAGCACATTTATTGAGTGCTTAATGCTTTGACACATGAGGGGAGTGGGATGAGCCTGTTTACAACATTGAATATCCTTCAATCAAGGTAAGAAGTCGGAAACAGTCTGTCTTCCTAATAATTAAACTTTGCAGCTGGTTTCGTAGCAGGTTCCATAGGATTTTCAATAGTGGTTACTTTTTACTTTTACATTCAAGCACATACTCTCTCTTTGTGTGGAGCAGGCCTTAGGGACTTCTTGTATCCCATCATGCTCTGGGTGGGTTTTATGCTACTTCCACAAGATTCGCAGTGGTGGATTCCTTATATTGTGTGAGGATGGGATGTTAAAAATACTTCATATTTTAAAAAAAAGCTTATTACTCTGCAATATGATTAACTTGTGTTGCCTTCAACGGCGCTTAAATTGCAGAATACTTGTTTGAATATGCAACTATGAGGACAATGATGATGCTTGTATCCTATTTTGCATTGGCACATAATGGATTGGTTCAGCAATGTGATAATGCTGTGTGCTTTTTGCAGTAACATGGGCTGTAAGGCAGGCTGGTGTTGTTTGGTGTTAATCCCATTATGTTCATGAATTGGATTGAATTTGTGTAAAGTCTTATTTGGCGCCAGTAGTGCTAAAGATTTGTGCATTGGATTGAAAGTCGGTTCAGTGATTGTATGAGTAATTGCAATACAGGATCTGTAGAAGATTTCTACAGGATCTGTAGAAGATTTAGCCTACCAACAAGGGTTTGGTAGCATTTATGTTGTGAGAGTTGCATGATATCCATTTTATCATACCTCACGTTTGAGGCTTTTGCATATCATGAGTTTGGCTTTGGCTGTGTCTGGTTCCTTCTGGGTTGACTCTTAGCTTGAAGTAGTGGTTAGTTGGAGAATATGGAATGGTCTTTATCAAGCTACTCTGTGCTCGGCCCTGCTTTGGACTACTACCGACATTGGGGAGTTGCTTTGTTGGCTTTCCATCCTGTAGTTTGTTTTATCTTCTAGCACATTGCCATATTAATTCGGATCTTTGTGTTGTTGCAATCTCTTGCATTTATTGAGCATCAAGAGAGATGCTAGTACTCAAATTTTAGTAAACTCCCTCAGATCAGTCATTTCATAGAGAACACGATGTATGAGGGCTTTTGCATGTAAACTGTGCTGCCTCCCCGCTGCATTTAATGGGAGTGATTTACTGTACCCCAGTTCTCTTAACTATTCCTCTTTTGGGTACAGGAAGCTCAGTGGCATGCAGCTTCTGAACTTTGCATTTAACTGATTTAAGTCTAGCCTGTGCAAAACCCCTCTGTAGTGGGCTACATTCATGCTAGTTTAGATTTTTGCCTACTTAGCCTAGCAATGTTATTTCATTCCCTATTTAAGGTGTGGCCCCCCGGGCCCCCCCTCTCTTTGTAGAACTGTTCCTCTTGCACCTATTTAGAAATTGTGTTTAAGCCAAAATATTGGCCATGTTCATTTCTATGAATTGCATCCTATTTTTCGCACATTGGCTCATGTTGCTATGATACGAGATCGTTGTATATTCAATTTTGTATCGTAATGATTGTTGTTACCCCTCTTGTGAGTTGGTTCTCGCCAATGCATCCGACCTTGAGAGGGCTGCTGAATCATTCTTTGCTTTTGTGCATTTTCCCCAATTGTGTCGAAGCTATATCACACTCCTTTTGTGTTTTTGTTGTTTGGAGTCTGCTTCGTTTTTTTGAAGGTGTACATTTTCCACATGATAAAAGGCATCTCAAGCTGATTGTGAACAATGTTGCTTGCACCCAACATATTCCAATTAATATTTATTAGAGGAAGGTGCACATTAACAATACAGAATGATTGTAGGAGGCAATGGTTGCCTTAGTAAGGGCAGGCACAAGATTGATTGTGTGCAATACAGGTTGCTTTTTCCCTGGTCGTACCAAAAGGCTAAGTTTGCAGCAGCAGTGGTGTTTTGTGTTAACAAGTTAGTAATAGGTTTGCTAGTTCTGTTCAACCTTAACCTCCTATAATCAGAGGACCAAACCCTCCAACAACCTTGAACAATCTCAAATCAATGAGAACATTATTACTTAGCTGGAAGACTTATCTCTTGAACCAAATTTTTGTATACCTTGTGATTCCCTTCTCGCCCAAGGTTGAATTGGTCATTGATGTACCTTTTCATTACAAACATTTGTGTTTTATACTAACCACCAACAGCCAAATAATCCAAGAATCCTCTCCTTTTACTCAAAAGATTGAGCTATGTACTTCTTTAAAAAAAAACAGTACAGGATATCTCTACAAGAATTTATGAAATGCTATGTACTGTCACACACCCCTACAATTCTGCAACATCATTTAAGAGGTACGTTATGTAGCACTGAGTCTTTGAGGGGAAGTAGTAGACAATCGAATTGCTTCTGAACATGCAAAATGGCATGGGATTAGCCTCCATTGGTAATTGACACAAGTAGTTTCATTGTCTTAATAGGTGGAAAATATTGGTGTAAAATGGGTAGGAGTGCTCATGGTTGCCTTAGTAAGGGCAGGCACAAGATTGATTGTGTGCAATACAGGTTGCTTTTTCCGTGGTTGTACCAAAAGGCTAGGTTTGCAACAGCAGTGGTGTTTTGTGTTAACAAGTTAGTAATAGGTTTGCTAGTTCTGTTCAACCTTAACCTCCTATAATCAGAGGACCAAACCCTCCAACAACCTTGAACAATCTCAAATCAATGAGAACATTATTACTTAGCTGGAAGACTTCTCTCTTGAACCAAATTTTTGTATACCTTGTGATTCCCTTCTCGCCCAAGGTTGAATTGGTCATTGATGTACCTTTTCATTACAACATTTGTGTTTTATACTAACCACCAACAGCCAAATAATCCAAGAATCCTCTCCCTTTACTCAAAAGATTGAGCTATGTACTTCTTTAAAAAAAAACAGTACAGGATATCTCTACAAGAATTTATGAAATGCTATGTACTGTCACACACCCCTACAATTCTGCAACATAATTTCAGAGGTACTTTATGTAGCACTGAGTCTTTGAGAGGAAGTAGTAGACAATCGAATTGCTTCTGAACATGCAAAATGGCATGGGATTAGCCTCCATTGGTAATTGACACAAGTAGTTTCATTGTCTTAATAGGTGGAAAAGATTGGTGTAAAATGGGTACGAGTGCTCATGTAAGCCATCATGGTTGCTACAGTGCAGGCTATCTTCCAAAAAGTCATGCTCACATCCATTGAAATATACAGAGCATGGATGCCACTTGCTTCATTGCACACTTGTATTTACATTGGGTCATCTAGTCTTATATATAGAAGTATAAAATTCATGAGCTTCATCTATTGTTGTCTTTTGGCTCTAATGGTTTATGCATAGGCCAAATTGAGTTGCTGAGAAGAGGCACCTTTTTGTCCATGTAGATGGGTGAAGGTGCTATAGTATATGTAGTATTGGCAAATGTAGTACAAAATTGCAGTACTAATTCATTTCGAAGAGGACTTTCCTATGGGGAGTCTCAAAACTTCCCCAAATTCACCCCCAAATGATAGAAATAAGGCTCATCAATCTTACACATAGGTAGGTCTACCTCTTTAACTTGGAATTGTAGGTTCTCCTAAATGTATGCATGGGGTATGCAAGGTTGTAAATAGTATTTGACATGGAGCAACGAGTCACAATCTACGACAATCATAGAGTTGGCCCAAAATTTTTCGCGAGGAACATCACCCTCTATTTTTTGACAATTGCTCCAAACTCACCACATGAAGGCTTTAAAGTGGAAAAAATCTCATTCCTTCCTTTTGGGAACCCCTAGTGTGAAAGTCCTCTTAATGCACTTTCGTTCTATGGATGCACATTTTTAAATTAAAGATCCATGGGATAGAATCCAAAGTTACAAATTGTTCGAATGCTCATAGCTAATTTTAAAATGTATCTAATACTCAAATTGTGCACCAATTTTCCTTGCCAAAAAGGGTACTAGTTGGTACATTGTAACTAGCTTTCACTTGGGTGAGAATAAGCAAGAGGCTTATTGGGCAAACATTGATGAAGCTCGTGTAGCCTCCATAGCTTTGACTTTGAATTATGGTTGGATGGGACTTTTAGTAGATGAAAGTCGTATGCTTGACTGATTGCATACACATCCACACCAGAAAGAAATATCAGCACACTATTTGTTTCAAAAGGTTTTTCCTCATCTTTCATCCTTCTACCATATTAATGGCTTTAGTAATGATTATCTAGTCAATGTATGCGCTATTTCAGTTAGAAGGAACTTTATCCTTTGCGACCCTTCTTAGATAGTGAGTTGGTTGTTATTCTAGTTGTGCTTAATTACAACTTGTTGGTGACATGGCCATCCTAAAAGCATTGTGAATGCCAAACTAGATTCCTACATGTTAAGAATGACTAGGGATACCATGAATGGTAAACCCATAATTACCAAATTGATAGACTTTTGTAAGCCCAATTGGTGGACTCGCCACTAATCAGTCATGTGCATTAGGAATGGAGCCGAATCTCGTTGGAGGAGTCCATTGCCTTGACAAGTAGCTATTGTGATGTCCCAATCCTCTATCGAAAGGAACGAGTTCATTGACAATGAGATTTGATAATTGGAATATTATTGTTGAAAAGTTGTGATGATAAAAGGGTAGGGCAAGTGCTTATGAAAAATTGTTTTCTTAACTAATCAATCATGTGCACCAGGAATGGAGCCGAATCTCGTTGGAGGAGTCCAATGCCTTGACAAGTAGCTATTGTGATGTCCCAGTCCTCTATCGAAAGGAACGAGTTCATTGACAATGAGCTTTGATAATTGGAATATTATTGTTGAAAAGTTGTGACGATAAAAGGATAGGGCAAGTGCTTATGAAAAATTGTTTTCCTAACTAATAAAATTAAAAGCAAGTTCTCAAAGCAATTGGCTAAAATTAAAAGCAATTTCTCAAATCAACTAGCTTTGATGTTCAAACTCCATATGAAATGTCAATTTTGTAATTAAAGTACTTTTAAAAATCCATTGGTATTTTTAGGACAACAAAATTCCAATTGGTACAAATACACAAACTCCATTTTTTGTGGTAGGTGAAGGCAAACTGTTGTTGAAGGGTGGGCACAAAGACTAAGGAGCTTATTATAAGTGGTATGGTGATGTGGCAATTTCTTGACAATATTTGGCTTGGCCACCCATCTTCTATTTGGGCCATGCTTATTATAGATGGCACAAGGCCTTTTACTTTGTTGCCTTGTTCTTTTTCTTTTAGGTCAAATGAAAAAGGAATTCAAGGCCTCTTAATCGATATACTACAAGGACATCTAGTAGATATAGGATTGTCCTAGGACCAAATGAATCATTAGGATATATAAACCACTAAATGAAATTTAACTTCAACCAGACAATGCCCAAACTTTCACATGACTAATGTAAGGTGCCCATGGTAATGATATACCAAGGTTAGGCTTGTGAAATAGAGCAGATCTATCCAAAATCTACTTAAAAAAATTTTGATTCATGAAATCCCTTGCCTTATGTATATATGTACTCCATCACCTTGAGATTAAGGATAGTGTCAAGCTAGTGTGCCACCTCATTGAGATGATAGACTACCTAGCAAGTTAAGCACCTACACATATGATCATAGAGGCCTTTGCCTTCAAGTTATCTTTATTAGGGTCCCTCTATCAAGTTTTTCTCAGTATAAAACATGTCAAATTTGAGATTGATGGTTGGAGAGCCAACTTATTCACCCAAAAGTATGCCATCCCCAAGGATAAGGGTCTGTTCAAATGAGGTAGAGGGATCTCTCATTGGAGTGGCATGTCCACATGAACTAATGTGAATGAAAAAGTGGGTAGTTCATATTTGTCAAGTTCTTGGTAGCTAGGTATTGTACTTGGAGGGTAGATAACTCATAATTAATTATGTCAGTATCATAGTATACATAGTTTGAATGGAGATGTTAACATTGCTTGTTCGCCATTTTAAGGTTGGAGGTTGGATATGCAAAGCATCTGTGCTGGATACACTCACAATCAAAATGCTCTCACTACATCAATAAGATGCAATTGCACTATTTATTCTTGGCATGTCTCACTACCATACAACCCAAAATTGGTTTATGCATCAAGCTCGCGATGAAACGAAAGCAACTTACCTCAATGGGAAACATTTGTCTTTGCATTCAAGCATCACCAATTTTCTTCATAAACATTGTCATAATTTTCCTACTTGATGTAATTGTATTTTTGTGGGCTACAATAACTCATCATGCAATATACATGTGCACTTGAGTCCTCATAGTAGCTTAAAAGAGTATTCTGGTTATACTTAAAGTTCTAAAGGAGCACTAAGTAGCAATTTTGGGCTTTATGAATGGGTTGTGCATGACTTAAACTGAAAATTTAGAAAGGATTGCCTTGCTCATTACTGGTCCCATGAAGCAACTACCCAGGTTCATAGTCAATGCACATTATAATAAAACATGAAAATTATTTTCTATATTAGTTTGGGTAGTAACTACTAATGTTCAAATAGACATAAGGGCATGAAAGACATTACTAATTACCTATTATTTGCAGCATTGTCCTAATTAGTATCCATTCAATTTTTTAACATATGTAGTAGAGTCATTGAAGTATGGTAACTCATAAAACTCTTACATGATTTTTATAAGGGAAAGTCAATGATTCCTTGTTGATTCTTTGAAGGTTCACTGATTCTCTCTTATGAACAACAATTTTAAATATTATTTGTGCATATGCTCAAAATGTCAAGAGAATTACTAGGCTCATTACTTGCCATATGTAGCAACCACCTAGGATCACAAATATGACTAAAATTATGTAGAGGATTGGAAAGATTTGCTTAGCTTTTTGCCTATATTGGGTAGTGTCCATTCCTTTTCATAGATATACCCCCATAAGGTTATAGATCCCTTGTTATGCACTAGTCTTCAAGCTTATTGATGATAAATATTGCATTGCAATTACCCTATTTTAGCATCAATACAATAAACCCACTAACTCTAGGATAATGGATCTCATACATGAGTTTGAAAGTCAAGTTTGTTTCTCTTGCCAAATTACTAAACATTGGATTGAAAATATCATCTACCCTATGTTTGTTCACATGAGTAGTAGCATTAGTATATATTCTAATCGTAAATTGATTTTTGTATTGGCTAGTCAATCATTTGAAGTATCTGACAAGCTCTTTATATGTCCTCAAGCTAACAGTAGTTCTGACTCATAAAAAACATTTCTACCAATTGGGAAGTATCCCTTATATGCATGGCATTAACTAAATATATAAGGGACTCTTGATTACACTTCCATACTAATCACTCTACTATAGATGATTGGTCCTCATATAGACCTAGACTTTTGGAAAACTATCTTTGTAGTACAATATCTCAATTAAGACAATAACCTACATCACTTGATCATCACAGGGGATAGTGTAAGATGATTTGATAATATGCCTACATGAGCAGGCATACTCACTTCAAATACCAAAACTTGGCTGTTCATGATTATAACCAACATATTAATAAATTGTTAAGAGGACTAATAAGGCCCTTACCTATTCCAATAGTTCTAAATCTTAGGCATAACAACACTCTTGTGTAATATCTTTTGATAAGCTTAAGCTTGTAGCAATTATGGGTTTCACACATAACAAACATTACGCCCATATTGATCTATCAATACCTCCCCTACTAGCAGTTCAAATTCATTAAGAGATTATACTCTGTCATGGTGCTATTAAACAACATGCATAGATAACCACTGCAACTTTGAAATCAAACCTATGATGTGCATCTTCCAATCATATATAGAGTTAGTTGTAGTTGACCTCATCACTTATGAAAATGGGATCTCAAGTTTGCCCAAAATTTTAGTCTCCTCATTATATAAGCTCAATAGGTAATTGGTTTTCTATAATACAAGAATAACTATGTGGGTACTCTGCAAGAAATTCAATTATTTAACCTTGATCATCCTTGCAAAATGACACTAAGTCTCTAGTTCTCATAGAAGATGATTTGTCTCTACATTGTACTCACTTTGGAAAAAAAGTTATAATGGAGGATTGTTAGATGACACTCTATTGGTCCCTTTACCCTAGCTTGACCTATGACTTTTGGGATTGTGTTGATTTGAGAAAAAACAGGTTGATGTGTTTAGTTTGAAGTTCATGTACTCAACTAGTTTACCTAGGTTTTATACTTGTAAGGGAGTAAATGGACTATTTGTTTGAGTTTTTTGGTTGCTTATGGGGCATATAGTCCTTCATAATATTTTGAGTATAGTTGACTTACCTTGATAGATTTGAGTTCAAAAGAATTCATTTCAAATAGTCTTGAATGCTTAGAGAATGCCATTGATGGATGAGTTGAAAATAGATTGACGTATGGAAGCCCAGTGTTGAGTTTCTCATCATACCATGGGATGGAGGATGAGATACCTCAACGACAATGAACCATATACTAAGGGTGACTAAGTAATAGTATAGAGATTGAATCTATAGAATGCTTTGTTAAGACCCGCCATTAGAGATGATTCAAAGGAAAACATGAGAGGATACCTTCAAAGTGAGAGAAAAAGAGGGGGACAAGTCCTAGACTTTAGAGATTTAGGATCATTCATTTGTGAGGATTTCTTTAATTGAATTTGTTGTCAATTGAGCTATGGTTAGGAAAACTTGACTTCTTCAAGGAGAACTTTGAAAGGATGAAGTGGACTTGTTTAGGGTTGAGTACATGCTAAGATAGTAATACCTTGGTGGCAAGTTGCATGGATCATACACCAATGTGTTTAGGATTAGGAAGGAAATAAAATTCTTAGGTGATGCAATGTGCTTACACCTTGTAAAGAATCATGATGGCTTGTATAAGTGTATCTAATTATGATTTTATTAAAATAAATATTAATATTGATAATCATTCAAACATAGTCTTTTTATAAGTTCTTGCATTGACCTGGTGGAAGCGTGGCAAATTATTAACAATAACTTTATGATGCTAGGATGAAGTGGACTCTTTCACCACTTAGATGCTTTGAATGATAGTGTATGTGAGGATTTACCTCCACATTCTGTGAAGGCAGTCAAAAAGTTATGTCTAAAGTGCTTCCCAAGAGAATAACTTTTTCAAAAATTAGGCAAATGCAAAGACACTACCCAATTGAAGTTCCTTGATTATAGGCATGTGGATTTGACAAAGGTTCTTCTATAGTGCTTCATTAAAGTAAAAAAGGTGATGCCTCACAATACGCTGTCGTAGGCGTAGGGTTGAAGGTCACCACAGGGGTTTGGCAAGAAAATTGGACAAGATAGATAGAGATGTGTCTTCAAGAGATAAGTAGATTACTGTGAATGTTTAAAGGTTCAAGAGGTAGTTCACAATCAATCACAAGGGTTTGAAATAGAAGAATGTATGGGGGTTCAAGAGCTTAGACTTTGGAGATGGTAGAGATAAGAGAAGGGTTGAAGGTTTCAAGCCAAGTTCTTGAAGATGTTAATAGAGCTTCCAACTACATGTTCTTAGCAAAGATCACAAGAGTATTATCTCATAAGTTCTAACTCAAATCAAGCTTATTTTCTTGATTGTAAGAGCAATCACAAATTATAAAATCAAGTACAATATACTGTCATGTATTACAAACAACTCTGCATCCCATCATTCATACACGATGCCATAGTATGAATCAAATTTGCATGATTACATTCAATGTAGACTGTTAGGGACAAAAGCTTATGATTCAATTACAAGGCTTGTAGGGCAAAGAGGCTTGCTTCAAGAGAGCTTCAAATTGAGTTCCTAATAAGGATAAGTTACCACAACCAAGAAATAAGAGAAAAAGCTCCTCTTAATTGAACTCAAAGCATCTATGAATGATCTACAAACATTGCCCTGCCATAGGGGCACATAATACTTGCATATTTTGACAAAATGTCTTCTGTAGAGTAAAAAATGAATTAGAAGAACATTGCTATAGCTAATTCTCTGAATATGGCTGAAGATATCAGTCTCAAATTAGCCCAAATATCTTTCTAAATTCACCTTTGATGATAGCATAAACTTCCCCTAACATGGTGTTGGTGCGTTTGGTGCCGAAAGTCTACCGCGGTGGTAAGAGACATCAGGGTGAAGGGAGATTCAGGGAGAGGAGTAGACGGAAGAGAAGGGGTTCGAAGAAATAGAAGACGTAGAAGAATGCTCACATAATAAAATAGAAAATATAGAAGAATACTAATAGAGATGAAGGGTGCCATTGCATTATGAGAAGATAAAACTATTGTAGACAAAATTGTGTATAAAATAATACATTCCTCTATGCTGCTCAGATCGCCAATTTGATGCTTCCATTGGCTCCGAAAGGGGGGATAAAATACTAGCACACCTGGCTGGAATTCTGCCAGATCACTCCCTCTTCATCTCTCACTTTAGAGTGCTGCTCTCACTGCCTGAAAACAACGATCACGCGTCACGCGATTTCATAATCTTTCGTTTTACATAAAATCCTCTCAAAATAGCTGAAAGCTACATGCTTTCTTTTACATGTTATCCTAATCTAGAAGTTGTCTATATTTTTATGGATTTTTACAAGAGATAATATCTAAAGTATAAAAAATAGGCTAAAACTTGTTTAAAAATCTAATATTTTTGAACCATGGACACTAATACTAATGCCTAAAGTGGCATTGGCTCTCTAGATCTATAAGGAAGCCGCACTCTTAGAGTTTTTCACACGATGTGCGTGTAGCGGCACGACATCCACCCCCTCCTAACTTGCACATCCTCTGGCACGTGCCAAAGTCTTACGGATCTACAGTGTCAAAAGAAGTATATTTTGCCATGTCAATGTCTTCATCTTGTGCCTCTTCTTCTTCCTCTATGTCTTCATGCTCTTGAATTATATCCAAGTCTTCTAACTCATATGTTGAACTTTCTCTTCGTTTGAAGAGCTTGATTCTTTTTCCAGCTACGGGTATCTTCATGCTTGTCCCATCCAATTCAACCAATGAATATGTGGCATTATCATGAACGACCTTTACCACATACGAGCCAAACCAACACCTTACTATCTTCCTAGAAGCACTGTATTGATTATCTAGGGTGCTGTCATAGACAAGCACCCAACCATTTTCTTGGATAGCTCTTGGCTGAAGTCGATGTTGCCTATTAAATCTTCTTTTGTTTTTTAGTCTTGCTCTTTTTAACTTCTTAATAGCTGCTTGAACATTTTCAGGCCTTCTTTTTAGCTGCCATATGTGCAAAGTCAACAACTCTTCTTTACTATTGCCTTCCTTCTAAGTAGAAGAATCCACGTGAGAATATATTCTTCAATCAACATAATTGGTCATTGTCCATATATAAGTTCAGCTAGCATATAGCCAGTCACTGTACTGTGAATAGTCTGGTCAGCCCATAATGCAAAAGGTAGTATTTTAGGCCATTGTTTGATCTTTTCTCTACAGGACTTCGCTAGAGCTTTGAGAATAGGTTGATGTCCTCTCTTACTCTTTCTATTGCCTTCAGGATTGTAGGTTGATGTCAAAGCCAACTTGATACCTAATTGAGTAAAGAAGTTGTGTGTGCCTCATCAGCATCCAATTCTCCTCTATTTGCAGTTACCTTGTCAGCACAGCCATATATGCAAAATACTTCTTCAAGCAAAAAGTGACAAACAGCTTGAGTGGTCTTGGTTGTTAAAGCTTTACCTTCAACTTGATTGGTTAGATCTTCTCTTACAAGCACTAAATACCTCATATTCCATATCCCTGTAGGTATGGTTACAAGATCAATAACTCATTTATAATGTATAGACAAGGGATAAGTCAATTGTAACCCATCTCGATGCTTGACCATAGAATACATCTGACACACATAACAAGTTTCAACAAAATGCTCTATATCTGGATACATATTCTGCCACCAATATTTTTCTTTGACTTTAATAAAGCTTTCCCCATATACCTCTATGGCCATCCCACAAGCTTTCATGAAATTCATTCATTACATGTAGTTGCAACCTTTTATTACGTAAAACTCGGACATACGCTCCTTTCTTCTTCTTTGCATGCTTCCATAGATGCCCATTTTTAAGAAAGAAGCCATAAGCTTTCCTCTTAATTTGCTTGAACTCTTCATCAATCCAAGTCTCTTTTTTCTTCATTGTGCTCAAATATTGGCCGATCTTCAGCCAATCTTTTCCAAGGAAATGAACTAGAACTTTGGCAATGCAATGAGTATGCTATCTTCTAGTTGACTACCCTTCTTCCATATATAAATCTTTGATCTTTGTTGGTGTATGCTGATTTACAGCAGTACCTTTTCTTGTTCTTATTGTACTTAATGCTATACCATTAAAAAGATCAGCTTCACTTACAAGATTCAACTTTGGTTTAGCAATTGAAAAGGTACTTTCAGTGGCCATGGACTGAAATTCAGCAAGTATAGATTCTTCAGCTTCATCTTCTTCCATAAGCTCTTCTTCATTGTCATATCTTGCACGTGACAGCATGTCAACAACTGGATTCACCTTTCTTGCAATATGCTTTAATTTGGGGTTGAGAGATTTAATATATGTAATCCATCTTAGCATAGCAATGTTGAGTGTAGAGAAGTTGGCAATCATGCCCAAGAGTGGAAGACAATCAGTTTCTACCACTACGAAAGCACCTATAAAGTATTCATGATCACACTTTAATGCTGTTATAACTCCCCACAATTCCCTTTTTACTTGTGCATACCTTCTTTGATGTTCATTGAGAACCTTTGCTCCAAAACGAATTGCAGAGCTGTTACCTTCAAGGTCTTCTTGGCCAACAGCCCATCCTATCCCAATGGGACTTGTATCCATAGTAAGGATGACGGGTTGACCATTTGAATAATCAGCCCTTTTGAGAGTGGGGGCTAAAATTAACAACTTCTTTAGTTTGCGTACAATGAGAGTATGGTCTTTCTCGGAAGGAATCTTTGGCCTTTTCTTAATAATTAATAGAGATTTTCGGCTACATGAGCAAAATGTGGTATCTATACAAGATAGAATACACATGCGCTAAGAAATATTATCACCTTTGAAATATTTGTGCATTTCTCTTGCATTCTACTCATGGCATCTATCTTGATTGGTGAAGGTTTACGTCTGTAGGGGCCACACAGATGTTCGACCACTAGGACTTCTTCCACTCCAAAAATCAACTTAGCTCCAGAAAGGGTAAGATGTACCTCTTTTAGCCTTGTCAAAATCCCGTCACAATCATGAATATGGTTAACTACAAATTTCCTTCAACCATCTTTGTCAAGCTTCTCATTCTTTTCATCGACTTCACATCCCTTAATAGGTACATCATCAAGAAATGGAAGAGTAAGTTGTTGAATAAAGTCCCTTAAGACTTTGTGCATGACATTCATTATATGGGCTACGGAGTTTGTTGCACCTTGTGGTAGAGTGCAGATGCGGACTAATCCAAGAGGTGTCTTCATTGTGGTAATGTATTGCCTTTCTAATGAAAGATGAAATTGGTCATATATTGAATATAGGTCGCCCATAGAATAAATTGCTCTACTTGCAAAAGCTTTAGCAAACTCGTCAACAATTGGACTCAAATCAACATTTTGGATTGTGACATGATTAACATGCTCTGTAGATATTGAATGAATCGTAAGGATCCATTTTTCTTAGGCACACGGTAAACCATGGATTTGAGTAAGGTGTTCTAAAATCTTCATTTTGATCTTCTCATTTAGAAGTTTCAATAATTTGGGTGAATGTGCCCTTGGAACGGGAATGGGCTTGAGGTTCCAAGGCACATGTGGGATCGTAAAAATGACCATACGAGCAATAATATTTGGATCCACACAGCCTATTTCACTTGGTTGAAATGCAAAAGTTTTTCATGTTTCATTAGCATTTGCATAAAAGAGTGTTTTTTAAGCCGACAAAAGGAAAGAATTTTCACCTATTTTGAGCTCTTTTATACTTTCAGATGTGAACTTGTGACCAATGTTGGAAGGATCACGAAGACTTGGTTGATTTGCTGCCCTATCATCCAGCCCTTCACTTTCAAGAGCTAGTGGGATTGCCACATGCTTGACTTTCTTATCCACCATCTTGTATTTTGTCTCCACTTGCGCTTCAGCCTTGTTGAGTAAACCAATGTCTTCCTGCTCAACAAATTCTTGAATTGTTTGATAAAAATTCGAGCCATTCTCATATGGACCATGCATGACTTTCTGGGATTTGGAGAGTGCTCAGGTAAGTAGGCTTCCATTCTCGTTGGTAATATCTATCATAGCTCGTTTAATTTTGTATTCATTGGATAAAGGTGTTGGGACAGGTCTGGTTACCTCAGGTTATCATGCATGTCCATTGTGTGGGCCACAGTTAAACTCCCAAAGGTCACGAACCATGAAGAAGATGGTATATCAAGGACACACTGCTTTCTTGCTAGAGGGTCATGAACTCAGGGAAGGTTTTCTTGGATGATCTCCAGTACGTATGAATGCCCAAAGCTGGTATGAGCTGAAAATGGTCCACACGGAGTCACATCCAAACGGAAATGCGGCAGTTCTCAGTTTTCTATGAGTTGCCATATTGGACCCACTTATAGATCAACCACTTGTTGGATCCCATGCATATTTTCAAGAACGTGGGTAGCTTGCTATGGGACCACATCATAGGAAAGAGAGATATTGTAGGGGCACGAATGGATTTGAAGGAGGTAGGCAAGATGGAGGCGCTTTGGCCGCAGTCAAGTGCTGATGGTCGCTTGTAGCTACCTCACGCTCCTTGGGTTTTGTCCACTAAAGAAGAGCATATTGTGAAGCAAATAGTCAAGTCTATCCGCACTCTGACAGGTATGATGCGTTCTCTGAGGTCTGCGTTTTCTAAAGACATCCAATTATCAAGGCTAAAATTCCATGATTGGCATAAGATATGTCAGGTTTGTACTACGAATGGATTGTAAGTGGCCTGCGTATTTTGCTATTTGGAGTGTAGTTGTTGTTCATAATGCTTTCTCGTTTGTGGCAGTTTGTACTATCGATCGCGATTGTAGGATGCCTTACTCCAGAAATACGCGGGGCAATTTACAGGTTGTCGAATTTAGTGCAATGGATCTCACATAAGGAGATTAAGAAGTCCTCTATTGAATCCACAAGGCGGGGAGTAGTGGAGACGGCCTGTCTCTTTGAGAAATACCTGCCTACCAACATGCTTATGATACAAATCCACCTTCTTGTGCATCTTGTAGATGAAGTGGAGATTGCTGGACCTATCCATACGCGATGGATGTTCTTCTTGGAGTGCTTCATGTAAATCCTGAAAGTCTTTTTGTGACAACGAGCTCGGCCACAAGGTAGTATGGCTGAAGGCTGGTTGGTGGCTGAGGTGCTAGTGCATATTTCACAATGGCTACCAAAGGTGGATTCAGACAACAATATGCTATGGTCTGAAGGACGATGATAGACTGACCGAAGATGTGGTGGTTGGAAATGGGTAGAGAAAAGAATGGATGCTACAATGGAGGAGAAAGTGAATCGCTTTTGTATGTTGCACCATGCCTCTATGGAGACGTGGCTTGCTAAGTACTAGCAAGCTAGGAAAAATTGAGAGGAAGTGCGATTTGAATTTTGACGTAGTACGCGCCATCGATCGATTTGATATCCTGAGGGCATGGAGGAGATGCCACAATTTATGTCAATGAGATGGTTGCATGGAGGTTTGACCATAGCGTCTTGCGAAGGGATGGAGGTCTCAACCGAGGAGTGGGAAATCTCGAGGGGATGTAGTCCAAAGGTGATGACGTGTTTAGGGTTTGTCGTATCTATATTTTATATGCGACAACTAATTGAGTGTTTCAATGTACAGTATAAAATATATAGTGCGACATGGTTGCGTGGATGACATTTTCACGTGGAGCATATTGACCAAATGTGCTCCACAATAGATTGTAGTATTATGGCAAGGTTTGAGCAAGAGAGCCGACGACAAGCAACAGATCCAAACACGATTACAGATGAGATGGAGTATTTTGGAAACTTGAAAAGTATTATCACACTGGATTACCGTAGCTTCTTCATGATCCTATTCGATGTGCAATGGTTCAAAGTGGTACTTGAAGGAGCTGGAGCAACAGTTCGACGAGGTCCATCTGGATTTCTCGAAATAGATTTCGAAAAAAAATGGACGGATTTGCGCGACACGTTTGTGTTGCCGACCCATTGTGAACAGGTGCATGAACTTATGCATTTTTAAATTATATTACGACATGGTATATGTCACAATAGTTAAATCTCTCATATATGTGATTGTAAACATGTAATTTTCTATCCAAACCCCCGACAACCTCGATGGTGGTACATTATACCTTTAGCTCCCCGAAATGCGAGAGTATATGATCAAATCGATGTTCCGAGCATAGATGAGGACAGTATGCAAATAGAGGGGTCGATATTGCAAGGGGTGGAGGCCACCAAAAGCTTGGAGCATATAGAGAAGCCAACATCGAGTAACAATGATGAAAATGCAGGAATCTAAGAATTCTTTGAGAACGAGATGGACTCATCCTTTTGTGGTGACATGTCTATTGACCTTCCAGTGTATGCGGAGTTGTGTTAGAAGATTGACATGGGACCATAGGGTACTTCATACTTGGAGCATCCACCTACTCAATTCGTTGATGAATTGCTTATAAGGGTATATAAGATATGCATTTTAAGCAAGATCATTTTTTAAAGATTTATATTACTGTGCTTTGTATGATTTATATTGATTATGCTAACATAAATTTTTATCTGTATAGGTGACCTTTTTGGATATTTAGATCATCACGATGAGTTGAGGGATGAGCGACGAGGAGCTACATGAGATCTTCACATGTATGTCTCTAGTTCAGATGGCCAGATTCAGGGATATGGCGGACCAAGAGCTGTCTCAGACACCATCAGGCCGCTCTATTAGATCTACTTCAGCGTGCTCTGATACTTCAATTTCCAGTAGATGAGGTCGACGCTCCAGACTTGGGCCAGACGGAGGGAGTAGTTCAAGGGGATGTTGTGGAGATCTGGATGCAGTCAGCCCGCGATCGGATCGGGATACATGTGCTACTCCTCGCTCTCGTGGTAGTTCGAGAGAGCGTGGCTCAGGTGGTTGCTGTGGAGGTACCGACACTGTGTCTTCATCTCGTCATTCTGTTGGAGTTGCCTCATCTCTGGGATTTGTCACACCTGTGGGGAGGTCTACTCAAGTCACTCCGGCTTTTACTTAGCCGTCCACAGGTGGCACCCCTATGGGTGCTACTCCGAGAGATACCACCTCGGTAGGTACACCAGATGCACATGGGTCTTCTCGATATACCCATGAGCGTGGTTGCAGGTGGGAGAGGACCCATCTTAGGTATACCCCAGCGGGGTATGCCTACCTTATAGATGATAGGTCAGGAGCCATCATCATGAATGATGAGGGGAGGAGGGTGATGGCTCGCATGAGAGAGTTGTGCCAACAAGTTTTTCAGCACAATGTCTTGGATCATTGGAAGAACATGCTGAAGGGGAGCAAGGACTACATTGTAGCATCCTTGCATGAGGAGTTTCTAGTACCAGCCGCAATAAATAGGTTTTCTATGGGCTGGATGATGGAGTGCATGCGTGCATCCATGTCACACAGACGATTGGACGTACGCAAGGCACTCAAGAGTGGGGCTTCAAAGCCCGAGTGGCTACAGGGTGTCGAAGGGTTTTCGAAAGCAAAGTCGCGTCTACAGAAGACCGTGACTAATTTCAGGATAGAAGTTCAATCAGGTGAATAAGCAAGATGTGAAAATGATGCCAAGATTTTGTTTTATTTCTGCCAATAACAAATACAAGGTTGAATTCTACTGAGATTATGGAAGAAAAAGAGGTCATGAGTGCACAGAAATGGCTTCTCGCATTGACCACCACAGTAACTTTTGATCTGTGTTTTTTTAAAGACCTTTAAATGCTGCAAAAACCCATGGGCGGAGTGCTTTCAGTTTCAAACTCTCCTGTGTTAAACGAAGGGATAAGATGCTCATCAATGATCATTAAGATGTCATTACAGATCTTTGAAAGTTCTTCCTCTACTTTATGTCTGTACTCTTTGATCTGCTTTACATTCTGTTCATTGGATTTTGTTTCTTCTTTCTGTTCAATAAATGACTTTATCCACCAAGAAGCTTTGCGTGCACCAATAACATTCTTGTAGTCCACTGAAAGTAGATTCCTATCTTCTACAGTGAGCTCAACATCAAGTTTTCAGGGCTAATTCAAGCAGAATAGGATGAGTAGGTGGCAGATCTATCGCAGTTGTATTTGTAGCAGCCTGGTAAGCTTTAAGGGACCGACCTGTAGCTTCTTTCCTTTCACTACCAGTCTTGAACTCTGCTACATATCTGTAATAGTCACTTCATACGAACACGTTCAAATACTTCTAAATCGGCTTCAACATCCACTGCGAGGAGGGCCTTCTCCATGAGATGCCGTTTTACAAAGGTACTTTCCCTTCTTATTAAAGATGTCGAAAGATTCATGTTCGTTGCCTTCGCTCTGTCAATTCGCCTCTTTTAAGCACAATCATGGGCGCTTCAGGTGTCTTCCTTCTCGTCCTTCTCAATCCAGAGCTCGCCTCCTCTTCATCGAAGGGATCAAAATACTGAACAAAGCCGAAGCCCCGAGGTTCCCAGAGTAAGGTGATCGTACTCCACCCTCATAGCCGGAAAAGCTACGACCCCCCTGCCCTCTCTCTAGTTCTCATTTCAGATGGATTTTTTCTGTTCTCTTCTGCAAACACTACAGTAATCTCCCGTCCATACAGAATTTGATGATTCATGTAATATTGTGCCTCCTCTCAGACCAGACGATGATTCTCCTTTTCTCCCTGCAAACACAATGTCTCAAAATAGTGTTCTTTCCCCCCTTTTTGCCATACAACACGCAGCTTTTTTTTATACAGAAAAGCGGCCCCAACATCTGCACTACCGATCCTTTTTGGTTCCATCCACAATTTTGGCTTTTTGTAGCAGTTGTGTGGTTCTGAATGATGCATCATCTTTGATAAAACTCCACCATAGCATTGTCAAGGGTATAGTGGTTGCATGCCAAAGAGAGTGAGCATCAAAAGCACCCCATATAGGGGAGGAGGGGGGAATCGTATATCTCAAGAAGCATGGCAAGTGCACCAACTAGAACCACAAACCAGAGTTTGAATCTTGCAGGATGGCGAATATACCCAGCCAATGAACATAAAATTATCAGCATGATGTCCATTATGTCTTCAGCATTTATTTAACTTGGTTCTTCGTGACTGAGTGACTGGTCATATAGAGCAACCAATTCCAGAGACAGAGCACTTGTCTCCTTACAAAACACATGAAGTTCATTTACACAAATGTCCAAGTAAAGCTTTCTGGTCTTTTGAATATCAGTATCAAACTTGATAAATGCATATGGTCTTGCAACCGTGTCAACAATGGTCCCCTGTTTGATCTCCCAAACATTCCTGTAAACTGCTTTCAAATCATTAGGAATCTGCTGAACTTTCTGTATAAAGCCATCTTCAACTCTAAGTTCCAAAGTCCCATGTCAATCAGATCATTCAGAAGATGCTTGTTCACAACCACAAATTCACCACTGAGTACTCTTCGGCTGTATATATTTGAGGTATATGATTTAAAACACTCATTATTGTCAAGTATTTGACTTGAAAACACATCCCAGAAATCATCACAACCAATAATCATAAACTCGTCTTCTTCAGTCCATCAACAAAGCTTGTCTCAATTCTGGCTCTGCACTGAGAATATAGTTCATGCCCTCCTTTAATCCCTTGATATGCCAGTTTCTAATGGCTCTTGCAACATTGATCTGTCCATTCAGATATCCATCATCCACAAAGCCTCCAAGGAACTCTATTCACCATCTTTTAAGTGAACATGAGGCCATATGATCCCTTGTTATATCAATGGCCTTGCCCTTCCTGTAGAGGACAGCTCTACAATCTCCTGCATTGGCCACAAACAACTCTCTTCCGAGCACTAAGACAGTTAAATCTGTTGTGCCAGATGACAAGCCATGATTAATTGAACAAGCTTCTGCAAATGCTGTCTCAGTCTGCAGAAAGGCATGATAGACAGCCTTTTCTATTGCAATTGGAAATGCCACATCTTCAACAATGTAATTGAGTAACTTGTCTTTGACAAACTCTACTGCTATGGTCATCCTCCAGGATGCCTTTCTCTATTAAACATGCTCCTTCGAGAGAACTTGCAGCTTTGAATGTCAACAAGTAGGTGACTTTGTTTGGTTTAATGCCTGCAATCAGTGTCTTCCAAGATACGACATCTTGATCTGACATATTGTCAAATACTTCTTGGGCTTTTCCAAGCATACCAGATTTTGCATACATGCCAACCAGAGCATTATTGATAATTTCCTCTTGCTCCAAACCCTCTTCACTATACTGCCTACGCAGAACAAAAGTATAATCACAACAACTAAATATGTACAAAGTATCAAATCCCACACACAACATTTGGGTGGATTTCACACCTCGAATGCGTAGCAATATGACATCCACCCCCTCTAATCCTGCGCATCCTCCGGATGGGCGAACTACCCATGATCGTTATCATCAAGATCCACAAACAGATCAATCTCTTCATTATGCATTTCCGGTATATCAACAAGATTATCTGTCATATCATCTGTCTCTTCCATTGGAGTTTCTTCTCGTTGCTCTTCCCTTGCAAATTCTTCCAATGCATAATCTTCGTCATCTCTTTTCTTGAAAATCTTGATTCTTTTTCCTGCAATAGGCACTCTAAGCACTGTCCCATCCAATTCTGTCAGCTCATATGTTGCATTATCAAAGACATGTCTGACTATGTACGGCCCAAACCATCTTTTCACCATCTTTCGAAGTGCAATATGCTGATTTTCAAGGCTGTTATCAAAGACTAATACCCAGTCTCCCTCTTCTATTACTCTAGGCCGCAAGCGATGCTTGCTATCAAACCTGTCCTTATTTCTTAGTCTAGAAACCTTCAACCTGTCAATAGCTAGCTGAATATCCTCTGGTCTTCTCTCCAACTGCCGAATCTGAAGAGCTAAGAGCTCCTCTCTCGTCAAATCCTCCTGCCAAGGTAAAACTGACCAAGTCAAAGCACAAGTCTCAGTTTCAGCATAACCGGTTTCTGACCATACATCAACTCTGCAGGCATATATCCTGTGGTAACACTGTGAGTCGTACGATCAGCCCACAAAGCAAATGGTAGAAGTCTCGGCCATTCTCCAATCCGTCCTCTGCATGCTTTGGCTAATGCTTTCACTATCGGCGGATGCCCTCTTTCACTCTTCCCATTTCCCTATGGATTGTATGCTGTGGTTAGAGCCAACTTGATTCCTAGTTGAGAGAAAAACTCCCTAGCTTCATCTGCATCCAATTCACCGCGATCCGCAGTGATTTTACCCACACAGCCATACCTGCAGAAAATTTCTTCCAATAAGAACTTACACACTGCACTAGTGGTCTTCGTTCTCAAAGATCTGCCCTCAACATGATTGGTAAGATCCTCTCTAGCCAAAACAATATATCTCATCTGCCATAGACCCATAGGCATAGTAACCAAATCAACTACCCACTTATAATGAATGCATAGTGGATAGGTCGGATGAAGCTCATCTCGATGACGCACTACCGAATACATTTGACAATCTCTGAACGTCTCTACAAAGTGAGAAACATCTCTATACATGCCTTTCCACCAATATTTCTCCTTGATTTTCTCATAAGTAGCCCACACTCCTCTATGACCAGCCCAAGGACTCTCATGAAACTCCCTCATCACTTGTAATTGTGTCTCTCTATCGCAGACAACCCGCAAAGGTAATCCGCCTCTTTTCTTCAGATGCTTCCAAAGAAATACACAAGCTCCAAATCATATAAAATACACAAGCTCCAAATCATATAAAATACACAAGCTCCAAATCATATAAAATACACAAGCTCCAATGAATCTCCGTACCTCTGAAGTGGTAGAACAATATTCCGTAATCTTGCCTATAGCATCCACCTTATCAGGTGAGGGTTTCCTGCCATAATATCCACACATATGTCCAACAATGACAACCTCATTTACTCCAAAAACAGATTTTTGCCCTGATAGTGTCAAGTTCACTTCTTCTAACCTGGCCAAAATCTTCTCACAAGCTGAAATATGATCAGCCACAAAGTATCTGCATCCCTGCTCATTTAGACTCTCATTCTTCTCTTCTTCTGCACACCCCTTAATGGGCACATCTTCCAAGAAAGGCATGGTAAGCTGAGGTATATAATCACGAAGAACCTTATGCATGGCATTCATCATATGCGCAAGAGAATTAGTGGCACCTTGAGGCAAGGTACACATCCTGACAAGCCCAATAGGAGTTCTCATGGTGGTTATGTCCCTGCTTTCCAAAGCCAGCTGAAACTGATCATTTACTGAATACAAATCACCTAAAGAATAGATGGCACGTCCAGCAAATGCTTTTGCAAACTCATCCACAACTGGACCTATACCAACATTCCTGATAGTAACTCTATTTACTGGCTGCATATCCTGTATAAATCGGAGAGTACCATTCTTCTTTGGAATCGTAAACCACCTGTTTGAGTATGGTGCAGATGAAGGCTCAAGAATTCCCATCCTGATTTTCTCATTCAACAAATCAATCAGCTTTGGCAGGTGTGCCTTAGGCACTGGAATAGGTCGGAGGTTCCATGGAATATGAGGAATAGTAAAGATCACCATAGGAGCAATAATATCTGGATTCACACATCCAATCTCATGCGGGAAAAAAGCAAACCCCCTTCCATGTCGCTCAAGCATCTCCTGAAAGCATTGCTTCTCTGTGGGTAGCAAGAAATCACAATTTCCAATTTTCAATTCAGCAAGAGTCTCTGCTGAAAATTTATGGCCTATATGCTCCGGATTCCTCAAAATTGGCTGTTTGGCAGCCCTCTCTATTTGCTGATCACTGTCAGGTGGAAGCGGTACAGCTACCGGCTTCACCTTCTTATCCACAGTTTTGTATTTCGTGTCAACCCTGGCTTCATTATGCTCTTCTGCATTACTCAAATCTTGCTGTAAATCAGCAATTCTGCACTCCAATGGCTGAATATCCTCAGCCCTCTGCTCTATGGACTGCATAGGAACAACCCTAAACTCTAGATGCTAAAATATTTCAGTAGTAAACTCTGTTGGCTGATAGTTTTCAGCCCTCTGTGTCTCTGTAAGCTGATCATAATCAGCCGGAAACTCTGTTTGCTGAATTTCTTCAGCACTCAACACTTTTTGCTGAGTCACCTCAGCCTCTGACTCAATCTGTGACACAAAATTTGCAATTTCATGAAACATGTCCAGGGATTGCACTAATACCTTACTATGACAACTATGCATATTAGTTTTCAGCATATTCCCCATCTCTATCATCGTATCTGCATACATCCCATCTATGTGCTCATCATTCTCTAAAATTCCTGCATTTTTCAAACTTTTCTCCTTCATGCATATGTACTGCCTGGCAGCTCTAGGCAACTTAGAAGTCTTCTGATAGCTCATTGAACTATTTGCTGAAATCCCAACAAAATCGGAGGAGAAAACACTGCTGCCAGGAGGCGAGAACTCCAATCTCCTTTGCTCTATACCACCGTCATCTCGCGAAACGGCGGTACCTAATGAAAACCCGAATCCCTCATAGTGGGCAAAGGTGCATCTTTAAGAGTATCTCTGTTTCTAACATGGTTCACACACACAGTCATAAACTGAACTGCTCTCATGCCATCTTTACTGCGAATCCGTGCATAAGCAGATCCATCATCCATTACCTTTGTTTCCATGCGCATCTCTGTGATGAATGGCTGTCCAAGAATTATAGGATAAGAGCATGAATCCTGCACAAAGAAACGGAAATCCTCCTCTACATCTCCAATAGAAACCCTGACACTGGGACATGCAGCATACAAATCACCTACAATGTTATTGGCGGCTCTCATACGCCACCCATGCTCTACATCCATAGGCCATCTGTTAATCTCATAAACTCCATGAACTATGAGATTAATCTCTGAACCATGATCTACCAATGCAACATAAGGCACCTGTTTCTCTCCAATTTTTACCATCGTCTCTGTAGTTACCCTAGCCCAATGACTCCACGAAAAGTGACTACGCGGTATCAAGACATGCTCATCAGTTTCAGCATAATGCATAGGCTGAACCCTCTTCTCTATCTGTGGAAAAACAGAAGCATTCTCAACCAAAACCTCATCCTCATCCTCTTCCAACTCCCCAATCAAAACTCCCTGTGTATCAGTAGTAGGCAATGCATGCCTTTTCCTCTTCAGGACCTCTTGAAACTGATCTTGAAACTCTCTTTTCGAGATGCCCAAAACCTCAGAAATAGTGAAAGTCACCTCACTGCCAAGTATCTTATCTTTAATTTTTTTCTTCATGTCTGTAGATGTCTCAATATCGGACATCAATATAACCCTGGCTGCTTTCTATCTCTAGGCTCTTGCCTTTTTTCTCTCTTTTGAGCATCTTCCATCTGTCGTTCTGGCCCTGGTCTCAAAGACGGTCCTGCAGTAGGTGGAGTAACAAACTCACCCCCTCTAGTCTTTTTAGCTGCACTTGGATTTTCTTCATTCCTCTTACGCTTCTCCTCAACAAGTACATCTGCTTCCTAAGACTTAGTCAAGTAGGCATAAATAGAGTACTTGTCAAACAGGCGAATCCCAACCTGTCTCAGATCTGATGCTAGAGCTTGCACTAGTCAAAACAGTTTGCTGAATTTTTCCCTTGTTTGCTGTCTCCATAGCATAAGTCCATAGTGCTGACTGATTCTCTGATCCTTTCTCAATCTGGACTCCATATGCAGAAGCACCTCCTCTAGTTGTCATATAAGAAGTACGCGCAGCCATGTCATCCACTAACTTCTTCATTCCGCCTTTACCAAAGTTGGTAGGAAGCGGAGCTCCTGTTTCAGTCAACCAAATCTTACCATCTTGTCCCCAAAATACCAAATTCTTCCTCCTTGCATCCTGAAAAGATTCACAATCCCTGCACTGCTGATGGTCCGTACTATCTCACCAAATACATCTCCGATCTCTCCTAGGTGCACTAGGAGCACTCCTAGGTGCAGTACGAGCACTAGAAGAAATAGTAGGCGTAGTTGAAGCAAACTGTTCTTTCAATTTTCCCACCAAATCCTCTTTAACTGACTCCAGTGTCAAATCCGTTATGCCTTTGATTATGTCATCAAGAGAGGTAGGCACCGATGGAGCGGATGGTTTTGGAGCAGAAGGTGCTGGCATCGGTTGTGGAACAGGAGGAATAAGAGGAGTGGAAACAGTAGGCACTGGCATAGGCCAAGAAACTGGCTGAGGAGGAGAAGAAATAACAGGGATAGAAGCAGGCATAGTAGCAAATGATGGTGTTGGTGTCATAGAACCATTCTGTAGGCGGGTCTTCCATATCCTTCTCTTGGTCAAAGTCGAGACTACATCCTAGGCATCCTTCCAATCTTTTTTAAGACCCATAGGCTTCGTGCGATCCTCAAGAAGCTCTCCCAATTCTTCCTGAAGAGCAGGATCTATAGCTTGCAAGAAAAGCTCAACTTTTTCAACATCCAATGCTCTTTGTTCAATAGCATCAAGCTGACTATACCTCTCTTCAAATTCTCGAATCAACTCTGAAGCAGCTAGTTGTTTGGCATGTAGACCCACTCTCGGAATGACCACTGTGTAGCCATACCAAAGTCCTCAAGGAAATACTCTTCTTTTAGGGCCTTCTTAAAATCTTGCCAATGTGAATTTTGAATAAAAAGATCAGTCACTTTTGCCCTCAAGGTGGGTGTGACAAGACGAAGGAAGTACTTACTCATAAGTCCAGCTGGAACTCCAAAAAACCCCATCTTGATCTCATATGTTGTCAAATATGCTGAAACATTGCGGCCATCAAATAGCTTCTTCTCATTCTCAACTGCTTCAATCGCCTTAGTCGCGCTGATTGCATTCTCTAGCTTCGAATATAGTTGCCTTTGTTGAGACAACTGTTGTTGATGCAATTGCTGCTGTTGCTGCATATACAATTGTGTCTGCTGATTTTGAAGCTACATATACATGGACATATTCTGCAAAATCTGCTTTGGATCATCTGTTGAAGTACTTGACGCAGCAGTCATTGATGGAGCTGAAGTAGAGGACGCAGCTGGAACTGTAGAAGAGGCTGAAATAGATGTTGAAGTATCTCCCATCCTGAAATTTCTGCGACGCTTTCACGTCGGGTTCACCAAAGATGTCGAAGGGTTTTCGAAAGCAAAGTCGCGTCTACAGAAGACCGTGACTAATTTCAGGATAGAAGTTCAATCAGGTGAATAAGCAAGATGTGAAAATGATGCCAAGATTTTGTTTTATTTCTGCCAATAACAAATACAAGGTTGAATTCTACTGAGATTATGGAAGAAAAAGAGGTCATGAGTGCACAGAGATGGCTTCTCGCATTGACCACCACAGTAACTTTTGATCTGTGTTTTTTTAAAGACCTTTAAATGCTGCAAAAACTCATGGGCGGAGTGCTTTCAGTTTCAAACTCTCCTGTGTTAAACGAAGGGATAAGATGCTCATCAATGATCATTAAGATGTCATTACAGATCTTTGAAAGTTCTTCCTCTACTTTATGTCTGTACTCTTTGATCTGCTTTACATTTTGTTCATTGGATTTTGTTTCTTCTTTTTGTTCAATAAATGACTTTATCCACCAAGAAGCTTTGCGTGCACCAATAACATTCTTGTAGTCCACTGAAAGTAGATTCCTCTCTTCTACAGTGAGCTCAACATCAAGTTTTCAGGGCTAATTCAAGCAGAATAGGATGAGTAGGTGGCAGATCTATCGCAGTTGTATTTGTAGCAGCCTAGTAAGCTTTAAGGGACGGACCTGTAGCTTCTTTCCTTTCACTACCAGTCTTGAACTCTGCTACATATCTGTAATAGTCACTTCATACGAACACGTTCAAATACTTCTAAATCGGCTTCAACATCCACTGCGAGGAGGGCCTTCTCCATGAGATGCCGTTTTACAAAGGTACTTTCCCTTCTTATTAAAGATGTCGAAAGATTCATGTTCGTTGCCTTCGCTCTGTCAATTCGCCTCTTTTAAGCACAATCATGGGCGCTTCAGGTGTCTTCCTTCTCGTCCTTCTCAATCCAGAGCTCGCCTCCTCTTCATCGAAGGGATCAAAATACTGAACAAAGCCGAAGCCCCGAGGTTCCCAGAGTAAGGTGATCGTACTCCACCCTCATAGCCGGAAAAGCTACGACCCCCCTGCCCTCTCTCTAGTTCTCATTTTAGATGGATTTTTTCTGTTCTCTTCTGCAAATACTACAGTAATCTCCCGTCCATACAGAATTCGATGATTCATGTAATATTGTGCCTCCTCTCAGACCAGACGATGATTCTCCTTTTCTCCCTGCAAACACAATGTCTCAAAATAGTGTTCTTTCCCCCCTTTTTGCCATACAACACGCAGCTTTTTTTTTTACAGAAAAGCGGCCCCAACATCTGCACTACCAATCCTTTTTGGTTCCATCCACAATTTTGGCTTTTTGTAGCAGTTGTGTGGTTCTGAATGATGCATCATCTTTGATAAAACTCCACCATAGCATTGTCAAGGGTATAGTGGTTGCATGCCAAAGAGAGTGAGCATCAAAAGCACCCCATATAGGGGGGGGGGGGGAATCGTATATCTCAAGAAGCATGGCAAGTGCACCAACTAGAACCACAAACCAGAGTTTGAATCTTGCAGGATGGCGAATATACCCAGCCAATGAACATAAAATTATCAGCATGATGTCCATTATGTCTTCAACATTTATTTAACTTGGTTCTTCGTGACTGAGTGACTGGTCATATAGAGCAAGCAATTCCAGAGACAGAGCACTTGTCTCCTTACAAAACACATGAAGTTCATTTACACAAATGTCCAAGTAAAGCTTTCTGGTCTTCTGAATATCAGTATCAAACTTGATAAATGCATATGGTCTTGCAACCGTGTCAACAATGGTCCCCTGTTTGATCTCCCAAACATTCCTGTAAACTGCTTTCAAATCATTAGGAATCTACTGAACTTTCTGTATAAAGCCATCTTCAACTCTAAGTTCCAAAGTCCCATGTCAATCAGATCATTCAGAAGATGCTTGTTCACAACCACAAATTCACCACTGAGTACTCTTCGGCTGTATATATTTGAGGTATATGATTTAAAACACTCATTATTGTCAAGTATCTGACTTGAAAACACATCCCAGAAATCATCACAACCAATAATCATAAACTCGTCTTCTTCAGTCCATCAACAAAGCTTGTCTCAATTCTGGCTCTGCACTGAGAATATAGTTCATGCCCTCCTTTAATCCCTTGATATGCCAGTTTCTAATGGCTCTTGCAACATTGATCTGTCCATTCAGATATCCATAATCCACAAAACCTCCAAGGAACTCTATTCACCATCTTTTAAGTGAACATGAGGCCATATGATCCCTTGTTATATCAATGGCCTTGCCCTTCCTGTAGAGGACAGCTCTACAATCTCCTGCATTGGCCACAAACAACTCTCTTCCGAGCACTAAGACAGTTAAATCTGTTGTGCCAGATGACAAGCCATGATTAATTGAACAAGCTTCTGCAAATGCTGTCTCAGTCTACAGAAAGGCATGATAGACAGCCTTTTCTATTGCAATTGGAAATGCCACATCTTCAACAATGTAATTGAGTAACTTGTCTTTGACATACTCTACTGCTATGGTCATCCTCCAGGATGCCTTTCTCTATTAAACATGCTCCTTCGAGAGAACTTGCAGCTTTGAATGTCAACAAGTAGGTGACTTTGTTTGGTTTAATGCCTACAATCAGTGTCTTCCAGGATACGACATCTTGATCTGACATATTGTCAAATACTTCTTGGGCTTTTCCAAGCATACCGGATTTTGCATACATGCCAACCAGAGCATTATTGATAATTTCCTCTTGCTCCAAACCCTCTTCACTATACTGCCTACGCAGAACAAAAGTATAATCACAACAACTAAATATGTACAAAGTATCAAATCCCACACACAACATTTGGGTGGATTTCACACCTCGAATGCGTAGCAATATGACATCCACCCCCTCTAATCCTGCGCATCCTCCGGATGGGCGAACTACCCATGATCGTTATCATCAAGATCCACAAATAGATCAATCTCTTCATTATGCATTTCCGGTATATCAACAAGATTATCTGTCATATCATCTGTCTCTTCCATTGGAGTTTCTTCTCGTTGCTCTTCCCTTGCAAATTCTTCCAATGCATAATCTTCGTCATCTCTTTTCTTGAAAATCTTGATTCTTTTTCCTGCAATAGGCACTCTAAGCACTGTCCCATCCAATTCTGTCATACATCCCATCTATGTGCTCATCATTCTCTAAAATTCCTGCATTTTTCAAACTTTTCTCCTTCATGCATATGTACTGCCTGGCAGCTCTAGGCAACTTAGAAGTCTTCTGATAGCTCATTGAACTATTTGCTGAAATCCCAACAAAATCGGAGGAGAAAACACTGCTGCCAGGAGGCGAGAACTCCAATCTCCTTTGCTCTGTACCACCGTCATCTCGCGAAACGGCGGTACCTAATGAAAACCCGAATCCCTCATAGTGGGCAAAGGTGCATCTTTAAGAGTATCTCTGTTTCTAACATGGTTCACACACACAGTCATAAACTGAACTGCTCTCATGCCATCTTTACTGCGAATCCGTGCATAAGCAGATCCATCATCCATTACCTTTGTTTCCATGCGCATCTCTGTGATGAATGGCTGTCCAAGAATTATAGGATAAGAGCATGAATCCTGCACAAAGAAACGGAAATCCTCCTCTACATCTCCAATAGAAACCCTGACACTGGGACATGCAGCATACAAATCACCTACAGTGTTATTGGCGGCTCTCATACGCCACCCATGCTCTACATCCATAGGCCATCTGTTAATCTCATAAACTCCATGAACTATGAGATTAATCTCTGAACCATGATCTACCAATGCAACATAAGGCACCTGTTTCTCTCCAATTTTTACCATCGTCTCTGTAGTTACCCTAGCCCAATGACTCCACGAAAAGTGACTACGCGGTATCAAGACATGCTCATCAGTTTCAGCATAATGCATAGGCTGAACCCTCTTCTCTATCTGTGGAAAAACAGAAGCATTCTCAACCAAAACCTCATCCTCATCCTCTTCCAACTCCCCAATCAAAACTCCCTGTGTATCAGTAGTAGGCAATGCATGCCTTTTCCTCTTCAGGACCTCTTGAAACTGATCTTGAAACTCTCTTTTCGAGATGCCCAAAACCTCAGAAATAGTGAAAGTCACCTCACTGCCAAGTATCTTATCTTTAATTTTTTTCTTCATGTCTGTAGATGTCTCAATATCGGACATCAATATAACCCTGGCTGCTTTCTATCTCTAGGCTCTTGCCTTTTTTCTCTCTTTTGAGCATCTTCCATCTGTCGTTCTGGCCCTGGTCTCAAAGACGGTCCTGCAGTAGGTGGAGTAACAAACTCACCCCCTCTAGTCTTTTTAGCTGCACTTGGATTTTCTTCATTCCTCTTACGCTTCTCCTCAACAAGTACATCTGCTTCCTAAGACTTAGTCAAGTAGGCATAAATAGAGTACTTGTCAAACAGGCGAATCCCAACCTGTCTCAGATCTGATGCTAGAGCTTGCACTAGTCAAAACAGTTTGCTGAATTTTTCCCTTGTTTGCTGTCTCCATAGCATAAGTCCATAGTGCTGACTGATTCTCTGATCCTTTCTCAATCTGGACTCCATATGCAGAAGCACCTCCTCTAGTTGTCACATAAGAAGTACGCGCAGCCATGTCATCCACTAACTTCTTCATTCCGCCTTTACCAAAGTTGGTAGGAAGCGGAGCTCCTGTTTCAGTCAACCAAATCTTACCATCTTGTCCCCAAAATACCAAATTCTTCCTCCTTGCATCCTGAAAAGATTCACAATCCCTGCACTGCTGATGGTCCGTACTATCTCACCAAATACATCTCCGATCTCTCCTAGGTGCACTAGGAGCACTCCTAGGTGCAGTAGGAGCACTAGAAGAAATAGTAGGCGTAGTTGAAGCAAACTGTTCTTTCAATTTTCCCACCAAATCCTCTTTAACTGACTCCAGTGTCAAATCCGTTATGCCTTTGATTATGTCATCAAGAGAGGTAGGCACCGATGGAGCGGATGGTTTTGGAGCAGAAGGTGCTGGCATCGGTTGTGGAACAGGAGGAATAAGAGGAGTGGAAACAGTAGGCACTGGCATAGGCCAAGAAACTGGCTGAGGAGGAGAAGAAATAACAGGGATAGAAGCAGGCATAGGAGCAGATGATGGTGTTGGTGTCATAGAACCATTCTGTAGGTGGGTCTTCCATATCCTTCTCTTGGTCAAAGTCGAGACTGCATCCTAGGCATCCTGCCAATCTGTTTTAAGACCCATAGGCTTCGTGCGATCCTCAAGAATCTCTCCCAATTCTTCCTGAAGAGCAGGATCTATAGCTTGCAAGAAAAGCTCAACTTTTTCAACATCCAATGCTCTTTGTTCAATAGCATCAAGCTGACTATACCTCTCTTCAAATTCTCGAATCAACTCTGAAGCAGCTAGTTGTTTGGCATGTAGACCCACTCTCGGAATGACCACTGTGTAGCCATACCAAAGTCCTCAAGGAAATACTCTTCTTTTAGGGCCTTCTTAAAATCTTGCCAATGTGAATTTTGAATAAAAAGATCAGTCACTTTTGCCCTCAAGGTGGGTGTGACAAGACGAAGGAAGTACTTACTCATAAGTCCAGCTGGAACTCCAAAAAACCCCATCTTGATCTCATATGTCTTCAAATATGCTGAAACATTGCGGCCATCAAATAGCTTCTTCTCATTCTCAACTGCTTCAATCGCCTTAGTCGCGCTGATTGCATTCTCTAGCTTCGAATATAGTTGCCTTTGTTGAGACAACTGTTGTTGATGCAATTGTTGCTGTTGCTGCATATACAATTGTGTGTGCTGATTTTGAAGCTACATATACATGGACATATTCTGCAAAATCTCCTTTGGATCATCTGTTGAAGTACTTGACGCAGCAGTCATTGATGGAGCTGAAGTAGAGGACGCAGCTGGAACTGTAGAAGAGGCTGAAATAGATGTTGAAGTATCTCCCATCCTGAAATTTCTGCGACGCTTTCACGTCGGGTTCACCAAAGATGTCGAAGGGTTTTCGAAAGCAAAGTCGCGTCTACAGAAGACCGTGACTAATTTCAGGATAGAAGTTCAATCAGGTGAATAAGCAAGATGTGAAAATGATGCCAAGATTTTGTTTTATTTCTGCCAATAACAAATACAAGGTTGAATTCTACTGAGATTATGGAAGAAAAAGAGGTCATGAGTGCACAGAGATGGCTTCTCGCATTGACCACCACAGTAACTTTTGATCTGTGTTTTTTTAAAGACCTTTAAATGCTGCAAAAACTCATGGGCGGAGTGCTTTCAGTTTCAAACGCTCCTGTGTTAAACGAAGGGATAAGATGCTCATCAATGATCATTAAGATGTCATTACAGATCTTTGAAAGTTCTTCCTCTACTTTATGTCTGTACTCTTTGATCTGCTTTACATTTTGTTCATTGGATTTTGTTTCTTCTTTTTGTTCAATAAATGACATTATCCACCAAGAAGCTTTGCGTGCACCAATAACATTCTTGTAGTCCACTGAAAGTAGATTCCTCTCTTCTACAGTGAGCTCAACATCAAGTTTTCAGGGCTAATTCAAGCAGAATAGGATGAGTAGGTGGCAGATCTATCGCAGTTGTATTCGTAGCAGCCTAGTAAGCTTTAAGGGACTGACCTGTAGCTTCTTTCCTTTCACTACCAGTCTTGAACTCTGCTACATATCTGTAATAGTCACTTCATACGAACACGTTCAAATACTTCTAAATCGGCTTCAACATCCACTGCGAGGAGGGCCTTCTCCATGAGATGCCGTTTTACAAAGGTACTTTCCCTTCTTATTAAAGATGTCGAAAGATTCATGTTCGTTGCCTTCGCTCTGTCAATTCGCCTCTTTTAAGCACAATCATGGGCGCTTCAGGTGTCTTCCTTCTCGTCCTTCTCAATCCAGAGCTCGCCTCCTCTTCATCGAAGGGATCAAAATACTGAACAAAGCCGAAGCCCCGAGGTTCCCAGAGTAAGGTGATCGTACTCCACCCTCATAGCCGGAAAAGCTACGACCCCCCTGCCCTCTCTCTAGTTCTCATTTTAGATGGATTTTTTCTGTTCTCTTCTGCAAATACTACAGTAATCTCCCGTCCATACAGAATTCGATGATTCATGTAATATTGTGCCTCCTTTCAGACCAGACGATGATTCTCCTTTTCTCCCTGCAAACACAATGTCTCAAAATAGTGTTCTTTCCCCCCTTTTTGCCATACAACACGCAGCTTTTTCTTATACAGAAAAGCGGCCCCAACATCTGCACTACCGATCCTTTTTGGTTCCATCCACAATTTTGGCTTTTTGTAGCAGTTGTGTGGTTCTGAATGATGCATCATCTTTGATAAAACTCCACCATAGCATTGTCAAGGGTATAGTGGTTGCATGCCAAAGAGAGTGAGCATCAAAAGCACCCCATATAGGGGGGGGGGGGGAATCGTATATCTCAAGAAGCATGGCAAGTGCACCAACTAGAACCACAAACCAGAGTTTGAATCTTGCAGGATGGCGAATATACCCAGCCAATGAACATAAAATTATCAGCATGATGTCCATTATGTCTTCAGCATTTATTTAACTTGGTTCTTCGTGACTGAGTGACTGGTCATATAGAGCAACCAATTCCAGAGACAGAGCACTTGTCTCCTTACAAAACACATGAAGTTCATTTACACAAATGTCCAAGTAAAGCTTTCTGGTCTTCTGAATATCAGTATCAAACTTGATAAATGCATATGGTCTTGCAACCGTGTCAACAATGGTCCCCTGTTTGATCTCCCAAACATTCCTGTAAACTGCTTTCAAATCATTAGGAATCTACTGAACTTTCTGTATAAAGCCATCTTCAACTCTAAGTTCCAAAGTCCCATGTCAATCAGATCATTTAGAAGATGCTTGTTCACAACCACAAATTCACCACTGAGTACTCTTCGGCTGTATATATTTGAGGTATATGATTTAAAACACTCATTATTGTCAAGTATCTGACTTGAAAACACATCCCAGAAATCATCACAACCAATAATCATAAACTCGTCTTCTTCAGTCCATCAACAAAGCTTGTCTCAATTCTGGCTCTGCACTGAGAATATAGTTCATGCCCTCCTTTAATCCCTTGATATGCCAGTTTCTAATGGCTCTTGCAACATTGATCTGTCCATTCAGATATCCATAATCCACAAAGCCTCCAAGGAACTCTATTCACCATCTTTTAAGTGAACATGAGGCCATATGATCCCTTGTTATATCAATGGCCTTGCCCTTCCTGTAGAGGACAGCTCTACAATCTCCTGCATTGGCCACAAACAACTCTCTTTCGAGCACTAAGACAGTTAAATCTGTTGTGCCAGATGACAAGCCATGATTAATTGAACAAGCTTCTGCAAATGCTGTCTCAGTCTGCAGAAAGGCATGATAGACAGCCTTTTCTATTGCAATTGGAAATGCCACATCTTCAACAATGTAATTGAGTAACTTGTCTTTGACAAACTCTACTGCTATGGTCATCCTCCAGGATGCCTTTCTCTATTAAACATGCTCCTTCGAGAGAACTTGCAGCTTTGAATGTCAACAAGTAGGTGACTTTGTTTGGTTTAATGCCTGCAATCAGTGTCTTCCAGGATACGACATCTTGATCTGACATATTGTCAAATACTTCTTGGGCTTTTCCAAGCATACCAGATTTTGCATACATGCCAACCAGAGCATTATTGATAATTTCCTCTTGCTCCAAACCCTCTTCACTATACTGCCTACGCAGAACAAAAGTATAATCACAACAACTAAATATGTACAAAGTATCAAATCCCACACACAACATTTGGGTGGATTTCACACCTCGAATGCGTAGCAATATGACATCCACCCCCTCTAATCCTGCGCATCCTCCGGATGGGCGAACTACCCATGATCGTTATCATCAAGATCCACAAACAGATCAATCTCTTCATTATGCATTTCCGGTATATCAACAAGATTATCTGTCATATCATCTGTCTCTTCCATTGGAGTTTCTTCTCGTTGCTCTTCCCTTGCAAATTCTTCCAATGCATAATCTTCGTCATCTCTTTTCTTGAAAATCTTGATTCTTTTTCCTGCAATAGGCACTCTAAGCACTGTCCCATCCAATTCTGTCAGCTCATATGTTGCATTATCAAAGACATGTCTGACTATGTACGGCCCAAACCATCTTTTCACCATCTTTCGAAGTGCAATATGCTGATTTTCAAGGCTGTTATCAAAGACTAATACCCAGTCTCCCTCTTCTATTACTCTAGGCCGCAAGCGATGCTTGCTATCAAACCTGTCCTTATTTCTTAGTCTAGCAACCTTCAACCTGTCAATAGCTAGCTGAATATCCTCTGGTCTTCTCTCCAACTGCCGAATCTGAAGAGCTAAGAGCTCCTCTCTCGTCAAATCCTCCTGCCAAGGTAAAACTGACCAAGTCAAAGCACAAGTCTCAGTTTCAGCATAACCGGTTTCTGACCATACATCAACTCTGCAGGCATATATCCTGTGGTAACACTGTGAGTCGTACGATCAGCCCACAAAGCAAATGGTAGAAGTCTCGGCCATTCTCCAATCCGTCCTCTGCATGCTTTGGCTAATGCTTTCACTATCGGCGGATGCCCTCTTTCACTCTTCCCATTTCCCTATGGATTGTATGCTGTGGTTAGAGCCAACTTGATTCCTAGTTGAGAGAAAAACTCCCTAGCTTCATCTGCATCCAATTCACCGCGATCCGCAGTGATTTTACCCACACAGCCATACCTGCAGAAAATTTCTTCCAATAAGAACTTACACACTGCACTAGTGGTCTTCGTTCTCAAAGATCTGCCCTCAACATGATTGGTAAGATCCTCTCTAGCCAAAACAATATATCTCATCTGCCATAGACCCATAGGCATAGTAACCAAATCAACTACCCACTTATAATGAATGCATAGTGGATAGGTCGGATGAAGCTCATCTCGATGACGCACTACCGAATACATTTGACAATCTCTGAACGTCTCTACAAAGTGAGAAACATCTCTATACATGCCTTTCCACCAATATTTCTCCTTGATTTTCTCATAAGTAGCCCACACTCCTCTATGACCAGCCCAAGGACTCTCATGAAACTCCCTCATCACTTGTAATTGTGTCTCTCTATCGCAGACAACCCGCAAAGGTAATCCGCCTCTTTTCTTCAGATGCTTCCAAAGAAATACACAAGCTCCAAATCATATAAAATACACAAGCTCCAAATCATATAAAATACACAAGCTCCAAATCATATAAAATACACAAGCTCCAATGAATCTCCGTACCTCTGAAGTGGTAGAACAATATTCCGTAATCTTGCCTATAGCATCCACCTTATCAGGTGAGGGTTTCCTGCCATAATATCCACACATATGTCCAACAATGACAACCTCATTTACTCCAAAAACAGATTTTTGCCCTGATAGTGTCAAGTTCACTTCTTCTAACCTGGCCAAAATCTTCTCACAAGCTGAAATATGATCAGCCACAAAGTATCTGCATCCCTGCTCATTTAGACTCTCATTCTTCTCTTCTTCTGCACACCCCTTAATGGGCACATCTTCCAAGAAAGGCATGGTAAGCTGAGGTATATAATCACGAAGAACCTTATGCATGGCATTCATCATATGCGCAAGAGAATTAGTGGCACCTTGAGGCAAGGTACACATCCTGACAAGCCCAATAGGAGTTCTCATGGTGGTTATGTCCCTGCTTTCCAAAGCCAGCTGAAACTGATCATTTACTGAATACAAATCACCTAAAGAATAGATGGCACGTCCAGCAAATGCTTTTGCAAACTCATCCACAACTGGACCTATACCAACATTCCTGATAGTAACTCTATTTACTGGCTGCATATCCTGTATAAATCGGAGAGTACCATTCTTCTTTGGAATCGTAAACCACCTGTTTGAGTATGGTGCAGATGAAGGCTCAAGAATTCCCATCCTGATTTTCTCATTCAACAAATCAATCAGCTTTGGCAGGTGTGCCTTAGGCACTGGAATAGGTCGGAGGTTCCATGGAATATGAGGAATAGTAAAGATCACCATAGGAGCAATAATATCTGGATTCACACATCCAATCTCATGCGGGAAAAAAGCAAACCCCCTTTCATGTCGCTCAAGCATCTCCTGAAAGCATTGCTTCTCTGTGGGTAGCAAGAAATCACAATTTCCAATTTTCAATTCAGCAAGAGTCTCTGCTGAAAATTTATGGCCTATATGCTCCGGATTCCTCAAAATTGGCTGTTTGGCAGCCCTCTCTATTTGCTGATCACTGTCAGGTGGAAGCGGTACAGCTACCGGCTTCACCTTCTTATCCACAGTTTTGTATTTCGTGTCAACCCTGGCTTCATTATGCTCTTCTGCATTACTCAAATCTTGCTGTAAATCAGCAATTCTGCACTCCAATGGCTGAATATCCTCAGCCCTCTGCTCTATGGACTGCATAGGAACAACCCTAAACTCTAGATGCTAAAATATTTCAGTAGTAAACTCTGTTGGCTGATAGTTTTCAGCCCTCTGTGTCTCTGTAAGCTGATCATAATCAGCCGGAAACTCTGTTTGCTGAATTTCTTCAGCACTCAACACTTTTTGCTGAGTCACCTCAGCCTCTGACTCAATCTGTGACACAAAATTTGCAATTTCATGAAACATGTCCAGGGATTGCACTAATACCTTACTATGACAACTATGCATATTAGTTTTCAGCATATTCCCCATCTCTATCATCGTATCTGCATACATCCCATCTATGTGCTCATCATTCTCTAAAATTCCTGCATTTTTCAAACTTTTCTCCTTCATGCATATGTACTGCCTGGCAGCTCTAGGCAACTTAGAAGTCTTCTGATAGCTCATTGAACTATTTGCTGAAATCCCAACAAAATCGGAGGAGAAAACACTGCTGCCAGGAGGCGAGAACTCCAATCTCCTCTGCTCTGTACCACCGTCATCTCGCGAAACGGCGGTACCTAATGAAAACCCGAATCCCTCATAGTGGGCAAAGGTGCATCTCTAAGAGTATCTCTGTTTCTAACATGGTTCACACACACAGTCATAAACTGAACTGCTCTCATGCCATCTTTACTGCGAATCCGTGCATAAGCAGATCCATCATCCATTACCTTTGTTTCCATGCGCATCTCTGTGATGAATGGCTGTCCAAGAATTATAGGATAAGAGCATGAATCCTGCACAAAGAAACGGAAATCCTCCTCTACATCTCCAATAGAAACCCTGACACTGGGACATGCAGCATACAAATCACCTACAGTGTTATTGGCGGCTCTCATACGCCACCCATGCTCTACATCCATAGGCCATCTGTTAATCTCATAAACTCCATGAACTATGAGATTAATCTCTGAACCATGATCTACCAATGCAACATAAGGCACCTGTTTCTCTCCAATTTTTACCATCGTCTCTGTAGTTACCCTAGCCCAATGACTCCACGAAAAGTGACTACGCGGTATCAAGACATGCTCATCAGTTTCAGCATAATGCATAGGCTGAACCCTCTTCTCTATCTGTGGAAAAACAGAAGCATTCTCAACCAAAACCTCATCCTCATCCTCTTCCAACTCCCCAATCAAAACTCCCTGTGTATCAGTAGTAGGCAATGCATGCCTTTTCCTCTTCAGGACCTCTTGAAACTGATCTTGAAACTCTCTTTTCGAGATGCCCAAAACCTCAGAAATAGTGAAAGTCACCTCACTGCCAAGTATCTTATCTTTAATTTTTTTCTTCATGTCTGTAGATGTCTCAATATCGGACATCAATATAACCCTGGCTGCTTTCTATCTCTAGGCTCTTGCCTTTTTTCTCTCTTTTGAGCATCTTCCATCTGTCGTTCTGGCCCTGGTCTCAAAGACGGTCCTGCAGTAGGTGGAGTAACAAACTCACCCCCTCTAGTCTTTTTAGCTGCACTTGGATTTTCTTCATTCCTCTTACGCTTCTCCTCAACAAGTACATCTGCTTCCTAAGACTTAGTCAAGTAGGCATAAATAGAGTACTTGTCAAACAGGCGAATCCCAACCTGTCTCAGATCTGATGCTAGAGCTTGCACTAGTCAAAACAGTTTGCTGAATTTTTCCCTTGTTTGCTGTCTCCATAGCATAAGTCCATAGTGCTGACTGATTCTCTGATCCTTTCTCAATCTGGACTCCATATGCAGAAGCACCTCCTCTAGTTGTCACATAAGAAGTACGTGCAGCCATGTCATCCACTAACTTCTTCATTCTGCCTTTACCAAAGTTGGTAGGAAGCGGAGCTCCTCTTTCAGTCAACCAAATCTTACCATCTTGTCCCCAAAATCCCAAATTCTTCCTCCTTGCATCCTGAAAAGATTCACAATCCCTGCACTGCTGATGGTCCGTACTATCTCACCAAATACATCTCCGATCTCTCCTAGGTGCACTAGGAGCACTCCTAGGTGCAGTAGGAGCACTAGAAGAAATAGTAGGCGCAGTTGAAGCAAACTGTTCTTTCAATTTTCCCACCAAATCCTCTTTAACTGACTCCAGTGTCAAATCCGTTATGCCTTTGATTATGTCATCAAGAGAGGTAGGCACCGATGGAGCGGATGGTTTTGGAGCAGAAGGTGCTAGCATCGGTCGTAGAACAGGAGGAATAAGAGGAGTGGAAACAGTAGGCACTGGCATAGGCCAAGAAACTGGCTGAGGAGGAGAAGAAATAACAAGGATAGAAGCAGGCATAGGAGCAGATGATGGTGTCGGTGTCATAGAACCATTTTGTAGGCGGGTCTTCCATATCCTTCTCTTGGTCAAAGTCGAGACTGCATCCTAGGCATCCTGCCAATCTGTTTTAAGACCCATAGGCTTCGTGCGATCCTCAAGAAGCTCTCCCAATTCTTCTTGAAGAGCAGGATCTATAGCTTGCAAGAAAAGCTCAACTTTTTCAACATCCAATGCTCTTTGTTCAATAGCATCAAGCTGACTATACCTCTCTTCAAATTCTCGAATCAACTCTGAAGCAGCTAGTTGTTTGGCATGTAGACCCACTCTCGGAATGACCACTGTGTAGCCATACCAAAGTCCTCAAGGAAATACTCTTCTTTTAGGGCCTTCTTAAAATCTTGCCAATGTGAATTTTGAATAAAAAGATCAGTCACTTTTGCCCTCAAGGTGGGTGTGACAAGACGAAGGAAGTACTTACTCATAAGTCCAGCTGGAACTCCAAAAAACCCCATCTTGATCTCATATGTCTTCAAATATGCTGAAACATTGCGGCCATCAAATAGCTTCTTCTCATTCTCAACTGCTTCAATCGCCTTAGTCGCGCTGATTGCATTCTCTAGCTTCGAATATAGTTGCCTTTGTTGAGACAACTGTTGTTGATGCAATTGCTGCTGTTGCTGCATATACAATTGTGTCTGCTGATTTTGAAGCTACATATACATGGACATATTCTGCAAAATCTGCTTTGGATCATCTGTTGAAGTACTTGACGCAGCAGTCATTGATGGAGCTGAAGTAGAGGACGCAGCTGGAACTGTAGAAGAGGCTGAAATAGATGTTGAAGTATCTCCCATCCTGAAATTTCTGCGACGCTTTCACGTCGGGTTCACCAAAGATGTCGAAGGGTTTTCGAAAGCAAAGTCGCGTCTACAGAAGACCGTGACTAATTTCAGGATAGAAGTTCAATCAGGTGAATAAGCAAGATGTGAAAATGATGCCAAGATTTTGTTTTATTTCTGCCAATAACAAATACAAGGTTGAATTCTACTGAGATTATGGAAGAAAAAGAGGTCATGAGTGCACAGAAATGGCTTCTCGCATTGACCACCACAGTAACTTTTGATCTGTGTTTTTTTAAAGACCTTTAAATGCTGCAAAAACTCATGGGCGGAGTGCTTTCAGTTTCAAACTCTCCTGTGTTAAACGAAGGGATAAGATGCTCATCAATGATCATTAAGATGTCATTACAGATCTTTGAAAGTTCTTCCTCTACTTTATGTCTGTACTCTTTGATCTGCTTTACATTTTGTTCATTGGATTTTGTTTCTTCTTTTTGTTCAATAAATGACTTTATCCACCAAGAAGCTTTGCGTGCACCAATAACATTCTTGTAGTCCACTGAAAGTAGATTCCTCTCTTCTACAGTGAGCTCAACATCAAGTTTTCAGGGCTAATTCAAGCAGAATAGGATGAGTAGGTGGCAGATCTGTCGCAGTTGTATTTGTAGCAGCCTAGTAAGCTTTAAGGGACTGACCTGTAGCTTCTTTCCTTTCACTACCAGTCTTGAACTCTGCTACATATCTGTAATAGTCACTTCATACGAACACGTTCAAATACTTCTAAATCGGCTTCAACATCCACTGCGAGGAGGGCCTTCTCCATGAGATGCCGTTTTACAAAGGTACTTTCCCTTCTTATTAAAGATGTCGAAAGATTCATGTTCGTTGCCTCCGCTCTGTCAATTCGCCTCTTTTAAGCACAATCATGGGTGCTTCAGGTGTCTTCCTTCTCGTCCTTCTCAATCCAGAGCTCGCCTCCTCTGCATCGAAGGGATCAAAATACTGAACAAAGCCGAAGCCCCGAGGTTCCCAGAGTAAGGTGATCGTACTCCACCCTCATAGCCAGAAAAGCTACGACCCCCCTGCCCTCTCTCTAGTTCTCATTTCAGATGGATTTTTTCTGTTCTCTTCTGCAAACACTACAGTAATCTCCCGTCCATACAAAATTCGATGATTCATGTAATATTGTGCCTCCTCTCAGACCAGACGATGATTCTCCTTTTCTCCCTGCAAACACAATGTCTCAAAATAGTGTTCTTTCCCCCCTTTTTGCCATACAACACGCAGCTTTTTTTTTTACAGAAAAGCGGCCCCAACATCTGCACTACCGATCCTTTTTGGTTCCATCCACAATTTTGGCTTTTTGTAGCAGTTGTGTGGTTCTGAATGATGCATCATCTTTGATAAAACTCCACCATAGCATTGTCAAGGGTATAGTGGTTGCATGCCAAAGAGAGTGAGCATCAAAAGCACCCCATATAGGGGGGGGGGGGGGGAATCGTATATCTCAAGAAGCATGGCAAGTGCACCAACCAGAACCACAAACCAGAGTTTGAATCTTGCAGGATGGCGAATATACCCAGCCAATGAACATAAAATTATCAGCATGATGTCCATTATGTCTTTAGCATTTATTTAACTTGGTTCTTTGTGACTGGTCATATAGAGCAAGCAATTCCAGAGACAGAGCACTTGTCTCCTTACAAAACACATGAAGTTCATTTACACAAATGTCCAAGTAAAGCTTTCTAGTCTTCTGAATATCAGTATCAAACTTGATAAATGCATATGGTCTTGCAACCGTGTCAACAATGGTCCCCTGTTTGATCTCCCAAACATTCCTGTAAACTGCTTTCAAATCATTAGGAATCTGCTGAACTTTCTGTATAAAGCCATCTTCAACTCTAAGTTCCAAAGTCCCATGTCAATCAGATCATTCAGAAGATGCTTGTTCACAACCACAAATTCACCACTGAGTACTCTTCGGCTGTATATATTTGAGGTATATGATTTAAAACACTCATTATTGTTAAGTATCTGACTTGAAAACACATCCCAGAAATCATCACAACCAATAATCATAAACTCGTCTTCTTCAGTCCATCAACAAAGCTTGTCTCAATTCTGGCTCTGCACTGAGAATATAGTTCATGCCCTCCTTTAATCCCTTGATATGCCAGTTTCTAATGGCTCTTGCAACATTGATCTGTCCATTCAGATATCCATCATCCACAAAGCCTCCAAGGAACTCTATTCACCATCTTTTAAGTGAACATGAGGCCATATGATCCCTTGTTATATCAATGGCCTTGCCCTTCCTATAGAGGACAGCTGTACAATCTCCTGCATTGGCCACAAACAACTCTCTTCCGAGCACTAAGACAGTTAAATCTGTTGTGCCAGATGACAAGCCATGATTAATTGAACAAGCTTCTGCAAATGCTGTCTCAGTCTGCAGAAAGGCATGATAGACAGCCTTTTCTATTGCAATTGGAAATGCCACATCTTCAACAATGTAATTGAGTAACTTGTATTTGAAAAACTCTGCTGCTATGGTCATCCTCCAGGATGCCTTTCTCTATTAAACATGCTCCTTCGAGAGAACTTGCAGCTTTGAATGTCAACAAGTAGGTGACTTTGTTTGGTTTAATGCCTGCAATCAGTGTCATCCAGGATACGACATCTTGATTTGACATATTGTCAAATACTTCTTGGGCTTTTCCAAGCATACCAGATTTTGCATACATGTCAACCAGAGCATTATTGATAAATTCCTCTTGCTCCAAACCCTCTTCACTATACTGCCTACGCAGAACAAAAGTATAATCACAACAACTAAATATGTACAAAGTATCAAATCCCACACACAACTTTTGGGTGGATTTCACACCTCGAATTCGCAGCAATACGACAACGAGGACAACTAGTGCCGGCTTAAGGAGGAGGCTACAGATTCTCCAGGACGTTGGAGACAACAGCACGAGGCGGCGAGGGCATGACTAGAGGCCGGAGTGGTCCATCATCTTGGGAGTGGCGGCCACAAGATATATCTGGAGGACTTTGTAAGTTTTTCTTTTGTTCTGCTTGCTTATTTTTTTTCAATATCCTTTGTACTGACAATCGTATTTTCTAACAGTTGTATTTTGTTTTCTTTGCAACACTCCATTACAAACCGCGATCCCACCAGCCTTGAGACTTGATATACAAAGAGGCACGGTCTCACTGTATTGATCGACCGATTGTATGGACGTGGCGGGCCTATAAGTTACTCATCTTTCTTGTCCGTAGTTACTAAGTTTAATTAAAATGCATTATTGTATAGTGGACTGATGTGTACTTGTTTCCTTTTTTGCAGAGTCCGTTCAATGGTCCTTTGCAGCAAAACAAGGTTTTAGATGGCGAGGATTTATAGCTTGCCCTTGGATCCCTGGAGCTCACATACTCTTCTTTTTTGGTTACATGATCTGTGTAGACATTTTCTATGTAATAGTAGTATCTTGCCATGATTGTACTGGTCACTTTCATTACGCGATCATGTATTTATTTCATGTATTAGTGTTATGATTTAAGTACACTTTGCCTTTATTTACACAAGTATTGTACACATTACTGAAACTATTTTATATAGCCCAAATAAAGCACATAGTGCTATATGTGGCATGGCAGCTTGCTACCCTGCCATAATTTTTTTTCCCTATTACCGTCGCAAATTTATTGCACGCGTCGCTATTAGCATCACAAATTTATTGCATGCGTCACTATTAGCACCACAAAATGCACTGCAAAGTGTCACTATCAGCAAATGTGACATTGATACACAGACGCTAATAGCGACATTGATAATGACGCTAATACCAACTATTCTATGGCGTCGGCAATAATGACATTTTTTGTGATGATGGAGGAAAATTTCTTTATAAACATTTTTGTCGCTTTTAATATCGGTATAAGGCCTACATCTTGTAGTGATCTTTAGTCATGGTTGGAAGGGACTTATAACAACCCATACTATTGGCTATACATACATACAGATTTGCTAGAGATACAGTTTCTGTAGCATAAGGAGGTTAAATCTTTTTACATGATGCACTGCCATAGCCTTCTTTTACAACAGTGCATCCCAAAAACCCTTGAATTCTCAGGCATTCGGGGGCACAGGATGATCACGAAGTCGATCTCTGTTTCGATGATGGTTAACACACATAGTAAAAAATTGGACAACTCGTTCATTATTCTTGCCTCGAATTCAAGCATAGGAAGAACCATCATCAAGAGCTTTTGTTTCCAAGCGGGCTTCAGAAATGTAAGGTTGCCCAAGAATGATAGGGTAACTATAAGAGTCTTGAATAAAAAAGTGAAAATTGTCTTTTATGTCTCCAATAGTTAGTTGCACATTAGGACATGCAGTATATAACTCTCTAGAAGAGTTGTTTGTAGCTCTCATTCGCTAACCTGGATCAACATCTATGGGCCATCCGCCGCTTTCATAGAGACTCCTTGCCATGACGTTTATCTCAAAACCATGGTCTAAGAGTGCAATACACGGTTTTTCTTTTTCTCTAATTTTGACGACTATCTTCGTTGTTGCTCTTGCCCAATGTATACGGGAGTAGTGACAACGGGCTTCTTCCTCATCATGCATGTGCTGTAGACAATCTTCTTTTTGAGAGGTGGGATGCCCAACTTGTTTGGACCAACCGACCATTACATTTTCAGCCTTCACTGCTTTAATTTTTGCATCCATTCTTTCTTTATCTTCAACTTCAATTGCTACAATTAACTCTTTAATTGCTTCAAGCTGAATTCCTTGCGAAATCAGCTTCTCTTCATCCTGCACAAAGACTCGAAGAGCTTGCAAAAAAGCATGCACTGTTTTTTCAACATTATCACCAATATATTGTCTTTTCTTTTGATTACATTAATAATTACATCATGAAAATTCACGTTTGGAAATTTTGAGAATTTCACCTAAGGTGAACTCAATTTTACTTCCTAGAATTAGTTCTTCTAGAACTCGTTTGAGATCAGGCAGATTCTATGTCAGGTTGCAATTTGTAGCATGGCTGCTTGCATTTCTTCTTTCCTTTAGTCTTCTTTGTTTGTGGTACATCTTCCATCTCTTGATCTGGGGTTATATTTTCAGCAAGCTTTGGTTGTTCAGTCATTCTTCTAGTTACTCATTTCGGAGGGCCAGAAGAGAAAGGCCACGGTTCATCTTCTCTTCTTCTCTTTTCTTCAATTAAGACTTCTTTATGATTGACGTTAGTCAAATGTGCAAAGGCAAAAAAAGAATCTACTGGTTCTTTCCAACCAGTTATTCCTCGAATACACTGACTAGCATTAGTCAAATAATCTTTGGCTACTTTGCCGCGCTTTATTTGATCTAATGGCTGCATCCATACTTTAATTTGCACATTAGCTTTACATGCTTTCAAATTTGATTTAGTTGGCTCAATTTTTAGCCCATAGGTAGCTGCATCAATTGTTGCATAGGCATTCTTTACAGCTAAATCTTCTAATCTTTCTTCATTCCACCATTGCCAAAATTTGGCTCTAGTGGAAGACTAGTTTCAGGTGCATGAAATTTTCCGTCTTTCCAAAAGACGAGCTTTTGTGCTTTAGCCTCATAGAAGGCAGAACACTCCCTCTTGTCATGTTGTTGGCCATCACACCAAACACATCGCCTCTTATAGCCTTCTCTCATGGGTCTTTGAGTTACGATTATCCTTGTTCTTCAACTTTGACATCAAGCTTCTCCACCTTGGAACTAATTTTTGTAAGATTCAAATGAAGGTCATGTATGCTTTTAATGAGTTCATCCATAACATCATTTTTAGAAAGAATAGAAGAAGAAAGAGTTGGCTCATTAATCAAAGGAATAGGGGATTTTGAAGGTGGAACAAGCTCCATCAATGGAGTTGTTGAAGTTGAAGTAGAGCCCAATCTTAGTCGCATCCGCTCTCTTTAAAAAATCATGTTAACTGCATCAGTAACATCTGTCCATGTAGTCTTGACTCCCGATTCTGGGATAATATCTTGTAGGCAATCAACAAGCTTCTCTTGCAGAATGGGATCTGCAGCCTTAAGGAATAATTCAATCTTCAGACCTTCCATACTTTGTTGGTCTTCAGCATCAGGTTGTCCAAATTTACTTTCAAACTCATGGTATAAAGCTATTGTAGCTAAACATTTCTTAGGTTTCTCAACCCAATCAGTGAAACTTTTCTTCGTCATGAGGCCACAGTCTTCTAAGAAGAATTCTTCGCGTAGGGCTTTTTTGAATGCAATCCAATATGCATCTCACTAAAAAAGACCATGGGTTCTTTCTTGAAGACCATGCTTGGCTAGTTTGGCAAAATAGTGACTCCATGCATGTTGCGGTACACCAAAGAAGAGCATTTTCTCAACATACAAGCAAATGAAAACATAGACATTTTGACAATTAAATTGTTTTAATTCTTGCTCAACTTTTTCTAGAGGGCCTTGATAGCTATGGAATCAATCTTCTCTTTGTCTTGCCTTTGTTGTCGTTGTTGTAACATTTGGATTTGTTGTTGCTGAGTCTGCTACAGTATGCGCACCAACTGTTGTAGAGTATCTCTTGAAGAATCCCTCATCTTAGAGTTCTCTTACACTGACCTTCACATCAGGTTCACCAATATCGCAGCGCATACGGTTGGAGATCACCACAGGGGTTTGACAAGAAAACTGGACAAGATAGATAGAAATGTATCTTCAAGAGATAAGTAGGTTACAGTAAATGTTTAAAGGTTCAAGAGGTAATTCATGATCAATCACAGGGGTTTGAGAGAGAAGAGTGTATGGGGGTTCAAGAGCTTAGACTTGAGAGATGGTAGAGATAAGAGAAGGGTTGAAGGTTTTAAGCCAAGTTCTTGAAGATGTTAATAGAGCTTCCAACTACATGTTCTTAGCAAAGATCACAAGAGTATTATCTCATAAGTTCTAACTCAAATCAAGATTGTTTTCTTGACTGTAAGAGCAATCACAAATTATAAAATCAAGTACAATATGTTGTCATGTATCATAAACAACTCCGTCCCATCATTCATACATGATGCCATAGCATGAAACAACTTTGCACGATTGCATTCAATGTAGATTGTTAGGGACAAAAGCTTATGAGTCAATTATAAGGCTTGTAGGGCAAAGAGACTTGCTTCAAGAGAGCTTCAAATTGAGTTCTTGATAAGGATAAGCTACCACAACCAAGAAGTAAGAGAAAAAGTTCCTCTTAATTGAACTCAAAGCATCTATGAATGATCTAGAAACATTGCCTTGCCATAGGGGAACATAATACTTGCATATTTTGACAAAATGTCTTCCGTAGAGGAAAAAATGAATTTAAAGAACACTGCTACAGCTAATTCTCTGAGTATGGCTGAACATATTAGTCCCTAATCAGCCCAAATATATTCATGAATTCACCTCTAATGATAGCATAAACTTCCCCTAACACGGCATCGATGCGTTTTGGTGCCAAAAGTCTACCACGGGGGTAAGAGACATCAGGGTGAAGGGAGATTCAGGGAGAGGAGTAGATGGAAGAGAAGGAGTTCGAAGAAATAGAATACGTAGAAGAATGCTTAGAAAAAGAAATAGAAAATGTAGAAGAATACTAATAGAGATGAAGCCTGTCAATTTATTTTTGCATTATGAGAAGATAAAACTCTTGTTGACTAAAATGTGTATAAAATAATACCTTCCTCTATGTTGCTCAGATCGCCAATCTGATGCTTCCATTGGCTCCGAAAGGGGGGTAAAATTCTAGCACACCTAGCTAGAATTATTCCAAATCACTCCCTCTTCATCTCCCACTTTAGAGTGCTGCTCGTTGCCTGGAAACAACAATCACGCGTCACACGATTTCGCTAATCTTTCTTTTTACATAAAATCCTCTCAAAATAGTTGAAAGCTACATGCTTTCTTTTACATGTTATCCTTATCTAGAAGTTGTCTACTTTATGGATTTTTAAAAGAGATAATATCTAAAATATAAAAAATTGACTAAAACTTATTCAAAAATCTAATATTTTTGAACCATGGACACTAACACTAATGCCTAAAGTGGCATTGGCTCTCTAGATTTATAAGGAAGCTGCACTCTTAGAGTTTTTCACATGGTGTGCGTGTAGTGGCAGGACAATGCAACTGTGAGCAATTTTCATATCTCACCCAACAAATCTTTATCCATAACATTGTGAAAAGAAAAGTAAATTGGGTGAAGAAGCTCATTGAATGTTGGGATAAGGGCTTAGGAGGAGAGCCATAGTGCAAAGAGAGAATTGGTGCTGAAGTGGATGGTACCATCACAATGACACAAGAGCAACATGAATCTCTCCAAAATGCAGTAGAATCGTTAAAAGAACTAGTGGAAAGTCTCCCTGAAGAAGTCAATGTGTTGCATGGAGAAAGAGGCAAGGCTCTACAATCTATGATCGAATTACTAGAAGAGCTAGAGGCCACTCGAGCAAAGAAAAAGAAGAAGTAATGATGACTAGAAATTGAAGCATATCATTGGAGAGTTCACACATGGCATAAGCTAGGAAACTATAAATAGGGAGGTAGGCCCTTCAAATATCAACCAGGCTAGTCTATCTAATACTAATGAAGCACAATATTTTTGTACAAGAAAGCATGACCAAGATGTAAACAATATGCATATTTTGCATGCTTTGACATTGGCTTAATTTTGTTATGTGTGCATGTAAATGTATTTTCTTAAAAACATCATTCAACTTCAATCACGTGCTTTGCATCCAGTAATACAAGGGTCAATATCATTGCAATTGTATATGGAGTACGTGTTGCAATCATGTCTTTTACAATCCAATGACATGTGGTTTGTGTTGTCCAATCATATATAGAGTTAGCTGCATTGCAATTGTGTGCCTTGCAATCAAATCATGTTATGAGAGTGAATGAGCTTAACACTACCATTCAATGTGCGGATAAAGTCAAGCATGAAAAAAATAGTAGAAAAAACACAATGATGAGCATGTGAAGATGCAAATCACTTATTCTTAAACAAGTAAAAGTACCAAATCATTTACTTCGTCAATGCCATCTTGCTCTTGATCTAATTCTTGAGGTTTGTACCTATAAGAAATCATCTATATAATGTCCATTCAAAGGGTATTAAAGAATACCCTTTCTTTATATGCTATAAGCTCATAAAATGATCCCTTTTACTTTACTAAACTTATGAATTTTTTAAATTGCAATTAAAAAATCAATTTTGTAAATATAATCATGTAAATCTTACTAAACAAAATACCCTCTTACATAGTATCTTACATGTTCTACAAGGAGGATCCGATCTGCTTCATCTTCATCTTCACTTCATATTCCCTCTATTATGACCTCATGGGTTTGTCATACATTTTTTTAAATAGTGTTACAAGACACTACACAAGGTGCAACAACATATTCCCTCTGTTATGACCTCATGGGTTTGTCATACATTTTTTTAAATAGTGTTACAAGACACTACACGAGGTGCAACAACAAAGGGATTTCCCAAGTTGTCTAGATTGAAAAAGCCAATACACAAAGTCACATTAGCCTTAGACATGCTCAATCCATTCCTATGCTTTGAGTGCATGAAATTAGATACTAAACCAATTTCATTTTTCACAACAACTAGATGAAGCAATAACAAATAACACTTACATAGTTATATATTAAAGCTCAAGATTCATAGAACCAAACTCCTTCCATTAGATTGAGCCTAACAAGCTCTTTGCTACATCAATCTACCATGAATCTCCAAACAAACCTTCCCTATATGCATACTTCACTTCATTGTTACAAATATGGGTCCTTGCCTTGGTCACCTTGTAGGAAGCAATCCCACATCTTCCCAGAATGTGTTAAAAACTCTCTATTTTGAGACTGTTGGAAGAATTGAAACTTTGGATCCAAAACAAACCATGTATCGTGCAATGGAGTGTGCATATTTGTCAACATGCTTCTCTAATTCTTATGATGGTTCCCTTCTCAAGTGATATAAAAGAAGTGAGCTCCTCAATCTTTTTGAGTGCCTGATGAAAATGCGAATAAAACTATCCCATTATGCTCATCAAGCATGCATAGTGGGAGTAAAAGTTTCACCACCTTACTAACCCAATCCACTTTCTACCAAAACATATTGCTTTGGGTATCACTCACACATTTTCTCATAGCTTTGGTTAAATGAGGATTCTTTGCAAGTGAAGCATGCCAAAGTCTACTTGTAGTGGTCTCTTGAAGTGCATCTTAACCTCTTTCAATCAACTAAGGATTAGATATGCAATAGCGAGCTAGGTAGCATAAAAATTCCTTAAGCACTTATCTGAATGTTGTCAAAACAAGGTATAGGTGTACTAATGTTCTTTGATAAATATCACAACATGATATGCATCCCTCAACACAAATTATGTTAATGGAAAATTTTCCACATTCTTTAACAATAAGAACTATATGAGTAGCATGTGGAACCTAAGCAATATTTAGATATTTTGCCATTATTTTCTCATTTTTACTATTTTAATTTGAGGCATTATCAGATATAATAGCAATTATATTATTTGGACCCCTAACTTTGCTATCAATTGCTCATAGATATTTTCTATGAAGTGCCATGTATTTTCTTGAAGTGATGTATCAATTGCTTTGAGAAAAACAACTCCTCTTGGACATATAGTTACTACACTAATCAACGGCTTATATTGATTGTTTGTCCAGCCTTCCAGTCTAAGTGTACATCCATATGATGACACAAAGTCAAATATTTGGCATGTTAAATACATCTCTGAGTCTATTTTAATCCCATCCAAGTTTTCTATGTGCATTTTATTGTAGCTTAGCAATGTGAAGCTAGCTTTAGTTGTTGATATTAAGGTGTCTTAAAATATAGGATTCCAAATGACATTGAAAGGAGTGCTACATGATACAAATGCTTGTGTCTACTTTAGATGTAGTGTCAAAATCATTTTGCTTTTCAAAACTTGCCCTCAATCCTTCTTGATGTGAAATATGAGTCCTATGTGGAAACTTCTACACCACTTACCTCGGTAGTACACTACATTGAGGCATCTGTAGGATGGGTCAAATCACAAAGATGATCCACATTTCCCCTCTCATCAAGTTCATCCACTCAAGACATACTTGTAGATCCTACTACTTCAATATTATCAATGTATACTTTTTAATTTTCTTTTGTTTTGTGTTATTTTCTCACAATTTCTAAAATAAGACCTTTGCATTTGTTGGTGGATTTGTGCAAGCAACTAATTATCTCTTTAGTAGTAGCTATAGATTATATTGAATACATGAAATGCCACCTATAAATGTCATATGCACATCAACTTGGGGAGAGACTAGTGTGGTTCCACACCAATAGGCCTTGAAGAAGCCACAAAGTTTTGACACACCACCCCAATTCAAAATTTCGATTTTTTGAACACTAAACATGACTAATATTTTCACAAAAAACATAATCATACAAGTCAAATACAAAAATATCTATAGTTTTCCCAACTTCATAATTTTCTTTTTGCAATGGTTGAAGGCATTGTCAACATTGTTCGTAGCTTGGTCTTTATTAAGAATGCTTGCCTATTCTCAAAACCAATCAATAATTCAATTTTTTTTTGGAAGAGGAATCAAAACTTTCCATTGTTATTATAACATTTGATCTTTTCCTATCTTGTGATGCACCTTGATATGATCTCCATCTAAGATGCTCTTTGTCCATGGACAATCTAAAGTGTTGCAACTAGATAGTTGAATGTGTTATGTATTTCAAAAAAGAAGGGTAGTATGATATTTCATAAAAGACCAAAAGTCTAAACTTCACACACATGCACATGGGCATTTGCATGCATGCACACACATGTGCACATGCATGCACAAACACACCCATGAGTAGAACTTGTAATAATGTGATTGACATCACAAATAGTACATCAAAACCATAATCGGGAAATGCAAACAACATGGAGTTATTATTATCTCCAAGAAAAGTACAATCCATCAGCAAATGTTATAACCATATATGGGAGGCAAGCAAATGATGAATTGTTTCATTATCATCTGTCGCACGGATTCATCAATTTATTTAGAATGGTACATTGAGAACCATACTTTATGCCACAGGAAATATGTACCAAATTTTATTGCATTAGCCAAACAAAATACTAACTCACAAGTATTTTGAGTTGTTTACATCTAAGGACAAAGTGCTTGTTACCATGAAGCAATCGAGAAGAATAATACATGCAGGAATAGACTAGATAGAGAATGTAAATTAAGACTTATAAATCTCACATAACCAAGTATTACAATGGAAAAATAGACTAGAATACACGTTGAAATGATAGACAGAATGCTCAAGCAAAGTAAGTTGAGATGATTCCCATAATTCAAAGAATGTGATGAATGTCCATTTCCTAATCTTATTCACCTAAGTATCTAACATTTGCCATGGCAATACTTTGAGCATCACATGTTAGTTCATCAATATGATCTACATTAGTTTTTGGAAAAAATATGCATTGCATCAATCCAAATAGGACTGTATATAGAAAAAACAACCTACAGAAAAACTAGTACATTTATTCTCTTCAAAGAGATGTCCAAAATTTTAATGAGACTCTTAGTTCTACAAGAAAATCAAGCTTATGAAAGTGTGACATTGGTTATATAGAGATGTGTGTGCACATATGCACACATGTATACTCAGTCCATGTACAGTCAAGGAACACAGATCTAGAGCTAGTTGGCTATGGTGGACACAAATCATAGAACCGATACATGATAGAGAGAAGAGATTGTAACTCAAGTGAATTAGGTTCCAAGATAGATTATCTTGGACTCATAAACACAATCTTGAGTGACTCAAATTGAAAGTACAATTGCATTAAAATGAGAAGTACATGCTTATATAGCTTTTGAGTAGTACTACTATTCTGAATGTGCATATGGGATTCTGAACATCTCTTCCTAGAGCCTACATCAATTGTCTATCTTCTAGCCTCTTTAGGGCATACAACCTCTATGGGCATACATCTGACCTCTATGGCAACCAAGCATCATTTGCTATTCTCAATACCCCCCCTCAAATGACGAGTCTCTACTCTTACTGGCTTTTGTTCCCCCTACATGATGACATGGCCCGGGAGACTAGCTCTTTGGCAGCCTAGTCAAGTTTAAGGCTTGAAACTTTACACCTTGGTAGGGTTTTTACATCCACTATGGGAAACAAGATCCACTATGGGAGATCCATTATCGGAAATTCTTTATCAAGACCAGCAGCAGAAACAAATTTTGCATCTTTTGCTTCTTTGGCAACCTTTGGTAATATCCTTGATCTTCTAGGTGTCTTTGATCTTCTTGGACTCCTTGGTCTTCATGCTCTTTTTCTTTGTTGTGATCCTTGTCCCTTTTGTTGATGTGTGGCAGTTCTCTTTTGACACAAATTTTGGGATACATGGACTTGAAATACATAATTTTCGGGATATTTTAGAAGAGGCTTATTTAAACCTTAGTAATAAGGCTTATTAGTTTTTTAAAAAATAAATTAAACTGCTTTTTAGGTTGCATTTATATTGATGGGTATAGAAGAAGGCTCTAAACTGAGATGCAAAATCCCATAATCTCATCATACAGTGAACAAGTTGACAAGCTTGCTAGACAAGAAACTGAGATGCAAAATCCCATAATCTCATCATACAGTGAACAAGTTGACAAGCTTGCTAGACAAGCAACTGCTTCTTCTACATGGATTGCAAGCCATATACTTGAACTTGGCAATAAACATATAAAGAGAGCAAAAAATTGAGTTTCTGATCTATTTCTTGAAGCTATTGTCGGTGATGACTGCAAATCACTGTTACAGTTAATGATGGTGTGCTTGCTCATACCAAAGTCCACAATACTCGCAAACATTTGGTTCATCAGAATCGAGACAGATGAACTACACCGTATGACCAAGAGGTGGATCTGGGTTCCCCCTATGCATGCCACGACCCGTCCTTCCACAGGTATGGAGGGTACTTCCCTGATATATTCCATCGGTGACTTTCTGTCTAGTTTCTGCATCCACTTGATCAAAGGCAGAGGCTTGAGGAAGACGACGAACTGGAAGTCGACGCGTTTCGTGTAATGATCCTATTCGCAGATAAGGCGGCAGAGCGTTCCACAGAAATGCCATGAGAAGAGCCTGATGAAAGGTAAGCGTAGGCACAAACCCTTCAAAGGAAGCTCCGACCCATACTCCCTTCTCTCTCTCTCTCTCTGTGCGCGCCTGTGCTACCGATCACAGCGGCAAGGCTGATGGAGATGCCGCCCAACATATGGCTGATGAGGATCACCAGGGGAGGATCCTTCCCCTTGTTCGACAGGAGAGAATGGAGGAAATCGAGGAGCGACTGGCTGTATTCGTCACTCCTCGACTGGCTGTATTCGTCAAAGGAGGAGATCGTGTTGGGATCCGCAGGGTGAATGCCTATCGATGGGGGTGGTGTGGTGGCTGCTCACGCGCAGGAAATTAACCTCCTTGTACTACCAGCACCAAGCGCCATGGTAAAACACAAAATAAACTTTCCTAGGGCTGTCTCGGGGTAGCCTTTTCTCAAGTTCGTGTTCGCATCCATGGGTTGGGAATGGACCTATGATATGGAAATAGGAGAGGGCCTTAAGGTACGTTCAACTCCTACTATCCATTTACATTATGATAGGGCTAACTAATGATACTAGAATTAGCTTGTCATGGCTTTGATATCATGTCAGGAAACACTCTAGACCTAGTTGGCTATGGTGGGCGCAAATCATAGAACCAATACATGATAGAGAGAAGAGATTGTAACTCAAGTAAATTAGGTTCCAAGATAGATTAGCTTGGATTCATAAACATAATCTTGAGTGACTCAAATTGAAAGTACAATTGCATTAAAACGAGTATCAAGTACATGCTTATATAGCTTTTGGGTAGTACCACTATTCTTACTGTGCATAGGGGATTCTAAACATCTCTTTCTAGAGCATACATTTGGCCTTTATGGGCATACATTTAGCCTTTATGGACATACATTTGGCCTCTATGGCCAAGCATCATTTGCTATTCTCAACATGTATGTGCATATACACACACACATAAAACACATCTTTCATAGGTTTGGTATGGTATTATTTTTAAAGCAAGTATCAAATTATGGGTGAAGCAGCAAGGTGTCGTATAGAGTAGATTCCCACTTAGTGGATTGAGCATGCTCTATTCGTGATTAGGAGTTTAGATGATATTTTAGAGTTGAGAATCCTACTAATAGTGGACCACATATCCCTCAAGTCATCTATGGTTGATGAAGAAAGAGGATGAGAAAATAAGTTGAAACAGAATGCATCATAGCTTCACCAAGCTATATGGTAGTATATTGCAACCCACAATCAGTAGAAGCTCCATATCCAATTGCTTCATCTTTTGGGTCCCAAAAATGTTGTCACCTATCTATAAGCAGCCTAAAGGGATTATCACCTACCTCTAATGGCCTCTTGATTAGCTCTAGGGATAGCTCTTTGATAGCCCCCCTAGGCCAATAAGCTAGAGAATTGTAGTAGCAGCTTGCTCTCCTTCTCTCCTAACCTCCACAATGTTGGAATGAAACTTCAACAACCTCTAATAGCCTTTTGCTCACTTGCATACACAAATTTTACCCAAGGGTAGCCTTCTAAATGCATTTTCAACCAATTATATTTATTTTTAAAATATTAATATTAAAGATTAAAATAATTATTAGTTCTTGCTCAGAAAAGTAAATTTACCAACCAACATTTAAATTGGGTAGGCCAATTTGTCATCTAAGTATTCTTGAGCATTTTTACAGCCCTTGAAGTAGCATTAATTAGCTATGTAATGCCTAGTTCCTAATGTCATCATTAACATTAATGGATAATAAAATATTCTAGGCCAAAATTTGTCATGAGGAACCACCTAGTACTTGACTAACATAATTTGTTAAATTTTTTGCCTCTGACATCCATTGACTTCTCAAGGTCCTTGGCTCGCCATTGTGAAATAACTAATAGACACATCACATGTGCACCTCATATTTGCACATTTGATTAACAATTTAATCAAACACTCAGCAAAATATCAAAATTCAATATCCTCATGACATTAGCACATTCCAAGAGATTTCATCCAATATTAGAAACCCATTAAACAATGTATTTTTCATGATTTTTTGATATTGCCAATCTATTGTCTAAATGTACCTATTTGCACTTTTTATTGCTTCAAGCTCATGTATTGACTATCGTAAGATTTTTAAATGTATGTGAAAGTAGTAGTGCTTGTGGAAAATGCTAGATAATTAGAGTTCAAGCGGGTACAATGTGTACTAGAAGCTTCAATGTCTACCAATGCATTAACTCATGTAGTTTATGATTTTCTAGCAAATGCATTCCTCTCTATTAACTCTATGCTAATGCAAGATTTCAAAATGCATACAAGATGACTACACCTAAGTAAGGGCCCTCATCTCACTTTCAATCATAGGAGTTTGTAGTTCCTATGTTATATTCATATCCAACAATCAACATGCACTAAGATATAAATTTCCATCTTGGGAGGTTATTAACATTTCTTATACATCAACCATTCATAGTAGGGTAGCATTAAATTTTAGCTAAGTTGGCAATGAGACTTTCCTCAAGAGATCTCAAACAAATTCATGCCTAGGAGGGTGTAATTGAAGAATTTTTATTGGTAAACCCTAATTTACAATAGAAGTTAGGGTTTACTAACCATCCTATGAAGAGTGCATTTAGGGCTTAGTACTTGAAATTTAGTAGCTGAAATATGGGGATTTTGGAGAATCTCAAGAGGCTAGCTAGCCAACATTAAGTTTGGGATAGAATTTCTCATCCAAGGAGAAAAATTGAAGGCTAATCCCCAAGCAAACCAAGGGCCAAATTGGTTTGAAGGCTTGCCACTTGCTATGGACAACAACATGTATTGAAGATTGAAGGAGATTAGGTGGGATCTTAGTGTGCTTCAATCTTTAGTAATACAAGTTAAAGGAATATTGTGAGATGCACCATTTTTGGGGCTAATTAGGTGTCCAATGTCAAAGATTGATAATATTTGTATTTTAGTTTATATGGATTTTATTACCTAATATAATTATTACTTAATCAGGTTATTCTCACCACCCTATTTGAGAAGAAATGCTAGTTTCATGGTTCCATTGCCCAAAACTATCAACTCCTTTGAGTAGGTGGGCTTGAGGCACTTGTGTGCAAGCCAATGTGATTACATTTTGCTGAGTTTGTGATTAGTTGAGCATTAGAACAAGAATATCTGCATACAATGAGATGGGATCAAGTAGTGAACAATGTCTCTTACTTTGAAAATTCATAAAATGAGGGGGAATGCAATGCCTAATCTTGGACAAGGCACACAACATGAGCAATAAGCTAAGAATGAGAGAAATGAGATAGAAGGGGAATCCTTCTAGGTCTCTTAAAGCTAATGACAAATAAGAGGAAGAGGAATTTGATGACCAATTTAATAATCAATTAAGAACAACAAGTACATTTGTTCAATTGGCAAAATACCCTTGGATTATGCACTTTTTGAATGCCCTAAAGAAGGGTAGCAAAGGCAAGTAGAGGACCTTGCCTTCAAGAGCGTCAATTAGCAAAATGTACCAAAGGAAGATCCAATACAACAGCATGATGTTCTAAATGTGGACATTGAATTAAAAAGTGATGTGAGTGGGGCAATTGATGTGTATCCAAGGCCAACTTGGAATCACCAATCCAATGGTTTTTGGGTAGCTAGCCATGTATGCTAATGTGGATCATTGTGGTTTGGTTTTCCAAGCAATGGATGGTAATGCTTCAACCATGGAGACCCAAGGACCAAACGTATTTTGTATGCAGCCACCTATGTGTGATATGCAAGGACCCATGTATTCAAGTATGACAAGTGGAATGAAGAACCCATTGTATAGCAATGTTGGCATTATACATGGGGCATAAAGTAGCATGTTTGTAATGCATTTCTTACATTAAAGTGTTTGGAACTCATGGTATCAATGCTTTTCATGCAAATGCTATTTATAGTGTTGGTCATGAGGGAAGTGCCAACGTAACCTTTTTGGCAACAATATGAAAAATCCAAGGATCTATGTGGTCTAAAGAGACAGTGGCCTAGAACCTAGTGGAGGTTTCGAGGCAACTAAAGTTAGTGGTAAAGTTTCCATGTGCTTCTTGGTGAAGTTTCAATATTGTTTCACCTATGGAAGGATACAAATGATAGAGGAGGGTGACCTAGTAGTTCATCCTTAGTGATGCACTTTAGCTTGATGTGTTTCAAGTAGAGCCAATTTTGGATCAGTCTCTTTCATGCTAAGCAGAGCATAGAAGGTTTAGAGTATTACATTATGCTCAAAATTGAAACTTCTCCAAGAAGGATGCAAATGGATAGAGGATGACATGCTAGATCATCCTCATTGATGAACTTTACCTTGATGTATTGCAATTAGAGCCAATTTTATCTTAGGCTTTTTCAACCTAAGCAAAGCATAGAAGGTTTAGAGTATTGCCTGATTCTCAATGGGGAGGATGCACCTCCAATCCTCTAGTGATAGGCAGGGAACTCAATTATGTAAAGGATCTCAAATGTACTTGATTTGCATCTAGGGTATCATTTGATAATAGTATCTCTGCCTTGAGATCACTATTGAGTGTATTAGTCACTGTGAGTGGGTATGGAGATATGTATGGTTTGCACCTAGGCTTTGAAACTGTACATTTTCAAGGTCATTGATATGTATGGAATACATGGAATATACATTTATAAGGCATGTATGTGATACATGGATGGTAGAGAATGTACATTTGCACGTCATGCAAGAGAAGTACCTTTGCATAAGTTACATGTGGTTTCTAATTGACGTATGGTTTCCATGACCATCGTGTGGTACATCATTGCTATGAGGTGTTATTTATGCTTAGTTTATGCATTACTTTGCCTTGTGGTCAGAATAGTGTTGGGATTTGGCATGTGGATACACCGCTTATGGTTTTGATTCATATGTATGGATCATAATTAGCTTAAAGTAATTGGAATTTCAAACATGCAGAATGCATAAGCATGGTTAAGCAACACACACACACACACACACACACACACACACACACACACACACACACACACACACACACACACACACACACACACACAATTTGACTATGATCCCAATATGTATTTCTAGTGGTGGCAACGAATGCTTTTGCCAAATTGTAGTGCGATTGAGGGCGATTGCAAGGAATTCTATGGTGAGATTTGCCACAAGGATGTGAAACGTTGATGATTTACTTAACATTTGATTCAACTGTTACTCAAATGTGCAAGTGTGCTTTGCATATGTGATGTGCCAATTAGTTATTTCACAATATAGACCAAGGACCTTGAGAAATTAGTGGGTGTTAAAGGAAAAAGTTGTAACGATTTATGTTACTCATGTACTAAATGGTATCTAGTGATATATTCTAACATCAAATATTTTATTAGTCATTCATGTCAATGGTGACATTAGGAATTAGGCATTAATTAATTAATCAATGCTAATTCAAGGTCTTGTAAATTCTTAATAATACTTGGATGATAAATTGGTTTAGCCAATTTAATTGTTGACTAGTAAAATAAGTTTTTAATCAGGAATTAATAATTAACTTAACTTTTAGGATTGATGTTTTGAAAGTAATTTAATTGGTTAAAAATGACTAAAAATGTGTTTCTAAGTGCAAGTGAGAAAAAGGCTATTAGAGGCTATTGGAACCTCATTCCAGTATTGTGGAGGTTAGGAGATAAGGATTGCTCTTGCAATCTTTCTAACCATTGGTGATTAATTGAACCACTGGAGGTTGTAAAAAAAGGCTCTCAGCTAATCAGGAGGTCATTAAAGCTAAGTAACAATTCCTTTAGGCTATCTATAAGCAAGTGACAACAATTCTGGGGTCCAAAAGAGTAGGCTACTGTACATGGGGCTCATGTTGATGGTGAGATACAATCAATTAGCCATTGTTAACCCCAAGTCGAGATGGCAGAAAAAGGAAGGAAAAAGCAGAAAAAAACATGGAAAAAGAGCAAAGACACGCAAGCGACCTCCAAAGCTAAGCCGGGGCAAAAAGCGCAATTTTAAATGAAAGGCGCCTCAAAAAACTTGGAAAACTCTTGTAAAAGAGCGCCAGGCTCCCTCTTATGCCAATTGTAAAATATTAGATGAGAGTAGGCTAGTGGCATAAGGCTAGAAGAGGGAAATGGAAAAAGGACCTTGCCATGATGGCCGGTCACGTAAAAAAGGGATGGGCGCCCATGGGGTTTTAGGGTTTGTATATATAAAGTTCAAAAAGTGAATGGAAGCTCATTCTTTAGTGTGTGGCTAACAAGAGCTCTTTTCTTCTTCTCTTCTCCTCATCTTCTTGCTTGTGTGTGCTCTTGAGAGAGGGAGTGTGAGAGTGTGAGGGAGTAAGTGTGTGAGAGTGAGGGATCAAGAGGGTGAAGCTCTTCACCATCTCCTCTTCTCTTTTTCTCTTCTCTTCTCTTTTCTCACGTGCGCGGCTATGGAGGATGGAGCTTGGAGATGGAGGAGGCTTGAGGATGCTTGAACTCGCATCTAGGATCATGGAGCTACCGGGGTGTGTGAGAGAGGAGGAAACTCATATCGGCATCAAGGTGAGCTCACTACACTCATAGGATCTACGACACATCGGCTAGGTGAGAGATAGCCATTAGAGCTCGCTTGAAACACTTGAAGCAATAAGCGGTCCGTGGGTCTTGGCGGTTGAGCGTGAGCTCCCATTACATTTTGGTTCTGTTTGCCGGGACCAACGAATTCAAGCTTGAGCACTTGCATGCCTCATATCGAGCATCCAAGTAAGGGATTCATCCCCGAAACGGAGCTTGAGATAGGTAGAAAGTTTGGGTGTTTTTGATCTTCGAAATAAGTAAGTATTTTGGGATATTTTATTTGTTTGATGATTGGAAAACATGGAGAAATTATTTCAAATTTTTGCTTTTGATTCTTGTTGCATTTAGTGTAGGTTAGGATTAGGAAATCGCACCAGAGAAGGGTAGGGTTTACTGTTGCAAAACATAGCAAAACATGGCAAAAATTGGCAAGTGAGTGATTGGGGGTATCAACACCATACCCGGGAAGGGGTATAAGAGCCAAGAGGCCAAGGGAGAGCTCATTTGTGACCATTTCACAAAGAGAGAGAGAGAGAGAGAGAGAGAGAGAGAGAGAGAGAGAGAGAGAGAGAGAGAGAGAGAGAGAGAGAGAAAAAGAAAGAAAGAAACTTATATTAACGTCTTCTAAAGACCAAAACTGGCCTATGAGACAAACTGTGATACACTTGATGAGGTCCAGCTATCCAAAATAAAAGTTTTAATGAAAAGCTAAAAATTGAAAATTGAAAATACGGTGCTGTGAGTGTGATAAGTGTCGTGTATGTGTATGTGCATATGTAGCTCTGGTACCCCAGATAATGGCTACAAAAGGGGAACAAATGTCGGCTGTGATAGGGGAACAACTGTCGGCTGTGATAAAGTGGTGCGATGTGTATATGTAACAGATGCAGGGAGATATACTATCCTGGGATGTAGTAGCAGTCGTCGAAGTCGCTAATAGCAGGTGATCCCTCCTGGATGCAGGATGTGGTACATCGGCGGTGGAGAAAGAGCAAACTGGAGATCTGAGCCATCGCATGATTCGATCCGATCTCACCATCGACGAGCCTACCGCTCTATTAAGGTATATGAATCCCTTATCCTATCCTCCTAAATAGGATTTGGAGTTTTATGCTTACTATAATTGATTAAATCGCAAGAATCGAGCAAAATCGACCTCTCGCTGTCGTCGTCGCGTCGCGTTCGACCCGTCTAAGTGGTCGCTTCTAGGCCGAGTCCCAAATTGACCCTCGGCCCTCTTTCGTTCAGCCCACTCGGTCCGAAATCCTAATCGGCCCTCGGCCCCCAGACCTACTCGGCCCATTTGAGTCGACCATTTGGACCATCGACTAATTCGGCCCTCGACCCCGTCCGAGCCAAACCGTTCGAGCCATAGGATTCGGCCCTCGGCCATGTGTCATATTCAACCCTCGGCCCAAGTGCCTCAGCCCGTCCGAGTGACCTCGTCCGAATTGACCACTCGGCCCGTCCGAGTCTATCCTGTCTGAGTCATGAATTCGGCCCTTGGCCCATGTACCTCGGCCCGTCCGAGTGATCCACTTGGACCCTGCAATTCGGACCACCTGGTCAGAGTGTAAAATTTTATCAAATTCTTAGAAATTTGACCTGACCTGGCTAGAGCTCAGCAGTGCAAACTGTCAAAAGTCCTTCTGACGCTCAAAACTTGATTCTGGCACACGGAATAGACGAAATCGTAGGGAGCAGCCGCTTAGCAGCTTGAAGTAGGCAGCAGTGAGACCCAGGGAACTAGACACAAAGTGTTGAGCAGTTAAAACCTGATTGGCAAAAAACAAACGAGGCAACATATTAGAAAAACCATGAACCCTGTCAAGGTGGCCAAAAAATTGACCAACAAGCCTATCAGGCCCGAAACAAAGTGAGAGTGCGTAAGACGCTTCGAGATTGTTTGCTGCACTCACCTTGAATTTCTGCACTTGAATGCACTTAAGAAAATTGAAAGCCTCATTGAGCACAAGTGCATGAGAAGCGACATGCACACTGAGTGACCATAAATTGAGGATTGTATTCAATAACTGAAGGAACTCACTTAGATAAACCACTCAAGGAACCCACCATTAGGAGAGGACCCAAGACGTAGACAAACCATCAACGCACGAAGTAGGACCAAGCAGGTGGCATCAACGACGTCAATTTGACAAATCTACTCAACCTGATTGATAGCTTGATGGAGCACGACAACACGAATTTGGTAGGAGGAGGCTCAGACCATAGGTCTAATGAGGAACTCAACTTGAACGTCTTCCCGGAGGCTATTCAGCAGTAGCTGGTCAACAACTACGATGCACACGCTCGGTACAAGCACCGCGGCAGGATGGCAGATGCTATCATCGCAGAACTAGAGGAAGAGAGAAAACTAGCCCACAAGGCTTTGCAAAGCATAGTCGAATACAATAGGGACTAGCAAGCTAGGAGCCAAAGGCAAAGCACAGAGTTGCGTGAGGTACAACGAGTGCTCAACTTGGAAGGTAGAAATTGAATAGATCACAAGAGAGCCCTAGAAGGAGACTTAACGTTGAGCGAGCTTCTCATGAAGCGATTGCTAGATAACACGACAGCAAATCAAAGTGCCGCGGCACTAGCGACATCGCTGCTCGTAGGATTAGGAGTGAACCAAGGCTCAAAGAGCTAGTCTAAAATCCATATTGTTGCCAAGCAACTCAACAAATACCAGCCCCACGATGATCCATACAGCTTTGTAGAGTAGTTCGAGCAAGTCTGCGAAGCCAACGGCATCAATGACCTAACTCAACGCTCTCAAGCGTTTGGGCTCTGCTTAGGTGACAAGGGAAGGGCTTGGTATACAAGCCTAGATGCCACAGAACGAGCCAACTTGAGTGGCCTCAAGGATCTCTTCATTAAGAGATTTGCTGAGCTTAGATACTCCGATAATCTGCTAGTACGCTTGATGAACATCAAGCAGAAAGAGAAGGAGGACATTCGCGACTACGTAACCCACGTGAGGAGTCTCTTCAAGAGAATCCCTATGGGCGAACGACCGACTAGAGAGCAATTTCGACTGTATTCATCAGCGGAATTTGAGACGAGGAGTTATATAAGGCTTTGGTAGGCAATTTGAGCTTGCAGTGAGATGCGCTAGCTAGAGTGTTTGAGGAAGCCATCAGAGTCGATGATCAGCTGAAAGGGCGGAGCTCCAGGAGCTCGAATCTAGAAGAGACCAGCTCTCACGAAGCTCAGAGAGAGTGTCAGCCTCTAGTGAGCGATCAATCCCATCATCCCAAGATAAGGGGAAGGCCATTTGGCTGATGCAAAGATGGAGTTAGCCAAGTTGCAAGACATGTTGAGACGACCAATGCGCCCACACGTCCAATGCGTGTACTGTGGCGGAAACCACTTGCCAACTGAGTGTCAAGACCCTAGGTCAAGACCTTGTGCTAAGTGCGGTAGGTTCGGTCATGACATCGCTCATTGTAGATTACCAAGAAGACTTCCGTACTCGCAACCCTAAGGCTAACCTTACCTAGCAAATAGGCCGTAGCCATTCTTTGGAAGGGGCGCCCCATTGGCCCTTCTTGTGCCTAACCACATTAAGGCAGCTGTTCCTAGGATGGACATAAACCCTACTGGCATACCCAGACCACCTGGTCCTTACGTGACCCATCCACTGAGCGATGCTCATGTCCACTACTACGTGGAAGAACGTCGCAGCCATTCTTTGGAAGGGGATCCCCATTGGCCCTTCCTGCACCTAACGACATTAAGCCAGTTGTTCCTAGGATGGACATAAACCCTACTGGCATACCCAGACCACCTGGTCCTTACATGACCCATTCACCGAGTGATGCTCCAGTCCACTACGTGGAAGAACCAAATGAGGAAGAAACTTACATATGACCTTACATCTCGCATGATGATGGGGGCAATGCTGTCCTCATGGATTATCGCCCCATGCTGGTGATGGCGTTAGGAAGAGGACGAGGTAGAGGCCTAGGAGGGCAGACGCAGGATCCAATCGCCTGTTGGACTTGTGGTCACCCATGTCATATCTCATCATGCTGCCCTGAAAGGAAGCAACAAAAAAGAGATAAGGCTGACCAAAGGTATGCTGAGTGCAGAATCACTCAGCTCTTTGTCGATTTCCCAAAGCAAAAGCCGTCTTCTAGCTCAGTCAATGTACCATCTGTCCCATTGGGACTGTTTGGTGTCGAGAACCTTGATTAGGAGGCTACACCTATTCCATTGTGGGTCATGACCCGTGCCCAGACAAAGCAGGCCAACATATCACTGCCAGGACCTAGCAACCTTGACACAACTTCGATAGGGAAGAAAAGTCACAGGTGGAAGAAGAAGAGGTCCGAAGCTAAAATCGCACTAAAAACGGAGAGTGCTACAACTCTGCCTGTTGGAAAGAAGGTCTCTGACGCAGAGGCAAAGAGTTCAGCCCCTAAGACGGCCGAAAAGGGAAGCGCTAAGGTAGGGGAATACCCGCATCCGAAGCAACAGTTAGAGGCCATAGAAAAAGTGAAGGAATGGGTGAAGGAGGCTCAAGAGCATCAAAAAGACGTTGAGCCCATCATAGAGGACGAGATCGATGATCTCTCCAGCATAAGCACACCAATCTCACCTCCTCAACCAAGGTCGGGAGAAGCAATTGCACCACAAGCAGTGCCGCTAAGGCCAAGCCTTGATGCTACAGGGCCGGACAATCCAGGAGGTTAGGAGAAAGACGAGCACCCAACGATCTCTTGACCACGTTGGTGACTACCCCTGTAACACTTAGTCTGGGAGATCTGCTTAGGCAGTATCCCACCCTATGGCAAGATCTTAAGCAGTGGGTTGAAGGGTCACGAGAGCAGGTCACCGAAGACCCTCATTACCATGATGCAGAGACGTAAATACCGAGTTTGACGCTGCACTCTATGCCTAAATCCTTACATGTCAATGCCTTCTAGGAAGGTTCCAAGATGCATGCGGTCTTACCGGTTCTAGCTCTAGGCGATACAATGAGAAAGGGAATTGTGGACATGGGAGTTGGGGTTAGTGTGCTCAGCCACGCGGTGCTTCAGACTTGGGAAAACCCGCCTGTCAAAACTGCTAGGTTTAATGTCACATTAGCAAACGGTATGAGAGCCAAACCATTCAAGGTGCTTAAGAATTGGCCAATGAAGATTGCAGGTGTCCAATTCTTTGTGGACTTTATAGTCATGAAGGGAGTGGACTACAATATTCTATTGGGCCGATCCTGGATGTGCAACGCTAGAGTCATTGAAGATTGGGATATGAAAGGTGAGAAGGATCGAAGCTTGCACGCGAGCTATGGCGGGAGAGCAAGAGCAAGAAAGAGAGAGACAAGAAATGGGAACTCCAGCAGTCACAATGTGTGACCGGGCCTTCCTTTATTCAAACTGTCACTAAAAGAATAAAGAATAAAGTGACGTGACGGGCACCCGCCACCTGCAATGTGCAGTGGCGGGTACTGTCAGTGTAGTAATACACGGGGCGGCACGGCGGAGGCGCCTTTACCCCCAACAACCTCCCACTTAAAGGCGAATCTGCCCTAGTGAGAGAGAAAAGAAAAAGAAAAGACAGTACAAATGTACATAGGTACAAGGGACGAGGAAAGGCGACATCTCATCCAACGCCCATCAACCTCCTGAGGAAGGCAAAGCGCTCAGTAGTGAGGCTCTTCGTGAGCAGATCTGCAGGATTCTCGTCAGTGGAGATCTTGACAAGGTCAACAGACCTGTCCTCCACGACACCACGTATGAAGTGATACCTGACCTCAATGTGTTTCGTCTTCGCATGGAAGACCGGATTCTTAGCCAACTGAATGGCACTCATAGAATCCGAATGCAGTGTAGGTGTAGCATCAATCCCAAGGCCAGCAACTAGACGGCCTTACCATATGGCCTCCTTGCAAGCCTCAGTGGCTGCAACATACTCGGCCTCAGTGGTAGACAAAGCCGTACACTTCTGAACCCTGGACATCCAAGAGACAGCCCCTCCAGCATAGGTGAATACATAGCCAGAAGTGGACTTCCTACTATCTGCATGTCCTGCATAATCGAAGTCAGTGTACCCCACGACCCTTGTATCCTGGTTGCCATAGCAAATATACATATCTGCTATGCCCTTCAGGTACCTCGTGATACCCTTCACGGCATCCCAATGTCTGCTGCCAGGTGTAGCCATATAGCGTGCCACAACACCAACTACATGCGCAATATCTGGACGAGTGGCTATCATGGCATACATCAAACTGCCCACGGCTGAAGCATAAGGGATCTTGGCCATCTCGGCCCTCTGCTCATCTGTCTGCAGACAATCGACCTGTGATACCTTCACATAAGAAGGTAATGGACAGCCAATAGGCTTTACGTCTTGCATGCGGAAGCGCTCAAGGACTTCATGAATGTACTCCTGCTGTGAGAGATACAAAAGCCCTTGATGCCTATCGCGCTTAATGCGCATCCCAAGTATATGTGAGGCCTGTCCCAAATCCTTCATCTCAAAGCTCTTCTTCAGCTAAGATTTAAGAGCATCTAGCTCATCATGAGCTTTCCCTGCTATCAGCATATCATCAACATAGAGTACCAAGATAAGCAAACTGCCATCACGGGCTTTCTTCGTGTAAAGACACGGATCCATAGCACTCCTACTGTAGCCCTGTGACTGCATAAAGGCATCAAACTTATGATACCATTCCCTAGGTGTCTGATTCAAGCCATACAAGCTCTTCTTCAACTTGCACACTAGGTGCTCCCTGCCAGGTTCTGCAAAGCCCTTAGGCTGATCCATATAGATCTCATCGTGCAAGTCCCCATGTAGAAAAGCCGTCTTGACATCCATCTAATATAGATCTAAGTCAAGCTGTGCAACCAAAGCCAAGACTAAGCGTAGGGTGGTCATCTTAACCACAGGAGAGAAGACCTCATCAAAGTCCACACCATGTTCCTGCTTAAAACCCTTTGCTACCAATCTAGCCTTATATGCCGGCTTGGGGTGTCCAGGGGTACTTTTCAGCTTGTACACCCACTTGCATGGCAAAGCCTTCTTGCCCTTAGGCAAGGCAACCAAATCCCAAGTCTCATTCTTATGCAGGGAGTCTATCTCAGACTGCATAGCCCTCTCCCAGGAGTAACTGTCACCCCTGCGCATAGCCTCATCATAAGTGAAAGGCTCTCCTGCATCTGTAACCAAAACATAATGCATAGAGGGCTGAAATTTGTCAGGTGGACGTCTGTCTCTAGCAGACCGTCTCACCGCAGGCTCTACTGCCTGTCTAACTGCTTGTCCAACACCCTGGCCCTGTGGAGGAACTGCTGCATGCTGTACTACTGGCTGTGCTGGAGCTCTAGGCTCCTCCTGAAAGATCACTCTGCGGATCTCAACCACCTTCTCAAGCTGCCTGTGCATCTTGTCTTCATGGAAGACGACATCATGGCTGCGTACTATTTTCCGCGCCTGCGGATCCCATAGGCGATAGCCCATTTCTCTTGACTCACCATAGCCAAGGAATATGCATTTAATGCTCTTTGGATCCAATTTACTCCTCTTGTCCTTGGACACATGGCAGAATGCCTCACATCCAAAGACACGGAGATGCGCATAAGAGGGTGGCTTACCAGCCCAAACTTCCTCTGCAACCTGGAAATCCAATCCACTAGAAGGCGATCGGTTTATGACATGCACTGCCGTACTAACTGCCTCAGCCCAAAAGCTCTGTGGTAGGCCTGCATGGCTAAGCATAGAGCGGACATGCTCTTGAATAGTCCTGTTCATGCGCTCAGCCAAACCATTCTGGGCGGGGGTGTAAGGGGCGGTCAACTGACGCTTAATACCCCTGTCATCACAAAACTGCTCAAAAGCACGTGAGACATATTCTCCCCCATTGTCAGTCCTAAGGCATTTCAGCCTATACCTAGTATGGTTCTCAACAAGAGCAAGCCAACGCTGAAAGACTGCCAAGACATTGGACTTCTGCTTTATGGGATAAGCCCACACTTTCCTAGAAAAATCATCAATGAAGGTAACGAAGTACTTCGCGCCACCCATAGACATGCAAGGCATAGGCCCACAAACATCGAAATGCACCAATGCCAAGGGCTCACTCATGCGTGGCCTACCCGATTTCTTATGCGTAGACCTATTCTGCTTACCATAAAGACAATGATCACACGAGTCAAAACATGCATAATCCAAAGGCGGAAGATACTGCAAACCAGATAACATTTTCATTCCCTTTAAAGACATATGCCCCAAACGGGCATGCCAAAGTGATACATGTGGGATAGAGCTCACTGCCAAAACATTGTCTACAGAAGACCCAGATACAACAAGAGGATAGAGGCTGCCAGCCTTGGCGCCTCTAGCAAGCACAAGTCTGCCTTTGGTAATCTTCCAGGCAGAATCCCCAAAATAGACATGAAACCCTGCATCATCCAACTGTCCTGCAGAGATAAGACTGCGCGTAAGCGCAGGTACATGACGTACATCCCTAAGCAAAAAGGAACTGCTAGTGGAAAACTGCAACTGAATATCTCCACAGCCCACAATATCAAGAGACCTGTCATCTCCAAGTCTGACTGATCCAGATACAGTACGGTAAGAGTGAAACCACTCACAGTAAGGCGTCACATGGAAGGACGCACTTGAATCCAATAACCAGCACTGTGCATACATACTAGATGTCTCAGTCAAGTGTGAAGTATCAGAAGAACTAGCTGCAAGTATAAACTCATCACCACCATCGGACTCCTCAGTCTGCGTGACATTAATTTCCTCAATCTTGACGCTAGACTTCGCAGGTACTATGCTGCGATCAGAGGACTTCTCCTACACTTTATCTTTTCCCTTATCCTTGCGCTTCTCATTGCGCAACTCATGACACTGTGGTCTAATATGGCCCTTTTTCCCACAATGATGACAAGTGACATTTGCATTGCGCCCACGCGACTTACTACGCGACTTGCCACGAGATTTAGACCGACCCTTCTGCGAGTCACGACCTCGGCCATTACCACGGTCATACCTGTGATTCCTGCCTCTAACTGTCAAAGCATGACTACCACGAGAGGCATCCAAGTTTTTGCGATTCACCTCTTCCTGAAGAAGAGCACTCTCAACATCTGCCAATTTTAGAGTAGCACTAGAGGCACAAAGAGCAGTGCAGAATACATCCCATGACTCATTCAGAGTCCCAAGCAAGAAAAGAGGAGTTACTTCCTCTCCAAAGGTGATATCCTACGAAGTCAGGTTCTTCAGTATAGCATGGAACTGGCTCAAGTGAGCAGACATAGTCGCATTATCCTTCATGTGCAGATCCATAAGCTGCTTCAACCAGTACATTTGACTCGCCTGACTTTTCTTATCATAAAGATTCTTGATCTTATTCCATAGATCCCATGCACTCTGTGCTTCCTCAAATACATTATAATGTACCTGTTCAATGAGAGACAATACAATCGTGGACTTGCATAGCTCATCAAGTTCAAGCCAGTCGTCATTGTCCATAGTTTCAGGCTGCTCCCCACTCAACCGAAGTGGCTTAATCTGAGATTTCTGCACCAAGACCTGCCAAATTTGACTCTTCCAGTAAGAGTAGTTGGTACCATCTAACTTTGTAATGTTAAAGATGGCACTATCATGCGAAGATGACGCCATTATGTAGGCTGGAAATGCCCAAACAGTCCAAAACTGCTTGTTGTTTTACTGCAGAAACTGCCCAAAAATGACCAAAACAGGGTCCAAAGGGCGAGCAAAGTGTGCCAAAAGTTGCTGCCCACTTAGTACTAGGTGCGGTACACCAAATCAGGATATTTCAGCATGAAAAGTACACCTCAATCCACCAATAACTGCTTACTGTAATAAATTGCAAGTATGTAGTCTAGAGAGCAAACTGTCCCAAAATAGGATCCAATGTCAAGCAAACAATGCTAGGTCCAAAGCCGGCATGAAACAGACATAAGCAAGGCCAATGATAGTGAAAAGAACATGAGCTCAACACCGAAGCATGTCAAAATAACATTTGCCAGTGAAAGGCACACCCCCAGACACTCTAGGCAAAGTGTTCCTGTAACTGCCAAAACCTGACACAAATAGGTGTCTGCTCAAAGAGAAAGATCCAAATATGAGACTCAGCTCATAAGAATCCTGTGAACCAAGAGTACATCAATGCATATCCATAAAGATCGGAGTATGATCCCAAAGTCTCAATGCGTATGTAGCTGCTCAAGACATAAACTGCTCCAAATACATGTAAGTGCTCCAATAGCATGCAACTGTCAAAGGTCAAGCAAGCATGTAAAATGCTCCCACTGGCACAAAAGGCGTACAAAGCGAGCTCAGAAGCTCAAACAACCCAAGAGAAAGCACCAGTGATAAGTGACCCTGTCAATGCATCAAGCGCATCCAAGAGAGCATGACATACATGAAGCACCGGTCGTATTAACCATGAAGCAATACATAAGCCCAAATAAGCTCTCGGTCAACTCAATGACATCCAAATAGCAACCAAGATCAGTGATCAAGTAAGCCGGGAATGCTCAAATACATCCAAATCCAAGCTCCAAATGTCGGTATGGCATATACGAACCAAATAGCATATGTCACAAACCAAAGCATGTAATGCAAAAGCCTAACTGTCAAGCATAGACATGAGGCATAGGCGGTCCACGAGCATGCCAAGTCGGTCCAAATGCCAGTGAAGACGGAGCTAATGCGAAGCTCAAAAGCATCCCATAATCTCATACATATGCTCCAAGCTGTCCCCAAATGTTAGAGACATCATGCCAAAGCTCAAAGCATACATCAGGTATCGGTAGGTAAGTGCCAAAGCCTGTAAAGTACCTTCAGCCCACTGTTATTCCAGCATGTATTTACTATTCTAAACAATAGATTTCAGCCCCGAATTCAAGCCAAAATCATGGTCAAACCAAATGCATACATCCCCAATACATCCGGGTAGGAAGTAGACCGCATGCAGGCATCAAATAAGGTAACCGGAGTAGAGTATAAGCATCAAATGCCAATGCCAAGTGTGGCTGCCTTGTTTCCAGCACTGTATAATAGTAAATAACAGTCCCAAATCAGCCAATATTTCAGGCCAAAATCATGGCATAATCATGTGCATACATTCCCAAGGCACTAGGCATCATGTAGACCGCATACGGGCATCAAATAGCACAACCGGAATGGAGTATAAGCAACGAATGCTAATGCCAATGGTGTTGCCTTGTTTTCAGCCTGTTATGACAGTTTATGACAGTCCCAAATCTGAAGAGATCAGCCCCGAATGATCAAGACCAATGCCCAAAGCTTGAATGACATCAAACATGAAGTCTATAGCCCTCTTGATCAAGGTAGAGAGCAAGAAGCAATGGCCAAGTATGGAGCTGAAGTAGATGAGTGCTCACAGCCTGGAAAAAAATGATGCAATCTTCCCTGTTGGTGCTGAACTTGCTGCTGCTCCACATGGGCTGAAAAGGGGGTAATGGGGGGCTCAAGAAGGGCCTATCAAAGGCCTATGACAAGCCTCTTTGAGCCTTGATAGGTGTAAGGCACAATATGAGGGGAATAAGCTTCAAGGGTTTGAAGCCATGGCTGCCCTTGCTATTTGCAACCTGTAGACTGAAATAAAACCCTGAAAGAATGATCAAATACCTCAGTATCAATGCCTTGAAGGTGCCTCAATAGGCTGGGAAGGTGCTCGGGAAGCTGGGGAGTGACGGGAGCTCGGGGAGATCGGATATGGCTGCCGGGATGGAGACCCAATGCGTGAAGCGAGTCGATGTGAAGGTAGAGAAGCACCGAGTCGAGCTCGAGAAGGAGGAAGCCAAGCTCTGATACCAGTTGAAAGGTGAGAAGGATCGAAGCTTGCACGCGAGCTATGGCGGGAGAGCAAGAGCAAGAAAGAGAGAGACAAGAAATGGGAACTCCAACAGTCACAATGTGTGACCGGGCCTTCCTTTATTCAAACTATCACTAAAAGAATAAAGAATAAAGTGACGTGACGGGCGCCCGCTACCTACAGTGTGCAGTGGCGGGTATTGTCAGTGTAGTAATACACGGGGGGGCACGGCGGAGGCACCTTTACCCCCAACAGGATAATGGCTTGATCTTCCTTGGCAATAGAACGAATGCCGTGAGAATAGAGATGGACACTTGGAAGACCTCACCAGTCGACTTAGATGCCATCTCTGCTATGCTCAAGGATAACACCCAAGTCAAGAAGTCCTATGGGCCCTTAACCAAGTATATCCCATGCCCAGAGGATGAGCGGGACTGGATGCACATCCTTGCTACAATCGACCTGTCGTTCTCAGATCATGAGGTGTATGAGCAAGCCATCAAAACAATCGGCAAGTCTAATGACACACCCTCCGTACCAGTCTGCATGATGGCACGAACCCTTTGTGGGAAACCTAAGCCCGTCAACTTCCAAGTCCCAACCAACAAAAGGGAACTCCAGGAGATACTCGAATACTTAACAAACAAGCTAGCTGGCAATCTAGCTGCAAACTTCAAACCACTATAGGATCTCTTAGATGAATCTAAGTGGCAATGGACCAGAGTGCATGACTTAAACCTCATGTATAACTGGGCCCTAGTTCCTGACCAACGACAAGAGATATACCAAGCCCTAGGAGACGACAAGCAGTCTGATAAAGAGGATTCTAACGACAAATACGAAGACTGCCAATCCTTTAGTGATGACGAAAGCGAGAGTGAGGTAGATACCATGGAATACGACACTGAAGGACAAGAAATAGAGCAAATACAAGCAGACTCCAAGCCGCAAAAAAAGAGTATCTTTAGGATAGAGCGAGGAGTCATGCGCATGGAATGTGATCGTGCCTGGTTGGAACACATAGGAGCCATAGACCTTGAGCGAGCAGGCCTAGCCCAGCCAGGAACGACATCAGTGCTTAGGACAGAGCCGCCGTCCGAACTGCGCCCACCAAGGGAGACCACCTCTTCTAGCGAGAACGGGGAGTTCAACTATGAGTCGGAGGCTAGTTCGGACAGTGATCTAGAAATCCCTAGGCCACCCACGGCCAGACGCACCAAGGGGGACCTACTCGTCCACCTGAGGCATAGATAATTAAGGCAGAAAAAGGCAAAACAACTCAGGGATACACGAATGGAAGAACAATGAAAACCACAGGACCTCCGTAAATGATTTACGCAATTCAAAAAAGGGGATAGGGTAGTAGTTCTATTAGGTGCCAAGCATCAAGGGCAAACAAGTGAACCGATCGAGGACCAGCAAAGGTCAAGGAGGTGAACCTAGCCCAGGAAAGGGAAACACCCCAACCAATCTTCATTGCCGATGACTTAACTAAGGAAGAAGAAACGAGTCTTGTCGCTCTCTTGTGAGACTACATAGACGTGCTCGCCTGGTCCTTAAAAGAGCTTAAGGGGGTAGATCCGAGTGTCGTGACTCACAATATACCCATGACGCCAGACGCAACATCGGTCAAGCAGTTACCGTACCCTAAGAATCCAAAACATGCTCATGCTGTCAAAGAGGAGATTGATAAGTTGATGAGAGTGGGATTCATTTACAAAATTGAACACACAGACTGGGTATCACCCATAGTCATCGTGATGAAGAAGAATGGAAAAAATTGAGGGTGTGTCAATTACAAGAAGGTGAATGTTAACCCCAACACCAAGAAAGCAAAAGAAAAAAGCAAAAGAAAGTGGAAAAGATGCAGGGCAAAGGCGGAAAAAATGTAGCCCGGCTGAAGAAAGAAGAGGAAAAAAGACCAAAAGCGCAAGGGCAACCTTAAAAGTCCAAGGGAAATGCAAAAGGGGAAAGGCGCATTTTAAAATAAAAAGGCGTACCCTGAAATCTTGTAAAAGAGCGCCGGGCTCTCACCCGTGCAATTTGTAAATGTAGACAGGCGCTGGAAAGGAAGCTAGGAAGATAGAAAGACAATGAGAAAAGGGGCCTAGGCTAATGGCCGGCCATGTAAAAAAGGGGGATGACCGCCCATGGAAATTAGGGCATGTATATAAAGTTGAAAAGTGAATGAGAAGCTCATTCTTTGGTGTGTGGCAAAAGGAGTCTTCTTCTTCCTCTCTTCTTCTCTCCTTCTTGCTTGTATGTGCTCTTGAGAGAGGGAGTGTGAGAGTGTGAGGGAGTGAGTGTGTGTGAGAATGAGGGATCAAGAGGGTGAAGCTCTTCACCATCTCCTCTCCTCTTCTTCTCTTCTCTTCTCTTCTCTTCTCTTCTCTTCTCTTCTCTTCTCTTGCGCGCGCAGCTATGGAGGATGGAGCTTGGAGATGGAGGAGGCTTGAGGATGCTTGAGCTAGCATCTAGGATCGTGGAGCTACCGAGTGCAAGAGAGAGGAGGGTACTCGATCGAGCATCAAGGTAAGCTCACTACACTCGTAGGATCGACGGTGCGTCGGCTAGGTGAGAGATAGCCATTAGAGCTTGCTTGAAACGCTTGAAAGAATAAGCGGTCCGAGGGTCTTGGCGGTTGAGCAAAAGCTCCCACATTTTGGTTCCATTGCCGGGACCAACGGATTCAAGCTTGAGCACTTGCGCGCCTCATATCGAGCATCGAAGTAGGGTATTCATCCCCAAAACGGAGCTTGAGATAGGTAGGAAGTTGGGTGTTTTCGATCTTCAGAACAGGTGAGTATTTTAGGATATTCTGGTTGTCTGATGATTGGAAAACATGGAGAAACTAGTTCAATGTTTTGCTTTCGATTTATGTTGTGTTTAGGGTAGATTAACAGTAAGAAATCACATACGAAGAGGCAGAGGGTTGCTGCTGTGAAACAGGGAGAAAATCCGAGAAAACAGGGGGAAAAATGGAGGAAATGCGAATGTAACTGCGTAGGAAACGCCAGGAGAGTGATCTGTAGTGTTCAGGGAAGGACCAGCAGGGTATAAATTTTGGAAGGGCAAGAGAACCCCCATTTGCAACCAACGGAGAGAGAGAGAGAGAGAGAGAGAGCTTGGCGACCGTCCGATCAACCAGGGCACGGAGTGACATTGCATTCGGCCCCTCACCACCCCAACTCCATCGCTGGTGAATTTCGTGGTCAATAGTAATAGACATCTAGAGATTTGGGCGAATCCGTGTGCACAAGCTCGTCAGGCCAGTGGACTCAGACATCGACCCAGTGTCCGATTCCCAGAATCGGACGCCCGGACAATCGTCCGATCGGACCAACCCGTCCGACTCGGACGCTCGGACTCTGACGCTCATCCGATCGGACCGCTCGGACCAGTCCATAATCGGACGCTCGGACAACCGTCCGATCGGACCATCCTGTCCGATCGAACGAATCGGACCAACCCGTCCGATCGGACGAATTAAGACACATCACCAATCGGACCACCTGCCCGGTCCGATTCCCAGAATCTGACCCGCCCATAATCGGACCACTAGGATCGGACACTCGGACCAGTCTGCCTGATTCTAGAAATCGGACCAGCCCAAAATCAGACCCCCCTTGTCCAATTCATTGAATACTTGCCTATCCGATTTTTGAGAATCAGACACTCGGACTTAAGACTGCCACTCAGCCCTGATACACCTGGTCCGATTCCCAGAATTGGACCATTGGTAAATCGGGACACTGGTAAATCGGACGCTGGTAAATCGGACGTCCGATTCCCAGAGTCAAAAAAAAAAAACTTGACCCATCCAGGGACACACTGGGGCACTCCCCCAGCGACCCACCCCCGCATGAACAACAGGAAGCACCACAAGACCCTAGAACCCGTTAGAATGGCCAGGACTGGAGTAGCAAAGCCTATCAGGCCCGAAACGAGCGAGAGTGAGTAAGACGCCGGGGAATTTCTTGCAGCACTCATGTTGAATTTTTGCACTTGAAGTACACTTAGGAAAGCTAAAAGCCTGATTGAGCACAAGTGCACGAGGAACAACACACTCACGAGTGACCATAAGTTGAGCACTGCATTCAAAAATTAAAGGAACTCACTCAGATAAATCGCTTAAAAAAACCCACCAATAAGAGAAGACCCAAGGTATAGGCAAACGCGTGAAGCGCAGGGTAGAATCAAGCAAGGAGCGTCAACGACAAGGATCTGTCTCACGACCGGTTAACCTGATCAAGAGCACAGCGAGGCGCAAGAATTCAACCATGATAGAGGAAGGCTCAGACCATTGGTTTACCGAGGAGCTCGATGTGAGCGCATTTCCAGATGCTATACAGCAGATGGTGAGCAGTTACGATACGCATGCCCAGTACGAGCACCGTGGCAGGACGGCAGATGCAATCATTGCAGACCTAGAGGAGGAGAGAAGGATAGCCCACAAGGCATTGCAGGGCATAGCCGAGTATAATAGGGATCAACAAGCCAGGAGCCTAAGGCAAAGCATGGAGCTGCATGAGGTGCAGCGAGTGCTGAACTTGGCTGGCCGAAACCAGACAGACCAGGAAAGAGCACTAGAGGGAGACCTAACGTTGAGCGAGCTCCTCATGAAACGGCTGCTAGATAACACCGCAGTAGAGCAGAGTGCCACTACACTAGCGACGTCGCTGCTTGCAGGATTAGGGGCAAACCAGGGCTCAAAGAACCAAGTCAAAATACCGATTGTTGCCAAGCAACTCGACAAGTACCAGCCACGTGACGATCCGTACAGCTTTGTTGAGCAGTTTGAGCAAGTCTGTGAAGCCAATGGCCTCAACGACCAGACTCAACGTTCGCAAGCATTCGGACTTTGCTTAAGCGATAAGGGTAGGACATGGTATACAAGTCTAGATGTCGTAGAGCGAGCCAATTTCAACAACCTCAAGGATCTCTTCGTCAAGAGATTTGCCGAGCCCGGATACTCCGACAACCTGCTAGTACGCTTGATGAATGTCAAACAGAAGGAGAAGGAGGACATCCGCGACTATGTGACCCACGTGAGAAGTCTCTTTAAGAGAATCCCCTTGGGTGAGTGACCGACGGACAAAGCAGTATCAACTGTATTCATCAGCGGAATTAGAGATGAGGAGTTGTACAAGGCATTGGCAAGCAATTCAAGCTTGCAGTGAGACGTGGTGGCCAGGGTTTTTGAGGAAGCCATCAGAGTCGATGAGCTGAAAGAGCGAAGCTCTAGGAGCTCAACTCTAGAAGAGACTAACCCGTGAAGCATAGATCGAACGTCAACCTCTAGCGAGTGATCAAACCCATCATCCCAAGATAAGGGGAAGACCACCGAGACAGACCAAGGCTTCCAAGGCTTGGCCGAGGTCAAGATGGAATTGGCCAAAATACAAGACATGTTGAGGCGACCGACGCGTCCGCACATCCAGTGCGTGTACTGTGGAGGAAACCACCTGCCAGCAGAGTGTCAAGACCCTAGGTCAAGACCTTGCGCTAACTGCGGTAGGTTCAGCCACGATGCCGCACACTGCAGACTACCACGAAGACTACCATACGCGCAACCCTACGACCAGCCTTATCCGACTAACAGGCCGCAGTCATTCTTCGGACGGGGAGCCCCGCTAGCCCTACCTGCGCCTAATGATATGAAACCAATTGTCCCTAGGCTGGACATAAATCCTACCAGCATTCCTAGACCGCCTGGTCCCTATGTGACCCACCCACCGAGTGACGCTCCCGTACACTACGTGGAGAAGCCCATTGACGAAGAGACCTACATATACCCTTACGTCTCGCATGACGACGAGGGCAACGCGGTCCTCATGGATTATCGACCCGTGCCGGTGATGGCATTAGGACGAGGACGGGGTAGAGGCCTAGGAGGGCAGCCACAGGATCCGGTCACTTGTTGGACTTGTGGACATCCCGGTCATGTCTCATCGCGCTGCCCCGAAAGAGAGCAGCAAAATAGGGACAAAGCTGACCAAAGGTGCGCAGAGTGCGGAATCACCCATCTTTTCATAGACTGCCCAAAACGGAAGTTGCCCTCCGGTTCACCTAATTTTCCATCTGTCCCATTGGGGCTGTTTGGTGTTGAAAACCCCGATCGGGAGGCCACACCTATTCCCTTGCGAGTTATGACCCGAGCACAAACGAAGCAGGCTGACATCTCTCTGCCAAGACCTAGCAATCTTGACGCGATCTTAGTAGGAAAGAAAAGCCGTAGGCGGAAAAAGAAGAGATCGGAAGCTAAGGTCGCACTAAAAACCGACAGTATTACGACCTTACCTAATGGGAAGAAAGTCTCAGACGCAAAGGCAGAGACTTCAGCCCCTAAAACAGCCCAAAAGGGAAGCTTTAAGATAGGGGAATACCCACACCCCAACCGGCAATTAGAGGCCATAGAAAAGGTGAAGGAATGGGTGAGGGAGGCTCAACAGCACCTCAAAGATGTTGAACCGATCACGGAGGACGAGATCGATGATCTCTCCAGCATAAGCACACCAATGTCACCGCTCGGCCGAGGCTACTATGCCACAAGCAGTGCCATTGAGGCCAAGCCTAGATGCAACAGAGCCGCAGATCAGCCCCGCGGCCATTGGCCCGGACAGTCTAGGCTAAAGGAAGGACGAGTGTTTAGCAATCTCTTGACCACACTAGTGACCACCCCTGTAACGTTTGGCCTGGGAGATCTGCTTGAGCAGCACCCTGCCCTATGGCAAGACCTCAAGCAGTGGATCGAGGGATTGCAAGAGCAGGCCACGGCAGATCCTCAAGTCCAAGATGCAGAAACACAATTGCCAAGTTTGACGCTACACTCTGGGCCTAAATCCTTGCACGTCAATGCCTTCTGGGAGGGCTTGGAGATGCACGCAGTCCTACCGGTCCTAGCCCTGGGGGACGCAACGAGGAAGGGAATTGTAGACACAGGAGCTGGGGTTACTGTGCTTAGCCACGCAGTGCTGTAGACATGGGAAAACCCGCCAGGTCGAAGCTTCTCAGTTTAATGTCACGCTAGCAAATGGTATGCGAGTGAAGCCATTCGGGGTCTTGAAGAATTGGCCAGTAAAGATTGCAGGAGTCCAGTTCTCTGTCGCCTTTATAGTCATGAAGGGAGTGGACTATGATATCCTATTGGGTCGACCCTGGATGCGCAATGCTAGAGTCATCGAAGATTGGGGTAACAGCTTGATCTTCCTTGGCAACCGAACTGACGCCGTGAGAATAGAGATGGACACTTGGAAGACCTCACCAGTCGACCTAGACGCCATCTCTACTATGCTCAAAGGGAACACTCAGGTTAAGGAACCCTATGGGTCCTTAACTAAGTATATCCCATGCCCAGAGGACGAGCGGGATTGGATGCACATTCTCGCTACACTTGACCTGCCGTTCTCACACCATGAGGCGTATGAGCAGGCTATCAAAACATTTGGCAAGCCAAACGAAACACTCTCTACACCTATCTACATGATGGCAGCAAGCCTCCATGAAGGGCCTAAGCCTGTCATCTTCCAAGTACCTTTAGCAAGAGGGAACTCCAGGGAATACTGGAGCACTTAACAGACCGCAACTGGCAGGCAACGTAGCCGCCAACCTCAAGCCACTCCAGAACCTCTTGGAAGAGTCCGAGTGGAAGTAGACCAGGGTACACGAACTGAACCTCAGGTATAACTAGGATTTGGTTCCCGACCAACAAGACGAGGCAGAGCAAGCCGTGGGAGATGATGAGCAGTCGAGCGATAAAGATTCCTGTGATGAATACAAAGATTGCCAATCCTTCGGTGATGAAAGTGAGGGTGAGGTGGATACCATAAATACGACACCGAAGGGCGAGAAATTGAGCAGATATGGGCAGATGCTAAGCCGCAGAAGAGATAGGCCCTTAGAGTGGACCAAGGAGTTATGTGTACGAAATGTGATCGTGCTTGGTTGGAACGAATAGGAGCAGTAGACCTTGAGCAAGTCGGCCTAGCCCAACCAGGAACGACAGCACTGCTTAGAACCGAATTGCCATCTGAACTGCGGCCACCAGGGGAGACCACCTCCTCTAGTGAAAATGGGGGGTTTAACTCTAAATCGGAAGTCACTTCGGATAGTGACCCAGAAATCCCTAGGCCACCCATGACCAGACGCACCAAGGGGGACTTACCTGTCCACCTAAGGCGTAGACGGTTGCGGCAGGATGAGGCAAAGCGTCCCAAGGATGCACGATCAGAGGAGAAAAGGAAGCCGCAAGACCTCCCTAAATGCTTCTCTAAATTCAAAAAAGGGGACAGGGTAGTGGTTCTGCCAAGTGCCAAGCACCAAGGGCAAACCAGCGAACCAATCGAGGGGCCAACCAAGGTCAAGGAGGTAAACCTAGCCCTGGAAGGGGAAGTGCCCTGACCAGTGTTCATTGCCGAGGACTTGACTATTGAAGAAGACTCTAGTCTTGTCACTCTTTTGCAGGAGTACATAGACGTATTTGCTTGGTCCTTAGATGAGCTACAAGGGGTAGATCTGAGTGTTGTGACTCACAACATACCCATGACGTCGGATGCAACGCCGGTCAAGCAGCGACCGTACCCCATGAATCCAAAGCACGCTCATGCTGTCAAGGAGGAAATCGACAAGCTGATGAGAGCTGGATTCATTTACAAAATTGAGCACACAGACTAGGTGTCACCTATAGTCATTGTGATGAAGAAAAACGGCAAGATTTGAGTGTGCATCAATTACAAGAAGGTGAACGCTGCTACAAAGAGAGACAACTACCCCTTGCCGTACACCGAGCACATGCTTGAGAGAGTGGCAGGTAAGGAAGCCTATAGTTTCCTGGATGGCTTTTCAGGGTACAATCAGGTGCAAGTGCATCCTGCAGACAGGCCTTCGCCACTGAGTGGGGCGTCTTTGCGTATGTAGTCATGCCCTTTGGGTTAACCAATGCCCCCGCCACCTTCCAACGCCTTATGTGCACCATATTCAAGGACATGCTTCGCAAGGAGTTGGAGGTCTTTGTGGATGACCTGTGTGTCCATTCGACCTAGATTGAACACCTAGACAAACTCCGCGTGGTCTTTGATTGGTATCGCTTATACCGTCTCTCCCTGAACCTCTTGAAATGTCAGTTTTGGGTGAAGCACGGATGCATCTTAGGACACATGGTGTCAAAGAACGGCATTGCCATGGACTTCTCGAAGGTCAAAGTTATCGTTGACCTTCCACCCCTAAGTAACTACAGGGGACTTCAATGCTTCTTAGGTCACACAGGATACTATCGGCGGTTTGTACTGAACTACGTGCTGATCGCTAGGCCATTGTACAAGCTGCTAATTGTCTTCGAGTGGACCGAAGCATGCCAACGCACGTACGAAGAATTGAAAAAGGCTCTAACAACGGCACCTATTCTACGAGCCCCAGACTGGACCATTACTTTCCACGTACACATTGACACCTCTAAGTTTGCCGTGGGGGCAGTGTTGTGCCAACCTGGTGAGCATAACCTAGATTACCCAGTAAGTTTTGCTAGCAGGCAACTCACTGAGACGAAGATGAATTATTCGACAATGGAAAGGGAGGGATTAGCCATGGTGTTCGCCGTGAAGAAGTTCCGGCATTACCTGCTGGCCACCCCCTTCACCTTCTTCGTAGACCATCAAGCCCTGTTCTATTTAGTGAACAAACCTTGTGCTACAGGACGTATAGCTCGATGGCTTCTCCTGCTCCTAGAGTTCAATTTCTCCGTGGTGGTGCGGAAGGGAAAACAACATTACATGGCTGATCATTTGTCCCGTATACCCACAGGAGAAGCCGCTGGACAAGGCATCATGGACGAGTTACCGGACAGCCACTTATTCCATATGTCTAGCGAAGGAGACCTATTTAGGGCCGATCTGACACCATACTGGGCAGACGACATAGTCCAAGTGCTCGAGCATGGGCTGCCCGAACGACCAATAGAACGGGCACGGCTTAGGCGCTTGATCCTGAAAATCCAGCCCTACCAGCTGATTGCAGGCCAACTCTATAGGCTGGGGCAAGATGGATTGCTACGTAGGTGCGTATGTGAGCATGAGATGCACGATGTGCTCTTAGAGGCACACAACGGTATTGCAGGAGGACACTTTAGTGGAGACACGACAGCACGGAAGGTGCTGCAGTCCCAGCTATGGTGGCCCACACTTTTCCGCGATCCTACACAATTCGTCAAGCATTGTGACGAGTGCCAACGAACAAAAGTCCCGATTCGTAAGGATCAGATGGAGTTAACCCTTGTTATTGCTCGCCAACCTTTTGAAAAATGGGGGATTGACTTCATAGGACCCATCAGCCCCGTGGCGCAATACTCACAAGCCAAGTACATCGTGGTGGCCACGGATTACCTCACTAAATGGGCAGAGGCGAGAGCCATACGGAGAAATGATGCTAGGACATTTGCCAAGTTCTTATGGGAGCAAGTAATCTCGCGCTTTGGTTGCCCCATCAAACTGGTTAGCAACAAGGGAACACACTTCATCAACGAAGTGATAGCCCATCTCCTATCTGCTTTTCTTATCATCCATCGCAAATCCTCACCATACTACCCTCAGACTAATGGCCAGGCAGAATCAACCAACAAAATTCTCATCAATGTCCTGACTAAAGTGGTCTCAGCCTCACGAAGCGATTGGGATAACAAGTTGATGGCAACCTTGTGGGCCTACTGAATAGCTTATAAAATGGCCGTCGGTCAAACACCTTTTAGGCTGACCTATGGGACTGAAGCCATTCTCCCATTAGAATTCTTCATCCCTAGCCTGAGAATAGCGCTCCAAGAACGGTGGGAAGAGAAGGAAGCATGGACGCAACGCTTGGTTGAGCTGGAACGCCTATCAGAGATTCGTCTTCTAGCCATCCACGCACTTATCTGCGAGACAGCCCGACGCAAAAGCTGGTTTGACAAACATGTCAAGCAATGGGAGTTTGAGCAGGGTGACCTAGTGCTCCTCTACTCAGTTAAAGGACATAAGCAAAAGATGAAATTGAGAGGTCTCGCACCCTTCAAGGTCCGGGCAATCAGCCGAACTGGTAATGTCGAGCTTGAGACACTGGATGGTGAAAGAATGGGCTTCTTCAATGGCAGCCGTGTCAAGAAGTACTACCCGCCCACTCATCCTTTGCATAAGCCACCAATGGTAGAACCACCCGTCAAAATACGAGTACCCACAATTACACAAATCTACGAGAATGAGGAGGAGCCTGTAGAACCCGCCCACCTCCGTTAAACGGTCACTGCCAAGCAAACGTGCTTCTTCAACGCCCTGATTGATGAGGGGACGTATTTCAATGTTTTAATGCACAAGCATTGAATCCAGCTCGGCAAGCCAATACTTCATCCCACAATAGCCAAATTAAGCCCATACGGGGCTCAATCCTACCCGCTTCTCGGCACATGCCGAGTCGCCGTTTCTATCGAGTTTGAAACTATCCCCATGCTGTTTTACGTGTTGCCAAGTACCATGGATGCAAGCACAGAGTCATTGCTCGGGCGAACCTTTAAAAAGTAGACTCACTGCTATGTTGATTATGAGTCGCAGCGCATCCACTTAACGATCGGTAATGTGCGTATTGTCACGACTTTCAGCAAGGGCCTCGTAACCCTATCACCGCTCACAGGGCCACCGATAGAAACAGCCATAGGTAGGACTAAGGAGGGGGGTCATGCATATCTGTCGCACCCAAATCCCCATAAACCGCAAGCCGCAGCACCCAAAGCAAAACCCCAACAACCTCACTTGCAATGGGTACCTAAGTAGCCTCGAGAACCACCTAGAACTAGACACGCATGTCTGCATAAGACCTACAAATCTAAATCTAGGAAACCAAGACGCCATCACTGCAAGTGCCGCATGATTAAACAAATATGGGTCCCTAAAATCCTCCTGCGTGCACAAGGCTACTATGAGGGGAATGCCTCGCTGTGGATCCCTAAAATCCCAACTACCAAAAGCACTAGTTCTATGTCGACCTCGAGTCTGATCAGTCCCCTTGTCCCCCGACGCCTCAAGATCATGAATCGCAGTGCTCACCCCACTCATCCGACCCCTCTACGCATCAACCCAAGAGAGTCGCACATGCCTATCGGCCCAAACAACGACCATCACCACAAGTGGCATCATCCACCCAAGTCAACCTACCACTCCACAGCCTAGCTGACTGCAGTAGCATAACTGCTGAGATCAAACCCGATCCATCCATCTTGCCAACAACCAGGTTGCCGACTCAAACGGACCCCCAGCCGCAACTCTGTACTGTCAAAACCTCCAGTTCCAGCAAACCTCAACCACCCGTCGGCCTTAAGCCCTCCTATGAACGAAAGTCATTTCTAACGCTGGCCGCTGACCTTGTAGAGGACACTGGAGATGATGTGGTGGACTGCATCAAACAGCTCAATGCCACCTTTGTTGCACTGGCCCTCAGCTATGACCGCCTAGACTTGGGTCTATTAGCAAAACCCTTTGCAACAGACGTGCGCAATATGCCTTGCTCTTGGGAGACTTTTGAATTCGCCTTTGCACAGGCTTCTCGCTCTGCCGCTTAGATGCTCGCTAGCGAGGTCTCCAAAGAGCAAGCCATTAAGCAATGCCTCATCACATCACTTGACCCATGAACAACGTCTACCATCACTGACCAAGAGAGCGCAAGGTTATCCCACCTGGCGGATATGGGATCACCCTTCTTGAAGCAGTGGTACGCTCTTAGGTTGCAATGGGAAGTCGACGGATGTCGCATAATGACCAACGCCGAACAACACCGAGCCATCAAAACGGCCGAGTATGATCCCATCTATGTCGCGCCTACCTTGTATAGAGTGTTAACCACTCTTCGGGCGATCATATCTCAGGGCACCCCTATCTTGACTGCCTCTTAACAAAGGAAGAGCTCCACATCGCAAGTCAGGTCGACTCCGATGATTTGCACACAGATGTCCTCACGTACATCACACATGTAGGCATTCGACCCTGTGACCTGGACTGCACTGCACAACTGAAATATAACCCCAACTTCTACGTTTGGCTCCTACACAAATAAACATGAACACCTTGGCCCCACAACCTCCAATCTTGGGACGGATTCTTCTTTTCCAAAAGGGGGAAGGGGCAGTAAGGGGATAAACGAAATAAAATCTAAAAAGTAAAAATGAAAAAAATAATTAAAAAGTAAACCAAGTGTGAAATGCTCAAAATTAAAATGCAATATAAAAGGAGGTGATAGAAGTCTGGAAGGAAAAGTTAAGGCTATGGGCAATAAAATCTGCTATGCTTTTGGTCGTCTAGCAAATTAGTTGCCAAAAAATACTAAAGAGGGAAATGGCTAAATGTGCAGGTGGCGACCATGGCAAACCAGGACAAAGCAGGCAAGCTCCCCTTCTCGGAGGAAGAACAAGTAAAGTACGGCCTCACGGTGGAAACAAGAGCTTTCAACCAGTTAAAGTTCCGCCACGTATTCAACCTAGAAGACGTAGTCATCGAAGAACCGGCGGTACGTCAAATTATAGAGCAGTGCCACCTACAGAAGTACCTGGATACAGTGGGCCGGAGGATAGACTACACCCTGTGCGCTGATTTCTTGCGTACCTTCAACAGAAACAGGGGCACTGTCACGGTGCGTGACAAGGAAGCTACCAGACAGGTGCAGATCGAGCTAACCCCCGAGCTGGTGGAAAGGGCACTAGGGCTGCCAAATAAGGTGGAAAGGAAGCCAAAAAGAGACATCTATGCCATGTTGGGGATGGATAAAGTGAAGGTTCACACCAATGACAAAATTAGCCTAACGGACATCCCCAACCAAGAAATTCAGCTGGGCAAAGATGGTGCACGCCCTGTTCTCAAGCCAGAGGTACAACAGCATTATGACCCGAATCAATGTACCTCTGCTCGATAGCATCGCGGCACAATCACTGGACGAGGTGAACCTCAATGGGTTCGTAAGAAAGACAATTGAGGCTTCGGCAAAGGCCCTGGCGATAGGAGGAAGAGCCGTGGCAGGAGAGTCCCCGTCATCTCGATCGACCCGCAGAGCCTCATCCTCCAAGGCCTCCACCATAGGGTTTGGAGGTGTCCTTACGGCAATCATTCAAGAAGCGATAGGGCAGGGACAAGCAGGAGAAGACAAAGAGGGAGGTGACGAGGAAAGTGGTGAATCACCATCACAGTCCTAGCCTCACACGGAAGAGCAGCAGAGGTCGTCTGATGAAACGGAAATGGACACCGATGAGGAGGGAGAACCCCAGGCTACACCACAAAGGCAGGCGGAACAACGAACTAAGGCCCTACATGGAAAAAGAGAGGAGGAGCGAAAGAAGAAAGAGAAGGAAGATCTGGAATGGGCCCAAAGGGAGTCGGTAAGGGATGAGGAGGAAAGAAAAAAGAAGGCCGAGGAGGAGCTGAGAAGGAAGGAAGAGGAAGAATTGGAGCTGGCAACCCGTCGCTCCATCGAGGAACAGCAAAGAAGATACGAGGAAGGAGCAGAGGGTCCGCACCAACCTGAGGCACCTGGTCCCAGTACCGGTGTGTCGAAAATTACGCCCCTGCCCCCTGCAGAAGGAAAAGGAAAGGACCTAATCAGGCTAGCTTCCCCTCTCCTCATACCACCCATGCAAGCCACCCCTATCATGATGACACCCCTTGCCACCGCCACCCGAGGGCACACCCTAAAAGTCGACGAGAGCAATGTGGTCATCTGGCTGCAGTTTCTGGTGGAAAGGGAGCTAGCAAGGGAAGCGGCCGTGGCCACCCCAGCTTCAAGAGCCAAAAGGGCAGCCACGGACGAACTGGAGCCAAGGTCGGAACTGAAAAGGAAAAAATTAGAAGAGGTCACCACCACTATGACCATACCCCACCCCCCACCTCCAGCAGGCCAATATGACGAGTAGGTGAAGGAGCTGCTCGTGCAGTTGCAAAGGGCCAGATAGGAAAGAATCACAGGCCGCTATCCAGCTGGAAAGAATGAAGCAGATAACAGAATATCAAAGGGAAATCGTTGTGCTCAGGGAGGAAGCCATCATTAAGGAGGCGAAAGAATTAAAAGCCCTGAAGGAACGTGACGCTGCTTGGGAGGGAAGAAGAAAAATCTTGATGGAGCGTCTCAACGGGGAGAGGGAAACGAATGCCCACCTTCGGCGCAAAAATGATCAGTTATCTGCAGTCAACCTAGAAGCGCAAAGCCAACTTGACAAAATCAGACAGGAGGCTACAGAGCTGGACCAATTAAGGACATAACAGGTGCGAAGGATGCACGTGAAGCTGGACAAGCTCAATGTGCAAATTGCAGAGGAACACCAGGAGCAGTCCCGCCTCCACCGTGAGCTCGAGGCCCAGCAACAACAACTCATGGCAATGACCCTCCATCAGGGGGAGAGCCTGAAAGATATGGAAAGAAGGGCAAAAGAATGGTCAGATCATAACGAGCATAGAGTACGGGACTTAGCACGCCAACTAGCCAAGGCCGAAGGAGACAGGGTGCTGGCTGAGAATCAAGCAGAAACGGCCCAGCTCTCCATGATAGCCTAGCAACACACCTTTCTCAATACGATGCTCCATGCCACCAGACCAGAAGGAGATGAAGCCAATGATCAGCTGCAAAGGAAACTAACCGTTGTGCGCAGAGCTCTCACAGCAGACCTGCACGTGCTGCTGCAGCTAGGAGGCCCGCCGCAGAGCCTAGAAGAGCAGAGAAGATATCTTGCATAGGTAGGCCTGACGGCGCAAGAGATAGATGACCTCGGTTTCACAGAGGAAAAAACACAAGAAGACGAGCAAGCAGAAGGGGGTGAATCGGAGACCTCAGGAGGAGGAATACGTCCCACCACCCCCTCAACCATAACAAGCCGAAGTGCAGCCCCTCGATACATCTACCGAGAGAAGAGCGGCCCAAACCAACCGTAGGAAAGAGATGGTGGAGAAGGCAAGAAGAAAGCTGAATGCCAGACCTGTCCCAAGACAACCTGCCCCTCTCCTACTGCGCACCCAAGATTCCCCTACTGAATTCTGTGCCGAATTGATTATCTGGGAGCAGCAGGAGTATAACCGCGACCCCTTCGACTTGCGCTTTGAGTTTCCCACGGCCTTGAATAGGGTACTGCCCATTCAACTGGTGGAGGATGTCATTGCCATGGGGGCAAGGCTCAAAGCCAAGTGGTTAGCGGAGCGTGAGGCTCACCCAACTGCTTGGGGAGCCGAGGACCGTGAGTTTTGGCAAGATAAAGTCCTCTAGGTACCTAGATCAGTGAAAGGCTATAATTGCCAACCCATCTGGAGGAGACACATTTTTGACGTCAACGTGGAAGCGTGGATGGCATTTTGCAACACCCTCCCTTTAGAGAGAAACGACCCCACTTTTATGCCGTATCCTCGAAGGGTAGGGGTTCATCCACGACAGGTTCGATTTCCCCATCATCTATAATACCAATAGCACCTCCCATAGAAACGCCCTTATTTTCACCCTCCCTAACTTGTATAGCTCTATAGATAAATTTCTTAGCGAGTTTACCTCTTGCCCCGACCCCGCATTCATCACCACTTGTAATTATCTTGGGTTAATTAGGATCCTAGTCCACCAAGAGCCCGCATCCCAAGAACGCCACCTCCCACCCCTCTATTTTGACCCCAACGCCATAGACAGCAACACCATGACTCGCCTCATGATGCGTGCTTCTCTTTTGCCATCTTTCTATGGTGCACTACTCGAAGACATGAACGACAGCAAATTCACCCAGTGCAACCACCCCTTCCTTTCTACCACCGCCCTCAAAACCCACCTCCACATCAAAGGCTACTTGTTGAGTCAAAATTTCCTTAATAAGGCCCCCTACCCTCCACCAATCCCTACCCACTATTCAGATGACTAGGAGTAAACTCCTGTCATGCCCTTGTACCGCTTGCCTCCATGTATACGCCTCCTCATGCTATTATATATATATATTTAAAAAGGATGGAAAGACACCACAATCACCGCACCTAGGACCCTCCCTAGTCCCCCCCCCCCCCCCCCCCCACTTTACACTTAGGGCACATCAAGGGCAGGACGTTCAGATCTGTCACCCTAAGACTTGCACTGCACCACCAACAAAGCACAAACTGGGTCCTCAAGTGTGGGACATTACCAAGGGCTTTCCCAAGGTTAGACCCATCTCCCAGTTCCATTGGCACTGGCACCATGCACTACACAGTGAGACAGACACACCCCCTAGGAAGTGCACCACTTTCCCTGCATGCTATGTTCATGCTTCAAGAATGGGATGTTGGGTTAAAGGGGATCAACTACTACATCCTCCAATGACAAGGAATTTTTCCAGGAGTCGGACATGACCCCATTACAACAACTTCAGGAGCTTCGCTGCGAACGTTTCAATGGCTCAACGGATTTCATGTTGCCAGTCATCCGCCTATTGATGGCTGCCATGACTGAACCAAATCAAGCAGAAGGAAAACCCTGGGATGGGCTGCCATTGGCATAGATCTTGGAACCTCACCGTCCGATGATCCATGCCCACCGCCTCAAGATCTACGGATCCTTATTAACACCACAAGCCTGAAGACTTCCAACTCAAATTTGAAGATCCTCTACTCCCCGACAAGGGCTTTCAACCCAAGCCACGGCTTTTTAAGGCAAACAGTGTTCGGAGGGTTTCTCCAGAATAAATCCCTCCAATACCATCCTCCTAAGGGATTGCTTATTGTTTCAAGTGTTTCGGATACTCAAAAGACGACCGGCTCCATAGGGGTGTCAGAACAGTGAGAAAGATGCCTCCAATCGTCAGGAAACCTGAAGCACGCCGAAATCTCTCCTGGTCATCATCATCAAACTCCATCACTTCTCATTCACAAGCCTCAATGTCATCTACCCACCAGTTACACCTAGCAATAACATCATCTATTCCACTACTTTCCACCACAGTGCCACGGGACTGGCACTCGTTTGGGAGGGGGATAATGTTAACCCCAACACGAAGAAAGCAAAAGAAAAAAGAAAAAGAAAGTGGAAAAGATGCAGGGCAAAGACAGAAAAAAAATAGCCCGACTGAAGAAAGAAGAGGAAAAAAGACCAAAAGCGCAAGGGCAACCTTAACAGTCCAAGGGAAATGCAAAAGGGAAAAGGCGCATTTTAAAATAAAAAGGCATACCTTGAAATCTTGTAAAAGAGCGTCGGCGGGCTCTCACCCGTGCAATTTGTAAATGTAGACAGGCGCTGGAAAGGAAGCTAGGAAGATAGAAGGACAATGAGAAAAGGGACCTAGGCTAATGGCCGGCCATGTAAAAAAGGGGGATGACCACCCATGGAAATTAGGGCATGTATATAAAGTTGAAAAGTGAATGAGAAGCTCATTCTTTGGTGTGTGACAAAAGGAGTCTTCTTCTTCCTCTCTTCTTCTCTCCTTCTTGCTTGTGTATGCTCTTGAGAGAGGGAGTGTGAGAGTGTGAGGGAGTGAGTGTATGTGAGAGTGAGGGATCAAGAGGGTGAAGCTCTTCACCATCTCCTCTCCTCTTCTTCTCTTCTCTTCTCTTCTCTTCTCTTGCACGCGCGGCTATGGAGGATGGAGCTTGGAGATGGAAGAGGCTTGAGGATGCTTGAGCTAGCATCTAGGATCGTGGAGCTACTGGAGTGCAAGAGAGAGGAGGGTACTCGATCGAGCATCAAGGTAAGCTCACTACACTCGTAGGATCGACGGCGCATCGGCTAGGTGAGAGATAGCCATTAGAGCTCGCTTGAAACGCTTGAAAGAATAAGCGATCTGAGGGTCTTGGCGGTTGAGCGAAAGCTCCCACAGTGAACACTGCTACTAAGAGGGACAACTATCCATTGCCGTACACCGAGCACATGCTTGAGAGACTGGCAGGCAAGGAAGCCTACAGTTTTTTGGACGGCTTCTCAAGGTACAACCAGGTGCAAGTGCATCCTACGGATAGGCACAAGACTGCCTTCGCCACTAAGTGGGGCGTCTTTGCTTACATAGTCATGCCCTTCAGGTTGACTAATGCCTTTGCCACCTTCCAATGCCTCATGTGCTGAACTAGGCCATACAGGGTACTATCGACGATTTGTATTGAACTATGCATTGATCGCCAGACCTTTGTACAAGCTGCTAATCGTCTTCAAATGGACCGAGGCATGCCAACGAGCATATGAAGAGTTGAAAAAGGCTCTAACCACAGCACATATTCTACGAGCCCCAGATTGGACCATTACTTTTCACGTGCATATCAATGCTTCTAAGTTTGCCGTGGGGGCAGTGTTGTGCCAACCTGGCGAACACAACTTAGACTATCTAGTGAGCTTTGCTAGCAGACAACTCACTGAGACGGAAATGAACTACTCGATGACATAAAGAGAAGGATTAGCCATGGTGTTTGCTGTGAAAAAATTCCGGCACTATCTATTGGCCACACCTTTTACCTTTTTTGTGGACCATTAAGCCTTGCTCTATCTAGTAAACAAACCTTGTGCTACAGGACGCATAGCTCGGTCGCTCCTTCTGCTCTTGGAATTCAACTTCTCTGTGGTTGTACAAAAAGGAAAACAACACTACATGGTTGACCATATGTCACGCATTCCCACGAGAGAAGCCGCTGGACAAGGCATTGTTGACGAACGCCCATCTATTTAACCTGTCCAGTGAGAGAGATTTATTCAAGGTTGATCTAACGCCATATTGGACACATAACATAGTCCAAGTGCTTGAACACGAACTGCCTGATCGACCGATAGAAAAAGCCCGACTTAGGTGATTAATCCTTAAGATTCAGCCCTATCAGCTGATTGCAGTCCAACTCTATAGGCAGGGGTAAGACGGATTGCTGCGTAGATGCGTATGCGAACATGAGATGCACGATGTGCTCTCAGAGGCACATAGCGGCATTGCTGGAGGGCACTTTAGCGGAGATACGACAACACGAAAGGTATTACAATCTCAACTATGGTGGCCCACGCTTTTCCGTGATGCAGTGCGATTCGTCAAGCATTATGACAAGTGCCAATGGACAAAAGTCCCGATTTGCAAGGATCAGATGGAGTTGACCCCAGTTATTGCACAACAACCCTTCGAAAAATGGAAAATTGACTTCATAAGACCCATCAGTCCAGCAGCACAGTATTCACAGGCCAAGTACATCATTGTGGCCACGGACTACCTCATGAAATGGGCAGAGGCAAGAGCGACACAAAAAAAATACGCTGGGACGACTGCCAAGTTCTTATGGGAGCAAGTGATCTCGCGATTCGGCTGCCTCATCGAACTGGTCAGTGACCAAGGCATGCACTTCATCAACGAAGTGATAGCGCATCTCCGGTCCACCTTTCTCATCATCCATCGCAAATCCTTGCCATACTACCCTCAGGCAAACGGTCAGGCAGAATCAACGAATAAGATTCTTGTCAATGTCCTAACCAAGGTGATCTCAGCCTCACGCAGCGACTGGGACAACAAGCTGATGGCTGCTTTGTGGGCTTACCATACAACTTATAAAACGGCTGTTGGTCAAACCCCCTTCAGGCTGACCTATGGATCTAAAGCAGTTCTACCATTAGAATTCTTCGTTCCTAGTCTGAGAATAGCACTTCAAGAACGATGGGAAGGGAAGGAGGCATGGACGCAACGCCTGGTCGAACTCGAATGCCTCTCAGAGACTCGCCTTCTAGCCACCCATGCGCTTATATGTGAGAAGTCCCGACGCAAGAGTTGGTTTGACAAGCATGTCAAGCAGTGCGACTTTGAACAGAGCGACTTAGTGCTCCTCTACTCAGTTAAGGGACATAAGCAGAAAATGAAATTTAGAGATCTTAGACCTTTCAAAGTTTGTGCGATCAACCGCACCACAGGCAATGTCAAGCTCGAGACCTTAGACGGTGAGGGCATAGGCTTCTTCAATGGCAGTCATGTCAAGAAGTACTACCCTCCCACCTATCCTTTGCATGAGCCCCCGATGTTAGAACTGCCTGTCAAGATACGAGTGGCCACAATCAGTCAAATTGATGATGAGATTGAGGAAGCCGTAGAGCTCGCATACCTCCATATCATAGTCACTGCAAAACAAACATGTGCTTTCAACGCTTTGATCGACGAGGGAGCAGACTTCAATTAACTCACGATCATTGGACTCAACTTGGCAGACCACCACTTCAACCCACTAATGCGAAATTAAGCCCATATGGGGCCTATTTCTACGCACTTCTCGACAAGTGCAGAGCTGCCGTTTCTATCGAGTCTGAGATTGTTCCAATGATTTTTTATGTGTTGTCAAATGCTAAAGACGCAAGCACGGAGTCGCTACTGGGGCAAACTTTCAAAAAGAAGACTCACTGCAATGTTGATTATGAGTCATAGTGCATCCACCTCGCAATAGGCAACGTTCACATTGTCACAGCTTTCAGCAAGGGCTGTGCAACCTCATCACTGTCTGCAACACCACCGATAGAAATATTCGTAACCAAGTCCAAGGAGGGGGGTAGTGCGTGGCCCCCACCTCCCAGATTTCATGAATCATAGCCCACAACAGCAAAACCTAAGGCCCAACAGTCTAGATTTCAATGGCAACCTAAGCAGCCGCAACCGCTGCCTAGGAGTCGATGCTTCTATCCTCATCAAACCAAAAACTCTAAACCTAGGAGGCCAAGATGTAGTCACAGAAAGCGCCGCATGACCAAGCAAAGATGGGTCCCTAAAGCCCTCTTGCATGCGCAAGGCTACTAGATGGGTAACACTTGGCTGTGGATCCCTAAGGACTACACGGCCAAAGGCACTACCCATACGCCGCCCTCAAGCTTGATCAACCCAAGTCCCATAAACCCTCCAAACCATAAGCCGTAGTGCTCTCCAAAACCACAGCCACTCGACTCGTCCACGCCTAAACCCAAGAGAGTCACATAAGCCTATCGGCCCAAACAACAGACTCCGTCACAAGAGTCATCACCCGACCAAGTCAATCCGACTCCCCAAATCCAACCTGAATGCAGCAGTCCGTCCGTCGTGGCTGCTCCCAATCCAAGCACCCCAACTGTAGACTCAAGAACACTCCCAACCACAGCTCTTCGTTGTCACAGGCTCTAGTTCTAGCAAACATCGACCACCCGTCGGCTTTACACCCTCCTATGAACGCAAATCCTTTTTAGTGCTGGCCGCTGACCTCGTTGAGGACACCGGGGATGACGTGGTGGAATGTATTAAACGACTAGACACCACCTTCATGTCGCTAGCACTAAACTACGACCGCTTGGACTTATGACTGTTGGAGGAACCCTTTGCAATTGAAGTTAAAACGATGCCATGCTCTTGGGAGACCTTTGAATTCGCATTCGCAAAAGCTTCTCACTCCGCTCTGCTGAATTGCTCAACAGCGAGATCTCCAAGGAGCAAGCCATCAAACAATGCCTCGTCACATCATACGATCAGCGAACCGCTTCTACTATCACTAATCAAGAAATCACAACATTATCAAAGCTCGCTGATACTGACTCCCCGTTCTTGAGGCATTTGTACACTCTTAGGTTGGAAATTAAAGGGTGCTGCATAATGACCGACACTGAGCAGCGTCACGCTATCAAAACAGCGGAATACGACCCCATATATGTCGCGCCAACCTCATATAGAGTGTTAACCACTCTTCGGGGCCGACCCATGGAAGAACATGTCAAATGACACCCCTAACTCGATCGCTTGTTGACTCAGGAAGAGTTACACATTGCTAGCTATGTCAACTCTAGTGACTTCCTAACAGATGTTCTCACATATATCACGCAAGTGGGGATTCGATCCTTTGATATGGACCACGAAGCTCACTTAGAATACAACCCCTAGTTCTATGATTGGCTCCTTCACAAGTAACTCCTACACCACCATACCGAACGCCCTTGCCCTTCTGACCCTAAATCCTAGGAAGGATTCTTCTCAAGCTGGAAGGGGAGAGGGTAAGGTGAATCAAATCACGCCAATCAAATCAAAATTAGTGAAACACATAAACATATATTATGAAAAACGGATGGGGTAGGAAAAAGGGCATGAAAACTTTGAAGTAAAGGGCAAAAAGTCAAAGTCTGAAAAGGAAAATCTACATTGGTTCTTAATGAATTCATTCAAAAAGCATAGAGTTTTTCTTTTTCAGCAATTAGCAAATTACTATGTGGGAAGCACTAATGAAATTTATGGTTTATGACAGGAACATAAAATGTTGCAACAAGGCCATGCCCACCGACTCCCGTTCACGGAGGAGGAAAGAGCGCAATATGGCATATCCCTAGAAAACCACGCCTACAATCAACTGAAGTTTCGGACCATTCAAAATATCGAAGGAGTAGTGTCGAAGGAGGAAGAAGCCAAGAGAGTCGTTGAGCAGTGCAACCTCACCAGGTACCTGGAGAAATTTGCGCAAGAGCCTGACCACACGAAGTGTGTGGAGTTTCTTAGGACATACGACCCCAACCAGGAGTGTGGCACCGTGATGGTGGGAAGGGCAGAAAATGCTAAACAGGTACAGCTGCACTTGAACCCAGCCTTGGTGGAGAAGGCGTTGGGATTGAAACTGAAGATAGAGAAAAAATAGAAAAGGGATGTCTACACCATGCTGAAAATGAAAAGAAAGGAGGTGCTAACCAATGATGGTATCAGCATCCACAACATCCCTGATACTGAAGCCAGGGTATAGGCAAAGCTAGTATACGCGCTCTTCTCCAGCCACCAGCGCTACAACGCCTTAATGCATCGAGTCAGCGTGCTTGTGCTGGAGAATGTAGCAGCCCACACCTTAGATGAAGTTGACTGGAATAGGTATGTTCGCAAAACCATCGACCAGGTGGCTAAAGCACTAGCTTTAGGAAATACGCCAGCAGGTGGAGAGTCTCCAGCTTCCAAGGCCATAGAAAGGAAGAAGGCCTTGTCCAAGGCCTCAGCATTTTGATTGCGCTCATCCAAGAGGCAGTAAAGGAGAGACAGAATGCAGAAGAATGAGAAGGAGAAATGTCGGATAGATCACCCCCTCACCAGGACAAAGAAGGGTCCACCAACAGAACCGAGACCGAGGATGAAGGGGAAGAACAGAAAAGCAAGAAGACAACCAAGAAACCCAAGAAGAAAATAGCCCAAAGGAAGAAAAAGGATCACGAAGGCCGCAAGAAGGAGAAAGAGGACTTGGAAAATGCCAAAAAGGAATCCCTTAAGGAGGCCAAGAAAAGGGAGAAGAAGAAGAAACAGGAAGAAGAAAAGGAAAAGGAGGAATTACAGAAGGCAAAGAAGGCGTGAAAACAGGAGGCTGAGGAGAGAAAAAAAGAAGGAAAATGAAGAAAAAACAAAAAGAAGGAAGAACACCGAAAAACAAAACCGGAAAGGCAAAGAAAAGCCGCCGAGGAAGAAGAGGAACTAAGAAGAAAGGAGGAAGAAGACCTGGCTGAGGCTGCACGCCGGTCTATCGAACAACAAAGCAGGGCAGATGAATTGGGGAATCTGAGCCCGCAAAGAGAAGGTCCTGGTTCTAACGCACAAGCACCGAAAATCGTGTCGCCCACTGCCATTCAGGCCAAGGGCAAAGCCCCAATTCACCTGATTCCTCCCCTCATGGTGCCTCCCACCGAACCAACCACCATCACCCCCAACATCCCGACGAGTGCCGATGTTTCGAATTTCGTAGCATGGATGCAATACTTCATCAACAAAGAAATGGCCCACGGACAAAGCACTGAAACTATGGCCACAGGGCAAAAGAGACCAACCACTGATGCAGAATCAAGGCAAGATCCTAAACGACAAAAGGTGGAAGCCTCGACATCACCAATCCACACAACGATGACGCCATCAACTAACTACGACAAGTACATCGCCGAGCTACTCTCCCAATTGGAGAAAGCTAAGGAGGAACGAATGATAGCTATGGAGTTGGCGGCTGAAAATGAGTCAATAGCTGGCTTCCAACTTGACAAAACTAGAATGATAGCCATGCAACAAGAGATCTTGGATCTCAAGCAAGAAGCCCAGACTTAGAGACTATAATATGATATAGTGATGGTTTAGACTTATGTACCGCCTTAATGAAACTAAGGACGATAGGGAAGAGCACTGGAGGCAGCTACTAGACAATGAAACATAGGAACTTGTGAAAGTGCAGAGACAACACAAGCTCCTGATCATGCAGTATGAGGAGCTCATTGCAAAAACCGCCACAGTCGAAGCGCTTATGGCTGAGCTCAATGCCAGGGACGAGGAAGGAAAACAGGACATGGAGCAGCAGTAGAACGAGATCGATTCCCTGACTGATCAGCTGAACTCCAAAAAAGAAGAACATGAGAAACTGGTCAAAGAACGGGAAGACCAAGAACAAAGGCTCACGACCCTGGCTCTAAGGCAAGGAGAGAGCCTAGAAGAGATGAACAAGAGAGTAGAGGAGTGGGCCACACAGAATGAAAGAAGGGTGAAGACACTGGCACGACGCCTTGCTTTGGTGGAAAAAGAGAAGGTCATCGCAGAGAACAAGGTAGAAGGCGCCCAGGTGGCCTTCGATGCCCAATAAAAGGCCTTCCTCAACACAATCATGGACACCACCCGCCCAGAGGAGGGAGAATCGTTGGAGATGGCACAAAAGAGGCTTAACATTGCACGCAGAGCCCTGTATGCAGGACTGTAGATGCCACCCCAACCTGTGGAGGTTAGATTGAGCCTGGAAGAGCAAAGGAAATACCTACTGCTAGCCAGACTAACCCCCCAAGAAATAGATGCCATAGGATTTGAAGAGGGAGCACAACAAGGAGACCGTTAAGGGCATGAAGTAGAACTCAAATTCGACATGGGCAGATTCAGAGAGGATGTAATTCCACAACCCCCCTCGTCGCAGTTTGAAGAGCAACAACAGGAGGATCCATCTGCGGAGAGACAAGCCGCTCTTAAAGAGAGATACATGAAGTTAGTCAAAGAAGCCAAGAAGCAGTTAAGGGCCAAGCCAGCCGTGCAGCCGTCCGCACCCCTCCCACCTTGCCATGATGACATCCTAGCTGGATTCCACGCAGAGCTAGTGGTTTGGGAGAGACAAGAAAAAGAAAAGGATCCATTAACCTTTAGCTTTCTCCTACCCAACAGCCTGCGGAGGGTCTTGTCGCTTAAGGTGATGGAGGAGGTGATCGCGATTGGTGGCCGACTAGGGCAAAAGTGGCTAGAAGAGAGAGAGAAGAGCCCCACCTCTTGGGGAACTGAAGAGGCCGACTACTGGCAAAACAAAGTTTTTGAAGTTCCACATACAGTACAGGGCTATAAAAGCCAACCCCTGTGGAGGAGGCGAGTATGCGACATTAGTATGCTCGCCTGGATGGCGTTTTGTAACACACTGCCCTTTGAGAGGAACAACCCCACATACATGGCACACCCTCGAAGGGCACGTGTGGATTTTGATGCCACCCTCCACGAGCGTCACGACTTTCCCATTATTTATAACTCCAATGTAGTATCCTTTGAACATGCCCTCCTCTTTAACTCAGAAAGCCTAGATGACTCTATGACGTGCTTCCTCGTAGATTTCTCTTCATGCCCCGATCCACCTTTTGTAACTACATGTAACTACCTTAGAGTACTTAAGCTATTACTTAAGCAGGACCCGACTCCACAAGAGCGCGGCCTGCCTCGCCTCTTCTTCGACCCTAACGCCATTGATAGCTCTGCCATGGCTCGTCTAATGATGAGGGCTAGTCTCCTCCCCTCTTCTTGCCTAGCCCTCCTAGAAGACGTGAATGACAGCTAGTTTACTAGATACAATCACCCTTTCCTCTCCACCACCTCTCTCCACGTCCGCATGAATCTGAAAGGATAAATGCAAAGCTACCAATTTTGGAGCAAATCCATCCGACCCCCTTCCCCTCCTCATTCAAATGAAGAGAATTAGGCCTTGGCTGTCATTCCACTATCGTAACTTCAAAAAAAAAAAGAAAAAAAAAAGTAAAAGTGAAGAAAAGAACAACATGAAAGGAAAAGCACGAAAAACGCTCTCCACTGAGACTGGAAAACATAGCCCACTTGCAAAAGCACTTACCACCACATAAAGCACGATCACTGTGTCAAGATTGTGGGAGAGAAGGAAGGAGTCTCACTTGAAGCTTTCTTGCTTGCACAATGGGGGAATACACACAAGGGTGGAGGCTGAAAACAGTTTTCCTCTTCTTAGTTGTGTAAGCCAAAAGAACTCTAGTACAAAGAAATAGAAGAACCCTATATATGGGTCTCAAACCAAACTCAACTAACTAAGGTGGCATACTAACTGAGCCACGAACTAGAGTAGATAAGGATAGCTATCATGTAGCTATTATTCATGGGCGGTGTACCAACCGCGTCTGCAACTACCAAGTCGGTGACATAAATACACAACGGTCACCCTGGTGTATCACGAGTGGAGCTCGATATCTCAACACTCCCCCTCGAGCTCAATCCCAATTCCTGCACACCAAGCAGGTCTCTGAACTTGCGCAGCTTCTCTGCGCCCAATGCCTTCGTGAATATGTCAGCTACTTGATCCTCTGTGCTGACATAAACTAGATCAATAAGACCTAGTAAAACCCTCTCTCGCACATAGTGATAATGCACCTCAATGTGCTTTGTTCTAGCATGATAGACTGGGTTATTTGCCAAGTGTATACTACTCATGTTATCACAATAAATGACAACTGACCCATCTGTAGACTGATGCATATCATAAAGTAGCTTATGCAACCAAGCTACCTCACATGCAGCCATTGCTGCACCCCTGTACTCAGCCTCTGTGCTCGACAAGGCAACTGTAGGTTGTTTCTTGCTGCTCCAAGTGACTGCAGCACTCCCAAAAGAGAACACATATCCACTGGTAGATCGTCTATCAGAAATACTACCAGCCCAATCAGCATCAGTGTATCCATGCAACTATATCTGAACCCCAATCTCATAAAATAGTCCATACTGCAATGTGGACTTCACATATCTGAGTATGCGTCTAGCCGCATCCAAATGTGGTTTCCTTGGAGCCTGCATAAACTGACTTACCAATCCAACAACATAGCTCAAATCTGGCCTGGTAATAGTCATATAAATCAAACTTCCTACTATGCATCTGTACATAGTAGGGTCTTTTAGAAGCCCACCTGCATCTGTGCTCAGCTTCACATTCTGCTCCAAAGGAACTGAAATAGGCTTACAGCCTGTCATCCCATATTTGGACAGCATGTCCAATCCATACTGCCTCTGCAAGAGCTGTATCCCACTTGGTGATCTAATCACCTCAATGCCCAAGAAATAACGCAGCTCTCCCAAATCCTTCATCTCAAACTTCTTTCTCTATTTTTCTCACATAAAGTGAGAAATCTGCCTTGGAAATCTGAAAGCCAATAGTGACAAGATACTGTCCTATCTTGTCAGACCATGCTCTAGGTGCTTGCTTCAAGCCATATAAGGCTTTCTTCAACCTGCAAACAAACTTAGGATGAATAGCATGCACATAACCTGGTGGCTGCTCCATATAGACCTCTTCTTGCAAATCACCATGCAAGAAGGCATTCTTTACATCCATCTGATGTAAAGACCATCCCTTTGATGCAGCCATAGCAATGACTGCTCTTACGGTTTCCATCCTTGCAACCGGACTGAATGTTTCTTCATAGTCAATGCCATATGTTTGTGCATACCCCTTGACTACTAATCTTGCCTTGTATCTGTTCACAAAACCATCTGCATTGTGCTTCACCTTATAAACCCACTTACAGCCAATTGCATTTTTACCTTTAGGCAAAGGTACCAATTCCCATGTAGCATTTGCTTCCAAGGCATCCATTTCTTCATCCATGGCTTTCTCCCATTTTTCTTTTCCCATGGCTTCCTCAAAAGAAGTGGGTTCTGGTTCCTGTATCACTTTAACCATATATGCATAGTGAATGGCTGTAAATCCATCATATTTCAGCATATCCACAGGATGCCTAGCTCTCGTAGACCTGCGCAAAGTAGGTTCACTCCCAGGTGCTCTCAAAACATCCCTAGTTTTCCTTACTCCAGGTGTAACAATAGAAGGAATACCCAACTCATCATCAATGCTCTGTTATGAGCCACTGGATTCACCATCCACATAAGAGTGACCTGCATTCACATCAAACATGGGCTGATCAACCTTCTCTTTTCCTTTTCGTGATACCTGCATACCACTATCTGCATTACTTTGAGAAGATTCTCATGATCTCAATCTGCTTGTCCATGGCGAAGAATGTGAACCACTGCTAGAGGACGCTCCAAGTCCACTAATATTTTGTGACTGCTGCTGTGAATTCTGTGCAGCATTACCATTTTGTGCATCTACATCATCAATCACATTTACTGGTTTATACCAGCTACTCATCTCATCAAAAACATCTCTGCTCACTATAAACTTACGAGTAGAAGGGTTATAGCATCTATACCCTTTTTGCTGCAGAGAGTAACCAATAAAGATGCACTTCTCAGCTTTTGGATCCAACTTGGATCTCAACTCATCTGGCACATGTACATAGGCAATGCAACCAAAAATTTTCAAATGAGAAATATCTGGTTTCCTACCAGTATACCTCTCCTCTGGAGTCATTCCATGTATTCCTGCAGTGGGTGTCATGTTCATTATGTAGACTGCTGTAGCAACTGCTTCAGCCCAATAAAAATCTGGCAAGTCTTTTTCATTGAGCATGGCACGAGATACCTCTCCAATATGCATGTTTTTCCTTTCTGCAATTCCATTTTGTTGTAGGGTATGACTGCATGAATATTGCTGCTTTATGCCATGCTCCTGCAAGAACTTTGCAAACTCATTTGAGAGGTACTCTCCCCCTCCATCTGACCTTAGGCATTTTATCTGCAGGCATGTTTCTTTTTCAACCATAGCTTTAAGAGTTTTGAAATGCCCAAAAACTTCACTTTTCTTTTTCATAAAATACACCCAAACTTTTCTGCTATAGTCATCAATAAAAGTGACAAAATAATGACAGCCTCCAAGAGATGCAGCTTTAGTAGTCCACACATCGGAGTGGATTAATTCCAATGGCTTCTCACTCTCTTGAACATGTCTAGGAAATGATTTCCTTGCCTGTTTTCCAAACTGACAGGCTTCACATACCTTATGCATTTTTGCAACCTTGAATTTGGGCATTTCTGCAACAATATTTTGGGCCTGCATTGATTTAAGTCGCTGTACATTAACATGACCAATGCGTTTATGCCAGATATCAATATCTGCAACTACACCGGTTCCATGTGCAAACATTGCTGCACTCAATTCAGACATGTCTGCATCCAATGTAAACATTCTGCCATTCTTATTTCCTTTTGCTATCAAGCGACCTTTATTTTTCATATCCTCAACAAAGCATCCATGAGGATTAAATCTGACCTGCAAGCCCTGCTCAACCATTTGACCAACAAAAACCAGATTCTTGGTGATATTCGGGACATGAAATACATTGGACAGGTATTTCTTTTTCCCATCCTGCATAGACAAATGAATTTTTCCAATCTGCACAATAGGATGTGCAGTATCATCACCAGTCTCCACAAATCCTGGTTTTTCCATTTTTCTTGCATCCTCCATCCATTCTGCATGACCTGTCATGTGGTTTGATGCACCTGAGTCAACATACCATACATCATTGCTTTCTTCTGCACTTGTCACAAAATTGTTCATGTGCTGCACCATAAACAAGTGCTCATTTCTGTCATCACCCTGTCTACTAGAAGATGCATAATTCCCTTGTTGCAATTTTCCATTCATGATGTCATTCTGCTTTTTATAGCAGTCTTTAGCCATATGACCCATTTTACCACAGTAGTAGCATTCAACATTACTGTTTGCATTTTGGCCTCTTTGCCATCCACCACGACCTCTTTGGCTCCCCCTGCCTCTAGAGTTACCACGTCCTCCTTCATAGGACTGGTTTTCTTGAGTTTGCTGCATATTCTGATTTCTGCCACGGCCTCCTCTACCTCTGCCTCTACCTCTTCCAGCATTTGAGTAGAAGACAGCTTCTTTTGAAGTTCCTCCTGAAGAAGATGCACCACCATTTCTCTACTCCTCAGAAATTAGAAGAGCAATCAACTCCTCAAAGTCCAGAAAACTTTCACGAACTGAAATGGATGTCCGAAACTGTGCATAATCCTTTCCTAGACCATTCAAGATCACAGAAACTAAATCATCATCTTCCACTGGCGACCCAATGGAAGCAAGTGCATCTGCAATCTTCTTCACCTTCATGTGGTAGTCGTTGATGCTCATATTTTCTCTTTGCACATTGTGCAACTCTTGCTTGAGCTGCATTTTCCTGGCTTGCGTATTTGTGCTATACATTTTTGACAAAGTATCCCATGCCTCCTTTGGCGTACTTGCATCTTGAATATGCACAATCATAGAGTCTGAAATGCTAATAGACAGCCAGTACATAACTTTCCTAGCTCTCTCATGCCATGCTTTAAATGCCTGCATTTGCTGTTGATTGGGAACGTCAGGAAGAACTGGTTCTTCTTCATTTGCTGCAACAAATTCCCAATATCCTTTTCCCATAAGGAAATTCGTCATTCTAAACTTCCATGCTTGGAAGTTATTCTTGTCAAGCTTTTCAGTGACAATCTGTGAAAGAGAATCACACGCCATTACAGAATACTGCAAGAAATTCTGTCACTGCAAAAACACAACTTCACCCTCACAAGGGCAAATCTGCAAAACTGGCGAAAGTGGTCTTTGACCACACAGTCACTTCCTAGTGACGATTTTGCATAAACAGGAACCAAGGATGATTCTGTAACTCCCAATGTCTCTGCACACAAGCATACGATGCAATTTCTGTGGTAACTTTTCACTGACCTGTAGAACAGTGGTCGCACAGCATAAAACAGGCCTTTTCCTGAGTGCGTGCAGAAAACTTCCGCCTCCAAAACAGGCCCCGAAATGGCCTCAAATAAAAAAAACAAGGTCGCCCAGGGCTAAAGGCCTTTCCTGCAGCATATACTGCCCTCTTGCTTCACCGCGAAGAGCGTCTCAACCTGAGACAATGCACTCCTGCACTTTCCGGCTGTGCTACCTGCAGAGATCTGCTCCCAAAACAGAAAATGAAAGCAACACTGCTCCTCTTACCAGAACATCGTGAGCTTGGCTTGCTTTCTTGAGCTCCTTACCACGAACAAGGCTCTGATACCATGTCAAGATTGTGGGAGAGAAGGAAGGAGTCTCACTTGAAGCTTTCTTGCTTGCACAATGGGGGAATACACACAAGGGTGGAGGCTGAAAACAGTTTTCCTCTTCTTAGTTGTGTAAGCCAAAAGAACTCTAGTACAAAGAAATAGAAGAACCCTATATATGGGTCTCAAACCAAACTCAACTAACTAAGGTGGCATACTAACTGAGCCACGAACTAGAGTAGATAAGGATAGCTATCATGTAGCTATTATTCATGGGCGGTGTACCAACCGTGTCTGCAACTGACAAGTCGGTGACATAAATACACAACGGTCACCCTGGCGTATCACGAGTGGAGCTCGATATCTCAACACACTGCACCTAGGGATTCTCAAGTTAGGCGTGCCCGATGGCTTCGGTCGGTCGGCTCCACTCCTAACCTCCTAGCCCTTTTGCTCCCCTACTTCACGCTTAGGGCGCATCAAGGGCATGACATACCTAGGGAGGTAACACTCGCCTATGGTTAGACCTGTCACCCTAAGCCGCTTGCACTGCACCTCCCTTGGCACAAATGGGATCCTCAAGTGTGGGACATCACCCAAGCTTACCTACAGTCAAACCCACCTCCCCATTCCACTAGCAGGAGCATAATGCACTAACACAATAAGGTAGGCATTCCCCTTAGGAACATCACCGCACCTTCTCCTTTCAGGCATCACAAAAAGCAACAAACCACCAACTTCGGAGGCCCCCGTCAACCCCGCAATATCCATTTGGCCTCTCGGACAAAAATCATTTCACATCTTCCACAAGTACCTGAGTCTCCAAGTGGCCCTCACCTTTACACCACTTGGCCAATTGCCGGCCAACCTACAACAACACAGAAGTGCTATGGGACTGGCACCCATCTAGGAGGGGGATAATACTAACCCTAAGTCGAGATGGCGGAAAAACCAAAAAAAAACATGGCAAAAGAGCAAAGATACGCAGGTGACCTCCAAAGCTAAGTCGAGGCAAAAAGCACAATTTTAAATGAAAGGCGCCTCAAAAAACTTGAAAAACTCTTGTAAAAGAGCGCCAGACTCCCTCCTGTGCCAATTGTAAAATATTAGATGGGTGTATCCTAGAGGCATAAGGCTAGAAGAGGGAAATGAAAAAAGGGCCTTGCCACAATGGTCGATCATGTAAAAAAGGGATGGGCGCCCATGGGGTTTTAGGGTTTGTATATATAAAGTTCAAAAAGTGAATGGAAGCTCATTCTTTGGTGTGTGGCTAACAAGAGCTCTCTTCTTCTTCTCTTCTCCTCATCTTCTTGCTTGTGTGTGCTCTTGAGAGAGGGAGTGTGAGAGTGAGGGAGTGAGTGTGTGAGAGTGAGGGATCAAGAGGGTGAAGCTCTTCACCATCCCCTCTTCTCTTCTCTTTTCTCGCGCACACGGCTATGGAGAATGGAGCTTGGAGATGGAGGAGGCTTGAGGATGCTTGAGCTCGCATCTAGGATCGTGGAGCTACCGGGGTGTGCGAGAAAGGAGGCAACTCGTATCGGCATCAATGTGAGCTCACTACACTCATAGGATCGACGGCGCGTCGGCTAAGTGATAGATAGCCATTAGAGCTCGCTTGAAACGCTTGAAGCAATAAGCGGTCCGTGGGTCTTGGCGGTTAAGCGTGAGCTCCCACTACATCCATTCATAGCATGGTAGTATTAAATTTCAATCAATTTTGATTCTAAAAGTTTGAAGTTTCTCCCTCTCTAGCTTCCTCTCTGGTCTCTATTTCAATGAGCAACTTCAATTAAGAGATCTTAGCAAAATTCTATCATAGGAGATGTAATTCAAGAATTTTTGCTAGTAGACCCTAGTTTACAAACAAAAACTAGGGTTTACCCTAATGACATTGAGAAGAGTGATTAGAATTTAGGGCATAATACTCAATATTTAGTAGTTAAAATATGGGAATTTTAGAGAATTTCAAGAGACCAACTCTAGTAGGGACAAGATTTGTCATCCATGAAGTAAATTGAAGACCGATTCCCAAGTAAAACAAGGGGCAATTTGGTTTGAGAGCTTACCGATTGCTATAGAAAATGCAAGACATGTTGGAGATTGAAGAAGGAGATAATGTTGGATCTTAGTGTACTTCAAATTTTAGCAATTCAAGTTAAAGAAATACCACAAGGGGTGCTAGTTTTGGGGCCAAGTAGGTATCCAATATCCAAGATTCATTGGTAACATGTCTTTTAGTTTATGTGAATTTTATTACTTGTGATTAGTAGTTAATCAAGTTATTCATCACCCTATTTGAGAAGGAAGGCTGGTTTAATCTAATCAATGAATAAACAATGTACACTCTATGGTAAAGCTTTGAGTTTCTTTAGGTAGACATTGTACACATTATTATAACTTGCAACTACATATAGCAACACTAAAGAAAGGCAAAAGATACATGTGAAGGTTAACCAATTGACATGCACAAGTGCTCATAAGCTACCTTATGTGCACATGTCCAAGATTTGTGGACTGTGCATAAGTGCATCCTAGATGACTTGTATAAGTAGACCCTAAATGATGTAAATGAGTGCCTCAATGATTAGGCACTTGTGCACAAGTGCCACAATCGTTAGTGTGCACGGTTGTTTCTTTTAAACCTAATATGCACGAATGTAGGTGACTTGCAATGTGTATGATGGCCCTATTTACTATGGAACTAAGTGCTTACTACTTTGTGCAAACGAGTGCCTATGTGCAAAGATATATGAATTGTTGGATACAATGTGAGATGATATTGATGCTAAGCGCACAAGTGCTATGATGATAATTCACAAGAGTGTAGTCAAACAGACAAACTAAAAATATCAATGGAGGGACGAGCACTAGGCTCAATGATGGAATAATTAGAGTAAAAGAAAAAGTAAAAATGCAAAAATCTATAATAATCTTTAAACACATGTTTAAACAAAAACTCTTGATTTTCTTTTTTCCTCCTTACTAATACAACCAATATAGAGGGTGGCTTTGTTTTATTGTCTTGCATACTTTTGATATCTCTTTTATATCGTATATACATTTTGTGTTTTTTAAATGTGTTTCTAATCTCAATGTTTTGTGCACTTAAATTTTTCTAATCTTCCCAACTTCCAATCTTTCTTTTCTACTTACAATCAACCCAAATCCTTCCTAAACCTAGCCACGCATATTTTCAAGCATATACATTGCCAATATGGATTATTATATTTCATTTTGAGTTGTAGTGATTGAAACCCTAAAATACAAAGTGGGGTGCAAATCCTAACTCTAATTCACCCTAATCCTAATTTTGGTTAATGTAAGGGTGGTACGTCTTAATTGTAAGCTTTCATGTTAATGCCTCCATATTTCTCAAGCTTTGTTGGTGCAATCTTTGAGGAACTATTCCTCTATTCCATGATCTTATGGTATCATTACTTGGGAGACAAAGTGTAAGAATGTATATTCTAGCCCAATATTTTGGTTCCAACGTTAAGTCCAAGGACTCCCTCTTTCTCTCCCTCTCCCTCTCAAATGCAAGATGGAGTTCGCTCTCCCTTTCGCTCTCTCTTTCGTTTGTTCGCGCAAAATAACACGCTCAGGTTTCTGCCCGCATTTTTTCATCTGAGCATTGTCGCTATTTTACATCGAAAAGCGCCATCGCTATGCCTTCGTATCCTTGTAGTGTAACCAGTTGAATGCACTAGAGCAAAGAGTACTAAAACCAAAGAAAGTGGAGTTATTCTTACAAGCAAATGATCATGCACTTTAAGATGAGTTGAGAGATGCTAAAGAGACCGTACGCAGCTTATGGGATTGAAGAAGAATACATAAAGCTCCATCTATAGATTCCTCAGCAATCTTCTCATCAAAATCAATCTCTTCAATTTGCAAGCCATAGATAATAGCCTCAACAGCAGCTACTAAAGCCTCTTCATGGATAATATCGTGTGTCGGCTCTTCAATAATCTATGGTTTTCTTTTAATGATGTCAATGATAACATCATGAACTTCTCTTTTGGCAATCTCCAAGACTTCTCCAAGAGTGAATTCAATTTTAGAGTTAAAAATCCGATCCTTAAGCACCTTCTTCAAGTTCATAGTCATCTCAATACCGAAACGCAACTTAAATCCAGGTTGCTTTCTTGGCTTTAGTTCTTTTGTCTTCTAGGCTTTTTGATTATAGAGAAGATTTATAAAGCCATACATGAAAGAATTTATATTTTTCATACTTCGAATCCTATCTATGTAAATATTCCATATGAAAATTTAGATTGGAGCTAATAAAAAAACAAGTTGATTTTATCAATAGATTACTCAACAACCCATATAATCAAGAAACTCTCTTATGAGCACTTAATTTTTGGTTATTGCTTATACTTGTATTTCCAAGGATAAGAGGAGAAAATTTGATTCCAAGTTGCATAAAGTATTTTTATTGTTGGGAGAAAGATTCTAGAGAGATTAAATATTGTTTATGGATTCGAATGGCAAAAACGACATTACTTAGCCATGATGTAAAATTCAATGAAAAGACATAAGAAATCTATAAAGAGTGTTAAGCTATACCTGGTATTTTAAGAGAATGGAAAATACAATACCACCATGTATCATGGACATTACTTAGCCATGATGTGATTTGATTCCAAGTTGCATAAAGTATTTTTATTGTTGGGAGAAAGATTCTAGAGAGATTAAATATTGTTTATGGATTCGAATGGCAAAAACGACATTACTTAGCCATGATGTAAAATTCAATGAAAAGACATAAGAAATCTATAAAGAGTGTTAAGCTATACCTGGTATTTTAAGAGAATGGAAAATACAATACCACCATGTATCATGGACATTACTTAGCCATGATGTGAAATTCAATGAAAAGACATAAGAAATCTATAAAGAGTGTTGAGCTATACTAGGCCAACCAAGAAATATTAAGGTGAGAGTATCACAACCAAATGTTCAACCTAACATTCACCAAGCGGCAAATGGGATAATAGAAGGCTAGAGTTGAGCAAGTATTCAAACATTTTATGAATATCTAGGCAAACAAACAATGGAGAGCATTTGCGTTGTAAGATTATGACGTCCAAAAGGCTATGCAATTAGACATAGATTCTTTAATAAAGAATACGACCTAAAAGTTAGTTCAATTGCTAATCATCCATTATCATATAAGCGAATTTATAAGCTCCACTTATCAATGTTATGAAACCTTAAAAATTAAATGTCATACTTTGTTTCAAATTCATTGGAAGTCCCCAAAGGCAAGAAAGTTGTCTTTACATCCATCTAAACAAGCTTTAAGTTTTCATTAGCAACCAATGGAAGCACTATATGAAGGTGGTCATCTTAAATACTTGTGAGAAGATTACATAAAAGTCTATTCCCTTTTGCTATTTATATAGTTGAGCAATGTATCAAATGTTGACATCTTTAACTTTATAAAATTGAATATGTGCAATGCATTTATTCCTATACTCCCTAAAAACACAACCAATATAGTGAAAGGGATTTCTTGCCGATGTGTTGGCATATGCTTGTGATAGTGGTGCCTATAATACCTTTTATGTTATATCCTTATACAACATGATTTGTGACAAGAAAGTGCACATACGAACCAACACCTTTGCTTCATATGAATGGCTACCATCATTACAATGGATAAGGTATCCATAGCACCAACATGTGGACCTTTCGAGTTGTGCATGTACAATATATAAAATTTCATTGCACAAACACAATGCATACAATCTAACTATTAGAGGGGTTTCTGGTTCTAATATATTACCATTACACATGATGAAGACACTCATGGTATACTTCATGTTGGATGTTCATAATTTTCTCTAATATCATGATTTGCAACCAAAAATTGCACACAACTATTCTGGTCAATGGATGGTCATCCAATGTCTTGCAAGGTAAAATCTACAAGTTTGCAACTTAGTATAGTTCTAAGAAATCTAAGCATTATGCAAATTTTTTTGATAACCTCCATGGGTGCTCTTAACCCTTCATATCATGGTGATTTTACAATTTTCTGCATTATGATAATTATACAATGTTCAAGTCTCAAGTGCTCTAACACAAATTCAGCAATGGAAGCATGTGGTGGACTCCCCAAATGCAATCAACTTAGAACAGTCAATGGCTTTACTTACCATCATAATGCCTTTCATAATTATTGTATTGGATATCTGGTTATGTTATATGCACAACTATATGACTTTTTCATTTGCAAAATCTGGGTAAATTCTATGGTGTTGTTTTGTATACCTCTCTCTACTTAATACATTTTTAAGTTTTTAAACAGTTATTTCAATATCATTTTGCACGTAGTTTGAAGCGACAGAGCAAGGAAAATCAACATTCCATGGCCTAGAGCAAGAAGATCACAACAGGTACGAAAAATGAAATTTTCAATGGGAGGAAGGGGTACAAAAGAAAATGCACGATTCCTCCATTTGTGTGAAATTTTAGTTGCTTGCTCTCTTTTAAGCATGCTTAACCATTTAAAAACTAGTTCCAATTTCCATGTTGACAGTTGACTACAAGTGATATTGTTCCATCAAAGTGTACACGCCTGCCTAGTTTGCTTTTCCTTGCAAAGAAAATAATTTAAGAGGTCACAATTTAGGTCTAGAAGAAAAACTAAATCTTGAAAATTACGGCCGAAGGTCACTAGCTGCACACTAAGTTGTCGAAATACTGCCAATTATAGACTGATCTTCTATACATTCTAGCACAAAAGTGGTATTGATTACACAGATACTCATCAATTCACTCGTCGTGATTGCTATCACACTGGAATGCTGCAGCTCGACAGGAAGACCTACATCAACGATATGTTGAGCAAAAAAAAAAAACAATCTTTCTACTGCCAGATCAGCCTGGCCATGCATCATCAGTGCCCTGTTGAGGAAAACCTATGGCTGATGCTCAAAAACCATTGCACACTTCTGCTGCTCTGATGTGTTTACTGTACCACTAGTCAGACCACTAGTCAGGTTTGTGCTAGCACAATTGCTGAAGAACGTGGACGAACTACATTCAGAGCCCCTCGTGCAGTTGCCTGTGAGCCCAGATACACTTAAGTTAAGCTTGAAACAGCCATTCATGATATGAGCTATGGGTTGGCTTCAATAGAAAGAAGGCAGCATTAAAGAAACAGAAATCTTGTCCAATTTCAGCTACATGTAACTGTACATGTAAAACTCAAACAATCAAATAAGTTTGAATACCTCAAAGAATGAGTTGTAATTGAGACGAAGTAAGAACTGTCTCAGGAAAGGAGCACGCTGACTGCCAGCAAGTTTGCTACTCCTCAGGATAGTATATAGGGAATTTGACTTCTTGTTGAATTCCTGGGACAATAGTCAACAGTCAGACAAGAGGAGAGATGCAAACAATTGAACGTTGGTGTATTTTTGAAGTAGCAAATGCTTATCTAAGCAGTGGAAAAACAACATTAGAATGTTTGCATCATGGATTTCACATTTTACTGCACTAGCTTTTCATACCAAGTGCACAGTTCTATATACTAAAAGTTTCAAATAAAAACAAGGGACAACGCTTCGGAAAGCTTCTAAACACTTCTGATATGTCTACTAAGCCTACCTCCAAAAAAGAAGATTTTGCAAGAAATCCCAATTTACTGGAATTCAGAAGCATTATGGAACCTACAACTCAAGGTGGAAGCTTCAGTTGAAAGCAATATTGGTCACATAGGATCAAGCAAGCACAATGCAACCCTCAGGAGGAAGATGGGATCTCTTCAATCTTAATGAAATTCTGATTGCATAGATTGTGGGCATGGATCATTGTAGATCATCATGGAATAATGTGTGACAGCCTAACAAATCCACTTGCTCAAACTACACGATAGAACGAAGACCATGATGATTTAGTGAGAGTGTGCAACGGAAGACACCAACACAGAGAAGAAGACAGCAAAAAGACAAAGGAAGAAATCTGCACTGACTGAAATAAATGCTGAATACAGACGGAAGGACTGATCAGTCCCTGCATGCAGACTGAGGTGTCAGTAAGAGCACCAGATCTGGCTGGAAATAATAATGGCAGCAGCAGCACCGGAGATGGAGTATACCAGAAGTAAAACGAGCAGCCTGCAAAAGATGATCTACCCCAACCAAAGTCCCAGCTATAAATAGCAGAAAGTGTGCCAAACTGGTTGACCTGATGCTGGCCAACCAGCAGCCAGCAGTTTGACTGCCAGTTGGAAGCATATAAAAATGCCAGGAAAATCAATTGACATGGCAGAAAAATCTGGGGAAAATGGACAATGTCTCTAGGGTGGCACAGGCTAGGAAATGCAGAAAAATGCTCAAGAAACTCAAGAAGTGCACACTAAAATGCCAGAGTTCCCATGTCTCCATCAAACTCTGATAGGAGCTCACAATTGGGAGATGACAGACTAACAACACTAAAAGTGGCAAGCTAACACCCCCTCTCACTTCCAGGGAGTGTCTAAAGGCCCAAGAATCTCATGTGACGAAGCATAGAAGACTTGAGCAAAGGCTTTGTGAAGAGATCCATTGCATTGTCATCACTAGGATAGTAGCCCACCACTAACTCAAAGTCCACAATCCGCTCTTGAACATAGTGGTACTAAACCTCCACGTGTTTCATGCAAGCATGAAATACCGGGTTCTTTGCCAAAGTGAGAGCACTCTAATTGTCCACATGTAGCTCCATAGATCTTGGCTATGGAAAGCCAACCTTCCCCAACAAAAGACAAAGACAAACTACCTCCATAGCTATAGAACAAAAGGCACAATACTCACACTCTATAGACGAAAGAGCCATAGTAGGCTGCTTCTTACTGCTGCAAGAGATAGCGCCTGATTCAAGGGAGAAGGCATAGCCAATAGTGGACTGTCTTGAATCCACATCACTAGCCCAATCGAAGTCACTCCATCCAAAAAGAGTGGCCCCCTCTCCATACATGATCTCGTGGGTTCGAGTCGCCTGTAGGTAGCGTAGAATGTGCAGAGCCACTCACCGGTGAGCTTGACTAGGAGTCTTCATGAAAGAAGACAACAAAACCACCCTAAAAGAGATGTCCCACTGAATGTGGATCAGCCAGATCCAAGAGCTAACAAGGCACCCATAACGAGTAGCGTCACTATGGGGATCTCTTGCTGCCATAAGCCTGGACTCTGGGTCCATGGGGCATGAAATTGGCTGATAATCAACCCTATCAAACTCTAAGAGAAGCTCGAAGATGTACCTGTGGTGGAAAATAAAAATGCCCTTTGCCATCTAATAAATCTCCAATCTGAGAAAGAAATGTAGAATCCCAAGATCTCTCATGTCGAACTCTTGGCCCACGATTTGTCAAGTTTGATCAACCTCTTGTGTGGCTCCTTCTGATGATGAGGTCACCAACATACAAGACCAAGATGCACCTACCCTTCGCAACCTTGTAATAAAGGTTGGGGTCATGATCTGAACGATGGAAGCCATTGTCCAAGAAAAATCGATCAATCTATTGATGCCAAGCCCTAGGAGTTTGTTTCAAGCCATAGAGAGCCTTCCAGAACCCGTAAACATGGTTCTCTTTCCCCTACAAAGGGACCAATGGTGACCGGCAACTAAAGCCAAGATAGCTCAAATAGTGGACATATGAGCTATCAGTGCAAAAGTCTCAAAATAATCCAAACCTACCCGCAGAGAGAAGCCCTTGACAATAAGCCATGCCTTATGCTTGTCCAAGGTCCCATCTGTAAGATACTTATCTTATAGACCCACTTCACACCAATCACCTTCCACTTTTGTGGACAAGGAAGCAACTCCCAAGTCTGGTTCCACTCAATAGAATTGAGCTCAGCCTGCATAGCACTGCACTGAACATCGTGTGCAAGAGCCTTATCATATAGTAGACTCATGAGTTATGATCTTGAAGAATCTATGACACAAGGGCATAGTTCACGCAAAGTGAACTATCTTGCAAGGCCTGAAGCCTAGCTAACTTGTGTGGGCAAAGAGTCATCTCAAGGAACTGAGTAATCCTTGAATCTTGCATGAGCCACTAATACCACCAAGAAATGGTAAGATGCTCATCCCCTTGCAAACACCGAGAAGCCTCTCGTACTTGTAAATCACCTGTTTGTGGAAGGGACTCCATCTCACTAAGGGAAGGCATATCCTCCTACCTTATGAAGAAGACTCTCCCTTTGATGGCTCAATCCCCCCCCCACTCCCAAGAGCAAATCTAAGGAGATAGGGAAGGGATAGGAAGCTCGATAACAAAATAGTAAATGGAGGAGCCATCAAAGGTGGAAGGGGAGAGCCTGATGGTTTCTTTGGCATAGTTGGGGAAGAGACAAGAGTGCGGCGGAGAGTCTTGAAGATAAAGATCTGTCATGGAGAACTGCCATGTGAAATGCCACGAATATGGTGGATCCAAAGTTGACCACTCATAAAGAACCGAAAAAGGAATGAATGCGCACAAATGCATGTTTATATGAATATAATGCCAATACATAGAGTAATGCAAAGGGATATGTAAGAGTTCTTGCTTACGCAGAAGGCGATGCAACGGTGCCACTAAACAATGTCCTTGTAAGATGCAATGCCATAAATCAGGTGGATCCACAGTTGACCACTCATAAAGAACCGAAAAGAAATAAATACGCACAGATGCATCTTTATATCAACATAATGCCAATGCATAGGGTAATGCAAAGCGATATGTAAGAGTTCTTACTTGTGCAAAGACGATGCAATAGTGCCACTGAACAATGTCCTTGCAGGGGAATTGTTCACTTATTTCCAGTGCCCTTTTACAATCATGTCATCTTGACAATGCGGATGAAGTTACAAATAACCTTAAGTATAATACAAAGAATAAATGTCTGAAATGTCCAAAGCGAAACTGTAAACATCATCACTGCCGTTGAACAAGAGAAAAAACCACCTCCTCTCAAATTGGAGAAAAAAGCAAGAAAAAAGCACTCACTTCTCGTCAATCTAAAGAAGTAGAGGGTGGATCCAAGCCAATCTAAGGTAGGATGTGCTATAGAATCATTCGATTAACCACTTTGGTCAAAATGTCTGCAAAAGTGCCGCTTGAAGGCACAAACCCTAGCTTAACTTGCACTCTGATAAAGTGAAAGTAGATTCCCATAAATCGCGTCCTGATCAGGCTGCCTGCAAGGGCGATGACACTTTGGTTATCGCAGAAGACAACTGTAGGAGAATCACAAGGAAACTAAAGTGCAACCAACAAGCTCCTCAGATATATGGCCTTAGTGGTATCATCAAAGAGAGCCCTCTACTCATCCTCCACCGTGGAAGTCACTACTCTCTTCTACTTACAACTTGACTAAGAAATGAGAGCTGTGCCCAAGGAAAAGAGATAACCTACAAGCATAAACCATGTCCATAAATCAATTCACAATGAAAAGAACACCACAAATATCTCAATACACGAAGACAACCAATCCAGTCTGACATCCTCGAACACTACTGAGTATTCTAAATCTCGCCTAGTATGAATCAACCAAAGAAGCTTCCCTACAACAAATCGATAGGTGTATATATCGAAGGGCTAACCTAGGGTATCCTTTCACAAATGGACAAATACTTCCCCCTAGAATGAACTACGTCCATCCCCAAGAAATAAGATAACAGACCAAGGTCAATCATCTCATAAGGTATGTAATTTTGCAAAGGGCCTAATGTATACTTCTTTGTTGTATTTATTTCTTACTAACATTTCACTTTGCAGAGGACATTGGAGCCTCATATATATTAATATTCTTACTGGAGATATTATCCTCATGAACTCTCTTAGTGGTATCCACGGCCAAGCAAAAATGTGCGTTGAGTAGAATACTTCTTGCTTTTTGGTTTATTGTTTATTTTATTTCATTGTCTATTTTAGTAACATGTTTCCATTTACAGTGTTGGGCAGCTCGTGGCTACCTTTTTTGGACATCACATGAGGATATTGTTGATCCGCAAAAACCATACAGCTTTTTCCAGAGCCAGTGATAAGTAAGTCATCGACGTACAACAGGATATATCTGATCCCTGCGCATGTAGTGCGCACATAGAGATTTGGATTATAGGGGTTAGAATGGCATCCATGAGTCTGTAACAACTCATCCATCCTCTAGAACCAAGACCTCGAAGCTTGTTGGAGTCTATAAAGAGCTTTCTGCAAACAAAACACCTTATTCAAACGATCTGCAGAAGGAAACCCAGATGGCTACTCTACATAGACTTTCCTTCTCCAAATAACCATTCAGAAAAGTGTTCTTGACATCCATCTAGTATAGTAGCCAACTGTGGTGAGCGGCAAGCGCAACTAGCAAATGAAAAGATGTCATCCGAGCATTGGATGCGAAGGTCTCCTCATAAGCAATACCTTGATTCTCAAAAATCTTATATTTGTCTAGACTCCCATCAACCTTTAGCTTGGTCCTAAAAATCCAGTTCGTCCTGATGACCTTCTTCTAACTAGGACAATCCACCAAGGTCTAAATCTCAATTGGGTCAATAGTATCCAGTTTCTTCTCCATGGCCTCATGCCACAGAGAGTCCTAGAGAGCCTCCTTTGCCAACTGTCCGGCTTGGAATGTGCAATGTAATCAAACGTAAAGACTAAAGCATATGAAGCTTCACAGGCAAGTGAGTAGATCTTCTAGGGCCCTCTGGAGAGCAATCCAATGGAAGGGTCTCGAATCCCACATAGTCTGCTGGTACCAAGGAGGTATTGGTTCTCACAAAGGGGACCTAAGAGAGAGAAACTGCAAGAAGGTCGGGAGCGCGCAATAGACCGGGCTTAGAGAGCATAATATCTAATGATGTCGGCTGAGATAAGGACTCACAGTCATGTGCATAAAACTGAACTATGTCCCTCTCATCAAAGACGACATCCCTCCTAATGGTTACCTTGTTTACTTGAGGATCAAACAAACGATAGACTTTCACTTTGGAAGAATAACCCCCAAAGATCAACAAATCAGCTCAGGGAGTGAGCTTTCCTATCTTGTCGTCAAGTGTGTGCGTGTATGCACGACTCTCGAAGACTCTAAAGTGCAAAACAACAAGCTCATCAGTTGAGGATGTACATTGCAATGCTAACAGCCTCAAACCATAGATGATCCAAAAGCTCTGTTGCGAGCAGCATAGAGCATCTCATGTTCAAAATTGAATGGTTCCTATGCTCTACGACTCAACTTTGGAAAGGGGAGTTAGTAGAGTTGAGCTGGCAAGAAATACCATGCTCATGTAGAAACTTGGAAAACTCGTGGGAGATAAACTTGCCACCGCTATCGCTCCTCATGGTACCTACACGACGTCCAATCTCGTTATAAACCAATAGCACCCAAGCACTGAAATAGGTGAAAGCATCAAACTCGTGCTTGAGAAAGTACATCCATCATTATTGAGAGAAATAATCCACTATCAAAAATAAGTAAGCGCGTCATTTAAGGTGGCGGTGTGTGTCGAGCCACAAAGATAAACATGAATCAATCCCGATAGAGCCTCAGCTCTACGAGTGGAACGTGTTGGGATAAAGGCTCGTTTGACCTCTCTGTAAAGTACACACACATTGTTTAGTTGTACATGTGAATGCACCCTTACGAGCCCCAAGTATAATTACATTTTATTCTTTGTGTACCAACACAATTGTTGGTACACTCATATCGAATCGTACTTTTAGTCTTACTCTCTCTCTCTCTGACTCTTGCTATCACTCTCACATTCTCCTTGAACTGATGCTGCACATCGCTAGTTGATCTCTCCAACAATGTAACGTGTCCACCTGTTATCTTCAGGACACATCTTAGCAGTCCATCGGAAAGGATGTCTAAAAAGTTCCGCCCGGCACTCCCATGGAATGTCACGAGGTTTGTGATCTAGGACTTTCCGCGTCTGCCACGTAGCGAAAGTACTCTGGCCGTTCCCACTTAGACCTGAATCAAGGATTTCCCTAATGGTCATTTCCTAAACGACAACTAGCGTTAAACCCCAAGCGAATTACTTTACGCAGAAACGCCAAGGCCGAAGCGGATTCACGCTGCACTTGGTTCAAGCAGAATGGAAAATGAGAGGGATGCAAAGCTCAATCTCTCTGCCATAAGGCATAGCCCATAGTTTTTCCATACGTGAATCAAACGTCAAACCCAAACGTGTATGAAAGTATAAAACGAGTATAATTCAGACCCTAGACCTGAATCATACGTGACCCTAATTTTTTAACATATTCTTAACAAAATATGAGAAAAATACACAACTTTAAGATATGATAAACATGTGCTAATTTCAAAATAAAAAAACAATGCACAACTCTTGAACTTTGAAGACTGAGACTCGAGAGTTTGAGTCAATACAGAAGCATTCATGATTCATCATTCAACTTTCAAGGAATTGACATGATACATGATGCATTTGTCATCAAGATTCAAGCCAAGTTGCCCAATGCCAATTGCATAATAGACCACATTCTGTATGCTTTTGTGTAAAGTCGTTAACATTTTTTAATTAAAAAAAGGGTCAAGTCTGATATGGGGTTTTCAGACATTTACAGACGTCCAAAATTCATTTCAGACGACTCTCGCGGTAGGTTCGGTCCACCTTCTCGGCGCGCTTAACAACCCCCTTGGTTAGGGTCAAGCAGACAGTCGGGGGTATTTGAGGCTGCCTCTCCCTTCAAGCCTTCAACCTGAAGCATTAGATATCTTTTTCATCATTTAATTCTTTGAGCAAACAAAGCAAACAGTGCTCTCTGAACTATTACAAGCACAATCATTTCCAATGGTTGTTATTTTTTGCCAACTGCTAAGGAGTGAATCCTTCTCTCCAAATGCATCCAGCATTCGATCCGGGATTAATTGCAACTTGGCAAGATCCCCAAGGGTTTGTTTGTTAACCCTTATATCCTTGGGTTAGGGTCGTACCCTATTAACCCAACTTAACCAATACCTTAAGTTCTATTAGCAGTAACTATGTTATTCCAAATTATTGATTGGTCTTTTGCTTCCAAGCAATTATCTAATCCCCTTATCTTGGTCACTTTTTCCCAAGAAAGCTACTATATCAAGACGATTATTCATCCTCTTGCAAGATAAACTTGCGTAAGAATCTGCCAATCTCATTCCGAGGAATTTGGCCATTCCCTTGCGATCAAATCACAAGATCATGCGACTCTGCAACTTGTTGCGCGAGTGTCGCATCTAATCCATGGGACTAATTTACCCATCGAACAGTGTCTTCTAATCACGGAATCATGATTAGATAGGAAACAAGGTTAGGGTGTCTTCATAACCAATCCGTTCCTAATTACACTAGGCCGACATTATCGGTCCTAGGGTTCCAATTCAAACCGAGTTTTCTCTTTTTAGCAAGCGATCCTTAGGGTAGAAACCCTAGATCGTTTCTCGCAAGTATGTCCTATTGTCCCTGCATTCCATGAATGTGGACAGGTTTTTAGGGTATGAGAGTTTCACCTTGGCAATAAGCGCAACTAGGTCACGTCCTCAACGTGCTACCCTAGTTAGCACTTTGGGATGTTTTGCATCGATTTAACCATTCCTAAGCGAGTCCCTTGCGTTTTAGGTGTTTACGTTAACTAATTTACTTGTCTATTCTTGAAGATATTTATGATACCATTTTCGTAATCACATGATTCATTGCCTACGTATGATTTGATTTACAAATCCTAACTTTTCTAGTTAAGATCAAAGCATATGTTGAGTTACGGCATAATTCCCATTGATGCATTCACGATTTATGCTGCTAAGCTTTTAGGGCTTATATTAAAACGAACCATGCAGCCTGTTTCTAATTTCATTTCTGAATGAATTATTCGTATGCTGAATGAGCATCACACAACCTTTCGTAACTACCTACGTAATTGATTGAAATTTATGCGAATTGCCTAGAGTTTAATCTACTTCATGCAAACCTAGAATCAATTCCATGCCTTGCAAATGCCTACGGTTATTAGCAACTTTCTTTAACGAATCATTGCAAAGAAAAGATGTCTAATAATGCGACATGCGATTTATACTTTCCATGCATAATCGAAGTGTACAACAATAAATTCGACTTTGTAAAGATGATCATTAGTCGGTCTAATTTCGTTACTATGCAATGCTTATAAACAATTTGCTAAGAATGCATAGATGTCTTATTTCCTTCTTTTCATTCGTTCCTTTGAAAAATACAAATGACCGATTCTTCAATTGTGAGTTATTTTCCCTAAGATAGCCAATGTTTTTCATTCGTAAAGTGCATCTTACTTTCGTGAATTAACCATGCATAATTACGATATTCTGACGTAAATCAAAAATAGGAAGAAAACTTGGACTTGTGGATTCGGTGAAATGTCCACATGGATGTTAGGAGATGATCCTCTTGCAGTTGCGCCTTGTGCCTTTTAAAGAGCCATCACGTATTTGATCTTCTCGACTTGGTCGCAGACTTATGATCTTGGCCCGTCTCTCTCGCACGTGAAACTCCCTTTGAGATTCGGCTTCCTTGATCGATTGCACCGTCTTTCGGAATCGAGCTTTAGAAGGCCTTATAGACTGCCTCCTCGAAGTAGGGAATGGATTTAAAAAACTTGTAATGGAAGGCTTTTAAAAGGAAACCAGGGAAAAAAACTTTGTGGGGATGCTATGAAAAGGGGCTTGAAAAACCCGAGCTAGGTGACTTTTGGGGAAACCAAGGGCCGAAAGGGTTTAATTCCCGAGGGGATAAGAAGTCCGCTTGAGAAGGGCAATAGAAAAAGGGTTTTTAAGAAACCCGGAAGTAATATGGCCCAAAAGGGACTTGTATAGGAATTTCGCATGGGAAGGGTCTTTAAAACCCGGTCTAAGGTGGGTTTTGGGGGGCAAGGGGGCTTAAAACTCCAAGGGGAAAGGGGGTGTAAACATTGCTCGGGAAGGGCTTATAGAAAACAACGGAAAGAAGGCGGGGAGGGGGGGAGGGGGGTTTAAACGGACCATGGGAAGGTGCTTAAATCCCGGGCTAATGTGAGCTTATGGGGGATGTACGGGAGAAAGATCCACGGAAGGATTAAAATTGGCTTGGGTGGAACCCCACGAGAAGGGGGTGCTTAATTCCCGGGGGGATAAGGGTTATAAAAAAACCACTAGAGGAGGGCTTAAGAAAGCCCATAGGAAGGGGGGCTTCCTAAGGGACCTTGGAAGCTTCCCAAGAAGCTTCTGGGAAGCTTCTGTAGGCGTGATTTTCTACACGTGGAGAAAGAGGAGACGACTATTTACGACGGCTTGTAGGCGGCAGGTGGTGGATTAATGGTAGTGGCGTGGATAAGAGCTCAATGAAGCCACGATCTTCGGGCGGCAGCAATGTGGGACGGCGCTGGAGGCGGGCTCAGCTTCAGGCAGCGGCTCTACTCTCCCTCTCAACGGCAACATCACGGCTCTCCCAGCTTCCCCTCATCTTACCCCAGAGAGGGGGGTATTTAAAGAAGGGGGTAAGGCTCCCTCCCCCCCTCCCCCACGTGGTGGCCCGCATGGTTATTCTCCCCCATGTCTTCCAGCTCTACACCTAATCATAAGCTCCTTTCTCCCTTTCCTCCAGCACGACCGTCGGCTGGGGGAAAGAGGGAATAATTTAAAAAAAATTGCCATAATTCCAATATTATCCTCATGACCTCCTCCCAAGAGGAGGTTCATACGAGGATATTCGGGTTTCTTTAAACCTTTGGTCTCGTTTCTGCCAATGAAGATTAGGATACGTCCAGTAAAAGATCGCACTGTCCGTATCTTTAATGCCGGCATCATCATTGCATGAGACTCATGCGCACATGTAATATTTTTCAGCAGACATATTACAAACAACTGGTACCAGAGCACAAAGGGCATGCTTCCTGAGATCTGACGGGATCAGTTTAACGAAGCTGACGACCAGCAAATAGTTGGAGTTCCTAGCGACCAGCATGTTTGGCAATGTGGCAAGCGAAAGTCTAGGCTGCAGTTGGGGAACTAGGCAGCAGGTCTAGCATGATGCAGATCCAGCGCGACGCCAGGGGACCACACAGTACAGCGTACGATAGTCAAACGAAGGGCAGTTGTGTGTGCTGACGCACACGACTGGCAATCGTGACCAGCACGGGCCTGACGGGCACTGCATCCAACGGGAGCCACACGGCAGAACAGGTGCCGCCAATCCTGACCGGTCAACTGACTCGTCATTCCATTTTTCTTTTTTATCAAAAACCATTATTTTCTTCAAAATCCCTCTTGAAATTCCTTCCTCTAACCGAGGTTCACACACTGGAGGCACAAATCTCAGATTTGTGCAAATTCGAGCCAGAAAATTTGGGCTTTTCTCGGATTTGATCTCGTCCATGTCTGGCAGTGATATTCAAGTCAGAAATCGCAAACATTGCGTGTGGTGACCTCAATTAAATTGGGGATTTTGCTAAATTTGTCAGAATTTTGCTCTTTGAGTAAAATTTGGATCCTTGAAAATTGGGGATTTTCATATATTGATAAAATTTTGCTCAACTAGGTCAGATTGGCTGACATTTATGTAATATTGAACCTGAAATTTTGAATGTTTGTGCAGAATTTGATAAATTTCTGCGTTTTTTGCCCATGTGGTGGCTCGTTCATGTACAAACAGCAGAGATTTATTTTTGGTTGAGGAAGAACAGCAGTGCGTTTGCTGGTTCAACTTGTGCTTTTGCATTTCAGGGGCATTTACTCTTGTATTCGTGATAAAATGCCTCCAACATCTTCCAGCTTAGACATCAAAAGTTTGATGGAAATCAAACGGTTTGATGGTCATGGTTTTGACCTTTGGAAGGACCGTATGCAACGCATATTGTTCCTAAAAGATTGTGAGGATCCTTTGCATGAAGATAAACTCACACTAATGTCTAATGCAGATTGGGCCAAAGTCAACAAAAAGGCTGTGGCTTACATTAAGATGGGTGTCACTGATGACATCTTGACAGACATTAAAGATTTAGATATAGGTTATGCAATATGGGAGAAGCTAAAAACTACCTATGAGATCACCACACCTCTTAATCAGGTGCATTTAATGCCCAAGTTGGTGAATATGCGACTGGATGAGTCAGCTTGCAGCTGAGCACTTCAGTGCATTTACAGGCATTTTAAATTAGCTCAAGGATACAAATTTAGACATTACTTGATTCTTGAGAGACCTTGGTAGTTTCTCTCAACAAGAACCCCAATCTCTCATATGATGGGCTGAGGGGTTCAATCTTGAATGAAGAAATTAGACGTATGTCTAGTGGAGAAAGCAACAACTCAGTTTATAATGTAAGAGGTATGACTGAAAAGAAAAATGCAAATGAAGAATAGAGAAACGGGAGCAAGAGCAAAGGAAAGGAAAAGAGTGACATTACTTCCTATCACTGTGGTCGGAAGGGCCACGAGAAACTTGATTGCAAGTATTACAAGAAGGAACAAGAGAGAAAAAAAAATGCAAGAGATAAGGAGGAGGATAAGACAAATGCATCTGAGGCAAGGAAAAGGGTAATGTAACCTCCAGTGTGGTCATAGAGGAGCTTTCGAATACACAAGCTGATATATTATGCGCAGTTGATTATGATGCCCTTCTATGTCACATGCAAAATATGCAGATTAGCAAGGCTAATGTGATTGATGCAGTTTTCTCAGTTGATAATGGTGTCACTCAGACTTTGATTGTAGACTCTGGTGCCTCTTTCCATGTAACTTCTTGCTTAGAGTGTTTTGCTATGTTCAATGCAAGCAGTTATGAAAAGGTGTACCTTGGAAATAACCATGCTTGCATCATTGATGGGATTGACACTGTACACTTGTCTTTAGACAATGGGCAAAAGCTTGTGTTGAAAGATGTCAAATATGTGCCTAGCATTAAAAAGAGTTTACTATCTGTTGGTCAGCTTCACTTGCATGGCTACACTACATTATTTGGTGGTGGTTTGTGGAAAGTGAAGAAGGATTCCATGCTAATTGCAAAAGGAACCAAGAAAGACACTTTCTATTGTTTGTACTGTAAAGACTTGAATGGCAAGTTTCTTGCAATTGCTGAAATTTGCAATCACTTGGAGTTATGGCATAAGAGATTAGGCCATATGAGCTAGAAAGGACTTGATGTCCTTACCTCTCTGAAGAGGGTTGATGGAAAAGGCTCTAAACTTGACTTTTGTAATGAGTGTTACTTTGGAAAGCAAATAAGAAATTCCTTTTACTCTGGTGTCTCTCGTAAGTCCAATATCTTGGACTTAGTGCATTCTGATGTATGTAGTATGCCCGTGAAATTGTTAGGTGGTGCTGCATATTTTGTCTCCTTTATAGATGATTGTTCCAAAAAGATTTGGGTATACCTGTTGAAAAAGAAAAGTGAGGTGTTTGCTGTTTTTAAAACTTTTCATGTGTTTGTGACCACTCAGATAAGGTAAAAAGCTGAAATGCTTGAGAGCTAATAATGGAGGTGAGTTCATATCAACCGAATTCAAGTCCTTTTGTGACTTGCATGGAATTAAAAGGGAGCTTACAATCCCTTACAACCCTTCTTCAAATCAAGACACAATTCTTTCAGACAGACAGAGTGAGAGCTACTGTACCAGCCTCCAGCCAGACCTCCGGGCTCACACTACAGCAGGCTGAGGACCAGGGTACTCGACGCCGCACGAGGATCCGTGGGTTTCGGACCCCATAGCCACACTGACACGAGATCCGGAGGATTCTTGATCTACATCGACAGCAGACTGAGATCCGACGACACTCCACACATTGGATCTCAGATCTCCAGTTTGCTCTTTCTTCACCGCCGATGTACCACATCCTGCATCCAGGAGGGATCACCTGCTATTAGCGACTTCGACGACTGCTACTACATCCCAGGATAGTATATCTCCATGCATCTGTTACATATACACATCGCACCACTTTATCACAGCCGACAGTTGTTCCCCTATCATAGCCGACATTTGTTCCCCTTTTGTAGCCATTATCTGGAGTACCAGAGCTACATACGCACATACACATACACGACACTTATCACACTCACAGCACCGTATTTTCAGTTTCCAGTTTTTAGCTTTTCATTCAGCACTTTTATTTTGGATAGCTGGACCTCATCAGTTGTATCACAGTTTGTCTCATAGACCAGTTTTGGTCTTTAGAAGACGTTAATATAACTTTCTTTCTTTCTTTTCTTTTCTCTCTCTCAACCTTCTCTCTCTCTCTCTCTCTCTCTCTCTCTCTCTCTCTCTCTCTCTCTCTCTTTTTCGTAAAAGGTAATTGTATTAATTACGAAAAAGTACAAGATTACATGATTACACGAGTACAAGAGACACGAGGGCCGTAGGCCAACGTGTGGGAAATCCCCAAACTAGTATACTAGAAAAGCTACACCAATCATGGCAAGGACCCAGAGGCAATTGCCAAATGCCAGGAATGCAAATCCTCCCGAGGGAGCAAGTCAGAGTGCCTGATGAGATCTAGCTGCCAATGCAAGAGCCCTTTAAGCCTTGCAATATGTCGCGGTACATTCGAGGCCGAATTAAAGAGAAAAGCATTTCGGGTGGTCCAAATGTGCCAGCATCCCCAGTATCTGAAAAAGGGAAATAAGATCTTCATATGTAACTGTGGCGGCGTGGGATACTTTGGGCGCACAAAAACCCAATCAAAAGGAGTCAGTGAGGGCCCCACCACTGTGCGCCAGATTTGGGACAAGAGAGACCAGATATTCTTGGCGAGCGGGCAAGAAAGAAAACGATGTCTGGCCGATTCCTCCGTAGTGGTACAAAAGAAACAATTGCCATTCGAGATTCGACGCTTGGAAAGGGCCGAGGCAAGAGGAAGACCACCAATCATTACCCGCCACAGGAGGACCTTGCATTTGAAAGGTGCCCTATTCTGCCACCCCTCCATCAGCGTTGCCTGCCACCATGACAAGGATTTCCGCAGGCCCCAAACAGTATTAGCTTTCTCACCCAGCCATTGGTGATCTTTAATAAGAAGATGATACACCTGATTAGTAGAGGCCTTTTCCAAAGTCAACCGGCCTGCAAGGTCCCAATCCTGCCAAGGGCGATCCATAGTCAGGGCAGGAAAGGGTTGCCTACCCTGAAGTTCCGACGAAAGCTTCTCCCATAAATCACGGTATCCGCGCGGGATCCTGAAAAGTCTCCTAGCGGTCCGAAACGATGCGAGGACATTGCGAGTAGCAAGGGTAGCATCCGCAATCGAAGTCACACCCAAACGGGCCATGCGATTAAATCTTGGTCTGAGCTGATCTTTATCTTCCCATGAAAGTAATCTGGATACTGCCAACAATTCCAGCTGGAAAGAATTAGTCTGCAAGCGATCCCCTACTGGATGCCAACGGGTCTTTTGGAGCACCACTTTCCAAGATCCGACCAAGTGCTGTAACAAAGAGGAAGAGGGACTGGAAAATCGAGAGTCAGCATTAAGGACATGCCACCATGAGGCCCGAAGCCGTGTATTGCCCTGGCGGAGGCCGCTATCCTCAAGAAAATAACGGGCGATGATGGTCCACGGGTGATGATCCGCACACATGGCACGAAAAAGAGACCAACGAAGAGCCAGCATATGAGTTTCTGCATCCAAAATAGCTCCACCACCCGTGCGCTTAGGGGTACATGCATGTGACCATGAAATCCAAGAAATGCCTGCCTGTAGTGAATCTTTCTTCCATAGCATGAAACGAATGGGATGGGTGAGAGCCTTCAAAGTAGTGGGCGTCCATGGCAGTAATGGCAGGAAATACGTCAGCATTGGTAGCATAATTGTCTGAGCCACTTTGAGGCGGACATGGAACGGCCAGGCTTGCGACTTCCAATACATAAACTTCGCGGCCAGTTTTTGTGAAATCCACTCCAACAGGTCCTTTGGCCGTACATCCACCCCCAATGGGTATCCAAGATGCCTGACAATGGAGCCACGGGAAACCACCTGGCCCTGCCACCCTAACGACTGTAAATCCGGCTCCGTGCAACTGAGAATGGCCGACTTATAGGCATTGATGCGAAGACCAGAGGCTTGACCAAAGAGCGTCCAAACATCTAATGCCTTGCGAATGTTGTCCCTGTCCGCCTGCAAAATCATAAAGGAGTCGTTAGCCAAAGATTGGCTAATGAAGTGCTGCCCCAAAGGAAGAGATAACCCTGCCAGCTGGGCAGAAGCCGCCATGGAGGATAGCATTGAAAGGACCGGGTGAGTCGCGAGGGCAAAGAAGAGAGGGCTCAAAGGGCAACCCTGTCTGACCGAGCGTGCAAGGACAAATGGCTCTGTAACCCCACCATTAAGCATAACTCTTGAAGAAGCCTCAGTACTGATGGTGTAAATCAATCGAGACATTCGGATACCAAAGCCCATAGCAGACATAAGATCGGCAAGGAAAGACCAGTCCACACAATCAAACGCCTTTTCCAGGTCCAATTGAATGAAGACCACTTGCTGATTGGAGTGCCGCGCATAGTCAATAGCCATTTGCACATTTAAGATATTATGCAAAATATTGCGGCCCTTAATGAACCCATACTGGAGAGGGTGCACAATAGCTGGAAGGTGCTTGTGAAGCCTATTTGCTAGTACTTTGGAAAAGATTTTATACATCGCGCCCATCAACGAAATTGGTCTCCAGTGTTGCAGCTTTGACGGCGAAGGGACCTTGGGAATCAGTTTGATAAGGCCTTGTTTCCATGAAGAAGGCATGACCCCTGTTTCCCAAACCTGCTGAAACATGACCACCAAAGGCTTTACCAACTGCGTGGCCGAGTGCTCAAAAAATTCATTAGTGAGACCATCCCAACCAGGACTTTTATCCTTAGGCAGGTGCAACAAGACATCCATAACCTCCTCTTCGCAAATATCCGCCTCCAAAGTAGCTTGCATATCAAATGGGACCTGCTGGTGGACCAGATGGTAGAAGACCGAGCGGGCATGCATAACCTGGCTGGACGGCAAGGAAGAGGAACCAAAAAGATCCATAAAATAATTTCTGCACATATCGATAATGGTCTGTGGATCAGTGACCATACGACCTTCCGAATCCTGGAGTCGCGTCATATTTTCGCGGGCCGGAGAAGCATGCAAGGCGCGAAAGAACTTATGAGACTGGCAGGCACTATCTTGCAATGTGTCAGTCAAGTTTTGCAGCTTGGCTTGCTGATAAGATTTCAAGCTAAATATTTGAATAAGATGGGCCAAACGCCTCTCCAGGGACAGTAGAAAATCATCATCTGGGGAGCTCAGGAGCAAGGAACGGACCAAGGCCAATAAGTCCTCTGCTGCATGTCGACGACGGCGACAAAGAGAGGCATTATGAATCCCATACTGCCGAGCAACCCGCTGCACATTAGAGAGCAGGCGTGCGAACGAAGCCAAGCCCTCAGAGGCGAAGTCCAATAAGAACCTCTCAATCAATTGCTGCATATAACCCTGAAAGATTGGATGCTTCAAATAAGAGGAATTGAAGCGTAAAGGGAGCTTATTCAGCAACTGCCTAAAAGGTGCAATGGGTTGAGCCCGCATCTCAAGCTGGAGGGGGAAATTATCTGACAACGCATACTGCTGCAAGACCTTCATCTCCAGCATCTCGGGAAGAAAATCATCCCCCTGCATGATATACATTCTGTCCAGTCGCGACCAGGTGGTCGCATATTGTGCAGAATGAAAAGTGAAACCTGAAACAGAAGGGTGAAGCCACGACCAAAGATCTTGCTTAAGTATGTGCAAAGCAAAGGAGTTCCACACCCGGCTTTCTGGCGTATCCATAACCGAATGCCCTGAGGTGGACTGAGAAGAGTCAATACACATATTGAAATCTCCCATCAAAAATCCCCTGCGACCAAGTGCCATGGAGCCCTGCAAAGTCGACCATAGATCCCGTCGGGATGCGGGATCATTCGGAGCATAGAGCCCCAGCAACCAGAAAATTTCTCCTTCAAATAAGACTTCAATCACCAGAAATCGGCCGTGCACATCGTTTTTAACAAGAACAGGCTGGTATTTCTCATGGACAATCATCAGCACGCCCGAGTAGTGCTTAGCAGGTGTCCCTACATAAAACAGACGGAATCCATGGCAATCCACAACTTTTCCTGCCTCACCATGACTTTTGTGCTCCACTGCACACAATACATCCCACTGGTTCTCATGCAAGACAGGCCACATGGTATGTTGCTTAAGGCGAGAGCAAATGCCTCGCACATTCCACGTGGCAATCTTCATATATTTTCAAAAAAGGAAGTCAGGAACGAGGCGCCTGTTGCCTCGATTGCACCTTTTCCGCGAGGGCATCCAGGACACCCTCATCCAGAAAATCAGCCAATACTGCAAACGAATTCGGGCGACCTGCTTTAGAGGTAGAAGGGAAATCCACTGCCTTGGGAGTAGGGCGGGGATAACGCCTATCCCAAGGTGTAATCACATTACCTTTTGCATCAAATGCCAGCTTAGCAGGTGGGCCCTTGGGGCCTGCTGAATAGCCTTTCCTTGAAGACGGATAACGGGGGGCGGACGGGGCCATAGTACGCGCATCCTGCTGTGGGGTGACCATGTCTTTCCTGCGCGTGTACGTGCGCACAGAATGCAGAGAAGCATTAGGCCCAGCATCAACCAGGCCTGCGTCCAACTGTTTACCTTTTTTTTGTCGTGCCTCAATCCAATCAGTGTTAGGAGAATCCAAACCCCGGACCTGTTGTTTGCCTTTATCCATGACAGTAGGTGGCTGAAGGGTCTCCTGTGCCGGGGCATCGAGCACCATGTCATCCTTGGGCTGCACAACCTGCGCCTCCTCAGAAGACGGTTGCCGTTCCGGGCATTCGGCCACAAAATGCCCTAGTTTACCACATGAAAAGCAGTGTCCGGCAAAATTGCCCCATTTCAGGCGAAAATGCAAAGGATACATGCCTGAACAATTGAGGCGAAGCCACGCAGGCCTTTTCCTGGCCGTATCCCATAGCATGCATAAACGGTTGCGGTTCATGGCCCTGAGGCTCGGGGGAACCAGCACTGTGCCCACAACCGCCATCGCGTCCTTCAACAATGGCCAGTATACCGCTGGACAGTTTTCCACTTCCACCCACACCGGGCATTCTCGTTGAAGCAGACGCTGGAAGTCAGCCATAGGGCGCCATGGTACCACATGGACTAAGCGGCGATCAAAGAATAGTGGCAACTTGGACAGGAGCTCAGCTCGATGCGATTCCGATTTCAACAGCACCTCATAAAAACCGCGAGGTCCAAGGAATATCTCCTCAACACATTCCCCTTGCAGTAAATGGTGCATCCATTGGCGAATATGTGAGAGCACTGGAACCAGAGTATTGGCAAAGTCCAGCAGATGTTCCCAGTCAATTTCCTGCGAATCCACAGGCTCGGAGGCAACCTGCGCATAGGAACGGTCCTGAGGACCCACTGGCTCGTCTGAAGTGTGCTTGGAGCGTTTGCCTGCAGGCGGTAATTCAGAACCCGGAGGCGGCTCCTCCGTGCATGGCACCATATCCTCCGGCTCCTCTGTATCGGAATCAGGGCCAAGGGCTGCCACCGTCCGGTCGAGAAAATCCATATCCAGGCCAGCCATACTGTTGTCTTCTCGCTTTCGCTCGCTCCCTCACTCTCTCTCTTTTTCGCTCTGTGCAAGTCCCGGAGGGCTCGCTCTCTCTCTCTCTCTTCTCTCTCTCTCTCCCTCTCTCACTCTCTCTCTCTGTACAAGAGCAGATCAGATCTCGGAGGCGAGCAGGGTTGTTGTCACGCGCTGCCAGATTAGGGTTTCCTTTCCCTGTCACGGCACCGCAAGATGCAGTGGGCAGGCACCCGCGGGCAGCAGGCGTAGGGCAGGGGGCGGACAGAACAGCCATGGTCTCAGACGAGCAGCTGTCGACAGCAACTGATGGAACGCGGCCGAGGGCGGGAGCTCAAGCGATGGAGGCGCAGACGACGGAGCCTCTGACGGACGACGGGGGCCCAGGCGACGCGGGCTGAGGAGCTCAGGCGACGAAGGCACGGCAGACGGGGACGCAGACCAGAACGACGGGGGCCCAGGCGACGGGGGCCGAGAAGCTCAGGCGACGAGGGCACGGACGACGGGGGCACAGGCCAGCGACGAGCGCTCAGGCGACGGGGACGGGGGCTCCATCATCGATTCTTCTCTCTCTCTCTCTCTCTCTCTCTCTCTCTCTCTCTCTCTCTCTCTCTCTCTCTCTCTCTCTCTCTCTCTCTCTCTCTCTCTCTCTCTCTCTCTCTCTCTCTCTCTCTCTCTCTCTCTCTCTCTCTCTCTCTCTCTCTCTCTCTCTCTCTCTCTCTCTCTCTCTCTCTCTCTCGCTCTCTCTCTCTCTCTTTTTTTTTCGTAAAAGGTAATTGTATTAATTACGAAAAAAATACAAGATTACTTGATTACAAGATATATGACGACAATGCAAGTCATCTTGCGACAAGGTGCTAAGTACTACAAGTTACAATTTCATGGCAAGGATGCGGAGGAAATTGCCATATGCCAAGGACGGAAGTCCTCTGTAGAGAGCAAATCAGAACGATGGAGAAGAGCTAACTGCCAATACAAGAGGCCCTTAAGCCTCACAATATGTCGCTGAACATTATGGGCTGAGTCAAACAGAAAAGCATTCCGAATGGTCCAGTTATGGTCCAGTTATGCCAACAGCCCCAGTATCGAAGAAAGTGATACATGAGCTTCATGTGTGGCTGTGCGGGAGAAGGGTATTTGGGCTGGCCCAAAACCCAATCAAAGGGGCGCAGTGTGATACCAACCACCCCTCGCCAAACGGCCGACAAAAATAACCAGACCTTCTTAGCGACGGGGCAGGAAATAAATCGGTGGCGAGCGGTTTCCATAGTAGTGGTGCAAAAGAAACAGGTGCCATTGGAGATTCGTCGCTTGGAAAGAGCCGAAGCAAGCGGAAGACCCCCAATGATCACTCTCCAAAGAAAGACTTTATATTTAAAGGGTGTCTTGTTGACCCAGCCCTCCATCACAGTGACCCTCCACCAGGAGCGGGATTTACGCAATCCCCATAAAGCATTCGCTTTAGTAACTAGCCATTGATTATCTTTAATCAGGAGATGATACACTTGATTAGCAGAAGCTTTGCTCAAAGGCAGCCGGCCTTGTAGGTCCCAATCCTGCCAGGGATGATCCAAAGCAAGAGCAGGAAAGGGTTGTCTGTTCTGGAGCACCGTCACGAGCTGTTCCCATAAAGGCCTATATCCACGAGGGATCCGGAAAATCCTCCTAGCAGTACGAAAGGAGATAAGCACATTGCGACTGGCAAGGGTGGCATCCGCAACTGAAGACAAGCCCAACCGTGCCATCCGGTTGAATTGTGGTCTAAGCTCATGTTTACCTTCCCACGAAAGTAGACGCGAAACTGCCAGTAATTCCAATTGAAAAGAGTTAGTAGCCAGGCGATCCTCCGTTGGGTGCCACTGAGCCTTTCGAAGGACGTATTTCCAGGAACACACCAAATGAGTAAGCAACGATGAAGAAGAACTGGAAAACCGCGAATCCGCATTAAGAACGTGCCACCAAGAACTCCGGAGTCGGGTATTGCCATGCCGAAGCCCATGACCCTCAAGGAAAGAACGGGCGATAGCGACCCACGGATGATGATCATCCGAGCACATGGCGCGGAAAAGGGACCAACGGAGTGCCTGCATGTGGGTGTGGGCATCTAAAATAGCTCCGCCACCCATGCTTTTGGGGGTGCACGCATGCGACCACGAGATCCAGGAAATACCTGCGTTCAATGAGTCCTTCTTCCAGAGCATGAAGCGAATAGACTGAGTGAGAGCATTTAGAGTCGTAGGAGTCCAGGGCAACAATGGCAAGAAATATGTGATCATTGGCAACATAATTATCTGGGCTACTTTGAGGCGGACATGAAAAGGCCAGGCCTGAGACTTCCAGTACATAAACTTGGCCATCATCTTCTGAGAAATCCACTGCAGAAACTGCTTTGGGGGAACATCAACCCCCAATGGGTATCCAAGATGCCTGACAATGGAACCTCGAGGAACAACCAGACCTTGCCAGTCCAAGGACTGCAAGTCCGACTCCGTGCAGCTTAGAATGGCTGATTTGAGTGGATTGATACGAAGGCCTGACGCCTGGCCAAAGAGACCCCAAACATCCAATGCTTTTCGAAGGTTATCCTTGTCCGCACGCAAAACCATAAAAGTATCATCCGCCAAGGATTGGCTAATGAAATGTTGCCCTGTAGGAAGCGACAGTCCGGCCAGCTGGGAAGAGGCGGCCATATGTGATAACATGGAAAGAACTGGATGTGTCGCAAGGGCAAAGAATAAAGGGCTCAAAGGGCACCCCTGTCTGACAGAACGGGCAAGGACAAATGGCTCAGTAACACCTCCGTTCAGCATGACTCGCGAAGACGCCGCAGCACTAATGGTGTAGATCAGACGAGACATCCGAGCACCAAAGCCCATAGCAGACATAAGGTCAGCAACAAAAGACCAATCCAGATAGTCAAAAGCCTTTTCCAGGTCCAGTTGAATCAACACCACCTCCTGATTAGAATGCCGGGCATAATCAATGGCCAATTGGGCATTCAAAACATTGTGTAGAATATTTCGGCCCTTAATGAAACCGTACTGGAGAGGGTGCACAAGGACAGGGAGATGCTTATGGAGCCGATTCGCCATTACTTTGGAAAAGATTTTGTACATGGAACCCATCAGAGAAATGGGGCGCCAGTGTGTCAACTTAGATGGCGAAGGAACTTTTGGAAGTAGTTTAATAAGTCCTTGTTTCCATGAGGGAGGCATGATCCCCGTTTCCCACACCTGCTGAAACAGAGCCTGCAATGGTTTCGCCAGTTGGGTAGCGAAAGCTTCAAAGAACTCATTGGTGAGACCATCCCAACCCGGACTTTTATCTTTAGGCAAGTGTAACAAGACATCCATAACCTCTGCTTCACCAATATCTGACTCCAGAGTAGCTTGCATGTCCTGGGGTAACTGATTGCGGACCAGGTCATAAAAGACCGAACGGGCCTGAGTAATTTGGGCTGAAGGAGGAGAAGCAGAACCGAGAAGGTCACGGAAATAATTCCTGCACATATGCACAATAGTCTGTGGATCCAGGATAAGGTGGCCTTGTGCATCCTCGAGTCTGGTCAAATTCTCTCGAGCAGGAGAGGCATGGAGGGCTCGAAAGAACTTGTGGGTCTGACATGCACTATCTTGCAAAGTCTCTGTTAGATGTTGCAATTTGGCCTGCTGATACGATTTTAACTGGAATTCTTTAACAAGATCGGCCACCCGCAGGGCCAGTGCAAGCAGAAATGCATCATCCGGAGCGTCCATCAGCAGAGAGCGAACCAAAAGCAACAGGTCCTCCGCTGCCTGTCGACGGCGCCGACAAAGAGAGGCATGATAGATTCCATATTGCCGAGCAACCCGCTGCACATTAGAGAGCAATCGGTCAGATGAGGCAGTGCCCTGAGAGGAAAAGTCCAAGGAGAATCTGTCAAGCATTTGCTGTATATAGCCCTGAAAAATTGTATGCTTTAAGTAGGAGGAGTTGAAACGCAAAGGGAGTCTCTCCAGAAATTGCTTGAAGGGGGCAATGGGTTGTGCAAGCAACTCGAACTGCAGAGGGAAATGGTCCGACAAGACATATTGCTGCAATACTTTTATTTCGAGCATCTCAGGCAGAAAATCATCATTTTGCATGATATATATGCGGTCCAACCGCGACCATGTTGTGGCATACTAGGCCGAATGGAAAGTAAAGCCTGGAGAAGACGGGTGTAGCCAGGACCAAAGATCTTGCTTAAGAACAGCAAGAGCCAAGTCGTGCCACATACGACTTTCCGGCGCATCCATGACTGAGTGCTCCGATGTAGACTGGGAAGAGTCAACACACATATTGAAATCCCCCATGAAGAAGCCGCGTCTGCCAAGTGACAAGGAAGTCTGCAAAGTCTGCCAAAGCTTCCGGCGAGCTAACGAATCATTCGGAGCATAGAGGCCAAGTAACCATAGGATTTCCCCTTCGAATAAGATTTCGACCACCAAAAAGCGGCCATGAACATCATTTTTAATAAGAACCGGCTGATATTTGGCATGTACAATCATGAGTACACCCGAATAATGCATGGCCTGTGTTCCTGCATAGAACAAACGAAAGCCATGGCAATCCACAACTTTACTGGCGTCAGTGTGACTCTTGTGCTCAACCACACACAGGACATCCCACTGATTCTCATACAATGCAGTCCACATGGCATGTTGCTTGTGGCGAGAACAAATTCCTCGCACATTCCACATGGCTATTTTCATGTATATACAAAACACAATCAGGTACAAGGCACAGCTTGCCTCGATTTGACTTTGTCGGCGAGAATGTCCATGACTCCCTCATCCAAGAAATCTGCCAACACCGCAAAAGAGTTCTGAGGACCAGATTTGGAAGTTGAGGGCATATCGGCTTGCTTGGGGTTGGAACGTGGGTAACGACGGTGCGCCTCTGTTTTCAAGAGGACCTCGAAAAAACCCCGGGATCCAACAAAAATCTCTTCAACACATTCCCCTTGTAGCAGACTCTGCAGCCATTGGCGAATACGGGACAGCAGCGGAATGCGACCGGTGAAGAAGAGTATCACCGCGCGATCATAAAATACCGAAAAGGAGCGTAGGACAGTTTTTGGCTCGACGGTAGCTTCCAGAACATCGTCTGGAGCAGAGGCAGAGAAGGCTTCCTGGTTGTGTTGAACATATTCACCAAGCAGAGTGTTGGCAAATTCCAACAGATGCTCCCAGTCCACCTCCTGAGAGTCCACCGGATCCGAAGCAACCTGCGCATAGGAACGATCGGGAGTAACGCCTATCTCTTCCGAGGTGTGCTTGGTACGTTTGCCCGCAGGCTGGATGTCAGGACCCGGGGGCAATTCTTCAGTGCACGGAACCATATCCTCGGGTTCCTCAGCATCAGAGTCCGGGCCAAGTGCTGCCACTGTTTGGTCTAGGAAATCCAGATCCAAACCAGCCATCATGTATGACGAACTGATCTCACAGAAGGACTGACCGACACACACTCTCTCTCTCTCTCTCTCTTTCTGTGCACAGAGCAGAGGGCACGCGATTCCGGACGCTGCCTCTCTGACGAAGATCAGGTTTAGGGTTTTCACAGGAGCTGGGAAACAGGGCGTCTGGACAGCTCTGGGAGCAGGCGCGACAGTCAGCAACAGACGTCGACTTGTAAAGGGGCTGAAATCTGGCAAGGCGCACCTCTGCAGGATGTGCGGGCGGAGCTGGGGCAGGGGGGGGCACTCTGGCGAGGTGTGGCCTTCTGGCGACAGCGGCGGGGCCTGCAGGCAACGGCGGCAGGACCAGCAGGCGACGGGACCTGCAGGCGGGACGACGGGGCCTGCTGCGGGACGACGGGACCTGCGTCTCTCTCTCTCTCTCTCTCTCTCTCTCTCTCTCTCTCTCTCTCTCTCTCTCTCTCTCTCTCTCTCTCTCTCTCTCTCTCTCTCTCTCTCTCTCTCTCTCTCTCTCTCTCTCTCTCTCTCTCTCTCTCTCTCTCTCTCTCTCTCTCTCTCTCTCTCTCTCTCTCTCTCTCTCTCTCTCTCTAGCCTCTTCCTCTCTCTAGTTGCACTAGTACCACGTACGAAAGGTTTGATACTATACCATACTTTAGGTACCATACCTTACGTATTAGTACCATAAGGTACCAACTTAATGGATATATCTTTCCCATTCGAACTGCACTTTGGGATGAGATAAATGCTCCTTATATTAATATGATTCTCCCATGAGATTAGGTTATTTGAGATTCAAACAATTTCTCTCAACCTTCTCTCTCTCAAGCCCACACTTCTCTTATTTGTACGATCATGCATGTACACTTCTCTTATTTGTATGATCATGCATGTATGATGTATCCACTCCCATCTATGTATTTATAAGTTGTAGGTAGCAGTAGCACATGTTGCGCATTCCACATTAGGTTTTGGCAGTCAAGTACTCATCTTATATACTATAATAGCATTGTTATTTAGACTTGAAATATCTATTCTATTATCTTTTGTCCAAAATAATCAAGTTAATTTTTTTGTCATACTAATGTCGTACCGTACCTTATAAAATCATAAGGTACCATTTAGTACCGTATTTATCGTACCGTACCTTTCGTACCTCACAACTATGCTTCAAATGGGGTGGCTGAAAGATATAATAGGACTTTATGTGAAAGAGAGCAGTGCATACTGTCCACTACTAATCTCCCTAATGAATTTTTGGAAGAGGCACTCAAAACCGCGGTTCACATTTGCAACCGCTCTCCAAATAGGTCCTTAAATAATGGCATCCCTAAGGAGGTTTGGTTTGGCAAATCGGCCTCATATGACCATTTACGCATATTTGGCTGTGATGCTTTTGTGCACGTTCGAGATGAGCCGAGGAACAAACTTGACCCAAAATCCACCAAAGGCATCTTCATGGGCTATGGTGATGAGGGTGAATTTGGCTACAGAGTATGGTTACCTCAGTCCAAGAAAATTATTCACAGCCATAATGTTGTGTATGATGAGGCAAATTTGCTGAAATGTACTTTAGCCTCTAATGAAGATATGAAAAAGGTCATATTTCAGAATTTGCAGCCACTTATTTCTTCAGAAAATGAGCCTCATGTGTTGTACCACAGGCTGAAACTGATGATTAGCCGGTTATTTTGAGCCAGATGATGATGGACAGCAAATCGGAGCACAAGGAGATCATGGACAGCAAAATGGACTTGCTAATTATGAAAATGCAAGTGCTGGTAATGAAAATGAAGGTGTTGTATAGAATGCTATGGAAATAGAGTATGGTACTGCTTACCTAGCTAATATGCTTTAAAGACCTCTTGAAATAGCTTCAGGCGGGGAACGCCATCAACCATCTGGTGATGTGACAACTCATAAAGAGAGTCGTATCCAAAATGTCCTAGGCGGTAATACTAGAGATGCTTAGTGCTTGAAGGCTCCCATGCACTGGCTAAAACTTGGAAGCGATGAAACTCCAAGTTCTTGCCGGTCAACGTGGTAAGAAAGTGCCTCAGTCGATGGAGGCCATTAGGTTACGCCTTGTCGCAAGCAATGACTAAACCAATCTTGTCATAAATGACTTCGACTATGGTCGATGTAAAGAAGATTGCTCACCCCAATTAAAGCTGTTGAACAGACAATAAGTTCACCCCAAGCTAGGGGACATGATAAACGTCGTCCAGTATAGCGGAATCCTGACCCTCATCAGTCACAAAACTGATACGACAACAAGCCCGGATCTTGACCGAGGAGTTGTTCCCTACTCTGACTCTCCCAACTGCAGGATGTTTGGTGAGAAAATGTCTTCTATAGGGATCATGTGATGAGTAGCTCCGCTGTCCACAATCCAACTAGGAGCAAAAGTGCTCGGCTATGACAAGTGGGCCTCTACGACCATCTTCTCAGAAGACAACTCACGGATATGAACGAGACTTGCATTTGATGTCTCTAAAGAGATGATGTGGGCATCTACAAACCAATCAAACAAGTCCTTTGGGTTTGAGAACATTGGCGACTATGATGGCTGATCGATAGCAACATGAGACTGACCACGACCCTTGAGATTAGTTGCCCCCACCGTGCCTCTTGCCTTTGATCAACACTTCTCGTCAAAATGACTAGACTTCTGACAATGTTGATAATACCTATTCTTCTTAAATACATTCTGCCACCCTAGTTTAAGAAAGGATTGGTTGTTCCCTTGGGTCTCACTACATAAGGTCTGAGTGGAATTTTGAGGTTGCGTACCCTTACCTTGCTGTCCCTTCTAAGAAGTGGCAACAATAGTCCCCCGCTACAAGAGATGCCCCATGAAATTGATTGAACAGCCTAGCGTAATGCAAAAGCTGACACTCAAATTCATAGAATGAGGGCATAGTGGGCTACAAATGACCTACTGCACAAAGTTAAAGTATTTCCTTGGCAGCTTGTTCACAAACAGTGTGACCTAGTCATCAGGGGACTTAGAAGCCCCTATCGTAGAGAACTCAGCGAGTAGTCTTTGATACTCAGACAACTTTATCTTAAGGTTATCCTTATCATTAATGGTGAAAATCTGAAGCTCATAGTCAAGATTAATGTGATGGGTCCTATCCCAAGCTACATAACGGTCAATCAAGTGTACCCAATGCTGTGATACTAAGTCAAAATGTTGAAGTTAAGAATGAAACTCGGGTAGTAAGCCTTGCATCAGCTCAACTATAGCGAAGGCATTATGAGCCTTCCACGAGTGAACAACCTCATATGGAACAAATGCAAGATCATGTTGGGGTTCCAAACCCTGCACAAGATCCCATAGGTTCTGGGAGTCTAAGACATGCCTCATCAAATTGGACCAAGATATATAGTTAGACTCGTTGAAACGAGTATTTTCATTGAATGAGTTCTTGGCAAATGAGGAGCTAGAACCATGGAGGTGGAGAAGTGTGATATGGTGGTGGATAAGATGGTGGAGGATAAGAAGGGGGATAAGAAATAGGGTAGACAGAAATAGGCTACTGATGTTGAATGAGTGCCGATTGCTACGAAGATACTAGAACAAAAATGCTTCCATTAGGAGCCGAAGGTGGAGGTGGAGGCACTGGGACATGGTAGCCCTATCTAAGAGTCGACTGGGACACAACACAATGACCAACTGGTCCACTAAGTAAAGCCATAGAGGCAAATTGTGGTACCAAATGATTCACACTCGAAGAACGCCCTAGAGGAAAAAAACTCAAAAGTGTGTGTGGAAGAATGAGCTCCCATCCAAGGAAACACCACCCGAATAGGAGAAAGGAGTTCTAAACGATAAGCCTAATGGAGGACCCCCTGATATGGAGTGTGGTGGAAACATAAGTGTACTTAATGGAGCCTAAAAGAAATGTGCAATGGAAGATGAGGGAGGGAGGAATGGAAGCTCGATTTGTGATGGGTGAAGATATGGGAAACATCATTGGTTTCTTTTGTCCATTAAATGCAACAAAATGAGATAAATTTACTCTAGTATAACCATGAGAAACAAATTTCTTTGAAGGATAAGGAAGACAAGTGATACAAGTTCTTGCTTCTTTTTCTTACCTTGTTTGGAGTTTTCAAAGAAATATCTATCTTCCTCCTTACTAGCAAATCAAAAGATGTTATGTATTCCCTCTTTTTCAAGAGGATCTCTCTAACCATGAGAAATAGAAGAATCGGATAGCATAGAGTCAAAAGCGAGATTGTGCATACTTGGCACTGGAGAAAAAAAGTAAGATGGAAGTGGTATGTAATCCGTGCGAGTTTCCACTTGAGGATGGCTAGTCCAAAGTGGAGATTCTGTCGTACTTGCATGCTCAATAGTTTTGTGTACTGAATCTAAAAGAGAAAACTCAGGTTTATATTCAATCTATTATTGATCCCTATACATAAAGATGGGATGGCACTCAAAGCCTGAAATCTCAAAGGATGAGATCGTACTCAAAGGCTGGAATCTAGTACGGTCAATGGACTCCATGGTAGTCAGAAGTTTCTCCGCCCATGCAAGATCTAATAGGGGCAAGCTATGAGGCCCACTCTTGCTCGTTTCTTCACATGCTTGGCTGTGGCGTCTCAAGAGGTGTGTTGGTGTTCGAAGCTATCTAAACCTTCTGTTGTTCTTGCTTATGCAAATGAGCTCTCTAATTAAGTCCAAGGTTTCTCAAAGAGAACTTGGCTCTAATACCATATGGTGAGATACTCTAAACACAAAACACAATACCAATCGTACGACAAAGAACAAACTAATGACACAGAACATAGTTAGGGTTACGATAACTCACTGATAATAAACATAGATAATAATGAAATGAATGGCTGCTGAATATGCAATTCTCATGTAGCAAACACACTATGCAAAGAGTGAATACTGTACCACTAACTCCTGTATCTCAAGGATTAGAGCAGGGATAATGAGCTAGAGAGTGCGTTGTACTTTGAAGGGATCCCAAATCACAACAAGGCAGCCTCCAAATGTCAAACACCTCAAAACCAAAGGAAGAAGTCTCTAAAGATATGCAAGAAGAAGTCTCCAAATATGAGCATCCAACTGGTCGGGTTCTGCCCCCTCAAGATGATTCTTGGGTCACTATAGTTAGACGCAATGCCCGACAAGAATCTCATTCAACTCCTATCCACTCCTGCTCACCCATCTGCTCAGACCCTTACTCAAACTTTCCAACGCATAGGTAGGGGTTTTTACATGAAACCTCAATCTTCGTGTGTACCTGCAGTTGGTGTGGTTGATAAAAGTCCTTTTGATTCTACTTTGCACTTTGATGCTCATGGGAGGTTTTTGCCCCCTCGAGATGTTTTCCGTTCTCAACAGTAGCAGTTCCCTTCTCATGCTTCGATTGCTAGTTTGTAGAGGATGGATCTTGTGGATGTGATCCATAATGAGATGGAGAGATTTCAAGCTGCTAAAGCTACGGATGTTAAAAGAAAAGCAATGATTCAGTAGTTCTCTCTCTTTTTGTTTATCATGAGACTTGCTTTATGATATGCTAAAGGTATTTCCTTCTGACAGTAAGCAGTATTGGTTGTGGAGAATTGTTTTTGTTGATAATTGGGTTGTTTTTGTGCCGTGGAGCACAAACAACATGCTTTGGTAGGTTCTTCTTATGTATATAAGGATTATATAGTGTTTTATAGTGAAGAGGTTCCACATAAATCTAGAGTTATGTTGGCTATTCGATCTTCCTTGTGGCAGATTTCTGATGCTAGAAATCATATATAAGGGTGAGGTTTTGTGGCTGGTGGGTGTGTATGCTCCTTCTATTGCTCGGGAACACCATCAGCTTTGGTAAGACTTGCACTACCTTTCCATGGCTCGTTAAGGTTTTCGTATGGGTGATTTTAATGCATGCATATTTGCAGATCAGGCAACTACAACTCACTCGGTCAAGGATGGTCCTAAGCATTAAGCTTGGGATGCACTGGCAACTATGTCCTTGAAACAAAACATGTGATCTTGGATGCATCCTTCTCACTCTGGATACACTTATCGCTCTCTTCAGCATCCAGATACTTGGGCCAAACATAATAGGATATACATTTGTCAGAGCGATTCTTTTCTTCCAATAGTGATTGATATGTGGGTGCAGCGACAACATGTCTTGTTAGATCACTATCCTTGGTTTTGGAATTGACTCATAGGCCGGTTCATGCCTTTAAGGCTTTGCTTGCTCATTTGCCTTTGCATTTCAATCAATCTTTTTTACTGCAAAATCAATTTTTGGAGTATATCCAGCAATTGATTGCTTCTTTTAGCTCGAGTGTTCTATCTGGGGGTATGGAAGCATGGACTTTTTTTAGGGATAATGCACGTGCATTGTCTTGATAGTATGGTATTCAGCTTCTTTTCGAGCTGAATTGCAGCATTCATAAACTTTGTTGGCTCACTCGTTGGTGTATCAGTCAGGGAATAGTACTAATGACTTGGTTACATGCATTGAATGGTTGAAATGTAGAGTTCAATCTCTTCAAGCAAAGAAATATGCTAAATACAAATTGCTGGCCCGAGGGGAAGCTTTGCATGAAAATACATGTCAATCTCATCAGTTCTTTGCTCGTTTACACCAGAAATATACTTGGGCCTTGTGTGTTTGTTGGAAGAGCAAGGTAATATGGTTACTAAACCTATCTCCATCATTCAAATGTGCATCAGCTATTATAAATCTTTGTTGGGTCCGCAAGCGATTCTTTCTGATGCTATTCTCTCTACTCAGCTTCACGAGGGAGAGAGAGAGAGAGGCTCTTCATTCTTTTGTGTGCACATGAGAGAGAGAGAGGGAGAGAAAGAGAGAGAGAGATGGCGGATCCCTGCCCTGCGCGGCGCCCTGACCTGCGCATCCCTGCCCTGCGCACCTGAACCCTGCCTGACATCGACCTAACCTTCTGTGAGCCAGCGCGCGCGAGACTGTGCCGTTTTCCTTGCCCGGCAGTCCCTACGTCTGCACGACAACCTGCCCCACGGGTCCTTGTGTCGGTGCGCCTGCCTGCCCCGTCATGTGACCCGCCTTGCTGCAGAGCACCCACAAACCCGTCCTGCTGTTGAGCGCCCGCGCCTGCCCTGCCCTGCCCTGCTGACCTGTGACGTCAACAGCGCACCCTGGCTGACCGGCCCTGCTGACCTGCGACGTCGCCCTCAGCTACGCGCCCTGACAGACCTATGCACTGTGACCGTTGCTGGCGCCCTACCGCCATCTGCCCGCACCTGCATCTGTGCGGTTAGAGTTGTGCGCAGCCCCACACGTTTCGCCCTCCTACATCTGCTCGGGTAGGGTTGCACCCAGCCCCACATGTTCTCTAGTGACAGTGCGAGAGTAAGAGAGTGAGAGAGGGCAGTAGTATGGCTGGCCTGAATATGGCTTTTATCGACTAGACGGTGGCAGCCCTTGGCCTGGATTCTGATACAGAGGAACCGGTGCGCAGGTTGCCTCTGATTCTGTGGATTCGCAGGAGATTGACTGGGAGCATTTGCTAGAATTTGCCAATACTCTGCTTGGCGATTATGTCCAGCATAATCATGAAGCTTTTTCTGACTCGGGAACTGATGAAGTGCTGGAAGCCACAGTGGACCCGAAAACTCTCTTGCGATCTTTTTCAGTGTTTTATGACCGTGCGGTTATACTCTTCTTCACTAGCAGGATCCCAATGCTTTCCCATATTCGCCAGTCGCTGCACCATTTACTACAAGGGGAGTGTGTTGAGGAGATCTTTATTGGACCCCGCGGCTTTTATGAGGTGCTGCTGAAATCGGAGAAGTATCGGGCTGAGCTCCTATCCAAACTGCCCTTGTTCTTTCATCGCCGTTTGGTCCATGTTGTGCCATGGCGCCCTATGGCAGACTTTCAGGGCCTGCTTCAACGTGAATGCCCGGTGTGGGTTGAAGTGGAAAATTGTCCGGTGGTCTATTGGCCATTGTTAAAGGATGCGACGGCAGTTGTGGGAACGGTGCTGGTTCCCCCAAGCCTAAGGGCCATGAATCAAAATCGTTTATGTATATTATGGGACACGGCCAGGAAAAGGCCTGCGTGGCTTCACCTCAATTGCTCTAGCATGCCTCCTTTGCACTTTCGCTTGAAATGGGGCAACTTTGCAGGACACTTTTTTTCGTGTGGAAAATTGGGGCATTTTATCACCGAATGCCTAGAGAGGCAACCGTCTTCAGATGATGCGCATGTTGTACTACCTATGGATGACATGGTGCTTGATGCTCCGGCACAGGAGGCCACCCAAACACCTAATGTTTTGGATAAAGGTAAACAACAGGTCTTGGGTTTGGATTCTCGTAGCAATGACTGGCTAGAGACACGTCCCAAAAAAGGTAAAAAGTTGGATGCAGGCCTAGTAGATTTTGGGCCTAATGTTTCACAGGATTCCGTGCGCACGTATATGCGCAGGAAAGAAATGTTCTCTTCGCAGCATGCTGCACGTACTATGCTTCCTTCTACTCCCCGTAATCAGTCTACAAGGAAAGTATATACAAACGGTCCAAAGGGCCCACCTGCTAAGTTGGCGTTTGATACTAGAGGTAATGTGATTACACCCTGGGATCGTCGTTATCCCTGTTCCACTCCCAAGGTAGTGGATATTTCATCTACCTCTAAAGCGGGCCGCCAAAATTCTTTTGCAGTGTTAGCTGATTTTCTAGATGAAGGTGTCCTTGACGTTCTCGCGGAAAAGGTGAAATCGAGGCAAGAGGTGCCTCATTCCTGATTCTCTTTTTTGAAGATATATGAAGATAGCCACGTGGAATGTGCGAGGCATTTGTTCTCGTCATAAGCAACATGCCATGTGGACTGTCTTGCATGAGAACTAGTGGGATTTCTTGTGTGCGGTTGAGCACAAGAGTCACGCTGAAGCAAGAAAGTTGTGGATTGCCATGGGTTTCGCCTGTTTTATGCAAGGACACATGCTATGTACTATTCTGGCATGCTTATGATTGTCCATGAGAAATACAAGCCTGTTCTTATTAAAAATGATATACAGGGCCGCTTTGTGGTAATAGAAGTTTTATTTGAAGGAGAGATCTTATGGTTGCTGGGCCTCTATGCTCCGAATGACCCTGCATCGGGACAGGATCTTTAGAAGACTTTGCAGAGCTCCATGTCACTTGGCAGAAGGGGTTTTTTGATGGGGGATTTCAATATGTGTATTGACTCTTCTCAGTCCACATCAGGGCATTCGGTGATGGATGCTCCGGAAAGTCGGGTGTGGAATGCCTTTGCTCTTCAGGTACTTAAGCAAGATCTCTGGTCTTAGCTCCACCCTTCTTCTTCAGGGTTTACTTTTCATTCCGCACAATATGCAACTACCTGGTCGCGATTGGACCGAATGTATATCATGCAGGGGGGATGATTTTCTTCCCGAGATGCTGGAAATGAAAGTCTTGCAGCAATATGCCTTATCGGACCATTTCCCTCTCCAGCTTCAGATGCTTGCACAACCCATTGCACCTTTTATGCAGTTCCTGGATAGACTCCCTTTACGTTTCAACTCGTCTTATTTGAAGCATCCAATCTTTCAGGGCTATATGCAGTAATTGATTGAGAGGTTTTTATTGGACTTCGCCTTTGAGGGCTTGGCTTCCTTTGCACGACTGCTCTCTAATGTGCAGCGGGTTGCTCGGCAGTATGGGATCCATCATGCCTCTATTTGTCGGCGGCATCGACACGCAGCGGAGGACTTACTGGCTTTGGTTCGTTCGCTGCTGGTGGACACCCCAGATGATGAATTTCTGTTGTCACTGACGATGCGTTGGGCTGATCTTATTCAAGTATTTCAGTTGAAATCTTATCAGCAGGCCAAATTGCACAACTTGACTGACACATTGCAAGATAGTGCTTGTCAGACTCATAAGTTCTTTCGTGCCTTGCATGCTTCTTCTGCTCGAGAAAATATAACTAGACTCCAAGATTCAGAAGGTCGCATGGTCACTGATCCGCAGACCATTGTCAATATGTGCAGGAATTATTTTCTGGATCTTCTTGGTTCTTCTCCGTCGCCTTCTAACCAGGTTACGCATGTATTCTATGATCTGGTCCGCCAACAGGTTCTACTTGATATGCAAGCTACTTTGGAGGCAGATATTTGTGAGGAGGAGGTTATGGATGTTTTGTTACACCTGCCTGAGGATAAAAGCCCTGGTTGGGATGGTCTCACCAATGAATTCTTTGAGAGCTCGGCCACCCAACTGGTGAAGCCATTGGCAGCTATGTTTCAACAGGTTTGGGAAACAGGGGTCATGCCATGCCCATGGAAAAAAGGCCTTATCAAACTGCTTCCAAAGGTCCCTTGCCGTCAATGTTGCAACACTAGAGACCAATTTCTTTGATGGGTTCAATGTATAAAATATTTTCCAAAGTGCTGGAGAATTGGTTTCACAAGCGCCTTCCAACTATTGTGCATCCTCTTCAATATGGTTTCATTAAGGGCCGCAACATTCTGCATAATATCTTAAATGTGCAAATGGCTATTGACTATGCGAGGCACTCCAGTCAAGAAGTGGTATTGATTCAATTGGATCTGGAAAAGGCTTTTGACTATTTAGATTAGTCTTTCATTGCAGAACTTATGTCTGCTATGGGTTTTGGTACTCGGATGTCCCGATTGATCTACACCATTAGTGCTGCGGCTTCTTCGCGCGTTATGCTCAATGGTGGGGTTACATAGCCATTTGTCCTTGCACGCTCGGTGAGACAAGGTTGCCCTTTAAGTCCTCTCTTCTTTGCCTTGGCGACCCACCCAGTTCTTTCAATGTTATCTTCAATGGCAGCTTTTGCTCAGCTAGCCGAATTGTCTCTTCCTTTAGGACAACACTTCATTAGCCAATCTCTGGCTAATGATAGCTTTATGATTTTGCGTGCGGACAAGGACAACATTCGCAAGGCATTAGATGTTTGGACGCTCTTTGGTCATGCTTCTGGTCTTCGCATCAATGCCTTCAAATCAGCCATTCTCAGTTGCATAGAGTCTGATTGACAATCATTGAGCTGGCAGGGTCAGGTTGTTCCCCTTGGCTCCATTGTTAGGCATCTTGGGTATCCATTGGGGGTTGACGTTCGGCCAAAGCAACTACTGGAGTGGATTTCACAGAAACTGGCAGCTAAGTTTATGTATTGGAAGTCGCAAGTGTGGCCGTTCCATGTCCGCCTCAAAGCGGCTCAGACAATTATGCTGCCAATGCTCACATATTTCTTGCCATTGCTGCCATGGACTCCTACTACTTTGAAGACTCTCACTCGCCCCATTCGTTTCATGTTATGGAAGAAGGATTCATTGCGCGCAAGTATTTCGTGGATTTCATGGTCACATACATGTACCCCCAAACGCCTAGGTGGTGAAGCTATTTTGGATGCTGAAACTCATATGTTGGCTCTTCGTTGGTCTCTTTTTCGCGCTATGTGTGTGGATCATCATCCATGGACCATTATAGCCCGTTATTTTTTTAAGGACAGTGGGCTTCGGCATGGTAATACACGATTTCGGAGCTCCTGGTAGCATGTCCTTAATGCAGACTCTCGGTTTTCCAGTCCCTCATCCTCTCTGTTACTGCATTTGGTCGGCTCCTGGAAAGTGGTGCTCCAAAAGGCACGTTGGCATCCAATGGGGGGCCGCTTGCATACTAACTCCTTTCAACTAGAATTGTTGGCAATCTCGACATTACTTTCATGAGAAGACAAACATAAGCTCAAACCAAGATTTAACCGCATGGCCCGTTTGGGTGTGACTTCAGTTGCGGATGCCACCCTTGCCAATCGTAATGTCTTCGCATCGTTTCGTATGGCCAGGAGACTTTTCAAAATCCCGCACGGATACTGTGATTTATGGGAACAGCTTTTGTCAGTGCTTCGGGGCAGGCAACCCTTTCCTGCCCTGGCTGTGGATCGTCCTTGGCAGGACTGGGACCTTGCAGGCCGGTTGAGTCTGAAAAAGGCCTCTGCTAATCAGGTGTATCTTCTGATTAAAGATCATCAATGGCTGGGTGTGAAAGCTAATATTGTATGGGGATTGCGGAAATCTCAATCATGGTGGAAGGCAACTGTAATGGAGGGCTGGTTGAATAAGACACCTTTCAAATGTAAGGTCTTTCTTTGGCGGGTGATGATTGGTGGTCTTCCTCTTGCCTCGGCCCTTTCCAAGCGTCGAATCTCGAACGGCAATTGTTTCTTTTGTACCACTACTGTGGAATCGGCCCGACATCGATTTATTTCTTGCCTGCTTGCCAAGAATATATGGTCGCTCTTGTCACAGGTTTGGCGCGCAGTGGTGAGGTCCTCACTAACCCTTTCGATTGGGTTTTTGTGCGCCCAAAATACCCCACACCGCCAAAGTTGCATATGAAGATCTTATTCCACTTTTTCAGATACTGGGGATACTGGCACATCTGGACCACTCAAAATGTCTTTCTTTTTTATTCAGCCTCTAATGTACCGAGACACATTGCCCAACTTAAAGGTCTCTTGCATTGGCAGATAGATCTCATTCGGCACTCGGACTTGCTCCCTCGAGAAGACTTACTTCCCTGGCATATGGCAATTTCCTCTGGGTCTTTGCCATGACTTGTGTAACTTTTTCGTGGCCTAGTACTGCGATTTTACACACGTTGGCTTAGGGCCCTCGTGTATCTTGTAATCATGTAAACTTGTACCTTTTTTCGTAAGTAATACAACTACCTTTTACGAAAAAGAGAGAGAAAGAAAGAAAGAAAGAAAGTTATATTAACGTCTACAACAGGCCAAGTTGGCCTATGAGACCAGAACGTTGCATACAAAATGTCTGGGAGATTTCAAAAGTCCCAGTGAAGCTAACGTTTATGCTATGTTGAACTAAATTGAGTGGGTATAAAATGATATCTAGACTGGATACAGTCTAGAGGCACTCCCATTGCGGTGTGGAACTGCTCCTGGAGTGTTCATCCTAGGATGTTCCGCATGGGTCGGTCTAACATGGAGAGACTAAAGCGGCGGGGCAGGGCCCTCCGATGGCGGCGTAGTATCCCTTGTATCTTCGACATGTGTCTTCTGCGGGGACGGGGGCCGGTGTGAAGAAAAAAGAGAGAGAAACTTATATAATCTAAGCTTCATCATGAAAAAAAAAAGAAATATTAGCCTCTACATAAGGCCAATGTGGTCTATGAGGCAAAGTCCAGAGCACATCCATGTCTAATATCATCTCATCAATAAGGTGAAGATAACATTAAAATAAGTAAGTGGCCCATGAAACAATGTTGAGAATAACTATATGAGAAGATTATGCTAGAGTAGAATAATGCCTAGTGTTGTCCCATCAGTAGAAAGAAAAGGAAAACCTAATCTGACACAAAACTATTTACAAAAATTGCGGTCGACACTATAAGTTGTAGCTAATCTCAAAATCTACACATGATAGCTATGATGCAGTCCCTAATCCTCCACTTACATGCCTAGTAGTGAGTCTTCAATGTCTCGTGATAATGGCTCTCATCTCGTCATGGTGTGGCCTCCTCGGACATGGTCTTGGTAGACAAGGTCATCATGCTCGACAAAGTGAAATGGCTCTATCCAATGTGACTCCACGACATGGAATGGAAGGTGTTTGGTGGGGTGGCTCTGTCTCTGCTACGCTAGCTGTCAAAAGATGAAAGGCAGAACCATGTAGGCTTATCCAAATATTCATCTATGAGAACCAATAGTTTTTCTCACCTTCTACTACCACTTGTCTAGATAAAGTTAGTGCCGATCTGGAGTATCTATGATGCGGAAGCTTCCATAATTTGTGCCAAAAAGTCACTGCCCTGAAGAGTATCTCCATGACTATAGATGTTGCCAACGGCTCTGCTCTAACAATGGGATATTGTGTGAAGGGCTTACTCTTAATCATACATGCTATCATCATGATCAATGGCCTTTCCATGCTATCCCAGTCATCATAATAATCTCTCTCTATTTCAATTTGATCAATGATTGAGCTAAGACATCTATGATACAAGCTACAACCCCATGCCTCTGCTCCATATAATACCATAGGTGTGACGAGGATGTCAAACAACCATAGTTTGGTGCAAGGCTCTTGAAACTCTATGTGACTAGTGAGCACATTGACTCTAGAGTGTCCTTGGTACTGCATGGCCTCGTGCTAGACATGCCTCTGATACCCCTCTCAACGAAAACCGTGGGCCAAAGATGTTGACTCCTAGATAGACATATTCCCTCGCATGCTCCACTAGCTCCTCTAAATTTGAACTAGTACATGGATCTAATCACCGATTATGTTGAGAGAGAGAGAGAGAGAGAGAGAGAGAGAGAGAGAGTGTGTGTGTGTGTGTGTGTGTGTGTCTGTGTGTGCGCGCGCACACGTATGCGTGTGCAAACACAACATAGTGAGCAAGAGTGGACAACATTCCCACACTCAAAAGATACAACTATTAGAATGATAAAATGAAAGTACAATACGTCTTAAGTTAGACCTATCCGTAACTCAACTAGAGTTTAACTCTAGAACTAGTGACACAACTTATTAACTTAGTTATGTCTACACCACACACTAAAACGTTGGGCACTACCCATAATTGATCAATTCTAACACTCCCCTGTAGTGCCAATGTGATGATGTAAAAGAAGTGAATCAATCACAAAAAGGTAGTAAGTTCAAGGATTTTCAAAATTCCTCAAGTTTTTCACATGATAGTGTCTTGGTAATATTTTCATAGATGTGCTCATAGATGTACAATATTGTATGTTAAACCTTACTAGCAACTTCTAAACATATTGTGATTGAGACATAACAATACCATGCTGATTTTGGGTGAATTGGATCCCAAAAAAATAGTGAATCGGCCCCATATCTGCCATACCAAAAGTAGACTGCAAATCAGCCTTGAAATCTGCAATTTTTCTCCCATTTGGTCCAATGAGCAGCATATCATCTACATAAAGAATGATGATGATCCAAACCCCCTTGCTTCATGACATAGAGGGTGGGTTCAGTTGGGTTGCTTTGGAACCTTTCGTACCTGACAACTATATCATACCTTTAAGCCCTGAACCGTATCGTACCTTTCGTACCTGACAACTATGACCCTTTGCTTTCCATGCTATACCTAGCCAAATTGCATTTTATTGCCTTGTCATCAAACTTTCCATGAAGCTCTTTGGGAACATTTGCGTATGTAACACAACCAAAAAAAACAAAAGTATTCCACACAAGGGTTCTTGCCATACCATGTCTCATTATTCATATGGTGTAATGGTCTTCAATGCTATTGTAGGAGCACAATTCAAAACATGATTTGCACACATAAGGCCTCCAAGCCAAAATCTATGAGGCAACCCTTTGCTCTTCAACATGCATCTAGTCCTTTCCATAAGACTACGGTTCTTGTATTCCCCCACTCCATTCCATTGAGCAGTCATCCTCCCTGTACACTAATGTGCAATGCCATAGTCTAGCAAATAAGACTCCGGCTTTAGACATGTACTCTCCCCCTCTATCTATGCGAAGAGTTTGCACTTTCAAACCAATTTCAGTTTCCAATTTGGCAACCAAATGTTTGAAGTACATAAATACATCCAATTTGGCCTTCAAACCATACACCCAAGTGTATGTAGAGTAGTCAATGATAAATGTGGCAAAATAAAGATGAACCCCAAGTACAAGATCCACATGGGACCACATACATCACTGTGCATCAGCTCTAATTTCTAGACAGCATGCACTACGCCATCCTTCTTAAAGGCAAGCCTATGCATTTTGCCAAGAATGCAACCCTCAAAAGCATGGGGAGGTGGAGTATCCAAAGTAGGCAAAGCATCAACCATCTCACACCTCTAAAGAGTCATGAGACTACCAAAACTCATGTGTCCATATCAAGCATATCGTAGCTCCACATTTTGCATAGCGGGAGTAAATGTACTGAATGTCATGGTTTCAGCTGGTGTGATCTTTGGAGAAGTAGCTATTCCATGGATGGACATCATCTGCACCACCGCAATTCTGCCCCCTCGATGATCCCCTTGTACTCTTGTAGCCTCATATTTTGAGTATGCTTGGCTGGCCCAAATGCCCTTTGTAAATATTTCAATCCACTAATTCAAACTTCATCACAAAAAAAGGAAATAAATGTTAACATGTATTGAGGCCGAAAACAGCATATGAGACAGAATCATATACAATGGGTAGAAATTACTAGTATTCAAGTGGACTATGCAAAGTGTAAAATGTGATATATAGTGCAAAGTTATTTACAACACAATGTCAATGTAGGGATAAAAGCGGTGGGTGGATGGAGCACTAAATGACCACCTATGTGACCGCATGACTGGCTACTATATGTGTCAAGGATACGACCATGTGGACAATCCTATCTAGCTCCATCCAATCAAGATCATTGGGTATAGTACATCATACAACCTTGATGAAGTGGTGTATGAATAGCATCTCAATTGATATCTCAACACTATCGAGTGCTGCTCATGCCACAAATGGATCTCTATCATCTCTCTCTAGTATAACCTATGTATCTTCCAGCCCTGCACCCTCAATTGTTGTGTGGCTCTGATCTTCTCAACTCTCTAGACTATCACCCCTCTCTATGTGGGGATAGTGTGTGGTCACTATCTGAAAACAGTCCCTAAGCTATGATTGTTGCCACTCCTCTGCATGGTGCATGACTAGAGTAATGATGTCTGGAGCCTTTGAATCTCAAGGAGATTCTAACCGACTCCATGACTAGTCTAAGGAAGGTCTCCCCTTTGAATAGTGTAAAGTATCTTGCCTAAACTTATGTTGTGGGCTCGGCCTATGCATATGTAGTGCTCCTCACTCTCCACCACCTCCTCACACAGTCTACAAATCCTCTCGGCTCTAGGGATGCGGGATGCTTTCTTGTATCGATCTTTGGCTAGTGAGAAGAGACCCTGAGTTGGTTGATGGCTACGCATCTCATGGGTCACATATATGTCTAGGTAGCCAAGTCTCTCAATAAAACAATCTATTGTGGTCCTTAATTAGAAAGTGGTTCTTGTAGCTTGATATCTTTGGGAGGAGGGATTGTTGGGGTGAAATCCACATGTGCTATATGTGTACCTAATAGAGATCTTGTCTCATGACCAAGTTCCTCTTAGTGTGAGAAACGTGTTGCAATGGATGTGATAAATGTAACCCCAAAGTATATTGATGAATCCACTACCTCCACCTTGGAGTGAAGATGGACCTCCTCTGTATTAGGGCTTGTGTGTGAAACATCAAGATCCTAGTTTTCCTGAGATTAACAGTCTATCCCCTCTGTGTATACAAAAGTCATATAGAGCATGGAGACATTGCTATAGACGCTCATCCAACTCAAAACCAAGCTAATTTCATCAGCATAAAGCATAATAGAGACCAAAGTAACTGCTAGGTGGAATTGCTTTAGACTTTGTTGAATGATACTTTCGATTGGATATGGATAGAAATGATGATTGCCAAGATGAGGGTCATAAGGGAGAGGGTTTTTCGAGAATGAATCACAAGAGGTTGGTAAGGATCAAAAATTGACACAAGAGGAGCTGCAAATGAGGGATCAAGATACACCTGTTGTTCTTCATTCCTCATCATAGGAAGGACATCTAGTTTTTGCCCACATGTTAGAACATGTGGATTTTATTATGTGGGACTATGTTCTTGCTAGCCTTGGACGGTGGCTACACAGTACACTTGTTGTTCCTATGTTTGGCCGTATACACACATGGCTTGAGTGAGGAATAGATTGCAGTGGAAAATATATTTGATGGTCCCAAGAGTTTTTTTAAGGTTTTGTACCGTATGCCACAAGCAAGACCTAGAATTTTGCATTGGGCGACTTTGTTCTTGGATGGTCAATCTGTACATCTAGTGCCTTGGAGGCCTTTGGAAGAATTTCAAGTTGCACTTTGACAAGCTTGTCCCCTCGGGTGAAAGTAGTGAATCTTCCATTTCATCCATGGTATCTGCTTTCATTAGTTTTGAGATCTCTTGGGCACATGTTCGTTGACCCTCAATTGGCTCCTCGCAATAGAAATAGGGCTTATACGTTATGGGATACTACTAAGCCTAGGCCCACTAGGTTTCACCTTGAAGCTAAGGGTACGATTCAACGAAAAATTTGTGGTATGAGCTGAAATGGGACACCTTAGCTGGCCATAGCTTTAGATGTCAACAATAAGAAGAGGTTCAATAGCAAGAATGTGATTTGCCCACCAAAGGTACCCCTCAACAAATACAATATTAAATGTGTCGGGCCAATAAAGTCTATGCAACATGGTGATTTGGATGATATTTAGGTTTCAAAGGAGGCAGATCAGCAAGTACTTTCATGTGAATGGGTGAAACAAGCTCAAAGCAATGAGTTAGGGGAAGCACAAGGGGCAACCAAGGTGGATTTGACCAAAAAAAAAGATGCAAATGGAAATTTTTGAGGCAGAGAAACAAGCTCAAGATAAAGGGAAGAGCTTGGAGACCCCAATGCAAGTAGACTTAAGATTATGATGATTACACTATTCAATGTGAAGGTAGTTTCTTCCCAAATTTTACTTTGTCATACTAGTGCACAACATCCAAGATGGGGAGTGACCCACGACCTGTCCAAAGACCACAGTCTCCTCCAATTCCTTCTCCGTGGCACGAATCATTTGGCACTATTGCTCGGGTAGGACCACACACAAGGAGTATTATTGGAGTGCCATAGGCTGCACCTGCATTGGATCAGAGGTCACCATTGTGTGCCTATCTCTTGGAAACACAAAGCGAGGAGACAGTAATGAGCTAGTTGATAGCTGGGGGGGCAGGGACGATGGTGAAGGCAACAAGCAAGATATGTGAGGGATAAGCAATGGCGGCACAAGGTGTGTAGGAATGTAGGTGGCATGCAAGGTAGGAGCATTGTGCAAGGGCAGGGTGTTGTGCAGGGACATTGTTCAGCACAAGGACAGCATGGTACAACAGCAAGGCAGCATGTGGAGGCTGAGACAACACCTGTAGAAAAGTGGCATCCCCGTACAGTTAGGCAAGAACAGCCAGGTGGCTAGAGCAACCATTGCAACTCGGCAACAAGAGCAGCTAGGCAGCATGCCATTAAGCACAACCAATAGGCAAGGGACGGTATGGGTAGAGGGAGAGCCAACAGCAGTATCAACTTGACCAAGGAGACGCATCAACAATCACAGGCCACAGTAAGCTTGCATTGCTAATGCACTCCCCTCTATAGGAGCTACTATCTATGTCACTAGTGACATGTTCATTCACTACAACTCGAACTCCAAGAGGGAGAGTCCCAAGGCTATGCTGATCTAGGAAGTCTGTCAACCCTAGATAGTGGTCCAAATCCTTCTTGAAACAAGCGGCACAAATGCCCTCTAGTATCATAGTATGCTAGGTACCTGTATATATAGTGCTCCTTAGTCTCCTGCTCAAGCTAGCAGATCCAATCCTCCAAGGAGAGGGACCTTCTCTAACAACCAATCTCTATATGTAACTCATGTGAGGATGTGCAGAGCTAACCAATGGCACACTATACTCCATGGGACACGTGTATATCCATGTCTCTCAGCCAAATCACAAAACCATCGGGGGATGGTTGGAAGATGCTTTCCACAGAAGGCCTTCTTTGTCGCTAGATCCCAACCAAGTCCTAGCTATGTGTAGCTGAATAGTGTCAAAAATTTTGTGCGCGCGCGGCCATGAGAGAGAGAGAGAGAGAGAGAGAGAGAGGCATATTAACATCTACCAAAGGCCAAATCGACCTACAAGACAAAAATAGATACATCTGAAGTTCAAGGAATTGTCATGTACAATAAAGAAACCATGATCTAAAAGGAAACATCTAGCTAGGAAACAACAAACAACTGAAAATACTAACAAAGCACTAGGGATCTAATACAATGTGAAACTAGAATGGGTATCAGTATCATCCCAAGATATCTCTCATGAGTCTATCCAACATGGATAGGCTGATACATTGGTGTGCATCTTGACCAATGCAAATATGGCCATATACCCACTACTTTATATTCACTATGTTTTTTCTGCATATCAAGACACACTAGCACAATCTTTCTTCTCTCAAGTGTCACATTCTTGAAAAGAATTTCCCTTGTCACTCCCTAGTTCAACATCTCTTAGGCAAACCCATCATCTAAGCAAACAAGAACAAAAGAATAGCCAGTTCACCTACTTCCTTCTCATTCTCCACCCACTTTGGCCCTGACAACATTTCTCATGGGCAACTTTGAGTTGCTTCTCCATTTCATGACTTGCCATGTGCAAGTAGGACCATGCACCTTGCACATTGATTCGCTCACATTCTGTAAGAGGGCTTCACTTTTCTTGCTTTCAAATACTTACTTTTGAGGCACCCTAGAATAAGCCAAGACACCAACAGGCCAGTTCATAAACAAAAATTCGATGTCATGGTACAGAACAATATCAACTGCTTCAGCTGCACTGTGTTTCTATCATGTTGAAATTGTTCATCACCATGTGCTTCAGCTGCACTGTGTTTCTATCATGTTGAAATTGTTCACCACCATGTGCTCCAGCTGCATTGTGTTTCTATCATGTTGAAATTGTTCACCACCATTTTTTCATGTCACTGACATAATCAATATCATTGCAGAGTTTGTTGTACCTAGAGTTGAATCTTTTCATCCTACCTCCTTTTGCTCCCAATGTGCTCCATCCTTGCTCGATAATACCCTCCATCTCATCTCTTTTATCCATGTCTTACAGCAATTTACATTTATCATCATTATTATGCAGGAAGTGGTGTACTAAATTTTGATTCCATAAACATAGAAGGGTTTTATAAACTTTGTATTAAAACTATGTTTCATATCAAGCCTTGCCAATAACTCTGAAAAAAGAAGAAAAGAGAGAATATATACAGTCATGCATTCAGAACTACATAATACCCTTGATAGATGCCCTGCATGAATAAAAATAACTGTAGGATGTTAGACACACAATGCATTGAGTATCCCTACGATGAAATGTTTCAACACAATAAGGTAATGATTTGTGGGAACACAACACCACCATTTAGTCCACCTATTCCTTCTCATAAACCTTCAGAGGACTGCATGGCAGGAACAAAAAGATGACATTACTTACTTCTGATATCTGTTCCAGATCTGCCGAGTTTGGGGTCCCATCCCCATATTCTATCAAATGGCACAATCGCAGGCAGAGCTTGATAATATTATCCAGAATTCTTGATACTGAACCAATATCGAGGAACGATTGTGATATTAAGGCTGACAAATACCTATGCATTGATGAAGGAAAGTATTATCTAATTGTAAAATCTGATTAAGAAGTATGCTACACTTTTTCGATCAGGAAACCACTTACTCTTGATGAAATTTAACCAACTCTGTAAAATCTTTCGAACCTTCCACTCTTTCCTGTAGCAGATTCCATTGTGATTCTATTACATCCACCTACAAATTGCAAACTAATTATGAGACATTTGCAAGAAGTGAAACACCTGCACATACACTTCATTAAGAGATAAAAACATCAGATAAAACAATTACTGCCCCATACTCGCTGTCTAGCTGTTTGAACTTCAGCACCTGAATGTAAAATTGTAGATTTGTGATAAGGTATGTCATATGCTGCCGAATACGCCACATTGGCATGCGCTGTTGTTGGCGTTGTTTAGCTGTTACAGCATTTAAAGGATTCCTCCGTTGCTTTGCAGAATCTGCTTTATCTTGTTGCATTGCTTCAGCCCATGACTTCTCTAGTTCAAGTTGTATCCTCTTCAATCGTAGCAAGTACTGAAACACTCTGCAATATCTGGAGAAATGCAGAAACTAAGAAAGTCAGAGAGTGATATTCAGAAACCAATTCACGTGTTTCTTGCACTCAATGAAAAACATTTGGCAGTTAAAGTGTCTGTCCATAAAAATGCAATCCATTCATCAACCTTCGTACTCATGTCTTTCGGCTTTCCAGGTATCAGTCTACCATCACTTAGAGCTTAGACACAGTTCACCCCCACTTCCAGGCTAGATATAAATGATTTTGACTACCACAGTCCATCTCTTCAAAGTTTAGACCTCAGTCTTTCACTTTGCAGGCCACATCTCTAGGTCTTCAACCATATTCACTGAGGCAATTATCCTCCACCAAAACTTACAAGCTCTAGCCTTATGGTTTAGCAAACGGTCTCTCTGACAACTCTGTCACTATAACATCTCTGACATTGGGTTAAGTTTTAGCAAGAAAGCCCTAGAGACACACATCAACATACACTCACATAGTCTCATAGAGCTTTGATAATTCCCTCTACCACACAAAGCCCCCAACTAACCAACCGGTGGCCCCAGCCTAGAAAATCACACTTGACAGAGCTAACAAGAGATGCAAAGCTCGCCATCCACACCCACCCGGTCCACACCCCCACAAAAGGATCATCTACATGTACAAAGGATATTACATCCTCATCAAGGAGCCTTACCTCATCGCTTCAACTTCTCTATGCTAGATAGACCTACAAGAGATATCTTGGGATGAGAGTACCCCTAGACCAATTCCACTCTATATTTGGTCTAGACATCATCTTATATCCATCAACTATGTATTGTTTATTCTCCACATAGTCAATCATTGCACTGGATAAATGCTCTTTTTGAGATTTGGGAAGATTTCCTAACTCACAAATGTAACATTTCAATCTCAAAGACCAGTTTGACATTTTGTAGAAGTTGATATAATTCTCTCTCCCTTTTTTTTCATAAAAGGTAATTGTATTAATTACGAAAAAGGTACAAGTTTGCATGATTACAAGATACACGATGGCTCTACCCCATCGTGTGTACACACTGACTCTCTACAAGAACCAAACAACCAAAGAGTTACAAAGTCATGGCAAAGACACAAAGGAAATTGCCATATGCAAGGGACATAAGTCCTCCCGAGGGAGCATGTCGGAGTGCAGGAGAAGATCTATCTGCCAATACAAGAGACCTTTAAGCCTAGCAATATGCCGCTGAACATTATAGGCGGAATCAAAAAGAAAAGCATTCCGAATGGTCCAGTTATGCCAACAGCCCCAATATCGAAGAAAGTGAAACAAGATCTTCATATGTGGCTATGTCGGTGTGGGATATTTGGGCCATGCAAAAACCCAATCAAACGGGCGTAACGAGAAACCAACCACTGCTCGCCAAACGGCTGACAAGAATGACCAGATTTTCTGAGCGAGGGGGCAAGAAATAAAACGATGACGGGCGGATTCCACAGTGGTGGTGCAAAAGAAACAATTGCCGTTGGAGATTCGACGCTTGGAAAGGGCTGAAGCAAGCGGAAGACCACCAATCATCACCCTCCAAAGAAAGACCTTATATTTGAAGGGTGTCTTGTTCAACCAGCCCTCCATCACAGTTACCCTCCACCATGACCGGGATTTATGCAATCCCCATAGAGTATTAGCTTTAGTAACCAGCCATTGATGATCTTTAATCAAAAGATGATACATCTGGTTAGCTGAAGCCTCTTCTAAATTCAGCCGGCCTGCAAAGTCCCAATCCTGCTAGGGACGATCAGTAGCAAGGGCAGGAAAGGGTTGTCTGCTCTGGAGAACCATCAAAAGTTGTTGCCATAAATACCTATATCCACGAGGGATCATAAAAAGCCTCCTGGCTGTACGAAACAATATCAACACATTGCGACTGGCAAGGGTGGCATCCGCTACCGAAGTTAACCCCAAACGTGCTGAGTGTGACTAGTGTTTCTCCTCAATCAATTCCGAGAGGTGAGATTGAGGAACGTTACGACACCTAGATTCATGTACGTCCATGTTTCCCTATGCACACACGGGATGGGTCTCTGCTGCCATTACAGGACACGTCACCCTATTCTTTACACCACACTACAAGGCTCCCTGGCCTTTCTTCTTGCGCCTATGCCAGACAAGGTTGGACGCACTAGTGCACCATCAACTATGCACCCTAGCATACTCCCTCTACACCATTCCCCTTATCAATTTCTAAACTGAGTGTGAGATCTTGGTTACCATCAATACAATCTCGAGTGATGTCTGTAATGGTGCGAGTGACTATTTGTTCATTCCCATCTGAGTGCTACAAGCGGAGAGACTATCCTTCATCCATGACACCTACGAGACAAGCTTTATCAATCAGCTACCTCCTTGGGTGCTGTTGTGTGGTCCCTATTGCGTTGGATGTATGATGCCACCAAGAACTTCGGATTTGAGTATTACCATGCAGAAGCCTGTGATCCTCAAGAAAATAACGGGCTATAACGACCCATGGATGATGATCAGAGCACATGGCGCGAAAAAGAGACCAACGGAGTGCCAGCATATGAGTTTGGGCATCTAAAATAGCCCCTCCACCCATGCGTTTGGGAGTGCACGCATGCGACCAAGAAATCCAAGAAATGCCTGCATGCAAGGAATCCTTCTTCCATAACATGAAACGAATAGACTGAGTAAGAGCATTCAGTGTAGTAGTAGTCCAGGGCAGCAATGGCAAGAAATATGTGAGCATTGGCAACATAATTGTCAGGGCTACTTTGAGGCGAACATGGAAGGGCCAGGTCTGAGACTTCCAATAGAGAAACTTAGCCGCCAGTTTCTGTGAAATCCACTGTAGTAGCTGCTTTGGGGGAACATCAACACCCAAAGGGTACCCAAGATGCCTGACAATGGAGCCACGGGGAAGAACCATTCCCTGCCAGTCCAATGACTGCAAATCTGACTCCGTGCAGCTGAGAATGGCTGATTTCAAAGCGTTGATGCGAAGACCGAAAGCCTGACCAAAGAGAGGCCAAACATCTAATGCTTTGCGAAGGTTATCCTTGTCCGCACGTAGAATCATAAAGCTGTCATCAGCCAAGGATTCACTAATGAAGTGTTGTCTAGAGGGAAGCGACAATCCAGCCAACTGAGAAGAAGCTGCCATGTGAGAAAACATCGAAAGAACTGGATGAGTCGCAAGGGCAAAGAAAAGAGGACTCAAAGGGCACCCTTGTCTGACAGAGCAGGCAAGGACAATTGGCTTGGTAACGCCTCCATTCAGCATGACTCGCGAAGACGCTGCATCACTGATAGTGTAGATCAGACGAGACATCTGAGCACCAAAGCCCATAGTAGACATAAGTTCTACAATGAAAGACCAGTCCAGATAATCAAAAGGTCCAATTGAACCAGTACGACCTCCTGATTAGAATGCCTTGCATAATCAATCGCCAATTGCGCATTTAATACATTGTGCAAAATGTTTCTGCCCTTAATGAAACCATATTGGAGAGGATGCACAATGGCAAGAAGGTGCTTATGGAGCCGGTTCGCCATTACTTTGGAAAATATTTTATACATAGAACCCATCAAAGAAATTAGGCGCCACTGTTTCAACATGGACGGCGAAGGAACTTTCGGAAGCAGTTTAATAAGACCTTCTTTCCATGAGGACGGCATGATCCCCATTTCCCACACCTGCTGAAACAAAGCCGTCAATGGTTTCGCGAGCTAGGTGGCAAAAATCTCAAAGAACTCATTGGTGAGACCATCCCAGCCAGGACTTTTATCCTTGGGCAAGTGTAACAGAACATCCATAACCTCCGCCTCACAAATATCTGCCTCCAGAGTGGATTGTGTGTCCTGCAGAACCTAATTGTGGACCAGATCATAAAAAACTGAACGAGCATGAGCAATTTGGCCTGAAGGAGGAGAAGTGGAATCAAGAAGGTCGAGGAAATAATTCCTACACATATTCACAATAGTTTGCGGATCAAGGACCATTTGACCATTTGATCGTTGAAAGGAAGTAGTGCCCTGAGATGAGAAATCCAATAAGAATCGATCAATCAATTGCTGCATATAGCCCTGAAAGATTGTATGCTTCAAATAAGACGAGTTGAAACGCAAAGGGAGTCTATCCAGAAATAGCTTGAAAGGTGCAATGGGTTGTGCAAGGAGCTCAAGCTGGAGAGGAAAATGATCCGACAAGGCATATTGTTACAAAACTTTCATTTCGAGCATCTCAGGAAGGAAATCATCATTGTGCATGATGTATATGCGGTCTAACCGCGACCATGTTGTTGCATACTGGGCAGAATGGAAAGTAAACCCCGTAGAAGAAGGGTGCAGCCAAGACTAGAGATCTTGCTTAAGAACGGCAAGAGGCAACTCCTGCCATATACCACTTTCCGGCGCATCCATTACCGAATGCTCTGATGTGGACTGTGAAGAATCAACACACATATTGAAATCCCCCATAAAAAAACCCCGTCTTGCAACGGACAAGGAATTCTGCAAAGTATGCCAAAGCTCCCGGCAAGATAAAGGATCATTCGGAGCATGGAGGCCAAGTAACCATAAGATCTCTCCTTCGAATAAAACTTTGATCACCACAAAGAGGTCATGTACATCATTCTTAATAAGAACCGGCTAATATTTTTCATGTACAATCATAAGCACCCCAGAATACTGCCTGGCATTTGTCCTTGCATAGAACAAGCGAAAGGCATGGCAATCCACAACTTTTCCTGCTTCACCATGACTCTTGTCCTCAACAGCACACAAGACATCCCACTGATTCTCATGCAATACAGACCACATGGCATGTTGCTTGTGGCGAGAACAAATTCCTCGCACATTCCACGTGGTGATCTTCATGTGTATTCAAAAGAAAATTAGGTACGAGGCACAGCTTGCCTCGATTTGACCTTTTCTGCAAGAATGTCCAGGACTCCCTCATCCAAAAAATCAGCTAACACGGCAAAAGAGTTCTGACGACCATATTTGGAGGTAGATGGCATATCCGCTGACTTGGGGATGGAACGGGGATAACGACGATCCCATGGGGTAATGACGTTACCCCTACTATCAAAAGCCAGCTTAGCAGGTGGACCCTTTGGACGGGGAGCAGAGGAAACCATAGCAGGAGCAGAGTGCTCTGAAGACATCATTTCTTTCCTGTACATATACGTACGCATGGAATCTGGTGAGGCAGTAGGCACAATATCCACCATGCCAGCAACAAGCCTGTTGCCTTTTTTTGTGCGTACATCTACCCAGTCATTGCCACGGGATCCAAACCCGACACCTGTTGTTTCCCTTTATCCAAAACTTTAGGTGGCTGGGTGGCATCCTGCGACGGCGCATCACACACCATATCTTCCATGGGCTGAGCAACATGCTCGGCATCTGAAGTGTGGTGCTTCTCTGGGCATTCAGCCATAAAATGCCCTAATTTTCCACATGAAAAGCAATGTCCTGCAAAGTTGCCCCATTTCAAACGAAAATGTAAAGGATGCATGCCAGAGCAATTGATACGTAACCACGCAGGCCCTTTTCCTAGCAGTGTCCCATAACATACACAGACGGTTGCGATTCATGGCCCTTAGGCTTGGGGGGACCAGAACAGTGCCCACAGCGGCCATGGCGTCCTTTAACAGTGGCCAATAAACAGCCGGACAGTTTTCCACTTCAATCCACAAAGGGCATTCACGTTGCAGCAGGCGCTGAAAATCTGCCATTGGGCGCCATGGCACAGCATGGACCAAACGGTGATCAACGAACAATGGCAGTTTAGACAGGAGAGCAGCACGGTGCATCTCAAATTTCAACAGCACCTTAAAAAAACCGCGGGGCCCAACAAAAATCTCTTCAACACATTCCCCTTGTAGTAGACTGTGCAGCCACTGGCGAATACAGGAAAGCAGTGGGATCCGACCAGTGAAGAAGAGTATCGCAGCACCTTCATAAAACACTGAAAAGGAGCGCAAGACATGTTTCGGGTCCAGAGTGGCTTCCAGAACATTTTCCGTTGCAGAGTCAAAAAGGACTTCCTGATTATGTTGAACATAATCGCCAAGCAGAGTGTTGGCAAACTCCAGCAAATGCTCCAAGTCAACATCCTGAGAGTCCACAGAATCCGAAGCAACCTGAGCATAGGAACAATCCTGATGATCCATTGTCTCAGCCGAGGTATACTTGGTACGTTTGCCCGCAAGCTGGAAGTCAGGAGCAGGGGGCATCTCCTTTGTGGACGGAACCATATCCTCTGGTTCCTCGGTATCAAAATCCATACCAAGAGCTACCACCGTTTGGTCTATAAAATCCAGATCCAGGCAAACAATCTTGTATCAGGACGTATGCCGGTCGAAGGCCGATTGAAGAGCTCACGGGAGGCAGATACACGCAGGCCTCTCTCTCGATCTCCCTCCCTCCCTCCCTACCTGCCTCCCTCCCTCCCTCTCCCTCTCCCTCTCCCTCTCCCTCTCCCTCTCCCTCTCCCTCTCCCTCTCCCTCTCCCTCTCCCTCTCCCTCTCCCTCTCCCTCTCCCTCTCCCTCTCCCTCTCCCTCTCCCTCTCCCTCTCCCTCTCCCTCTCCCTCTCCCTCTCCCTCTCCCTCTCCCTCTCCCTCTCCCTCTCTCTCTCTCTCTCTCTCTCTCTCTCTCTCTCTCTCTCTCTCTCTCTCTCTCTCTCTCTCTCCGTGGATAGGATCGTGATGCTGTGACATGACACAATTGTGACAAGATGTTGTGACGTGACGAGAGCTCTAACCACATGGCTGTGACAGGATGTTGTGACGGGACAGGAGCTCTAACGTGATCGGCTGTTGTGATCTCTCTATCTCTAATCGAGTGGCTGTGATAGGATGCTATGACCCATGCCTGGACACTGACCTGGACGACTGCCTAGCGTTAAGACGCTGACGTGGACTATAGTGATGCCTGGACACTGACGTGGACGACTGCCTGGCGTTAGGACGCTAACATGGACTATAGTGATGCAGTGATGTACTAAATGCATTGACACAAGCGTATCGTATGCAACAATGTACTGACACATACCCAGATGTCAATGTACTGAGATTGTAGATATAATCAAATTGATATGACACGAATGTACTCAGAATGACATGAATACAGACATGGGTGAATGTATTGATACAATGGCTTGTGGACTAGGCAATGATGCACTGGCTTGTGGACTACGCAATGATGCACTGACTTTGATTTTGATCATGTCCTGGAGTATGCAGTAATGCACTGACAAGGGCTGCAATTTGTATTTCTGCAATGTTTGTAAACAATGTGAAGGCATTTGGGCTCGTAAAAGATTACTAGGCTTGCAAAAATTTAGTGAGGAGTTAGGAAAACCCTGGAAATTTGCAGCAATCGCAGAAATCGCTCTGATTTGATAGTACAAAGTACAAGCTAAGTGACTTTGCAAACAGTGTGTGAGAGATGGATAATGTAGACAAATGCAAGTATTAAACCGTGGAAAAAGAATATTTGGGGGACCAATCTGATCAAGAACTAACACAACCGTCCATGGAAGCAATGTTCAACATCCCCTCTAAGAACACAGGGTACAAGACGTATGGCCGTAGGGTCCATGATTGGACCATCTCCCCAGCATCTGACACGCATGTAAAGACCTCATGCACCATGAATGTAAAGAAATACGAAGAAATTCATCTCATAATTCGCTCTAAACTACAAATTATGAGACTCTAAGTGCAAGGCTCTATTTCTTCGCTTTGGGGACATAGAGAAAAAAAAGGTCTTCCTCTTCAAGAGGACAGCCCTCAAGGGTGAGAAGATTTATTTGGATGAGGACCTTACCCCAGCACAAATAGCATATCGTAGAGAACACATGCCCAAGGTATTGGAGGCTCGAAAAGAGGGAAAGTGGGCAGTTTTTAGGGATGGACAAGTCATCATCACTAACAAAAGGACTTCATGATGGTACGAGGCCTATGAGACACTTCGGATGTCAATATAGAATTGTAATGGAGCCCTACGCTTGGATGCTGGTTACTTTGAAGATAGCTTCCGAAACATAGATATAGCAATGTACACAGAAACACACCAATGTAAAGGTAGCCAACTACCAAATGTGCAGGGATATAGGTGGGAAAGTGCATTTCGTTCAATACTAGGGGTTCTGGAGGTGTGGCCATACTATACCGAGAAGACCTCAAAGGGATAGTGCAAGTAATGAAAAGAGGTGATGATGCACGATATTTATGGATTAGGATACATGCAGGAAGACCACGGGATATATTCATCGCAATATGCTACTTTCCTCCTACAAATTTTACCTATGTCACATGAGATGGATCTCCCTTGGATGTACTTTATGAGGATATCATGAGATATGCTAGCATTGGGGACATATTATTAGTAGGAGATTTCAATGCACGCACTAGAGATAGACAAAGTGACTTTTATATGCATGATAATGCCATGTTCAAAGAGATCCGACATACTTCAAATAGGCCTAGGAGAGCCCAAGATAAAGAAGTGAGTACCTATGGGATACACCTATTGACTATGGGAAGTGTACATAGACTAGCCATCTTTAATGGTCTACCACGATGGCTAGGATCTGATAATTTGAAATATTGGAATCACAAAGGAGAGGCAAGTACTATGGACTACTTGATAGGCTCACCAGCATTGATACCAAACACCCAAAACTTTACAATATCTAAGAGACCAATTGGCATAGCAGCAGATCATGCTATTTTGACATTCATGCTCTCTTGTGTACATATCAAACATGAAACGCCATGCCTCCCTAAACATCCCAAATACTACTTTACAGAAGACACATCACACATCTACAATAGTTCTCTACAGAGACCAGTTTACATACATTGAACTTGAGTAGATCATTGGAAGAATGTACAAGGGATTTAGCAAAGGCCATACATGGATCAGCCATGTATGCATTCCCACACACCTTGCCCCGATGTAGACCCACACGATCTACTGCTCCCCAAAATAGTTGGTATCATGATGAGTGTAAAGTCACCCAAGCTCGCTCACAGAGAGAAGTGGAGCTAGGCACTCAGACACATCGCCAAGCAAAGGCGTTCTTCAAACACCTTGTGTGGAAGAAGAAATGAGACTACTTGGCGAAAGCAAAAGCAGAGATATATCAGCTATTTTTAGGGCGGGATAGCAAGAGCCCATGGAAGATGTTTCATGAAAGACAACCCCCCATACAGATTACATCACCAGATGCTTGGCTTGACTGAGGGAGACAGCTGTATGACCTGCCAAGACAGCCATCTATGAAGCCCCCACAAGCTTGTAAGCCAACACAGTGGTCTTTCTTCACATGGAAAATGGTTAGGGATGCAATTTATAGATTACAAAATGGGAGGGCACAGGATAAGGATGGACTAGTAGCAAAACATTTCTCACATGCTTGTGACGTATTAGCACATATGTTCAATAGAGCAGTATGTGAAGGTTTCCCTATGAGTTGGTCAGACAATACTATAATTCTGCTATTTAAAAGTGGTGATCCCTTGATTCCTAGCAATTATAGGACTATCATGATCGGTCATACTTTGGTCAAGATATATAGATTTATATTGGAGCATGAACTCAATGAGTGGGCTGAAATGCAAGGCAACAGAGCACAAGGACACGCAATTTCAGACGAGGATATACCACGCTCGACCATATTCTCACACTTACAGCCATTATTAAGGAGCGTCGAGCCTAAGACAAGAGGATCTATTGTTGCTTTGTAGACTTTCGTAAAGCTTTCGATACAGTGCCTCGTACACGCATCATGCAGAGATTGCAAGACATTGGAGTACCAGAGGGTATACGATGGGGTGTCTATGCATTATATGAGGCAGTGACAGGTCATGTGCGAGCACCTGGGGGGCTATCAGAGAGGATTGACAGTACCATAGAAGTGAAACAAGGATGTCCACTTTCACCCACATTGTTTGGTCTATACATAGATGAAGTGTCTGATTACATAGACCGAGAAGGAGGAGTTGGAGCCAGCCTAGCAAGGGTGCTGATACCGATATTACTATACACAGATGATATTGTTCTCATTTCAGATTCACCGGAGAGATCGCAGTGCCATCTGGATACTTTGCACATCTTCTATAGAGATAAAGACCTCACATTGAACCTTGGGAAGACCAAAACCATGGTTTACAGTACTTCAGTAGCATGGGTGACTAGATCTATGTACCAATTCACATTTGGGGAAGACATACTTGAAAATGTGAGGGAATATGTCTATTTGGGAGTTACCTTCTCTGGCCCACGTTTTTCATTGAGAGGGAAATCAAAGGCACGTCTAGCACGTGGATACGCGGCACTAGGGGCACTCGAGAGTCAATGTGCTCACATACAGTTCCAAGAGCCCCGCACCAAACTCTAGTTGTTTGACACCCTAGTCGCACCTACATTACTATATGGAGCAAAGGTATGGGGTTGCAACTTGTACCACATGCATCTTAGCCCACTCACTAATCAGATTGGAGTAGAGAGGGATTATTATGATGGTTGGGATAGCATGGAAAGGCCATTGATCATGATGATAGCACGCATGATTAGGAGTAAGCCCTCCATCCCGCATCCCATTGTTAGAGCAGAGCTAGGGACAACACCTATAGTTACGGAGACACTCTTCAGGGCAATGACCTTTTGGCACAAACTATGGGAACTTCCACGCCATAGATACTCTAGATTGGCACTAACCTCATCTAGACAACTAGCAGCAAGAGGCAAGAAGAACTGTTGGTTTTCACAGATGGCTATTTGGATAAGCCTACATGGTTTGGATATTGACCCCGTCTTTCACCTTTGGATTATAGCTTTGACTGCCCTATACTTTCTCTTAGCCGATCAGACCTGAACCAGGTGATTAGAGCTAATATCTTGAGGATTGAGACAGCAAGGACATGGATCCATCCACCACTCCCTCTAGGATCAAGGATGGAGTTCCACAAGAGTCATTTCTTGTGTCTCTCCAATGATGGTTTCACTATTCGGCTAGCATATATGGACACCCATCTCTCCCATAGCATACGAGTTGCTATCAGATAGATTCACACCTACTCACATAGGCTTCAGATGGAGACAGGCAAATGGACAAATACCCTAGCAAAGGATAGGACTTGCCAGCTTTGTGGTCGAGAGCCTAAGACGGAGAAGCACTACACATGTAGATGCACACTATACTATGACATACGAGGACGATAACACTGCCTCTTCCATGATGGATTTGGACCCCTTCATCACGTCATGGAGTACGAGAACTAGAGATGCCTAGGTATTTTCCTCCTGAAGCTCGAGAGGCGCCGAACTGCACTACTACAAGACAAGAGGCCAGCTCATCCAGAGGGACACACATAGAGAGCAGTGACAGACTTCTTCTATAGAGCCGACCCTACTGACACTACCAGCCTAGCAGAGACAGAGCCACCCCGTCGGACACCTTACAAGCCACGCCATGGAGTCACATTGGATAGAGCCATTTCCCTTCGTCGAGCACGGCAACCCTGTCTACCAAGACCACGTCCAAGGAGGCCACACCACAGTCGGATTAGAGTCATTATCACGAGACACCGAAGACTCACCACCAGGCATATCAGTGAAAAAGCTAGGGACCGCATCATAGTTGAGATCATGTGCAAATCTTGAGATCAGCTACAGCCCATAGTCTCCACCACACTTTTGTACATGGTTCTATCAGATCTGGTTCTCCTTTCCTTTCCTTTTCTTTTCTATCGATGGAACAACACTGCACATGGTTCAACCCTAGTATAGTCCCATCGTATAGTTATTTTTAGTATTGTTTCATAGGCCACCCACTTATTTGTAATGTTATCTTTACCTTACTGATGAGATGACATTAGACATGGATGTACTCTGGATTTTGTCTCATAGGCCACATTGGCCTTATGTAGATGTTAATATATCTTTCTTTCTTTCTCACACATGCTACTTTCATGCTTGCCCCATCTAGGGCCTGATGGACAACCTGCACTGAATTGGACTGCATGGAAGGGGCTATTGGGTCCCAGTTCCATGTCCCTGCACCCTGTGCACTACCAGTTCATCTGGAAATCTGGGAAACACATGCCCCTGGCAAATGGGATGCCAAACCTTGCTATGATGAGTTCATAGGACTTAGAACCTGCCAACCAATGACTCAACAGTCCCAGCTGTATAAAATTTGGGGTATGCATCCCAAACGGCACTTAAGATAAAGAGGGTATGTTAGAATGTAAAATCTAACCTCCAGCCATTTGCAAACAGAATTGGAAGATTGAAGCTGTCCCAAAAGTGAACATATCAATGTATATCTGTTAATGGTAAACATTTGTTACAAATGAAACACTCAAGCCTAGCTAAAGATTTGTCACTGGCCTAGATCTGCTGTTACAGTTTCATTACCAAAAGGAAACTTTTACAACAAAATACATTGAGTTCCCAGTGACTTGACAGCGAGCTATTGTCATGTTACATTCACAGCCTATATTGACCTCACAAACTACAAGGCTACTCACTTGGACAAAATCTCTTTCGTAAAGAGCAGTTGCAGAGGCCAGTCGATACTATATTCCAACGCAATCCAATCCCAGCCATCATTCATCTTATTTGTATTGTCAGGATAGCTTGTCGAAGAGAGACCAGCACTACCATCTGCACTAGATCTTTGTCTCAAATTCTCCACTGGTAATGAGATGCCTCCCAGAGAAGGCATTCTGAAACAGTGTCAAAAAATTGAATTACATCATGCTTGATTAGGATGATGAATTGGCAGACCAAGGAAAAGGAAATGATCACGATGAACATTGAGATCTTTTCCTTTTTACAAATTCAATCCATTACAAAAAGCCAGAAGAGGATAACATGCACCATGTTATTCAAAGAATTATTTCAATCAGGAGCAGCCATAACAAAGGAATGCTCTTCAAAGGCCCTTATTTTACCTGAGAGATACTCTTGAGAAGTATTTGTCATCATCACCAATAGTCTTCATAGCAGCCTACATGAACCTTTCTTTTTAGAGATCACAACTTTAGAGACACCCAAGTATTTACCAACTAAAGGAAATATCCAGAAAATCAAAACATCTAACCTGCTGAAATGGGACCTTAAGGTCCGCTTCGGCAGTTGATGGACGTGGAGGCAATCGCATTAAGGATCGGCTCTCCTCCAAAAAACACTGAAAAGAGCATTTGTAATTCTGATGTTTTATAACATAACCCCAAAATGGAGTCTATTTTTGCTTGACAAATAAAGAGCGACCCACAATTATCAAGCAGCATATGTTACAAGATTATCATAGAAAGTTTTTTTCTGCTTTTAGAAACTGCCTCCTTTATGCTTGTGCCTTCCAAAGTGCTGATCCCCGGGATATCTTGTCACATAACACCACAAAGATAGAAAGCAGATTTTAGATTAACACACAGAACTCGGTTTATCCCACTCAAACACCTTCTGTATGCTGATATACATAACATTTAATCATCCGTACATGATGATACTATTGTCATCCATCATGTAGGTTCAAGAGAATATCAATGAAGCATAGTAACATTTAAAGGCGAGTGCTGATAAGCATAGGAATGAGTTGATCTTCCTAGGGGTAAATGGTGGTATCTCCTGATACAAAGCACTGGTTGAATAGTTTCAAGAGCTTACACACAAATTAGCTCCAAGGAAGGAGGGATCATTCCACATAATTAAAAAGGTAATCAGTTGGAGGCCCCTCTCATTGGAAGATGCATCAGGTGTTTCATCTCCATAATCTTGCAAAGCACCATGGTCGTATTACAACCACAGCCCCAGATCAGAATGAACCAGATTTAATAGAGGTCGACAAGCTTCAAGAGTTGCTGCTATTATTTCACAGGTACAAGGAAAATACAGTGCAGAATATACTCCAAAGTTTGATCAAGTTGAAGGGTTACCCCATGCATGACACAACATGGTTGGAAGTCTCAGTTCGTGATGACTCTTTGGCAAGTCTTTGCATTTACTTTCGGGCCTATGAGGAGGCTATGCCTCAAGGGATAGTTGCAGTACTAGTGAGGGAAAATGTAATGAACCTGGATTCTGCCCATGCCAAGCAACTCATTGCTGATCAGTAGTTCATCCTGGACATGGCAGCAGGCATGTCCAGAGGATATGTAAGTTGTATAAGAACTGCATACAGGCTGGTTATACACCGTGCATACATATTGTTACTTGTGCAGCCATATATACTATGTTATTGTGTAGTTCACAGTTCATCAGCAGAAGGATCAATTCTGCCTTTGGGTATTCTCTCCTCTTGTACTATGCATGTTTAGGAGGCATGTGCCTTACCTGCCACCAACCTAATCTGCTACTCTGGTGAGCTTCACTAGTGAGTCTGAGTTACACACAATAGCCAAGGTGTGGGATTTGGAGATACATACAATCACATGGACTGTAGGAAAAGCAATGTTCACATTCAGCAATGCACCAGAGACCAAATAGATCTTGTAATATATGCTATAAAGCTGCAACAAGTCTTTACCACCTGACTATTATCCTTAGAGCTGTTTGGCAATCCTCACTTAGTACAAATCAGACATTGCAAACCCTAGGTGTGGAATTTCAAAAAACTAAAATGCAAAGAGCTGTGTGCAAACAGCATAGGTTAGTCAACCTTTAGAACACACTCTGTTCTTCCCTGCCACTTCATATCTTTAGCATTTTCCAACCAAGAGGCAAAGAAGAAAGAGAGGTGAACATATGTCATACTGAGTCCATGAGATTTTGCTGTTCCTTCCATTTCACAATTGTCCACACATGTTCAAAAGATGCAGAAAAATATATGGATGACCTCCAATTGATAAGAACGGAATTCGCAACAAACTGGACAAGGTGAATGCTCATTCCACTCACTTGCCTGGAAGAAGTCGCCTTTTGCGAGAAGAAAGTAATCCTTCAGAGCCTTCAAATGACCTATCAAGTCTGCATGTACCACTACCAACTAGAAAGATTTTGTTAGGTCTCTTTGCAGAGACAAATCCATAGAAGTACAATTGGCTATAATTGGAGGAAAAAAAAAGCCTTAGAAGTCATGTGAACTCACTTGCCAAAGATGAGTGGCAGCAATTGCCCGAATGGAGTCGATAGCACCTTCAAATGACCTTTTGTGGAAGTCAGGCATTTCCTAAACACCATACAACCATCTCAATCTCAACAAAGTACCATGTGCAGTATCACCCAAAAAAAAGCTTGCTCTACTAATATCTCATGGTAAACATTGAATCTAAATATCTGCTCCTTAAGATCCTGCGTGCACTTACAATTTGTATTGATTCAGCTCACATGTCTAACCAAATCACTCAATGGAACTCAATCACACCCCTTCTGTCAGCAAAACCAAATTCCTTTTTTGATGAATATGTAAGCATAATAAAGATGCAGTGCCAGTTTTGCAAAATGTAATCACCTAACATGGCTTGTATTGGAGCCATTCGTAAAAATGTGCAGAAAATTTCATCCCATGTGTAAATTGCAATAGATCTTAGTCAAGGTACTAAAGCAAGGTTGCTACAAATTCGAGAGGGTTCCTTGAACAAAAAAGGGACACCAAGATCCGATAGAGCAATGGATCCTGGTGGTCTGACAGTTTTGTAAACTTAAACCATGCAATGTGGCTTATATTTGAATTTTGAAAAGCTTTGTAAAAATGTTGAGAAAAATTAACTATCCCACATGCAAGGTGCAATAGATGTCACATGTTCTACATCACAGTATTAAAGCAAGGTTGCTACAAATTTTGGAGGATTCAAGGCTCTAAAAGGGCAAGAGAACTCCAGGAGGACAAATACCTGAATGCATTTTTTGTGGATCTGAAAAATATATCATTCTATTAGCCAAAAGTAAAAGGCAGTATTAAATGGCAATACAACGTGCTAGCTACCCGCATTTATCACGATTCACAGAGGGTGCTGTCCAAGCTGGCTGCACTTTGAAGGATGGTCACAATATACAACAGAGGGCAGGACAGAAGCCGTAGATGGCCATTTATAGTGCCATATAATTGACCCCTACTTCCTTGAAGGAAGGACTCTGAGCTTCATGGCAACAAGCATACCGCTTGTTGCATTCTCAATGGTCGGAAATGCCACATATAATGCTGGAGCATCACAGCCTTTGAACAACATATCAGTCCACAACCAATAGTAGATAGTGTGCCAAGAATGAGAGCATTTGTCATCAGCATATAACCAGTTTGGCATTTAGGTCCCAAACTGTGACGTCATTGTATCTGCCACAGGATTGTTTAGTCGAAATGATGTGGTGCTATCAGAAGTGCAGATCTATGAGGTTAAATGAGCTTAACCTTGCATGCTCATACATCAACTGGAAAACCATACCATTGCTCCCCACAATAGTGATGGAAACATGAGTGCTGAAAAGGCCATATCTTTTATGGCCTCCAAACAGTACTGTAATCAAATCAATGGCTAACATTCTTGTTCTGACCATCTCAAGCATAGTTACATGTTAATGGCATGGCCCTTGTGTTGGCAATGTACATTTCATGGCTGTTAGGGGGCACCTTTGTGCCCTGTTAGGCAGCTCATTTGTCCGAAGTCTCATCATGTAGCCTATATACACTCCACTCCACTCTTGTAGTATCGGATCACACTAATTTGGAGAGGAGACAGGAGGTATTCTAGTCATCAAACATGCCATCACCTTTGTGGTTTATATGGCACATTTCATGTCTTGTGTTATGAATTCCATCTCCCAATCATTCTTTCTTTGAGTTCTTGACTTCTCTCTTTCATGCTCATCAGTTGTGTTCTTCCACTTCCTTTGCTCATTCTTGCATGGTATCACACAACTAATGTTGCTTGTCTTGGTGCTTTGTGCTACTGTTCTTGCTGTGACAGATTTTCTACCGGCTGGTTTACTACTAAAGAGGCTGCCAATCACTGCACTATGCAGCTGATGTCATCATTTGACCTGAGCAACATGCTGTAATGCTGTGTTTTGAGCTGGGAAACCATTGTCTACTGCTGGATGACTTCTGATTTCACCCTTTGCTGGCTGGTAACCCTGCCGTTTTGGCATTAACATATCAGAAGTGCTGCAGCTGCTTCATTTGAGGCTCCTATGCAGTTGCCTACCTGTCCACACTGCCATTGACTCTGCATTTTTGCTTGAATTGCTGTCATGGTTAGAGCTACCATTTTTTACTTTAAAACTGATGTTTTTGTCATTTATGCTGATGCTTCCATGTTAGACTTCAAGCTCATCTATTTGTCTTCGGTTATGACTGTACCCAACACTTAGGATGTCCAGCTGTACCACACTATGCGTTCATTGAATAAGTCAATGTTTCAGGACTTAGCAATCTTTGGTGTAAATGGTCCTTGAGACCTTAGGTTGTACTATTCACTTTAGTTATGTGTGAGAATGGATAATGAAGTGAGAGAGAGCACACTGCTCTACACTGTTACTCCAACTCTCTGTCTCTGTCTCTTACTTTGAACATGGTATCAGAGCACCCATGACTAGGCTCTGTGGAGTGAAGCATTCAGGAGTGAAGGCATAGGTTCTTTAAGTGAAGAGGGCTGACTGCCATTGACTCTCATTGTCTGTGCAACAAGGTATGCATTTTGGTCAGATGGAGTCTATGCTTCATGTTAGTGTTTGAGGCTTCTGTGGGAGCTTTGGGGAGCACCCTTGAGCACATCCAAGTGCTCATCTTTATCATCATCATCAACATATGCTGCTGCCATCAGATCTACTGCCTGTGTGATTGCGCCTGGTTCTACTGCTGTCATAAATGTCTACAAACTGTCACTTACACCATTCACAGACTGATATAGAGCTTGCCTATGCTCTTTGAGAGGTTATTGAAAGCTTGGACACGTCAGTACTTGGTCAGGGACTCATCAATGAGCTGAAAGGACTATTTGCAGGTCTGGAAATATTCACTGTCTGCTGTATACAGGGTACATACAGCATGTATGCATGTCAAACATGAGGTTGGAGCCTTCAAACATGTCCAAAACAATCACTTGGGCTTCTCTACATGCAAAGAAGACATATGTATTGAATGCCATGCTTATAAACTGAAGTTTGGTGTTAAAAGAATTCCAATTTGTGAGTTCTTGACAGGCTGAAAACTGTCATTCACAGTCTATAACAAGCATTCATCTACACTGGAAGATTACATGTTTTTTGTTGGTCTTGATGACATGTATGACATTGGATATGTCTACAAAATTGTTTGAGGATTGACATGAGCATTGGATGCTCTTGGAAACTGAAACTTGGATCAGAAAACAAATGCTTTGACACTCTATTGGATGGTCATGAAGTGTGAATGCATTGTCTGATATTGCTCTTGAAGATGGGACAACTTGGAAGCGGTCAGGCTCATGTATTGGATCCCATGTATGGTGGTACATGTCTATGATGTTTTGAAGAGTTTGGTGGACTGAAATACACTGTCATTGACTATTTATGCTTGACTGAAATTTACAGCAAGTGTACCTTGCTTTTGTACTTGCAGTTCATGTTGCATTCAGTGTCAGACTGATATGAATGAAACCCCATATGCAAAGATATAACTTTGAACTTCTGTAAGTGATCTTGGGGCACGTACACTCTGTGTTGAGGTCAAAAAGAGCTGCTGGTTACTATCATTTTTCAACCTATAGACTGCTTGTCTGTACATGAACAGGTTGCCCAAATACATGCTGGTTTTGCATTGAATGCAGTCCGTACATGCAAGCTGCAATACCTAGGTGATTGCCAAGTGTCAAGAGGTATATGCACCACTGTTTTCAGGCTGGAATAACTGAATGTCTGAGCACATAGAGTGCTGAAAACTGTCATAAACAGTTGCAAGCTGAAACTGAACTGTTAAGAAGAATTGGTTTACAGGTAGCCAAACAGGGTCTACAACATGGCAAATGCAAAAAGGACAGACAATATTACCCAAATTGTGGGGGAGAAGTTGGGCAGCCATAACTATGCCATTTGGAAGTTCAGAATGGAAAACTTCCTAATAGGTAAAGGATACTGGGAGTTGGTGACTGGAGTCAAAGCTGAACCTGAGCTCCCAGATCGACCTACACCTGATCAGAGATGACTACATCAAGCTTGGACAAAAAGAGCTCGCAGGGTCTTGCACTGGTTGTCTCTATGTATATCAGATGCCATGGTAATGCAGGTAATGAACTGCAACTCTCCTAAGGATGCTTGGGACATCTTGGTCAAGTACTATGGCACAACCACAAGTGCCAAAAAGATACAGTTGAAGCAGAAGTTCAACAACATGGAGAGAAAGAGCAGATCCATACAAGATTATGTCACAGACATCAAGACCATTGCAGATCAGCTGGCATCTGTTGGTTCACAGGTTGAAGATGAAGACATGGTTGCTATGACTTTGAATGGCTTGGGGACTGAGTATAAGTCTTTTGACACTTCTGTGTCTGTGCGGGCTGAAATGCCTGATTTCAATGAGCTAGTTCCATTGCTTATCCATCAGGAAGTTAAACTTGGCTTGGCTACAGGGTCAAGCAATTCTAAAAACAATGATGCAGTTTTTTATTCCAATCAACACGGCCGTGGCAGCCATGGTAGAGGCTATGGGTCTGGCAGAGAAGGCCAGCAGAATACATCCTATGGAGGTAACAACCAGCAGATATCGAATGCAAGAGGTGGTGGAAACTTTAGAGGCAGGGAGAGATCTAGCCCTAGAGGCAGAGGCTCCTGGCAGCAACAACGCCCATCTGACAATCCGAATAAGGATAAGGATTGTCATTACTGCAGGAAATATGGGCATATTACCAAGGACTGCTAGAAGAAGTAGGGCAATCAGAAGGGCACACAGCATGGACATTTTGCTACATCTAGTCAGGCAGATGATACTTTAGGTGATAGACTGTTTGCCATGCAGTATGTAAAAAACAAGGTTGCTGAAAAATCCACTAATGATGTAGTTTGGTATATTGATTCAGGGGCATCGAACCACATGACCCCTCACGGTGATTGGTTCACTGACATGGTGGCAAAAAAACGTGGCTATGTATGTACAGGTGATGACACGCAATATAGCATTAAGCATAAAAGCAAAGTGCCTCTTGTGGTTCATGATGGCAGAAAGAAAAATTTGCATGATGTATTGCATGTTCCATCGATTACGAAGAACTAACTATCTGTCGGTCAGATGATGGAGCAGAACTTGCAGGTTAGATTCAATAAGCATGGCTATTTTATTGAAGAGTTTGGCAATGGATGCAAGTTACTAGCTCGCAATCACAGGAATGGCAGAATGTTTACTCTTGATGCTACTTTGCCAGAGCTGAATTTAGCTATATTTGCCCATGGTTCTAGCACTATCAGAGATTTGAAAATTTGGCATAAGAGAGTGGGACATGTGAATTTGCAAACGCTGGAATTTGAGTGCTATATCTCTTGCTTGAGATCAGATAGCGGTGGGGAATATGTGTCAAATGAGTTTGACGATTTTCTGGCTGAAAATGACATACGTAGGCAGCTTACCTGCAGCTACACCCCTCAGCAAAATGGGATAGCTGAAAGAAAGAACAGGGTCTTGATGGAAGCCGCTCCTGCCATGATGAATGAGAAGAAGATGCCGCTCTATTATTGGGTTGAGGCTATTATGACAACCATGTATATCTTGAATCGGACTCCCACTGCAGGTATTTATGAGATGACACCGTTTGAGAAGCTGTATGGCTATAAGCCAGATATAAGTCACATGAAAGTCTTTGGCTATCTTGCTTATGTACACATTCTAGATGAGAAAAGGGAGAAGTTGGATCCAAAAGCACATAAGTGTGTTTTCATTGGATATTTGCAGGAGAAAAAGGCATACAAATACTATGATCCCTCTACTAAGGAGACTTTGGTGAGCAAGGATGTTATCTTTGATGAGATGGACTCATTGTATGTATCACAAGTTGCACTGCCTTCCACTCATGTATCTACAGTTGATTTGCAGAGCAGAGCACTGCTATGACAGGTCCTAGTGGTCAGACAGTATCCCCATGGACAAGGAGATTGAGGAGCTCACCATCCACTAACACCGATATGTCAGTGAGGGGAAGATATGATGTCTTTGACAGCAATATGTCAGTGAGGGGAAGATATGATGTCTTTGACAGTATCCCCATGGACAAGGAGATTGAGGAGCTCACCATCCACTAACACCGATATGTCAGTGAGGGGAAGATATGATGGACTCATTGTATGTATCACAAGTTGCACTGCCTTCCACTCATGTATCTACAGTTGATTTGCAGAGCAGAGCACTGCTATGACAGGTCCTAGTGGTCAGACAGTATCCCCATGGACAAGGAGATTGAGGAGCTCACCATCCACTAACACCGATATGTCAGTGAGGGGAAGATATGATGTCTTTGACAGCAAAGAAAAAGAGAAAGCTACTGAGGATGCATCTGGTATGATGACACCTGGTAAAATGACTTCTAGATATGAGTCTGTTGACACTTTAGACAGTAAATTTGGTATTCCAACTGTCTATACGCCTGGCACGAGACAGAGCAGGTACATTCCCCCTCATGAGAGAGGAGAATCGAGTAGTGCACCACAGCCTAGACGATCGCATAGAGTCAGATATCCTGTTGACAGGTTGACGTACACTAGCTACTCTGCAAAGCATTATGCTTACATGACAAAAGTGATGGAGATCAAAGAACTAAGTACATATACTGAAGCAGTAAAAGATGAGAACTAGTGTATAGCTATGGATGAAGAAATGAATGCCTTGGCTGAAAATAAGACATGGAATCTTGTGCCACTGCCTGAAGGGAAAAAGACCATTGGCTGCAAATGGGTCTACAAGATCAAATGCAAAACAGATGGCAGTGTTAAAAGCTACAAAGCCAGGCTAGTTGCTAAGGGGTATGCCCAACAGTATGGACTTGATTATGAGGAAACATTCAGCCCTGTTGCCAAGATGGCAACCATACGCACTCTCATTGCTTTGGCTGCTGGAGGTTGGAAATTGCAACAGATGGACGTGAAGAATGCATTTCTTAACGATGACTCGGCAGAGGATGTCTATATGGTTTAGCCGAAAGGGTATGTACACCCTGATTTTCAGTATTATGTATGCAGGCTGAAAAAGACATTGTGAAGGCTGAAGCATGCTCCGAGAGCCTGGCATGCAAGGATCAGTAACTACTTGCAGAGCTTGGGATTTGCTGTTGGTAGGGCTGATCACAGCCTATTTACGAAAAAGACTGACAGTGGCTTGGTAGTACTGGTCATATATGTTGATGATTTGATAATCACTGGTGATGATGACTTGGGCATACAGCATGTAATGAAGATGCTGAAATCTGAATTTGACATGAAGAACCTAGGAGAACTGAAGTATTTCTTGGCCATTGAGGTAGTTCCAACTGAAAATGGTTTATGGCTGATGCAGAAGCACTATGCCATGCAAATGTTGAAGAATTATGGCATGGCTGAATGCAAACCATTGGATATACCTCTTGATCAGTACGTCAAGCTAGACATGAGCACTGGTGAGCTTCAGCTTGGCGAGCATAGCCTGGTTGGCGGGTGCAGTACCAGCTGCTTCAAAGTAATCCTCCATGGATTCAATCCAAATTTCAGCATCTGCTTGGACGGACCTACCTCTCCAATCAAATTCGGGTGGCTTAATCTGCTTGAGAAGAAACTTCTTCTCCTGGATTATAGCAGTACCAGAAGAGTTGATCTCATACATGTGAAGACTGATGAGCAAGTTGCAAATATCTTTACCAAGTCTCTGGGTAAAGATAAGTTCAATGTTTTTAGACAGTTGCTTGGTGTCCAGATGCTGTCTTGAGCTTGAGGAGAAGTGTTAGACTTCAAGCTCATCTATCCGTCTTCAGTTATGACTGTACCCGACACTTAGGATGTCCAGTTGCACCACATAAGTCAGTGTTTTAGGACTTAGCAATCTTTGGTATAAATGGTCCTTGAGACCTTAGGTTATACTATTCACTTTAGTTTTGTGTGAGAATGGATAATGAAGTGAGAGAGAGCACACTGCTCTACACTGTTACTCCAACTCTCTGCCTCTGTCTCTGACTTTGAACATTCCATTCATGTGGCTATATTTTTATGGCTGGAGGTAAATTTTTTTATATTTCAGCACTTAGAGAGGATTCACAAATGTCGGCTTTCATGATTATTTACTACATTATCTAGCAACTTCTCGTACAGCATGGCTAGGCTTGACTAGTGCCTATCAAGTTTGCCTATGCAAGTTCTTGTGTTGATCTCCTCTATAGCAAGTTGCAACATCTATTCTCCTAGCACAACAAGAGGATGCCTCTATCCTATTGTAGTGGAGTGGTTCTCCTCATGTCTCTTGTTAGGGCTTGGATTCTATCATCTATTTAGTACTATTTCATACCTTAGTACTTGTATGCATTTAGGTTTACGGCATTAGCATGTGTAAAGTGACTTTAGCTTTCATATGATGTTTCACCTAAAAGGCAGGTGTAGGTCAACAACGTGAGGAAGTTGTATTCGTTGAGATCTTGTATATCAAGAATTAGAGATTCTTCAAGCAGAGCATGTAGATGATTGCTAATTCTATCTCCTTGGCAGGGCATCCTCGTAGGTCAAAAACGTGAGGAAGTTGTATTCGTTGAGATCTTGTATATCAAGAATTAGAGATTCTTCAAGCAGAGCGTGTAGATGATTGCTAATTCTATCTCCTTGGCACGGCAAGAGGATGCCCCTATCCTTTTGTAGTGGAGTGGTGCTCCTCATGTGTCCCTAAGCCAAAGGGTGATGATTGTGAGAGAGCAAAGGTAGGGCATGCTACTTTGAGGAAGACTTGCTACATGCATTGACATAGCCTAGCAGTTCAAATCCTAGAGCTGTTATGGCTTTCAGGCCCATGATGGAAGGTTTGGACAGCAAGCAATGCTCCTAGTCCATTCTCACATGGAGGGACACTTCAATAGTCTGGCTTAAAGGTGGGGAATCCAAGGTTACAATGTGCTTCCGTGGGGTTGTTTGTGACAGACATAGAGATCTTACAATTTCCACTTTCTATGAGCAGGTTTGAGTATATCAAGGTCGGATTGGTGCCTCTTTTTTTTATGTTTTCCGGCCTGCGAGTCATGACCTAGAGTTGGAGTCTTGGAGTATTTCCAATAATGCATTCTAGTACTTCATGTGTCTTCTTCAAGCATCACTTGTCATTCTTGTATATACAACGATGGTACAATTTTTTGGGAAACCTGCTGTGTTATGGGACATGGTGAGCCCAAAGGGTTTGTAGAGGCTTGTATGCCTACCATCCTTGTATATTGCCCACAATCTCCACGAGGGTGTTCACAATGTACATTTCAAGGGTGTTAGGCACGCTTATTAGGCTTATTATTGCATGCATCCATGGGCAATTGGGCAGCTCATTTACCTCCACTCTTGTAGTATCGGATCGCTTCCACTCAGAGAGAGGCAGATTGGAGGTGCTGCTGGTCATCACATGTACCATCACCAGTGGGTTTGTACAGTACATCTCATGTCCTGTAGTATGGATTCCATTGCCCATTCATTCATTCTTTGAGCTCTTATGTTCTCTAGACTCTCTTTCACTGCTCATTCTTCTCAAAATTCAGCAGTTGTGTTCTTCCGCTTTCATCACTCATTCTCACACCTTGTTATTGCTCCTAACTACACTCACAAACTGAAATGAGCACCCTTGGATCTTGGTCCTCCTGAATGGCCATTGGCATGCAGACAAGTGGGCTTTTTTGTATCCAAAATGCATATATCCAGGCATTCTCAACCTCTGCATATAAGAACTCCTAAAGCAGCCAAGCTATTGTCTCACGGAGTTGTAGTATGAGGATGCTCACCAGACCACTCTTGCAGTATTTTGAGATTCAGTCCTATATCACACGATTTAATCCTTGTTGCAGGGCCATTATTTGATGGGTTTCTGGTATTTCCAAAGCTGAAGTACCATGACATAGAGGTTGAAGTATGAGGATACTGGCCAGAGCAGTCTTGCAGTACAAAGAGAACAAGGTCCTATATAATATGCTTTAATGCTTGCAGGACCATAAAGTGATAGGTTCCTAATATTTCAGGAGTTCACAAAAACACTACTGTTCTTGAAAGTGGATGTATGTTTTGAAGATATGGCATGCTTAAAACCTACATAGAAGAATTAGCCTGCAAACAGACTTGGATAAAATGGGGTTTCCCAGCCAACTGAGACCAGAAGGGCTTTTCTTAATGTAACACAGAATTGGTCAAACTAAGAGCTAGAATCTGGAACATGTCACTTCTAGAAAGGCTGATGCTTGTTTACAGTGCATAAACTCAACATGCTCAAGTTAACCAACAAAAAATAAAAACTGCACTAAAAATTTTTGGAGAAGTCACATTGTCAATAAATGAAATGATATTTTAGAATAACCTTCAGGTCTTGAATCATTGATGCAATCCGTTCAACTTGAGCTTGGGGAAGAAGCTCAGGCTCTGTATGATCTGCTCTTTGTGAGAACGGCCCCCTTGTAGAAGAAATGGGCAGCAAAACTACTTTTGTTGACATAACACTCTTCACTTCAGGTTGCTCAAGTTTACTCCACTGGCTCTTAAAATGCTTGCTTGGATTGCGCAAAATTCTGACAGCTTTGCCAACAAACAGAATAGATTCTGCCACCTGTATTGGGATATAGTGTGGTAACATGTCCTGTACAAAAGAGCAGATGACATGAACTTTTCTATCAATATGGATATGGCCTTTATGAATTGAAGCACCGTCATCTTACAATTCAAACAATGCACATAAAACTAATGATCTATCGAACTTAACAACTGCTATAGACTTTGAACCTGGACTCCAACACAAATATGATCATGCTTTCAAGCATAATATAGGAGGCATCAAACCTGTCAGCAACAACCAGTTATATGACACAGTCAAATCATAACAGGCAGAAGATGTATTGTGCTAATCACAGCATCAATACAATAATGTTGAACACCCTACTAATGTTCATTTACTAATCACGTGCGTTCTTCGTGCAACCCATTGCCCAGAGGCAGCCTCTATCACTTGCGGTTGACCTTGTCCAATGTTCTTGTCTTCCAGAGTGACCTCAAGATGGTGATGATACCAAAAAGGACCAATACAATACTAAAGTTCAATGCATACATGAAAATCAGATCTCTTTTTACTTGCATGTTCTCAAGCCCATAAGCTCCCTCTTCACTGACACTTGAGACAACATATGACATGGAGAGAGCATCCAGGTGATCCTTTTTAACTCTTAAGACAATATGAACTGGAATCAGCCCTTGAGAGGAAGGCTTTAAATGATATACACTTAAGGAACCAGTTATGATCTCCTCATACCAGGTGGCAATTCCGTTGAAAGTTAAAAGGGCGTTCAGAACAAGGCATACGTTTAGAACAAACAAGGATGTGATTGCACATACCCAACATTAGGACAGATTCCATGCAGCTCACCTACCACTGTCTCCTATTTTGCAGAGATTTTTTGAGTTTTAACGAGAGCTTTAGGCACATGGTTGTATTTTAGGAAATATCTTACCAAAATGTATCAAGATTGTGAAAATTACTCAGTTCATTATTCAGCAATAGCCCTCTTCCATTCTCTGCCTCCATCATGCAAGCACGAGCACGTGTGCATGCGTGCATGTGTGTGTGTGTGTGTGTGTGTGTGTGTGTGTGTGTGTGCGCGCGCGCACCCACGTGCGCACCTCTTCTTGCATTATGGATGTGTTGAATAAATTTGCTTTGGCTGCTGCCTGAAGGGTCAACTTTAGAAAATTGAAATTGCTTCATCAGGATGAGAATGATTGGCATGCCTGGATTATCCCATTTGTTGGAACTTGACCCTCACACAAATGTTAGGATGGGTGTCTCAGAAACGGAGGTAAATGTGATTATCGGAAATCATCTTCTTATTCATTGCATGTCCATTTACAAATTGTGCAATCTATCATAATGGCCTATATCCCGTCCTTCCTGGCTCTTATGATGTGGTCAAGATCTGGAATTGATTCCTTCATGTCAATGTCTATGCATTTTTTTGATGGAAAAGTAAGAAGCACAAGAAGGGTGTCTGATTATTAGCCATGCAGAAGGTTTGTTCTCCTAAATCATGGTGGGCTGAATACTTTTAACATTCATATTCATGTACTAGCTCATAAATTGGCCTTGTTACAGATGTTTGTATAAGGACAGCAACCTCAAACAACAATCTTGGCAGCTTTGTCTACTCCTCACACAAAAATTTTTTATAATTGTACTTGTTTGGCATAAGCGAAGACGAAACACATTGAGGTGAGGTATCACTTCATACGTGGGGTCGTTGAGGACAAGTCTATTGATCTTGTCAAGATCTCGACTCACCAAAATCCTGCAGATCTGCTCACGAAAAGTCTCTCTACAGAGCACTTTACCTTCCTTAGGAGGCTGATGGGCATGGGATGAGACGGCGTCTTTCCTCATCCTGTTGTACATGTGTACAAGTTGTACTGTCTCTTTTCTTTTTCTTTTCACTTCTCACTAGGATAGATTCGCATAAGACCGGATTCTTGGCTAACTGAATAGCACTCATAGAATCCAAATGCAGTGTAGGGATAGTCTCTCTCGTTTATCTCGCTTTCTCCTTCTCTCATTCGTCTCTATCTCTCTTTTCCCCTTCTCTTTATATTTTTATTTAGTAATTAACTTAAAAATTATTAACTAAGTAATAAATTAAGTAGTGCATGTGTGTATGCGCCTCTCTCTATGTGTATGTGTTTGTACATGGCCCTTATCTTCATTTCTCACTACGTGTATCTCTCTTATGTGTACCACACTTGGAACAAGTTAGCAGGGATTTTCTCATACCAAGCTATTACTAAATACAATGTCTTTGTGTCTCCTCTTTGTACCCATACTTGGAACAAGTTAGTAGGGCTTTGCACATTATAAGCCATTATTATGGAAGAGGCAATTTTTTTGCTTTGGTTACATGTCCATTTGCAAGTGTGTTGATTGAATCCTTGAAACAAATTCTCCCTCGTGTTCAATGGACTGGAAAATCAGGCAATGAGCTATTCCCTTTCTCCCAAAAGCAGGAAGTGGGATAAAGTTTTCAATCCTCCTGCCTTTTGCTCAGCCACTAAATGCATATATTTTGGCTACCGAACACATTTCAAGAGTTGCGGATGTACTCATAAATGAGGGCAATGTTATGTTTTTCCCTCAAGCTTAGTGTATCTATGACTTGGACCATCATTATTGGCCTTTATGGACTCTTATTCACAATATGCTGCAGCCTTATTTGCCAGTGCCTCCTTTGAATCTTATTTGTAGGTGCTCGCTCTAAGATCAACTTTATGGACTCTTATTCACAATATTCTGCAGTTTTATCTACCAGTGCCTCCTGTGAATCTTATTTGTAGATGCTTACTCTAAGATCAACTTTATGGACTCTTATTTCACAATAAGATGCTGCAGCCTTATCTACCAGTGCCTCCTTTGAATCTTAAGCAGATGATATATCTTATTTATAGATGCTCACTCTAAGATCAGCTTATTATTAATTTCCCAATCCTGCCAAGGGTACTCCAAGTCCAAGTTAGGAAAGGGCTGCCCACTAAGCAAAGATTCTGAAATCAATACCCGTAAATCACAGTACCCTCTAAGCACATGAAAAACCCTTCACATTGAGTGGAACGACTGCAAAGTATTGCTTGCCCACTCCAGCACATTAAGAATAGAGAGCAGCCCAGGTCTAACCATCCTATTCAACTAGGGGCAAGCTTCCTCTTTAGCATCCCAAGAAACAATTTCTCACCAGACTTCAGGTGGCAGGGAATTAGCTGACAGTCAGTTATCTGGTGCACGCCACAAGGAAGTTGCCAAGAACAGACAAGATGAATCAAGAGTAGTGAGGATTGCAGTCATGTGGGCTGATCAAAATGAAACACATGCCACAATGAGGCCTGAATTTGAATGTTGTGCAGAATCCCATATCTTCTAGAAAGAATCTTGCAATGATAACCCATGATTGTTGCCCCACACACAAAATTGAACAAAGCCCATAAGAGGTCTGTCATGTGCATCTCCACATCTGCAATTGCACCTCCCCCAATGCATATATGCCATGAAATCCAAGTAATGCTAGAATGTGTAGTCTGTTTCCACAACATCAAGTGAATGGGCTACATAATTTCCCTTAAGTCAATCTTTGACCAGGACAATGATAACAAGTAATATGAGATCATGGGCAGCACTCTTGTTTGAGCAAACTTGAGGCATAGATGGAAAGGCCATGCATGTGATTTCCAGTAAACAATGTGTCCCCAATCCAAAATAACATCCAATCAAGCACTTGCTTAGGCAGGAGCTGTAAGCCTGCGGGACATCCCAAGTGTCTCGTGATGTCGCCTTGTGTCACCACCTTCCCCTGCCAACCAAATGCCAATAACTCTCTCTCCTTTTTTTTTCGTAAAAGGTAATTGTATTAATTACGAAGAAAAAGTACAAGTTTACTTGATTACAAGATACATGATGACACTAAGCCATCATGTGTAAAGGCTCCAGTACTAAACTACAAAAGAGTTACAAAAGTCATGGCAAAGCCGCAAAGGAAATTGCCATATGCCAGGGAAGTAAGTCCTCCCGAGGGAGTAAGCCCGAGTGCCGAATGAGATCTATCTACCAATGCAAGAGACCTTTAAGCCTCACAATATATGCCGAGACATTAGAGACTGAATCAAAAAGAAAGGCATTCCGAGTGGTCCAATTGTGCCAGCATCCCCAGTATCTAAGAAAATGAAACAAGATCTTCCGAGTGGTCCAATTGAAGATAACATTGAAAGAACCGGGTGGGTCGCCAGGGCAAAGAAGAGAGGACTCAAAGGGCAACCCTGTCTCACCGAGTGTGCAAGGACAAATGGCTCTGTAACCCCACCATTGAGCATAACACGCGAAGAAGCCGCAGCACTAATGGTGTAGATCAATGGGGACATCCGAGTACCAAAACCCATAGCAGACATAACTTCAGCAATGAAAGACCAATCTAAATAGTCAAAGGCCTTTTCCAAATCCAATTGAATCAATACCACCTCCTGACTAGAGTGCCTTGCATAGTCAATAGCCATTTGCACATTTAAGATATTATGCACAATGTTGCGGCCCTTAATGAAACCATATTGAAGAGGATGCACAATAGCTGGAACGGCGACCATGTAGATGCATACAGTGCAGAATGAAAAGTAAACCCTGGAGATGAAGGTTGTAACCAAGACCATAGATCTTGCTTAAGTGCCACAAGAGCAAAGGCATTCCACGCCCGACTTTCCGGAGCATCCATCACCGAATGCCCTGAAGTGGACTGTGAAGAGTCAACACACATATTGAAATCTCCCATCAAGAAACCCCTTCTGCAAAGTGACATGGAGCTCTGCAAAGTCTTCCAAAGATCCCGACAAGATAAAGGGTCGTTCGGAGCATAGAGGCCCAGCAACCATAAGATCTCTCCTTCAAATAAAATTTCAATTACCACAAAGCGGCCCTGTACATCATTCTTAATAAGAACAGGCTGATATTTCTCATGGACAATCATAAGCACACTAGAATAATGCACAGCATGTGTCCCTGCATAAAACAAGAGAAAACCATGGCAATCCACAACTTTTCCTGCTTCACCGTGACTCTTGTGCTCCACCGCACACAAGACATCCCACTGATTCTCATGCAAGACAGTCCACATGGCATGTTGCTTATGGCGAGAACAAATGCCTCGCACATTCCACGTGGCTATCTTCATATATCTGTAAAAAGAAAATCAGGAAGGAGGCACCGCTTGCCTCGATTTAACCTTGTCTGCTAGAATGTCAAGGACACCGTCATCCAGAAAATCAGCTAACACTGCAAAAGAATTCTGCCGGCCAACTTTAGAGGTAGATGGGATATCCACTGTCTTGGGGATGGAACGGGGATAACGACGATCCCAGGGTGTAATCACATTGCCTCTAGAATCAAATGCCAACTTAGCAAGCGGGCCCTTGGGACCGTCTGTATATACTTTCCTCGTAGACCGATTACGGGGAGCAGAAGGAACCATAGTACGCGCAGCATGCTGTGAAGAGAACATTTATTTCCTGCACATATACGTGCGCATGGAATCCTATGACACAGTAGGCCCAAAATCCAGCAGACCAGCATCCAACTTCTTACCTTTTTTGGGACATGCCTCTATCCAGTCATTGGTACAGGAATCCAAACCCAAACCCGTTGTTTACCTTTATCCAAAACACTGGATGGCTGGGTTTCCTCCTATGATGGAGCATCAAGCGCCATGTCATCCTTGGGCGGCACAACATGCACATTATCTGAAGACGGCTGCCTCTTTGGGCATTCGGCCATAAAGTGCCCCAATTTACCACACGAAAAGCAGTGTCCCGCAAAGTTGCCCCATTTCAAGCGAAAATGCAAAGGATGCATGCCAGAGCAATTAAGGCACTGCCACGTTGGCCTCTTCCTGGCAGTGTCCCATAACATACACAAACGGTTTCTATTCATTGCCCTTAGGCTTGGAGGGACCAGCACCGTTCCCACAACGGCCATGGCATCCTTTAACAATGGCCAATAGATAGCCAGGCAATTTTCCACCTCAACCCACACCGGGCATTCACGTTGAAGCAGGCCCTGAAAGTCTGCCATAGGGCGCCATGGCACAACATGGACCAAACGGCGATCAAAGAACAATGGTAGTTTGGACAGGAGCTCAGCCCGATGCTTCTTAGAGTTCAGCAACACCTCATAGAAGCCTTGAGGCCCAACAAAAATCTCCTCAACACACTCCCCTTGCAGTAAAAGGTGCCGCCACTGGAGAATATGGGAAAGCACTGGGATCCTGCCAGTGAAGAAGAGTATAACTGCACGGTCATAAAACACTGAAAAAGAGCGCAGGACAGTTTTCCGATCCACCGTTGCCTCCAGAACCTCTTTAGTTCCCGCGTCAGAAAAAGCTTCATGATTATGCTGAACATAGTCGCCAAGCAACGTATTGGCAAACTCCAACAAATGCTCCCAGTCAATCTCCTGCGAATCCACAAAATCAGAGGCCACTTGAGCATAAGAACGATCCTAATGACTGATTGTCTCTTCGGGCGTATGCTTGGAGCATTTACCCACACGCTGAAAGTCAGGAGCAGGAGGCATCTCCTCTGTACAAGGCACCATATCCTTCGGTTCCTCTGCATCAGAATTGGGACCAAGGGCGGCCACTGTTTGTTCAATAAAAGCCATATCCAGGCCAGCCATGCTTCTCTCTAAGCTGAGGCGGGACTACGACAAAGGCGAAGGGGCAGGTCTGGAACTAGGCGTCTCTCTCTCTCTCTCTCTCTCTCTCTCTCTCTCTCTCTCTCTCTCTCTCTCTCTTCATAAAAGGTAATTGTATTAATTACGAAAAAGTTAACATGATTACAAGATACACGATGCCTCTACCCCATTGTGTGTACACACTAACTCTTTACAAGAACCAGACGGCCAAAGAGTTACAAAATCATGGCAAAGACGCGGAGGAAATTGCCATATGCCAAGGACGTAAGTCCTCCCGAGAGAGGATGTCAGAGTGCCGGAGAAGATCTATCTGCCAATACAAGAAACCTTTAAGCCTAGCAATATGCCGCTGAACATTATAAGCAGAATCAAAAAGGAAAGCATTCCGAATGGTCCAGTTGTGCCAACAGCCCCAATATCGAAGAAAGTGAAACAAGATCTTCATATGTGGCTGTGTCGGTGTGGGATATTTGGGCCATACAAAAACCCAATCAAACGGGCGTAACGAGAAACCAACCACTGCTCGCCAAACGGCTGACAAGAATGACCAGATTTTCTGAGCGAGGGGGCAAGAAATAAAACGATGACGGGCGGATTCCACAGTGGTGGTGCAAAAGAAACAGTTGCCATTGGAGATTCGGCGCTTGGAAAGAGCTGAAGCAAGCGGAAGACCACCAATCATCACCCTCCAAAGAAAGACCTTATATTTGAATGGTGTCTTATTTAACCAGCCCTCCATCACAGTTACCCTCCACCATGACCAAGATTTATGCAATCCCCATAGAATATTAGCTTTAGTAACCAGCCATTGATGATCTTTAATCAGAAGATGATACACCTGGTTAGCTGAAGCCTTTTCTAAATTCAAACTGCCTACAAAGTCCCAGTCCTGCCAGGGACGATCCGTAGCAAGGGCAAGAAAGGGTTGTCTACTCTAAAGCACCGTCAAAAGTTGTTCCCATAAATACCTGTATCCACGAGGGATCCTGAAAAGCCTCCTGGCTGTACGAAACGACATGAACACATTGCGACTGGCAAGAGTAGCATCCGCGACCGAAGTTAAGCACAAACGTGCCATACCGTTGAATTGTGGTCGAAGCTCATGTTTACCGTCCCACGAAATTAACCGCGAGACTGCCAACAGTTCCAATTGAAACGAATTAGTGGCTAAACGATCCTCCGCTGGATGCCACTGAGACTTCCGGAGGACCAGTCTCCAGGAACACACCAAATGGGCAAGCAGAGATGAGGAAGAACTGGAGAACCGAGAATCGACATTAAGAACATGCCACCAAGAACTGTGGATGTGGGTATTACCATGCAGAAACCCGTGATCCTCAAGAAAATAACAGGCTATGACGACCCAAGGATGACAATCCGAGCACATGGCGCGAAAAAGAGGCCAGCGGAGTGCCAGCATATGAGTTTGGGCATCCAAAATAGCCCCTCTATCCATGCGTTTTGAGGTGCATGCATGCAACCAAGAAATCCAAGAAATACCCGCATGCAAGGAATCCTTCTTCCATAACATGAAACGAATAGACTTCGTAAAATCATTCAGTGTAGTAGTAGTCCAGGGTAGCAATGGCAAGAAATATGTAAGCATTGGCAACATTATTGTCTCGGCTACTTTGAGGCGAACATGGAAGGGCCAAGCTTGAGACTTCCAATACAGAAACTTAGCCGCCAATTTCTGTGAAATCCACTGTAGTAGCTGCTTTGGGGGAACATCAACCCCCAAAGGATACCCAAGATGCTTGACAATGAAGCCACGGGGGACAACCATTCCCTGCCAGTCCAGTGACTGCAAATCCGACTTCGTGCAGCTGAGAATGGCCGATTTCAAGGCGTTGATGCGAAGACCAGAAGCCTGACCAAAGAGAGCCCAAACATCTAATGCTTTGTGAAGGTTATCTTTGTCTGCACGCAGAATCATAAAACTGTCATCAACCAAGGATTGACCAATGAAGTGCTGTCCAGAGGGAAGCAACAATCCAGCCAACTGAGTAGAAATTGCCATATGAGATAACATCGAAAGAACCGGATGAATCACAAGGGCAAAGAAGAGAGGACTGGGCACCCCTGTCTGACAGAGCGGACAAGGACAATTGGCTTGGTAACGCCTCCATTCAACATGACCCGCGAAGATGCTGCAACACTAATAGTGTAGATCAGACGAGACATCCGAGCACCAAAGCCCATAGCAGACATAAGTTCTGCAATGAAAGACTAGTCCAGATAATCAAAAGCCTTTTCCAGGTCCAATTGAACCAGTACGACCTCCTAATTTAAATGCCTTGCATAATCAATCGCCAATTGCGCATTTGATATATTGTGCAAAATGTTTCTGCCCTTAATGAAACCATATTGGAGAGGATGCACAATGGCAGGAAGATGCTTATGGACGCGATTCGCCATAACTTTGGAAAAGATTTTATACATAGAACCCATCAAAGAAATTGAGCACCATTGTTTCAACATGGATGGCGAAGGAACTTTTGGAAGCAGTTTAATAAGACCTTCTTTCCAAGCGGAAGGCATGATCCCCGTTTCCCATACCTGCTGAAACAAAGCTGTCAAAGGTTTCGCGAGCTGGGTGGCAAAAAACGCAAAGAACTCATTGGTGAGACCATCCCAGCCAAGACTTTTATCCTTAGGCAAGTGTAACAGAACATCCATAACCTCCGACTCACAAATATCTGCCTCCAGAGTAGATTGCATGTCCTGAGGAACCTGATTGCGGACAAGATCATAAAAAACTGAACGAGTATGAGTAATTTGGCCTGAAAAAGTAGAACCAAGAAGGTCGAGGAAATAATTTCTACACATATTCACAATCGTCTGCGGATCAAGAACCATTTGACCTTCTGCATCCTAGAGCCTAGTCATATTCTCTCGAGCAGGAGAGGCATGGAGAGCTCGAAAGAACTTATGGGTCTGACAAGGACTGTCTTGCAGAGTCTCCGTCAGATGTTGCAATTTGACCTGCTGATAGGATTTCAACTGAAGCTCTTTAATAAGATCAGCCAAACGCGTTGCCAGTGATAGCAGAAATGCGTCATCAGGAGTGTCCACCAGCAAAGAACAAACCAAAGCCAGCAGTTCCTCCGCTGCCTATCGACGCCGCCGACAAAGAGAGGCATGATGGATCCCATACTGGCGAGCAACCCACTGCACATTGGAGAGCAATCGTTGAAAGGAAGTAGTGCCCTAAGATGAGAAATCCAATAAGAATCGATCAATCAATTGCTGCATATAGCCCTGGAAGATTGCATGCTTCAAATAAGACAAGTTGAAACGCTAAGGGAGTCTATCCAGAAATTGCTTGAAAGGTGCAATGGGTTGTGCAAGGAGCTCAAGTTGCAGAGGGAAATGATCCGACAATGCATATTGTTGCCACACTTTCATTTCGAGCATCTCAGGAAGGAAATCATCATCCTACATGATGTATATGCGGTCTAACCGCAACCATGTTGTTGCATACTGGGCAGAATGGAAGGTAAACCCTGTAGAAGAAGGATACAGCCAAGACCAGAGATCTTGCTTAAGAATGGCAAGAGCCAACTGCTGCCACATACGTCTTTCCGGCGCATCCATTACCGAATGTTCTGATGTGGACTGTAAAGAATCAACACACTTATTAAAATCCCCCATCAAAAAACCCCGTCTGCCAAGGGACAAGGAAATCTGCAAGGTATGCCAAAGCTCCCGGCGAGATAAAGGATCATTCGGAGCATAGAGGCCAAGTAACCATAAGATCTCTCCTTCGAATAAAATTTCAATCACCACAAAGAGGCCATGTACATCATTCTTGATAAGAACCGGCTGATATTTTTCATGTACAATCATAAGCACACCAGAATACTGCCTGGCATGTATCCCTGCATAGAACAAACGAAAGCCATGGCAATCCACAACTTTACCTGCTTCAGTATGACTCTTGTGCTCAATAGCACACAAGACATCCCATTGATTCTCATGCAATATTGTCCACATGGCATGTTGCTTGTGGCGAGAACAAATTCCTCGCACATTCGACGTGGCTATCTTCATGTGGATTCAAAAGAAGATTAGGTACCAGGCACAGCTTGCCTCGATGTGACCTTTTCGGCGAGAATGTCTAGGACACCCTCATCCAAGAAATCAGCTAACACGGCAAAAGAGTTCTGACGACCACATTTGGAAGTGAATGGCATATCCGCTGACTTGGGGATGGAGCGGGGATAACGACGATCCCATGGGGTAATGACGTTACCTCGAGTATCAAAAGCCAACTTAGCAGGTGGACCCTTTGGACCATCCGAAGACACTCTCCTAGCTGGCTGTTGACCGGGAGCAGAGGAAACCATAGCAGGAGCAGAGTGCTCTGAAGACATCATTTCTTACCTGCACATATACGTACGCATGGAATCTGGTGAGGCAGCAGGCACAGTATCCACCATGCCAGCAACAAGCCTGTTGCCTTTTTTCGTGCATACATCTACCCAGTCGTTGCCACCAGAATCCAAACCTGAGACCTGTTGTTTACCTTTATTCAAAACTTTAGGTGGCTAGGTGGTATCTTGCGACGGCGCATCACACACCATATCTTCCATGGGCTGCGCAACATGCTCGGCATCTGAAGTGTGGTGCTTCTCTGGGCATTCAGCCATAAAATGCCCCAATTTTCCACACGAAAAGCAATGTCCTGCAAAGTTGCCCCATTCCAAACGAAAATGTAAAGGATGCATGCCAGAGCAATTAATGCGTAACCAAGCACGCCTTTTTCGAGCAGTGTCCCATAACATACACAGGCAGTTGCGATTCATGGCCCTTAGGCTTGGGGGGACCAAAACAGTGCCCACAGCGGCCATGGCGTCTTTTAACAGTGGCCGATAAATAACCGGACAGTTTTCCACTTCAACCCACACAGGGCATTCACGTTGCAGCAGACACTGAAAATCTGCCATCGGGCGCCATGGCACCACATGGACCTCAACGAACAATGGCAGTTTAGACAAGAGAGCAGCACAGTGTGTCTCTAATTTCAACAGCACCTCAAAAAAACCCCGGGGGCCAACAAAAATCTCTTCAACACATTACCCTTGTAGCAGACTGTGCAACCACTGGCGAATACGGGAAAGCAGCGGGATCCTACAACTAAAAAAAAATATCACAGCACGTTCATAGAACACTGAAAAGGAGCACAAGACATGTTTCGGATCCACAGTGGCTTCCAGAACATCTTCCGTTGCAGAGTCCGAAAAGACTTCCTGATTATGTTGAACATAATCGCCCAGCAAAATGTTGGCAAACTCCAGCAGGTACTCCCAATCAACCTCCTGGGAGTCCACAAAATCAGAAGCAACCTGAGCATAGGAATGATCCTGGTGATCCATTATCCCTGCCGAAGTATGCTTGGTGTGTTTGCCCGCTGGCTAGAGGTCAGGAGCAGGGGGCATCTCCTCTGTGCACGGAACCATGTCCTCTAGTTCCTCGGTGTCAGAATCCGGACCAAGAGCTGCCACCGTTTGGTCTATGAAAGCCAGATCCAGGCCAGCCATATTGTATCAATACGTATGTCGGTCAGAGGCCGCAAGGGTCCAAACCCTAACGGGCAGGGCGAAGGGGCGAGAAGCAGGCATGGAGGTCGCAGTACAGTCGGGTGGGGGACGCAGGCAACGGGCCGTCCGACAGCAAAGCGGGGGACTCAACGGCTGTGGAGGGCGTCAGGGGCAGGCGGCGAGCAGAAGGCGTCTGCAGGCAACGCGGGTCAGGCGACGTCGACAGGACAGCGGGTAACGACAACGATGGCCTCTCTCTCTCTCTCTCTCTCTCTCTCTCTCTCTCTCTCTCTCTCTCTCTCTCTCTCTCTCGTTGTCTCTCTCTCTCTCACTCGCTCTGCAGGTCCCGCAGACCTGCAAAATCAGTGCACCACCTGGCTGCAGCAACAGGACTGCAACGAAGAACAGGACAGACACGTGCAGATGAACCGGGGCGCCGGGTAATGGGTCAAACACAGGAGGCTTAAACGGGGCTGCATCAGCCCTGCACGCTGACGCAGAGCAGTCGACCACAGGCGGAGCACTCTGCACAGGTCAGACGTCGACGGGGCAGGCGCCAAGGGGTCAGGCACAGGGCAGGCGTCGACGGTGCAGAGTTGAAGGGCACTGCAGGTACAGGCGACGGGCAGCGTTTGACCGGCAGGGCAGACGTCAGACGTCGACGAAGGCGGGCACACAAAGGCGCAGCAGACGTCCGGCGAGCAGTCGTGAGGCATGGATGAAGGCGGGTGCAGGTACAGACGACGGGCAGAGATTGACAGGCGCAGGTACAGACGGGCGGTGGTACCTGCGACAAGCGTAGCAACGGCAGGTACAGACGGGCGCAGCAACGGCAGGTACAGACAGGTTCAGCGGCTGCGCAGAGACCACGATCTGGTCGCTAGGTCACGGGGGTTGAAGGTCCGCCATCGCTGCTCATCGCGTCTCCCTCCATCCTCTCTCTTTCTCTCTCTTCTCTCAGATTCTCTCTCTGTCTCTCCTTTTAATAACTCTCTCTCTCTCTCTCCACATAAAGGTTGAAACTAAAGAATAACCACATGTACAAGAGGCCCTCTAGCTAGCATGTGAAAGCTATGTTCCCTCTCTCCATAGGAGCTCTCAGTACATCCAAACCAACCTAGACAAAGGGCATTCACAAAGTTCCTCACACCCATGATAACCAGGGCTCCTTCCCTACCAAAGAATGATCACCTCCCCACTCCCAGGGGGTTCATCTTCATGAGGGATCAGCCTGGATCAAGCTGTATCCCTGCAGCATCCCCCACTCCCATGGTGACAACCCAATCATCTCCCACTCCACAAATACTATCCATCATCACCTGCCTTAAGAAACACCCATTGAGATACTTCAGTTCCCCTAGGCTAGAGCAGCTGATGCAACATCCTTTGAGGGTGATACTAGGATAGTAGAGACCACATCATCTTGAGTATTTTAGGTTTATTCTTTCAATACTTAACCTTGGGTACAATCATAGATGATTGCATTTGATTCACTTGTTAGATATACTTTGACTCTACTATTTGACGAGACATCACTGCAATTGTACTATATGCTCAGGTCTCACAGGCTATTTTGGCCTATTGAAAACATCAATAAAATTTTTATTTAGTTCTTTCCTTTTATTACTGTGTGCATGTGCACGTGCATACGTGCATGTGCACGTGCATACGTGCATGTGCGCAGCATGTGTATGCACATGCCTGCGTGATTGTGTACATGCGTGCACGTGCACGTGCACATGCATGCATGTGTCCATTCATCTATGAATGGTTGGGTGGTGGGTGGGTGGGTGGTGGGTGGGTGGGTGGAACCACACTTCATTAGCTTATTGATATCCAAGGAAAATAGATGAAATCTATTAAAAAAAAGTCAAAACTATGGTAAAGCAGCCCTTCCACACACGAATGAATTCTAACATGGTAGCTTTATCAAAATCGATCTCACAAAGACTCGCAATCAGTCACAAGCCATTGTGAAGCAAAGAAAGAAGACTTGCAATTTGCTTCAAAACCTTTACCTGCCTGACAATAAATCCTGTATGCCAATCAGCAAGATCCGTGTCTGCAGTTGCAGACCCTAATTTTGATCTTTCTGGTAGATCTCCCTCAGAGTGCTTGGTTCTGTTAGCCATTTCACAGTGCTCAGGACACTCCAATGTGAAGATTTCTAGACCCAAAGTTCTTCAGTGTATCAAATAATGTGCAAAAGGTTCAATAAAATAAAATCCGGTCTGAACATTGAAAATCGCAAAAAGACCTGCCAATAAAGAACTCTTCATGGTGATCTTGCAATAATCCATAAACCATCCATGCTGCAAGTTGTCTGTACATAACCTGGTGTCCGTGCCAGAGTAACCTTCAAGAATGACGTGACAAAGTTAAGGCATGCTTGAGCAATGTAATAATGCACAGTAAAGAAAGAAAGGGACTAAAAATGGTCACAATGTGTCTACCTAACTTATTCTCCCTTTTTGTCAATTCTTCTCACAATCCAGGTTGAAGTTAACTCAAGTTATGTTGTGTACAACTATAAACTGATTGAAATGGAGGATTAGAAAGGATGATTAAAGCAGCAGACTTGGGGTGAATGCTGGAGTCTATCATCACTACCAGATTTTCAAATCATGGCATGGAGGTTAAAAACCAGACATTTGCATCAAAGGAGAATTGACAGCCAAAGTATTGAGACAATATATTCAGCTAACAAGAGGAGAAACCTTAACCAAAGCTATAAGGTGTTATTAAGACCAAACACCTGTGCGTGTTTGCGCTGACTCGACTCACCAACACCAGTATTGTGTGATCCTCTAAGCTTACAGAATAAGGCTGTTTTCAGATACTTAATTACCACTACCCTGACAAAAAGAATCCTGGTTTACTTCATTAAACATGGATTTCCTATACTTTACTACTCTAAGTTGAGTGATCCTCTAAACTTACAGAATAAGGCTGTTTTCAGATACTTAATTACCACTACCCTGACAAACAGAATCCTGGTTTACTTCATTAAACATGGATTTCCTATACTTTACTACTCACACTTAATTCCCAATCAGAAAATTAGTACTTCTTCCTGAGAGAAATTTTATGCATATCATCAGAAAATCTTTCATTCTATACCTCTGCATACAAGATTGCAATTCTGGAACCCCACAATGGCATTTTGTGTGTAGCAAATCAAGAAGGCATCCACCTTGTAGATTTTTGATACTCACTTCCCGGATGAGAGCATGCAACGGTGGAAGTAGAACTTCAAACTGTCACAACCAATAGAATCAATATGATGCATAGACAAATTATTTGTGCAGCAACATCAAAAACGTCACCCAAACTTCGAGAATTAAAAAACAATCACAAAGAGCAATAACTCATTTAAAAAGTTTATGTTTCCATTCTTCTTGGACTCCGCAAAGCCACTTTACGCTTAAGCTGAATTTTATGCATTTGTACAAGTTTGCATGGTCAAACTCTGATTTTGTTAAGTTTACCTATACATTGTTACACCTATCATGTTCCTCCGTTGTTCTAGTGTGAATGCTCCCTTATCCATTGGCACTTTTTACCTTCTAGCTAGAGAAAAGTTTTTTCCCGTATGAACACCTAGATTTTGTGTGGTACTATAGTACCTTAGGGATTGCACTTTCTCTATATCACTCTCACATAGTTGATGTAACACTCCAACGAGCTCAACACTCTTGTTGTTCATTGCTCACCATGAATGTGTGCAAGCACATAGCTAAGCATTGACCTGATAGTGGTAGTGTCACAAGGACATGAAAAATTATTGTTTTGCTTAGCATTTGATTAAAAGTTAATCGAATGTGCTAATGTGACTTGCACATGTCAAGTCCAAGTTAATTATTTCACAATGTGGAACCTAGGACCCCAAGATATCAATTCGTAACAGAGGCAAAAGTTGTAATAAGTTATGCCTAAGAAGTACTAGGTAGTATCCAGTGTCAACTTTTAGCTTAGACCAATTTATTGGCCTAATGATTGTTTGATGGCTCATGCTATACAGGATAGGAAGCCCACCTCTATGATTGAGACTTCGCAATCAAAGCATTGCTGCAAGGCTATGGAGCAAGATTTGGAAGCCATAGAGTGGAATGGCACTTCGGATCTTGTGCCATGGCCCATTCATAAGAAGGTGTTTAGAGTCAAGTGGGTTTTCAAGACCAAATACCACAATAATGGCACTTTGGATAAGCACAAGATGTGGCTGGGTGCTAAAGGGTTCCTAAGCCATTCTTATCTTAGCCAATCACTATAGGAGATGGCCAGTTTCTCAACTGGATGTAAAGTTTGTCTTCCTTAACGGTGATTTGAAGGAGGAGATCTATGTTGAGCAACCTCCTTGCTTTTCCTCATCAAATGGAAAAGTTTATAGGTTGAAGAAGGCCCTTTATGGCCTCAAACAAGCTCCAAGTGCTTGGAAACGAGAAGATAGACTCGTTCTTGCAAGATAAGTTAGGATACCGGCATTCCACTGTTGATCTCCAGTTGTACATCCACACATCAACAGCACTACATGAGAAGTTCAATATGATGGATATGGGACTTCTCCAATTCTTTTTAGGCCATGAGATTTGGCACACTTTGAGGGAAATTTTTATATGTCGGCAACAATATGTGCCAAAGCTTTTGTCCACCTTTGAGATGGACAGTTGTTGGTCCAATTTCTACTCCCACGGATCCAAACTAGAAGGCTATGGCACATGATATTTACCAACGGCAAATGCTATCCAATATAGATAATTGATTGGGTCGTTGATATAACTCCTATATTTTGCAATTCTTGAGGGGGACCCCCGACCTAGACATTTACTATCTAGCAAGTACAAGAGATATGCCCTTTGTTCTATGAGGCTAGACTAATTGAGCTGGGGACACTGACCATAGCAATGATTGGCTATTGCTTCGCTTTGGGTGCAGGTGCTACCTCCTGGGGTCGTAAGAAGCAACCCATAGTTGCCCTATCATCTACAAAGGAGGAGTATAGAGCGGTATCTTCTACCACATGTGAGACTATGTGGCTTTGGAGGTTGTTAAGAGAGCTTGTTGTCTCCAAACAAGTCCTACTACACTTCATTGTGACAATGAGAATTGCATTGCTTTGGCATGAATCCTATATTCCATGATTGGCCAAAGCACATTGAGATACAATATCATTTCATTTGGAAGATCTTGAATGGGCCTATTGTTGTGGTATATTGTAAGACAAAGGATACCTTGGAAAACTTGTTTATGAAGGCTCTTCCTCATGCCATTCTACAACAACACTCCAGATCCCTGAGCCTTATGCTACATCCAAGATCTGGGAGGGGGTGTGTGGTCATCCCCAAGCAATACACATGTATTTTAGGGCAGATTCATACATTTCTTAATCAGATTAGACAATATGCAGCAGCCGCCAATAGTTTTTACAGAAGTTTGGGCAAGTCGAATAGTGTCGGGCAAGGCAAGCAAGTCGTGGGTAGGTGCCATATGGTAGGCCATCTGCATTTGCAGCATTTTTTATTATTGATTGAGCAATCTGCCATGATTACTACAATCGACCAGTTTTGTATTGGCCAGCCTACCTTTTTTTTTCTTCAACCTATTTATAGGCAGCCCAACCCAAGGTCACACGCATTCAAATTCGTGTTGTGCAAGGTGAGGGATCTCTAGTGGATACATTCGATAGCCCGTTGTACATATCTACTGCCTTTATCCATCATTCATTGCAGATTTATGCATTCTTTAGTCTCTTTCTCTCTCACTTCTCTCGATGTTCCTTTCTTTCTTTCCATCCAATCATACACTTCTACATTCGCTGCACTCTGGCATGTGCTAGATCAGGCTCTTTGAAGTGGAGGCTAGCCCTCGAAGACTCAAAACACAGCTCAAACCTCAAATCAAGTGAGGCTACCCACTGAGTTTAAGCATATCAGGAAGCAAAGGAAAAGAAACTAACCAAGATTTGCCCAATAGCGGGGGCAAGCATACCAGAAAGAGCCCAACTTGGAAATCATGCGACTTTGCCATACAAATTAGAGTTTGAAGAGGCATCCTCTACAATGGACCGAAACCAAGACCTCCTAGAAAGGGGGGTTCAAGGTGTGAGCCCCATTGACATGGGCCTTGCCGCTCCACAAGGTGCCAAGCCCGTTTCCTTGGCAATGGATATGTGCATTTGCACCAATCCACTTCAAAATATTCACACTGCACACATACTATCAATGGGTGCATTGGCCACTTATGCCATGTGGCAACAGGGACGCCCTATTTTCAGTCCCTGGGCAGCCACATCAGCTGGTTGGACTTCGTGATGATCAAATTGCCATGTTTTGCTGGCCACCTCCTATCTGCAGCTGCCCCAATTCCCCACTAACGCACCTCCACAATGTGCAAGGACTGATTGTGTGCAGCCTTGTCAGAGCTTTCAGATCAGTGTTTGTTATGTTATTCTTTCTCCTCTCTCTATGTTTCCCTTCCGTTACACACTCACAAGGTATCATCACCAAACTGAGAGACAAAGAGCCCATCTACTGCAGCTTTCTCAACCTGATTTGCTGCATTTTCAATCCCTAGAACCAAGTGACAATCATAAACAACTGTTGCTGACATCAAAATCAAGGCATTCTCCAGTGACAACAAGTCACTATTTGCCTAGCAATAGTCTCCAAACGTGGCTTTTTCTAGATGAAATAGAAGAAGCCCCTCGAACGGAGTAAACCAAGATGGTTGGAGAGAGATCTTCTTCCACATCCAACACCTCATGATTAGGAGAGGCCATCTCCTCACTTGCCCTTGAAAGGCCTTTGCACCACTTCAATGGCAAGTATTTCCGACAACAATTTTCATAAACATCATCAAGAATACCAAGACATGGTATGGTTTCCTCTCCTAATCCGCAAAGATGCATAAGAGGACGAGTAATGGATAAGATTTGATTATGAAATTTTCATTAAAAAACCCTCTCCAGTTTTGGAAAAACAAAAAATACTTTATATCCCTCCTAGAAGTACCTAACATCAATCCGACCAAGGCTACTCATCTAGGAATGGTTCAAGAAGACATTGAAATTTGTAACAAAGAAATACAAGAGCTCCTCCAAAAAGGCTTGATTGAGCCAAGCAACAGTCCATGGGCATGCCAGGCATTTTACGTCAACAAGAATGCCGAGCAAGAAAGGGGTAAGAAAAGGCTTGTGATTAATTACAAACCTCTCAACAAATTTCTGATCGACAATGTGAGGTGCCCGCCCAATGGCTGTCTAGGCACGCTTTTAGCAGTCTATCGAGAAACGAATCTAAGCGTCGTTGCTCGGCACTCCCAAGGAATATTCGGAGTTTTGTCGCCTAGGGTTTCCCGAATCCACCTCGCAATGGAACGTTCACAACCGGACCCACTAAGATCGACTTGAAATTTAGGCTCCTAGTGGCCAAGGTCTCCTAATAGCATTCTAGCGTCGGATCTTAGACATCCTACTTTACGCAGAGATACCCAAGCCGAAGCAGACCCATGCTGCACTTGGTTCAGAGAGAATGGGAAACGAGAGGGATGCACGGCTCAAACTCTCTACCCGTAGGGCATAGTCCCATTCCGATCCACTAAAACGGCATGAATCAGGGTTCTATTCTAACAATTCCTAAGGTTGAACGACGGTAAAAATCTTATGAGAAGCCTCCCAGTTCTCTGGGACCACCCTGCCGTAGGACAGACCCGTCGGGGGTTTCGCCCACCTACTTCCCTTAATAGCTTTAGTTTTCTAATTAGGTCCTACCACATTTATGTGCGACACTTAAAATCGGCTTCATTAATTAAGCCTTTTCTTCACTAGCCCAAAGTAGGCATAATGCAAGCGAAAGGCCTCATGAAGAGGGGGTGCCATTGATGATGTATAAAAAGAGGATCACTTGTGGAGGGTGAGATAATTGAAAAAATGTGAAAAGGATAGAGAGGTTGAAGGAGTAGAGAGCTTAAGAGAGTAGAGAGACACTAGAGCTTGATGGAGAAAGAAATTGGAAGGCTTAAGAAGTTAAGGGAGGAGAGAGCTTGAGAGAGTGGAAGAGATAGAGAGCTAAAAAACAGTAAGAGGGGGTGGAGAGCTAGAAAGGAGTAAGAGGGGGTGGAGAACTTGAAAGTATGAATGAGATGGAGGAGAGGGGGAGATTTTTCTAGAAAGGGGGAGTACTTTAGGGTTTAGGGTTGGGGGGAAAGAGGAAGAGAAAGAGAGAGGGGGGAGAGAGAGAGAGAGAGAGTGTGTGTGTGTGTGTGTGTGTGTGTGTGTGTGTGTGCGTGTGCGTGTGTGTGTGTGTTTTTTCACATGTTGAAATTTGACATTTGAATGGTAACCCATGGGAGAGAATAGTTACATTGCTCCATTGTGTGTATATAAGAGAGAGAGATGGATGAATCATGAGAGAGGGAGAGGGTAAGAGAGAGAGTTTTCAAACTTATTAGTTTAAACTCTAAACTTTTCTCTTGAGTGTTTGTGTGAGAAAAAGAAAAGATAAAGAGAGAGAAAAGAAAGATAAGAGACAAAGAAAAGATAAGAGAGAAAGAAAAGAATCGAGAAGAGAGAGAAAAAGAAAAAGAAAGAAAAAAAAGCATACAAAAAAAAAGGAAAAACGATCACTTTTGTAACCATTGGCGTACAAGGCCATGGGCCCAATCAGATGGAAAACACGTCGAACAAGTCCAAACGGGACAAACAGGTCAGATGAGTTGACACATTTGTCAAATGTGGACAGCCCAGTTTCTACCATGTTCCCAAGGACAAGTGCAATAAGCTAAATCCTAAGTCAGTGAAATGAATCTTTCTTCGTTATCGGAATGCAAATGAGATGGGCTATAACTTATGGAATCCACAAGCTCAGAAGGTCAGCCGCAGCAATGATGATGTTTTCCCTGAAAAGAAAACACATAAGCAAGTTGAGCAGGTAGTTAATACGCAAGGTGATATTTAAAGAGGAGCATCCGCCAGCCAACTAGATAGCCAATAGAGTTGATACTCCAGTGATCCATAACTATGATGTTAGGCAAGACGTACAGACCCCACAGTTTGTTTTGAGATATTTTACTAGAGATAGACATCCTCTTGAGCAGTTTGCACGCTCCATAGACAATGTTATGGTGATAGATGCTAACGAACCTCTTACTTATGATGAGACCATCTGCAAAGGTAATAACCACTCTTGGAAAATATCAATGCAATTAGAGTATGACTCATTGTAAAAAAATCATATGTAGGATTTGATTCCTTTGTCTGATGGAAAGTGTGCTTTGCCATGCAAATAGGTCTACAAGTTTAAAAGTACCCCTGGACACCCCAAGCCGACATATAAGGTCAAATTGGTTGCTAAGGATTTTAAGTGATAGCATGGTATTGACTTTAATATGGTCTTTTCTCCTATAGTCAAGATAACTACCCTACGCTTGATACTAGCTTTAGTTGCTCAATTAGATTTGGGCCTTTATTAGATTAATGTAACGATGGCTTTCTTACATAGGGACTTGCATAATGAGATTTATATGCCGTAGCCTAAAGGCTTTGAGAAAAAAGGCGAGAAACACCTAGTATACAAGTTGAGAAAGAGCCTTTATAGCCTCAAATAGACACCTAGGGAATGGTACCCCAAGTTTTATGCTTTCATGCATTCACAAGGATATACATATAATGATACAGATCCATGTTTACACATGAAGAATACATGTGATGACAACCTTATGATTTTGATACTCTATGTGGATGATAAGTTGATTGCTAGGAGAGTGCATGATAAGCTAGATGCCGTAAAAAGTCAACTCAAGGAAAGCTTTGAGATGAAGGACATGGGACAAGCCTCACATATTCTTGGGATGCACATCATGTGCAATCACTCTCATGGACTCCTTTACTTGTCACAGAAAGAGTACATCCAAAAGGTCATTGAGCAGTTTCATATGTAAGATATTAAGCCTATTGGCTGTCCTTTACCTTCTCATGTGAAAGTTAGTCAAACCGATTATCTACAATCTGATGAGCAAAAGGCCGAGATAGCCAAGATTCCTTATGCATCCACAATGGATAGTTTGACATATGCCATGATAGCCACTCGTCCTTGCATAGCATTTGCAGTGAAAGTTACGGCATGCTATATGGCTATACCTGGCACACGACATTGGAATGTTGTGGGGTACATTGAATCCGATTATGTAGAACATGCAGATCGTAGAAAGCCCACCCCTGGCTATGTCTTCACCTTTGTTGAAGGTGTTGTTTCTTGGATATCCAAGGTGCAAAAATGCACGGCCCTATCTACTACACAAACAAAGTATGTTGCAACAACCGAGACTTGCAGAGAGGCTCTCTGTTTAGGCCATCTAGTGGCAAACCTTGGTATTACTGATATGGTTCCTATACTGTATTCAGATTCTATGAGCGCTATTCAATTGGCCAAGAATCGAAACTTTCATGCGAAGACAAAGCATATTGACATGCGCTACCAGTTTATCAAAGAGGTCGTTGATGATGAGTCCATTGAGCTTGTCAAGATCTCAATTAACCAAAATCTTGCAATTCTGCTCACTAAAAGTCTCTCAACTGAACGTTTTGCCTTCCTTAGAAAGATCGTGGGTATAGGATGAGATAGCATCTTCCCTCATTCTATTGTACTCTATGTACATTTGTACTTTGTCACTATTTTCTTATTCTCTTCTCACTAGAGACACATTCGTCTTTCAAAGGGAGGTTGTTGGGTGTAAAGGCACTTGTGCCTACACCACCCATGTATTCGCTACATTTACAGCACCCACACACCTGTACACTGCAAGTGGCAAACACCTATCACTATTACTTCATTCTTTAGTCTTTCAACAACTAATGAATAAGGGAAGGTTGATCACACATTGTGACTGTTGGAGTTCCAACATCTTGAGTCTCTCTCTCTCGCTCTCTTACTGTTCCATAGCTTGCATCTCTCTTCTATTTATGCTTCCATTGCTGTATGCACTTCTAAAATGATACTAGATTTTAGGATCTATGCTCCTACTGTTGTTGTCTACTGATTACATTATGCCCCTACTAATCATTGACTTTTCCTAACCGCTGCACACTATCTATGACCTGTGACACTATTTGTTGCTCACCTCCTTGTTTCCAGCCTTCTATAGGCTGTATTTTTGATACAGCAAGCTGAATTTCAATTTTTGTATTATTTTATCGCTGATAAATCTGTATTTTGATAAACAACTAGTGCATTTACTGCATGTAATGCCTTTGCACACTAGACAACAACAATTTCCAGATTTTGAAAGTGTTTGTTGGCTATAATCCATCTTTGTTCTCTGTTTTTACGATCGTTTTTGTGATCAGCTGGTGTATATTGCATGTGGACTCTCTATAGTGCAGTTTGCGTTGTTGGTTTGGACATGCTTTCTCTCTCCTCTTCATTTCTTTATTTTCTCTCCCTATCCTCTCCAAATGGCTCCCCCTTGTTTCACTAATGACAAATTACATGGTTTGTGCAGAAGTGGTTATGGTACGTTGTGTATGGAGCTTGTGAGCATCTTGAGTGTCATACTCCTCTTCTAGCTGTTTTTGATAAGGCCCACTATGGAGTTGTGCTCACATGGGATACTAATGATGCCCGTGCATATTCTACTCTTCTTTGATGCATCTCTAAAGAAGTTATTCTGGCACTCGCCTCTTGCAAGACTTCTCCAGCAATTTGGGTGAAGCTTCAAATGTTACATGAGGCTCCTTTTCCTATGCATGCAATCACTCTTTATGGACAACTCAAGCAGATGAAGCTCAAGTTGAAGAATACTATTCAATCTTTCTCACTTCATGTCACATAAGTACAGGACCAACTTCGACACATGCAGTGTCCCCTTCCAAAGGCTAATCTTGTGGGGACTGTGCTCTACAAGCTCTCCCCGAAGTTTAGTAGAGTAGCCAATGCTTTGAGGGCTCAGACATCATTGACACTCATCAATTTTCTATAGATGTCCTCAATGTTGCTTAAGCATGAGACGGCTTTAAGCTACATGGGAGACTTCCATCACAATGTGGTGGCTCCAATGAGGCCTTTGTAGCTTTAGAGAGGGGTGACAAAAAAAAGTCAAAGGCCCAATGTTATCATTGTGGTAAGAAGGGCCATTTGCACAATGATTGCAAAGAGTTAGCGACTTCGAGGAAGAAAAAATAGAAGAAGAAGAAGCAAGATATGAATTCCTCCGTTGACTCATCCTCTTCCTCAAACTCCAACTCGAATCCTTTGGCTAAGGCACGAAAACGATCAATGGCCATCCCTCACGACTCTCTAGAGACAAACAGGGAGTGTGAGAGAGTGGTTAGGTGGGGTACGTGAGCCTCATCTATACAAGTATACAGGTTCCAAAGAGCAACGTCCCTGATGCATTGACTAAAGTCTAGTAGATTTAAATCCTGGAGATAGGATTGACATCCAGGTTCACAATGGACTATTATCTGATGCGGAGTGAGATTGGCTCCTAGTCCGAGCTCACATGAGGGGGCACCTTGGAGGTCTACCCGAAGGTAGGGTATCCATGGTCACGTATGTTCACATGCATTTTTGACACAATGATCTTGTATGCTCTTACAAGACATTGTTGACAAAGTCCAAATATATAGATATGTTATGATTCTTCTCTATTGTCAGATTCTAGTGCGATCAGCATCAACACTCAAGTTCTCGCCAAGGAATCTTGGTGGTAGCTTGATCACCCATTGCTTGGGTATTCATAGTCCTACTCTAGTGGTCCTTGTTGTATGGACTATGGTGAGTCCTTATCATTATATAATTGTACTGTATCAGATCATCCATGATTTCAAAGAGGATGTTAGCGCGGCCTTTATGATGATTATTTAAGCATTTTATCCTGGTCAACCAACATTAAAGGTTAGCCAACCTACTATCATTTATAGTACAATTTTGGCCTTTATATTCAATGGCTCTCTTCTCAATCACTCATTGATCACTTGTAGATTCTCTTATGGAGCCGGTACCATTGCCTACGCAACCAATGACTCACTATTGTACATGGTGTCTTGTGTTTTGTATATGGATTCAAATTTCCCAAGCATTCTTTTAAGTCTTCTTCTTTGCAATGTTTTTTCTCTTTTGTCGTTGTGTTCAGTAGTTTATTCCAATATCTATTTATGCTTCCATTGCTGCAACCACTTCTAACAGTACCAATGTATGTCGTCCATCGAATATGGATCTAGAGTACAATAACCACCAATCAAAGTAAATGCTAACAAAGAAAATTGCTAAAAACATAAAAACATCCTCCTACAGATACAAACACTAATCAGGCTGAGGACAGCAAGCTAGAAACTAGCATGCAACAATCTCTAGGGTTGAAATTGGTAAACGTAACAATATAACTGCCTCCAAATGATGGCAGTTCATCACTGTAGCAATGGGAGGCTAGGACGCATTTGTAGACCACGTACCACCAACAATTGTTGGGAGCTAGACAACTAGTGGAAAAGGGTTGATGGTCGAAACTTGCAAAACAAAGATAGATTAAATGGTAGGCAATCTGTCTATTTATAAACGCACAAGGATCCTCCCAAATTAGGGTTTTGCTTATGGCACACGAAAATTCTTTAGGACAGCATCCCATTTAATGAAACTCTTGGTAAATTGCATATTTTGGGGCTATTTTAAAGAGCTAATTAGTTTGTAATGTGTTTTCAGTCCAACAATGAAGCACAAAAAGAGAAAAAGCAAGTGTTACACTTATCTTGTTCCTCCTATGTTTTGCTATGAATGCTTCCCTAATTATTGACACTTTTTACCTTCTAGCTGCAAAAGGGTTTTTCCATGTGCAAACACCCGTCAGTGAATGTGGTACTTAGTACCTTAGGAATTTGTACTATGGAAGAAAATAAGCATTTGTCGCCTCCACACAATTGGAATCAATCTCCTTACATTAAGAGATGTGAAAGAGCACTATCTAGCCGAATTAGAAGTGGACTAGGACACTTTTTACACGAGTAAAGAGACGAAGATATAAAAGAGAAAGAGAGGAAAATGTGCAATGCAATGTGAAGCAAATAATTAAATACGTTAATATTTAGAGTTATAACCAATGCATCCCAAAATAAAATGGAGGGGAACAGACAAGCATAAGTAAACAGATAATGGTGGTGATGATGCAGAAAGAGAAAGAGCAGGGAGTGGAAAAGATAATGGATATGAGTGAAAGAGGGTGAGGGTATAATGCATGGGAGGCAAGGAGAGTGATAGAGTTGGGAGATGGATGGGGAAGTGAGGAAGAGAGAGATGGTATGTATGATAAAGTAGATAAAAAGAATACTGGAGTGAAGAGAGATAGGGAAACGGTGAAGAAGAACAAGAGAATAGAGATAGTGAGAATAGTGGTAGCTTGGAGTATGTATATGCCCCTTAAAGGCTCAAAGGAATCTCCTTTTATAGATACTTTACTAGATTATATTATTTGCTAATCTCAAATAATCAAGTGCAACTTTAATTAGTTAGAGCCCCTAATTGGATAATGCATCAAGTGATATAAGACAATGCATAGTCTTCCTTCATAATGCATTTTATTGTTTTGCGTACATAAGTTTTCATAGTTAAACTTTCCACAAAAATATTTATAAAAAAAAGATAAACTACAAAGATTGAAAAATATAAGGAAGAGTTATACATATATATTACTAGTATAATGTAAGGTTTTACAATATGGAACAGATAATTTTACTCCAAAAGCTTACTTTGGAGAGAGATTCATAGAGAAAAAAACTTTAAATAATAATTCCAAAAATTCTAAAATCTCCACCATTGTGGATATAGCATTTATTACGAATTCCTTCATACATCAATATATTATTGTCTTTTCGTCTTTTGGTGACCCAAGTTTTTTCCATATATGCATAATTTATAAAGCTCTAAATATTTAAAAAAGAAACAATATCATAGTTAATTTAATAATAGGCTAGAAAAAGAGAAATGCATGAAAAGAGAAAAAAAAAACGAAAATTAAATATATACACCACATGAAAGAGCTATTAGAGTAGTTTCTTTAAATACTCAAAGACATGTATGTCCAAGCTTGGTTCTACTTTCTCCTTTCATTTTCAAATATCTTGGCTCCAAGTAACTGACAAGTTTAAAAACTTTTGTAGGAAGTATCATCATATTTTTTTATTCTCATATTGACTCCCTTGTATACTTAGCACCATTTCCTTGAATGTGAAAAGACTCTTGTGCACCACTCCCAAGGTTTTTTAATATCATGTGGCCCACTTTCAAATCCATCCAAACTCAATCCTAGAATTATGGTAGATAAATATTCCCAAAGAAAATTACTTTTAGAAAGGAATTTCCTAAAGGAAAGTAGATCACTATTATTTCATAGAAATCCACAAGACTTTATAAACATTAGTTCCTATATAAGGCTTAAACTACGCACTCAAAAGCTATGTACACCTTACCTAATTCTAAGAGGAGGTTCACATGAAAAGAATAAAAGATTATAAAATACATCCATCATATTTAGCCCTCCGCTCAAGCCAGAGATATTCGTACTTGTAGCTTCACCTTCATGTTTTTGTCAATATCAATAGGTTCACCATTCACTCAAGTTTTATACATCTTACGTAAGATATCATGTAACTGATAGCTACTATTGGACTACCTCTCTAGTACAATAAAAGGTCTTTCCATTTGGCTTCAAACTTACCATCCTTCCTATTGTCAAACATATTATCATACCTAAGCACAAGAGGCCCTTTCATACTCTCCTTTTTTGAGAGCTTGTCATTAAACTTTTTCCTTTTTTTTCTACTTGGGCAACATAATGTTGAATTGTCTTTTTCCTATCTAATTGCAATCTTTCAAGATCTAAAATATGTTGTTTGATCTTCTCCTTGGATCCAAGATTATTTCTCTTCAACACTCGCAAGCTAGCTAGCTCTATCTCAATGGGCAAGAGTGTCTCTTGGCCATAGACCAAATAAAATGGAGCGAATCACAAAGTGAGATATGGTAGGTCCATAAGATTGCATTCAAATGCTTATCCTAATTCTTAGGCTTCTCATAAACTTATTTAGTGATGATTTTATAAATCATTCTATTAACTTTCTCTACTAACCCGTTGCATTGGAGATAATAAGAAGTAGAATGTCTATGTTTGATGCCCAACCTTCCCATGAGGTCATTTACAAGGTCTCCACAAAACCCTAGCCCCCTATCTGAAATAATCTCTAGTGGAGTTTCAAATCTGCAATAAATAGATTCAAAAACAACCTTTTTCACTTTTTTAGCAATGATTCCACTTGTAGCAATAGCTTCTGTCTATCTAGTCATGTAGTCCACTCTCACTATGATGTATTCCTTTTGAGCATTATTAGTACATGGAAGAGGGTCAATTCTATCAATCTCCCACTTTTCTAATGCCCATATGATTTAATAGGGGTTTGAGGTTCATGAGTAAGCTTCCTTGGCCCTATTCTTTGTCTCAAATCACAAGGCTCACACCAAAATTGCACATCCGGATATAAACTTGATCAAATATATCTCACTTAGAATATTTTTCTACTAGTGATATCATGGGCAAAATGACTACTATATACTTTATCATAGTAAGCTTCCAAAATGTCACTAATTTCATTGCAAGATGAGACCTTGCAAGAAACTTAATCTTTTCCTTGACAATAGAGATCATTGTTGATGAGTCGATATCTAATTGCCTTTAGACCTAGCCACCTTTGTTGCTCCTTAGTTAAGTGATTTGGATACTCTCATGTCTCTAAAAAACAAATAATGTCTTATAAATGTTCACTCCCTTGAAACTTAGAATCTTGTACTCTACAAGTCCCACCATTTGATCTCTTATTTTATCACTAACCAAGGTATCTACAATTTGATTCTTGTCTCTTGAAACAAAGTGTACTTATATGTCTTTAAATTTTTTCATAAGATTTTACACCTCCCTTAATCTAGTGGCTAAATTTTTACTCTTACAAGTCTCAGTGCCTTGAATTTGTTTGATCAATAGCATGGAATCACCCAAAACGTTCAATCTATAAATCCCATTATCTAGATATCATTCTAACCCCTAAGAAAAAGTTGTATACTCTGCCTCATGGTTTAATCTTACCCCTTGCAAGAAAATTGCTCTTCCCATTACCTTGTCTCCCAAAGGGTCAAAAACCACTATACATGCTATTGCTTTTCCTTCCTTCCTCTTATATGCTCCATCAAAGTAGAGTCCAAAGGACTCATCTAATACCTTGGGTGGCTCCATTTGTCGTTGTAGCATGAGCATATTATTGGTTTTTACCTCCTCATGGTATCTTTGAGTTAGCCCATTGGCAAGGCATGCTCAAGTTGAACCTTCCACCATTACTATAAAATCTAATTCTTGCAAGTGGATCACCCACTTAGAAATCCTAGCTGAAATATCCATGTGTTATAGATCATAGAGAAAGGTTTCCTCTACAATGATAACAACAAAGTGTCTTGGTAAAAGAAGCAAAACTTCTTCACACCAAAAATAAGAGCTAGAATTATCTGCTCAACAAGTGTAGTTCTTCTCTGTTGGTTTCATCACTCTACTAGCAAAGTAGACAGGCCTCATGAGTGAGGTCCTTGGATCCTTTTGTGGCACTACTACTCCTAAAGACTTTGATCCCACACCAGGATTCACATTAAAATCTTGGTCCCAACATGGTGGTCAGATAATGGGAAAAGATGCTAAGATCTCTTTTATTTTTGGAAACTATTATTCAATCTCTTCATTCCAAGCAAGTATTTCTGCATTAGTGAGTCGCTGCAAAGGCAAAACCAATTATATTAATAGATGAATAAATTGACTTAGGTACCTGACCTTCTTTATGAAAGAAGTTAGCTCCTTATTTGAGGTAGGAGCCCGTAGTGTCAAGAGAGCATGAGCCTTCTTCGAGTCACCATCAATTCCATTTTCTAACAAGGCCTAGCAAGTCCACCTTCCTTCTCCTAATGCAACATTTATGTATGTTGAGTCGCCCATCCATTTGTGCTAATCTACTTAGCCTTTCAGCCACTATAGCCAAGTGGAGATCATGAGAATTGTAAATACAAAAGTCATTAATAAACACCCTAACTGACTTACCAAAGAAAGGGTGGAAAACAAAGTTCATGAAACGTTGAAAGATAGCAAGAGTATTGGTGTGACCAAAGAGCATGATCCTATATGCAAAACATCACGAAGCAGTAACGAATATTGTCATTTTTTTAATCTTCTTCGACGATTCGAATTTGAAAATAACACGAGTATCCATCACAAACGATATCTTTCATGACCAGCTATCTCGTTGAGAATCTCATCTTGAAATAGAAGAGTAAAATGATCTCTCCTTGTCGTTGCATTAATGATTTGTAATCCACACAAGCCCTTCGCTTTCCATTTTCCTAGGTGTTACGACAACAAGCCAAACCCATTCAAAATCCTCCACTAGCTAGATAAAACATGCCTTTAAGAGCATAGATAAAGCTGCCTTTAAGAGCCTTTTTACTTCCACTAAGAGAGCATTTTGTTGTATGACCCCCAACCACCATAACTTTTGTATTACCGGTCTACTATTTGGCTTCAAGTTGATATAGTGCTCCACAACAGTCACTCCTGCAATGTAATCACAATTAGAGATAAACAAAGTAGCATGCTTCCTTAACATTACTACCTGATTCTCCTTCTCCTCTGTACTGAGATCCTTGGTCAATATCTTTTTTAGCTTGTCTTCACTTGGTCCCACCCAGATGCTTAACTCGACTCCATCAATTGATTCCTTTAGGACAACTCCCATAACTTCTAATGAACTATTATTTTCTTCTTCAAATATCCCTTCATTGGATAAGGAGTATTCCTCTGAGCTCCACTCATCTTCTAAAGTCTCCAACTCTATACTCTCTTATTTCCCTTTCCTAAGATTGTACACAATGGCTTGTCCTTCTCTTCCAACCTTTCTTGCAATCGCAACAGGAGTGTATCAAACTCACAATCTTGCTTTGCTTTCATAGCACTGAGCCAAGGTCTTTCTAGTTTAATTGGACAGCCCTCGCCTTTGGATGGCAACACATACATATTCACTTCACTTAAATACTATATATTGTAATCTTCATATCTTTCATCACACCAATACAATTAGTAGAACCACTTACCTCTAGACCCAAACAATGCATCAGCTTATCACTCATTACATACATCTGTGCACCCCATCAATATATACCTTGGATACTCTTTATCCTTTGATATAAGTCTCTATTGGTAACACATACTCGATGCCTTGGGCTTTAATTAAGCCCATCTTTTCTACTGCTCTTTTTGTACTCACCGTACAAGCTCATTGTCGTCGCACTTGTGGTGCTATATGCAATAGTTGTTGCCATGTGAATCTTGGTCCTTATGAACTCACATCCTTGATTAGACTATAGGGCTCAACTTCCTCTTCTAATGAATAATCTTTTATTCCTATCTTGTGCAAAGGGTGATCTGAACTCTTCTTACTCTCTTTTGAAATGCCTTCCCTATGTCCAATTCTGATCTTGCCATGGTACAGATTCTGAGATTCATCAACCCGAGCTTTCTTGATTGGCATGCTATTCACTTCTACCATTTTTTCATTTCCCTTATTCTGTTTTCTCCAAACCAATCATATTCACTGTATGATCTTTTGGCAAAGGAGAAATTTTAGTTGGTGGTTGGGGTGTTATTGGAGATCTTAGAATTTATGGCCACATTGGGACTTGTAAAAGGGATTGAGCTAGAGCGAGAGGCCTTTCTCTAGGAGCTGTAACTTGTTGGCATAGTCTAGGCCAAGCATCTCGTGCAGTTCTTCTTGGATAGAGACAAAAATACATATCATTCCCCTCTTCACCACAATTATAGAAAAAAATTTCCCTTGCTGGCCTCCTTGGAGCTCAACCATTTCCACCACCATCTATTGTCGGAGGTGGTTGTTGTGAAACCCTAACATCCTACACCAAATTGATTGAAAGATTATCTAGATGATTAGTTATCATTTCCAGTAATTCATGATTATGATCCCCTATGCTAGAGTTTGTGAGAATTGTAAGTGGTAATAGTGGTTGGACAATCACGGGTTAGGCAAGTATGAATTGTGATTGCAAATGCTCCATCTTCGACACTTGGGTCTAGATTTTCAATGTTCGATTATTAGCTCTTACCACTTTTATTGTCTCTTCAAATGTACCACGAATTTTGCTTTTGACCTAAGAGAGAAAGACCTGCCACAAATCTTTCTTTCTTAAGAAAACCAGAGACCCTCTCTCCATTGGATAGGGTAGCAGATCATCTTGCCCAAATACTCACAAACGTACATTTATAATTAACATAATCTTCGAGACAATGTCGATATAGTTCTGAGAGCTGTCTCCACAAATCTTTAGGAGCATCACATTCTCCATATTGAGAAGAAATGTATTCTTAAGAGCCTCCCATGTGACTCTAGTTTCATCACCCATGCCACAATATCAAACCCTTGCTTCTTCTTTAAGAACCAATGGTAGAATGCGAAGCTTTGTGGCCTCATCATTCCTTCCTAAGACAAAAACAAGCCATTTTTAAAGTATCCATGAAATCAATAACATTCTCCCTTAGGCAACCAAAAAAACTTTAAAATGACATGATTACAATATTATTATTGTTCAAAATAAAAAAGGATGCAGAAGCTACATAAATACTATATTTTCACAATGTGGTCTATTGCAAGATGAAGATCGTGACATCAAACGAATTTTGATACTTGATGATGAGAATGATAAATGAGTCCACCAAAACACTAATCTCAACTAGTCTTTATGGCCCGAATATGAGAGCTATACATTGTCGAAATAAATTTTTCTATGTAAAAAATATTAACCATTTTTAAAAAAGAATGCACAAATGATTAATTCGCTCTAAATGGTTGATTCCTTGTATCTCCATTTTCCATCTTTAATTAAAAAACTTCGAAAGTAAATATAAACTTTTACCTCTTTTAAAAAAAACTAAAGGTTTCTCATAGAATCTCCTCAATGGCGGCACCAATTAATGTGAGAGAATGAGCACTTATGGCCTTTACACAAGTGGGATCAATCTCCTCACATTAAGAAATGTGAAAGGGACACTACCTAACCAAATTAGAAGTAAACTGGGGCATTTTTAACGCACATGAATAGAGAGATAGTAATGTAAAAGAGAAAGAGAGGAAAAGATGTGGTGCAATATGAAGCAAATAATTGAAAACGCTAATATTTAGAGTTACAATTAACAAGTCCCAATCTAAAATGATAAGAAAGAACAAACACATATAACTAGAGGGATGATGATACTAACAATATAGAAAAAGAAAAAAGAGGAAATGGAGAGAATGATAGATATAAGTGAAACAGAATGAGAGTGTGAGGAAAGGGGGAGCAAGGAGAGTAATGCAGTTAGGAGATAGATAGGAAAGTATGAGAGAGGAACATAGTGTATATGAGAAAGTGAAAAAGAAGAGTGGTTGAGTGGAGAGAGATGAGAAAATGGTGAAGGAGAAAAAGTTATAAGACAACGCATGAAGTCTCCTTTTATAAAGCATTTTGTTGTCTTGTATACATAAGTCTTCATAGTCAAGCATCCTAGAGAAATAATAAGAAAAGCGAAGGTAAACTAAAAAGCTTGAAAAATGTGAGAAAGAGTTGTGCATGTGTATTACTAGTATATATGAAGTCTCCTTTTATAATGTATTTTGTTGTCTTGTGTGCATAAGTCTTCATAGTCAAGCTTCGTAAGTAGAGAAATAATAAGAAAAGCAAAGATAAACTAAAAATATTAAAAAGGTTAAAAAAAGTTGTGCATGTGTATTACTAGTATAATATCAAAATTTACAATATGGGACAGATAATTTTACAAGGGTTTGAATAGAGACACTGTAAAAATATATATACACTTCTTACATATTATCATCATCCAAAGGAAAAATAAGCTTACTTTGGAGAAAGATTCATGGAGAAAAAAGCTTTGAATAATAATTGAGAAGAATATAAAATCTTCATCATTGTAGATATGCCCTTTATTACGAATCTCTTCATACACCAATATATTATTGTATTTTCTTCTTTAAGTGACCCAAGCTTTTTCTATGTTTGCATCATTTATGAAGCTCTAAATATTTAAAAAAGAAACAATATCATAGTTCATTTAATAATAGGCTACGAAAAGTGAGCTACATGAAAAAAAAAATCTAGAGAGAAAAAGAGAAATTTGAATATATGCACCACATAAAAGAGTTATTAGAGTATTTTCTTAAATACTTAAAAACATGTGTATCCAAGCTTAGTTTCACCTCGTCCTTTCATTTTCAAATATTTTCGCTTTAAGTAAGTGACAAGTTTGAATTTTTTGTAGGGAGTGACATCATATTCCATTGTCCTCATTTGACTTCTTTGTATACTTGGCACCATTTCTTTAAATATGAGAAAACTCTTACACACCACTTCAAGGTTTTTTTAATGTCATATGATCCACCTTCAAATCCATCCAAGCCCAATGCTGAAATTATTGTAGATAAATATTTCCAAAGAGGATTACTTCTAGAAATAAATTTCTTAAGAAAAAAATAGATCACTCTTATTTAGGAGAAATTTGCAAGCCTTTATAAACATTGTTTCCTATATAAGACATAAACTACGCATCGAAAAGCTATATATACCTTGCGTGATTTTAAGAGAAGGTTCACATGAAAACAATAAAATGTTATGAAATGCATTCATCAATGCATTCATTCATTCACATAGTGAATGTACATTTTAGCACTCTTTTCTCTTGATATTCACTTGTTCAATGTGAGTATACGAGTGTATATGTGACGCTGAACCTTCACTAACAATGCTATCAAAGTCATACATCTTCTCAATCGTCACCTTGCTCGCATGCCACCATAGCCGTTGTTGAGCCTTGAGCTCAACTACTCTCTTCTCTCTCAATTTGCATGCAACCTTCATTCAACTGCGTACTGTACATCTTCATTGACATCCTAGACACTATCTACCTTTTAGTAGTCTTCTGCATGTCGAAATGGTCTTCTCAGTCCGCCAAAGAGCAAGTGCAACTCGTCTCAATGCTGTCAACTTGTTTCTTTTCATGACTGACTGTATTGCAGATCAAACATCCCGCGAATCAACTACTCTCTATCATCACGCTTGCAACCTGCACATCGTGTCAATTGCGCACATCAAGTCTAAAATTGCCGACTGCTCTTGCCATAAAATTCGAGCAAGCTGCGCCACATAGCCAACAACTTTTATCTCGTTCATCTGCATCTGTCATCTTCAACATGCCGATCACGCAATAGGGAGCTAGTCGCTAACAACCTATACTACATCATCCTTAACATTAAATGTCTCAACAGCCTTCACAACTTTGTCACTTACTATCCAATATTATTTTACAATAAAATATTCAACTGCCTTCGGCCTTGATCAACATTAATCAAACGCATAACTCATGTTCACACAAAGTGCTCTTGTCAAGCATAAATTTTGAAGATTAAACATCAAATTGTAATTTTTCCCAAAATTCTTCAAAAATTTTGAGATTTTGCTTGAAAACCCTAAATCTCACAAAGACTTTGGGGGTTTTGAATTCCATATCCAAAACTTGCTTGATTTTGTGCCAAATTTTGGGGATTTTCATATTCAGACTTTAATTTCATCAAATTTTATTGATTGAATTTGGGACTTTTATAAATTTTTTCCAAATTCATCGACATTGAGGCCAAGTATACCTTCTACATCGACATTCATGCACATTGAAATCCCTTCAACTAAAAATTCTTCATATGACTCTATCAATTTTTCAAAAAATAGTGAGTTTTTTGTCATTTCTCCCCTTTATTTTTTATCATTCATTCACATTGTGGACGCGACATTTTAACACTCTTTTCTCTTGTTATTCACTTGTTCAATATGAGTGTGCGAGTGTATATATGTTGTTAAACCCTTACCTAACAATGCTATCAAAATCATACCTCTTCTGAATCGTCACCTTGCTCGTATGCCACCATAGCTGTTGTTGAGCATTGAGCTCAAACGCTCTCTTTCCTCTTTATTTGTGTGCAATCTTCAATCGACTGCATACTGCACATCTTCATTGACAGCCTACACACTCTGCCTCTTGCATGTAGTCTTCTGCATGTCAAAATGGTCTCCTCGGTCCGCCAAAGAGCAAGTGCAACTTGTCTCAACGCCAGCAAATCGTTTCCCTTCATGACTAACTGTACTGCAACCCAAACTAAACCACAAAACAACCACTCCCTATCTCATCACGCTTACAACCTGCACATCCCAGTTACACACATCAAGTCTAAAATTGCCGACTGCTCTTGCCATAAAAATCGAGTAGACTATGCCACATTGCCAACAACTTTTATCTCGTTTGTCTGCCTCTGTCAACTCCAACATGTCAATCACGCAACAAGGAGCTAGTCACTAACAACCTACACCACATCATCCTGAACATTAAATGTCTCGACAGTCTTCATAAATTTGCCACCTATCATCCAATATTATTTTACAATAAAATATTCATCTATCTTTGGCCTTAATCAACGTTAACTCAACAAATAACTCATGTTCACGCAAAGTGCTCTTGTCAAGCACAAATTTTGGGAATTTAATATCAGACTGCAATTTTTCCCAAAATTCTTCAAAAATTTTGAGATTTTACTTGAAAACCCTGAATCTCATAAAGACTTTGGGGATTTTAAATTCCATGCCCAAAAATTGCTAGATTTAACGCCAAATTTTAGGACTTTTCATATTCGAACTTTAACTTCATCAAATTTTTACCGAATTATACCTTCTACATCAACATTTGTGCACATTGAAACCCCTTCGACTAAAAATTCATCAACCCCATCAATTTTTCAAAAAATAGTGAGTTTTTGGTCATTTCTCTGCTTTGTTTTTATGCTGCGACTGTATTTGCACTTCGAATAACAAGTGATTGCACAAAAAAATAACAATTACAGCAAGCAATGGCCGAGCAAAATGATTTGCTCAACATATTTGCAAACTGAAACAAAAAAGATGGCACTAATTATCTCATGTGGGCATACATAATGAAGCATGTACTTATTATCAAGCAAATTTAAGGTTATGTATGTGGTTCAGAAGTTATGTCTGTACGTCCTCCTACACAGAATGTCACAAGTTCTTCAAGGTCATCCACAATCACTAGTGCATCTTCAACTCCAACTCCGCCTACACCTTCCACAACAGACGAATTGAGATGGGACGAGTGTGATACCCAAGCTCGTGCTCTGATTACACTTTCGTACAGAAGATAGATTATCCCGCATATTCGGATGTGCACAATGGCCAAGGATGCTTGGGATAAGCTTTCCTCACTGTATCAGGTGCGCAATGAGGCTCGTGTAACCTATTGCGTAAGTAGCTTGAGATGGAGCACATGACAAAGGGTGATTCTGTGGAGGATGCCCTACGTTACACATGTCAAGGACTACATTACACATGTCAAGGACATTAGAAAGTAGCTTGCTAACATTGATGAAATCATTCCCAATGCATCTCTTGTATCTACGATATTGGCAAGTCTACCTAACACTTTTAGAGTTTTCTCACTACACTTTGTTTACTTGCAAAGGGAGATGCTAATGCTTAAACATTTGATGCATTGATATCACTATTGTCGCAAGAGAAGCAAATCACACTTGAATCGCTCTAATATAAGTATGGATAACCAAGCATTTGCAGCCAACCATCGTAACAAAGGCAAGTCATTGCAACCCTCAAACTCCAAAGGAAAAGGCAAAACAGCTTCTTCTACGGACTCCTGAAGCACCAAGGATAATGGTGCGAAGAAAAAGAGGTGCAATTATTGCAGGAAGAAGGGACAAATGATTGAAGAATGCAAAAAGAGGATGGCAAGTGAAAAAAAGAAGCACTTGGGCATGAGTGTTGTTGAAAATTCAGCAAAAGCAAAGGATTGCACTTATCATGTTCCTTCAATGCTCTGGTGTGAAGAACTGGAGAAGTGTTTTTTCCCCATGTGAACGCACATCATTGGGTGTGGTACTTAGTACCTTAGGGATTGTACTTTCATTCATTCTCACATATTGGATGTCACCCTCCAACACTCTCCTCTCTCTTGCTGTTTACTTGTTCACTGTGAGTGTGTGTGAGTGTGTGCATGCTGCTGAACCCTAACCTAACAACAAGAACAAGTTGACTAAATCAACAGACAATGATAATGCTTAATCACATAAGTGACCAAAAAATCCAAAAACAGCACTCAATGCCAAACATCAGGTATTATGTGCCTAAAGGTATCATTTCCTCATCAATCTGTGATGTCTTTTACCTTTCCAAGCTAAGATGGCCTTCCACCTTTCCAAGGGACAGTATCCTATTAAGCACTTAGGGCATGGAGCAGCTTAGATGCAGTTTACCCCTACTTAGATAGCAAACTTACATTCCAATTGTTTCATCATAATGGAACTGTCAGGTAAGATGTTTTGGAATTTTTTGAACAGCAGCAGTAGAAGTGAAACAAGGCTTTTGAACAGCTTCAAGTATAGTTGATGAATCGTTATCAAACCATCAGCTTGATCATGCGTATCAAACCCACACGCTATGTTATCTTGTCATACTATTAATAAAGTAGATGCTTTAGTACAGGTAGCAGTAGTTCTGTACCATTCTGATGATTTTCATTTAGTGCAATAGATATGTTGTTACAAAGGTTAGCAGTCAACTCAATAATAACCAGCAAGACCAGTTATGACATTAAAGGGTAGAATGTGCACCTTCCACCTTACCTAATCATAAGAAATTCAGCTGTAACTGTTTTATGAATGACTTTGTTGAATGAACTGGCTTCAGAGACATTAGGTTGCACTAAATGTTTATTATTGCATTAGCAGGCATATCATCAAGAGGAAATAAGACACAGAATGTCATTCAAAAATTGGTAAAACCATTTATCTTCACAAAAATAAAAACCTTAATAGAGTGTTATTTAATAGAGCAAGATGCTGAGGCTGAATCGACCCATGGCCTTTGCGGGTACAGTTGGAGAAGTACCTTATTTAGGCTTTCTGTTACACTTGCCAAAACAGGGGTTGGGTCTGAAAGAAGATTCTGTTCCAACTTCAGCACAGCAGACCTATAGAGTGCGAGGACCTCCACAACACCATTAGCAAGAGCTCTTGAATAAACGCTAGTTGATTTCATGCAATTTCTGGTGTTAGATACAGTATGTTCATTGTTTTCATATGGAGACTTTATCCACTGAAGGTTCAAAGATCTTAATGAAAACTTGTCAAGTTCATGGTAATGGTATCCAAGCTGCAAAAGGCGTTCCAAAATCTCCCTGTTGAAAAATTAATAGTTGGCAATCAATGCACTGAATAGTATTCTCTAACTGGATACGACTGATATGTTCAGAGGTTACCAATATTTTGAACCCACCAAACCTTCATGAGTGTGAACATCAGAAACTTGCTAACAGGGTATTAATCAAGTTGAATGCATTTCAAGCAATAACATTGTTAAGAAAACTTAGCTACCACTCTAAATGTTACCAAGAACTGACTCAATAGCTAAGCCCGATAAAACCATCACATATATGCTGGAATCTGTGAGAGTGCACAATGGAAGAGAAACGTGAACACAGAGAAAAGGGAAGAGAGAGACTGATATGAATGTAGAGAAGAGAAGGAAAAGACTGCACTGATCTGAAAATGAAAACTGAATACACAACAGGTTGATCAGCCCCTGCAAGCAGCCCAAGGCATCAATGAGGACACCAGATCAGGCTGGTGATGCAGAAAACTAGCAAGCTGAACAGAGGAACTAGCTGCCTGCAAAACAAAATGGATGGCAACTGGGGGTGGAGCAGCAAGCTGCTATGTATAGCAAGCACCCCTAAATCTCGCCAACCTGTGACAGGCAGCTGCATTTAATATCCGACCTGATAAAAGCTGGTTGCCAGCCCCTGAACCAGCTGGCGTGAGTGTGAACACAGCCTTTGAAGTCACTAAAACTGACATGCAGTGGAAGATCCAACCCTAGCTATTGGCCAGTGCTAAATTAAGAGACCCTGAAGGTTGGAGATTAGATGATAGAGAGGGACTCCATTAAAGAACTCCAATCATTTAGCTAATGAAATGGCAAATCCAAACTCATTGAAATTTAAATCAACAAGATGGGCCTTTTAAGGTTGAAAGAATTGGAGTCCCTTCAAAATCAGGAAGATGGCCAATCTCACCAATCGGTCCAAACAAAGTAGTGGTACTCGTTGGAGTAGTGTAAATTGAACTATATGTGATGCACAAGTATTCTTCAAACTCTTCCTCTGCAAGATGACCAAAACATGAAGAAGAAGATGGTAAAAGTGGTGTGTCTACCTCCTCTCAAGACCATAATGCCTTCTCAAACCCTCCAATGATGGAGAAGCTTGATAGGGCATCATAGGATCCCCAAAAGAAGGTGCTTGAGACATTATGAGTCAAATTCGAGTCGTGTGTGAGTCTCGCATAAACACTAGCCTCCACAATCACCGCCGGATAATCTTTAGAAGAGCACTCGATATGATACCATGTGGAGATATGCTAATGTTTGCACTAAGGAAACATAGCATGTACGACGAAGACTAAAACAAAAAGACTCAAACAGACACAAGCAAAACTCAAACTCTATACGCAAACGCAAAATACAAAACTTGAAACTCAAACACAAAGACAAACATAGAGAGAGGAAACTCTGAAGTAAATGAATCTATAAATGAATGTAAGAGTATACAAAATGTCCAAGGGCAGAGCAATGAATTGTCCAAATATGACGTTATTGGAGGGGCTTTAGTCGAAAGGTTGTATCCATCGGGGATCAAAGAGAGAAGGAAATACAAAATAGGAGATAGAAGAGAAGAAAAAGAATAGATAATAAGTACACAAGATAAAGACAAAGCTCAATGAATCAAAGCACTATGTATTGATAGAACCTGAGAAGATAAACAAAATCCTTGTCTGGGACTACTCCAAAGCAATCTCTAAGCATTAGATCTCTTGGAGCTCCCTGGTAGACCAAAAACACGCACCAAACATTAACTTCTTCTCTACTACTCAAACTGCAAATCTCATGGTTCTGTTGGCTCCGAAAAGGGGTAAGACCCCAAGATTCTCCAAGATCGCTCCTTCTTCTTCTTCCTACTTCGAAGTATTGTTTGTTGCCTATAAACTGTGATCGTGCGTGTGCGATTTCAAAAGCCCTTCTTTTTACATGAGATCTTCAAAACTGGTTGAAAAAGTAAATTGTTTTTTGCATGTCACCCTATTCTAAAAGTTTTTTGCATCTTTTTTGGATATTTATAAAAAATAATATCCAAAATATGAAAAATAGACTAAAATTGTCCAAAAATCTCGTATTTTTTGACTATCCATACTATGGACACTGACACTAATGACTAATATGACATTAACTCTCTAGATTAATAAGAAAGCCCGATGATGATACACTCTAGAGTTTTTCACACTATGTCCACGTAAAACACGACAACGTCCACCGAAGACGAAATCTCAAGTGCTGTGACCACTAGTCGACCGAAGTCATAGAAGACGAAGAAAACACCAAATGCTGATCACCAAAGTGTCAAGAGACTAAGGTGACAACTATGGATGATGCCTAATGCAATGAGTGGCAAAAGCAGCTATAATTGCAGCAATGATGCAATTGCCAAAAGGATGTTGATGGTCACCAACAGTCACCAAGTGAAGGGAGGGGCCAACGTTGACAGCAAAAGTCGCCTTGAGCTGAGAAACAACTGCCACCAACTATCACCTGGCTGATGGAGTGTCAAATGCAAGCAACATGAGAAGGCAGTCTCTGAGGTGGTGACGGCAAATGGACCAAATGCAGTGAGAAATTGCACAAATAGAGATGAGGCTGAATGGTGGGTCTAATTATAGATGTTGAAGGGTGCCCAAGAAATTTAGGGTTTTAGGGGACCATTGAAACTCTCTCAAACGTAAACCACTTTTGTATTTTTCATTAATTAAGCATATTTTGGGCTGTTTATGTGAGAGTGCGCAATGGAAATAGGAACACGAACACAGAGAGAGGTAAAAATGAAGGAAGAAAGACTGCACTGGCTAAAATGAATGCTAGATACAAAGTTGTGGACTAATCAATCCCTGCATGCAGCCCATAGCATTAGTGAGGGCACCAAATCAGGCTGGAAAAGATGGCAGCACCAATGTTGGAGAGGAGAGGGAGCGGTTTGTGTTGGATCTGCAAGAAGAAGCGAGTGAGAATGACTAGGGGGGCTGCTATATATAGTCCCCAACCTCCAGATCTAGCCGACCATGTGGCAGCAGTCCTAAAACTGGCCGACTGCATAGGAAATGCCCTAATTGGGCAGATTGCCACCCAAAAAAGAAATGCACACTAAAATAGCAATACCCTAGATTGACAAAGCTCCTTTGTCTCCTGCCAAAAACTCTGATAGGAGCTCACAACCAGGAGATTACAGACTGACATACAAAATAGGGCAAGCTAACACACCCTCTCAGATCCTAGGAGGGTCTGAAGACCTAACAAGCACATGTGATGAAGCAAAGAAACCTGAGACAAACGCTTCGTGAAGAGATCAGCTGCATTGTCCGCCGTGGTATAGTAGGCCACTACCAACTCCGAATCCACGATCTACTCTCTTACATAGTGGTACTGAACCTCAATGTGCTTCGTGAAAGCATGAAACATCAGGTTCTTAGCCAGAGCGAGGGCACTCTAGTTGTCCACCCATAGCTCCATAGGTCTTGTCAGTGGAAAGCCTATCTCCGCCAACATACAACAGAGTAAAATTACCTCCATAGAGGTCAAACATAAGGCTCGATACTCAACCTCTGTAGAAGAAAGAGCCACAGTAGGCTGCTTCTTGCAGCTCCAAGAGACAGCTCCTAATCCAAGGGAAAATGCATAACCTTTAGTGGATCGTTGTGAAGCCACATCACCAGCTCAATTAGAATCACTCCACCCAGAAAGAGTGACCCCCTCTCCATACATGATCCCGTAGAATCAAGTCCCTTGCAAATACCGAAGGGCACGCAAGGCAGCCCTCTAGTGATCCTGTGTAGGAGTCTACATAAAAGAAGACAACAAAGCCACCACAAAAGAGATATCCGGCGGAGTGTGGATAAGCCTGATAAAAGAGCCAACAAGGCACCTGTAACAGGTGGGATCAATAAGGGGAACTCCATCTACCACAAGCTTGGACTCGAGGTCCATGGGGCAAGAAATGTCGGCCATACGAAACTCCGAAAGAAGCTCGGAGATGTACCTGTGCGTTGCGAGATAAAAATGCCCTGTGCCATATGATAGGTCTCCAATCCAAGAAAGAAGTGGAGGATCCCAAGATCCGTCATGTCAAACTCCTACTGAAGAATAGTCTGAGTGTGATCCACCTCCTAAGTATCGCTCCCTATAATGATAAGATCATCAACATACCAAATCAGCAAAACACAACGGCCACCCGCAACTTGGAAAAATAGATTGGGGTCATGATTGGAGCAATGAAAACCACTCTGCACAATGCAGCAGTCAATCCGATGGTACCAAGCACGAGGAGCCTACTTCAAGCCATAAAGGGCCTTCCGCAACCTGTAGACATGATCCTCCTTCCCCTGCACAAGAAAAAAGGAAGGCTGTGAAACATAAATCTGCTCCTCAAGGAGGCCATTCAAAAAGGCAAACTTGACGTCCATCTGATAGACAAGCCAACAGTGGTGGGCTGCAAGAGCCAAAATAACTCGAAAAGTAGACATCCGAGCCATAGGAGCAAAGGCCTCAAAATAATCCAATCCTAGTCGCTGTGCAAAACCCTTGGTAACAAGCCTAGCTTTATGCTTGTCCAAGGAACCATTGGCATGATACTTGGTCTTAAAGACCCACATCACACCTATCACCTTTCACTTCTTGGGAAGCGGCACAAGCTTCCAAGTCTGATTTCGCTCAATGGAATCGAGCTCATCTTACGTAGCCTCAACAGTAGAAGGCTCGGAATCCTACAGAATCTAAGACATAAGAGCATAGTTCACACAGAGTGAACTATCCTGTTGGGCTTGTAATCGAACTGATAGACATAGACCTACAGGAGTAGTAGGAAAGTGAGAAATACTGGAATCCTACATAAGCTCCTTGTATCACCCAAGAATCCTAAGAGACTCCACCTACTGCAAGGGAGACCGTGTAACCTTCGGAACTTGCAAAGGACCTATCTAAAAAAGAGACTCCCCCTCACCAGGGGAAGGTAGATCCTCCTCGTCAGAAGAAGGCTCCCCCTCTAACAGTTAAGTATCCCTAGAAGACTCCGAAAGGGAGACTGAAGGGAAAGTAGAACTCGACGAAGAAGTTATGTCTGTCAAAGGCGAAAGGGAAGCTGGCGTAGAAGGTAAAGAAGAAGGAGGAGGGGGGAGAGGGGGAGGGAGCCGAGGACGACGAAGGAGTGCTAAGAGGCAACCTGAAAGGAATAAGAGGAATAGAGGGTGGAGGAGGGTCAGTCGATGACAAAGCATCACCTGTAAGAGAACCATCAATAGGATCCTTGGAAGCCATAGCCTAATCGAAGATCACATCCCTGCTCACCTCAATCTTTTGTGTCGCGGGGTCATAGAGCCGATAGTCATTCGTGATCGTGCTATAGCCCACGAAGATAAGCCTCTACGACTTCAATCTGAGCTTCGTCTGCCTCTTCTTCTTGTCCACATGGACATAAGCATCACATCCGAAGATGCGAAAGTGAGACATAGAAGGCTTCCTCCCAAAGAAAGCCTCATAGGGAGTCATGTCCTGTAAGGCTGAAGTCAGAGAACGATTGTGGATATGAACAACAATAGCCACCGCCTCACCCCAAAGGGAATGAGGAAGACTTCGAGCTTCAACATTGATCGGGCCATCTCCACCATGGTTCAATTTGCACACTCCACCACACCATTCTCTGATGGTGTATTCGGATGGGAATACTCCACCCGAGTACCATGATCCCTACAAAAATGAGAGAAGAGGTGAGAAGTAAACTTGCCACAATGATCAGCTCGTACACCATGAACTTTGAAAGTAGTTTGCGTCTCAGCAAACACCGTCCACTCGCAAAATCGAGAGTACGAATCACTCTTGTACTCCAAAAAATATGGCCACACATAACGACTAAAGTCATCAACAAAGGTAAAGTCCCCACACCTCGAACATGTAGTGACGGAGCGCGAAGATCAACGCGGTCAATGTTCATTACGCGCAGCAAGACAGAGTGAGAGAGAGCAGAGTTGAGAGTGTGCACGATTTGTGGGTACAATGATGAGTGTACCTCTTTAGGTTTTTAGATAGATATATATATGTGTAAATACAAGTACTAAGGGTGTGTTCACACCCGAGCACATTAAAAGGCACGAGGGCCTTTATTCCCAACCTCCTCCCACCTAAAGGCAATGTGCCTTAAGAGGAGAAAAAGAATCAACTAGGTCTAGGTATACACAAAGCTGAAATACATATATCTATCCAACTCCCATCATCTGTCAGCAATGAGTAAACCGCTCGTCTGGAAGACCTTTCATGAGAAGGTCTGCACGATTATCATCTATATACACTTTGATAAGCTCAATGCTCTTGCTATCAAGTACATCTCTAATGAAGTGGTACTTCACCTGTATGTGCTTCGTCTTCGCATGAAAGACGGGATTCTGTGCTAGCATGATAGCACTCTAGCTGTCACAATGGAGAACAGGTAGCTCTGCAATGCCAAGCTCTCACACAGACGTGAAAGCCATAAAGCCTCCTTGCATGCCTCAGTGGCAGTCACATACTCTGCCTCTGTAATAGACAATGTAACACACTTTTGTAGCTTGGAAATCCAAGAGACTGCTCCTCCTGTAAAAGTAAACACATACCCAAAAGTGGACTTTCCGCAATCCGCATGACCAGCATAGTCTGCATCCGTAAAGCCAACAACAAATGCCTTCTGCTTTCCAAAGAAGATGCACAACTCCTTTGTGCCTTTGAAGTATCTCACAATACCTTTCATTGCTTCCCAATGCTTTTTCCAAGGATTTGCCATATATCTGCTAGCCACTCCCACTGCAAAGGCAATGTCAAGATGTGTGGCAACCATGGCATACATAAAATTGCCAACAACTGAAGCATATGGTATCTTAGCTATTCCAGCCTTCTTATCATCAGATGTAGGGCTGTCCTCTGCACTGAGTTTCACATATGGAGGCACTGGAACCCCGATTGTTTTCCCCCTCTCCATATTGAAATGCTGTAAAACTTTGGAAGATATACTCTTGCTGTGATAGATAGAGCAATCCTCTTGACCTATCTCTGAGTATTCGCATGCCAAGAATGTGATTTGCATTACCAAGATCCTTCATGTCAAAGCTGCCATGAAGACTTTGCTTCAGTGAGTCCAATGCATGAGTATCCCTGCCAACAATCAGCATGTCATCAACATGCAAAACCAAGATAATCAGGCTGCCATCCGCTACCTTCTTAGTATACAAGCAGTGATCCACTTGACTTCTATGAAAACCTTGAGATTGCATAAATGTATCAAATTTATGATACCATTCTCTTGGTACTTGTTTCAGCCCATACAAACTCCTTATGAGTTTACATACCATCTTTTCTTTCCCTTTTTCAACAAACCCTTCAAGCTGCTGCATATATATGTCTTCATGCAGATCACCATGTAAAAACGTTGTCTTTACATCCATCTATATGAGCTCCAAATCTTCGGCTGCAACCAAGCCCAAAATGGTTCTTAATGTAGTCATCTTGACTACAAAAGAGAAAATCTCATCCAAGTCAATTCCATGTTCCTACTTGTACCCCTTTGTAACCAATCTTGCTTTGTACTTTGTCGAGGAACTAGAAGTGACCTTCAGCTTGTAAACCCATTTGCATGGAAGTGCTTTCTGCCCTTTAGGCAGCTGCACCAAGTCCAAAGAGCCATTTTTCTCAAGAGATTCCATTTCTGACAACATGGCTTTATACCATTTCTTGTTGTCATGTCTGTCCATTGTTTCCTTGAAGCGAGATGGTTTACCACAGTCTATCAACATGTCATAATCAGCCACATTGCTTGCACCATGAACAAATCTATCAAGTTGTCTAGTAGCCCTAGACGATCTCCTAACCCAATGATCATTGTTTGCTAGTTGTTCCTGCAAATTTCCATTTTCAACATGCTGTCCTGGTATTCCAGCCTGCAAATCAGCATTAACAGCTTCCTGTCCTAGCTATTCCTGCACATGTAGTGGCTCATTATCAGGGGCAATAGCTGGCTGATCATTTCCAGCATTATTTTCTACATTTACAGGTTCATTTATAGCAAACATTTGCTGCTGTACAGGGCACATTTTGCTGTCCAAAAGGTATTTCTTCTCGGAATACAACCCTACCGACCTCCTCTTTCTTTTCGAACTGTTTATGCATGAGATCTTCCTGGAAAATAACATCATTGTTGCGTACTACTTTCCTTTTCTCGAGATCCCACAATCTATACCCCATTTCACCCTCGTCACCATATCCTAGGAAAATGCATACTTTGGCTCAAGTTTGCTGTGTTTTTCTTTACGAATGTGCACAAAAGCCTCGCAGCCAAACACTTTCAGGTAAGCATATGAAGGTGGCTTGCCCGACGACGCTTCTTGGGGAATCCCCCAAAAGACCTGTTTGGTGACCGATTAATTAAGTGTACGGCTGTTACAACAGCCTCTATCCAAAAACCATGGGGTAATGCAACATGAGACAGCATGTATGGACCTTATCCTGTATGGTCCGATTCATATGCTCTACAACTCCATTTTGGGGTGGATTATGAGGGACAGTGAGCTCCCTCTCTATCCCTTTGCTGTCACAAAATGCCTGAAAGGCCTTGGACACATATTCCCCACCATTATCAGAGCGAAGACACTTGAGTGTCTTATCAATTTGATTTTCAACCAACGCCAAGAATTTTTTAAACCTGTCAAGCACTTCATCCTTGCTACGAATAGGATAAACCCATACCTTTTGTATAGCATCATCGACAAAGGTGACAAAATATTTCTTTCCCCCTAAAGATAATCCTAGCATCTAACATACATCTAAATGTACTAACTCTAGAGAAAGAGATTTCAATAAAAGAGACTTTTTATGAGATGTCTGTGCATGTTTGCCATAAATACAATGATTACAATGCTCAAAATCAGCATAATGAAGACAAGCATTTCATCCTTGCTATGAATAGAATAAACCCATACCTTTCGTGTAGCATCATCGACAAAGGTGACAAAATATTTTTTCCCCCCTAAAGATAATCCTGGCATCTGACATACATCTGAATGTACTAACTCTAGAGGAGAAGATTTCAGTAAAAGAGACTTTTTATGAGACGTCTGTGCATGTTTGCCACAATGCTCAAAATCAGCATAACGAAGATAAGGCAAGTAACCCAAACGAGAAAGCACTTTCATTTCTGTTTGACTAATGTTTCCCAACTGGCCATGCCACAAAGAAACGCTTGGTTGCTTGGTCACGGCAACAACATGATCACTCAGAGTAGATACAAGGAGAGGATACAAAGTATCACTTTTACAACCTCTGGCAATCACTCTAGATCCCTTACAGATCTTCCATTTTCCATCACCAAAGGTGATATGAAAACCATCATCATCTAGCTGCCCTATGCTAATCAAGCTCTTCTTGAGCTAAGATACATGTCGTACATGCTGAAGTGTGAAGATAGAGCCATGCTAAAACTGCAACTGCACACTGCCAATACCTGCAATGTCACATGCATAGTTGCCCCCAAGATGAACAACACCATGTCGACTCCCTGTATAGGCACAGAACCACTCATGATGAGGGGTGATATGAAAGGAAGCACCTAAATCGAGAATCCAAGTATGCATGTCATCATCTGTATTTGCAAGTAAAGCATGTGTACTGAAGTGTGAAGAGACCAAAGGACGTCATTCCCATTGTCATTGTCATGAGTAACAACATTCACCTCTTCAAATTTGACACTGCTCTTCTTGGGTTGACCCTCTTTCTTCTCTTCCTTGCTATCATCTGTCTTCTTGCCCTTTCCTTTCTCTTTCTTCCATTTGTAGCAGTCACATTTAAAGTGACCCTTCTTGCCACAATGATGGCATTCAACATCTTTGCTACGTGATTTACTGTGTCCCTTGCTATTAGATTTGCCTTTCTGCTGTGATTTGCCCCTAGTATACAAAGCACTAGAAGACTTACTGGATACATAGTTCTGTCGATTCATTTCTTCCATGAGTAGAGTACTCTCTACATCAGCATACAAAAGAATCACATTGGAATTGCTCATAGCAGTTTTGAATGTATCCCAACTCTTTGCAAGAGTGCAAAGCAAGAATGTAGCCTTAAAATTCTTCATCATTCAAGAACTTCAAGGCAACCAGTTGGCTGAAAATGGAGTTAAACTCACTCAAGTGAGTAGACATTGTCGTACCCTCTTTCATACGCAAATCCATAAGCTTTTTCAACCAATACACTTTGCTTGCGGCACTCTTTTGTACATACAATTCTTCCAGTCGAGTCCATATAGCATATGCAAAATCCACACCTTCAATGTTGAACAACAAGGCATCAAAAATCGATAGCTCGATGGTTGAGTGTACAAGCTCATTTAGCTCATCCCAATTATCCTATTCCATATCTGCAGGCTTTGCTCCTTTGGTCTTAATCGGCTTTGCCTGCTTCTTTTGCAATAGGATATTGTAGCACTATTTTCGCCCAAACTGCAAAGTTATATGCTCCTTCAAGCTTCTTTATGTGCATGAGATTATTGCTGTCACCGCTGCCAGCCATGATTTTCAGCCCAAATGTGACTAAAAATTCAGCAAATGCAAGCCCAAACTGTCACACAAGTGACCAAGGTACAAACAACTACCAACCAACAATAAATGACCACGCAGAAGCAGAGATTTCAGATCTGTAATTAAATTTTCAGAAGCACCAAACCATGTACCACAGCATTCCACAACTGATTACAACTGTTCCAAGGGCATATACATCACATTACATGAGAAATCCCAAATTTTAGCTGCAATTTCTGTTGTAATGTACCCACGGGCATAAAATTTGACACGCACGGTCAAAAGCCCCAAAATTTTTGTGCTCAAAGCATCAACCACACATCTGCATTTTATTTGTCATGCATGGAACATGCCAATTTTGCCAAAATAGAGCAATTTCAGCGAAAACCCCAAAATTTTCCAAGTGCTAGATGTCCAAATTGCATGCAATTAAGCATGCATGTACATAAAATGACCAAATGGTGCACAAATTTGCCCAAACTGCAAAAGCCCCAAATTGCACGGGGTCCAATGTGCATCAATGTCAAGAAATTGTGTAAATTTCAGCCCAATTTGTGCATGTACATGAAATGCCCCAAAATGTCGGAGGCAAGATGTCACAAAATTCCTGCAATTTCTGAGACTTGTCTTGTCTTGCATCACAATCCCCAAAACCGAGAAAAGCCCCAAATTTTTGGGCCAAGATTGCACAGATTTCAGTGAAATTGACTCATCCAAGAAAAAATCTCACTTGAAATTTGAGAATCCCCAAAAAATTTCTCAGGCATGCGCCTTCAATGTTTGCAATTTTTTTGGTCCAAAGAACACCGCAATGTGTGTCAGACACAAATTTGGAAAAACCTCCAAATTTCAATTAATTTTAAAAGAAAATTGTGATGGGGTCCGTTGACCCGCTCGACTGTGCCGCCACGCATCCGTCGTCAGCACCATTCAGCTCACCTCCAGTCTTGTGTCCCATCAGTGTCTGTGAAGCCCAACGTCCATTAGACCTACTGTCCCGTCACGTGGTTGCTCGTCAGCGTAGTCTGCTCGCCCGCTAGTCATTCGTCATCTGGTCCCGTCACGCCTGCTGCTGCCCGTCGCGCTTCTGCACTAGTCAATTGCTGCTGCCCGTCACGCTTCTGCACCAATCGACTGTCTCCTCTGCTCATGAGCCTGCCTGCAACTCCCCTGCATCTATCGACTGTCAATTGCTGCTCATCGAGTCCACCTGGGACTCCTACAGCACCTGAGTTGTCTCTTGCCTCCTCTGATACCAGTTTGTAGTGACAAAGCATGAAGATCGAGGCAGTCAATGTTGGTTACCCACAGCAAGATAGAGAGTGAGAGAGAGCAAAGTTGAGAGTGTGCATGATTTGAGAGTACAATGACGAGTGTACCTCTTTAGGTTTTTAGATAGATATATATATGTGTGTAAGTACAAGTGCTAAGGTTGTGTTCAGACCCGAGCACATTAAAAGGCACGAGGGCCTTTATTCCCAACAGAATAGGAACAGTAGAATTGTCCCCAATGGTGACAATGCCCCTTCAGGAACATATATCCTCAAGCCAATCCTTCCTAAAGGTCATGTGAGAAGATGCTCCGCAGTCCACAAGCCAAGGCTTCTCCCGAGTGAAAATAGCTAGGGCAATATCCCCCACCTCAAACAAATGTACAAAGACAAACTCTGTGGTAGCAGGGGTAGCCTTCGAATCCTTTGAATCCTTCTCCTTCAACTTCAAATGCAGGTACTTCTGCCAACACTTCTCTTCGGGGTGAGACCCCTTTCCACAATGTGGACACTTGGGCTTCTTCTCCTTCGAATCCTTATGGTCCTCTTCCTTCTTATCCTTGGCTTTCTCCTTATGTGTTTTCTTCTTCCTCTTCCCGTCACCTGTACCTGCAGTAAAAGCCTTGGTGAAGCCAAAATCACTGGCCCCCACCTCTCTGAGTCGCTCGTCATGCTCCAAGACAAGCGGTGAAAGCTCCTCCCATAAGAGTTTCTCACAGGTCCTCAATGTGATAAGGCTGGTGTAGAAGACATCAAACTGAGGAGATGGCAACTGAGTCAAAAGAATCATAGCCATGTCTTCAAAGAAGATCTTCCGTCCAAGAGAGGCAAGTTCACCCCTCATATCCTCCATCTTCGTGATGTGCTTCTTCATAGAAGAAGAAGCATCAAGACTAAGCATCCGCAACTTCTTCTCAAGAGAGATCTTGTGGAAAAACATCTTGTGCTGATACAAAGACGCAAGCTTCGTCCACACTTCTGCCGCAGTCTGCAACCTGCGAACATGTACAAGAACAGAATCCTGTAGACTCATAAAGAGAAAGGAACCGCGTCAGAGCGTTTGAGGTCGAAAGTCTACCACGAGGGTAAAAGACACTAGGGTGAAGGGAGATTCAAGGAAAGGAGTAGACGGAAGAGAAGGGGGTTTAAAGAAATAGAAGATGTAGAAGAATACTCACAAAGGTGAAGCCTATCAATTCAATTCTGCATTCCGAGAAGATAAATCTCTTGTACATAAAAAACGTGCATAAAACAATAGCTTCCTCTCTGCTGCTCAAACCGCCAATCCGATGCTTCCCTTGGCTCCGAAAGGGGGACAAAACACCACGACTCTCAGTCAGAATTCTTCTAGATCACTCCTCCCAATTCGGAGTGTCGTTTTCTACCTGTAAACTGCGATCACGCGTCGCACAATTCCACCAATCCTCCAAATATGACTGAAAGCCACTTGCTTTCTTTTACATGTCATCCTATTCTAGAACTTATCTACAGCTTTTGGATATTTACAAAAAATAATATCATAAATAACCTAAACTTGTCCAAAAATCTAGTATTTTTGAACCGTCCACACTATGGACATCGACACTTATGACCAATATAGCATTGGCTCTCTAGACCAATAAGAAAGCCAAATGACGATGCACTCTAGAGTTTTTCACACTGTGTCCGCATAGCGACACGACATCCACCCCCTCTTAACCTGCACATCCTCCGACATGTGCCAAAGTCTTATGGATCTACAGTGTTAGAAGACGTATCCTCTGTCATGTCAATGTCTTCATCTTCTACCTCTTCTTCTTCCATATTCTCATGTTCATGCTCAGTATCCAACTCCTTCAGCTCATATGCTAAAGACTCCCTACGTATAAAGAGCTTGATACATTTTCCAGCCACTGGAATCCTTAGAGTTGTCCCATCCGTCTCATTCAATGCATAGGTAGCATTGTCAAAAACAAACCATACCACATATGGACCAAATCACCACTTTGCCATCTTCCAATTGGCACTATGCTGATTTTCCAAGCTATTGTCATAAACCGCGACCCAGTCTCCTTCCTGTATAGCTCATCATCAAAGTTTGACCTCTTCTTGTTCTTGATCCTTGCAGTCTTTAGCTTTTTCATGGTTGTCTCGATGTCTTCAAACCTTCTTTCCAACTGTCTAATGCATAGGACAAGCAACTCTTCTCTATTCAAACCCTCTTCCCATGGTAGAACACTCCAAGTAGCAATAGTCTCCTCGATAGGCATGATTGGCCGTTGTCCATATATTAATTCAGCAGGCATATACCCAGTAACCGCACTATGAGTGGTCCTATCAGCCCATAAAGAAAAGGGTAACATTCTTGGCCACTCTTTCATCCTGCCCTTGAATGACTTTGCTAATGCATTAATGATAGACTGATGACCTCTTTCACTTTTGCCATTTACTTCAGGATTATAGGCTGAAGTTAAAGCCAGCTTGATACCCAATCGTGAACTTCTTCCAATAAGAACCTGCAAATTGCTTGAGTAGTCTTTGTACTAAGAGCTCGTCCTTCCACTTGATTTGTCAAGTCTTCTTGTGCAAGCACAAGATATCTCATATTTCATAAACTTGTAGGCATAGTAACCAAATCAGCTACCCCATTTATAATGCATAGACAATGGATAGGTCGGTTGCAACCCACCTCTATACTTTACCATGGAATACATCTGATAGACACTGCATGATTTCACATAATACTCCACATCTTTATACATGTTTTGCTACCAATACTTCTCTTTGATCTTGGCAAATGTGCCCTAAGCTCCTCTATGTTCATCCCATAAACTTTCATGAAACTCATGCATCACCTGTTGTTTAGAAGCCCTATCTTCCAATACACATGCTAGAGCTCCTCTCTTTTTCTTTGTATGCTTCCATAAATATCCGTCTTTCAAGAAAAACCCATAAGCTTTTCTTTTAATCCTTTTGAATTCAACTTCAGACCCCTATTTTTAACCAATCATCCTCATACAACTCTTCCAAAAATTGTGTTCTCATTAAAGTATAACACCATTGATGATGCTTTCTCTCTACTGCCCATCTCTTCTCCATGGCTGTAAGCTCTTTTCTTACTGCTGAAATCCTTGTTACGACAATTGTACCTATAGTAACAGCCGTTGCATACTCATTTCCTGTTGTCATAAAGTCGCTTTCAGCGCCTATCACATCATCCTCTTCATCTTCAATCAGCTCTCTTCATCTTCAAACCTTGCTCGTGAAAGCATGTCAACCACTCGGTTTTCTCTACTTACAATATGCTAAAAATCAAGGTCAAGTGACTTTATATATGCAATCCACCATAACATGGCAATATCGGGACTTGAGCAATTTACTATCATGCCCAATAGAGGTAGACAATCAGTCTCTACCACTACATGAGCTCCCATAAAATACTCCCTATCACACTTAAGGACTGTCACTACACCATCTCTTTTGACTTGAGAATATTGTCGTTGTTGTTCATTGAGGACCTTTGCTCCAAACCAAATGGCATACCTATTCCCATCAACATCATCCTGACCCACTACCCAACCAATGCCAATTGGCCTTGTATCCACAATGAGAATAATAGCTTGCCCATTCTCATAATTTACTCTATTTAGTGTTGGGGCTGAAATCGATAAGCTCTTTAACTTCTGAACTGCCTTCATATGTTGTTTACCCCACCAAAACTTTTGCCCTTTTCTCAAGAGTTGATATAAACTTTCAGCCACGAGCAAAATGTGAAATCCATATCAAGTAAAAGACAAATACACCCAAAAATCTTCTCACCTCGAATACATTTGAACATGTCTCCCACACCCTGCTTATGGCATCAATCTTTACTGGTAAGGGCTTTCTCTCATATGGTCCACACATGTGTCCAACAACTAATACTTTCTCCACTCCAAAAACTGAATTTTCTCCTGAAAAAGTCAAATGCAATTCTTCAAGACGGCTCAAAATCCTGTCACAATCAACAATATAATCAACCACAAACCTTCTATATCCCTACTCATCCAACTCTTTATTCTTCTCATGGATATCACACCCTTTTATCGGCACATCATCAAGAAAGAGTAAGGTCAACTGAGAAATATACTCCCTCAAAACTTTATACATAGCATTCATCATATGGACCATTGAATTGGTTGCTCCTTGTGGAAGCGTATACATCCTAACCAATCCAAGCGGTGTCTTCATGGTAGTGATATCCCGGCTTTCCAATGTAAGCTGGAACTGATCATATCCTAAATATAAATCACCCATAGAGTAAATTGCCTTGCCTGCAAATGCTTCTGCAAAATCATCCATTATCAAGTCTGATCCAACATTTATTATGGTGAATTTATTAACTAGTTGTAAGCTTGTATAAACCTCAAAGCACCATTCTTCTTTGGAACAGTAAACCATCAATTCAAATATGGAGCTGAAGAGAGCTTCAAAATCCACATCTTGATCTTCTCGTTCAAAAGCTCCAACAGCTTAGGCAAATATGCCCAAGGCACTGGAATAGGCTTTATATTCCATGGCATATAAGGTACTATAAAGATCACCATAGATGCAACTATGGTCAGATCAACACATCCAATTTCATTTGACTGAAACACAAAGGCTTTCCTATGCCTTGCCAACATCTGCAAGAAACAAGCTCTTTCTGCAGGCAAAAGTAAGCTTGTATTACCAACTTTCAGCTTTTGTAAAGTTTCAGCTGTAAATTTATGTCCTACTCCATGTGGATCCCGTAAACTAGATTGTTGAGTCACTTTTTCAGCCATCACTTTCAGGCAATAAAGGCAAAGCCACAAGCTTAACCTTCTTTGCAATTGTTTAGTACTTTGTATCCACCCTTCCTTCAGCCCTATTTTGCAGCCCATATTGCAGCCCATAACATTCATGCTCAGAAAATCTTGAATGACTTCATACATCTATAAAGTGTCAACATAAATAACCTCTTTTTTTGCCTTGTTTTCAGCATTAATTACTGTAGAAATTTCAACCACTATATCAACATCAATCAGCCTTGAAAACAACCCTGAAATACATTCATTTACAACCATCAAACCATATGTCTTTTGCTCTTTTTCAGCCCATCCTACATATTTCTTTTCAGCCCTACACATGGTTGAAGTATTCTTAAAACTGCCAATACTACATGCTGTCCATTCCTGCAATCCAAACACAAACACAGTTTCCCCCTTTCTTGGAGGCATAATTATCTTCCTAGAGGCACTGCCATAGCCTCCTTTACGAGCTTCATCAGTCCTTTCAATTCTCAACCCATATGTGTTGCATCTATGGCAACAAATGTTGTCCTTGCATCCATATCTTCCAACCTCTTCTACAAGCCACTATTTCCAAAATTTGACTCTATTGGAATACCAGTTTCTGTTGCATGTATTTTGCATCTTTCCAAAAGACTAATCTTTTCGCTTCCGCTTCACGGTAGCGTGTACAATCTCGCTTTTCATGATAAACTGTCAACCAAATGCATCTCCTCTTGTATCCTTCTTTGTACGGTCTTTGGGCTATTGGCCGAGCCTTCTCTTCTACCTTAACATCCAATTTTTCGACCTTTGTATTAATTCTGTCAAATTCAGCCTCAAATCACATATGCCCTTGATTAATTCATCCACATCATCACCTTTACGACCCGAACCAACAGGTACAACCGGTTGTTCTGCCATAGCCACAGGTGCCTTGACCGCGATTTCAGCTCCCTTTTGAACAGTGGCAAGTGTGGTGCCTATACCCCATCTTAATTTCATTCGCTCTCTCTTTACTAACATATGCACTGCCTCAGTTACATTAGCCCAATCTAATTTCAGCCCTATTTCAGAAGAGGCATCTTCTAAACGATCAGTCAATTTCTCCTACAAGACAGCATCTACAACCTTCAAAAACAGATCAATTTTCTAACTCTCCAATGATTGTTGCTCATCGGCATCCAACTGCACATACTGACTTTCAAATTCACGGAACAAAGCTGTAGCAACCAACCCTTTATTGGGCTTTTCAATCCAATCTGTAAATGTCTTTTTAGTTACCAATCCTACATCTTCTAAGAAAAACTCTTCTCTCAAAGCTTTCTTAAAAGCTACCCAATCAGCATCTCTTCTATGTAACTCATCAATCCGACTATGCAATGCATACATGGCCAAACGGGAGAAATACGACTCCATGCATACTGCAATACCCCATAAAACAATATATTTTCTTCATACAACCGGATGAAGGGGAAACATTCTAGCCCTTAAACTGCTTCAATTCTTGTCCCACTGTGCCCGCAATGCATTCACGGCTAAGGAATCGATTCTTTCTGCTTCTTGCCAAGTTTACATCTACTGTTGTAACAATTGTTGCTGTTGTTGTTACTATAACAAAGCAATCATCTATTGTAAAGCATCACCACCACTTAAAACCTGTAGAACCCCCCATCTTTACACACCTGTTGCCGACTTTCACGTCAGGTTCACCACCATTGGAGCGTTTGGGGTCGAAAGTCTACCACGGAAGTAAGAGACAATAAGATGAAGGGAGATTCAAGGAGAGAAGTAGACGGAAGAGAAGGGGGTTTAAAGAAGTAGAAGATGTAGAAGAATACTCACAAAGGTGAAGGCTGTCAATTTAATTCTGCATTCTGAGAAGATAAATCTCTTGTAGACCAAAAACGTGCATAAAACAATAGCTTACTCTCTATCTCAAACCACCAATCTAATGCTTCCGTTGGCTCCAAAAGAGAGGTAAAATACCAAGACACCTCCTCAAAATTCTCCCAGATCACTCCTCCCAATTCAAACTATTGTTTCTACCTATAAACTACAATCGTGCGTCATGCGATTCCGCCAATCCTTCTTTTTACATAAAATCCTCCAAATATAACTAAAAGCCACTTGCTTTCTTTTACATGTCATCCTGTTCTAGAAGTTATCCATAGCTTTTGGATATTTACAAGAAATAATATCTAAAATATCAAAAATAGCCTAAACTTGTCCAAAAATCTAGTATTTTTTAACCATCCACACTACAAACACTGACACTTATGACTAATATAGCATTGGCTCTCTAGATCAATAAGAAAGTCAAATGACAATGCACTCTAGAGTTTTTCACACTATATCTGCGTAGCAACAAGACAACGGGATCGAGAGTTAAGCCGATCCCATAAGGCGACATGATCCATGGAAACCCCATTATCAAGGTCATCCTCCGGACGAGGAATATGTGAAGAAACAAGCGTCCATAGATCGAAAGTGTCGAGGATACACTCCACCTTGCATAACCATGGGAATAGTTGGAACCATCCAACTTGTCTTCCTTGGGAAAGGAGGGGAGAATGGGTACCTATATAGAGGGAATCAAGGAAGGAATGCGAACATCCGATGGATGCTTCTCCGACAACGCCTTCACAGTAGATGGAACCCTCTGAGATACATGGACAAAATAAGAATAGATTCGAGAAGACTCATCCCGTCTGCGAGCACGAAACTCTCAATAGTCACGTCTCCATTCAAAGGAGTAGCGAGAAAGAAGCTCGTCCTCCGAGTCATCAAAGCCTGAAAATTAGTAAGACATCCTTCAAACCTGTAATCACCAAGCAAGAAAAACTGCCGCCTGTGCTCCAAAAGAAATCACCTCCTCAACAAGTGTTGTTGTAGAACCCCAGAGGGCTGCGTTTGAGAAAAACACACGTTGCAACCACCTTGAAAGTTGTCGCCTCCACCTACAGGAACACCAAAACAGAAAAAACACAAGTTACAAGCTGTGTTTCAGCCTGGGGCTGCATCGCCTGGGCTGCAATGGGTGTAGCGAGGGCTGAGTGGCTGGTGGGTGCCCTCTACAATGGAAGCCCTCCTCCGTGCTCTTAGTTAGACGATGATATCATGTGAGTGCGCAACAAAAGTAGAAACACGAACAAAGAGAGAGAGAGAGAGAGAGAGAGAGAGAGAATGAAGGAAGAAAGACTGCACTGACTAAAATGAATGCTGGATACAAAGATGTGGACTGATCAGTCCGTGCACGCAGCCTGCAACATCAGTGAGGGCACCAGATTAGGCTAGAAAAGATGGCAGCACCAATGTCGGAGAGGAGAGGGAGCAGTGTGTCCTAGATCTGCAAAAAGAAGTGAGTGAGAATGACTAGGGGGCCTGCTATATATATCCCCCAACCTCCAAATCTAGACGACCTGCTGGCGGCAGCCCTAAAACTGGCCGACTACCGAAATGCCCTAATTGGGCAAAGTGCCACCCCAAAAAGAAATGCACACTAAAATAGAAATACCCTAGACTAACAAAGCTCCTCTGTCTCCTGTCAAACTCTGACAAGAGCTCACAACCAGGAGATGACAGACTGACATGCAAAATAGGGCAGGCTAACAGTTTAAAGATGCTAATCAACTATAAAGCGTGTTTTAGCTCAACAACATCCCCCTTAGAATCCCCCCTACGAGAGAGAGGGAATCTAAAAACTCATGGATCACAGACTCAGAATCATCAAATGACGAAGAAAGTGCCACTGGTCATGTCAAAGAAGGTATTTGGGATGTTGAATATATTAAGAACTCCTAGAGGTAGCCTCTTAAATCTGAGTAGTCGAGGGTGGGGGAAGGTAAGGCTCATAATGAGACAAGGCTGGGCAACAATTGATATCTCTCAATGGAGTGGACTACGGAGCCAAAGTAATGGAAGGAATCAAACAACCACTGTCTCCTTAAAAAGAGGACTACCAAGCGATACCCAACAATCACTCTCTCTCAGTGGACCAAACTACAACCGTGGGTTGTCAAGGTGGCATTCCTAAAACCTTGGAAGAAGTAGAAACAACCCACATAGCACATTGCAGTGGTCGCAAGGAGGCTGTGACACTTGGCAATCCTCCTTTTGCTCTTAGTGCGCATTGGATGCATCTTATTGCCTTAAGCATAAAAATCTAAAAGCAGTGCAGAATAAACACTACGGCCCAAAAGGGAGAGGTGGCACAATGAGCTCCTCGGCATAGACGCATATACTCCAGTGGTGTAGAGAGCAAAGATCCATGTTGGCAAACATCAGTGGCAAGTCTAGTGATACCGAAAGAGGAGCACCTAGTAGTTTGTCCATCTACTTGTGGAAAAGTCATAGCACCAAAGTATCAACCTGTAAAAGGAAGAGTGGGAGGGAGAGGAAAAGAAGGGTATCTTTGTCTCCTGGTGATCCACTGGAAATGAAGGGGGGAAATCAATAGACAATGTTGAGCCCGAGACCTATCTTTGCCTTCTATGATGAACAGGGTCTTTCTCTGAGCTCTTGCGCTCTGAAACCATATCAAGATAATAGGTATGCTTTGATACCACGTCAAGATATACAACAGTGCAAAGAGGCTATACAGTTTGCAAGAAAAAACACAGTGTGTACGACAAACACCAAGAGAAAAGAGAAACTCACAAACACAAGAAAAACAGGATGATGATGCATTGAATCATGCTATGAGAAGAAAAACCGATACAACAAAGCTGAAGCTCTAAAGATGGCTGCACTGTTCTGTTTGAATCAAGCGGCAACACCTATGGGAATTTGCACAGTGAAGGGAGTGAAACGCAATTCTCCGGGCAATGGGCTATCAAAGTAATCACTAGAAGGCGAAGGATAACTATTGTAGGAGCAAAGCACAATCCCCTAGTGCCATCAAGCATGACGAAGATGATCACCAACTGTGGAGGGAGCAAAGCAGAGTCTTCTAATGCCATGAAGAGGACCAGGCTACAAAACATAGCAATAGAACGCCACAGTAGAACGTAGTACTAGTAGAACACGGCAATAGAATACCACAATAGACCGCCGCAATAGAATACGACAATAGAACGCAACAGTAGAACAGCACAATAGAATGCGGCAATAGAACACCACAATAAAAAACAACAATAGAATTCCACAATAGAACACGGCAATAGGACGCCATAGTAGAATGCCACAATAGAATGCTGCAATAGAACACCAAGTAGAGATGGATGTACAAGCCACGAACCGTAATGTCCTCCTAGCAAAGTGTGAATGGCAGTGGAGAGGATGGAGAAAGGAGAGAAGAATGTGGAAGAGAGTGAATGTGTGGGATGGCGGTGGAGTATGATTTAAGGAGTGTGGAATGAATGAAGAGGCGGCCTATTTATAGGCCTCAACTATCTAGGATAGTGCACTACTAAGTGGACACCCACTAATAAAATGACCCAAATGGGATACCAACCCTTTTTGGGGATGTCAATGCAAAACCCTACCTGAAGTGTCAAAACTGAAAAATGGTTTCTCAAGACTCGCAAGGTAAGCTTCAGCTATAAACATTTAGTCTATTTTCCTACAGACTTCAGACCTGAATTTCTGCAATTTTCAGCCAATGTATATTAAATTTTGTGTCTTGTCAGTCGTCTTTGCACTTTTTCAGCATTATGAGTCATTCGTTTGAGAGCATTCAGCCTGTTTTCCTACAGATTTCAGACCTGAATTCCTACAATTTTGAACCAATACGTAATAAATTTTCTGTTCTATCAACCATGTGTACACTATTTCAGCCTTATGTGTGATTTGTTTGACTAGGCAGCTTGCAGCCAACAAATTACCATGGCCCCCGATCCTAGCTGGTGCCATATTACTCTTATGAACTTGAGTTTCATTATGATTCTCGGATAACAAGCATTATGATGTTACACTTTTGATTCGATTTTCATATGGCATATCACATGTGGGATGTTTTGCTTCAAAACATTGTAAGTTATGTTGGGTTATTTAAGATTACTTAATACTAAAGAATCTTGCAAGTTGCAACCTACAAAACTAATAACTATGTGAAATTGCACAATGTGGATTATGGAGCTTGGATTCTTGTGTTAAAATTCAAGATTGTTTAGTGACTCTAATCTCTAGTATGCTTAGTATGTGTATATATACCAATCTCCTCCAAATCTCTACAACAGTGCGGATATGTCTCACATGCATGAGCACAAAATCTGTACAACTCAATAAGAGAAAAGAGCGAGCTCTGGCATTCAACAAATCGCATAAAGCTACCAAATCCACAGTCACACCATCATAAGGATCCACGGTAGGTCCAAGAATAGGGACAAAAACAAAATCCCAAAGGTTACAGTCGTCGAGGAGACACACTGTGCGGCACGAACATAAAGGATAGTTCATCCCATCTAGCTTGTAGGATGCAGAGAGAGAGGGTAGGACCGGCACCTACTCAAGTGATGCCATCAATGCCAATTGGGGACTAGAAGCCCCGGAAGAATATAACAAGAAAGAGTTCTAAGATGGTGGTCGGTTTGAAAGATCCCAAACCACACGATCCCCCATAGCATACACTTCAGCTGTAGATGTCCTTCAAGAAATACCTGCAAGAAAAAAAGGATGCTGCAACTAGAATGTCCTACACATATATGGGGTCCATCAACCTATAAATCAAAAAAGACTGGAGACAAAGAGTATCCAAGGTAGGAGTGACGACTATGCCAAGCTGAAGTGGCAGATCTGCAAAACACATATGGCTGCAATAGAAGCAGTCAAAACAGGTCCAAAAACTGGCTCCCAACCAAGAGAGAGGCCATAGGCAAAGATTAAGTTCGTCCAGCAGAAAATACCACAACAAAAGTAAAAATGTCCTCCAAATAGAGGCCACCCAGCAAAGGGAAAACAGCCCAAAATGCAAAGCGCAGACTCTAATTGCTTGTAAACAGGCCACTCAGCACACAATAGGTTTCACCCAGCTGACAAAGGGACTATCAACCTGAAAGAGCCCGCCTGAGGACTATAGATGAAGTCACTCAGGCCCGTAATAGGCTGCCCAGTACAAGAAACTGCCTGAAAGCCAGAAATGCAGAGCTGAGGGGGGAAACCTGCACAAAACGCAGATCTGCTGCAATAAACACAGATAGGAACGGACTGAATTGCAGCCAAATCTGGAAGGGTTTCCCACACACAACAGTCGAGCAAAACCTGCACAAAACGCAGATCTGCTGACCACCAATCAGGTCAAAAAAAGGCCGCCCAGCAGTAATAAGCTGCCGCCTAGTTGCCAACAAGACTCCCAGCTGTAAAACGCAGGTTTGCTGACACTGATGCCTAAAAAGCAGGCCGCCTGCACCTGAGATGAGTGTTGGACATTCGGGCTGCCGCGAACAGAGTGCTCCTCTTCAAGATCTCCTACTCCCACACATGGCTCTGATACCATGTGAGAGTGCAACAGAAAGAGGAAAGTGAACACGGCAAGGAGACAAAGAGAACACAGTAGAGAGAAGGAACAATGTGACTACAATCACTGAAGGTACAAGGCTGCAACAGTCAGCCCCAACACGTAGCTTTGCACATCAGTATGGGTGCTAGACGGTAGCAAGGGGATAAGAGAATGAGGAGGGTTGGCTGATCGCGAAGGATCAATGATGGAAGAGTGGGAGGGTAGGCTGCCTATATATAGGCGAAAAACAGGGAAAACCCTAAAAGTGTTCATACCCCTAAAAATACCCAAAAGTGCAAAAAAAGAAATGCACTAATGTGCCCTCCATCTAAAGTGTCTAAAACACATAAAATGACAGACAAATACAATGTCAGAGCTCCTAGTGTCCCCGTCTGACTCACAGGCAAGAGATGACCACACCAGGCATACATGACTACTAATACCCCCTCTCGAATCCTAGATGTGGTAGAAGGCCAAAGGAGATGCGGATCCAAGGGTGGCAAGAAGAGTATCAATGCCGATGAAGTCCATCGATGACGATAGCCAAACAAGTGCAAGACCCCCTCTCCATATAAAAATCCGATCAAACAGAAGGCCACCAAAGGGCAAAGGAAACAAAGAGGCCTCAAACAAATCACTCCTAAATACTCCGTTCGAGGATGGGTGAGCCAAGCCTCTAACCCAACTATGAGACGATAGCAAGGAACTATCGAAGGCGCCATAAGTTGCATAGAAACAACAGGGACCAAGGGCCAAGCGGCAGGAGATGGTGGAACAATGACAAAGAAAAGAGGGAGCCACATAAAAGAAAGGCCCAAATTAGAGTGGAAACCCTAAAGAAACTCCTCAAGATCCTGGGAACCCCCTTTGAAACACGAAGAGCCAAGAAATCCATAGCCACATCACCAATATCGTCCCCCTCTGAAAGATATGGAAGGTACAAGGAAACCACCAGATGAGATGGTGGGGGATCATATGGAACTTGTGGAAAAAATGGTGCACAATCAAGAACGGGTGCAGCTATAGAAAGCTACCTCTGAGGGCCTTACACAAAGGAAGGAAATGGAGCATACATAGCCCACGCTCCGGCAAACCTATCACAAAAGTGGCTCTTTTAGAAGAATTCTCAACAAAGATAGTAGGCTTGATGAAGACAACGCGGGTCCCAAGTCTAGAAAGGCCAAAATTTGAGAGAAGATGGAAGCCCAAGTAAAGAACATGTAGGGCCTCTAGAACAGAGCTCGATGAATGGTCAAACAATAGAGGCAAAGTGCCAACACCACTAACAAGCACCGAAGAAATGTCATCAGTAGCGACAATACCCTCGGACGGACGGAGATCCTGTAACCAATCACCACGAGGAGTCGTAGGACCCAAGGCACCATTGCCAATGAGCCAAGGCTGCTCAAAAGACCAGACACTCAAAGAAGGCTCCTCCACCTGATAAATGTGTAGAAACACAAACTCGATGATAATAGCAGGTGACAAAGTAGAGGTAGACAAAGGCTTCGCTATAGATTCACCCTTCGCTCCCGAATGAAGGTGAGGGTATATCCTTCAACACTTCTCGAGGTGTGAGGTCTTTCCACAATGAGGACACCTGGGATATCCTCTATGCTTCCCCACAAAATCTATATTGGAGTCGAAAGATGACTCCAACTTCTACCTCTTCCCTTTCTTCTACTTAAGGTAACTTGTACCTATAGATAAAGCCGCATAAGCACAGCTATGTATATAGGCTCCGCAAGAAGTTGGCTCGCTATGACGCACATCCTGCTCAAGCACCAATGGAACTAGCTCCTCCCAAGTGAGTCTCCTGACTAAGACAAGTGAGAAGACTGCTATAGAACACATCATATGTCGATGATGGAAGATGTAAGAGAGGAGTCACAACTAGGCCCTCCAAAGACATATCCGAACCAAGGAATGAAAGCTCATCTCGGATCACCTCTATCCTGTGGATGTGATTCCTCATCATAGGGGAATCTACAAGAGAGAGCTATCGTAGCTTGAACTCAAAAGATAAGTGATGCCCAAATGTTTGGATCCGGAAGAGAGATTGCAATCTCCTCCAAACCTCTACAACAGTAAGGATGTCTCACATGCACGAGCACAAAATATGCACAACTCAATAAGAGACAAAGCAAGCTCTATCATTCAATCGATCCCATAAAGCTGCCGAATCTAGGGTCACACCATCATGAGGATCTACGATAGGTCCAAGAATAAGGACAAAAACAAAATCCCAAAGGTCACAGTCATCGAGGAGACACTCCATGTAGCACAACCATAGAGCGTAGTTCGTCCCATCCAGCTTGTCGAATGCGGAGAGAGAGGGTAGGATTGGCACCTACTCAAGTGATGCCATCAATGCCAATTCGGGACTAGAAGCCCCGAAAGAATATAACAAGAAAAAGTACTAAGATGGTGGTCGGTTTAAAAGATCCCGAACCACACAATCCCCCATAGCATACACGCCGACCATAGATGTCCTTCAAGAAATACCTACAAGAAAAAAACTATGCTACAACTAGAATGTCCACCTATACAAGGTCCATCTATCAAAAGTGGAGCAACAATGGAAGCAAAAACATGTGCTGAAATAAACTGTTTAACACAAGACAAAAGAGAAAGGGAAAGAAAGAACATGATACAAATGAGAACTAAGATGTATACTCAAGAAATGGAATGCATATACCAAGACATGAGATAGTACAGAAGCTATGTGAGTTACCGGCTATCGGGCACTAGCACCTACTCCCTCTCTCCAAGAACTATCAAGTGATGAATGAAAGTGGAGGAGGGAGCTTGAGAATATATAGGCCAAATAAATACCATAAAATATGATTGGTCGGCCAGCATTAAATGCTAGCGAACTGGCTACAAATAATGCCAAATCACAATAAATGCTAGCAAACAAAATGCCTAAAATATCTCTAGTGCCCAACCTGTTGTACCACATGTACAAACTCAACCATGAACTGACTAATCTACTAATACCCTCTCTCAGATCATGGGTGATCTGAGACAATACAATATACAATGATAATGTCGCATCATAGTACATACAACAACAATGTCCATCAGAGTAGAACCATGGATACCCAAGTAGTGGGTGCGCAAGCCACCACCAAGGTGCCTCAGAGAGAACCTGATGTCGATGTCGATCATACCAGCTCCTAAAAATAGAGAAGAATCATAGCAGCTCTCATGTCTATCAACGATGCCTCTAATATAGCACACGTGACCATCCTGTCACCAATGCCACAATGCATAAATGACCATGAATTCCCCTCCTTTGGTCAAACTGCCAAAGTGTCCCCTCATGTGAGCTCTAGACGAAAGCCATCCACTCTTCTATCAAATAACCAGCCCATCATGAACCTGGATGTCAATCCTAGCTCCAGGATTGGAACCTTCCAGACTTCGGTCGATGCATCAGGGACATCCCTCTTTGGATTCTATGCATCTGTATAGAAATATAGATGAGGCACGCTGACTCATCTCACCATCCACTCACACTCCCTCTCTGGCACTGGAGAGTTGTGAGAAATGACCTTATCACCATCACTAGAAAGCAGTTGAGGAAGGAGCCACCAAGCCTTTCCCACGATCTGAAGAAGAGGATCCCTTCCGCACCTTGGACTTGACCATGGCCGGAGAATTTGAGTCGAAATCTAAGGCAGATGATGACTCGTTGGAGGAGTCCGCGTCCCGCTTCGTCTTCTGCTCCTTGTTCTTCTTCGAAGCCGATAACTCTTTGCAGTCCTTCAGTAAATAACCTTTCTTGCCACATTGGTAACACTGGGCCTTTAACTTCTTCGTCTTTGAACCCCTATCTGAAGCTGCAAGAGCCTCACCTGAACCTCCATAATGTGACGAAAGCCGCCCCTGTAGTCGCAAAGTCGCCTCACGCTTAAGCAACATGGAGGACATATGGAGAAAACTGACAGGAGTTATAGATGTCTGCGCTCGTAACGCATTCGCCACTCCATCAAACTCCGAAGGAAGCTTGTAGAGTATCGTACCAATAAGATGTACCTCTGATAGGGCAAACTGCATAGTGCGAAGCTAGTCCTGGTCTGGGTAACTCGAAGTAGGAATGATTGGATCGTATCTTTGGGTTCAAACTTTAGTTGCTACAGCTGGCCATAAAGAGTAACGGCCCTCATGGTGAAAGAAGCCTCGTACATTAGCTGCAACTTCGACCATACGTCTGAAGCTCTCCTGCAAGAGCTGACCACTGGTAGAACTTCTTTGGAAATACACCAAAGTAAGGCCGAGTAAGCATGAGCATCATCCGAATCCCATGTAAGTCTTGCTTCCTCATGGTTGTCATCATCAAAATCAACTAGAACAGAAGGCCGATGAGAACGTGCAATAGCTCCGCAAACCACGTACCATAACCGCTTCTCGATTAGCCAAGCTCTCATCACCGCACTCCACGTGTGATAATCAAGTCCATGGAGCTTGTCATCAGTGGATGTGCATGGAGAAGCCATCTGTAGAGGATTTAGAAGAGTAGTAGAGAAAAGAAGGAATGTGGAGAGGGAGCACAGCCAAAACATGAGCACAGACTACAAAAAGCAAGAGTTCACATACAGTATAATCCAAAATCTGACCAAAATGAGACAAAAGCTACTACAAAAAGTCAAAAAAACAGTCAAAAACTACCAAAAACAGCCTACGAATGCAAGCGCCCAACCAAAAGGAGATGCAGAGGCACCAAAATGCAAGCTAAACTGGATACGCAGATTGTACGGATGCTAATGTCAGCAAAAAAACGCAAGTAAAATTGGCTACCTGATTGGAGCAACAGTTGCCTGATCAGCAAGGGTGAAAACAGTCCTGAAATCAACAAGAAAACACAGCAAGAGCACTAATCCTGAAATTTAATACCATGTCAGAGGTGGAGCATCAATGGAAGCATAAACATGTGCTGAAATAAACTGTTGAACACAAGACAAAAGAGAAAGGGAAAGAAAGAACACAATACAACTGAGAATTTAGATGTATGCTCGGGAAATGGAATGTATATACCAAGACATGAGACAGTACAAAAGCTATGTGAGTCACCGGTTGTGGGGCACTAGCACCTACTCCCTCTCTCCAAGAACTATCAAGTGATGAATGAATGTGGAGGGAGCCTGAGAATATATGTGCCAAATAAATGCCATAAAATATGACTCGTCGGCCAACATTAAATGTTGGCAGACTAGCTGCAAATAATGCCAATCAGAATAAATGTTGGCAAATAAAATGCCTAAAATATCTCTAGTGCCCAGCCTGTTGTACCACATGCAAAAACTCAACCATGAACTGACTAATCTACTAACACCATCATCCTAAAAAATCCAAAAAGACTCATGGAGACCAGTAGTATCCAAGGTGGGAGTGACGACCCAATGCCGAGCTGAAAGGCACATCTGCAAAATACACATATGGCTGCAATAAAAGCAATCAAAACAGGTCAAAAACCTGCACAAGACGCAGATCTGAAAGAATAAACGCAAACAGGAAGAGACTGAATCGCAGCCAATTTCGAAAGGGTTTCCCAAGTGCAGAAGTCCAGCAAAACCTGCACAAAACACAGATCTACTGACCACCAATCAGGTGAAAAACAGGTCGACCCAGCTAAAATAAACTGCCACCCAATTGCCAACGAGACTCCCAGCTGTAAAACGCAGGTTTGTTGACACTGATGCCGGAAAAACACGCCACCTACACCTGAGATGAGTGTTAGACATTCGGGCTGCCGTGAACAAAGTGCCCCTCTTCAAGATCTCTAACTCCCACACATGGCTCTGATACCATGTGGGAGTGCAACAAAAAGAGTAAAGTGAACACGGCAAGGAGACAAAAAGAACACAGCAAAGAGAAGGAATAATGTGACTACAATCGCTAAAGGTACAAGGCTGCAACAGTCAACCCCAACACGTAGCTTTGCGCATCGGTATGGGTGCTAGACGGTAGCAGGGGGATATGAGAATGAGGAGGGCTGGCTGATCACAAACGATCAATGATGGATGATAAGAGTGGGAGGGTAGGCTGCCTATATATAGGCGAAAAACAGGGAAAACCCTAAAAGTGTTCATACCCCTAAAAATACCCAAAAGTGCAAAAAAAGAAATGCACTAATGTGCCCTCCATCTAAAGTGTCTAAACACATAAAATGACATAAAAATACGGTGTCAGAGCTCCTAATGTCCCAACCTAACTCAGACTGAGGCACAGGCAAGAGATGACCACACCAGCACACGACTACTAATAGAGATAGCTCCCAACCTAAGGGAAAAAGCAAAACTTGTAAGGGGCATCAAGTATCTATTAGCAGATTAGTTAGCTCAGGTGTGAGTCTGTTTTGCAGAGGCTATGGCTTTTTTGTAGTATTTTTTCTGGCATTTTTTAATGCCCTTTTTAGCGCTGGGGAGCATTTAATGTTGGCCGACCAACTTTAAATGCTGGCCAACTGCATTTATTGCTCCCCCCATTTTATACCTATATATTGTTGGGGCTCCTCCTCCTCTGGTGTACTTCAGCCATCATTTGTGGATTCTTCTAGGGAGAGAGGAGTCGGTGCCAGGGTACCCACACAGCCAGTGATTCACTATTGTATGTTGTTGTCTCGTGTTTGATATGGATTCCATTTCCCAAGCATACATCTGAGTTCTCATCTATATTTGTGTTCATTCATTCATTATTTTTCTTGTCTTGTGTTTCAGCTGTTTATTTCAGCATGTTGTTTATGCTTCCATTGCTGCACCACTTCTGACATGGTATCACATTTCAAGTTGTGCAGACCTTGTGTTGTGTTTTATTGCTGCTTTCAGGACTGATTTACCCCTCTACTGCCCTCGCAACTCCTGTCACCCTGATTGTGACCAGATTTTGGCTTCCATACTCTACATTTTGATCAGCATATGCATTGCCTGCTTGTCCAACACCTCCTGCTGCCTGTGTTTTCCTCATCACGCTGCTGGCGACAATTCCCTACACCTGCTAAGGCAGTGTGCAGCCTGCGTTTTGCTGTTTACAGCACTATTTTGGGCTGGGCGACTGGTAGAATAGGCCGTTTTTGCTGTTTCTAGCAGCTTTGAACTGATTTTTTAACTTTGTGCAGCAGATTTTGGCTTATTTTGATCAGCTTTTGGGTTATACTACATGTGAACTCTTGCTTTTTGCAGTCTATGCTCATGGTTTGGCTGTTCCCTCTCCCAATCCCTTCTTTTCTCTACTTTTCTAAATCCTCTCCAGATGGCTCCTCCATGCACATCCACTAATGATAAGCTCCATGGACCTAATTATTACACGTGGAGTGCGGTGATGAAAGCTTGGTTTATAAAGAAGCGGTTATGGTACGTGGTTGGCGAAGCTATGGCATGTCCTCAACAGCCTTCTTCTGTTCCATCTGATTTTGATGAAGACAACCATGAGGAGATTGTGCTTACATGGCATTCAGATGATGCCCGTGCTTATTCGGCATGACTTCGGTATATTTCCAAAGAAGTCCTACCGACGGTCACCTCTTGTACGACAGCTTCAGATGTATGGTCGAAGTTACAGTCCATGTACGAGGCTCCTTCTACCATGCGGGCCGTTACTCTCTATGGCCAGCTCCAGCAACTGAAGTTTGAATCCATAGATACGATTCAATCCTTCCTACTTCGTGTTACCCAACTCAGGACCAGCTTCGCACTATGCAATCTGCCCTATCAGAGGCACATCTTGTCGGTACGGTACTCTACAAGCTTCCTCGAGAGTTTGATGGAGTGACGAATGTTTTACAGGCGCAGACATCTACGACTCCAATCAATTTTCTTCACATGTCCTCCTGCTACTTGAGCATGAGGCTACTTTGCAACTACAGGGGAGGCTTCTGACATATTATGGAGGTTTAGGTGAGGCTCTTGCAGCTTCAAAGAGGGGTTTGACAAAGAAGAAGTCGAAGGCCTAGTGTTATCACTGTGGCAAGAAGTGTCATTTAAGGAAGGACTGCAAAGAGTTAGCGACTTCCAGGAAGAAAAAGGAGTAGAAGACGAAGCAGGATGCCGACTCCTCCGACGAGTCATCATCTACCTCAAATTCCGATTCCGATTCTCTAACCAAGGCGAAGTCCAAGGCACGGAAGGGATCCTCTTCTTCGGATCGTGGGAAGGGCTTAGTGGCCCCTTCCTCAGCTGCTTTCTAGTGGTGGTGATGCGGGCATCCCTCACGACTCTCCAGTGCCAAAGAGAGAGTGTGAGAGGGTGGTGAGATGGGGCAATCGTGCCTCATCTATATGTCTATACAGATGCACAGGATCCAAAGCGGGACATCCCTGACACATCGGCAAAGTCTGGCCGGTCCAAATCCTAGAGCTAGGATTGACATCCACGTTCATGATGGGCTGTTTACTTGACAAAGAGGGGAAGGCTTTCGTCTAGAACCCAAATGAGGGGACACTTTGGCGGTTCTCACCGAAGGTGGGGATTCCATGGTCACATGTTCAAAGACATGTTTGGCAGATTGATCTTGTATGTCCTGAGTGACATAGATGACATAACACAAAGGACTGTTATGATTCTTCTCTATTTTCAAGTGGTGCTATTATGATCGACATCGACATTAGATACTCTCCGAGGCATCTTGGTGGTGGGCTGGCCACTCACTGCTTGGATATCCATGGTTCTTCTGGTGGTTCTATGTTGTCTAGTTTGTGATTCCCCATCATTGTACTGTTGTATTGTATCAGATCGCCCTTGATCTGAGAGAGTGTGTTAGCAGATTAGTCAACTCATGTGTGAGTCTGTGCTACAAAGGCTGTGGCTTTTTTGTAGTATTTTTTCTGGCATTTTTTTGTGCCCTTTTTAGGGCTAGGGAGCATTTGATGATGGTCGACTGCATTTATTGCCCCCCCCATTTTATGCCTATATATTACTGGGGCTCCTCCTCCTCTGGTATACTTCAGCCATCATTTGTGGATTCTTCTGGGGAGAGAGGAGTCGATGCCAGGGTGCCCACACAACCAGTGATTCACAGTTATATGTTGCTGTCTCGTGTTCGATATGGATTCCGTTTCCCGAGCATACATCTAAGTTCTCATCTATATTTGTGTTCATTTATTCATTCTTTCTCGTCTTGTGTTTCAACAATTTATTTCAGCATGTTGTTTATGTTTCCATTGTTGCACCACTTCTGACATTATTAACATCTCCATCCCAATCAAAGTCACTCCATCCTGCAAGAGTGGCTTCCTCTCCATACATGATCTTGTGTGATCGAGTCCCCTATAAATAGTGCAAAACATACAATGTGGTTCTCCAATGAGTTTGCAAAGGAGCCTTCATGAAAGAAGATAAGAGTACCACCCCATAAGAAATATTTAGGCTTGTATAAATGAGCAAGATGCGGGAGCCAACAAGACACATGTAATAGGTAGCATCAGGTAGAAGATCACCATAGTACGGGGGAGTTTTGAAAACAAGGGAAACGGAAACGAGAAAAACCGGAGTTTTAGAGTTTCAGCCAAATTTTGGAAAAGGGGAAACGGCGTTTCGGATTGTTCACTAAAAAAAATACAGAAATATGTGGGTATGTAAAAATATCAATGCCTACAACAACATGTATTGAAATTTCATACAAAACTTTGAGTCTTCATATCATATGATTAAAATCATGATTCATTACATATTTCACGAGTCACAAGTCATGACTGACGAGTGAAGATTGAGGAGTCAAGACTGAGGACTCAATGGTTGAAACTTAAGACAACTTAACACAATTCAGACTCAATTTTTAAAATATAAGGCAACGAAATGAATTAGAATTTATGACTCATGAATAATCTATGATCTAAACTTTAAAGAGCAGTGAAGACTGACATTAAGAACAATGGAACAAAAATCAAGATGCATAATAAGTGGGATCAAGATACAATGATAGTAACTATATTATGTGAATAATCTATTGTCTGTCAAAACTCCAAAGTCCAATGAGGCTATAAGTATCAACATCAATGAACAACCGATAACTCTAGTCTAGACTCCGCACTGCTAAACTAACTCATGTATATCACAAGTCATCCGGACTCTAAGGATCTGTGCACCATCTCCTCGTCCGACTCCGAGGTCCCTGATCGAGAAGTTGATGAAGCAACCTCAGACTCTCGCTCTAACTCTACCCGTGATGCACGACTATGTGTGGCCCTCACTCTAATCCTCCTCTGTGCACGAGTCTTATGCACCGGTGCCGATAGCTCCTCATAGAGCATGGAATAGATATCCCGCTCCTCCTATAGTATCTGCAAAATGTCACGCACCTTCTCTATATCAATCTTGTGAACATTCACCTGTAAAGGTAAACGAGACAAAAATATATCATATGAGAGGAGATTCAATATGTTCAATGTTCAAACTTCATACATATCACAATTTGCAATCCAACTTCCAAGCAACTTAGCAATGTCAAGTGCCAAGGACTCAAGGTTAAATAGTTAATTATGCATAATACTAATCATTACCAATTTACCTGTGAATGCTCAGGGGACAGAGCGGTCCTCTCAAGAAGCTGGAGATTGCAATGGTAAAACACTAAACGCTCCAACTGGGTAGTTGTAAGCTTGTTTCTCTTTTTGGTATAGAAGAGAACCCATGTGCTCCAATTCCTCTTAGTAGGCCCTAACTACAATCTTGCGAGAGGACAATAGATTGAGATTGAGATTGAGATTAAGTAATTGACAATTGCTAATATGCATGCCGCAAAATCAACTTTTGAGTGGACAATAGATTACAGAACTTGTTATCTAGGTTGCATAATGCATTAGATAATCAAGTTTCAAATTATAAAAGTCACCAGTCACATACCAAAGTAGGAGCACAATTGTCGTATTTCTCCCACCAAGAGAAAGGCTGAAGCTGTGTCTCTCGAAGCCTAGCTGTGGGTCGGCCAAAATGAAGAGAATGATGGCGAAATGCCAACAAATCATCCTCTACTCCTCATCATATCTATAACATCCCCTGTGAGGTGCTTGGTGTACTCCATGAAACCCTCCTCTAACTCCTTGCTAGTGTACTGCTCCTTGCTATGCCAAAGGAGATGCAAGATATGTGCGACAACATGGATTGGTTTATGTAACCAATCCCATCGTGCATTCCACACTGCACGAATCTCATCAACCCTATAGATAAAATATGTTAAAAACTTAGAAGTTAAAATAATGATCAATCATCAAGAAGTCGTTAATACCAAATAATTACATGTGTAAAGGTTAAACAAAAACTTACTTGTCTTGGGACAAAAAACTGTTGCGAAGCAAGGCCTCGTCAATTTTATCCATATACTAATATAGAAGCCCCAAAATACTCCCCTTCATATCAGTGATATGCAATACAGTGTAAATAGGAGTGAGACTTTTTACCAATATCTCTGTCTCAACCCAGCAACTCTTATTTAAAATATTGCGCCTAAAAGCAAGAGCCTTTGGAGACTCTCTCTCACTCCATGTGAGCCATTCATGGCATACAATGGTCCGTATCAAATTTGGACGGACCCGTATCAACCTCTCCAATACAATAAACATATAAGCAAATCGAGTGGTGGAGGGCTTCAATAGCTCAAGTGTGCTATTGGCTCAAAACATGCTTGTGACGGATGGCCTCTTTTTCACAAATCTTACCATGCTTGTTGCTGTCTTAAAAATGTCATCCATCCAAGATATTTGCCCAACATCTTCAATAAGCAAGTCAAGGCAATGGGATGCACATGGAGTCCATCCTCTGCTAGGAAACTCCTCCTCAAGCATACGTCCCATAGACACACAATTGCTTTCATTATCTGTCACCACCTGCACCACATTTTGGACTCCTATATCCATGATGACCTGTCACATGTGCTCCCAAATGAAAGCTCATGTAATAGTAAGACATGAGGCAGAGACATCGATGGCCTTAATGAACATGGTTCCTTTACATGAAGACACCAAAACATTGTAAACATTCCTTCGGCGTATATCTAACCATCCATCGAATAATATTGTGCATACATATTTCACCCATGTCTCCTTCAAGGGCTCCAATTGAGCCTCTATGGATGCTTTCTCCTTTCAAACCTCCCGTGTGCGTAATGCATCTACGGATGGATCTTTTCACTCACACCCTATGCGGCTTACTGCCCTGATTGTCTTCTTCCATTGATGTGTAGTGGCCATATTGAAAGGGATAGCACATCGAATAAATAAGTGTGTGAGTTCCCTAGTTGCCTCTACAATTGTCTGCCTCTGAAGTCCTGCATGGACACTTGCACTATCCAAGAAGCCCTTTTGCTCACCACCACTAGAAGATGGCAACGAGGTCCTTTTTGCACTTGCACCCAATACGGATATGGATGCACTTTTTTTAATGGGCCACTGGCACCTCCAATTTGGCTAGCGCCACTAGGCCCATTAGCCTCTCTTTGCCCGACTAGTGCTTCATTAGCCCCATGTGGTGTTGATTCATCCTCTTCTAGCTCAATACCTATACACTTTCGACGCTAAAGATAGAGACTTACTGTTACTTCTGTTGGCACATTTGCACAAGGCCCGATGTCTTTGTTGGGAGCACAAGCCAAGTGGTCTTTTACGCGCGTTACATTCTCTGATGTTTCTAATCCACAATAGTTGCACCACCATTTCTTTGATCTGCCGGAGCCCTCATATCCCTTGATTGGAATGACATGCCTCCAATATGGATCCGGCGCCATGATATGATTAGCCTTTAGGAGTCAGGACCTAGGTAATGGATTAAAGGAGGAGGAGGAGGAGGAGAAAGAAAGAAAGAAGAAAGAATGAGAGAGAGAGAGAGAGGAGAAGCGATAGTGTGACGGGTCCTGCAGCCTGCTGTAGGACTCCTGCACTTGTGTGCCATCCTGTCTCTCGCCAACATCTTGCTCATCCACCAGTGCGCTGATCTCTTGCATGCCCTGCTAGCCTAGGCGACCTGCGCCCTGCTTGTCACCAGTGTCTACTTCTCTGCTTGCTGTGCGCAGGCCCTGCTTTTCTGCAGCAACCCCCAGACAGCCTATCGCACCCTATACACGTCAACTAGGAGCGTTTTGCCCTTGTTTCATCACCACTCACCACCCTACCCTACTTTGTGCAGCATCTCTATACATGTTTTGCACATGCTCAGCCTGCGCCTACTCTACACAGAAGCGCCGACCTGCTGAAAACCCTAATTCGACGGTCGTCAGACGAACAGAGCGTCTCATCCAAGTTGCCACACAGCGAGAGAGAGAGTGAGCGAGCAAGGGAAAGAGGCGTCAACCTGCTGAAAACCCTAATTCGACGGTCGTCAGACGAACAGAGCGTCTCGTCCAAGTTGCCACACAGCGAGAGAGAGCGTGAGCAAGCAAGGGAAAGAGGCGTCGTGTTCCCTGCCTGTGGACGTGCCTTCCCTGCCCATTGGGCATCTGTCTCTGCTTGCGCGCTGCCTGAGCCCCTTCATCGGTCCAATGCAAGGTCCGTTCTGCCCGAGAGAAAGAGAGAGAGGCCTGCGCCGTTTCTGCCTCCCGTGAGCTCCTGGCTCGACATTTGACCGACACAAGTAGTGATACAACATGGCTGGTCTGGATATGGCTTTTATAGACCAAACGGTGGCAGCTCTTGGTCCGGATTCTAATACAGAGGAACCAAAGGATATGGTTCCTTGCATAGAGGAGATGCCCCCTAGTCCTGACTTCCAACCTGCGAGCAAACGCAACAAGCATACTTTGGAAGAGACAATGGATCATCATGAACGTTCTTATGCTCAGGTTGCCTCTGATTCTATGGATTCTCAGGATGTTGACTGGGAGCATTTGCTGGAGTTTGCCAACACTCTGCTTGGCGATTATGTTCAGTATAATCATGAAGCGTTTTCTGACTCTGGAATTGAAGATGTTCTGGAAGCCACTGTGGACCCGGAAAATGTCTTGCGCTCATTTTCAGTGTTTTATGAATGTGCTGTTATACTCTTCTTCACTGGTAGGATCCTAGTGCTTTCCCGTATTCGCTAGTGGCTGCACACTCTACTACAAGGGGAGTGTATTGAAGAGATTTTTGTTGGACCCCGAGGCTTTTATGCGGCGCTGTTGAAATCTGAGAAGCATCGTGCTGATCTCCTATTTAAACTGCCATTGTTCTTTGATCGCCGTTTGGTCCATGTTGTGCCATGGCGCCCAATGGCAGATTTTCAGCACCTGCTTCAACGTGAATGCCCGGTGTGGGTTGAAGTGTTGGCTGTCTATTGGCCACTGTTAAAGGATGCCATGGCCATGGTGGGCACTATTCTGGTCCCCCCGAGCCTCAGGGCCATGAATTGTAACCATTTGTGTATGTTATGGGGCACTGCTAGGAAAAGCCCTGCTTGGTTATGTCTTAATTGCTCTAGCATGCATCCTTTGCACTTTCATTTGAAATAGGAAAACTTTGCAGGGCATTGCTTTTCATGGAAAATTGGGGCATTTTATGGCCGAATGCCCAGAGAAGCAACCGACGTCAGATGCTGAGCATGTTGTTCTGCCCATGGAAGATATGGTGCTTAATGCTTCGTCGCAGGATGCAACCCAGCCACCTAAAGTTTTGGATAAAGGTAAACAACATGTTTCGGGTTTGGATTCCCATGGCAATGACTGGGTAGATGTATGTGCAAAAAAAGGTAAAGGTTTGATGTTGGCATGGCGGATACTGTGCCTACTGCTTCACAAGATTCCATGCGCACTTATATGCGCAGGAAAGAAATGTTGTCTTCAGAGCATACTGCTCATGCTCTGGTTTCTTCTGCTCTCCATAATCAGCCTACTAGAAAAGTATATACGGACAGTCCAAAGGATCCACTTGCTAAGTTGGCTTTTGATACTAGAGATAACATGATTACCCCATGGGATCGTCGTTATCCACGTTCCATCCCCAAGACAGTGGATATACCGTCTACCTCCAAATCTGGCCGTCAGAACTCTTTTGCCGTGTTAGTTGATTTTTTGGATGAGGGAGTCCTTGAGATTCTAGCAGAAAATGTTAAATCGAGGCAAGTTGTGCCTCGTACCTGATTTTCTTTTTTGAATACACATGAAGATAGCCACGTGGAATGTGCGAGGCATTTGTTCTCGCCATAAGCAACATGCCATGTGGACTGTATTGCATGAGAATCAGTGGGATGTCTTGTGTGCTGTTGAGCACAAGAGTCGCGGTGAAGCAAGAAAAGTTGTGGATTGCCATGGGTTTCGCTTGTTTTATGCAGGGACACATGCCATGCATTATTTTGGTGTGCTTATGATTGTACATGAGAAATATCAGCCTGTTCTTATTAAAAATGATGTACATGGCCGTTTTGTGGTGATTGAAGTTTTATTTGAAAGAGAGATCTTATGGTTACTTGGCCTCTATGCTCCGAATGATCCTTTATTCCGCCGGGATCTTTGGAATACTTTGCAAACCTTGTCATTTGGCAGACGGGGTTTTTTTATGGGGGATTTTAATATGTGTGTTGATTCTTCACAGTCCACATCAGAGCATTCGGTGATGAACGCTCCGAAAAGTCGTGTGTGGAATGCGTTTGCTCTTGCCATACTTAAGCAAGATCTCTGGTCTTGGCTACACCCTTCTTCTACAGGGTTTACTTTCCATTCTGCGCAGTATGCAACTACATGGTCGCGGTTGGACCGCATGTACATCATGCAAAATGATGATTTTCTTCCTGAGATGCTCGAAATGAAAGTGTTGCAACATTATGCCTTGTCGGACCATTTCCCTCTACAGCTTGAGATGCTTGCACAACCCATTGCACCTTTTAAGCAACTTTTGGATAGACTCCCTTTGCGTTTCAACTCGTCTTATTTGAAGCATTCAATCTTTCAGGGCGATATGCAGCAATTGATTGATAGATTATTATTGGACTTCTCCTCTGAGGGCAATGCTTCGTTTGAACGATTGCTCTCTAATGTGCAACGGGTTGTTCGGCAGTATGGGATCCATCATGTCTCTCTTTGTCGACGACGTCGACAAGTAGCGGAGGACTTACTGACTTTGGTTCATTCTTTGCTGGTGAACACTCCAGATGATGTATTTCTGCTGCCACTAGCGATGCGTTTGGCTGATCTTATTAAAGAGTTTCAGTTGAAATCTTATCAGCATGCCAAATTGCAAAATTTGACTGAGAATTTGCAAGATAGTGCTTGTCAGACTCATAAGTTCTTCCAAGCTCTACCTGCATCTCCTGCTTGAGAAAATATGACTAGACTCCTGGATCCAAAAGGTCGAATGGTCATTGATCCTCAGACTATTGTGAATATGTGCAGGAATTATTTTCTAGACCTTCTTGGTTATTCTCCTTCACCTTCTAACCAAGTTACTTATGCGCGTTCAGTTTTCTATGATTTGGTCCGCAATCAGGTTCCATATGCCAAGCAAACTACTTTGGACACAGATATTTGTGAGGCGGAGATTATGGATGTTTTGTTACACATGCCCAAGGATAAAAGTCCCGGTTGGGATGGTCTCACCAATGAATTCTTTGAGGCTTTTGCTACTCAACCGGTAAAACGATTGACGACTATGTTTTAGCACGTTTTGGAAACAAGGTTCATACATTCCTCATAAAAAGAAGGTCTATCAAACTGCTTCCAAAAGTTCCTTCGCCGTCAATGTTGAAACATTGGAGACCAATTTCTTTGATGGGTTCAATGTATAAAATCTTTTCCAAAGTGATGGCGAATCGGCTCCACAAGCATCTTCCGACCATTGTGCATCCTCTTCAATATGGTTTCATTAAGGGCCGAAACATTTTGCATAATATCTTAAATGTGCAAATGGCTATTGACTATGCAAGGCACTCTAATCAGGAAGAGGTATTGATTCAATTGGACCTGGAAAAGGCTTTTGATTATTTAGACTGGTCTTTCATTGCAGAACTTATGTCTACTATGGGCTTTGATACTTGAATGTCCCGCTTGATCTACACCATTAGTGCTGCAGCTTCTTCGTGAGTTATGCTAAATGGCGGTGTTACCGAGCCATTTGTCCTTGCACGCTCTATGAGACAGGGTTGCCCTTTGAGTCCTCTCTTCTTTGCCCTTGCGACTCATCCGTTTCTTTCGATGTTATCTTCTATGGCAACTTCGGCTCAGTTGGCTAGATTGTCGCTTCCTTTTGGACAGCACTTCATTAGTCAATCTTTGGCTGATGACAACTTTATGATTTTGCGTGCAGACAAGGATAATCTTCGCAAAGCATTAGATGTTTGGACACTCTTTGGTCAAGCGTCTGGTCTTCATATCAATGCTGTCAAATCAACCATTCTTAGTTGCACGGAGTCAAATTTACAGTCATTGGGCTGGCAGGGACTGGTTGTTCCCCGTGGTTCCATTGTCAGGCATCTTGGGTACCCTTTGGGTGTTGATGTTCGGCCAAAGCAACTACTAGAGTGGATTTCACAGAAACTGGCAGCCAAGTTTCTGTATTGGAAGTCGCAGGCTTGGCTCTTCCATGTTCGTCTCAAAGTGGCTCAGACAATTGGAAATTTGAAGTGAGCAATTGGAAAACAATTGTAATTTGAAGTGAGCAATAGAAGAACAATTGTAATTTGAAGTGAGCAATACAAGAACAATTGTGATTTAAGTGCAAATCTCAATTTTAACCTTTATTAGGAAATGTGTTATGGGGATTCTTGGTGAGAAGGTAATGCAACAATAGGGTCTAATGTACAATGGATGATTCATCCTTTTTTACATGATAAACATATCTATGGCCACAATACTTTATATTTGAATATTTACACTCAGAATTTCATTCATGTTTTAGTTCCAATCGCTTATATTTAAATGCTTACTATTTCAATTCCATACATAATCCAAGAGATCCGTAACACCTTGCTGATAATCTTCTCTTGAAAAACCTTGTCATCTCGTATCTCATATATGTACTGCTCCATTACACTGAAACAGGTCTTGTCATAATCCTCTGAACACTTCTAGCCTTGTAGAAGGTGAATTTTTGAAGAATTCATCCAATATTACTATCCACAAGGCTCATAATATACTAGGAAAGCCCACCCTATTTTCAGCCAAGGATTGATGACCACTGTAGGTCAACAAGCTATGGTTAACCTAATGTGATGCAGCCATATTGGCACAACAAGCTTCCACATTACTCATGAGTTTTTCCTTTTTCTTAAAGGGTAGATGTAGAAATCAAGCAGTCCGCCAATAATGCATGCATCAATAGTGCCAAGGATGAACACTCACACTTGAAATTCCATAAATGTTTTAGTCACAATCATTTATCAATTCCATACATGATACAAGAGATCCATAACAACTTCCTAACATTCTCCTCTCGAATGTTTTTGTCATCTTGAAGCTCATATCCATACTTCTCCATGTACACTGAAACAGGTCTTGTCATAATGTTCTAAGGCTTCTAGCCTTATACAAAGAGGATTTTTGGTGAATTCAACCGGTTCTACTATCCACAAGTCAGGTATAAGGAACTTAGCTGGCAATAACACCTCCATGTCAAAGGCTCAACTAAACACCATTTCATTTGAAATTACCTATTAGAAGTACAATGTACTTCCAGCTTATCCCTTAACCCAAGGGTAATATGTTGTGAACTTGACTTAAACCACAAAAAACTATGCAACTATATAGACGACTGGTTTGTGTTCCTTGGTTGCTCATCCATTGCTTGTAAATCTGCAACAACTTCTTTAACTACTAGTTTATACACATATTTCTTTGCCAGAATTCCATAAAGGCTCAGTGAATCTTCCAATAATCCCATAGTTAGTAAGCCATGTCAATAATTCTCTGAATAGGCTCATAATATACCAGGAAAGCCTGCTCTATTTTCAGCCGAGGATTGATAGCCACTCCAGGTCAACAGGCTATGGTTAATCTAATGTAATGCAACCATAATAGCATGACAAGCTTCCACACTTTTATTTCTTTTTTTAGGGTAGCTGCAGAATTCAAGAAGTGTGCCAAGGATGCATGCGTCAATAAACAATGACACCCTTTTCACAAAGATCCCCACCCCCAACCACCCACCCCTTTCTCCTCCTTCCTCAGGCTGAGATTCTAGCATAAAAGTACGCTACCCGAAGGGGAATAATGCCTAAAATGAACAATAACAAGGCCAGCAAAGCTGGTTTTTACAATTGTGTATTTGCAAACCAAGAAGGGCAACTATAGTTTCTTTCTTAGAAGAATGCACAATCCGTGCGACAGCCAAGGACTTCAACAACTGAAAGTGAGTTTCATGGCGCCTGTCGCTAAGCATTTAATGACGGTTTACTAAATCTGGATTCGTAAAGGGGGACTCTCACCTCTCGGAATGCTGAATAAATGTAAGATCGGGAGCAAGATGGAAGGTGCATCTGCCAGTGTCAGCTAACTCCTCCTCCTCCTCCCCCTCCTCCTCCTCCTCTCCTCCTTCGTCTTGTCCTTCATCCACTCCTCCTCCTCCTTCTGCCTTCTCTCCAACGGTATTGCTGATGTCTCCTTTGTGTCTGCGCTTCGATCGGGCCAACATCTTCTGTTGCTCCCTTACATCGATGAACACGTCCCCCGTGCACCCCACGAGAGCTAAAAGCAGCTCATGCAACATTCTCTCTCTCTCTCTCTCTCTCTCTCTCTCTCTCTCTCTCTCTCTGTGTGTGTGTCTGCGCGCGTTTATTGTTGAAATTCTGTGTTTCCGGGCTCAAAATGTACAGAGGGAGGGAAAAAAAAATGTCGGGACGCTTGATCCTTCCAAACTGTGACGTTAAAAAGCAGCATGTAGTTGCACGCAAAGGAAAGAAAACCCCTTAGGTAGAATGTCAATATTTACCTCACAACCAACAAGCTACTCTCATGTCAACGTTAAATACTCATCTCTACTAGCATTAATGACTTTGGCTAAATAAGGGGTATGTGATGCCTATGTCTTTGTTTTATAGTAGGATTAAAAAATGGGAGGTTTCCATCTAGATTCTAGGTAAAGTTCATATTTGCCCTCGTTTTAAGTTTCATAGTTGGAGATATGATGGAACTATGGTGGCCTCAAGGTGGGGGGGGGGAGGGGGGGTTTGTGGTGTAATTTGATTGCCCTCTTCAAAATTAGTTTGCCTTTGTTAAGAGTCTAAAGAACTCCTAGAAAGATTTTCGACCTCTCTCTAACAAAAGCCAACTTTCGATATAATTTCTTCTAAGAATTATGTTACTTTGATTAATATCCATTAGAGTTCTAGATTACAACCATACATAGTATAAATCAACTATAAGCTGTCAATTGATGTGTGATGTCACCTTGATGCATTACATATCAATATACACCTCAATGTGCAAAAGGCACAAGTGGAACTAGTGGTGGAGGAGGGAAGGAGGAGGAAAGGGTCGGGTTAAATAGAGGCAAAGACAACACTAGTTAGCTTGAGAAGTTGAGCACTAGGTGGAGTCTCCCACACCTTGGAATCTTCCTCGCTAACCAAGAAAAGAGGACTAGTCAAAGAGATGAACGAAATTCAAAGATCTTGTATGTAGCCTCTATGCATCATCAATCTCATCACTATGTGAGAATTGTTTGTTAAACCCCCTCATTCAATTACCCTTGTCCTCCACCCATTGTTGCTCCAACAGACTATTGTTGTGTGATATTTTTATATGGAGAGAGAGATATATATGATTTTGGAGCATGGTTGATATGCTACCACACCATCCACCCTCACTCATCCCACCTCACTTGTTGCACCTTCTGCGACCATTCATTGAGAAAAATGTGGGAGAAATACTCTAATGACCCTTTCTACCTAAAGATAGACAATGGGAAGGAGGTATTTGATGCAAGTTATTTTTCAATGTGCACTAGGGATGAAAAGATATTCGGTTCAATCACCCTCAACCTTCTTGCATTGCCATCCATAAAGGCATATATGGATGTTGGAACCCTTGGAAACTACCATGGTGTGCAAGAGTTGCATGAAACCACTAATGAAGCATGCTTGATTTGCATTAAAGTTTTTGGGAGAGAGTGTCAAACACCTATCCTTAGGAATCGGACATAACATGGTGGAAAGATTGTGGAGGCTTTTTCTAAGTGATTAGGATTGTTTGTGTGTGTGTGTGTGCATGTGCGTGTGCGTGTGCGTGTGCGTGCGCGCACGCATGCTAGCTATGGATTTGCATTTTAGGTTTGCCATGAGAGATATTTACCTACACAAACACACACACACACACACACACACACACACACACACACACACACACAAGAGAGGAGATGAGTGTTCCTTGCATTAAAAAAAGAGGAGCTCTTAGCCAATAAGAGAGAAGTGGTGCACTTACATTTTAAGAGATACCTATTGTGAAATTTTAATAAAAGATATTGAGGTTTGGGAAGTCTTTACATGTGCCACATAGGCTTTTGAGAAATTTTGGGTTTCAGATATTGCATTGGCCAATTGTCTAAATTACAAGACAGTTTCAATATGGTACCTATGTTTTGCTTTTATAGTAGGACAAAAAATGAGAGGGTCCCATCTAGATTCTTGAGTAATGAACATTACCCTTGTTATAAGTTTTGTGGTAAGAGATAGCACGCACGCGCACGTGCGCGCACACACACACACACACAAGGGGAGAGAGAGAAAGCATACAAACCATCTTCACAAGTACATGAACTAATGGCTAGTATGCAAGACAATGAAAAGCTAAAAAAGAGAAATATGGGTAAGAGCAAAGTAACTCTACTATGAATTCGAATATGTCAAAGTTATCCAAAAGTGAGCTATCAAGTAGTCCTCAAAAATTTCAAAGGCACCAATAAAAAATTTTAGCCAAAGCGAGCATATGTAAGCATACAAAATCATGCCAACAATTAAGAATTGGGTAATTTGGAAGCACTAGCTTATAGGCTATTGGATCAATCTTTCTAATTATTGTGAGACAACCACAATCTCAAAAATCTCAAAAATGTTCTAGATTGGTTTATCCATATTTGATTGCCTTCTTCAAAGTTAGGTTGTCTTTGTTTAGAGTCTATAGAACTCCTAGCCTTTTCAAACTTCTTTCCAACAAAAGCCAACTTTCAAAGTAATTTATTTTAATTAGTTTGTTGCTTCCTTCATATCTACTAACGTTTAGGTTAAATAACTATATATAATATCAATTGACTTTATGCTCAATACAAATAAAAGTAAAGTCCATGATTGGGGATGAGTTTCTTGATCCAATTGTTTCTAATCTATACAGGCTTTTGATTTCCCTTTAGATCATGAACAACTCACTCCATCTGGCCTATAGACTCTAAATAAGGAATAGTACTCATAGTATTAAGCTTACATATCGTAACTATCCAAACTTGGATGTTAAACTCCTGTATTGACCACTAACAAAGTTAGCAAGAAGGCCATATCAATAAAAACCCATGCTAGCTATTATGATGTTACATTAGTTATATTAGGGATAGAATGAGACAACTTGATTGGCTTATCATTTCTAATTCAACAATATTGTTTAAATTAGCTTGTTAGGACTATGAGCAAATTTGCAACCAATCTAAATAGAAAATGTTGTGATTAGGAATGCTAATATTGTTATTTGATGAAGTTTGGTAGGGCAACTCGTATATGAGATCCCTTTTTTGGAAGTGTAAAGAATACAATAGGACTTGTACCTATCTAAGAATTCCAAAAAGAGCTTAAGAGAAGAATGCAAAGAACATGAGAGTGAATGCTTGAGGTAATGTTGTATGTTACTTTTGGGCAATTCGACATTGGTCATGTTATGTGCTTAAGTGCCAACGTGTTATGATTTGGTCAATGATGCTTGCTTGTTGTTTTTGCTTCTTGGCACATTTGAAAACAACATTACAACCTTATATTAGATGACTTTGAACCACAAGTGCATATTTAAGCTTTTATATTGATTTGTGGTGATCATGCAAATAGACATTGAGCCTATGGTAGGCCAATGCATTGCCTCAACCCTTTCTCGCATTATTATGTTTAGAGATACATATAAGTTATAGGTTCAAAAGGCCATGGAATGAACATTCCCTAATTAACGACATTTGAAAAAGACTATGTTGTTGAGGTTTAATTAATTGTCTAATTGGCTTTTCAACATGTCTTAACTAGTTTATACATAGGTTTTAATAGCTAGAAGATGGATCACAAACCTAGTAATAGAGGAAGTCAACCCCAACCATGCTCTCATCGACCATGTAGAAATCAAACGCTCATAGATAAAACCAATATTGTTTAAATTAGCTTGTTAGGTCTACGAGTGAATTTGCAACCAATCTATATAGAACACATTGTGATTAGGAATGCTAATATCATTATTTGATGAAATTTGGTCAGGCAACTCATACATAAGATCCCTTTTTTGGAAGTGTAAATAATACAATAGTACTTGTACCTATCCAAGAATTCCAAAAACAAATCAAGAGAAGAATACAAAGAAAGGCCATTGTAATTCCTTTAAAGTCATGGATCCCCTTGTCAAAAATCATGACAAAGTTATTATGAAGAATAAATATGTAAAAGGGGTAACTTAGACATTATGAGAAGTGGTTGTAGTTTTTTGGCATTTCCACCAACAACTTGCTCCATGAGACTTTTGGTAGAATGATTGATGTTGAAAATGCATTGTATGGCTAATATCATAGTATTTATTGAGTAGCCTTAAAGGCTTAGATGCCATAAATTATTGTAAAGATAATTCAAAATATAAGCTCTAAAGATGTGATCTAGGTCATAATTGACAACCTAAAGATATGTAGATCAATATCATCAATCTTACACTTAACTTTCTGTATCCACTTGCATCCAATGCTTTGTTTCTAGGTGGATACTTCACAAAATCCCCAATGTGATTCTTCTCAAGTGCATCTATCTCAATGTCCATAGCTTCTCTCCTTCCCTTTAATGGCATCTTTCAAGCAAGTAGATTCCAAATGCTCTACACTAGACACTATGTATGCATAATGGATACACATATATCCATTATACATGGTTGGGAGTTAAAGTTTGCCTATTCCAAGCCACCTACATTTACTTGTACTTAACACCTGTACACATGTATAATACATGTGGCAGTCGCCTGTCACTATCACATTGTTTTTTGTTTTTTATATGACAATAGAATAAGAAAAGGAAAATCACACATTATGACAGTTGGAGTTTCCACCACATATTGTCTTGCTATCTCTTGCTTGAACCTCCATAACTCTTGTTTTAGCTTGTGCTTCCACTCTTGCTTCACCTTTCAACTAGTATTAGAGTAGTGTTCAGTGTTTGGTGTTTCTGGAGGGTGGTTGGTTGAGGAGAAGCTAGTGTGGATGCCTAGGAGCATGAGGAGACTTCTCCAAATACTTGACATAAAATGTGGTCCTTGATTTGAAACAATGTCATTTGATAACCAATGATAACAATAGATATATTGAAGGAAGGACATGCCTTTGCCAATAACTATATTTTGTGGGTAGGGATAAAGTGTGCCATCTTAGTAAATCTATCAGCCCCACCACAAGAATGGGATCAAACCACTTGGAGAAAGGTAGATCAATGATAAATTCCATTAACACATGCAACCAAGGGTGATTAAGAATAAGCAAGGGGTGGAGAAACCCATGAGGTCAATGGTGTGGGACTTTGGCTTTGTTGCATGTATCACATGTGCATACAATTTCTTCCAATAGTCTCCAATGATAAGCTATATTATTTTATTGATCCCAACATGTTCAACAATTCAAAGATTATGCCTTGTTTGGAGTATATGTAATAGAAGTGATTCGGGTGGTATATGAATAGTCCTTAATAATAGAGCAGCCCTTCAAGTTCATGGAAGCCTTCAATACTTATACACCCTTCTTGAATTTTTGCTTGATATTTTGGGCAAAGCAATCCTTGGAAAATTATTAACTTGTACAAGAAAGGTCAAATCTTCTAGAGATTTGCTTGTTATTATGCAAAGTTGGAATTGTCTTGCTTTCAAGAGAAAAAAATCCAATTGGTTGTGAATTCCATCTTCTTTTTTAGGTACAAGATAAAAGCATCAAGTCAATGCATCTGATTGCTCTTGCTAGTTCCTAGGTTGATATATCATGAAAAAGTCAAATCTAGAAAGGATGATACTCCATCTTGTCACTAATTGAAAATCAAGAACTCATAAAGTACTCTTGATTTTTATGATTTGTAAAGATTGTGATTTTGTGGTGTGCCCCCTTTAAAAGTTGCATCTATGTTTTTAAAGAGTCAATAATCACCATAAGGTTCTTATCGTGAAATTCATAATTTATTTTAGTTGCTAAGAATATTCTAGAATAAACATCTAGTAAATGTACTTGACTATCATTACGAACTTGAAAAAGGATAACATTAAGAGAAAAAGCTAATACATCAATCTCTAAGAAGAAAGGCTTAGATGGATATACACGTATCAATATGGGGGGCCATAGTAAAGGCTTACTTAAGTGTTTGAAAAGCTTTCTATGCATCATAGTTCCACATAAATGTATCATTTCCTATTAATCATGTGAGTGACATGGTGATATTGGAATAATCCTTAATGAAGATTTAGTGAAAGGTTATGAATCATAAGAAGCATTGCATATCTTAAATTGATCTTATTGTTTTCCACTCAAGAGTAGTCTTTACCTTCTTCTCCTCCATTGAGATTCCATTTTGGGAGATATTATATTCAAGGAATTTCACCATTGGTTTAAGAAAGTACTTTCTTCCAATTTAGCATACATTCCTTTTAACATAGCTTATTAAAAATTAACCTCGCATGATACTCATCCTGATTCTTGAAAAATATTAGAATGTCATGTAAATATATTACCACAAAGTCATCTAGGCACACATAGAAGATGCTATTCAAGAGATGTTGAAAGAATGTTGAAGTATTTGTGAGACCAAATGGCATGACAACATTTCAAAGTGGGCATGTCTGGTGCAAAAATTTATCTTCCATTCATCATCTTCTCTTATTCTAACAAGATTATAAGCCACATGAAGATCAATCTTTGTGAACATCTTTGCTCTTCCGAGTTGTTCCAAGAGTTCTAAGATCAACAGAAGTGGATAACGATTCTTAATAGTTATCATGTTGAGTCCTCTATACTTGACACACATATGGAGAGAGCCATCCTTTTTCTTGAAAAATAATATTGGAGCTCCTGCTGGTGACTTTGAGTATCGTATAAAACCCTTGGCTAGATTCCCATTAACACGTATTCACAAATCTCTCAATTCATCTTGGGACATCTTATAGATTAGGCCAAAGGTTGGTTGAGCTCCCTTTGGCAACTTGATGGCATAATCATGAGGTTAGTACTCGAGAAGCATATATGCTTCCTTCCTTTCAAACACATCTTGATAATCATATTATTGGAGTGGGAGAGCTTGCATGCCTTTGTTAGTCACATCATCGATTTGATTGGCAAGGCATATATTAGAAAACTAACATTTTTCTTGGTTTCTGTCGAATATCTTTCCTCAAATGTAAGTTGGTATTGCATTCTCTCTTTTAGTAAATTGTGTTGGCTTTGGTTTAACATTTTAAGTTTTCCAATTAATATTGGGATTGTGTAGTTTAAAGTCAAGGTAGACTAATGATGATTGGCTAACTTGGGCAATATATAACATTGAATGCTATATTTGTTACAAAGTCTACTGATATTGCTTTTATAGGATGACTTCCATACCTGACATCACCTAAAGCAAGAAGATGGCTATCTATGACTTTTGCAATAACTAGGCTAGATTTCTCCATGATCCTGATACCACGAAACCTAGCAAACAACTTATCCATAAAATATACAAAGGCTCCAAAGTCCAAAATTACTTAAATATCTAGTTGTTGATGTGATATATAAACTCGTATAGAAGATGTAAAACATGAAGTAGCCTCAGTAATAATAAACAAGGAGGGGCTTTCTAAGAGTTCTTGATTTATCTAGCCATATGGTCCCTACCGTAGCTAGGTGTAACCAACCTTTTATAGATCAATTATTACCAATACATATTAGCTAACTGATTTAAATTAATTTTGATGCTCATATACTTTGAAAGGATATTTTTATTATTTGAGTTTTTAAAAATATGATTAAATATTCATATTTCCATTCAAAGGTGGCCAAAGGCTAGAATGCCCTATAATTATGCTTAGATCATCATTGATAAGATGCCCAATATAAACTAAATGTTGAGCCAGGTGGTCATATTGACCAGAAAGCTTAGATGACTAAGATTTTTACACTTAAGTCATCACATTAATTAGAAGTCTATATAATTAGTGGTTTAAGAAAGTAAAACTAGAAGCTTATGATCAAAGAAAAAACCATGAATCAGTGATCCTATACAATTAAGCTCTCTAGGAATTTGGAAAACTCCTAAAATTTAGGAGTCACTATTTTTGAAAGGTATCCAAATGGAAATTATGTTCGCATTAAAGGATCCAAAGTTTTGCAAATAACAATTTTGTCTTCAGTGTGGCTATTTTAAATTATTAACTATTCAAGAGATTTCTAGAGTAGAAGGTTTAGAAGCTTCTTTCTTTGGAAAAGCTACATGTGGCATCTACAATAGAATATGTGTGATTTTGAAGAGACAAGTGTCCTTGCACTTGTGCCTTTTAGCAAACACTTGTCATTTGTAACCTCTACTTTTCACTTTTGAGCACCCAAGCCCTAGATATATACATTGGAGGTCTCTCTCTTCATTTTGAATAAGCTCTCATGTGTTGAATGTCAACCACATGCTTTGTACTCTCTTATCTATCACTCATCCAAGAAGCACTTTCTACTTAGCTTGATTTAGTCCAAGCACTAAAAAAGAAAATTGGCTTATTGCCTAGAGTATACAAAAATCATGGTTTCAAAACCCTAATTTTTAGAATTATAACAAATCAGTCCATTTTTATATGGTTCAAGCACTTGGTACCCATGTTTTATTTCAATAAATTCCAATAAAAGGGGAGGGGAGGAGAATTTTGGCGAGCAACCAAATGGCACTTGACAATTTGTATATGTAGCTTCTCTCATTATGAGAAGATACAAAGATACAAGGAGCTAGAAACAAATCCTGAAATTCAAGCTTTGAAAAGAAGGGCTAAAGCATAGGCTGAAGTGAAGGTCCTTGAAATTTTCCTTATCGAGTAGGATCTTGAGATAGATGGTATAACAATTTCAAAGGCCTACCTCGATATGAATGGTACCAATGTTATTGATACAACTAAGTCTATGAAAAGGTAATACATCATCAATCATTTGAGGATCCACCCAAGTGGTGATTTCAAAGTCTCATCATACACAAGTTGCCTCCTCTTATCCCATGAATGACTCCATGGAGAAGGGCAAGGAGAAACTCAAACAATCGACTATTTCCATGGTAGTTGAATCTCCAAAGATGCTTGGTATCAATGTTATTGATGTAACTAACTCTATAAAATGTAGTACGTTATCTATCATTTGAGGATCCATCCAAGCGGCGACCAAGAACCAATGCATATGGTTGGAGGTACACCACCTTTGCCATCCAAAACGAAGCTGATATATTAGCAGTTAGCAAAATTTACAAGAGAAGGGCAATGTTTCTCTTGTGGAGAAAAGGGCACATGGCTGGTGAATGTCCTAACAAGGCAAAGAAGGAAAACCAACCCCAAAAGACACCTCAAGAAAATGTTGTACCTAATAAATCCTTGCAATAGGATGAAAACTCCATCAGAGAAAATGAAGCTTTTTATGGCTTGGGATAAGATTGCTAATCAACCTGTTTTCATTCATTTTCATATAAGGGCTATATATCATTATATCCATCCTTAAATTGTTGAAACTCTACATTTAACAAAGGAGAGGTTTGGAATACTAGAAATGTTAGTTGTTGCTTTTCAAGGAATGGAGTCTCAAGTTGCTCCCATTTTTGGGAAACTATGAATTGAGATAAGAGATTATGTAGATCATGAGAATTTTGTCATGGAAGATCTGGTCATTGTGATGATGTATTAGGAATACCCTAGCATAGAATAATAGATTCATCCATTGACTGGACTCAAAATAAATTTAGATTCCCTTTCAAGGGTAAAAATATATCATTTGATGTGGGAGTGGAAGGAAACTCTATTCCCATCTTATCCCATGTACAATTTTATAAAGCAATGAAAAAGTATATTTCATTGTACTTGATTTTTATCAAATATTTGACATAAACTCTAGAATTGAAGAGTCCATCTCATATATGAACAAGTGCCAATGAGTTTCTTAATTGAATATGAAGATTGTTTTGTAGGCACTTTACTTGATGAGTTACCACCAGAGAGGCCCAAAGATCATCACATTGACCTCATTCCCGAGAGCTTGCCTCCAAATAGTCCACCCTATCGTGTGATTCCAACATAACATGAAGAGTTTATGAAGTAAGTAAGTGAGCTCTTGAGAAGGGCCTAATAATATCAAATTCCTTGCCTTTTTGGTCTCTAGTCCTCCTAGTGAATGTGTGTGGACTACATAGCCCTCAACAAAATTAAAATTTAGAAAAGGTTTCCCATTCCAAGAATTGATGATATCTTGGATAGATTAGATGGATCCAAAGTATTTAGCTGGATCGACTTAAAGAGTGGTTACCATCAAATAAGGACTACTCCTTAAGATATTCGTAAAATAGCATTCATAAAAACTTTTGGTTTGTATGAGTTTTGTGTACTACTATTTGGTCTTGTGAATGCTCCCACATCCTGTAATAAAATGATGGAAAGAATCTTTAGGGCACGTTGGAAGTTTACATGTACTTTCTTTGCTAATGTTTTGATTCATTCAAAAGATGAAGAATAGCATAAGCAACATTTGAAAATAGTGTTTCAAGAACTCCGCAAACACAAATTGGGATTTTTCCTAAAAGAGGTTCACTTATTAGGCCATATTGTATCCAAAGCAATTCCAATGGATCCAAAAAAGGTCAAGGCTATTGTAGAATGGCCAGATTTGACTAGTGTTTATGAAATTTGAAGTTTATTGGGATTGTGCTCTTATTACATGAGAATTTCGATGGACCAAACTAGAGAACAAAGATTTTGAAGTTCTATATTAGCAGGCAAAGGATCTATATCAATTATTTCTACTTTTTCAAAACCCTTCCTTTGGAATGTGATGCTTTAGGATGTAGTGAAAGTGATAATGAGAGAAAAAGAGAGACAATGAGATGGAGAATGAATCACACACTTGTACCATGCCCTTCTTTTTTTTGGAATAGGTGAGAGTAAACGTATATACAATAAAGTTGTGGATATGGAAGATCCTCTTGCTAGAGTATCACAATATATTCTAGATCTATCTTATCTAGTTCACCTAAATATTGAGATACTGTCTTCCTAGATATTTTCTAAGTACATGTTCATATGAGTACATATCATTGTTCTAACATTCCCCCTCTCTAGAAGAGATTAATAACATCTTCTAGCATTCTTTCTCCATTGAAAATAGGATTTTCTTTTGTAATACAAAGACTTTCTGCCGATCATCTTGGCTACAAGTAAGATTAAAATGATGAGTATAGCATGAGACCTTGTCCTTGCTGTTGCAGGATATATACATAAATCTTTTCTTGCAAGATTCAAGGAATGTAAGTTGATGATGAAGATCTTTTGATTTGGTTGATGGGTACCTTAATGAAGAGATCACCATAGTTTGCTTCATGATAGACTTGTTAAGAGATCAACTCTTATTGTAGAGAGATAGTGTATTGCAATTACAACTTGATAGTGGTGCAGTGAAGCAATGGTGAGAGAAAAGAAATAAGATAGCATGTTTGGAGATGGATCAATGATTTCGATGTCACTAGACACCATAATAAGAGAGACATCTATAAGATACTTGTGACTTGATCTTTTGAAAGGTTGTTGATGAGTGCAAAAGTGTAAAATAGCAAGTGATTGATAAGCAATTTCAAGCAAGTTATCTTTGAGGAGACTCCAAGAGTTGGACATAACATCTTCAGTAAAAGCATACTTAGTGTGAGTGTGCTCTTTTATCCATATAAAGTAGTTTTTGCAAATGTGCTTTCCCCTCCTTTGGAAGGCTAAGATAGTTGGCCAATTTGAGAAACATACAAATTGTAGATGATTTGGGTAAGGCAAGTGGTAAATAATGTCATAATGAGATTGAGAGAAAAGTCAAAGAGAGAGTACTTGTGATTGTTTGATGAGATTATTGCCATGTAAGGTAGAATGATGAGTGAGATTTAGGTATACAATTAGAGCAAGATGATTGTAGGAGGAAGGACATGGATGGTTGGATAGGGTAGGGTCAAAAGAAATGATGATTTTATGGATTGGGGTTGATGGGAGATAAATAAACATAATGTGGATGGAATGTGATGGTAGGATAATGTCATGTGTAGGGATTTAGGATTGCACATTGAGAAGTAGTAATGTGATAACAAGGAACCCAACGAGATAGGATTTTGATGTGAACTTGGAAATGTTGTGAGAATCTAGAATGTGTAAGAGGAGGACAAGAGTGTGTGCAATTGCATTTGGTCAAGAGATTGTGACACACAATTGAAGTATAGTGTGTGTATAACCATACGAAGATGAGGATATTGAGTATATAGAGATAGTGTAAGATAAGGACCAAGATGTGATTTTGAGATTGAAGTGGAGTTAGATAAATTTTAGATATCGAGTGACAAATGTAAGGAAATAAGACATTACTTAGAGATGTAAGGGAAGTGGAAGCAATGTAGTTGATGAGGGAGTGACCTTGAAGGTTGGTAGAAATATCCGATAAGAGTTGGTGAGGAATCATAAGAATATCCACATTGTTAAGGTTTTGCCACCTTTTTGCCGTAAAATTGCCATCCAAATGTCTTCAAGAACACAATCCAATAGGGAGGCCATAGACAATGCCTTCTTAGACCTCAAGATATAGGGTACGAAGGCTGTTCCCTTCTACAATTGTTGTTCCAATCAAGATTATAATAGAACTTTCTATTTTAGGTTTCAAGAGGAGAGATCGACAGGGGTTGTAAACATTGTAGTACTGAAAGTAACCGAGAGAGCAAGAATATGCTTGGATGGATGAGTTGAGAGCATGAGAGCACAAAATGGAAGACTCATGGGACAGAGGTGGAAATGAGGGGCCTTCATTTGGTAGAGGATTGGGTTTTTCCATCAAATAAGTTTCTACATAGTTCATTAGTTGATAGGAGAGGGTGAATAATTGACTTAATGAGAATACAAGGATGGAGCACATGTGTTGCATGAGGTGATAGAAAATTCTTATGATGATGTGTATGATAAAATGAGAGAAAGACTTTAGATAAAGGAGAACATTCATGCAAAAGAGGTGGGAGTAAACATGTGGAAAGGGCAAGGGCTATGGAAGTGTGTAATGCATGTGTATACTACCACAAAGTAATAGGGTAGTCTATGCGAGTGAGGATAAGATTAGAGATAAGGCAATGATGTGGAAGTTGGGCAAGGCTCATAAAGATACGAGAAAACTGAAGACAAACGAGAACTCTTAGATGTAGGTGAGAAATAAATGGAACATGTATCTAGGGAGAAGGTACCTTGAGGACAAGGTTGGTTGCAACTTGTGGGGATGGATACGTAAAGGATGAGCATATAAGGTTGGGTGAGAAAGAGATATTGATTAGGGATATCACCAATAACTAATCAAGAAGCTTAAATAAGGAAAGCAAGCTTGAAAAATGTTAAAGATGATTATTGCTATGGGATCCAAAGTCAACTTGGAAGTGACGTTAGCTTGGAAAGTGACGTTAGTGTCAATAACCTTAGTTCTTTGCTAATGCTATTGATTATGGGATTGTTAGCTCAACTACAGTAGACAAAAGAGGGCAGTCTTGAATTGTCAAGAGGTTTGGTAGGTGGTGGAGAAAGGGTTTATTGACTTGGAGAATTGTAGGAGGGCCACACTGGGTGCAAAGTAAGAGGAACAATTGAGGGTGGTGCTCCAAAGGACCCAAGCTAACCGAAATGTAGATAGTTTTCTATCTCAGAGCTATGCCATTGCTTATAGATTAGGGCACTACTGTGTGTAGCAAGCTAGAAGTGAGAGAGCTTAGATGTGTTAGCCACGTGAGTGGCAATGACTTTGGAGTAGCACTAGTGAGATTGCAATAAAGATATGGCAGCTATGGTGGGAGAGGTTGGTTGTGTAGGTAGTAGAGTTGGTAACATCGACGGGCCAAGGCAACTGCAAGGCTACCGGTAACAGTGGCATGATGAGAGCTAGACGACAGGCCTAGGTAGTGTCAGTTGTGCTAATTGCTTCTTTTGCTACCTGGTTGGAGCAATGGAAACTTGCTATCATGGGCTAGGAGAGTGTCTATAATGCCGATTGATCTACTGTGATTCATTTAATGCTCATTAGAGATTATGCCTAGAGTAGAAGTCATTTTTTCATGTTGTTGGATTGAAGCTTATAGTGTGTGTAATGGATTACAATTGCAGATTACGTCTGGAATAGAATACATTTTCTCATGTTGTTAGATTGAAGCTTATAGTGTGTAATGGACTACAACTGGAGAACACGCTTGGAGTAGAAGCCATTTTATAATGTTGTTGGATTGAAGCTTACAATGTGTAATGGACTACAACTGTTGAGTATGGATCATGAGATCTTGCATGAATCTTGTTGTTGGTGACATTAAATGTACTGGATGTGATACCCCTTTTCAAAGCTAGATATGCTTCTATGGATGTTGAGATGCTACCAATGACAACATTGATTGAGATGACAATTGATGGCATGTACTGAGTTGAGCATGTTGATGCAAACTCTAATAGTGTGGACTAATGGATGATTGATAAACTACTTATGATGATGGCATGTTGAAGTGGTTGACTTGTATTTTATGCTTCAATGTTATTGTGTATTCTTGATTATGCCATGAAGCTTGGAGTAGGAAATATGATTGATGTGGAGCTTAAGTGGACCTATGATGCTTTTGGACTCGAACAGTGTGTGATGGTGCTAATTGTCAGTTAGATCTACTGATTTTCACATTATTGTAGAGTGGTGATAGTTGCAAGAGCAGAGCCATGCATTGACAAATTGCTATAGGTTGATATGCTCCCATACAAATTCACTTCATTTCTTCTTCTTCTTCTTCCAATATATGATGGCAACGAGCTAGTGTTGTGCTACCATTGATATTCTAGAAGTCATTTTCTTCTTGAAACAAAGAGAGGGAACCAAAATGCAAGAGATAGTACTTCCAAATGTAAGATGTTATGTTTGCTTTGAAGTGATGATTTTTGGAGCAGCATCAACAAACTCATATAGAAGGTAGAAGCATGTCATAGAGAGACCTAAGAATACTCAATAATGACTAGAGTGTTTGATCCAATAAGGATAACATTCTACTAGGCACAAGAGGTGTGCACATGCTCTAAACTATAAGCTTTAAAATGATAGAGGTGGCCTTATAGTGGAATGCCAAATGGGGTTCTATGTAGATTTGAATCTTGCTTCCACTTCCAAATGATTCAAAAGATTTACTTACCAGATATAGTGGATTTTCCCAAGATAATCAATGGAAGAAATAGTTAATATAAACGACGGTATTACCACTTCAATAAGATACTCCCATGTTTGTGTAGACATTAGCCCTTGTGAAGCTCTTCTTAAGATAGCTAATGACCAATGAATATTACCATATTGTGATTCCAATATAAATAAAGCTTGTAATCATTCCCAATATTGATGAAACTCAATGTAGAAATACTCCTTGAAGTAGATCTCCTTGAGATGCAGAGTTGGTTGTGAATCTCTCAAGAGCACCTTCTTGTTGATGTAGAGACTTTATAATTGCTTGATAGATACTCCCTCTTGAAGTTGATCTAGATGTAACCTTTGTGATAAAGAAACCTATCAATAATGGATGCAAACTCAATGAGTGAGAAAACCAATATGTAGACTAGTGCTTGTTCAATGAGAAGCCTATCATACACGCACTAAACTATGTAATAGAACAATTAGATGAGGTGAATTCTAAGATGCATGCAATAACCTATTAACTTGGGGCTTGGCTCTAAGGTTGTTTATGATGGAGGATGCTAGGCGATTAGAGGAGCTTGTTGCGTTGTGATATCATGGAGAGAGAGAGAGAGAGAGAGAGAGAGAGAGAGAGAGAGAGAGAGAGAGAGAGAGAGAGAGAGAGAGAGAGAGAGAGAGAGAGAGAGAGAGAGAGAGAGAGAGAGAGAGAGAGAGAGAGAGAGAATTGCATAGTTGCATCACACCTCCTTTTTTTTTTTGGAATAGGTGAGAGTACACACATATATATAATAAAGTTGTGGATAGGTTCTCTTAAGTATTGTCCACATGTTTTGGATCTATCTTATCTAGTTTTCCTAAATATCTAAATATTGTCTTCCTAAATATTCTCTAAATACATGCTCATATGAGTGCATATCATCATTCTAACATGGGAGACTACATTGGTATTGTCCTAAACAAGGAAGGATATACAATTGCTTTTGCAAAGCAAAAGATTGCAAAATGCAGAAAAGTATGCTACTACCTATGAAGAGGAGTTGAGGCCATCATTCAAGCATTAAAAGATTGGAGACACTATCTTTTAGGTGGAGAATTTCTCATATAGATGGACTATGATAGTCTATGACCTTTTCTCAACCAACCAAAGATTTCTGAGAAGCATATTCAATGGGCCAATTATTTAGCTTAATTTAACTTTCGGATATTGCATGTTCTTGGGAAGCAAAACAAGGTAGCTAATGCCCTATCAGAAAGACCTCAAATTCATGCAATGTACATGATACATCTTATATATTTCATTAGTATGAGAGACATGTATGCTTTTGATGAAGTCTTTAAAATCATTTGGGAGAGTTTATAATTTAATAAAAGGGTAAACTCTTATGTTATCAAAGAGGGATTTCTTTTGATGGAGAATAAGTTGTGCATTATTAAAGATTCTAGACCTAAAGTAATGGAAGAATGTCATGATGCTCCTTACATGGCCCATTGTACTATTTTGGCCACAACCAAGGCACTTAATTTTTTTTTTTAAAATTTGCTAAGTCTTCAACAAGACATTGAACGATTTGTCAAAGAATGACTTATGTGCCAAAAGATAAAATTTTATCGCCAAAAGTCTGCAGGGCTTTTACATCCATTACCGATTCCAAGTCAATATTGGAAAAGCATTACTATGGATTTTATTTTTGGCTTGACAAAATAAAAAAATGGAAATGATGGCATATATAGTATTATTGACAAGTTTAGCAAACATGCTCATTTTATTCCAATTAAGGAGACTATTAAGTCTCAACATATGGCTATAATATTTATTCAACAAATCTTCAAGTAGCATGGGTTACCACAATCTATTGTGGGTGATAGAGATTCACAAACCACTAATCTCTTTTGGCAAGCTCTTTTTGAGAATTTGAGTACAAAGCTTACTTTTTCTTCTTCTTATCATCCTAAAATAGATGACCAAAGAAGTGCTATTGTCATTAAACCAACCAATGATGGGAAAAGTATATACCTTTAGTAGAATATGCCTACAATAACAAAGTTCATACTCCAACAAGTAAAGAACCATTTGAGATTATATATGGAAAACCACCCTTACTACCTATTCTTAAAATAAAAGAGAAAATATTTCATATACTGAGGAGTTTCTGTGTGATACAAATACAACTTTTGCCCAAGTTAGACGAGCTATCCAAAGATATCAAGAAAAAGAAAAGAAAGTATTAGATAAGTATCGAAGACATTTGATTTTACAAAAAGGAGACTCGATATGGTTGAAATTCGACAAAGCTTGTCCAAAAAGCTTTTACAAGCCTTCATCCTAGGTCACTAAGATCGCAACAAGAAATCGTGGGCCATTTCAAGTCACTAAAAAGATTAATGATGTTTATTTAGAGGTTAAAACTTTCTAGAGTATTGAAGAATTCACAATGCTTCTCATATCCATCTTTTGAAGCCTTATGAAGGACCTCCACCATTGGAACATAGTACAAGATCCATCTAGAGTAGATGAATATGAGGAGATACTTCAATCAGAGCAATATAGTCTTTTATATGATGAGAAAATGAGAAATAAACATTTCTAAAAAGTTCATTTTGAAATTAAAAATTTACTCTCATTTAGATTCTAAATGGATGCCAGAAGAGTATTTTAAAGACTTAGGAGGGAGGGATGTAGCCAACCTTTTGTATATCAATTGTTATCATGACAGATTTGCTCAATGATTCACATTAATTTCATGCTCATATACTTTGAAAGACAATTTGTATTATTTGAATGTTTCAAAATATGACTAAATATTCATCTTTCTATTCAAGGATGGCCAATGGCAAGAATGCCCTATAATCATACTTGGATCATCATGAAATGCCTGAGGGATATTAAAAGTTTAGTCAGGTAGTTAGATTGACCAAAAAGCTAAAATAACTAAGAATTTTACACTCAGGTAGTCACATTTGATTAGAAGCCAATATAATGAGTGATTTTGGAATGTGAAACTAGATGCTCTCGTGATCAAAGAAACAACCATGAACTAATGATCTTATAAGCTTGAGCTCTCCAAAATCTAAATTTGGCAGCTCTTAAAATTTAGGAGGTTACTATTTTTGGAATTTATCCAAATGGAAATTCTGTTCACATCAACGGTTCCAAAAATTTCCAAGAAAGAATTTTGCCTTTTGAATCCTTGGATCAATCACTTGCTCAAGATTTGCTCGTTTTTCCTTCTCTAAAATCTCACAAACAGGACCATTCTTGTAGCAGCTTTGCAGATGCTCTAGCATCCAAAAAGAGTTATGTGATACTTTCCAAGTCACTCTTTAGAATTTCATCCCTACCATTTGTCCAGACCACTATACTTGCAAGAGTTAACAACTGAATTGCATGCCATAAGGATGTCTTCTCTCCAAATTTTCCCAAGTAAGCAGGACTATTTTGATCTACCTACTATAAACCTTCAACTTGTGTGCAAATAGCTAAAATCTACATTATTTCTGTAAATGTGTATGGAAGTATTTGGACGATCACCATACGGTCAAGCAAATCATTCGGAATACCTTGAGGACTCGAAATGTCTGTTGCTATGATATTATTGATGCCATGATTTGTTGCAAAGATTACAATTGGAGATAATGAGCTTTAAAGTGCATGGTTCAGATATGTAAAGCATTCCATATCCAACATATGGACATCTGGATGATGAAGGTTAATCACTTGGAGAGTACTTGTTAATATTTGAACCAAATGAGAATCAATCATAACTTTTACCATCTCAATTGAAAATCCACGAGCTTTTTCATGCTATTCTTTAGTGTATTACTACTTACAAAAGATGATAATGCTTTGGAAATCTCAAAGACAACTCGTCTTCTTCCTTTCCCAAAATGTATACAAATTGCCAAGAGAAGAGAGATGAGGAACAACCTCTGCTCCTTCCATAGCATCCTCATCACCATTGTTGTTGTCATTATTGTCATCATCTTCATCATCATGTTCTTCTTCCTTTCCTTGGCATTATATTTTTCATCATCCACCTGCACCTTAATTAGGAATAAGTTTCCTTTATAATTCTACAAGAAAAAACATTCTTCCATCGATCCCACTTGAGTCTTCTATGTTTTCTTCAGATGTGCGTGCTTTGTCACAATGCAATGTGTCCTACTAAGAATATGCTATTAAATATGAACTTTATGCTCATCCATACATATGATTTGAAGAAGACATGCAAAGTCGAATCCATGCTATGCAATCATACAAGCAATGCTTCACACGAAAAGATGGATGCACTAAAAAAATAGTGCTTAGCCTAACTACATGTGCCCATGCATCGTCATGCAAAATGCAAACACAATTCCTTCATTACTTTAGATCCTTAGCCTAATCTCTCCTCAGCAAAAAAATTTGTACTCCGCTCCACCCTCCCAAAATCTCATGGTCTCTCAAGAAAATAATGGTCCTCATAATGTTGACCAAGAAAACAACCCATCTCACAACTAAAAGCATCCTACACAAACCTCAACTCACCCAACCACCTTTCCCACTCAACCAATAATTCCTATTTTGGTGATGAAAATCCCAACTCTCATGTGTGCACAATGAAAGGTGCTCTCTCAAGTGCACATGTATCTAAGATTTACCGCATATAGATGCAGCGAGTATCATGCCGTGCTTGTGCTCAAAGATGGTGGAAATCATGCATCAACCCAACCCATGGCATGGAAGTAATTAATAACAATTAGGAGACGACCCTTAAGTGTAGTGTACTAGACAAAGTGCAACTTGAAGTGCTTTCAAACCCAAAATCTCTATGATGTGCAAGAGTATCAACAAGAAAATTTACCTATTTCAATATGTTCAGTGTGGCTACCAACAATCTCTAGCTTCAACCTGTCCAAAAAACTCCTATCTCGACCAAGGCTATCAAAATTTCACACTCAAAAATCCAAACAAAATGAAAAAAGTAATCAATTCCTGAACTAGACAAACACAAAAAAATCAAATATGAAATAACAAATCAAATAAACACACAACAACTATGCTAACAAAAATCCCAACAAAGTAAAGTTTTTCTAAGAGTTTTCAATTTACAAAAAAATGCTTAATAATGTGAAAATGGCGATACTTTGAACTTAATCAACCTGATCAATTATCACCATGAAAATAAGAAGAGAGAGAGAGATGGAAAAAAAGAAGAGTTGACGCCACATTGAGAGGGGAACTAGCCCCTCCCCCTTTACAGGAATTTATTGAAATACACCACAGACAACAAGTTTGTGAACCATATACAAAAGGTTTGATTTGCTGCAATTTTAAAAATCAAGGTTTTGAAATCCTAAGTTCTCGATACTCTAAGCAACAAGTTGGTTTTCTCTTAGTGCTTGGACCAGATCAAGCTAAGTAGAAAGTGCTTCTTAGATGAGTGATAGAACAAAGCATGTGGCTGAAATCTTAGCATGAGAGCTTATTCATAATGAAAATAGAGACCTCCAATATATAGGTGTGGGGCTTGCGTGCTTAAAAGTGAAAAGTAGATGCTACAAATGACAAGTGTAGGGACATTTATATCTTCAAAATAACACATATCCTATTCTAGATGCTACATGTCACTTTTCTAGAGAAAAAAGCTTCTAAACCTTCTAGTATAAAAATCTCTCAAATGATCAAGAAATTGAGATTAGCCTCATGTAAGAGCCTGTAATAATTTCAATCGACATGGATACTGCAAATTTGCACACAACACGAAAGGAGAGAAGAAGGAAAGCACATAGCACAAGCACACCAGACAAGGATAATACTCCCTATCTCAAAGTAAAGACCTCATGCATTGGGCCACTTAAGGTATCTCACCACAAAACAAGACGCTTAGAACTCAAGTAAAAAACCCCTGCCATCCAGCCACCATACTACTACTTAATCTGGGTGTTTTCAAAGATATTAATGGGTGCATTTTCATTGGTGAAGAGATGGATAGATGTGTGCAAGAAGAAGCTATCGGTGTTATAGATTGACCATCATTTCCCTCTGTGTTGCAAACGATGATAACATGAAGGGGATGCAATGGCAGTGGAGAAGGAGAATAGGAATATGCAGGAGAGAAGAGCACACACAATGTAGGTGCACAATGTAGATGCTGTCCAACTGAACTGGCAGCCTTATTGTACTATCATATTATATATGAATAAAGAATGGGCAGTCACAATGTACATGGGCAGGCCCAGAGGCCTTTTACCCCAACAACCTCCCACTAAAAGGCCAATGTGGCTAGGGAGTGAAAACAAAGAAAATATTAAAAAAAGATAAGGTGAGGAATTATGACATCTCACCCAACACCCAATTGGAAAGCGAGTTGTGCAAGAAGTGCCAGGAACCTGTGGGGCAGAAGAAGAGTCAAGCATCCCCAAGTCCATGACATCCAAGAAATAAGCGATCCTGCAACTCCATACAACGGAGCAATCCAAGAATGCTTCGCATGAAGCAAGTACAACTCATCAGTGCATGGCTGTGAAGCATCAGAGTCGCATATAACATCAGCACGGCGCATACAAGATAGCAAAGAGCAGTCAAACTCTCCAAAGTCAATCATTGAAAGAGAGCCAACATCCCGAACACTCATCCAACGAGGTCTCAAGACTACATGTGGCCTCAATGAAGCGGAAGACTGACATATAACTACGGTACGTAGCCTGCAAAACTACAAGAAAACGGCTTTCATGAGCTTGCAAGAGCCAACATCCCGAACACTCATCCAACGAGGTCTCAAGACTACATGTGGCCTCAATGAAGCGGAAGATTGACATATAACTACCTGCCTAGCCTGCAAAACTACAAGAAAACGGCTTTCATGAGCCTGCAAAGGGTCTAGCAACTGACCACCAACATCTTGACCCTGACTGCTATGCATAGCTACATCATCTAGGCCAATAAGTGCTTCATTTTCAGCATAAACAACTTGCTGTAATGGCACTGTAGCTACTGTAAAATCAGCCATAAGGTGTATTGAATGCTCATTAAGAGGCCTGAGAGGTGACTACGTCTCACAAAATAGCATGATGGCTATGTATGACCTACTAAGCATTCAAATTCCATAATCTGTAGGCCTTAAAATCACCATCTCCATAACCAAGGAGGATACATCTACGTGACATAGGCTCATGTGGCATACGTACAGATGCCTAGCAGCCAAACATCCTCAAGTAATCATAGGAGGGCTGCATGCCACTCCATGCCTCATGGGGTGTAATACCATCCAAGGTCAAGCATGACGTCTTGTTAATCAAATAGACTGCCGTCATAAGGGCCTCAGCCCAAATGCCATGAGGCAACCCAGCTGTGGTAAGCATAGAAGCAACCTTTGCTTGTAAGGTCAGGCACATGCCATGAGCAATCCCATAATACCACGGGCATAAGAAATCAATGCCATGCTGCTGACTAGAGGTTGGAAAGCTAGGAGAGAGAGCATGACTCTCATAATCCATCTGCAAGCACCTAGGCTTGCTACCAGCAGAATCCATAAACCTGTCAAGCATAATTGAAACATCCTCAATTTGCACCAAGGGAAAAGCCTAAACATGGTGGGTAGCATGATCAACAAAGGTCACAAAGTACGACACTCCACCAAGTGATTGGGAAGGCATAGATCCATATACTGCACAATGGACAAGATCTAGAGGAGCATGCCTCATACGATCACCATAAGCCAAGAGGGCTCTGCAAGGACCAAGAGTACAATCAAGGCAAGCATCAAGATCTATAAGTGACATTGGAGGCAACAATGAGTCTGAACAAGACAATATCTCCATCTCTCTGTGGTGCATATGGCCTTAGCGATAATGCCATAACAATGCATGTGGTATCCAAATAACTACAACCATAGAATCTCCCACATGAGAGACATGCACTGGGCAATGAGAACCAACTCTAGAATCTCTGGCCAAAACCAAGCAACCACGACAGATCTTCCATGACCTATCCTGAAGAGAAATAGAGTAACCTGCATCATGCAACTGACTGACAGAAATCAAGCTCTTACTAAGAATGGGAACATGTAAAACATCCCTAAGCATAAGAGAAGTCCCATTAGGCAAAGCTAGGTGTATGTCCCCTATACCAAGAATAGCATAAGTTTGCTCAAGGCTGAAAGAAATGCATCCATCAAACTCCCTGTAAGTGGAGAACCATGCTCTATGTGGAGTAACATGACAAGATGCCATAGAATCCAATAGCCAATCGGAGGTGTAGGCCGTATCACTGAGGAAGAAAGTTGTAGGGAAACTAGATGACAGGAGTACATGCTCAACTGCATCCTCATGGGTAACAACATGTACCTCACCACTAGTAACAGTGGTAACACCTGCTATATCTCCTATATCTTTGACTCTCTGCTCATGTCGAGTCCGTCTCTGTCTCTGCTGCTCTCTAATCCATTTGAAACATTTTCTTTTAACATGCCCAAGCTTCCCATGATGGAAGCATAAATTTGTAGAAGAATAATCTATAGAAGATGACAAGGAATCCAACTCATCATGAATAGGGCTATCCATAGCATCCACAAAACTCAAGGAGTCAAGGGCTATCCCAACATAGGGAATCTTCTCATCAAGACAACTGTCAATAGAAGCACAAGTGGTAGAAGCATGCTGCTGCAAGTACTCTTCCATCCTCACTGGATACGAAAACACTGAAGCATCAAGTAGGGATGCAAAAGCTCCCACATGAAAAAGACTTGTAGCTAAGTGCATGACATAACCAACCACAGTAGTGTAAAGGCCAAGTCATATGTCAAAATAGCATAAGGTATTCAACCATGAAATCAGCCCATAACCATAATGGCAAACATGACTCTGCAGTACATCAGACCACATAGTAGCATCCAAGTCAATGTAAGACCGGTAAGTGGCATAAGATCCTGCAATGGTTAAGCTCCAAGAGAAGCCCAAGTATCTATACAAAAACATTCAAATAAGTGGCTCTGTAAAGTACATGATAGTAGACAAAGTGCATAGTCAGGTAATCATTAAGAGCAACTGCTCTTTGACCTATATGGGCAAAAGCAACCCAACTAGCATAGAAGCTAGGCAACACAAAAGCAACAAAGCAATAATTGCTAAACCCAAGCACTATCAAGAAGTCCACTGATCAAGGAGTAACCCACAAAGAACCAAGCATCAATGAGCAATGAAAACTCAATAACCAACTGCCAAGACAATGGAGCAAGCACTGTTCAAACATGTATCTACATCCAAGTAAATCCAAGATCCATAATCCATGCATTAAGGGCCAAATAGAATCCAAGCTACATAAGTGATAAGCCGACCAAATGCAAACTGCTCCACAAAATTCTCAAATGCAAGTCGATTCAAGCCCAAATATTTGCCATACTGTAGCGGAACCCAAAAGCATCCACATTAGACATCAGTCCCATAATGGGTAGCACGGGGCATAAACCTTGTCAAGTGAAATGCCAACTGCAGAGAAAATGAAAGTGAACCAAGAATTGAGCTCTACTCTTTTCTCAAGAAGCATCCGGGAGCATAAACATCAAAGTGGTATCATCCAAATACATCAACATATCATCCTGAGTAGTCGAGAGCACCCATAGACCATAGGCATACCCAAAGTGGAGGTAAAATAACCTGTCAACCAGGGTAGCATAAATCCCAACTAAGAACAAAGTGTCTGCATCCAAATCAAGGCTCAATAGCTCTCAAATAGAATATCTGAGCATAAACCATGATGACCAAGAATCAATACATCCAACGTGACACCCGAATGTTAACAAAGAGCATTATGCATAAGCCATCCTTGATAAAACCTTGCTACCCAAACAATGTACATTAGTAAATCCCTACATAAATCGAGCTATGAAAGCTCAAAACAAGTATCAAAGCATCTCAAAACATTGGGCAAACATCCCCAAAGCATTTGGGCATCAAATACCAAGCCTCGGGAGCATCACATAAGCTAAGAGCATGACATTTTCTTACTGTAAATCAACTTAGATCTATTACAAAAAATTATGTGATCAAATTTTAGTAGATCTGGCATCATCATTGCGTCCGAGCATGCCAAAACACCAAGTTAGACTCTTACCTTGCCTAAATCGGGTTCCTAAAAGGTGAGAAGGATCGAAGCTTGCACGCAAGCTATGGCGGGAGAGCAAGAGCAAGAAAGAGAGAGACAAGAAATGGGAACTCCAACAGTCACAATGTGTGACCAGGCCTTCCTTTATTTACTAGTCACTAAAATGAATGTAAAGAATAAAGTGACATGTGAGAAGGATCGAAGCTTGCACGCGAGCTATGGCGGGAGAGCAAGAGCAAGAAAGAGAGAGACAAGAAATGGGAACTCCAACAGTCACAATGTGTGACCGGGCCTTCCTTTATTTACTAGTCACTAAAATGAATATAAAGAATAAAGTGACGTGACGGGCGCCCGCCACCTGCAGTGTGCAGTGGTAGGTACTGTCAGTGTAGTAATACACGGGGCGGCATGACGGAGGCACCTTTACCCCAACAACCTCCCACTTAAAGGCGAATCTGCCCCAGTGAGAGAGAAAAGAAAACAAAAAGACAGTACAACTGTACATAGGTACAAGGGATGAGGAAAGGCAACATCTCATCCAATGCCCATCAATCTCCTGAGGAAGGCAAAGCGCTTAGTAGTGAGGCTTTTCGTGAGTAGATCTGCAGGATTCTTGTCAATGGAGATCTTGACAAGGTCAACAGACTTGTCCTCCAAGACACCATGTATGAAGTGATACCTCATCTTAATGTGTTTCGTCTTCGCATGGAAGATCAGATTCTTAGCCAACTGAATGGCACTCATAGAATCCGAATGCAGTGTAGGTATGGCATCAATCCCAAGGTCAGCAAACTAGACGGCCTAGCCATATGGCCTCCTTGCAAGCCTCAGTGGGGCTGCAACATACTCGGCCTCAGTGGTAGACAAACCCGTACACTTCTGAACCCTGGACATCCAAGAGACAGCACCTCCAGCATAAGTGAATACATAGCCAGAAGTGGACTTCCTACTATCTGCATGTCCTGCATAATCGGAGTCAGTATACCCCACGACCCCTGTATCCTGGCTGCCATAGCAAATATACATATCTATTGTGCCCTTCAGGTACCTCATGATACCCTTCACGGCATCCCAATGTTTCCTGCCAGGTGTAGCCATATAGCGTGCAACAACACCAACTGCGAAGGCAATATCTGGATGAGTGGCGATCATGGCATACATCAAACTGCCCACGGCTGAAGCATAAGGGATATGGGCCATCTCGGCCCTGTGCTCATCTGTTTGCGGACAATTGGCTTGTGATACCTTCACAGAAGAAGGCAATGGACAACCAATAGGCTTTACGTCCTGCATGCGGAAGCGCTTAAGGACTTTATGAATATACTCCCTCTATGACAAGTAGAGGAGTCCCTAAAGCCTGTCGCGTCTAATGCGCATACCAAGTATGTGAGAGGCCTGTCCCAAATCCTTCATCTCAAAGCTCTTGTTCAGCTGAGATTTAAGAGCATCTAGCTCATCATGAGCTTTCCCTGCTAAATTAGCATATCATCCACATAGAGTACCAAAATAAGCAATGAACCATCATGGGCTTTCTTCGTGTAAAGACACGGATCCATAGCACTCCTGCTGTAGCCCTGTGAGGCTGCATAAAGGCATCAAACTTATGATACCATTCCCTAGGTGCCTGCTTCAAGCCATAAAGGCTTTTCTTCAACTTGCACACTAGGTGCTCCCTACCAAGTTCTGCAAAGCCCTTAGGCTGCTCCATATAGATCTCATCATGCAAGTCCCCATGTAAGAAAGCCGTCTTGACATCCATCTGATATAGATCTAAGTCAAGCTGAGCAACCAAAGCCAAGACCGAGCGCAGGGTGGTCATCTTAACCACAGGAGAAAAGACCTCATCAAAGTCTACACCATGCTCCTGCTTAAAACCCTTTGCTACCAATCTAGCCTTGTATGCTGGCTTGGGGTGTCTAGGGGTACTTTTCAGCTTGTACACCCACTTGCATGGCAAAGCTTATCCTTCATGCGCAGATCCATAAGCTGCTTCAACCAGTACATCTGACTCGCTGGACTTTTCTTATCATAAATATTCTTGATCTTATTCCATAGATCCCATGCACTCTGTGCTTCCTCAAATACATTATAATGTACCTATTCAGTGAGAGACAATACAATCGTGGACTTGCATAGCTCATCAAGTTCAAGCCAGTCGTCATTATTCATAGTTGTAGGCTGCTGCCCGCTCAACCGAAGTGGCTTAATATGAGATTTCTGCACCAAGACCTGCCAAATTTAACTCTTCCAATAAGAGTAGTTGGTACCATCCAACTTTGTGATGTTAAATATGGCATTATTAGTCGAAGAGAACGCCATAATGCAGGTTGAAAATGCACAAACAGTCTAAAACTGCTTGCTGTTTTATTGTAGAAAATGCCCAAAATCCACTGAAATAAGCTCCAAATGGCGAGAAAAGTGTGCCAAAAGATGCTGCCCACTTAGTACTAGGTGTGGTACACCAAATCAGGATATTTCAGCATAAAAGATACTGCTCAGTCCACCAATAAATGCTTGCTGTAATAAATTTCAGAACTGCAATAATGAGAGCAAACTGTCCCAAAACTGGATCTAATGTCAACTAAACAATGCTAGGTCCAAAGCCGGCATAAAGAGGACAAAGCAAAGCCAAATGACAGTGAAAATACATGAGCATAACACCGAGAGATGTCAAATAGCATCTGCCAGTAAGAGGCACACCCCCTGACAATCTAGGCAAAATGTAGAACCAACTGCCAAAACTTGACACAAATAGGTGTCTGCTAAAAAGAAAGTGGATCCAAAAACTGAGACTCAGCTCATAAGCATCCTGTGAACCAAGACATATACTCAATGCAACATCCAATTGTCGGAGTATAATCCCAAAGTCTCAATACATCTGTAACTGCTCAATGACATAGACTGCTCAAATACATGTAACTGCTCCAATAGCATGTAATTCTTACTCAAGGTCAAGTAAGTATGCAAGATGCTCCCACTGGCACAAAAGGCGTACAAACGAGCTCAAGGGCTCAAGCAACCCAAGACAAAGTACCAGTAACAAGTGACCAAGTCAATGCGTCATACGCATCCCAAGAGCATGACATACATGAAGCAACTGATGGAAGCAACCAACGAGCAATACATAATCCCAAAATAAGATCTCTGTCAACTCAATGACATCCGATAGCAACCAAGTAAATGATCAAATTGAGTTGGAAATGCTCAAATACATCTAAGGCAAAGCTCCCAATGTTGGTAAAGCATAGACGAACCAAGTGGCATATATCACGAACCAAAGCATGCAATGTATGAAGCTTGACTGTCAAGCATAGACATGAGGCATAAGCGGTCCAAGAGCATGCCAAGTCGGTCCAAATGCTAGTGAATACCAACCAAGACAGAGCTTATGCGTAGCTCAAATACATCCATAGATTCAAACATGAGCTCAAAGTCGTCCCCAAATGTCAGATACATGATGGCAAATCCCAAAGCATACATCCGGTACCAATAGGTAAGTGACAAAGCGTCCAAAGTACCTTTAACCCATTGTTATTACAGCCAAGTTTGACCGTCAAAACTGAGAAATTTCAGCCAATATTTCAGGCCAAAATCATGTGCATACATTCCCAAGGCACTAGGCATCATGTGGGCCGCATACGGGCATCAAACAAGGTAACGCGGAGTAGAGTATAAGCATCAAATGCCAATGCCAAGTGTGGCTGCCCTATTTCTAGCACTATATAACAGTAAATGACAGTCCCAAATCAGAGAATGTCAGCCCCAAAGCTTCAATGCCAAGCACAAGGCCTAAAGAGGCTTTCAAAGTAGCTCAAATGCCTTCTAGAAACCATTGTTTAAGTGCTCATTTAGGAGCCAAGGCATATAGGCTGAAAATGTGATGAGTAGGCAGGCATAAATCAGGCGCAAATTCAGCACAGGCTGTCTTGGGAAGTGGCTGCTCCATGTGGCAATGTTGGTGTGGATGGGAGGCTCAAAGAGGCCCCAAAGAGGGCATACAACAAAGCCATGAATGCCCAAAGCAAAGGGCAAGGGAGATATGGAGCTTTGAAGCTTTAAATGATGGCTGCCCCTCTTCTTCCACCTGTTTAAAACTAAGAACTGAAGTAAAACCCTTCAAAATCTGATGCAATACCTCAAGGGCAAGGCCTTGAAAAAGCCCAACAATGCCGGGAGGGAGCTCGGGAAGTCGGGGAGTGTTAGAAGCTTGCGAGATCGACTATGGTTGCTGGGATGGAGACCCAATGCATGAAGGGAGTCGATGCAAAGGTAGAGAAGCACAGATTGAGCTCGAGCAAGAGGAAGCCAAGCTCTGATACTAGTTGAAAGGTGAGAAGGATCGAAGCTTGCACGCGAGCTATGGCGGGAGAGCAAGAGCAAGAAAGAGAGAGACAAGAAATGGGAACTCCAACAGTCACAATGTGTGACCGGGCCTTCCTTTATTTACTAGTCACTAAAATGAATGTAAAGAATAAAGTGACGTGACGGGCGCCCGCCACCTTCAATGTGCAGTGGCGGGTACTGTTAGTGTAGTAATACACGGGGCGGCTCGACGGAGGCGCCTTTATCCCAACAGTTCCAAATGCCCGAGAGATGAGAAAAAATGGGATTTTTGAGCTAGATTTTGAAACATGTGCAAAAAAAGTGAGATGCTACTGTGGGGTATGCTGGTTACACTGAGGATAAGGGGGAAAATGGGGGCATACAAGGTGTTCAATGAAGCCAAGAAACACCTGCAAAGAGCCTATGAGGGCCGAGGAGAGGCGAGAGATGAAATCTTACCTCAGGGGGAAGAAGCCATGGTTGGCATTGAAGCTCCAAGCTCTAGGTCTTCAATCCAGGCTAAAGTAATACCGAGCCAAGCTCCACGATCAAGCTATGATCCAAAGCTCTGATATCAGTTGAAGGGGATGCAATGGCAGTGGAGAAGGAGAAGAGGAAGATGCGGGAGAGAAGAGCACACACAATGTAGGTGCTGTCCAACTGAATTGATAGCCTTATTGCACTATTATATTATATATGAATAAAGAATGGGTGGTCACAGTGTACATAAGCAGGCCTAGAGGCCTTTTACCCCAACATAGCATATGATTACATGTTAACCCCAACATGAAGAAAGCAAAAGAAAGTGGAAAAGACGCAGTGCAAAGGCGGAAAAAAGGTAGCCCGACTAAAGAAAGAAGAGGAAAAAAGACCAAAAGCGCAAGGGCAAACTTAAAAGTCTAAGGCAAATGCAAAAGGGAAAAGGCATATTTTAAAATAAAAAGGTGCACCTTGAAATCTTGTAAAAGAGCGCCGGGCTCTCACTCGTGCAATTTGTAAATGTAGACGGGCGGTGGAAAGGAAGCTAGGAAGTTAGAAGGACAATGGGAAAAAGGGCCTAGGCTATGGCCGTCCATGTAAAAAAGGAAAAAAGGGGATGACCGCCCAAAAGGGATTTAGGGTTATGTATATAAAGTTGAACAGTGAATGAGAAGCTCATTCTTGTGTGTGGCAAAAGCTTCTTCTTCTTCTTCTCTTGTTTATTGCCTTCTTGCTTGTGCTTGAGAGAGGGATTGAGAGGGTGTGAGGGAGTGAGGGAGTGATTGTGTGAGAGTGAGGGATCTTGGAGAAGGAGCTCTCCATCTTCTCTCTTCAAATTCTCCTTCTCTCTTCTCTTCTCTTGTCTCGCGTGTGGTTATGGAGGATGAAGCTCATGGGAGAGGGATTGAGGTTGCTTGAGCTTGCCTCAAGAATCGTGGAGCTACCGGTGTGCAAGAGAGAGGAGGGTACTCGATCGAGCATCAAGGTAAGCTCACTACACCCGTAAGGTAGGCATTGCGCGTCGACTATGTGAGAGGTAGCCATGGCTGCTCGGTTCGAAACACTTGAGCAATAAGTGGTCCGTAGGTCTTGGGGTAGAGCTTGAAGCTCCCCTTACATTTTGGTTTCGTTGTCGGGACCGATGGAATCGAGCCTTGAGCGCCGCGCATCAGATCGAGCATGGAAGTAGGGTTTGCAGCCTGAACCAGTGCTCGAGATAACTAGGAGATTTAGGAGGTTTTAATCCGTGGAACACGTAAGTATTTGGGTTTGTTGGAAGCATTAGATTAGGACTACTGTTCTGCATCTCTGTTTTTCATATTGCCTGCACTAGATTAAGGTTAGATTAGGGTAAGAAAAGAGAAAACAGGGGTTCTGGTTGCTGCTGGAAATAGGAAAACAGAGGCCCATATTCAAGTTTTTGGGTGAAACAGGGACAGGGAACTGGCTGTAAGGTTCTGCAGTGCTGGGAAAAGACCTTAAGAGGCTTGGGAAGCTAGGACAGACCTCATTTCTTTAGTTGTCCTTGAGAGAGAGAGAGAGAGAGAGAGAGATTCTGGTTCACAGGACGAGGAAACGCGACCCGATTCTAGGTGCATTCGATTCGTGCCGCTTCAAGTGAGTCCAGTGTGTTCCATTGGCGCTCTAATCGGTTATGGAAAGTTTGTGGTGATTGAGTGCAGCAGGCATTAGGAAGGTTTCAAACGCGCCAGAATCGCGCCCGCCGCCGACGTAGTTGGACCAACCCACAGTGGTCCGATCCCCAGAATCGGACCACCCGAGTTCTAGAGTCGAACCGTCTGACTCCCAGGATTGGACCGTTCGACTGAGAGAGAGTCAGACCTGACTGGTCCGATTGCTAGAATCGGACCACCCGATTGGATGTGCCACGTGGCACTCGGACTGCCCATTAGACTCGGACCAGTCCATAGTCGGACCACTTCAAAAGTAGGACCATCCTCCTGGTTCAATTTCCAGAATCGGACCACTAGGGTCGGACTATTCGCAGAATCCGACTAAGAGAGAGTCGGACCAGATTGGTTCGATTGCCAGAATTGGACCGTCCGACTGAGAGAGAGTCAGACCAGACTGGTCCGATTGCCAGAATCGGACCGTCCGACTCCTAGAGTCGGACCAACCCGGTCCGATTTTCAGAATCAGACCATTTTGCCAGAACAAAAAGATAAGGATATTTTGCTGACCTTGCCACAGACTTGACCCCAGGACGCAACCCTGAACACCCCCAGAACCCAATTTGGCCATTAGAACCTCAGAAATTAATCGAACTTACGATGCGGAAGGACCATAGAATAGCCCGGAACTGAGTTGAAAACTCAAATTAGGCTAAGAACGTGGGTAGAAACAAGGTGGAGCTCGCATTAAACGCTTACTGCATCGGCACTTCACTCTTGTGCTCCACTAAATCTGCACAGCAAGAAAAGAGAAAGCCTGTTTTTGCACCAAGCACCACAAAGGCACTAAGCACAACGCGTGAGTAAGGATCGCCGCTGCTTTCAAATAACAAGGAACACATCTGGATACCTAATAACATTAAGGAACCCACTAGTAGGAGGAGACCCCAAGACTTAGACAGGTGCCTGAGCGCCCTACTAGTAGTACCTGGAGAAAACACAAAAACATAAAGACACGGGAAGCAATAAGATAGAGGAGTGGAAGCTGTCGGAGGTGATTGGATTCATCGACAAACTCGTGGAGCTGGAAGCAGAAACAATGTCGGGATCAAGAGGCGACTAAGGGGAAGACCAATTGGACTTAGGAGAATTTCCAACCTCGGTCCAGGAACTGGTACACGACTACGATCTACTCACCAGGACTGAGATCCAAGGTAGACCTGTAGATGAAGTGGTGGCTAACCTGGAAGAAGAGAGAAGAGCTATCAAGAGAGCGCTGGAAGGCATAATTGCCTACAACCATGAGCAAAGGGCTAGAAGGCTGCAGCAAGACGTGGATATGTACGAGGCTAGACGAGTACTAGACCTAGCTGGGGCAGTCAAGTCCGGACCCAACGTAGAGAGGGAACGGGCAGCAGAGGCTGGCATGACATTGAGTGAACTGGTGGCAAAGCGACTCATGGACAATACATCCATGGAACAAAGTGCTACTGCCCTAGCCACAGCGCTACTGTCAGGATTGGGAGTCACACAAGGGGCTAAAGGGCAGGCTAGAATCCCCATAGTAGCAAAACAACTAGCTTGATACGAACCTAGCAATGACCCGTACAGCTTCATGGAGCAGTTTGAGCAAGTGTGTGAGGCGAATGGTCTTACTGACCCTGCGTAGTGAGCTCAAGCTTTCGGCCTGTGCTTAGGCGACAAGGGGAGGACCTAGTACTCTAGTTTTGATGATGCAGAACGTACAAACTTCGCTCACCTTAAGGGCCTCTTCATCAAGAGGTTTTCGGAGGCAGGGTATTCGGATAACCTCATTGTTAGGTTGATGAATATCAGTCAAAGGGAGAAGGAGAACGTTAGAGATTACGTCACTCAGGTGCGCAGTCTCTACAAGAGAATCCCTGCCAATGAGCGACCTATCGAGAGGGCAGTGTCTACAGTGTTCATGAATGGGATTCGGAGTGAGGAGCTCTACAAGGCCTTGGCCAGTAACTCCACTTTACAACGAGACGTGCTAGCTCGGGTCTTTGAGGAGGCAATATGCATAGATGATCAACTTAGGGAACGTAGCATGAGGACTACCAACCGAGATAGTGCAAGCCAGAGGGACCCTGAGAGATCAACCACCTTAGGGGAAAAAGCAACTGCTAGCACACAGGACAAGGGAAAGAGTGTAGACCACGACCAAGGGATGGCAGAGATGAGAATGGAGATTGCGCAGTTGCAAGAGCTCATTAGAAAGCCTGTGAGATCGCATGTACAATGTGTGTACTGCGGCGGCAATCACCTCCCAGTGGAGTGCCAAGATCCTAGATCTTGGCCATGCTCAAATTGCGGTAGATTCAGACATGATGCAGCGCATTGCAGAATGCCGAGGAGATTCCCATACACACAGCAGTACAACCATCCATACCTAGGAAATAGGCCACCTAATTCTTTGGCAGGGGAACCCAATTAGCTCTTCCAGCACCAACTGACTCAAGACCTGTCATGCCTAGGCTGGAAATGAACCCAATTGGTATACCCAGGCCACCAGGGCCTTTTGTGACTCACCCACCTTCTAGCGATGCTCCTGTTCACTTTGTGGAGGAGCCTAATGAGAAAGAGGCATATGTTAATACTTATGTATCCTATGACGAGGAGGGCAACCCAGTCCTGATGGACTATCGGTCAGTGCCGGTGATGGCTTTAGGAAGAGGACGAGGGAGAGGCTTTGGAGGGCCTAGCCAGGATCCAGTCACATGTTGGACTTGCGGCCACCCAGGTCACATTTCATCACGCTGCCCAGAGCGAGAACAAGCTAACAAAGACAAAGCGGATCTCCGATGCACAGAGTGTGGAATCACACATCTGTTTCTGGACTGTCCTAGGCGAAAGCCATCAACAAGCGCTGCCAACATGTCATCGGTGCCTTTGGGGCTCTTTGGAGTTAAAACTTTTGGTAGTGAGGATACGCCCATCCCACTACATACTATGACGCGAGCTCAAACGAAACAAGCAGGCATCTCCTTGCCAAGGACAAGTAGCCTTGATGCAACCTCAATAGGGAAGAAAAGCCGGAGGAGCCGGAAAAAGGGAACTGATGCGAAGATAACTCTTAAAACCAAGGAAACGACTATGCTGGTAATAGGAAACAAGGTCACAGACGTAGAGGCAGAGACCTCGGCTCCTAAGATAGTAGAGCTAGGAAGTGCCAAGATAGGGGAATATCCCCACCCCAAACGGCAACTCGAAGCTATAGCCAAGGTCAAGGAGTGGGTCAAGGATGCCCAAAAGCACCTCGAAGATGCTGAACCCATATTGGAAGACCCTATGGATGGATTCTCCAGTGTTAGCACACCAGTCTCACCCTCAAAACCACAGGCTGGGAGCATGCCTGCACCACTAGGAGTGACTCAGCAGCAAGGCTGGGGGGTAGCTTACCAGGGCAGACAGAATGCATGGCCTAGAACTGCCAGCCTCAGAGGAAGACAAGGGTCCAATAGCCTCCTCACAACTTTGCTGTCCACTCCAGTAACTCTAAGCTTGGAGGATTTGCTTAGGCAAAATCACTCCTTGTGGCAGGAGTTAAAAGACTCGATCGAGGGACACACAGAACTTGCAGGTGCTGATCCGCAAGATCATGATGCAGTTACACGGATCCCAAGTCTAACTCTACACTCAGATCCTAAGTCTTTGCACATCAATGCTTTTTGGAAAGGCACTGAAATGCATGCAGTTTTGCCTGTCCTAGCCTTAGGAGACATGACTCGGAAGTTAGTGTGCTAAACCATGCGGTCCTAGAGGCATGGGGAAACCCTCCTGTAGAGACTACTAGATTCAATGTCACGCTAGCAAACGGAATGAAGGTAATACCATTTGGGGTCTTAAAGAATTGGCTGGTAAAGATTGCCGGTGTGCAATTCTCGGTAAACTTCATTGTCATGAAGGGAGTGGATTACGACATACTATTAGGCCGACCTTGGATGAGGAATGCACGACTCATAGAGGATTGGGGCAATGGATTGATTTTCCTAGGGAACAGAACTAGTGCAGTGAGGGTAGAGATGGACACTTGGGCGACGATGCCTGTTGACCTGGCTGCCATCTTAGCCATGCTAAAAGGCGATACTCAAACGACTAAGCCCTATGGATCACTCGCTAGATATATTCCTTGCCCTGAGGATGAGAGGGATTGGATGCACGTGTTGGCAACCATTGACCTACCATTCTCGGATGAGGAAGGACCACATCAGCAGGCTGCTAGAACCGCTACCATGCCAATTGAGGAGCCAGTTGTGCCGCTCTGCATGATGGCAGGAAGCTCACTCAACCCAGGCAGACTGGCCTCGTCCCGCATCCCCAACAACAAATTAGAGCTTCAGGAAATCGTAGAGTATCTGACCGATAAATTGGACGGCAATTTGGCTGCTAACTTAAAACCTCTACGTGACCTTTTAGCTAATCCAGAATGGAAATGGACCAAGGTCCACGACCTGAACTTGTTATATAACTGGGCTTTAGTTACTGACAATAAGGAGATTGAAGAGGGAAGCTTAGGGGATGATGAGCAGTCAGAAGGACATGACCCGGATGATGAGGAGTATGAGGACTGTCACTTTACAGGAGAAGAGAGTGAAGAAGAGGTAGACACAATAGAGTACGACACAGAGGGGAAAGCGATAGAGCAAATCAAGGCAGACTTAAGGCCTAGGAAAGAAGGGATCAGTCGAAACGAAAAAGGAGTCATGCTAATGGAGTGTGACAGATCTTGGCTAGAACGAATAGAAGCCGTAGATTACGAGCAAGCCGGAGTAGCACAACGATGGGTAATCCCAGTGCTCAAGTCAGATTCACCTACGGAACTACGACTGCCTGGGGAAACACCTTCCTCAAGTGAGGGATGCGAGTTCAACTCAGAGTCGGAAGTTAGCATTGAGAGTGATCCCAAAATACCGCAACCCTCTAAGGTCAAACGCACCAAGGGAGACTTGCCAGTCCACCTGAGGTGCAGGAGACTAAAAGAGGAGGCCAGGAAGCAAGCAAGGGACTTATAATCGAAAAGGCAGAGGAAACCACAGGATCTACCCAAACGGTTTACAAAATTTAAAAAGGGTGACAGAGTGGTGGTCCTTTTAGGTGCAAAAAGACAAGGTCAGACTAGTGAACCGATCGAGGGACCCGCCAAAGTCAAAGACGTTAACTTGGGTGGGAAATGCAAGAAACCAAGACTGGTGTTCGTTACAGATGACTTGGGGGAGGAGGAAGAGACCAAACTCGTTGCGCTCCTGCAAGAATACGTTGACATGTTTACCTGGAACTTAAAGGAGTCGACCCTAGGGTCGTGACTCATAACATCCCAATGGTTCCAGATGCAGTGCCAACAAAACAACGACCTTACCCCATGAATCCCAAACATGCCCATGCAGTGAAGGAGGAGATTGATAAACTCATGAGGGCAGGTTTCATATATGAGATCGAGCACACGGACTGGGTGTCACCTATCGTGATTGTCATGAAGAAAAATGGAAAAATCCGAGTGTGCGTAAACTACAAAAAGGTGAATGCCGCTACGAAAAGGGATAACTATCCTTTACCTTACACCGAGCACATGCTGGAGAGGGTAGCAGGGAAGGAAGCCTACAGTTTTCTAGATGGTTTCTCGGGTTACAATCAAGTGCAAGTGCACCCCGACGACATGCACAAGACTGCCTTTGCCATGGAATGGGGCGTATTCGCCTACATTGTCATGCCTTTTGGGCTAATGAACGCACCTGTAACTTTTCAACGCCTAATGTGCACTATCTTTAAGGACATGCTTAGACGCGAACTGGAAGTGTTCGTAGACGATCTATGTTTACACTCTAGTTGGGCTGAACACTTGAAGAAATTGAGAGCTGTCTTTGAAAGGTGTAGGCTGTACCATCTCTCGCTAAACCCCTTAAAGTGTCAGTTCTGGGTAAAACACGGATGCATCTTGGGGCACGTAGTGTCAAGGAACGTCATTGCTACTGACTTTTCCAAAGTCAGAGTCATTGTTGACCTACTGCCACTCGACAACTACAAGGGAGTTTAGTGCTTCTTGGGACACACTGGATATTATCGACGATTTGTGCTAAATTATGCATTAATAACTAGACCTTTATACAAACTATTGATAGTGTTTGAGTGGACAGAGGAATGCCAGCGCGGATATGAAGAATTGAAAAATGCTCTTACGACTGCACCAATCTTCCGAGCCCCAGACTGGAACGTAACGTTTCATGTGCACATAGACGCCTCTAAGTTCGCTATTGGAGCCGTACTATGCCAGCATGGTGAGCATAACTTGGATTACTCGGTGAGTTTTGCCAGCAGGCAGCTCACAGAGACCGAGATGAACTATTCTACGACGGAAAGGGAGGGGTTGGCCATGGTATTTGCGGTAAATAAATTTAGGCATTACCTGTTGGCCACTCCCTTTGTCTTCTTTGTTGACCATCAAGCCCTACTGTATCTTATGAACAAGCCTTGCGCTACGGGGCGCATAGCTAGATGGTTACTCCTTTTACTGGAGTTTGACTTCTCTATGGTTGTATGCAAAGGAAAGCAGCACTACATGGCTGACCACATGTCCCGCATACCCACAAGAGAAGCCGCTGGACAAGGCGTGCTTGACGATTTGCCGGACGCCCATCTTTTTAACTTATCTAGTGAATGAGAATTATTTAGAGCGGATCTGATGCCATATTGGGCCGATGACATAGTGCAAGTGCTAGAAAATGGACTACCAGAGCGACCCATTGAGAAGGCCAGGCTGAAGAGACTTATCTTGAAAATTCAGCCATATCAACTGATAGCTGACCAACTCTACAGGTTGGGACAAGACGATTTATTGCGCAGATGCGTGTGTGAGCACGAGATGCACGACGCATTAAACGAAGCACATGGTGGAATTGCTGAAGGACACTTTAGTGGGGACACAACAGGCCGAAAGGTGCTACAATCCTAGCTATGGTGGCCCACCCTATTCCGCGATGCAGCTAAATTTGTAAAGCACTGCGATGAGTGCCAAAGGACCAAAGTTCCTGTGCGAAAGGACAAGATGGAGTTGACCCCTGTCATAGCCCGACAACCCTTTGAAAAATGGGGCATCGATTTTATTGGACCTGTCAGTCCTGCAGCACAATATTCCCAAGCTCGATACATCATAGTGGCAACCGACTATCTAACGAAATGGGCAGAGGCACGAGCCACAAGGAAGAACGATGCTAGGACCACCGCAAAGTTCTTGTGGGAGCAGGTCATTTCACGGTTTGGCTGTCCAATTGAACTTGTAAGCGACCAAGGCACACACTCCATTAATGAAGTGATTGCACACTTGCTCTCTACCTTCCTAGTAATTCATAGGAAGTCCTCTCCCTATTACCCTCAGGCTAATGGCCAAGCTGAATCCACAAACAAAATCCTAGTCAATGTGCTCACAAAAGTCGTGTCTACTTCAAGAAGTGACTGGGACAACAAGCTAATGGCGGCCTTGTGGGCCTATCACACAGCTTATAAAATGGCTGTAGGACAAACGCCCTTTAGGCTGACGTACGGAACTGAAGCCATTTTGCCCTTATAATTCTTCATCCCTAGTTTGAGGCTAGCAGTCCAGCAGCGTTGGGAGGGAAGAGAGGCTTGGACCAACTGCTTAGTGGAACTCGAACGCTTAACGGAGACCCGACTCCTTGCCACTCACTCTCTGATTTGTGAAAAGGCTCGACGAAAGATGTGGTTTGACAAGCATGTCATGTAGCGAGACTTCCAACAAGGGGACCTTGTTCTATTGTACTCGGTAAAAGGACATAAACAGAAGATGAAGTTTCGGGGGCGAGGGCCTTTCAGAGTACGCATGATCGGTAGGACCGGGAATGTCGAGTTGGAGACACTTGATGGTGAAGGAATAGGCTTTTTTAACGGCAACCGCATTAAGAAGTACTATCCTCCTTCACATCCATTACAAGAGCCACCCATGCTAGAACCCCCACTGAATGTCCGCATGGCTACTGTAACTGATCTTATAGATCAGGACGAAGAAGCAGTGGCACCAGCGTACCTGCGGATCACAGTTGCAGCAGGAGCGGTGTATTCTTTCGAGGCCTTGATTGATGAAGGTGCCGACTACAACATCTTGATGCATGACCATTGGACACGCATTGGTCGACAGCAACTACAGCCCACTAACACTAAACTCACCCCGTTCAGGGGCATCGCTTACCCACTCCTAGGGAAGTGCAAGGTGGTCGTTTCCATCGAGTCTGAGAGTTTACCAGCCTTCTTCCATGTGTTACCTGACAATAAAGGAGCTGGTAATGTGTCACTATTGGGTCGCACTTTCAAGAAGCAAACCAACTGTAATGTGGATTACAACCTAAATCGCATACATCTTGCTATCGGCAATGTGCGCATAGTGACGACTTTCAGCAAGGGCTGTCTTAACTCCCCCACTTTTATGAAGCCACCGGTAGAAACCCCTACAACCACGCTTCTCAGCCCGAGTCTGAACAGACGGAAACTATGGCCTCGTGCTGGGCTCTCAACCCCAGGCCCATGCCCACCAAGAGCGCTTACAAGGCCAAAGAGTCCAAGTTTCTATGGGTGCCGAAATGGCAAAAACCACATCCGGGTAGACCACCCAAGCATGATCCTAAACGTCAAAATTATCAACCGTCCCAACCCAAGAGGCAGTCTAGGCGCTATCGTCGTAGGCGCACAACCACTCTGCGGTGGATTTCCAAAGACCTCTTGCGGGCACAAGGATACTACGAGGGCAATCCCTGGATTTGGGTGCCTAAAAATGGCCAGCTAAGAAGCTCATCTACGAGCAATCTCACCCTAATGAGAGAGGCTTGCACAAGTGGCGCCCAGAACACAGTTACCAGGCCAGGGCCAGCGGTGGCTAGCAAGCCTCAGCTCATCTATCGACCAAAGCAAATGCCACATGCCTTAAACCTACCTAATCCTGAGAACTTACAAACCACTATGACTGCTCACTCATAACCTAGTACAACCTCCATGCCTCTAGAGCTTCCTGCATCATCTCAAAGTGCTTCAGAATGCGAGGCCCAACCTGTGACACCGATGAGGAAGTCACAACTATCCAGTCCAGTTGCACCAACCCCGCCAGCGGGTCTTAAACCTTCATACGCAATACGACCTTTCCTCTCTTTGGCTAAGGACCTTGCTGCAACTTTTGGGGATGACTTAATAACCTGCATTAAAATGTTAGACGAAACTTTCACTACATTTGCTAGGAGCTACAAGAGACTAGACCTAGGCCTTCTTGATGAAATGCTTGCTTCGGATGTTCGTGCATTACCATGCACTTGGGAGGAATACGAACTTATGACCACTAAAGTCCCCAAAATTGCTGCCGAACTGATAGCAAACGACGAAATCTCAAAGGATCAAGCTGCCCTCAGAAGACTTATCACTTCGTATCGTAAGCCTCCTCGTTCTGCCCCTAAACAGGAGTTACAAGAGCTCACACAGATGGCAAGCTCACCTTCCATGTTCTTGCAGCAATGGTTTACGCTAAGGATTCAATGGGAGAAAAAAGGTTGTCGCATAATGACCAATGCTGAGCAACGCAGGGCAATTAAAACTATCGAATATGACCCCACTTATGTGGCACCTATCTCGTTTAGGGTCTTGGCCATCACCCGTAATCAGCATTTGGACGACCATGTGCTCTCTCCCACCCCTACATTAACCAATTCCTCACCAAAGAGGAATTACATGTTGCCATTCGCCTCAATACCGGAGATCTCTTCCACGATGTTTTGACCTACATTTCCCAAGTATCCATCCAATCATCTACTCTGGATTGTCATGCCCAACTCGAATACAATCCAAGCTTCTATGATTGGCTATTGGCTAGGTAAGTCAACGGAGCAAGGTGAGCAAGACCAGAGCAAAAATGAAAAGTTATGCTATCTAGCTAGCGGATTGTTATAATTAAGAAAGTTTCTATGGAAGAATACTGCAGAGTAAAACAATAGCAATGGTCAAGCCCCTAAGCAAGTGTACCCATTTTGGGCCCATATATTTTTCTCTCAAACTTAGTTCTAATTAGAAATAAGCCGATTGTTAGGCATTAATGTTGGCACGGTGTGTTGATAGGTCACCACCATGGCAGGACAGGACAAAGGAGGCAAACTACCATTCTCTGAAGAGGAAATGACCAAATTCGGCATCAGCACATCGAGACGCGCGAATTTAGTCAGTTCACTTTCAAGCACACACTGAATCTGGACGAGGCCATCCTGGAGGAAGCTGCGATCAAAGACTTGGTGGACAGATGCCACCTCCACAAGTACGTGGAGAAGGTGGGGCAGGCTGTGGATTACAGCATGTGCGTGGATTTCCTGAGGAACTTTGACAAAAGCAGGAACTGTAGCACTGTCACAGTAAGGATAGGGGAGCAAGAAAGAAGAATCGAAGTGCCCCTCAATGCAACAATCATAGAAAAGGCCCTGGGGCTTGTGCCAAAGAAAGAGAGAAGGCCGAGACGAGATGTTTACACCATGATGGGGGTCAAGAAAGAAGCGGTGCATACTGTGGATGGAATTAGCTTGGCTGACATCCCGGACCCAGTGGTGAAATTACAAGCAAAGATGATCCATACCCTCTTCTCGGGCCAACGTTACAATGCGCTGATGAACAGGATCGGGGTCCCACTATTGGAAAGTATAGCAGCAGGAGTCCTTGAAGAAATAGACTGGAATGGATTCGTACAGAAGACCATTCAAAGTTCAGCTGCCCTCCTCACTCCGGCGGAAGCACCAATAGGAGGAGAATCCCCTTCCTCAACCGCGCGCTCCGCAAGGAAGAAACCTGCGTCAAAAGCAGCTACGATCAGATATGGGGGCATCCTGACAGCCATCATAGACGAAGCAATAAAGAATGAGGGTGTCATGGAGAAGGAAGCGGCGCATCAAAGCCCACCTCACCACGAAGGAGGGGAATCAAGTGAAAGAACAGTAAGCGACAAGGGAGAGCAGGGAGTGCCACCTCCACGAGCGAGCAAACTCGAAGAACAAAGCAAAAGTGATAGGAGACAGAAGGAGAAGAAAGAAAAATTAAGTAAGGAAGAACGGGTTGACATAAAAAAAGCTAAAAAAGAGTCTCGAAGGGCCGAGGAAGAAAGGAAGAGGAGCTTGCCAGAATAGGAGAGGAGTCGAAGAAGGCAGAGGAGGATAGGAAAAGGAGGGCGGAGGAAGAAGCCGAGGAACAACGACTCAAGGAACTGGCAACTGGCAGAAGCTACCCGAAGGTCGGTGGAAGAGACCCATGGGGGCGGAGAACTCGAACCCGCAAGCCCTGGCCATAAAGCCGAAGCCAGTGCAAGTGTGGAAGCAGCATCGGTGGTCATAGGCAAGGGTAAGTCCCTCCTACATCCACTCCCTCCCTCATTTGTGCCAACAACAGCTGGAACTATGACCGCAACTACTGCACAACCCATGCCTCCCCTCGACACGGCACAACTCATGACCATGGTGCAGATGCTCATGAGAAAGGTGGTTGAAATTGTCCCTGAAACTAGATTGAAAAGGCCCACCACTGCAGATGCAGAGTCACGGCAAGACCCCAAACAACAAAGGCTGGAGGCATCGACCACCATGCCCAATACTCCCATACCTGCCGCAGACTATGACGCATATATGGCCGAGTTACTGACACAACTTGACAAGGCAAAAGAAGAGAAGAAGGTGGTCCTGTTGAAACTAGAGAAAGAAAAAGAGACGTCAGTGGCCCTCAGGCTAGAGGTCTCAAGGCAGGAAGCCGATAGACGGAGAGAGATAAAGGCCCTGCAGGACTAGCTAGCAGAGAAAACAAAGGAAGCCCAAACCAATGAAAGCCGCCTTAGGCAAAGACTGGAGGATGAGGAGCAGAGCTTGGTGGCAGAACAAAGGAACCTAAAACTATTGATGCAGCAATACAGTGATCTCCAGCAAAGGGTGGCCCAAGTGGAAAAGCTCTACCGGGAGGTTCAGGAAGGCGAAGCCACTGTTCCACAAGAACATGTCGCAGAGCCCCAGTCATGGCACGAATAAGAAGAACAAAACAAGCTAATAAGGGAAATCGAATTCCTGAAAAATGAAGGGCTGGGGGTCTCAGCAGTTGAAGCGAAACGACTATAGGATGAAGTGCAGAGATTGCAAGATGCGCTGGAGACCTCCCAGGAAGACGTGGAAGCCCTCATGGCCATGACCTTTAATCAGAAGAGGCTGTTCCTCTCACTGAAATCCAGAGCCAAGAGTAGTTGGTTCAAGAGAAATCAGAAATCCTGGCCGAAGCGCACCACAGGCTCAGCATTATTGATCAAGCAAGAGGGATCACTGAAGAACAGCTTGCTCAAAAACTAAGAGAAAGAAACCAGTTATGGTTTTTATCAAATGAGCAGCAACAGGTAGTAACCACCCTGGCGGGCCAGCTAGAGAAACAAAGGCAAAGGATGGAGGAGAGAGCCATGGAGTGGGAAATAAAAAACTTTGACAAGGTAAGGGACTTAACAGAACGCCTGGCAGTGGGGCAGAATGCTAGTCGAAGCTAGGGTTGAGGCTGTAGAGATAACCACTAAGACCCAGCGACAGGCGTTTCTCAACACGGTGCTCCATGTGATGCAAGCCGAGGGCGATGATATAGTGGAACATGTAAAAAGAAAGTTGGAACTAAGCACCCAGGCGCTAAGATACGGTCTTCAAGAGCGGGAGCTTCCAACAAGTACATGAATAACTAAAGAGCAACAATTCTACTACCTGCGCTGTATGGGCCTTTTCACTATGGAGCTCAAGGAGTTGGGTTTTCAGGAGCAGGAGCAGCCACCGCCACCACCAACAGTCATTCCTCCTGTGGTAGAGCGAAATGTCGAAGAGGGCCCGGACTTCAAGCAAGATGATGACGAAGAGCCACAAAGGATGCCGAGTCCGCCTCAACCCGAGATCCCACAGGAGGAACCTGCCGATGCCGAGCTACCTGAACACATAATTGCAGCAAGGAGAAGGAGGCAAGAGTTAGCAGAGGAGGCCCAACGCTGAGCGCGCATACTTCCACAACAACTCCCTGAGGAGCCCATGCCACTGAGAAATGATACACATCCTATAGATTGGCCCCAGGAGTTGGTCATCTGGCGCCAGACAGAGCTACATAAGAGGCCATTCGAGCTTTCATTCACTTTTCCACGCTCCCTGGACCGGGCCCTACCTTTAGGAGTCATGGCCAAGATCAAAGATCTGGCTAACGAACTCGCAAACAGATGGATGGAGGAAAGAAGCATGATAATGACTAGGTGGAGACAAGAGCCACGAGAATACTGGGAAGACAAGGTCAGTCTGGTTCCCAAATCTGTCCAAGGCTACGAGGCACAGCCGAAATGGCGGAGGAGGATTTGGGACACCAATTTTGATGCCTAGACTGCATTTTGTAGCTCCCTCTCTGAAGAGCGTAACGATCCCATCTACATGCCCTACCCCCGTAGGCATGGAGTGGATTACGACAGAGATTTACATGGGGATTTTGACTTCCCAAGAATCTATAATGTAAATGCTAGAAGCCCGGAGGAGTGCTTAGTATTTAGGGTAGAAGATATACTTCCCTCCATAAATCGTTTTCTTGTAGATCTCTCTTCCTGCCCCGATCCAGCATTCTTAACCACTTGTAATTACCTCCGACTTCCCAAATTCCTACTACTCCAGAAACCTGCGGCAAAGGAAGCCCATCTCCCTCCACTCTTTTTTGATCTTAACCTAGGAATAGATAGTAGAGCCATGACGAGGTTGATGATGTGCACTATCTCCTCCCTGCCTTCTGCTTAGAGCTATTAGAAAATATAAGCGACACTTGTTTTGCAAGGTGTAATCACTCCTTTTTGTCCACCACTCCCCTAAGAGCTAGAGCCGGTATTAAGGAATACCTACAAAGTCGCGCATTTTTATCACAATGCCTGTGACCGCCCCGTGACTAAATAGTTGCCCCATACCTTGCTTAATGTACTCTCTCTCATTCAAAAAAAAAAAGAGAGAAGAAGGAGAAGAAGAAAAAAAGAAAGTGCTTGCAGTCTTCCTTCACTATTATGGTGCACCATACTCATTGCATCTAGAGTCCTCTCTAGCCCCTCCCCCACTTCACACTTAGGGCACATCAAGGGCAGGTCTTTCAGACTTGTCACCCTGAGTTTTGCACTACACCTCTGAAGCCGCACGAACTAGGTCCTCAAGTGTGGGACATTACCAAGGTCTTGCCCAAGGTTAGACCCATCTCCCAGTTCCACTGGCACGGGCACCATGCACTACACATTGAGACAGACACACCCCCTAGGAAGTGCACCGCTTTTCTTGCAGGTTATGTTCATGCTTCAAGAATGGGCTGCTTGGTTGAAGGAGATCATCTACTACATCCTCCAATGACAAGGAATTTTTCCAGGAGTTGGACGTGACCCCATTACTGACACTCCAGGAGCTTCGCTGCGAAGGTTTCAATGGCCCAACAGATTTCATATTGCCAATCATCTGCCTATTGATGTGGCTGCCATGACTGAACCAAATCAAGCAGAAGGAAAACCCTGTGATGGGCTACCATTGGCATAGATCTTGGAACCTCACTGTCCGATGATCCATGCCCACCGCCTCAAGATCTACGGATCACTTATTAGCACCACAAGCCCGAAGACTTTCAACTCAAAACTGAAAATCCTCTACTCCCAGCCAAGGGTTTTCAGCCTAGGCCACGGCTTTTCAAGGCAAACAACGTTCGGGGGGTTTCTCCAGAATAAATCCCTCCAATACTATCTTCCTAAGGGATTGCTTATTGTTTCAAGTGTTTCGGCTACTCAAAAGACGACCGGCTCCATAGGGGTGCTAGAACAGTGAGAAAGATGCCGAGAATCGTCAGGAAGCCTAAAGCACGCCGGAATCTCTCCCGGTCATTGTCGTCAAACTCCATCACCTCTCATTCACAAGCCTCAGTGTCATCTACCCACCAGTTACACCTAGCAATAGCATAATCTATCCCACTACTTCCCACCACAGTGCCATGGGACTGGCACTCGTCTAGGAGGGGGTAATGTTAACCCCAACACGAAGAAAGCAAAAGAAAGTGAAAAAGACGCAGGGCAAAGGCGGAAAAAAGGTAGCTCGACTGAAGAAAGAAGAGGAAAAAAGGCCAAAGGCGCAAGGGCAACCTTAAAAGTCCAAGGCAAATGCAAAAGGGGAAAGGCGCATTTTAAAATAAAAAGGCGCATCCTGAAATCTTGTAAAAGAGCGCCGGGGTCTCACCTGTGCAATTTGTAAATGTAGACGGACGGTGGAAAGGAAGCTAGGAAGATAGAAGGACAATGGGAAAAAGGGCCTAGGCTATGGCCGTCCATGTAAAAAAGGGAAAAAGGGGATGACTGCCCAAAAGGGATTTAGGGTTATGTAGATAAAGTTGAAAAGTGAATGAGAAGCTCATTCTTGTGTGTGGCAAAAGCTTCTTCTTCTTCTTCTCTTGTTTCTTGCCTTCTTGCTTGTGCTTGAGAGAGGGATTGAGAGGGTGTGAGGGAGTGATTGTGTGAGAGTGAGGGATCTTGGAGAAGGAGCTCTCCATCTTCTCTCTTCATCTTCTCCTTCTCTCTTCTTTTCTCTTGTCTCGCACGTGGCTATGGCGGATGAAGCTCATGGGAGAGGGATTGAGGTTGCTTGAGCTTGCCTCAAGAATCGTAGAGCTACCGATGTGCAAGAGAGGGGAGGGTACTTGATCGAGCATCAAGGTAAGCTCACTACACCCATAAGGTAGGCATTGCGCGTCGGCTATGTGAGAGGTAGCCATGGCTGCTCGGTTCAAAACACTTGAGCAATAAGTGGTTCGTAGGTCTTGGGGTAGAGCTTGAAGCTCCCCTTACATTACAACTTTTTGCTAATGATCGAAGGGTGGCGATCAAACAAAAAGCTTCAAAAGCTTAATTAAATAACTTAAACATTTAAAAGGCCTTTAGGCTTTTCAAGTTTTCAAAATGAAAAAAGCTTGGAAAGCTTAATGGAAAGCAAAAAATATTAGGGAAGCCTTTAACTCACAATGTGAGAACTAAACTATATAAGGAGGAGAAATAAACAAAGGAGGGGACATTCCCTTCATAGCCAAATTTGTTTACTTGTGTGAGAGAGAGGAGGCTCACACGCAAGTCTGTGGGGAGTTTTTGTGTTGGTAGAAGTGTTCAAAAAACTTGGATGCAGAAGTTTCGAAGTATTGTAACAAATTTCAATGAGGTATGAGGACTTTATGCAATTTTTTTCTTCGAAGTTCACGTCTGTTGAATATTGTGCAACGTGTTAGATGCCTTTTTGTGAAGTGTGTTTTTGTACAAAATTAAGGCTACAAGAGGCGTGATTGGTCATTTGTGTTGGAGTGTTGGTTGTGCCATGGTTGTTAGAAGTTGAAAATTTTCATTTTATGTATTACTTCGGTAAAGTTAATTCTGTAATCCATAATCCTTGATGTGTCATTTTTTGGTTGTGTGAGAGGCTTATCTTCACACATTGCTTGATAAACAACAATCTTCCTTGTGCTTATATTGGGTATCTTGTCTCCTAGAAATGAGGGGACACAAGAGCTTTATACTTGTAGTCTCTTATTAGGATAAGGTTGAACGGTATCACTAGGTCCTTCATAATAAAAATATGATCCTTGAGAGCATCATCATTGCTTTTCTTGAGCTAACAATGGTGAATCAATTTGCATAGGACTGATATTAGTATCTTGTCTTCCTTGGGAGGTCATTGTTGTCATGGCATCTAGACTTAATGAAGCCCTATGGTGCTTTTCTTGACATCTCTCAACAAATAGCCAATTATAACATTCTATTTATTTTGATATCATCATTTAATCCCCAACGGTATTGGCTAATCATTTAGCTAAATCACAAGTGAGTTTTTGAAATTTAGATGCATGAATTGATACTAGCCTAGATCCTTGACATAGACTTCTTATTTTGGTCTCAGTAACTCTAGCTCTATTAGTGTCTTTGAAGGTAGCTCATAATTCTTAAACAAAAGATTTACAATCATAAAGTGGAGGAGTTTTCCTTTCAAGTATTGGTGTGAGCCAAGAAAGGACTATATCTAAGAGGAGTATTCTGATAAGCCTCACTTGAGAAGCCTCATCATTAAGATAGCACTCACCTTACATGTGGATGAGCAACCAAACTTGCTGTAAGAAACCTCTAAACTTTGATCTTATTCCATTGAATATATTAGGCACGCTAATCTTTGGCACCTTTTTATAAGTAGGAGGGCAGCTACAAGATGTCAAAAGGCTTCTTGATGTAGACTTGCTTCTTGGAGTTCTTGGAGTTGATTTTGAAGGTCTTGGATGGCTACCCCAAAGTGGGTTTCTCTGTTAGAAATCACGCATTAATCTCATGTAAGTTCTTGAATTTATTTTTGAATATTTTGTAAAGTAATGATGATACTTTTGATCACCATGTCCATCACAACTAGTGCATAGTCAAGATTAAGTATGGAGCCTTGCAAAACTATTATGAGGGTGATAAGAACTTGGCAAGGACAAGGATTATCACCTCATAACTTACTGTTAACCCTCAAAAGAACAAGGTGGAAAATCCAAAAAATCTAAAGCAGAAGATAAAGCCAAGGCAAAAGCGAAATCGAGAACGAAGGCACGCCAGGAAAAATCGAGAAACATAAGAAGTGTAAAAATTCCTAAATCAAGTAGAGATGCTTAAGAAAAAGCGCAAGTCAATACTTTTGTGAAAGAGCACAAGGTGCACCATGATTTATTTTAAGAGCACCGGGCTCTGACCTGTGCAAATTATAAATATAGATGGGCGGTAGGAAGGAAGCTAGGAAGATACGAGAACAATGGAAAAAAAGAGCCTAGGCTATAGCCAACCATGGAAAAAGTGGATGACCACTCAAATGAGATTTAGGGCTTTGTATATAAAGTTCAAAAGATGAATGAGAGCTCATTCTTTGGTGTGTGGCAAAGTGGACTCTTCTGCTTCTCTCATTCTCTTCTCTTTGCTTGCTTATGTGTACTTGAGGGAGGGAGTGTTAGAGTGTGAGGAGTGAACATGTGAGGATGAGGGATCAAGGAGGTGAAGCTCTCTGCCATCTCCTCTCTTCTTCTTCTCTCATTTTCCCTTCTCTTCTCTTGTCTCACGTGCGGCTATGGAGGATGAAGCTTGGAGGTGGAGATTTGAGGATGCTTGAGCTTGCATCAAGAATTGTGGAGCTATCAGAGTGCTTGAGAGAGGAAGCAACTCAATCAGGCATCAAGGCAAGCTTACTATACTTGTAGAGAGTGATAGTGCGTCGGCTATGTGAGAGGTAGCCATTAACACTCGCTTGAAATGCTTGAACAATAAGCGGTCAGTCTTGGCGGTAGAGCTTGTGCTCACCTCTACATTTTGGTTCCATTTCCGGGACCAAAGGATTCAAGCTTGAGCACTTGCGTGCTTCAAATCGAGCATTGAAGTAAGGGTTTCATCCCTGAACTGGTTTTGTCACATTTAGAGTAGGATAGGTAGGAGAAATTAGAGGAAATCAGAGAGGGAAGCTTGAAGTTCACTGCTATAGAACAGTCCTAAATAGGGCAATAACAGGGAAAAATGAGAACAAAAGGGTATTGAGATGTCTCGGGGTCGAAGGTCAAGTGATTTGGAAGGCTAAGGCGCAGGCTAGTGAGGGCTTAAAGTCTTGGGTGACCAGGGAAAACCTCATTTACAGTCTGTATTTTTGAGAGAGAGAGAGAGAGAGAGAGAGAGAGAGAGAGCTTGCAGGTCCACGTCTACATCAGATCGATCGGAGCATATCGGGACTTCCAGTGAGATTCAGGTAGGGAATGCCCTTGGCCTAAACTCCTCCTTGATTCCTGAAAGTTTTGGTAGCTACTAGCAACACCTATATCTAGATTTTTGGCAAATAAGTGATCGACATGCGTTTCAGTTCGTCGGTGAAATTGGACGTCTTCTAGAGTGTCTGATTCTTAGAATCGGGCCAAGCGAACTGTCCAATTCCTAGAATCAGACACTCAAACAAACCCATCTCATTCGATCGGAGGCCTTGTCCGACTTTGAAAAACATAATCAGACCACTTTGACTCACATTGTCTGATCAGCTGATCAGACCAACTCCAATTGGATGCTCGACCCGTTCGACTGCGATGATCGGGCCACTTAATTGAACCAACAAGCTTGTCTGATTGGACATACCCCAATTGGACCATCTAGAATCGGACACCCCAAAATTGGACACATGTCAAGTTGGACGTCTGATTCCCAGAATCGGATGCATGAAAATCGGATACAGATAATCGGACCACTAGAATCAGACCAGCTTTGGTTGTTCGATTGGTTGTCCGATTGTGACAATCGGGCCCGAACCTATTCGATCCCCAAAATTGGACACTGCTAAATCAGACATAGCATGAGAAGGAAAACCTGGGAATTTGATGAACCTTGGCTAACGAGAAGCGTGATCCACACTGGAAGAACCCACCGGACGCCTCACACATAGTTACTAATGGGAAGACCCAAAGACATAGAAGGAATATCGAATCTCCAAAGGTAGGACCAAGCGGAGAACACGTCCAAAAATTTGAATGCAACAAGGACAAACAATACCACAGAAGTGGATCTGCTCGGCTTTATCAACTTGATCGACAACTTGGCAGAACAAGAAGTCCTAGACATGGAAGGAGGTAGCTCATGCCGTAGAAGCAATGAGGAGCTTAACTTAGGAGACTTTCCTAAGGTTGTCCAATATTTAGTGAACCAATATGACACTCAAACCCAGCTAGAACACCACGGTAGGCCAGTAGAGGACATCATAGCAGACCTAGAGAAAGAGATAAAATTGGCCCGTAGGGCTCTACAAGGCCTGGCTGCATACAACCAGGATCAACAAGCCAGGAACTTACACCAGAGCTTAGAAATGCGAGAGATCCAGAGAGTGCTAGCCTTAGCGAGCAAGAATTGGTCAGAGAGCGAGAGAGCACTAGAAGGAGATCTCACACTGAGCAAGCTTTTGAAAAAGCGGCTGTTAGATAACACAATTGTAGAAAAAAGTGCTGCAGCATTGGTAACATTGTTATTGACGGGGTTGGGAGTCACCCAAGGCTGTAAGAGTCAATCGAAAATCCTTGTGGTAGCAAAGCAGCTGGATAAATACCAAGATAAAATCCTTGTGGTAGCAAAGCAACTGGACAAATACCAAGCTACCAATGACCCATACAACTTCGTGGAGCAGTTTGAGCAGGTTTGCGGAGCGAACGGTTTCACCAATCCTACTCAACACTCCCAAGCCTTTGGACTGTGCTTAAGCAACAAGGGTCGAACTTGGTACACAAGTCTAGATGTTGTGGAGTATGCCGATTTCAATGGCTTGAAAAATCTCTTCATTCAGAGATTTTTTGAACCTGGATACTCCAATAACCTGTTAGTGTGACTTATGAACGTCAAGCAAAAAGAGAGAGAGGATATCCGAGATTATGTGACCCACGTGAGGAGCATCTTCAACAGAGTCCCCCTGGGTGAGAGACCAACCGAAAGGGCAGTATTCACAGTATTCCTCAATGGAATACGAAGTAAAGAGCTCTATAAAGCCTTGGTCGGCAACTCAAGCTTACATCGAAATGCAGTGGCAAGGGTCTTTGAAGAAGCTATTAGAGTGGATGACCAGCTCAAGGAAAGAGGCTCTAGAGGATCGAATCAAGAAGAGTCCGGTGCTAAGAATTTTGAGAGAGTCTCAATGGCGAGTGAGAGAGCAGACCTAAGCACATAGGACAAAGGGAAGGACATTGAGTCGGGACAAGAGCTGGCAGAGATCATGATGGACATAGCCAAACTACAGGAGATGATGAGATGACCAACACGCCCACACGTCCAATGTGTGCATTGTGGCGGAAACCACTTGCTAGTTGAGTGTTAGGACCCTAGGTCATGACCTTGTGCTAATTGTGGTGGATTTGGACATGACACCATGCATTGTTAATTACCTCGGAGGCTCCCATACCTGAAGCACGCAACCTTACAATCAACCCCACCTTGCGGGGGGCGAACTTCTTGGAACTTCTTGGGAAGGCGAGTGCCATTGGCTCTTCCAACACCAAACAATGCTAAACTGCCCATCCCTAGGATGGAAATAAATCCTACAGGTATCCCTAGACCACCTGGACCCTACGTCACCCATCCCCACCGAGTAACACTTCAGTCCACTATGTGGATGAGCCTAGCAATGATGAGCCTTATGTAAACCCGTGCATGTCGTATGATGAGGAAGGTAAGACTATCCTCATGGACTATCGACCAATATCGGTGATGACATTGGGTAGAGGAAGAGGCAGAGGCCTAGGAGGACAAACCCAAGATCCAATCATGTGTTGGAGTTGTGGTCACCTAGGACACATTTCTTCGCACTGCCTCGAGAGAGGGAACAAGCAAACAGAGATAAGGCTAACTTGAGATGTGCTGAGTGTGGAATCACTAATCTCTTTGTCGACTTCCCTAAGCGGAGACCATCCTTTAGTTCGATAAAAGAGCCATCGGTTCCATTGGGGTTGTTTGGTGTCGAGACACTCGACAAGGAGGCCACATCTATTTCATTGCATGTCATGACTCATCCGCAAATGAAGCAGGTCGGCATATCATTGCTAGGGCCTAGGAGCCTTAATGCAACCTTAGTTGGAAGGAGGAGTCGGAGGCAGATGAAGGAAGATGAGACCAAATGCTAAGGCCACCCTCAAAACCGAAAGTGCCATGACTTTGCCGGTTGGAGGGAAAGCCATTGACGTAGAAGAAGAGACATCGGCACCTCAAATGACTAAAAAGGAAAGTGCTAAGGTTGGGGAGTACCCCAACCCGAAGCGCCAACTTGAAGCCATCAAGAAGATGAAAGAATGGGTAAGGGAGGCCCATGAGTGCCTAAAGAATGCTAAGCCCATACTGAAGAATGAGATTGATGATTTCTCAAGCATAGGCACCCCAATCTCTCTCCCACAACCAAAACCAAGGGAGGTGATGGAACCACAAGCTGAACTGCCTGGACAAAGTCTAATTGCCTCAAGCTTGCAAAATAATCAAGGCCATTGGCCAAGAACCACAGACCTAGAAGAGAGCCGAGTGACTAGCAACCTCCTTAATACATTGGTGACCACTTCGGTAACTCAGAGCTTAGACAACACCCAATGCTATGGTGGGAACTTAAGTAGTGGGTTGAAGAACCAAATGAGCCAATTGCCACAGATTTACCTGATCATGATGCAAAAACTTAGATACCGAGTTTGATGCTGCATTCGATGCCTAAATCCCTACATGTCAACACCTTTTGGGAAGGTATGAAAATGCATGTATTCTTGCCAATCCTAGCACTGGGAGACATCACCAGAAAGGGGATTGTGGGACATAGGGGAAGGAGTGACCGTGTTGAGTCATGTAGTACTCTAAACTTGGGGCAACCCATCGGTCGAGACTGCTAGATTTAATGTCACATTGGCAAATGGAATGAGGGTGAAGCAATTCGGAGTGTTAAAAAACTAGCAAGTAAAGATCACAAGGATCAGTTCTTTGTTGACTTCATAGTCATGAAGGGAGTGGACTACGACATCTTGCTAGATCGACATTGGATGCACAATACGAGAGTCGTAGAAGACCAGAGCAACGGTCTTATCTTCTTGGGCAATCGAACAGAAGCTATGAGAGTGGAGATGGACACTTGGAAGGCTACCCCAAGAATTTGATTCTGAATCAGAAGTAAGCTCAGATAGTGACTCTGAAATACCTCGGCCTCCCAAGACTAGACGCAATAAGGGGGACCTCCCCGTTCACCTACGACGCTGACAATTAAGGGAGGAACGACAAATGTTGAGCAAAGAAACGCGCACAGAGGAACAACGAAAACCACAAGGCCTACCAAAATGATTCACAAAGTTCAAAAAGGGAGATAGGTTGGTGATCTTGTTGGGAGCTAAACAACAGGGGCAAGGAAGCGAACCAATGGAAGGACCCGCCAAGGTCAAGGAGGTCAATTTAGCTAAGGGAGGGGAGACCCCACGACCTGTCTTTATAGTAGATGACTCACAACATACCCATGACACCTGGCGCAATGCCAGCCAAGCAACAACCGTATCCCATGAATCCAAAGCATGCTCACGTTGTTAAGGAAGAAATTAACAAATTGATGAGAGCGGGATTAATCTACGAAATTGAACACACTCACTAGGTCTCGCCCACGGTCATCGTTCTGAAGAAAAATGGGAAGATTCGAGTGTGTGTCAATTACAAGAAGGTAAATGCAGCTACAAAAAGAGATAATTATCCACTTTCGTACACTGAGCACATGTTAGAGAGAGTGGCTAGTAAAGAGGCCTACAGTTTCCTGGACGGCTTCTCGGGATACAATCAGGTGCAAGTGCATCCTAATGATAGGCATAAGATGGCATTCACTACTGAATGGGGAGTCTTTGTCTACGTAGTCATGCCTTTTGGATTGACTAACGCACCAGCCACTTTCCAATGACTGATGTGTACAATATTCAAAGACATGTTGAGAAAGGAGTTAGAGGTCTTCGTGGATAACTTGTGCATTTACTCTGCTTGGCGAGAACACTTAGATAGGCTTGAAGCGGTCTTTGAACGATGTCGGCTATACCGCCTCTCATTGAACCCCTTGAAATGCCAGTTTTGGGTGAAGCATGGATGTATCCTAGAATACGTGGTGTCAAAGAATGGAAATGCCACAGATTTCTCAAAGATCAAGATCATTGTTGATCTTCCACCCCTAGCTGATTATAAGGGTGTTCAATGCTTCTTAGGACATACCGAGTACTATCGATGGTTTGTGTTTACCTACGCATTGATTGCTAGGCCTCTATATAAGCTACTAATTGTATTCGAGTGGATTGCGGAGTGCCAACATGCGTATGAGGAACTAAAAAAGGCTCTAAACACCACTCGGATACTATGAGCCCTAGATTGGACACTCACATTCCATGTGCACATTGATGCTTCGAAATTCACCGTGGGAGTTGTATTGTGCCAACCTGGTGAATACAACTTGGATTATCTAGTGAGCTTTGCTAACAGAAAACTCACTGAGACTAAAATGAATTACTTGACAACGGAGAGAGAGGGCTTGGCCATAGTGTTTGATGTAAAGAAATTTCGGCACTATCTTTTGGCTACGCCTTTTACTTTCTTTGTTGACCCCATCAAGCCTTGTTGTACTTGGTTAATAAACCATGTGCTACAGGGCACATTGCCAAATGACTTTTTCTACTTTTGGAATTTGACTTCTCCGTATGGTAGTGCAAAAAGGGAAGCAACACTACATGATTGATCATCTTTCTCGTATCCCCACAAGAGAAGTGGCTGGCCAAGGCATTGTGGATGAACTGCCAGACACACACCTATTTCGCTTATCCAATGAAAACGATTTTTTTTAGAGCTAACATGATGCCATATTGGACTGATGACATAGTTCAAGTGCTTGAGCACGGACTGCCGGAGCAACCGATAGATAATGCCTGACTTAGGTGACTCATTCGAAAGATCCAACCATACCAGTTAATAGCAAGCCAACTTTACAGGTTGGGACAAGACGAGTTACTGCACAAATGCGTGTGTGAACATGAAATGCATGACATGCTAACAGAGGCACATGGCAGAGTTGCCAGAGGACATTTTAATGGGGAAGCGACAGCTTGGAAAGTATCGTAGTCTTAGTTGTGGTGGTCTACCCTTTTTTGAGATGCTACACGCTTCATGAAACGCTGTGACGAGTGCCAAAGGACCAAAGTCCCGATTCGTAAGGATCACATGGAACTAGCCCCAATTATCACGTGACAACCCTTTGAGAAATGGGGGATTGACTTCATTGGACCCATTAGTCCTGCAGCACAGTATTCACAATCCAAATACATTATTATGGCTGCTAATTATTTGACAAAGTGGGCAAAAGTGCGAGCTATAAGAAAGAATGATGCTCGAACCACCGCTAAGTTTCTATGGGAGTAAGTGATCTCATGATTCGGCTTTCCCATCAAACTAGTTAGCGATCAAGGCACCCACTTCATCAATGAAGTGATAGCTCACTTCTTGTCCTCCTTCCTAATCATCCATAAAAATCCTTGCCTTATTTCCCACAGGCAAACGGTCCAGCCGAATCAATAAATAAAATCCTAATAAACATCCTGACTAAGGTTGTCTCTGTGCTTCACACAATGATTGGGATAACAAGCTAATGATGGCCTTATGGGCCTATCGCATGGCTTATAAGATGACTGTAGGATAGACCCCCTTTAGGTTGACATATAGCACAGAGGCAATTCTCCCCTTAGAATTCTTCGTACCAAGCCTTAGGATCGCCCTTTAAGAAAGATGGGGTGGAAAGGGGGCATGGATGGAATGCTTGATTGAACTCGAACGCTTAACGGAAATCTAGGTTCTAGCTACCCATGCGCTCATATGCGAGAAGGGAAGATGCAAAAGCTGGTTTGACAAGCATGTTAGGCAACACAACTTTGAACACTGTGACTTAGTACTGCTATACTAAGTCAAAGGACATAAGCAAAAGCTAAAGCTTTGGGGGACTAGGATCTTTTAAGGTTCAGATTATCAATCAAATTGGTAACATAGAACTCGAAGCTCTAAAGGGTGGTGAAGGCATAGGCTTCTTCAATGGCAATTGCATAAAGAAGTACTTCCCTCCCACACACCCATTACATGAACCCCCGATGCCAGTAGTCCCTTTCCACGTACGAGTAGCCACTATCACTGAAATGGACGGTGAGGATGAGGAAGCAGTACCACCAGCCTACCTCAACATGACGGTCACTGTTAGGCATACATACACCATCGACACATTGATTGATGAGAGAGCTGATTTTAATATCTTAACCCATGACCATTGGACCCAAATTGGCAAACCGCCATTGTAGCCTACTAATGTTAGCCTCGCCCTTTATGGAGGCCAACCCTACAAACTTCTGGGAAAGTGCAAGGTTGCAGTTTCTATCAAGTCTGAGAGCATGCCGATAATTTTCTATGTGTTGCCCAACACTAAGGAGGCAGGCACGGAATCTCTGTTAGGAAAAACTTTCAAGAGGCAAGCTCATTGCTATGTTGACTACAAATTGAAACGCATCGAGCTAGCCATGGGTAAAGTTTGCATAGTTACAGCTTTCAACATGTTGGGGGTAAAGGCGCCTCCGCCTAGCCACCCATAAATTACTACACTGACAGTCACCGCTAGTGCACACTACAGGTGGTAGGCACCCATCACCGTCACTTTATTCTTTATTCTTTTAGTGACAGTTTGAATAAAGGAAGGCCCGGTCACACATTGTGACTGTTGGAGTTTCCATTTCTTGTCTCTCTCTTTCTTGCTCTTGCTCTCCCGCCATAACTCTCGCGTCCAAGCTTCAATCCTTCTCACCTTTCAATTGGTATTGGGAGGAGTCGGAATTCATATTTGTTAAAGCTTTTGAAGGAGTTGCGGAGTTAATTGCAATTGAGGTATCCAAGGAACAAGCAGTCAAACAACGTCTCATCACGTCATATAGCAAGAGCACAATCATGGCCACAAACGAGGGAATCCAGAAGTTGCAATGGCTTGCCAACAATAATTCCCCCTTCTTCCGGAAATGGTATGCTCTACTATTTCAATGAGAGCTAGAGAGATGCCAAATAATGACCAATGCATTGAACAACGATGCACAATCAAAGCATCTGAATATGACCCAACCTATGTCGCTCCAACTTCATATAGGGTGTTGACTACTCTCCGTAATTGGCCCATGGAAGTCCACATCAAAGAACATCCTTATTTAGATTGCATCCTCACTGAGGAGGAGTTGCACGTTGCTAGCATACTAGCCTTTGGTGACTTCTTACTTATTGTCCTCACTTACATTACACATGTGGGCATCCGCCCTTTTGATATGGATAGCTATGCTTGGTTAGAATATAATTCGAGTTTCTACACCTAGCTCATGCGAAAGTAAAACATTAAGATTGTGTGCTAAAGGCCCTTCATCCTCTAACCCTCTCATCTTAGGAAGGATTCTTTTCATTACAAAGGGGGAAGGGGTAAGGTGAATCAAATCAAACACATAAAGAAAACAACACACATTGCAAGGGTAAAATGCAACAACTTGTGATTAAGAGAAAGGTTAATAAAAATTAAAATCAATAGACTACTGGGAGGAAAAAGTCTACTTCTGCACACAAGCATTTCAATTCAACAAGCATGTGGTCATTTCCTATTGCTCGCAATTACTCTAAGAATCACTAATGGCAAATATGGCTTCATGACAAGCACCCACCATGGCTGCCCGAGAAAAGGCTAACAAATTGTCTTTTTTAGAGAAAGAACAAGCAAAAAATGAACTTTCGATGGAAATGCGAGTCTTCAACCAGTTCAAATTTTGGCATATCTTCAACCTAGATGACATGGCCATTGAAGAACGGGTGGTAAGGTAGATCATCGAGCAATGCAATTTGCAAAAATACATGGAAGCAGTGAGCTAGGGAGTGGACTCCTTCCACTATGCAGAGTTCTTGAGGACTTTCCATAGAAACCGTGGCACCATAACTATGGATGAGGGGGAGGGAACTCGCCAAGTGCAGATCGAATTGACCCCAAAGTTGGTGGAAAATGCATTAGGCATGGTAAACAAAGTAGAAAAGAAGCCAAAAAGAGATGTATATGCCTTACTAGGGATGGACAAGATAAAAGTCCACACCAATGATGGCATCAACTTGGTGGATATTCATGATCTGAAAATCCAACTCCAAGCCAAGATGGTGAACGCACTATTTTCTAGCAAAAGATACAACTCCATAATGAGCCGCATCAATGCCCCCCTGTTAGAGAGTGTCACAACAAGGTCATTGGATGAGGTCAACCTCAACGGGTTTGTGAGGAAGACCATTGAGACCTCAGCAAAAGCCTTGGCAACGAGAGGGCAGCCCGCTGGAGGAGAATCTTCCACTGCCAAGGCTAAAAGGAAAGCTTCGTCTTCAAAGGCTGCGACCATTGGGTTCAGTGGGGTCCTCACCACTATCATCAAGGAAGCCCTGGGACACAGGAGCAGGATGAAGGAGAAGATGGGGTGGACAAAACACCAAGCAGGTCGCCACCCCACCAAGAATAAGAGGCACAGTCCAACAAAAGGATGTTGAGTGAAGAAGAAGAGGGCAAGGAACAAGAAGAGCAAACTAGCCGGGGAGAGGCTAGGAAGACAAAGAAGAAAACTGCAAAAGAACAACAGGAGGAGGAGAGAAGAAAACAAGAAAGGGTAGACTTGCAAAGGGCCCGCAGGGAGTCCAAACTGATTGAGGAGGAGAGAAAGAAAAAGCAAGAAGAGGAGGAGGAGGAGATGAGGAAAAAATAGGAGGAAGATATGACCCTTGCCACACGGCGCAGGTCCATTGAGCAGCAGTCCAGGTACGATGAGCCAAAACCCTCAAGCCCCATCAGAACAAAAGGCCAAGCTCAAGTGCCTATGCGCCTGATTTCGTGCCACTTGCAGTGCAAGAAGGCAAGGACAAGGCTCTGATCAACCCCATCCCTACCCTCTTGATGCCCGCTACCACCATCACCGTCTTCACTCCTAGTTCTACAACCCAAGTGGACATTAGCAACCTAATGGCATGGGTCCAGTACTTTATAAATAAATAAATGGGCCAAGGAGCAGGAGAAGGAATCCTCCTCGTAGGGACCAAAAGACCGACTGCGGTAGATGCCAAGTCGAGGCAAGACCCTAAGAAGCAAAAGATGGCAGGCTCTACAACCTCTGTCCCCGCAACAGAGAGGCCACTCGAAGAATACAATGAGTTTATCAAAGACCTCATCTCTCAACAAGAGAGAACCAAGGAGGAGAAGAGAACAATGGTAACAGAGATTGAAGATGAAAAGGAGGCCATGGCAGCATTCCAGCTGGAGAGAACACGCCAAATGGCCATGGCCCAAAGGGAAGTCAATGAGCTGAAAGAGTAGCTACAAGCTAAGGAAGAGACATAAGCTAAATGGTAGGTGTGCTTGAATGGAGAAACCGAGGCCACACAACACCTATGGCAGCACAATGAAGAGATTGTGGCACTCTATGAAGGTCTGCAAGCTCAAATGGAGAAACTCACTAAAGCCACAGAAGAGTTGGAGGAGCTGAGGGAGGAAAGAGCTCGCAATTATGAAACAAAGATGGAGAGACTAACCCAAGAAGCTACCTCGGCACAGGAAGAGCAGCAACTGCTAAGGGTAGAAAGGGAAGACCAAGAACAAAGGCTAATAGAGCTGGCTTAGAGGCAGGGGGAAAGCCTTGAAGACATGAACAAGAGGGTGGAAGAATGCGCCAATCAGAACCAAAAAAGGGTCAAAGCTTTGGCATGTGGTCTCACTCAAGCCAAAAAAGAAAAGATACTTGTTGAAAGTAGAGCGGAGGCCGCCTAAGTGAGCTTCCACACCCAACAACGCGGCTTCCTAGAAACCCTATTGGACGTCACCTAGGCAAAGGAGGGAGAGTCCATGGAGGCAATGAAAAAGAAACTGGGAATGGCTCGTAGGGTACTAAAGGTTGTTGGACTGTAGATGCCACCACAACCTAGTGGAGTTGCCCCAAGCTTGGAAGAACAATGCCATTATCTCCTATTGGCAGGCCTAATCTCACAGAAAGTGGATGCACTTTGGTTCCTCGAAGAGGAGCAGCAAGAGCCAAGCCGAGAAAGGGAGGTGGACGTTGTTACGCGAGCAGTGATCGAGAGCAAGCCTCACTCACATCCCGATAACGAGATGTTAAGGAGTACCGGTTGGGAAAATTGACTTTGTCGGATACATAACACAACAAAAAAAATTTAAATATTTCGACAAACACCTCACGAACCATATACGAAACCAAACGTTAAATAATGCCTCTTGTAGCTCAAACAACCAAAACCCAAACGTGGGTAGAGCATCACTCCAACACAAATTACAAAAAGACCAACAATTCGAAAACAAAATCAAGTGAATAGTATTCTCATACCTTGACAACATTTGGCCGGCACTTGGCGCTTCAAGTTCCAAGTTCTGCATCTATCGAATTAGCATGTCAAGAGTATCCTCTCGCATGTGACCCTCCACTCTCCTCTCACATGAGACAATTATATTTGAGGGGGAAGGCCCCTTGCTCTTCTCTTCCTCATCCTTATATAGTTGTCACAAGTTCTCTCACATACATTATACTTTTTACTTTTAGCTTTTGGCTTTTGCTTTTCTATTGCTTTTCACTATTTTCGTTTTTTTTGCCCTATGCACATTTGTAACTTGTTCGGATCATAACTTCATCATATGAATTCCGAATATAGTTGTCTGGGTACTCAAAACGATCGGAACGCATCTGGTCGATAAGCCATCGTGAGGAGAATTGCAAAAATTCATTAAAAAATGGATTAAAATACCAATTTTTATAAATCATATAATTTTTCTCCACCTTTTATCTTGGACGACTTATTCCCTTCCTTGGCCTTTTGTTCTTGTTATTGCATACACTTTCAACACACGTCCTCTTTTTCTTCAAGAAATACTCGTTGATGATGTAAAACTTACGCCCTTTTCCTTTGATCCTTGAGTCTTCAAAATAAACATTCTCTTAATATGAATCTATTTTTTATGCAGCGTGCTCTAGCAAGAATATGCTTTGGAATAGAAGTTTGTGCTCATCCATTCTTGATTTGAGAAAACATGTATTTGGTTGAATCCATGATATGCTACCATTCAAACAATGCTCACACGAAAAAATATGGATGCATTGAAGAACTGTGCCTAGCCTATCTACATGTGCTCGTGCATCATGCATCATGCAAACAAAGTTCCTTGATTATAATTAATCCTTAACCTCTCCTCTCAACTCTCATCAAGAAAATATGTTATACTCCGCTCCACGCATCCAAAATCTCACAATCTCTCTGGAAATTATGGTCCTCAAGATGTTGACCAAATAAGAACAATCCATCTCACAATTGACGGCGTCCCTCACGACCCCCTAACTCACCCAACCACCTTACACACTCAACCAGAGGTTCCTAACTTTGTGATGAACATCCCAACTATCGTGCATGCAAGAAATGGATGTGCTCAATGATAGGCGCTCTCTCATGTGTGCATGCATCTAAGATTTACTGCATATAGCTGCAGCGGGCCTCCTGCCATGCAAGTGCTCAACAATGGTGCAAAACGTGCATGATCCCAACCCATGGCATGAAATTCTTTGAGAAAATAGGAGATGACTTCCGAATGCAGTGCATCAACAAGTGCAACGTGAAGTGCTCATGAACCATAATCCCTGTGATGTGCAAGAGTTTCGATAAGAAAACAAACATGTTTCACAATGTTTAGCAGCTACTAGCAAACTCCGCTTTAACCTGTCCAAAAAAATACCAAGCTTGACCAAGGCTATCAAGTTTCACACACTCAAAAAATCAAACAAAATGATAGAAACAAATCCTAAGCTAGAAAAACACGATAAATCCAATTACAAAACGACAACACAACTGTCATGCAAACAATTAAGCTTAAAAAAACCAAACCTAACTACTTGGGTTTTCAGTTTTCGCAAAAACGCTTGACAACATGAACTTTGAAATGGGACCACATGCTTGTCCCACCGCCTCTTTCCCTGAGGCATGAAGAGCAACAACATGCAAACACCTCCGCAGAAAGAAAGGCGGCACTAAGAGAAAAAAGAAAGCAAATGGTGGAGGAGACAAGGAGAAAATGTAATACCAGGGGAGTAAGGGCACCCCAAGCACCTATCCCACCATGTGTGGACGACACCCATGCAAGCTTTCACACCGACCTAATAATCTAGGAGAGGCAAGAAATGGCCAGAAGGCCCTTAAACCTCAATTTCCAATTCCCTATCACGTTGCATAGAGTGTTACCTATCAAGGTGGTGGAGGAGGTGATTAACATCGAAAGCAGGCTCAGACAAAGATGACTGGAGGAGAGAGAGTAGAACCCCACATTATGGGCTAGAGAAGACGTCAAATTTTGGCAAAATAAAGTTTTTGAAGTACCACGGTCTGTGCTCGGCTATGAATGCAAACCTACATGGAGAAGAAGGGTTTGCGACACCAACCTGGACACTTGGATGGCCTTTTGCAACACTCAACCCTTCGAACGGAATGACCTAACCTTTATGCCCTACCCTCGAAGGGTGGGAGTGGATTTGACTCCAATGTCCCATGACCATTATGACTTCCCTATAATCTATAATCCTCATGGTACTACATATGAAGATGCCCTCGTCTTCACATCAGAAAACTTGTATGATACTCTAATCCAATTCACTAACCAATTCTCTTCATGCCCTGAACCCACCTTTATTACCACTTGTAATTACCTTAGATTACTTAGGATACTCCTTAGGCAAGACCCCATCCCACAGGAGCACGGCTTCCCAGTGCTCCATTTTGATCCTAACGCTATAGATAGTTGCACGATGGTTCAGCTAATGATGCAAGCCACTCTATTACCTTCATTTTGCTTAGCTCTACTAGAGGACATCAACGATAGCTGCTTCACCTGTTGCAATCATCCATTCCTCTCCACCACCGCCCTTCAAGTCCGCCTAAACCTCAAGGGGTATCTCCAAAGCCACCGATTCCTTAATAAATCTATTAAGTCCCCTTCTTCACCTCACCCCGATGATGAATATTAAACTTCTGTCACGATATATAACTTTATTATTATTATTATATTTATATTTTAAAAAAAATGCAAGAAACACAAAGGAAGAGCAAACGGAAAAGATATCACACATTGCCATCGCAAGTTGCACATCCACCACAACCACTGCACCTAGGGGTCCTCAGGTTAGCTACGTCTGGTGGCCTCAGTTGGCCGGCTCCGTTCCTAAGCCCCTAGTCTCATTTTTATCCCCCACTCCCCACTTAGGGCACATCAAGGGCAGGACACACCCAGGGAGGTAAACCTCGCCTGTGGTTAGACATGTCACCCTGAGCCCCATCCCACTAGCATACGCACAATGCATCACACAACCCTAGCACACACCCACACGTAATGCACCTTTCTTTTCTTTCCATGTACAACCGAAGGCCCCACCACCAGCTTCAATGGCCCATCATCCATGCAATGCCCGCCCCATCCTACGCCATGTGCCACTAGGCAACGCATAACCAACCAAGGGGCAAACACAATAGCCACAATTGGAAAGTGATTGAAGGAGCTGATGGGGAACAACACATGTGAATTCAGCCATGGAGAGTCAAATGATGGATCCATCTAGCATCACTTTCAGTTTCAAAGATGGACCCACCTCTCAACCTTCCTCCAACACTAGGGATCATACCCAATGCAAGGGCCTTTCAGTTCTAAAAATTCCTCCAATAGGTCCAAAAATCCCTCCAACACCAGTGATCATATCCAATGTAAGAGCCTTTCGGTTCCATGAATCACTCCAATAGGTCCATAAATCCCTCTAACACTAGGGATCATCTCGGCCTTCAAGTTCCATAAATTTCTCCAACACACCTCCCAGCACGGCTTATACACAAACTCAAAAAGTCACTTGGCTACTCCAGCAGCACAGTCCGACTCACCACCCAACAAGTGCCATGGGATTGGCACTCAACTAGGAGGGGAGTAATGTTAACTCTCAAACGAACAAGGTGGAAAATCTAGAAAATTTAAAACAGAAGACAAAGCCAAGGCAAAAGCAAAATTGAGAATGAAGGCACATCAAGAAAAATCGAGAAACATAAAAAGTGTAAAAAAGTCCTAAATCAAGGAGAGGCGCTTAAGAAAAAGCGCAAGTCAATACTTTTGTTAAAAGAGTACAAGGCACACCGTGATTTATTTTAAGAGCATCGGCCTTTGACCTTTGTGCAAATTGTAAATGTAGATGGGCAGTAGGAAGGAAGCTAGAAAGATAGGAGAACAATGGAAAAAAAGGGCCTAGGCTATGACTGACCATGTAAAAAATGGATGACCACCCAAATGAGATTTAGGGCTTTGTAAATAAAGTTCAAAAGATGAATGAGAGCTCATTCTTTGCTGTGTGGCAAAGTGGACTCTTCTTCTTCTCTCCTTCTCTTCTCTTTGCTTGCTTGTGTTTGCTTGAGGGAGGGAGTGTGAGAGTGTAAGGGAGTGAGTGTCTGAGGGTGAGGGATCAAGGAGGTAAAGTTCTCCACCATCTCCTCTCTTTTTCTTCTCTTCTCTTCCCTTCTCTTCTCTTGTCTCACGTGCGGCTATGAAGGATGGAGCTTGGAGGTGGAGGTTTGAGGATGCTTGAGCTTGGATCAAGAATCGTGGAGCTATTGGAGTGCTTGAGAGAGGAAGAAACTCAATCGGGCATCAATGTAAGCTCACTACACTCGTAAGGAGGGATAGCGCATCGGCTATGTGAGAGGTAGCCATTAGTGCTCGCTTGAAACGCTTGAACAATAAGTGGTCCGTGGGTCTTGGCGGTAGAGCTTGTGCTCACCTCTACACTTACAAGAGAATGACTTATTAAAAAACTTATTTTTTTAATTACAGAAGAATGAAGTAAAATATTGTCTTTATTGATACAATATTGACACAAGACAAGACCTCCATACAAGGACTAGACAAGACAAGAACTAGAGATATATGGCTTGAACTAGAACTAGAGCTAGAGAGGACTTACCTCATAGGAACCTCACAACTAGTGTTGGCAAGATTGAAGAGCTCCTAGCCTAAGACCCCTATATACTAGAGGTGAGGAGGTTAAGGAAAATCTTATATAGATGATGGCATCATTGGTGACATAAGCATTATTGATAGAGGTGATCACATAAGCAATATTGATGTAAGCATTGATACAAGCACTATCATGTGGTTTTTTGTCGAGTGGAAGAAAGGAGTGAAAAAGTCAAACTTCATAAGAAGTTCACTTTCCACCTATGGTTTCTCTATATAAGGAATTTATTTTGCAAATAGGGAGATTTAACAAGTGGCTTATATGATTAGTGGAACTATAGTCTTCCTGATGTTACTTGACTCGTTCATGCAGTTCATATTGAAGTTTAGATATCTGTAGTCTTGAGTTGGTTGCAATATGGAGCTTTGTGTAGAGATGCACGTTGAGAGAGAAGAGACAGAAACACAAGATTTGTGGTATTGAAGAGTGTACCTCAATAATTATTTTAGATAGGTATATGCACTATGTACAACCTGGCCCTTACGGGTGGACACAGGCACTGCCCTTTATCCCAACAACCTCCCCTCTAAAGGCAATGTGCCCAAAGGTAGAGGAAAAGAATCAGCTAAGTCTAAGTATGTACAAAGCTGAAGAGACTATACCTATCCCATACCCATCATTTGCCAACAATGGATATGGCAATGGGCAAATCTCTCTACTAGAAGACCTTTTGTGAGAAGGTCTGTACGGTTATTGTCGGTGTTCACCTTGACTAGCTAAATGCTCTTGTTGTCAAGTACCTCTCTGATGAAATGATACTTCACCTGTATATGTTTTGTCTTTGCATAAAAGACAGGGTTCCGTGCTAACATGATAGCACTCTGACTATCACAGTGGAGGACATGAACCTCAATAATCCCAAGCTCAGCAACCAAATGTGACAGCCATAAGGCCTCTTTGCATGCCTCAATGGGTAGCCACATACTCTGCCTCTATAGTAGACAGTGCAACACATTTTTGCAGCCTAGATATCCAAGAGATATATCCCCCTGTGAAGTTAAACACATACCCTATAGTGGACTTCCTGCAGTCCACATGTCCAGCATAGTCTGCATCCGTAAAGCCAATGATAGATATCTTTTGCTTATCAAAGCAGATGCACAAATCCTTCGTGCCCTTGAGGTATCTCATAATACCTTACATGGCTTCCCAATGCTTCTTGCCAGGGTTTTCCATGTACTTAACCACTCCCACTACAAAGGCAATGTCAGGACATGTAGCAACCATAGCATACATCAAACTACCAACTGCTGAAGCATGCGGAATCTTGGCCATCTCACCCTCCCCATCATCAGATGTAGGGTTGTTCTTTGCACTGAGTTTCACATATGGAGGCAATGGAACTTCGATTTTTTCCACCTCTCCATATTAAAGTGGTGTAAAATCTTGGATACATACTCATGCTGAGATATATAGAGTAACCCCTTCGATCTATCTCTGAGTATTCGCATCCCAAGAATGTGATTGACATCACCAAGATCCTTCATGTCAAAGCTGCCATGAAGACTTTGCTTCAATGAATCCAAGGCATGAGTATCCATGCTAGCAATCAACATGTCATCAACATAGAGAACCAAGATAATCAGGCTGCCATTTGCTACCTTCTTGGTGTACAAGAAGTGATCAACTTGACTTCTTTGAAAGCCCTAAGACTACATGAAAGTATCAAACTTATGATACCATTCCCTCGATGCCTGTTTCAGCCCATACAAACTCCTTTTCAGTTTACAGACCATCGCCTCTTTGCCTTTAGTAACAAACCTTCAAACTGCTGCATATATATGTCCTCATGCAAATCACCATGTAAGAATGTAGTCTTTACATTCATCTGTATGAGCTCCATATCTTCAGCTATGCAAGCTCAAAATGGTTCTTAGAGTGGTTATCTTGACTACAAGAGAGAAGATCTTGTCAATTCCATGTTCCTACTTGTATCCCTTTGCAATTAACCGTGCTTTGTACTTTGGCGAAGAACCAGAAGTGACCATTTTGTAAACCCACTTGCATGGAAGATTTTTTTGCCCTTTAGGCAGTTGCACCAAGTCCCAAGTACCATTCTTATCAAGTGATACTATTTTTGACAGCATGGCCTTCGACCACTTCTTATTGGCTGGTCTAGTCATTGCTTCCTTTAAGCATGATAGTTCACCACAATTCGTCAACATGACATAATCTACAGCATACTGCACACTAAGAATAAATCTATTTGGTTGCCTTAAAGGTCCGGTTGACCTATGCAGTGAAGGTTCTGCATTTGATGGCTACCGTTGGGCCTGCAAATCTACATTTGCAGGTTGTTCTCCTCATATATTGTAATTCTGCATGTACATGTTGTTGTCTTGAAATACAAGCCAACGATTCTGCATGTATGTGTTGTTGTCTTGAAATACAAGCCAACGATTCTGCATGTACATGTTGCTATGTTGAAATTCCAGCATGTTGTCCTAATAGTTCAGGATGTCCTAACTGTAAATTTTCATATTGAAACTGTGGTGTATCGTGGGTAGTACCTTGCTGGTCATTTCTAGCATCATATTCTACATTTTGAGAGTCATTTATAGTGGGTATACACTGTTGTCCATTGGGCCCAAATGGATGTCTAAAAGGTACATCCTCCTTGAAGACAACCCTCTTGACTTCCTCAGTTTTCTCGGGTTGGTTATGCATGCAATCTTCACGAAAGATGACATCATTGCTGCGTACTATCTTTCTTTTCTCAAGATCCCAAAGTCTATACCCCATCTCACCCTCATCATCGTATCCCAGGAATTTGCATTTATAGGACTTTGGTTCTAGTTTGCTATGTTCTTCTTTCCATATGTGCACAAAAGCCTCGCAACCAAACACTTGCAAATGAGCATAAGAAGGTGGCTTGCCTGACTACTCTTCCTTAGGAACTCTCCCCCCCAAAGACCAATTCATGACTTGTTAATCAGATGAATGGCTATCATAACAGCCTCTACCCAAAATCCATGGGATAATGCAACACGAGACAACATCGCACGAACCTTATCTTGTATGGTCCGATTCATGTGCTCTGCAACTCTATTTTGGGGTTTATTATGAGGGGCAGTGAGCTCCCTCTTTATCCCCTTGATGTCACAAAATGCTTGAAAGGATTTCGACACATACTCCCTACTTGTCGGAGTGAAGACACTTAAGTGTCTTATCAATCTGGTTCTCAACCAATGCCAAGAATTTTTGAAACCTGTGAAGCACTTTGTCCTTGCTGCTATGAATAAGGTAAACCCATACCTTCCGAGTAGCATCATCGACAAATGTGACAAAGTATTTCTTTCCTCCTAGAGATAACCCTAGCATCTAACATACATCAAAATGTACTAACTCTAAAGGCAAGGATTTCAGTGAAAGAGACTTTTTATGAGATATCTACACATGCTTACCATAAACACGGTGATCACAATGCTCAAAATCAACATAACGAAGACAAGGCAAGTAACCCAAATGAGAAAGTACTTTCATTCTTGTTTGACTTATGTGTCCCAACCTGCCATGCCACAAGGAAACACTTGGCTACTTGGTCATGGCAACAACGTGGTCACGCACGCTAAATACATGGAGAGAATACAAAGTATCACTCTTTGAGCCTATCGCAATAACCCCAGATCCTCTGCAGATCTTTCATTTCCCATCACCAAAGGTGGTATGAAATCCATCGTGATCTAGCTGTCTAGTACTAATCAAGCCCTTCTTGAGCTGAGGTACATGCCTTACATTCTGAAGAGTGAAGACAAATCCATGTTGAAATTGTAGTTGCACATTGCCAATGCTAGCAGTGTCACATACATAATTGTCCCCAAGACAGACAACACCATATCGACCTGCTGTATAGCCTGTAAACCACTCATGTTGAGGGGTGGCATGAAAAGAGGCACCTAAATCCAAAATCCAAGTGTGTATGTCATCATTCGTATCGGCTATCAAAGCATGTGCTCTGAAACATGAAGAGACAAAGAGTACATCATACCCACTCTCGCTCTCATGGCTAACTACATTCACCTCTTCGATCTTTACATTGCTCTTCTTAGCAAGTTGACTCTCTTTCTTCTCTTCCTTGCTGTCATCCATCTTCTTGCCCTTCCATTTGTCTTTCTTCTATTTATAGCGGTCATGTTTGAAGTGACCCTTCTTGCCACAGTGATGGCATTCAACATCCTTATTACGTGATTTACTGCGTCCCTTGCTATCAGATTTGCCTTTTTGCTCTGATTTGCCTCTAGAATCCAAAGCACTCAAAGACTTACTGGATGCATCATTCTACTGATTCATTTCTTCCATGAGTAGAGCACTCTCGACATCAACATATAAAAGCATAGCATTAGAATTGCTCATAGCAGTCCTGAAGGTATGTCACCTCTTTGGCAAAGTGCAAAGCAAGAACGTAGCATTGAGCTCATCATCAATATTGAACTTCAAAGCAATAAGTTGGGTGAAAGTGGAGTTAAACTCACTGAGGTGAGTAGACATTGCAGTACCCTCTTTCATATGCAAATCCATGAGTTTCTTCAGCCAGTAGACTTTGCTTGCAGCACTCTTCTAGGCATACAATTCTTCCAGTCACTTCCAAATGTTATAAGCAGAATCCAACCCTTCAATGTTAAACATCAAGGCATTAGAAATCGATAGCTTAAAGGTCGATTGTGCAAACTCATTCAACTCATCCCAGTCCTCATGCTCTACATCAGCTAGTTTTGTTTCCTTTACTTTAATCGGCTTTGCTTGTTTCTTCTACAACAAGATACTATAGCACTGCTTTTGCCAAACTACAAAGTTGTGTGCTCCTTCAAGCTTCTTGATATTCATAAGATGATTGTCATCACTGCTGCTAGCCATGATTCACAACCAAATAATTGTATGATAGTAAATGATAGCTAATACCAAGCAATGGAACCTCCAAAATCCACTCAGTAGTATGTGAGGAATATTCCCAAGTATGTAGCAGCAAGAACATACATCAGTTCATTGCCCAAAATGCCTCAAAAGCATTCAATGACAGTAAACGTACCAATTTTTTGACAAAAATAGAGTGCAGTCTTGAAATTCCTGACAATACAAGTGGATGTCCTACAATTCAGGAGTGCAGTGTTGAAATTCCTGACAATACAGGTGGTTGTCCTACAATTTAGGAGTGCAGTCCTAACAATCAGGAAAAATTTGTCCTGAAAATTCGGAACTGAAATAACCTCTCAGAATGATTGAGACTAAGCTCTAATCATCGTGCAAAGCTACTCAAAACATCAACATAATGTTCTAGCATAGAAACATATCAAATTTCCTGATAGTGAGGTATGTTGTCTTGAATATGTAGGAAATTGTCCTGAATGTACATCGCTAGACATGTAGGTAAAGCTGATCCAGAAATGAACTTTAATCATTGCTCAAATGCATCAAAACCAAGCATGCAACATCGACCATAAGCATGAATACATGGTTTAGAATGCCCGAGACTAAGTCTAGAAGCAAGACATAATGCATATAAATCAAAATGTCATTCAGTGCCCTGTTATTCCAACAACCAAATCTTTGTCAAAAGCAAGGAAAATGATGACTCTAATCACCCCAAAATGATCTCTAATCATGGACATAACATCTCCAAGTCACGTAGTACCAAATGGGCATCAGATAGTCATCACATAAGTGAATCATAAACATTATTCACTCAAGAAATAGTTGTTGCCCTGTTTCCAATCACGAATATGTCTGCAAAATGAGCCAAATCCTTGCCAAGATTAGCTCAAAATGGCAGCAAGACAATGTCACATGGTTCCCAAAGCATCCAACATCAATATACATCCAAATAGCTATTATATGAGCATCAATCTTAAGAGATTAGGTAATGTCTTATTTATTACAAATCTGAATACTGTGTATTTCAGACCTGAAGCTAAATGTATATCAACCCCAAGTGTAATACTACACTTCAATGCTCAATACTAAGCATTAGATGCAAAGTTTGGAGCACAACCATGATGCCAAATGAAGACGAGCAACTGCTATAGGTCCTGAGCATGCTGAAAACCATATTTGCATACCCACGATGATGCCTTTAGCCTTGAAGAGATTGGAATGCTAGTCCAAGTGTTGGAGATAATGGGGAGGGTCCCAAGCGGCCAATGATGGCAGCCAACAAGCTCAAATGAAGAGGAAAGCTTCAAATCTTGCTGCCATGCCTACTGACTCTTCACAGTGAACTCTTCTTCAACTTCAAGCTCTTGCACTTGAAGAAATGCCAAGCTCTGATACCACTTTGGCAATAGAGCTTATGTGTAGAGATGCAAGTTAAGAGAGAGAAGAGTCATAGACACAAGATTTGTGGTACTAAAGAGAGTACCTCAATAATGATTTTAGATAGGTACATGTACTATGTACAACCTGGCTCTTATGAGCCAACACGGGCACTGCCCTTTATCCCAACATTTAGGACACTTTACACAGGAGAAGGAAGAGAGTTTTTTCATAGACTTTAACGTATGAATTTTGGGGGGGATGAGGAAAGGTTTTATGTTGAAATTTTATGTGCTGTCTAAGGGGAAATATCAAGGTGAACGGTTGAAATCTGTCCACAAGGCACCAAGAATTGCCCATGAATTCCATAAAAAAACATGAAGGCTATATTGTAGATCTCCATTGAGCTGCCCATCATAGGTTCTTAACACATAAAGGTGTGAAATCAACTTATTTCTTGTGACAAGTGTGAAGAAACAAGGCTATAGCTTTAGTCCTCGAAGCTCAGTCTTCAACTTGATTTGTAAGGTCCTCACATGCAAGCATAATATATCTCATATGCCATAGTTCCATAGGCATTGTCACTAGATCTACAACATATTTCAAATGCATTAAGAGAGGATCTATAGGATGCAAACCATCTATGTGTCTCATAGAAGAATACATTTGACATGTGTTGCAAGTCTCTACAAACTCTGAAACATCCCTATACATGGCTTTCCACCAGTGTCTCTCTTTGGTCTTCTCAAAGATAGCCCATACTCCTCTATGACTAGCTCATAAGCTCTCATGAGACTCTCACATAATCTATAGTTGAGTATCCCTATCACACACCATCCATAGTGGGATATCTCTTTTTGCTTCAACCTTTTCCAAAGAAAACCATTCTTTAAAAAGTAACCATATGCATTTCTCCTGATTTTCTTGAATTCTTCATTTGTCCATCCATCCCTTCTTGTCAAGGTACTCAAGTACTATCTACTTTGTCCCATTCTCAATTGTATAGCTGCTTTGAAAAAGTTTTTACTGAAGAAACATGACAATCCTAAACAAGTATAGTAGATGCAATTTCAACCTCATCATCATCAACCAAATCAAATCCTCTTTATCTTCATACCTTACTCTAGACAATATATATGCCACTTGGTTATCCTTTTCTACAATATGTCAAAATTTGAGATTCAAAGATTTTATGTAAGCAATCCATTGTAACCTAAAAATATTAGGAGTAGAATAACTTAAAATCATCCCAAGAAGAGGTAAACAATTAGTCTCCATAATCATTTGGTGCTTTGATAAAGTATTCCTTGTTGCATTTCAGAGTTGTACAACTTTCCATAATTTTCTCTTAATCTGTGGATACCTTCTCTATCTCATTTAGCACTTTACCCTCAAATTTGACTGAATACAAGTTTCCCTCATCCATCATCTTGTCCAATAGCCCAATCAATGCCTATAGGGCTTGTATCCATATCGACAATAATGGCATCTTCCTCCTGTGCAATCAGCTTTCCTCAAAGTAGATATAGTCTTCAACAATTTCTTCAACTTTCTCATTGCCTTCATGTGCATCCTATCCCATTGAAAATTTTTCCTTTTTCTTAGTAATTGTGATATAGAACATTTGAGGTATCTGAATAGTATAAAACACACATACTCCCAAGAACATCATCACCTCTGATACTGAAGAGCAAGTCTCCTCCATTCAGTCAATAGTATCCACTTTTGCTAGTGATGGCCTTCTACCATTTCATTCACCCTAAACATTGAATTTTGACTTGAAAGAGTAAGACTTCACCTCTTCTAGTCTAACCAAGGTCTTTTCATAGTCAACAATATGGCAGTAAATCTTCTACATCCTTTTTCATTCAATTTCTCATCTTTGTCATTTTTTGCACACCCTTTTATTGGCACAATGTCCAAAAAAGGCATAGTTAGATGAGATATGTAATCCCTCATCAATACTTTATTCATTACATTCAACACGTGAGCAATAAAATTAGTTGCCCCTTGTGGTACAATGCACATGCACACTAATCCCAATGGTGTCTTCATGGTAGAAATATCCCTACTTTCAATTGCTAATTGGGACTAATTATATCTAGAGTATAAGTCTCCCAATGAGCACATTGCTCTCCTAGAAAAAGCCTCTACAAATTAAACAACAATGAGGCCTCATTCTTGATGGTCATTTTATTAACCCATTACATATCTTGAATAAATTTCAAACTCCCATTTTTCTTGGACACTTTGAACCACTTGTTCAAGTAAGGAGTTGAGGAAGTCTCCAAAATCCCCATCTTGATCTTGTCATTCAAGAGATCAATCAGCTTATAGAAATGAGCCTTTGGCACAAGAATTTACAAGATCCATGGGACATGTGAAATAGTAAAAATGAGCATAGGTGCACCAATCCTTTGATCCACAATGCAATCAATCTCATGTGCCTAAAACACAAAAGCCCTGCCATGATTAAGGAACATCTTCTCAAAACATTGCTTCTTTGCAAGTAAAAGAAACTCAACACATCTAATTTTTAGCTCTTTGAGAGAATTTGCAATAGACATGTGACCAATCTTCTATGGATCCCTCAAATTTGGCTAACGAGAAGTCAACTTAACCATCTCTTTGTTGATTGTCTAGAGGCAATGGCAATGCAACTAGTTTTATTTTTTCATCCAACAATCTTATTCTTTGTATTGATCTTAGCTTTAACCCTATCATATGAGCATAGACTTTCATGTATTATAGAATCTACTATCACTTGATACATGTCCAACAAACATTCATGTATCATGCTATCTTTAAATTTTTTGTTCAAATTTAGATTTTATTATTGGACTTTCCACAATGTTTGCACACCACGACATGATTTGAATGATACTAGATAGATACAGTAAACAAGCTTATTTTCTTCCTTGTTGTAAAAAGACTTTGTTGCTTTCTAAGCTGCTAAACTTTTCATTAACATATCTTTCCTTGTCACAAGTTTCCTAATATCATACTTTCTAATTATGATGGTAAAAAATGTAATCATTTTTGGGTGTAGCATTGTTTAAAAATCTAGATTCTAAGATGGACTTTACCTCAACTTTGCACCTTAAAAGTAATGGCTAGACTGAAGCAACAATACTACTATCCTTGACCTTCTTAGATCCTACACCATTGATAGACCATATGGTAAGAATGCATTGTATATCAATGCATTAAACATCATCATTGTAAATATTATGGATTACTCGTCCCGTTTTTGTAGCTAATGGATGATGGGAACAAATTCGTATGGATTTTATTACTAGTCTTCCCACATCATCTGCACACCATGTCATGATTTGGACTATAATGGATAAATTCAATAAACAAGCTTTAAAATAAAAAATAAAAAGATTTTTTAAACATCATAAGCTGCTAAGCTTTTCATTAACACTATCTTTTCTCATCACAAGTTTCTAAAGGTCATACTTTCTAATCATGATGGCCAGTATTATAATCATTTTTTTAGTAGCATTGTTTAAAAATTTAGATTCTAAGATGGACCTTACCTTTAGCTTTCCATCCTGAAAGCAATGGCCATATTGAAGCAACTAATAGTACTATCCTTGACCTTCTTAGATCCTACACCATCGATAGACCAAATAACTAGGATCAACACTTGTCTCTAGTTTGCTTATAATAATATCCCACATTATGCTACATGTAGAACACCTTTTGACGTTGTTTATGCATTGTATATCAACACATTAAATGTCATCATAGTAAATCTTGTGGATTGTTCATGCCTTTATCAATGTGTTAAACACCATTGTAGAGGCGAGCACAAGCTCAACCGCCAAGATCCATGGACCACTTATTGTTCAAACATTCCAAGCTGAGCACTAATGGATACCGCTCATATGGCCGACACGCTATCCATCTCTACGAGTGTAGTGAGCTTACCTCCATGCCCAATCGAGTTGCCTCCTCTCCCGAGCGCTTTGGTAGCTCCATGATCCAAGTGCAAGCTTCAAGCGAGCTCCATCCTCAAGCTCCACACTCCAAGCTCCATTGCCGCAAGCAAGACAAGAGAAGAGAAGAAGAGAGGAGAAGATGGAGAGCTTCTCCACCGCCGGTCCCTCACCCTCACACGCTCACTCCCTCACACTCTCACACTCCCTTTCTTAAGCACAAGCTCAAGCGAGCAAGCAAGAAGAAGAAGAAGAAGAGAGCTACTTTTGGCCACACACAAGAATGAGCTTCTCTTTCACTTTTCAACTTTATATACAAAACCCTAAATCCATTTTGGGTGGTCATCCCTTTATCCCCTTTTTTACATGGCCGGTCGTGGCCTACTAGGCTCTTTTTCCCATTGTCCTCCTATCTTCCTTGCCTCCTTTCCACTGCCTATCGACCTTTACAATTTGCATGGGTGAGAGCCTAGGGTGAGAGCCCGGCACTCTTAAAATAAATCCTGTTGCGCCTTTTGCTCTTTTACAAAAGTATTGACTTGTGCTTTTTCTTGTGCGTCTTTTTCCTTGATTTGGGACTATTTTGCACTTCTTGTGTTTCCAGATTCTTCTTTGGTGTGCCTTCATCTTCCATTTCACTTTTGCCTTAGCCTTGTCTTCTTCTTTAGATTTTTTGGATTTTCCACCCAGTTCGTTTGAGGGTTAACAACCATCATGGTGGTAAATGTTATTGATTGATCATGCCTTTATCTGTATGTAATGGATGATGGTAACAAATTTCTATGTATTTTATTACTGATCTTCCCACAACGTCCACACACGACATGATTTGCACTATAATGGATAGATTCAGTAAGCAACCTTATTTTATTCCCTATAGAAGAACTTTGTCTAGTCCATAAGCTATTAAACTTTTCATTAACACTATCTTTCCTCATTATGAGTTTCGTAAGGTCATACTTTTTAAGAGGTACTTTACCTCAACTTATCACTCTGAAAGCAATGGGTAGACTAAAGCCACTAATATCATTATCCTTACTCTTCTTACATCTTACACCATCAATCAACCAAATAACTAGAATCCACTTGTCTATCCTCTAGTTTGCCTATAATAACACCCCACATTATGCTACAAGTAGAGCACCTTTTGAAGTTATTTATGATAAGAAACTAGTTATCCCCACTATGACCACCATAGTTATTGATATTCTAGCTACTCATACTCTAGCTAGGGATCATAGAGAAATTCTAGAAGAAGTGACTAAAAAGATTAAGCAATAATAATTAACATATGCGATTCAAGTAAAAAAGAAATGTAAAGCTATTAAATTTAAAGAAAGTGATTTAGTGTAGTTGAGAATTGGAAAGAGGAGGTTAAATCCATTGAAAAGCATCCAAAATTTAAATTAGCTCTAACTTATTATGGTCCATTACATATTATTCATAAGAATAACGAGAATACATTTAGATGGACATTTCTCTTCTTTTGAAAATTCATAATTATTTTCATATTAGCTTGTTAAAACCTTTTAAGGGAATACCTCCAATTACTCCTATTGTAGATGACCCTCCACTATTAGAAGAATATACATAAATTTTAATTCTTAAAGTAATGCTTGACCATGACTTCACCACAACTAAAATAAAAAATCGATATTAGAGGTCTCTAATGAAGTATGGAAATCATTTTGTGAAAGAGTCGTAGTGAATTCAAAAGCCAGTGTTAACTCTAACTTCTGACTATCTAATAAATGTCTATGACTCACAATGACAATAATGGCACATGGGCATAGATTTGTGACATGACACAGTTTCATCTAAAATCCGTGGAACCTTATTTTTATAAGAAAGTGTTTATTTGTCACATAAGGCATCACTAGCACGTGGTTGGCCATCCTTATAGTTTTCTTTGTTTTATTAACTAGAGATAATTAATCCCCAAGAAATATTATGAAATTATAATCATCATGGTACTTTACCAAAATTCACTATAGTGAAAATAATATTGTTTTTATTTTATTTAATTTTTATTTTATCTATTTATCACATGACTTCATAACTTATTACTCGAGTGCATACGTATAACACTCATTACATTATATCTAGGACATAGACAAAAGGATACTAATGTGTGTTGTGTTGTGGTGAGCAGATTATTAGATAGAGATACATCAAAAATATATTTTAAAAATCACATTTTAATGTGTAAAAATTGTATGTTTCATAGTGTGAAAATATTATTAAAAATCTTATGCTACATAACATGAAAATAATATATTTTTGTAAGTGCTCGGAAGCATAAGGACTGTATACGTAAAAAGTTTAGAAATGCCAAAATATTATTTTTGGATGCAAAGCTATTAGAATATATTAAATTTATTTTGCCAAAAGTAAGTCGTGTCAAAAAAGAAAAAGCAAGAACATAAAAATATGCCTTCACTGTATTTTGAGTACAAAAGCCTAATACAATTTGTAAATACATGCATAGGGGAGGTGCTCAACCATGCATGGGGGGAGATTATACCCAATGTTCTTCTGTCGTGCAAGCTTTCTCAATTTTTTCTCTTATTATTTTCTTTCAATATTTGGCTATTGTATGAGGTAGACTAGCAACATGTTGTCTAGTAATAACATATACCTTATGTGTTATTCTCTTGTTATAGAACTATTGAATTGATGTAATATGTTGTATATGTTTGGATATACATATTGAAATTGGATTATCTTGTGGGTAGGAAGAGTTTGTATGATTTGTGCAATTTGTATTTTCATGATGTAGGATATGAAGGGAGTGAGAACGGGAGTGGAAGCACGCAAGCAAAAGCACATGAGTGGAAGCAAGAGCTATGGTGGAGAGAGAGAGAGAGAGAGAGAGAGAGAGAGAGAGAGAGAGAGAGAGAAGATATTAGAACTCCAAGAGTCACAATGTGTGGCCGAAAATCACTTATTCAAATGTCAGTGAAAGAATGAACAATGAAGTGATAGTGATAGGTGTTGTGTGGGTACTGTTAGTCTAGTAATGCAGGGGCAGCTAGGCACAAGCACCTTTATCCCCAACAACCTCCCACTTAAAGGTGAATGTGTCCCTAGTGAGGAAAGAATGAGAAAAAAGTAACAAAGTATAAATGTACATAAGTACAATAGGATGAGGAAAGACACCATCTTATCCAAAGCCCAATCATAAACTTGCTAAGGAAGGCAAAACACTCCGTTGAGAGACTTTTCGTGAGCAGATCTATAGGATTTTGGTTAGTTAAGATCTTGACAAGGTCAACATACTTATCGTCAATGACCTCTCTAATGAAGTGGTGATGTATCTCAATGTGTTTCGTCTTCGCATATGGAAGACTAGATTTTTGGCTAACTGAATAACACTCATAGAATCCAAATGCACTATAGGGACCACATCAAGCATACTAAGGTCTGCCACTAGATGGCCTAACAAGAGAGTCTCCTTGCAAGTATTAGTGGTGGCTGCAACATACTCGCCGCCCCCCCCCCCTCCCCCCCGGTAGTAGAGATGGCCATGTATTTTTACACCTTGGACATCCAAGAAATAATACCATCAACAAAGGTGAAGACATAGCTATGTCAAGATTGTGGAAGAGAAGGAAGGAGTCTCACTTGAAGCTTTCTTGCTTGCACAATGGGGGAATACACACAAGGGTGGAGGCTAAAAACAGTTTTCCTCTTCTTAGTTGTGTAAGCCAAAAGAACTCAAGTACAAAGAAATAGAAGAACCCTATATATAGGTCTCAAACCAAACTCAACTAACTAAGGTGGCATACTAACTGAGCCACGAACTAGAGTAGATAAGGATAGCTATCATGTAGCTATTATTCATGGGCGGTGTACCAACCGCGTCTGCAACAACTGACAAGTCGGTGACATAAATACACAACGGTCACCCTGGCGTATCACGAGTGGAGCTCGATATCTCAACACTCCCCCTCGAGCTCAATCCCAATTCCTGCACACCAAGCAGGTCTCTGAACTTGCGCAGCTTCTCTGCGCCCAATGCCTTCGTGAATATGTTAGCTACCTGATCCTCTGTGCTGACATAAACTAGATCAATAAGACCTAGTAAAACCCTCTCTCGCACATAGTGATAATGCACCTCAATGTGCTTTGTTCTAGCATGATAGACTGGGTTATTTGCCAAGTGCATACTACTCATGTTGTCACAATAAATGACAACTGGCCCATCTGTAGACTGATGCATATCATAAAGTAGCTTATGCAACCAAGCTACCTCACATGCAGCCATTGCTGCACCCCTGTACTCAGCCTCTGTGCTCGACAAGGCAACTGTAGGCTGTTTCTTGCTGCTCCAAGTGACTGCAGCACTCCCAAAAGAGAACACATATCCACTAGTAGATCGTCTATCAGAAATACTACCAACCCAATCAGCATCAGTGTATCCATGCAACTGTATCTGAACCCCAGTCTCATAAAATAGTCCATACTGCAATGTGGACTTCACATACCTGAGTATGCGTCTAGCCGCATCCAAATGTGGTTTCCTTGGAGCCTGCATAAACTGACTTACTAATCCAATAGCATAGCTCAAATCTGGCATGGTAATAGTCATATAAATCAAACTTCCTACTATGCGTCTGTACATAGTAGGGTCTTCTAGAAGCTCACCTACATCTGTGCTCAGCTTCACATTCTGCTCCAAAGGAACTGAAATAGGCTTATAGCCTGTCATCCCATATTTAGACAATATGTCCAATCCATACTACCTCTATAAGAGCTGTATCCCACTTGGTGATCTAATCACCTCAATGCCCAAGAAATAACGCAGCTCTCCCAAATTCTTCATCTCAAACTTCTGCTTCAATAGCATTTTCACATGAAGGATATCTTCATCACTGTCACCTGTCATAATCAAATCATCAACATAAATGACAAGTAGCATAATACATTTCTCTGTTTTTCTCACATAAAGTGAGAAATTTGCCTTGGAAATCTGAAAGTCAATAGTGACAAGATACTGTCCTATCTTGTCAGACCATGCTCTAGGTGCTTGCTTCAAGCCATACAAGGCTTTCTTCAACCTGCAAACAAACTCAGGATGAGCAGCATACACATAACCTAGTGGCTGCTCCATATAGACCTCTTCTTGCAAATCACCATGCAAGAAGGCATTCTTTACATCCATCTGATGTAAAGATCATCCCTTTGATGCAGCCATAGCAATGACTGCTCTTACGGTTGCCATCCTTGCAACCGGACTGAATGTTTCTTCCTAGTCAATGCCATATGTTTGTGCATACCCCTTGACTACTAATCTTGCCTTGTTGTTCACAGAACCATCTGCATTGTGCTTCACCTTATAAACCCACTTACAGCCAATTGCATTTTTACCTTTAGGCAAAGGTACCAATTCCCATGTAGCATTTGCTTCCAAGGCATCCATTTCTTCATCCATGGCTTTCTCCCATTTTTCTTTTCCCATGGCTTGCTCAAAAGAAGTGGGTTCTGGTTCCTGTATCACTTTGACCATATATGCATAGTGAATGGCTGTAAATCCATCATATTTCAGCCTATCCACAGGATACCTAGCTCTCGTAGACCTGCGCAAAGCAGGTTCACTCCCAGGTGCTCTCAAAACATCCCTGGTCTTCCTTACTCCAGGTGTAACAATAGAAGGAATACCCAACTCATCATCAATGCTCTGTTCTGAGCCACTGGATTCACCATCCACATAAGAGTGACCTGCATTCACATCAAACATGGGATGATCAACCTTCTCTTTTCCTTTTCGTGATACCTGCATACCACTATCTGCATTACTTTGAGAAGATTCTCCTGATCTCAATCTGCCTATCCATGGCGAAGAATTTGAACCACTGCTAGAGGACGCTCCAGGTCCACTAATATTTTGTGACTGCTGCTGTGAATTCTGTGCCGCATTACCATTTTGTGCATCTACATCATCAATCACATTTACTGGTTTATACCAGCTACTCATCTCATCAAAAACAACATCTCTGCTGACTTTAAACTTACGAGTAGAAGGGTTATAGCATCTATACCCTTTTTGCTGCAGAGAGTAACCAATAAAGATGCACTTCTCAGTTTTGGATCCAACTTGGATCTCAACTCATCTGGCACATGTACATAGGCAATGCAACCAAAAAATTTCAAATGAGAAATATCTAGTTTCCTACCAGTATACCTCTCCTCTAGAGTCATTCCATGTATTGTTGTAGTGGGAGTCCTGTTCATTATGTAGACTGCTGTAGCAACTGCTTCAGCCCAATAAAAATCTGACAAGTCTTTTTCATTGAGCATGGCACGAGATACCTCTCCAATATGCATGTTTTTCCTTTCTGCAATTCCATTTTGTTGTGGGGTATGACTGCATGAATATTGCTGCTTTATGCCATGCTCCTGCAGGAACCTTGCAAACTCATTTGAGAGGTACTCTCCCCCTCCATCTGACCTTAGGCATTTTATTTGCAGGCTTGTTTCTTTTTCAACCATAGCTTTAAGGGTTTTGAAATGCCCAAAAACTTCACTTTTCTTTTTCATAAAATACACCCAAACTTTTCTGCTATAGTCATCAATAAAAGTGACAAAATAATGACAGCCTCCAAGAGATGCAGCTTTAGTAGTCCACACATCAGAGTGGATTAATTCCAATGGCTTCTCACTCTCTTGAACATGTCTAGGAAATGGTTTCCTTGCGTGCTTTCCAAACTGACAGGCTTCACATACCTTATGCATTTTTGCAACCTTGAATTTAGGCAATCCTGCAACAATATTTTGGGCCTGCATTGATTTAAGTCGATGTACATTAACATGACCAATGCGTTTATGCTAGATATCAATATCTGCAACTACACCGGTCCCATGTGCAAACATTGCTGCACTCAATTCAGACATGTTTGCATCCAATGTAAACATTCTACCCTTCTTCTTTCCTTTTGCTATCAAGCGACCTTTATTTTTCATATCCTCAATAAAGCATCCATGAGGATTAAATCTGACCTGCAAGCCCTGCTCAACCATTTGACCAACAGAAACCAGATTCTTGGTGATATTCGGGACATGAAATACATCGGACATGTATTTCTTTTTCCCATCCTGCATAGACAAAGGATTTTTTCCAATCTGCACAATAGAATGTGCAGTATCATCACCAGTCTCCACAAATCCTGGTTTTTCCATTTTTCTTGTATCCTCCATCCATTCTGCATAACCTGTCATGTGGTTTGATGCACCTGAGTCAACATACCATACATCATTGCTTTCTTCTGCACTTGTCACAGAATTATTCATGTGTTGCACCATAAACAAGTGCTCATTTCTGTCATCACCCTGTCTAATAGAAGATGCATAATTCCCTTGTTGCAGTTTTCCATTCATGATGTCATTCTGCTTTTTATAGCAGTCTTTAGCCATATGACCCATTTTACCATAGTAGTAGTATTCAACATTACTGTTTGCATTTTGGCCTCTTTGCCATCCACCACGACTTCTTTGGCTCCCCCTGCCTCTAGAGTTACCACGTCCTCCTCCATAGGACTGGTTTTCTTGAGTTTGCTGCATATTCTGATTTCTACCACGGCCTCCATATCGGCCTCCTCTACCTCTGCCTCTACCTCTTCCAGCATTTGAGTAGAAGACAGCTTCTTTTGAAGTTCCTCCTGAAGAAGATGCACCACCATTTCTCTGCTCCTCAGAAATTAGAAGAGCAATCAACTCCTCAAAATCGGGAAATCTTTCACGGACGGAAATGGATGTTCGGAACTGTGCATAATCCTTTCCTAGACCATTCAAGGTCACAGAAACTAAATTATCATCTTCCACTGGCGACCCAATGGAAGCAAGTGCATCTGCAATCTTCTTCACCTTCATGTGGTAGTCATTGATGCTCATATTTTCTCTTTGCACATTATGCAACTCTTTCTTGAGCTGCATTTTTCTGGCTTGCGTATTTGTGCTATACATTTTTGACAAAGTATCCCATGCCTTCTTTGGCGTACTTGCATCTTGAATATGCACAATCATAGAGTCTGAAATGCTAATAGACAGCCAGTACATAACTTTCCTGGCTCTCTCATGCCATGCTTTAAATGCCTGCATTTGCTGTTGATTGGGAACATCAGGAAGAACTGGTTCTTCTTCATTTCCTGCAACAAATTCCCAATATCCTTTTCCCATAAGGAAATTCGTCATTCTAAACTTCCATGCCTGGAAAGTTGTTCTTGTCAAGCTTTTCAGTTACAATCTGTGAAAGAGAATCAGACGCCATTACAGAACACTACAAAAAATTATTTCACTGCAAAAAACTCAACTTCACCCTCACAAGGGCAAATCTGCAAAACTGGCGAAAGTGGTATTTGACCACACAGTCACTTCCTAGTGACGATTTTGCATAAACAGGAACCAAGGATGATTCTGAAACTCCCAATGTCTCTGCGCACAAGCATACGATGGAATTTCTACAGTAACTTTTCACCGACCTGTAGAACAGTGGTCGCACAGCATAAAATATGGTATTTTCCTGAGTGTGTGCAGAAAACTTCCACCTCCAAAACAGGGCCCGAAATGGCCTCAAATCAAAAAAACAGGGTCGCCAATGGCTAAAGCCCTTTCCCGCAGCATATACTGCCCTCTTGCTTCACCGCGAAGGGCGTCTCAACCTGAGACAGTGCACTCTTGCAATTTCCAGCTGTGCTACCTACAGAGATCTGCTCCCAAAACAGAAAATGAAAGCAACACTGCTCCTCTTACCAGAACACCGCGAGCTTGGCTTGCTTTCTTGAGCTCCTTACCATGAACAAGGCTCTGATACCATGTCAAGATTGTGGGAGAGAAGGAAGGAGTCTCACTTGAAGCTTTCTTGCTTGCACAATGGGGGAATACACACAAGGGTGGAGGCTGAAAATAGTTTTCCTCTTCTTAGTTGTGTAAGCCAAAAGAACTCAAGTACAAAGAAATAGAAGAACCCTATATATGGGTCTCAAACCAAACTCAACTAACTAAGGTGGCATACTAACTGAGTCACGAACTAGAGTAGATAGATAGCTATCATGTAGCTATTATTCATGGGCGGTGTACCAACCGCGTCTGCAACTGACAAGTCGGTGACATAAATACACAACGGTCACCCTGGCGTATCACGAGTGAAGCTCGATATCTCAACAAGCTAGAGGTGGACTTTCTACTATCTGCATATCTTGCATAATCAAAGTTAGTGTACCCCATGACTCATGTATCTTGGCCACCATAACATATGCATATAGTTGTGCTCTTCGAGTACCTCAAGATACCCTTGATGGTATCCCAATGTTGTCTGCTAACTGTAGCCATATAGTGTGCCACAAATTCCATTGCAAATGCTATGTTAGGATGAGTGGCTATCATGGCTTACATCAAACTTCCCACTGCTATAAGGGATATTAGCCATCTCGGCCTTTTGCTCATCAGATTGTGGACAATCGGCCTGACTAACCTTCACATGAGAAGGTAGAGGATAGCTAGTAGGCTTACCATCCTACATATGAATTCACTCAAGGAATTTCTAGATATACTCCCTCTATGACAGATAAAGAAGCCCCTTACAGCTATTGCATGTGATGTGCATTCCAAATATGCAAGGCCTGTCCCATGTCCTTCATCTCAAATCTCTTCTTGGGCTACATTTTCAAGGCATCCAGCTCATCCATGAGTGCTCCTAACAATAAGCATATCATCCACATAGAGTACCAAAATCATTAAACTTCCATCGCGAGTCTTCTTTGTGTATAAACATGGATCCATAGCACTACAACTATATCCTTGTGAATGTATAAAAGCATCAAACTACTTGTATCATTCCCTAGATGCCAGCTTAAGGCCATAAAGGCTCTTTTTCAACTTATACACTAGGTGTTCCTTGCCTTTTTCTTCAAATCCTTTAGGCTATTGTATATAAATTTCATGATGCAAGTTCCCATGGAGAAAAGCCATCTTGACAACCATTTAATAAAGATTAGATCTAGTTGAGCAACCAATGCTGGTACCAAGTGTAGGATCATCATTTTGACCACATGAGAAAATACTTTATTGAAGTCAACACGATGTTTGTACTTGAAACCCTTAGCTACCAATCTAGCCTTATAAATGGGCTTGGGGCATCTAAAGTCACTTTTCAACTTGTATACCACTTGCATGGAATGCCTTCTTGCCACTAGGAAAAGCAACCAAATCCCACATTATGGTTAGTTTGTAAGGAGTCAAACTCCGATTGCATAGCCCTATCCCATGAGTGACTATCATCTATGTGATAGCCTCATCATAAGAGAGAGGCTCATTTGCATATGTCACCATAACATAATCCATGGAGGGCATAAAGTGCTCAGTGATGTCTAGCTCTAGTAGAGCATCTCAAAATAAGCTAATCCTAGGCCACTCGAGTATCAATGTGGTGGGTTGTATGGCTAGTTGGATAAGAGTAGGAGGCTCTTCCTGAAACATCTAGGCGTCATCCCAAAGACAAATGCCAGATTAGCCCACTAGGCATCCACTGCATACATATAGCATATAGAGAGAATAAGCATGAAGTAAGTATCCTATAGTCTCAATGAAATGAGCTCAAGCTCAACTACAATCCAAAGTGCAATATATAACATCCAATGTCAAGCAAGCAACTTAATACATAAAGCCAAGTAGCTCCCACTAAAGCAAAAGTCAAATGCCAACTAAGCAACAAGCTTAACACATCAAGTGAATAGCATCCAGAAATCCAAGATACATGTAGCATAAGTCGGAAGCATCAATCCTAATAAACAACTTCAATCTTGTAAATGTAGCACCCAATAGCATCCAATGGAATGAATGATTGCCAATGTCAAGGCATCCAAGCTCCAGTCTCAACTTAAGAGCATGTCAAGAGCATAACCAAGTATATGACATCAATGTATCCAATAGCTATCCTCAATGGAATCAAGTAACAATAGGCATAAGCTTTCCCAAATAGATGAAATTCAGCCCTATTATTATAGCAAGGAAATCTCTGAGATAACAAAGCCAAAATTGTGCTCAAATCAGCTCAATAGTATATTATAACATTGACGTAGCATCTCTAATGATTTGCTATCAAATAAACATCCTGAGAAGCACAAATGACCTCAAGACAAGGAGTCAAGGTTTGTCCCTATGTGTATCCCACAGTATACAGTCAATGTCAGAGATCTTTCAGCTCAATAAGAGTATCCAAACCCACAATGCCAATGATAGAAGGGTGCCAACAATGCCCAATGATTATTGAAGTGTCCTAGCAAGCAATGGGCTGCCATATGTACTCTCCAAGAACAGCTTGAAGATTAGGTGCAAATCACACCGGTTGCTATCTTGTTGCTACTGCCTGTGGTATTGCCTACAATAGGGCCCCAAAAAAATGCTCAACGTGGCCAAGGGAAGGCTTGGAGCAAAGCATCAACAAGCCTTTGTTGATCATTGGGAAGGAGAAGAGCACCGACTCATACCTCTCCAAGCCTAGCCATGGCTACCATGAAACCTGTGAATTGTAGATATTCTCCACAAGTTGTCCGGATGAGCTCCCCAATGTTGATGCAATGTCTTTGATACTAGTTGATGGGAGTGAGCCCAAAGTGGAAGAATGCAAGCGAAAGCAACAGCTATGGTGGAAGGAGTAAGAGAGAGAGAGAGAGAGAGAGAGAGAGAGAGAGAGAGAGAGATACAAGATGTGGAAACTCCAACAATCACAATGTGTGACGACCGGCGTTCCCTTATAGAGAGAGAGAGAGAGAGATACAAGATGTGGAAACTCCAACAATCACAATGTGTGACGACCGGCGTTCCCTTATTCAAATGTCACTGAAATAATAAAAAATGAAGTGACAATGATGGGTGTTGTGCGGGTATTGTCAGTGTAGTAATACACAGGAGATTAGGCATAGGCACCTTTACCCCCAACAGGATAGGCCATCTATAATGAAATCTATGCTCTTTCCTTATATTCTAGTGTTAAATGTGTGTTCTTGGAGGGCCAAAATCCATATGAATCATCTCCTAGGGCATTGAGTTTTTTGCAAATGAAAGAGGTGAGTGACTTTTGGAAATTTTTGCACATAGGGATGTAGCTTAAGGAGAGGCCGCACTATTACCGATAGCTCTTGTTTTGTTGTTGAGTAGTTGCATCAAAATGGTATCAATTCCTTGTAAAGGGCTTGTTGAGATCTAGGTATTGCAGGGAAACCTAATCATATACAACTTGTCAGAGGGTATTAAAGGTCTACTCATATTGGTTTTCCCACTTGAACTTGTGGCCTTTCTTAAGCGATTAGTGTAATCATCTATTATTTTTAATAAGTTTGGAAGAAACCACATAGAGAAAGTGATCATGCTGAGGAAGTTCTCCACCTAATTTGGATTGATAGGTTGACAATATTGAGTTTTATTTCAATCAATCTTGTTAGCACTTCTTTAAGCACAATTAGATATTCTTTCAATGTTGGGGTATGGATGAGAATGTTGTCTAAGTATACAAGTAGCTTCTTTGTATTATATGAGGTCTACGAATATATGATTTGTTTGTTTTTGGGAATGTATTTCCAACATCTGATAGGTAGAACAACATGGTATAATCTTGCAGATGTCTTAAGCCATTTCATGAGCATCTTTGGGATCTAGTGGAATTTGCTAGTACCTAGAATCAAGGCCTAATTATCTAAAGGAGCATGAGTTATCCAATTTATCTAGAAGGGTATCCAATCTTAGAAAACGGTGGAACATCTTGTGCGTGATATTGTTGAGGGGGTTGAAAATCTATGAAATGTCTATATTGTCCGTTGCCTTTTGGGGATTAGGTGCCCAATCACTTCGAGGTTCTACTACCCCTTTCTACAGCATTTCTTTGATAGCCATGTTGATGTTCTCTATATCTTTTGATGAAAATCAGTATATGGACATCTTAATAGGTGGGTCATCATGAATCCTAATTTGGTATTTGATTAAAGAGGTTTGAGTGGTTGAGTGAGAAAGCTTTGGGTATTTACTTAATGGCTTTTTATAATTGTTGTGAATTAATCTATGTCTTTAAAGGCCATTTCTATGACTTAAAAATTGGGCACAAGTTACATCAATAGAACCACAATGAATTAATATGTCTTTAAAGACCATTTTTGTGGCTAAAAAATTGGGCACAAGTTACATCAATGGGAGCACAATGAATTGAGAAATAGAGACAATATTTGGGAATCTAAGGTGCAAAGAACTAATTGAGCTTGTGGTTTAAATGTGATAGTGAAACTAGTTATATGAGACAATATTTGGGAATCTAAGGTGCAAAGAACTAATTGAGCTTGTGGTTTAAATGTGATAGTGAAACTAGTTATATGAGATGTAGAAGGTAAGTGCAACTTTGGTATCTAAATGGTATAGTTGCTTGTGACCTCCAATGAAACTAATAGTTTTGCGGCTTTTGTACTAAGAACTTTTAAGCCCCATGTCTCAACCAGTTTATGCAGCAAAGGAAAATACGAATATTTCAAAAGTGATGATCTCATAACTATATTAGATTGATCATAGTATTCTCTTCATTTTTTGTAGACTAAATTTACGTTTGGGCCACCCACCTATTTGTCTCCTCTTTCCTTAAATGCATATATGTCCTTCTAAGACTTTCTCTTCATGATGATTAAATATATTGGTTGGGTCACATGAATGGCCACATGTTGTATGACCCATTCCCCCCCTCCCCCCACACTTGCACACACAAATAATGATAGCAAAGCCATCATAGAAGCTTCTAAAGCATTAGGATATTCTAGGGTCATTGATCAATATAGTAACTTTTAAAACATAACAATTGGTTTCTATTTGTACCAATGGCACCTCGAACTGGATTGTAATTAAAAACTTGAGTTAGACCATTTTTTTCTATGCGCCTTTGAGGCTTCTTAGAGATAGTTAATATAGCACACACACACACATACACACACACACACACACACACACACACACACACACACACACACACACACACACACACACTCTCTCTCTCTCTCTCTCTCTCTCTCTCTCTCTCTCTCTCTCTCTCTCTCTCTCTCTCTCTCTCTCTCTCTCTCTCTCTCTCTCTCTCTCTCTCTCTCTCTCTCTCTCTCTCTCTGAACTAAACTATGCCAAGAACTAAGAAAGTTTTGCAACTTCAAATATAAAAACACTTGAAAATTTTAAACTTCAAGCAATTCCTATTTACAGGTTGCAAGAATGGTTGTCATGATATACATGGTAGAGAAGAGAATGGTTTTAAGGATATCCATTGTAGACCTCTTTGTTTGTACAAATAGAGAAAAGATTCATCAAATTACATTAGCCACATATGTGCCATATTCATCACTTCTAAAGGAATGTATTGAAAGATTTGTTGTTGTGCATAATCACAATGGACATGCTACTTACAATGAAAGTGATACATTGTAAGGGTCTAATGTTCGACAAAGTGAAGATATGCTTCATGTATTTGAGCCAACTAGCAACACAATGAGTGCCCTTGCTTATCACTCATAATCCATGAAGTGGGTCGTGAAAGCCAATGGTTATCATCAAAAGTGCAGACTGCACTTCATTTTTTATTTGTAACTGAGTGATAACAAGTTAGATCATGGCTAATTGGTCAATAGTCTTAAGTTGAGGCCTACCCTCTAGCATTTCTAGTTAAAGCATCATGAGTACCTGCAAAAGAGCTCTTGTTAATTTGATAATAGTATGATTCAACCATTGCAAGAACACAAATTATATGCTTGTGATTATAGGCAAAGAAAAAATAGTATTGAATCTAATATAATTGTTAAGCATGTAAGCGCATCAAATTATTAATGTTAGTATCATTGCAATACTATTGATAGGGTGTTGTAAGCTCATGGAATTATGAATGTTAATCTCATCGTAGTTCAAACAAAATATAGGCGGTAACATGAGATGGTTGGCATTTCTACCTTCTCTTATGGCCACATCCAAGAAGATGACCATAATGTGCAAGCCATGAGATGCCAATGGGAACCGAGTTGGTGTATGAATTTGGTCTTGTACATGTATTCTCCATCGAAGATGCAAATTTTAATGTGACACATCCTTAAATGTGTCACTATGAGTTATCTATGTGATTGGGCAAAAAATTGACAATTAAGTTGTACGCATATGAATTTCCTCCAAATTGACCTACATGTATCCTCAATGTAAGATGCAAAAGTCTATGTAACGTGTGTCCTTGAATGTGTCAAAAAGTGCCACATATGTATGAGCCCAGTAGGGTACCCTTGCCCTTTGTATTCCATTTTCATTGTGTCTATTTAGAGGTGGTGATTAGAGGCAACATCAAGTGTCATAAGACATTCTCTACGGTAAAGGGCTAATAGAGCGTCATCCAACAATCCCCTATTGTATCTCTTTTTCCCAAGTGACTTACATAAATGTTTTTCATAGTTGAACTATATATCATATGGCACTCCACTGAATAAATTTGGGGTATTCTAATATTTTCATCAAGTAAACTTGGTTACAAATGGAGGTTTTACAAGAGTGACAATGAGTGGGTAATATAAGGACACTCGAAAATTATAAATGAAAGGGTTTACACGTGTGACAAGGGGAGAATAGATGGCACACAAGGATGAACAGTTTAAGGTTTTACAAATTTCCAAATATATGTCTCAATTGTTTGGCTCATATTAAGCCTACCTAGTGATTAGAATTTTGTATCATAGCTTTATGGGCTAAAAAATATGCATACAAGAGTGACAATGAGTGGGTAATATAAGGACACTCGAAAATTATAAATGAAAGGGTTTACACGTGTGACAAGGGGAAAATAGATGGCACACAAGGATGAACAGTTTAAGGTTTTACAAATTTCCAAATGTATGTCTCAATTGTTTGGCTCATATTAAGCCTACCTAGTGATTAGAATTTTGTATCATAGCTTTACGGGCTAAAAAATATGCATCTTTTGTGCAAAACAACCATGAAATATGTTTTGCGAAGGGATGTCACCTACATTTTGATTGTAGAACTTCTCCATAGAAGCATTCATCTCCTCGAGACACACATGCCCTAAATCCCTAGAGTTGGGTCGACTTACGGAGGCATAGATTATGAACACTCTAGTCCAAATTTGTGATTATGGAGACTAAAGCATCCCCCCCTCCAATGAACACTCTAGTCTCAAATTTATAATCATAATATTAGTCTATTTGTAGAGACTAAAGCACCCCCCTCCAATTAAAGCAAGCAAGTTGCCTCATCTACTTTGAAAGGTATTCCCCCCCACTCAAAGGTATCCCAAGACTTAGCAAGAACCTATACAAGTGAGACCAAAGAATCCCCCCTCCAATTACAGCAAGCAAAGTTGCAACATCTACCTTGATTGAAAGTTTTCCCTTCCACTCAAAAGTATCCCAAGACACGTAGTCATTACAAACCTTAAAGATACAACTTGATAGGTTCTTACAAGAGAGGCCATTATAATTGGAAATGATTAGGGCTTCAATGCACACCTGGTATGTACTTCACTATGTACAATAGATGCTATCTTTTTCTTTTTAATGCAATAGATTTTTAGGATGCACGACCCCCTCCCCACCCCCACACAGGTGAGGCAAAAGACAAACTGATCCATCCCTGATTTTGAGCTCCCCCCAAACACATGTATAGAATGCTGGCATATGTTGTTAGTCTTGCTGAGACCCTACATGTCCTCATTGACTTTATTCTCATGGTGAAAAGGCCATGTGCAAATCATTAGCATGCGACCTACTCTCCCTTTTGGCTATCAGCACAATGCCTACCTTCTCCTTCAGAAAGGAGCATTGCTCCTCTCAAATAGGGGGGATTTCCAAGCTTGAGAAACAGCATTTTTTAAACAATTCCTCATTTGCCTTGTTTATACAAAGGTATAGATCCTTGTATGACTGCACTGAAGATAAGACAGAGGATTGGTAAAACTATAGCACTAAGAGATCTACTTATAGACTGTAGTTCAACTTGGTCAGTGGAAGAACACAGGAATTTTCCTTTCACCTAATCGTACTGATGGTTAAATATTCTGTTGCTGCCTTTCGATTAGTTGTACTGATAGTAAAATATTCGTTTGCTGTCAGACTACCACTACTGTGGTGAAGCTTTTCTATCAATCTGCACAATAACTCACGTATGACTCTAATTCAAGGAGGGCTGGAATCAAAACAATCTAACAGTAATATCCATGATAGATACATGACTCAATTGAATCATAGTTACTAGGGAATATACATAATTCAATTTAGCCACTCAGTTGCTATGGGGCAGGATATTCAAACTCTCCGTCTTTTTTCAAAGTATATTCTGATGATTAAGTTGTTTTACCTGTGGAGACCTGCATTTTACAACAAAATATTTTGGAGAATTTTCATATATCACGTATCTGTATTTCAATTTATCAGATCACTGATTGCTGGCAGACGAGAGCTATGAGTTGCAGGATAGAAAAAGATGGAAGACACCATAAATTTTTTGTCAATGTTCAAAAAAAAAGTTTCCAACTTTGTTAATTCATACTTAAACATCACCTGAAGCAAATAATTGAACTCCTGTTTACAGATTTGGCTTGCCTGTCCCTTTCAGCTACAACACAGCAAACACTATCTTGGTGAAATTACCAGTTAACAAACTCAGCAATGCCGCCCTGAAGATTTCATAACTTCATCCTCGGCCTGGCACACTGCATCCACTACACCATCAATCTCGAAATTTATGGTTAAAAAACTCAGCAATCCTCAGAAGATTTCATAAATTCATCCTCAGCCTGGCACACTACATCTACAACACTATCAATGTTCTGCAGATTTTTTATTTGGACGTTACGAAGATACATCGTTGGGATGGGCAAAATACATGGCTCTGCAATCCAATATGCAGGGGCATCTCCAAAGAAATCGCATAATCAGTATGCAGGGTGTTCTTTTTTTAGGTTTTTGAATTGAATAGGGTGACGTTGTCATAAGAGGCTCCTCGCACAGAACTCATTAAGTGACTCATTATGGCATCCTACAAAAGCTCGCATGAAGGTTTCAATTCCTCTACAACAGTTCCTTTGCTTTGGAAACTACATTGTCAACAGTCAGACCAAATTCCTTGTATAGGATACCAGCTGGTGCACTTGCACCAAATCTGTCGATACCTATGGCTTTGCCCTGTGTTCCAAGGAATTTTGACCAGCCAAAAGTAGAGCCTGCCTCAACACTTACACGAGTAGTAACAGCAGAGGGGAATACACTCTCTTTGTATTCGGCGGTCTGCTCATCAAAAAGCTCCCAGGATACAAGAGAGACAACTCTCACTGATTTACCCTCCTTCCTGATTACCTCAGCAGCCTTGAATGCAATTTCAAGCTCAGAGCCTGTTCCAATAAGAATTAAATCAGGCTTGTTTCCACTTGAATTGTCGCTGATAATATAGCCTCCCTTTGAAACTCCTTCAATAGAAGTGCCAGGAAGGTGAGGAAGCTTCTGCCGGGACAAAGCAAGAATAGATGGACGTTTTCTGTTTTCTATTGCAATTTTGTAAGAACCAGCAGTTTCATTGCCATCAGCAGGTCTCAACATAAGTGTGTTAGGCATGGCCCTGAAGCTGGCAAGGTGCTCAATGGGCTGATGTGTTGGACCATCTTCTCCCAAACCGATGGAGTCATGGGTCATAACATAGATTACACCAGCTTCACACAGTGCAGAAATTCGCATTGCAGCCCTCATGTAGTCAGTAAAGACAAAGAAAGTAGCACAATAAGGGATGAGGCCACTTCCATGAAGCGCTATCCCATTGCAGATGGCTCCCATGCCATGTTCACGTACCCCAAACCGTATATTGCGCTCAGCTGGTGTATTCTTCTGGAAATCCCCAAACATCTTCAGAAGGGTCATGTTAGATGATGCCAGATCAGCACTGCCTCCAAGCAGCCCAGGTAGCACTTTTGCAAGTGCATTCAAACATGCTTGCGAAAGATTGCGTGTAGCATCGCCAGGACTCTCAGGAGTATAAGTCTGCATAGCAAATACATGCATAAGACCACAATCAATAACATTGAAAGGGCCCCCAGTACTGAAACACTCTTTATATTATACAGCAACACAGCTAACTTTATGAAACACTCACTGGCAAAGCTTTCTCCCATCCTTCAGGAAGCTTGCCACTGATCAAGATCTTAAATTCAGCTGCCTCAGCTGGATACTTCTTCTCATAACTGGCCAGGTCTGCCTCCCACTGAGCTTGTAATGCTGCTCCATCCTTCACATGGCGGCTCCAATGGCTGTACAGAGTTGTAGTTATAACAAATAGGGAGCTAGCAGACACCACACATATACAAAATTATCACATTCCTAGACAGGAAGTACCTTTTCACATCCTCAGGGACAAAGAAAGGTTCGTGTGACCAACCCAAATTTTGACGAGTTGCCTCCACTTCTTTGGCTCCCAGAGCACTACCATGAACACTGTATGAGTTTGCCTTGTTTGGAGAGCCAAACCCAATGGTAGTAGTCACCTGCCATACAAAGAAGACCAACATGTCAAAATTGGGGAAGTATATCTACAGCAGAATCTTTCTTCCAAGGAAGTAAGCAATCTGTCTTCTCGGGAGCACATTGATAGGACTGCCAATACTCTAGAAAGAGTTGACAAAGTGAAACCTTCGAATTCCTATTTTCTAGTACAAGCAACAAATGGAGGTATGGTCCAGGAAAATATTCTAGCAGTGATCATGCTATCCACTCTAGCGACGATTACAAGTTTTGCAAGTAGAATTTAAAGTTTAGATTCATGATCAGTCTCAAAATCAAGAAAACCTTAATCATGGTAGGCTTGTCAGTAACAGATTTGGCTTCTGAAATAGCTGCTCGAATTGCATCAAAGTCCGTGTTGCCGTCTTTCACCCAAATTGTGTGCCAGCCAAGGGCCTCAAACCGCGCATCCACACTTTCAGTGAAAGCAATCTCTGTGTCACCATCAATAGAGATGTGATTATCATCATAAAACACAATAAGCTTTCCAAGGCCCCAGTGTCCTGCCAGTGAGCATGCCTCGTTTGAAATACCCTCCATGTTGCAGCCATCCCCGACAATCACGTAGCTGTAACACAAGTTATAAATTTGAAGTCAATATCATTACATGGTCAATCATTCAGGTTGTAAAACCAGTTTTGCAGCAAAGCAGCTGAACGTCAACTTAAACAGCTGCTCATCTTGAAAAAAAGGGTAGAAGTGGGGAGATAGAGAGCAACATGCAGGCACATAAATGATAAAAACTCAGTTTTCTGAACACAACTCAAAACAGTATGCAAGGTTGGCCCGGTTGGACTAGTCATGCTGAAAGACCTACATTGCAGTATTCTAAACCGATTCACTATTAATTCAAACTGCTGGAGTAAATAATATAGTAAAGACGGCTAATAGGGAGTCTCCTCTCCTGTCTAGCTAAATTTTTCATGCTAGACAAAACCATATTATGTTAAAGGAGCCTTGGACATCGGGAGACTACCACTTGACTACCAATGTCTGGCAACTATTGAAAATGAAATCGGCCAATTCAGAGCATCTCAACAACTTAAGGAGCCGAGTGCTCTCCAGGCGAACTAAGTTATGACTGCACTGCTGTTAAACAGATTAACTTCAGAGAAGAAGTCACAATGGTCACCTCCGGCTAAGAAATTAATAGATGATTACGTACGTGTAGTGGTCCACAATAGTGGCGTCAGGCTTATTGAATCGAGCAGCCAGGTGCTTCTCAGCTAAAGCCAGTCCTACTCCATTAGCAATGCCTTGTCCAAGGGGACCTGAAACAATTCAACCCAGGGGAACATGAGATTACACTTAACCAAACAGATTCTTGAAATCAGCAACAGAATTTGACACGCACCAGTTGTCACTTCCACGCCTACAGTCTCAAAATTCTCGGGGTGGCCTGGCGTTTTACTCCCCCATTGCCTAAATTGCTTCAGATCTGCCTCCTGAGAAAAGCAAACGACTGTCATGCAACAGGTTTTACAGAGGCTGTCCCAATCTTACAAGACGAGGAGAAGCAGGCCAAAGAGAGCTCACCTGCACACTGTCATATCCCGCGAGGTGCAGCAGCGCATACTGAAGCATGCATCCGTGGCCAGCAGAGAGGACAAAGCGATCGCGATTGAACCAGAAGGGGTTATTCGGGTTGTACCTCATGATCTCGTCGTACAAGATGTGGCCCATGGGAGCGCATCCCATAGGGAGGCCCGGGTGACCCGAATTGGCCTTCTCCACTGCATCGATGGCCAAGAATCTGATGGTGTTGATTGACTTCTCGACGAGAGCGACATCAGTCTTGGGGGCAGTCTCCACCGCAGCAGTGGCTGATACGCGGAGCTGCTGGCGTCTACCTGCTCTCGCTTTGTGGCGAAGCGGCTGTGCAGAAATGCCCGAGGGTGTGGCTGAGGATGCTGAAGCGGAGAGCTTGAGGCCTGCGAATTTGGCGAAGGGGGAGGCGACAGGGAGGAGGAGGTCAGCGGGCGAGGACGGGGCGGCAGGCGAGGTCCCGGCTGCGGCCGAAGACGCGGAGGCGAGGGACGAGACGCAGGGGGGTGAGGCAAGGGCAGAGGACGCCATGGCTGGAGACTGTGAGGAAGTCCGAAGCTGTGCAGCTGCTCCTACTCCTCCTCCTCCTTTTCTTGTGGTCTGGTACTGTTGTTATCCTGTGTACGCAGAAGAAGAAAAATGGAAAAGGAAGGCGAAGAAGAGAAGGAAGGGCCGTGAGCGGATAAAGTCTTTATAGGGCCCTCTCCCCTTCGTTCTCGGCGGAAGAAATGAGAGAGAGAGAGAGGGGGGGAGGGGAGGCAGGCCTCTGTTCTTCCTTTTGGGCGAGGACGGCGTTGTGGCACTTGTTATTTTTCGCGTGTGGCTACCAACGCTTGCCTTATCACCCCTCTAAAAACCACATCCCATCCCCCCGACGGATATTCCTTCCCCCCTTTTGCCACATCCCATTCAGATTTCACGCCACATCACTCTCATTCAAAGGTCCCTCCCATCTTTTTAAAAAAATGGGAACGCTTTGGTCTACAAATGGATCAAGAAAGCTTAGGGTTCACAACCTACAATAAATCCCAATTTATCTCATCTCTATTCCTTATGCTCAATAAAAACAGCAACCGTTGGACATACTTTTGATAAGATTGAGCATTTCTATATCCTTATTCCTCAACCTCACCCCCTCTTGGCTATCATGCGATTGCATGCGACACCATGATGCTGATCAAAGAGAAGCTTGCGCCAATTGTGAGGAGGAAGGGAGACAAGGGAGCCATCTTACGAGTTCAGATAAATGTATCAAGAGTGGTGCTTCAAAAATTCTCAATCCATGCTCCTATTGTGACTATGAAAAGAGCAAAGCTTTGGGGAGCCCTAAGCTTGGAGATAAAGTATAAAAGTATGATACTGATGGAAGATTGGATACAACAATCTTTGATAGATCACACTACCGTGACTCAATGATAGATGTTGCTAGGGAAAGTTGGAGCAACCTGTGTCACCACCATGATTTAATAGATCTAGCTCACATGTGCAAGGAGGAGGAGCACAAGCATTCACCTAGTATAATAAGCATAAGGACAACTCCTAGCATGCAGCAAGGTTAGATTGTGCTTATGTCAATTAGTGAGGCTAGTGTATAGTGCCTCAACTTATCCTAAAAGTCTTGGCTAAAGTCATAGACTCAAACCATTGCCCCATATAAATAATCAAAGATGGGCCACCACAGTTTATATCCAACAACAAATTTTTATATGATTAAAAAAACCGGTGAAGAAGTTGGGGGAGAAGTGGAGTGAAGCAACAAAGACACAAATGACCCTTTTGTTAAGCTGGAAAAAGCAATACAATCCATCACTAGACACGCCAAAAGCAATGCGTTGGGGGTTAAAGCCACTTGTGTTTACCTTGTACTTAATGCGGGCATACTTGCACGCTGTAGGTAACAATCACCCATCACTATCATCTTTATTCTTTATTCTTTACTATAATAGAATAATAAATGGAAGGCGAATCACACATTGTGACTATTGGAAATTCCCACACACTGGTCTTACTCTCTTTTTGTTCAAATCTCCATAGCTCTTGCTCTTACTTTTGCTTGTACTCTTCTCTCTCATTCTTGCTCACCCTTTCAATTGGTATTGGTATGGGCATTCGAGGAGCTTCAGCCATTCCACTTTAGCTTGGGAAAGAGAGCTTCAATCCCAACTCCCATGGTAGCCATGTCTTCAATCATGTAAGGTAAAGATCTACTTCCCACTTTCCCTAGCTTGTTACTTGACTTCAGGAGGGCTGTTGGTCAATGCCAAGTGACCTAGGAGGGTCAATAGCGAGAAGACGCTCGACAGTAGTCTGCAATTTTCATTGCATTTTTAGGGGCATGTCATGCTCTTTCTACATCAAACATTTTGCTTTGGCATTTCTTTTTTGTCTTTGCTCGGTTATTGGATACTTCTTCTTGCACTTTTGGCTTTGTCTTTGGCATCATTTATGGAAGAAATCATCAATCCCATTTATTGTCATTTGTGGATAACCCTACTATTCACAATTATGGTTAGCAAGCATTTGAATATGTATGCTTTTACTACCCATGCGCTTCATGCGAAACTTCTTATGCATACTATGTATCTACCTGCCATATAAACGATGATCACAAGACTCAAAACACTTATAGTCTAGGGGCGGAAGATACTACAAACTAGTAAGTATTTTCATTCCTTTCAAAGATATGTGGACAAGGCGACAATGTGAAAGAGATACATGTGGAATTGCAACCACAGCCAAAAGATCATCAAATGACCCTAATACAAGCAAAGGATAGAGGATACTTGACTTAGCACCACGGGCAATAACAAGATTCCCATGGGTAATCATCCATAAGGAATCACCAAAAGAGACAACATAACATGCATCATTCAAGGTGCCATCAAAGATAAGGATCTTCACGAGAGCCGGTACATAACACTGGTACATTACATATATCATAAAGAGGGAACATGTTGTATAAACCAAAATGCAGCTAGACATCACCAATACCAACAATCTCCAATGCCAAGTCATTACCCAAATGGACACATCTTGTCACATTGCGATAGGAGTGAAACTACTCCCTATGAGGGGTCACATGAAAATAAGCCCATGAATCTATCAACCAACACTGAGGTATCCTGACACAACATCACTCGACTATGAAGCATCCAAAGAAGAAGTTGCCAATATAAGATCATCAGATATATCATGTTGCACTACATTAATCTCCTCAACTCAATACGTACTCAACAAGGCTCAACTAAGCCTTGGAAAGCTCCTCAATAAGCGTAGAGCAAGTTGGATCAAGCCAAAAAAAGGAAAGGCTCAACGCATACCTCAAGAGAAAGAAACAATAATTGCCATGAAAACTTAAGTTAAAGCTTTGAATCTAGGCTAAAGCAAAGGATAAAGAAGCTCCTTGAATGGTTGGCTCTGATACCAATTGAAGAGAGATGAGCCCAAAGTGGAAGCACACAAGCGAAAGCAAGAGCTATGGTGGAAGGAGCAAGAGCAAGAGAGAGAGGGACACAAGATGTGGGAACTCCAACAATCACGAAGTGTGACCAACCTTTCCTTTATTCAAATGTCACTAAAAGAATAAAGAATGAAGTGATAATAATGGGCACCAGCCACTTGTAGTGTACATGTGTGCAGGTACTATCAATATAGTAATACACGGGCGGCTAAGCACAAGCGCCTTTACCCCCAACAGTTAAGCCATTGAAGTACCAAGGCATAAAGCTAGAAGACTTTGATATTAATGATTAAGAGGAACTTGATGAGTTATGTAAGCCCACGATTATTTTATCTTTGTCTAAGAAAGTCTATTTTAATTGCATTTATACTACTGGTGGTGCATGGCAATTATGGGAAAAGATATACAATATTTATAATAACAAGAGCTCGGTCTCGCATTTGTATTGGCTCAAGAATCTTGTGGACCTTCATGTGAAGGAAGAAATCCTATGTCTACTTATTTGAATGAGTTCCATTCTATTTGCAATCAATTTACACCGTAGAAGATTGTCTTTGATAACAATACTAAGTCTATATCCTTACTTATTACTCTCCTTGAGTCATGGGATGCATTTCATACTACCATAAGCACTAATGCTCTTGAGTGTAGCTTTATATGCTCAAAATATAGAGGGAGCTTCACTCATTGAAGAGGTTAATGAAAGAATGTTGATGTAGCCTAAGCCTCTCATACTCCATAGTTCGAGGATGACATGATAGTAGAGGTAGTGATTACCATCGTGGTAAAGACCCACAAGAAAATAGGTCTAAGTCAGACCTCGTGGGCACGCTCATAGTAAATTCCCCAATCCTAAGTCTTCACTTACATGCCATTATTGTGAGCAGTAAGGCCACATACAGCCGTAGTGCCATAAAATGCACCAAGATAGGTGTAATAAAGGTAAAGGAAAAATACAAGATAATGGTAAATTATCAAATGATCAGCACATTACTATATCCATTGTCGTGATTGAATAGATTAATACATTGGAGTACAAGTCAAATGACTAGATATTGGTTGCTTCTTTACTTGCTGCCACACAATTGACTAATGGTTAGTCCTCATTCTCTCAGTGTTGGTTACTTGATTCAAGGGCTTCCTCTCATGTGACCTCACATAAAATCTACCGTACGATTTCAAGTTCTGTACGACTGGGGGATGATTATGTATATGGCATCATTGGCATTGGTGATATTTGCTTACAATTTCCTACATGTACTTCTTTTGCTTTACATGATGTACATCATATCCTAGTTTTAATAAAAAGCATTATTTCTGCTAGACAGTTGGATGATGCTCATTATCATGTCTCTTTTAGTAATTCTTCTTGGAAGATTATTCATCGAGTTTTCATTTTTTCTAGAGGTACCAAAGTGGTGATCTTTATCCCTTGCTTGTTTCCATCTCTACAAATCATGTATTGGCCATCACTCATCTTCCTACATATTTATGAAGCATCATCGCCTTGGGCACATATCACTTAAAGAAGCGAAAGTTTTAACTCTTTGTAGTGTCTCTCGTCCATAGAATATTCTTGTTTTGATTCATGTGATTATTGATTAGATAGCAAGTAGACTCATAATGCTCAAAAGAAGTCTAGCTCTATTCATGTGGTTGAGCCATTGACTTTTGTTCATTCTAATGTTTATGGCCCTGCATCATGTCAATCTTTGGGTGATGCTAAGTATTTTTTTACATTCATTGATAGCTTTTCACATAAAGTCTAAGCCTATCCCATAAAGTAAAGATAAGATGTTTTAGTTGTTTTTTAGTGCTTTGTTGCTTTGGTTGAGAACCAATCTAGGCATAGACTTAAATACCTAAAATCAAACAATGGTGGTAAGTTTGAGCCTATCCCGTAAAGTAAAAATAGCATGTTTTAGTTATTATTTTATGCTTTGTTACTTTGGTTGAGAACCAATCTAGGCATAGGCCTAAATACCTAAAATCAAATAATGGCAGTAAGTATGTATCCCATGCTTTTTAAGAAATTCTATGATGATTAGGGCATTAACCCACCCCAAAATGGTGTTGTGTTGAGTGCATGAATAGGACCATTTAGGAGAGAGTCAGCTCAATCATGCAAGCTTACCCCACATGTTTTGGATTGAGGTAGTTACTACATTAGTTCATTTTATTAATAGATCCCCATGCATTGCTCTTGGTGGTAGAGTTGCAAATGAGATATGGACCAGTAAACCTCCTTTATATCAACACTTCAAAGTCTTTAGATATGAGTTATTCTATCATATTCCCAAAGACAAGTGCAACAAGTTCGATCCAAAGTCTATCAAATGTATCTTTCTTGATATATGGCGATGCAAGTAACCCATCATCTTTGGTATCCATAGGCTAGGAAAATTATCCACAACCATGATGTTATGCTCCATGAGGATAAGATGCATAAGAAACCTAAGCAAGTGATTGAGGTGTATGGGGTGATCTTTCATGAGGAACCTTCAATTACTATACAGCCAACTCCATTAAACAGCTTGCAATTGCTATTGATGCTCCAATGGCCTAAGATCCACCTAGCATAGGATCGTATTCATGTTGGACAGAGATGACATGATGTACAAGCTCTATAGCTAATTTTGTGATGCTCTACTATAGCCTCACATCCTCCTGATTGTTATGATCCCTCGTGGTGATAGATTTTGTGGAACCCCTTACTTTTTAGGAGACTATGCACTGATGTGGTAATTCTTCTTTGGAGATGGCTATGTAGTCTAAGTTTGACTCATTATAGAAAAACTAAATGTTTTTGAGGGGAGTATGTATCAAGCCATAAACCACAAGAGTTCAAGAGAATAGATAAGATGGAAGGAAGAATTAAGAGAACAAAATATACTATGTATATTACTCTGCAAAAGACTTTGTACATTGTAGACACCCTCTTTGATTACAAATACTCTTTTGATAGCCCAAAGCATTCATCAAGAATAGGCAAGTAGAAGCTTTAAGAAAGAAACCATGTATCAAAATCCTAAGGTCAATAGTCTTGTACTGAACCTATTGCAACTTGTTTTTACTCTAACTTTTTCCTTTGAACTCAAAATAAGGTCATCTAAGTAACTCAAATTGATCGGAACAAACTCAAACTATAAGCTAGTGAAAATAAAATTAAAATTCTTGGTTTTCCTTCATTGAAAATGTAACCACACAATAATGTAGGATTTGGTTTCCCTACCCGGTGGAAAATATGAACTGCCATGCAAGCGGGTATATAAGTTGAAGAGCACTCCTGTGGTCATCCTAAGCTAGTATGTGAGGGTTATTTGGTTGCAAGGGGTTTTAAATAGGAAAAGGGTGTTGACTTTGGTGAGATATTCTCTCTAATATTCAAAATGACTACCCTTCCCTTGGTTTTAGCCTTGGTTGCATAGTTAGGTCTAGACTTGCATGAGATGGATGTTAAGCTGGCTTTTCTACTTGGGAACTTGCATGAGGACATTTATATATAGTAGCCTATGAGCTTCGTGAAAATTTTTAGGGAACAACTAGTGTGCAAGTTGAGGAAGAGTCTCTATGGATTGAAGCAAGCACCTAGGAAATGGTATCATAAGCTTGATGCCTTTATGCATTCATAGTCTTATTCCCCCATCACTATGGATCCATGTCTCTACAAGAAGAAGGTATGTGATGATAGCCTTATTATTCCGGTCATCTATGTTGATGATATGTTGATTTCTGGGAGTGCTCATGAGGAGCTCGATACTATAAAGACTCAGCTCAAGAGGAGCTTTGAGATGAAGGATATGGGGCATGCTTCTCATATACTTGGTATGTATATTACATGCAATTTCTCTAAGAGACTCCTCTACTTATTGTAGAAGGAGTACATTCACATGATACTTGAGCAATTCCATACGCAAGGTAGTAATCTATTGGCACCCTTTAACCTTCTCATGTGATGGTATGTCATGCAGACCACAAATGATGAGAAGATTAAGATGACCAAGATTCCCTATGTATCCATAGTGGGCAACTTAATGTATGCCATGATAGCCACTAGACCTAGATAGCATTTGCAATGGGAGTTGTGGCTTGTTATATGGTGACACCTAGCCCCAATGACATTGGGATTCTGTGAAGGGTATTATGAAATAACTTAGGGATATTGTAGATTTGTGTCTTTGGTATGGTAGCCAAGATACTAGAGTCATGGGTTACACTAACTCAGATTATGCTGGACATGCAAATAGTAAGAAGTCTGCCTCTGGATCAGTCTTCACCTTTGCTAGAGGTGCTATTTCTTAGATGTGTAGGGTGTAGAAATGCACTACTTTGTTTACTACAGAGGATGAGTACATTGCAGCCCAACTGAGGCTTGCAAGGAGGCTCTTAGGTTAGGCCATCTAGTTGCAAAGCTTGATATTACTTATGTGAATCCTACCTTACCTTGGAATTTTATGAGCACCATCCAATTAGCATGCAATCCAGTCTTTCATGTGAAGACCAAGCACATTGAGGTGCATTATCACTTCATCAAAGAGGTGATTGAGGAGCTTGATAAGATCCCCTTAAGATCTCTACACATGAGAATCCTGCTTATCTACTCACTAAAAGTTTCCTAATGGAATGCTATGGCTTTCTTAGGAAGTTGATAGGCGTAGAATGATATAATGTCTTCTCACATCCAATTGTACTCATATGTACATATTGTACTTTTCTCCTCAATATAGGCACACTCACCTTTAAGTGGAAAGTCATTGGGGGTTAAAGGCCACATGTGCCTAGCCATCTATATTTACCTTATACTTAGTGCACACACACCTATACATTGCAAGTGGCGGCTGCCCATCACTATCTTCTTTATTCTTTAATTTTTATTATGATAGAATAATAAAGGTAATCCACACATTGGTCTTGCTCTTCTTTTGTTCAAACCTCCATAGATCTTGCTCTTGCTTTCACTTGTGCTCTTCTCTCTCTCTCTCTCTCTCTCTCTCTCTCTCTCTCTCTCTCTCTCTCTCTAACAATAGCTGTTCTAAAGCAAGTATGGAAACTTTACTAAGGTGTACGAAGCAATATGGTTAGCATGTAGAAAAAGGACACAACTAATTTTTCTAATACTTACATGAGGGTACAATATACCACCTTCTATCAATTAGGAATGGATTAAGCTACTTCCCAAAGGTGTGGTTAAAATCATGCCTTTAGAATGGAGACCTTTAACAATGTTAAATACCTCATACAAAATAATGTCAAAAGCTTTACCTCTTCTGATGAGCATACACACAATTCAAGCTAGTTCTAAATCTCTAAACAATAAGCGATTGTTCTAAAAAAAAGAGTTTAAGGAAAAGCCATAACAAATATCCATAGTCATTTATTTGGGTCAATATGGTTCAAAATCCCATTTCTATTAAAACCAAGAAATTTCCTACTATGATAAGAGCTAGTCTTGAAATAGGAAAGGATCCATGCCCTTGTTCTTTGCCTCAACTTCTATGTAACTTCCTCTTGAGGGGATAGTGTCCCTCTTTTATGATGTACACATAAGAATTCTGCTATTATTTCTCATGGCTAATGGTTGGGTGAGAGATTTGGTAAGCTCACAATTCCTAGTAGAATGTTATCCATTACCAGCAAGATGCACATCCCTCATATGTGCTTACCACTTTTATGTATCGATCAAAGATGAAATGGGCTTTTAGAGCTTCTTGTAACTCTTATAGTACTCATCTTATGAACAAAACTCTTATGTGCTTGAGATTATTAGTTATGAGAAAGTCCTCTAGGCTACATAATAGCTACTGAAACCCTCATTCAAAATCTATTAAGGTGTTGCCATGACAATTATCAATGTCCAAAAAATTCCACAAGTGCATTCAATGAAGGGCATTTGGAATTTCCAGTCATCTTTGATTAAGAGGAAAGAGGGTTTGAGGTTGTAGGTTCTAAGTAAGCATTATAAAGACCACCAAATGTTTTCTTCTTAATAATTCAATAACTAGACAAAAGAGTGGAATCCTCACTATGTCACCTTGGGAAGAATTTGAAGATTAGCCCAACTCAACTGACATTTAGTAGACTACCTCAACCTCATTTCAAATAGAAGGTTTGGTTGCTTTTAGATTTACTACCATAGGCCAAGTTCAAAGGAGTTTATACATTTTGTTCTCATTAGTTGCTATTAATGAGTTATTACATATTCAACACCAACATTTCAAATCAAACTTAATGGTTGCTTTTGGCCTTTAACTAGATTAGCTCCAACATGCATGTGAAGCTTTAAATAAAGCCTTAGTAGCTACACCTATTTTATAACTACCTAATTTGGAGCATCATTCTTGACCTTTAAGTGGACATTTCCAAGTTCACAACTAAGCTATCTTCATGTATCAAATGTAAAATTGGCCTTTGGAGTTTTTTACAAATCTTAAAGTTCTCATATTAGGAACAAACATCTCATGTGCTTGAGATTATTGGTCGTGAGAAAGTCCTCTAGGTTGTAAAGTAGATAACTCGCACTCAAAACCTATTACAATGTTACAACTAGAATTATCAATTTCTAACAATTCTCATAAGCATATTTGATGAAGGGCCTATAAAATTATTAAGTGTCTTTAATTTAGAGGAAAGAGGATTTGAGATTGTAGGTTCGAAATAAGTGTTTAAAAAACCATCAAATATTTTATTCTGTAGATTATGATCCAATAAGTACACAAAAGAGTTGAATTTAGTATATTATATTAATGTTGGGAAGAACTAGAAAATTAGCTCAACTCAACCCCAAACCCCAATCTAGTGGATTGCTAAGAGGGAAGCAATGGTGAGATGTAAGATAGAAGTCACAAAGTGCAAGAAGGTTGAGAGAGAGAGAGAAGCACACGAGAGTTTTGTGGTGGGTACAATGATTTGTATCCTTTAATATTTAAAAAAAAATCTTCACTTGTATATGACTATATAGTGTGTACTTGTACAAGGGGTGCCTACCTAGCTATTGATTATCGGTCTTTACCTAACAACCTCTCACTTAAAGGCCAATGTTCCTTTCTGGGAGTATAAGAAGAAAGTGAAGATACTATGCAATGCCCATCAACACTCTCTAGTGCATAAAGGACACAAAGGTCTCAGAAGCTAAACTCTTTCTGAGAATATTTATAAGGTTATCATTTGTATAGACATTGATAAGGTTAATTCTCTTGTCCTCAAGAACCTGCCTGATAAAGTGATACTTCACCTAAATGTGTTTTGTCTGTGCATGAAAGCTAGGATTTTATTCCAACTAAATCATTTTTACTGTCACAAAGTCTCCTGCTAGATGAGTAAGCCATATAGCTTCCTTGCAAGCCTCATTAGTTGCAACATACTCAGCTCTAGTAATAGATAAAGATATACATGGCTGCAATCAAGAGACCTAGAGATACTACATTGCCTATGAAAGTGAAGACAAAACCTATAGTAGATCTACTAGAGTCTACACTTCTTGCAAAATCAGCATCCACATATTTAATAACACATGCATTCTTCCTTTGGAAATACATCCACATAGCTCTAGTGTCATTCAAGTATCTCATGATACTATTTACTGCATCCCAATGCTTTTTTCCACAGTCTCTTGTATACCTATTAACCACTTCCACTGCATAGGTAATGTTTAAACATGTAGTAACCATGGTGTACATCAAGCAAGCAAATGTGGCTACATAAGAAACCTTATCCATTCAACCTTCTGCTCATTTGACTTAGGGCTATCCTCTTAGCTAAGTTTCAAATATGAAAGCAATGGAATACTCATTCTCCAAAGTGAAACACTCCAACACCTCAATGTATTCCTTTCGAGACAAATAGAGTATCTTTTTTGTCTCTGTCCCACATAGTGTGCATTCCAACAATGTGACCAATATTTCCCAAGTCCTTGATATTAAAGATTTAGTGCATCCACATCTATGATTGACTTCCCAATAATCAACATGTCATCTACATAGAGAATCAAAACTCATAAGGTTACCATCACTAGCCTTCCTAGTTTATAAGTTGGTAGTCAATCTCACGTCTAACATATCCCTAAGAGACTGCATAAAGGTATCAAACTTATGATACCATTTGTTGGGATCTTATTTCAAACCATATAAGCTCTTATGTAGCTTACAAACCAACTATTCTATACCTTACATAACAATTCTTCATGTTGCTATATGCATAAATATCATCATGCAAAATCTCCATCCAAGAAAGTTGTTTTTATATCCATTTGAGCAAGATCCATATCCAAGTAAAACTATAGAAGGAGAAGGAATATTGGGAAAGGAAGGAGAGGGAAGATTATCATCAAGCGGTAAGGAATTTAGTAGAGGAGACTAGAAGGGGGAGAAGCATGGATACAAGAGTTCCGCCCAACCCACCCCAACCTAGAGTAGGCGTGAGTAAAAGCACAAAGAGAGTTGAGAGCACAAGTGGGGAATAGATTGAGACAACCAAAGGCAAGGGAAAGGAATTGACCTAGCCATTACTACCATCCTACCAAGCCAACTAGTGGAAGGAGCTACCTTGTCACTAAATCCACCACTCCCTATAAGTAAAGGCACCAACCATGATACATTGGCAGCATAATTGCAATGGCTCAATGCAATCTACTCATTAGTTTCCAAAAGCAAATTAAAAAAACCAATGGTTACAAGGTCAAAGAGATTAGCTACAAAAGCAGCAGAATTAAAAAGTAGGGATAAAAAAGTTCCAAGAGTTGTGTTGGGGGTAAAGGCACCTCCACCTAGCCGCCCGTGTATTACTACACTGACAATCACCGCCACTGCACACTGCAGGTGGCGGGTGCCTATCACCGTCACTTTATTCTTTATTCTTTTAGAGACAATTTGAATAAAGGAAGGCCCGGTCACACATTGTGACTGTTGGAGTTCCCATTTCTTGTCTCTCTCTTTCTTGCTCTTGCTCTCCCGCCATAGCTCTCGAGTGCAAGCTTCGATCCTTCTCACCTTTCAATTGGTATCAAAGCTCGGCTCTTGGATCCATGGAGCTCAACCCAACTCATATTTGCTTCAGCTCTACTTCGAATACCTACAGCAAATATTTTCATGGCAGCCATAGCTCAAGGTTCGAATGGTATGTACTTTTGTTTCCCTCCTCCCTGCCCTTTGTCCTTTACTCCCGCACTTCAATGAGCAAACTTGAGCTTGATCTGGAGCTACATTTCAGCTCAGTCACAAAGGCAGTTCAGATCTGGAAGAACATAGGGCATCCATTATACTCCCAGCTCTCATTTCATATGTGGGCTGCTCTCCCCTTGCTGGAGCTTGTTTGAGGCCTTCCTTGGCTTTAACCGGACCCCTCCGAAGCTTGGTCACCATTTTTTGCAGCCCCAGGACCAGCATTTATAGTTGGCACAATCACGCAGTCCTCCCATATGTGTCTTCAGCATTGACAGTCACAACAGCAGCTCTCCCCCTCCTTTGGCACTTGATTTTGGCTCATTTGGAGCCCTCGGGCACTTGGCATTGGCATTTGATGCCTGAATGGTCTCGTTTGGTGCCTGGATACTTTGGGGATGATACATCATTGTTTGATTATGATTTTGGGGTTGGATTGAGCCATTGTTTGCTCAGTTTGCACAGAATTTTACATGCTGGAATCAACAGGGCTGAAGGTCTTTTACAGGGTATTTTATATGCCTATGGCTTACCGGCTATGCTTCGGGTACTATGCATGATGTATTGATGCTTCCCATGGATGGAATGTACTCGGCTATGCCTTTGGGGATATTTTGGGACTGAAATTGAGCTTGGCATTTATGACATTGGTTGTGGTTAAATACTATTACAGGTTGTTATGAACTTGAAGATGCTTATGTGGTCTATGCTTCCGCTTTATGCTCCATGGTTGATCATGTCTTCTTCGTGCTTTGGGCCGACACTAGAGAGTTTATTGGGATGTATGTCTTACTCATGGATGCTACCTACAATTGCTTCGTAGCCATCATGCTCTTGGGATGCTATTGAGGCATTGTCTTGGTCACCTATCTTTGGCATTTTGACTTGGTTTGATTGAGCTGTTGAGCTCGTTTATCCACCTTTTGTGCCAATGGGAGCATCTTGTATGCTTGATCAACATTGAGCAGGAAGTTTATGCTATTTAAGCATTTTGCAGATACTTGAGACTTGGGATCTCTTACACTTGGATGTTGCATGGTTCATGCACTGATGTCTTGGACTTGCTTTTGACTTGAGCTTGGGCTTTGAACTCTTGTGAGCATAAACCTACCGGTGTCAAGTCTTGCTAGTGTTATGTATACTTTGCTCTATTGTATAAGGGGTATGCCTACTCACTGACGGATGCTTTGGTGACATGTTTGGGTGTTTGCTCAGGGTCTTGATGACTATTTGGTGCTGATTTATGCCCGTTTATGGCTGGTCATGTCTTGGCTGTCATTTATTGACTTGGTGCAGTGATTTGGTCAGTATTTGACTCTTACAGTACCCTGCTGTCATTTGTTACAGCAAGCATATAACTCTGGGCTGACATGGATTTTTCATGTTGAAATATTCTAAAATGATGTACTTTCACTAGTACTTGGTGGGCAGGAGCTTTGGTTACACTTTTCTCGCCATTTTCTCTCGATTTTGGTGATTTTTTTGTCATTTTCTGCAGTAAACAGTAAGCAATTTTGAATTGTCTACAGTCTTCCATCCTACATTATGGCAAGTTCATCCATTGATCATGCTATTTTCAACATCACTAAGCTTGATGGTACGAATTACTCTTATTGGAAGAGCTAGATTTGGCAGTTGTTGGTGTAGAAATCACAGATCAAACATTTGAGGTTGAGCCGGCATCCGCCTGCAACTATGCCAGATGAGGAATGGCTTGAGCTTGATGAGTTATGCAAGTCCAGTATTGTATTATCTCTTATAGAATAGGTTGATTACAATGTATTTGAGGAAGAACAGAGTGCATGGCAGTTGTGGGATAAAATCAATAATATCTATGACAAAAAAAGTCCAGCGAGTCAGATGTATTGGCTTAAGCACCTTATGGATCTGCACATGAAGGAGAATGTGACCATGTCTGCTCACTTGAGCCAGTTCCATGCTATACTCAAGAACTTGACTTCGCAGGACATCACTTTTTCAAAGGATATCACTCCTCTTTTCTTGCTTGGTACTCTTAATGAGTCATGGGATGCATTCCGCACTGCATTATGTGCCTCTACTGCTACCTTGAAATTATCTGATGCTGAAAGTGCTCTTCTGCAAAAAGAGGTTAACCGTAAGAATTTGGATGCCTCTCGTGTATCGCATGCTATGACAGTTAGAGGCAGGAATGATGGATATGGAAAGCATGGCAGTGGCAGTGGCAGTGGCGGTGGACGGGATTCTCAGAAATCTCGGTCCAAGTCTCGTGGGAAGTCATGTAACAAATCCCATGGCAGGAATGTAGATGCTACTTGTCACCATTGTGGAAAAAAGGGCCATATTAGGCCACACTGCCATGAACTGTGCAATGAAAGGCGCAAAGATAAGGGGAAAGACAAAGTGCAAGATAAGTCTTCTGATCGCAACATAGTGCCTGCAAAGTCCAGTGTTAAAATTGAAGAGATCAATTTTATGCAGCCTAAGGATGTTGATGATGATGATTATATCCTTGTAGCTTATTCTAGTGCTTCGCAGATGACAGAGATACACTCTATGTATACACAATGTTGGCTCTTGGACTCAAGTGCATCCTTTCATGTGACACCTTGTCGAGAGTGGTTTCATTCATACCGTACTGTTTTCAGGCTCTGTGCGCTTGGGTGATGATAGTTCTCTTGATATTGTGGGCATTGGTGTTGTTAGGATGTAGTTTCCTTCTGGCAGCAGTTTTGTTATGCAGGATGTACGTCATGTACCTGCTTTGACACGCAGTCTCATGTCAGCTGGACAACTTGATGACACAGGATATCATGTATGTTTTGGAGACTCTGCATGGAAGATCACTCGTGGCAGACTTGTGATTGCGAGAGGTGCTAAGGTTGGCAGCCTCTATCCCTTGATTGTATCAGCTTCTTCCCTTGATCATGTTTTGTCTATGGGTTCTATCCCACATGTATCTCTTTGGCATGCACGTTTGGGCCATATGTCTTTGAAGGGAATCAAAATGCTTTCTGGTTTGCAGTACTTACCGCCCCTTGATTATGCATGTTTTGATTCATGTGAGCATTATCTTTATGGCAGGCAGACTAGATCTATGCGTAAGAAGTCTAGTAGGCCACGCATGAGTGAGCCCTTGGCATTGGTACATTCGGATGTCTGTGGGCCCATGCCTTGTCAGTCTATGGGTGGTGCCAAGTATTTTGTTACTTTCATAGATGATTTTTCACAGAAAGTTTGGGCTTATCCCATTAAGCTAAAATCCGATGTCTTGGATGTGTTTCAGAGATGGCTTGCATTGGTTGAGAACTAGTCTGGGTATAGGCTAAAATGTCTAAGGACAGATAATGGGGGTGAGTATGTCTCACATGCTTTTGAGCAGTTATGTGATGAGAGGGGTATTAAGCGTCAGTTGACCGCCTCCTACACCCCCCCCCCCAAGAATGGTTTGGCTGAGCGGATGAATAGAACCATCCAAGAGCGTGCACGCAATATGCTTAGCCATGCCAGCCTACCACAAAGCTTTTGGGCGAAGGCAATTAGTACAGCTGTGCATGTCATAAACAGATCACCTTCTAGTGGTTTGGATTTCCAGGTTGCAGAGGAGGTATGGACTGGAAAACCTCCCTCTTATGCACATCTCTGTGTCTTTGGATGTGAGGCATTTTTCCATGTGCCCAGGGTCAAGAGAAGTAAGCTGGATCCTAAAAGTGTCAAATGCATTTTCCTTGGTTATGGGGATGCAGGTGAGATAGGTTACCGTCTCTGGGATCCGCAGGCGTGGAAAGTCATTCGTAGTCATGATATAGTCTTCCATGAAGACAAGATGCATCGACAACTTGAGAGAGTTGAGATCCACAATGTCATATTTCAGGAGGAGCCGAGAGCTCCGGCAGCCAGTTGGACAGCCTACAACTGCAGCAGATGCTCATGGTCAGGGTGTTGGACAGGCAACTGGGTAGGCAACAGAGCCTACCGTGAGATGGTCTACTAGAGATAGATGTCCACCTAATAGATTTCAACCCTCAATACATTATGTCTTGGTTACAAATGTAGGAGAGCCTTTCACTTATGATGAGGCTATGCGCAGGGGTGACAGTCACTCCTAGGAGAGGGCTATGCAGTTTGAGATAGACTCCTTGCATAAGAATGACACTTCAGATTTGGTTTCCTTGCCTACGGGCAAGAAGGCTTTGCTATGTAAGTGGGTGTACAAGTTGAAAAGTACCCCTGGACACCCCAAGCCAGCATACAAGGCTAGATTTGTAGCAAAGGGTTTTAAGCAGGAGCATGGTGTGGACTTTGATGAGGTCTTTTCTCTTGTGGTTAAGATGGCCACCTTGTGCTTAGTCTTGGCTTTGGTTGCTCAACTTGACTTGGATTTATACCAGATGGATGTTAAGACGACTTTCTTACATGGGGACTTGCATGATGAGATTTATATGGAGCAGCCTAAGGGCTTTGCAGAATCTGGCAGGGAGCACCTAGTGTGCAAATTGAAGAAAAGTCTTTATGGCTTGAAGCAGGCACCTAGGAAGTGGTATCATAAGTTTGATGCATTTATGCAGTCACAGGGCTACATTAGGAGTACTATGGATCCGTGTCTTTACACGAAGAAAGCCCATGATGGTTCTTTATTGATTTTGGTCCTCTATGTGGATGATATGCGGATAGCAGGGAAAGCTCATGATGAGCTAGATGCTCTTAAGGCTCAGCTCAAGAAGAGCTTTGAGATGAAAGATCTGGGACATGCCGCTCACATACTTGGTATGCGCATTAGATGCGACAGGCATCAGGGACTCCTCTACTTGTCACAGAGGGAGTACATTCATAAAGTCCTTGAGCGCTTCCACATGCAGGACGTAAAGCCTATTGACTGTCCATTACCTTCTTATGTGAAGGTATCACAGGCTAATTTTCCGTAGACAGATGAGCGGAGGGCCAAGATGGCCAAGATTTCCTATGCATCCGCAGTGGGCAGTCTTATGTATGCCATGATAACCACTCGTCCAGATATTGCCTTTGCAGTTGGTGTTGTGGCACGCTATATGGCTACACCTGGCAAGAAGCATTGGGATGTCGTGAAGGGTATCATGAGGTACCTGAAGGGCACTGTAGATATGTACATATGCTATGGTAGCCAGGATACAGGAGTCATGGGGTACACTGACTCTAATTATGCAAGACATGCAGATAGTAGGAAGTCCACTTCCGGCTATGTATTCACCTATGTTGGAGGTGCTATTTCTTGGATGTCCAAGGTGCAGAAATGCAAAGCCCTTTCTACTATAGAGGCCGAGTATGTTGCAGCCACACTGAGGCTTGCAAGGAGGCCATTTGGTTGGGTTGTTTGGTTGCTAACCTTGGTATTGATGCTATCCCTACACTGCATTCGGATTCTATGAGTGCTATTCAGTTAGCCAAGAATCCGGTCTTCCATGCGAAGACGAAACACATTGAGGTGAGGTATCACTTCATACGTGGGGTCGTTGAGGACAAGTCTGTTGATCTTGTCAAGATCTCTATTTAGAATGATGTCCACTAATGCTTTTTAGTGGTTGAAATTATATTTGAAGGGTAGGGTTTATGGTTGGTTGGTCTTTATGCACCTAAAGACTCATTATGTTGTCAAGCCTTGTGGAACTGCCTTCATCATTCTCTGTCTTTGGGTAGACTAGGCTTGCTTATGGGCTTATGGGCAATGGGAACTTTTAAGAAGTGCATTAATTCTTCCTAGTTTGGAGTGCTTTCTGATGGATATCCTAAAAAGTCATGCTTTGAATGCTTTTGTAATAGAGATTCTTAAATATGATATTTAGTTATGGCTTTCTCCATCAACTTCAAGATTCACATTTCACTCAACCCAATACTTGGCCACGTGATCTCGATTGGATTGTATCTATGCTGGGTACAAGGATTCCTTTTTACAAGAAATTTTAGAAATGCAAGTGGTGGAGCAATATGTCATACCAAATAATTTTCCTTTATAGCTTGATATGATTAGGTAGTCTATGGATGTGTTTGCGAGTCTCTTGGGCATTCCATCCTTACAATTTAGCTCTTCTTTTTTAAGTCATGCTTTCTTCAACGGATACACGAGCGAACTACTTGAAAGGTTTATATGTGATTTTCCACAAGAAGGCTTGGTCTCGTTTGAAAGACAACTTCTTAATGTGCAAACGGTGTCAACCATTATGGATTTTACTGTGCTTCGCTTACTATGCAACATTTAAATGCTATAGAGGACATCGTAGCCTTGGTTCAACTCTATTGTTGCTTGATTCTTTGCATGATGCTTTTTTGCTCTCATTATTGGCAAAGGTGGTTGAATTTATTCAATGCTTTTAGCTGTGGTCTTATCAACAACCTAAGCTTGGGGATTCGACCAAGGGACTTTGGGACAATTCTTGTCAAGCTCATAAAATTTTTTGAGCTTTGCATGCATTCCTTTTGCAAGCCATGGATATTGGGCCTCATATCTCCATGCTGATCTATACGATCAGTATGTGTGCTACTTCTTGTGTTATGCTTAATGGTGAAGTCCCTGTGCCCTTTTTTCTCACATGCTCAGTCAGACAAGGCTCCCCACCATTAAGCTGATTTTATTTGTGCTTGCTACTATCACCCCATTCATTCTATTATTGTGTCTTTTTGATATGGACAACTAACTAATTTATATCTTCATTTGCATCAACATTTTGTTGGCCAAGCACTAGTTGATGATACATTTATGGTGCTAAAAGTAGATGCTTCTGACCTTTGAAAAGCTTTAAATGTTTGGGAATTGTTTAGCCATACTAATGTTGCCAGATCCTCCTTTATTTATTCACTAGCTTGAATTTGCTAGATTTGGGGTAGCAAGGTGTGGTTCTCCCTTGGGTGTTGATGTGTAACCAAGACTCTTACTAAAATGGATATCACAAAAATTGGAAGCCAAGTTTGATTATTGGAAATCTCAAGCTTGGCCATTTCATGTGCACCTTAAAGTGGTGCATACCATTATGCTCCCCATGCTCACTTGCTTTTTGACATTGCTGCCTTGGACTAATGTTGCATTGAAGGATCTCCCCTGATACTTCCATTTCATGCTATGGAAGAAAGTTTATGTGCATGCTAGTATAACTTGGATATCTTGGAGCCATGTTTGCACCCCGAGATCCATGGGAGCTGGGGTTGTTTTGGATGTTGAGACCCATATGGTAGCCCTATGTTGGTTTCTTTTTTAGGCGATTTACATTGCTCAACAACCCTAGACTATTATTGCCTATTTTTTCCTAGAGAAATTGGGCCTTTGGCATGGTAATATGAAGATTCAAGGTCCATGGTGGCATGTACTTAATGTCAAGGTTTAGTTTTCTATGTTTGCTTTTGTTCTACTCAACCATTCGGTGTGCTCGTGGAAAATGGTGGTTTACAAAGTCCAATGGCATCTACATACTAGCTGCCAAATCATTGCAAATGGATTGGGTCTGTCATGGCTACCATGATATTTGGCATAAGGTCTCTAGAATTTTGTAGGACCAAAAACCCTTTCCTATCCTAGATTCTGATTATCCTTGGCAGGATTAGGGCCTTACAAGGCATTTATCTCTTGAGTCTTGTTTGGTTAATTCGATCTATCATATTGTGATCAAAGATTGCTCATGGTTGACCACCAAAGTCAATGTGCTTTGGGGATTGCACAAATCTAAAGCATAGTAGAAATTGATAGTGATGGGGGATGGATCAATAAGATGCCATTTGGAAAATGCTAGTGGGTAGTCTTTCCCTTGCATCTGCTCTTTGTTGTAAGGGTATTTCCAATGGGATTTGTTTCTTCAATACCACTACTGTTTAGTCTTCCCGTCATAGATTTATCTCGTGTCCATTTGCTTGGAAGATTTGGGCCCTCCTTTCCAACATTTGGCATGCTGTGGTGGAGACTAGAATGCATCTTTTTTATTAGGTCTTTGGAAAGCCTAAATATCATGGTCCAATGCAACCTCATTTGAAGATTCTATAGCATCTAGTGCCATGTTGCGAAGCTTAAATGACTTCTTCAGTGATAGCTTGATCTTATTCAGCATGTTGATATCTTGACCAAAGATGATTTAGTTTCTTAGTGTTGGGTGGTTTCTCCGGTGACCTCACCTTGACTTTTGTACTTTTTTTAAAACTAATAAACATACTTTTTTTGAGAGTGTGCGTGCATGCATGTGTGATAGGGAGAGGGTAAGGGGGAGAAAGAGAGGAAAAATGAGAGCAAATGAAAGGGAGAGAGAGAGAAAGAGAGCATGGTGAGAGAGTAAGGAGAGAGCAAATGAGACGAAGAGAGAGCATGGTGAGAGAGAGAAAGGGGGAGAGAGAGAGAGAGGGGGGAGAGAGGGGGGAGGAGAGAGAGATTGTGTGTGTGAGGGTACACAGGGAGAGGTGGTTTCTTCCTATGTTTTCATTGAGCATTGTTGTGCTTTCTACAATCCAATTATTATCCCCTCATTTAGCATTTGTATGAAGTTCATTATTATTATGTATTTTATGATTATGATAAAATTATGATGCTTTTACATCTTCATTTGTGTTTTTCTAAAATTACATGATTTTTAAAAATGTTTTGATTGAGTTTAGCTACATAATTTTTAATACTACTCCCTTGTCTTTCAAGAAATGTACTTTAATGGAAGAAGAAAAATATAGTTGATAGATACAATTTAGTATGAGAGTTATGGTTGAGAGCTTTCATGAAAGAAAAAAGAAATGGTATTCTTTTCTTCATTTCCTTTGGCTTTGTTTTATACATGGAGGTGCATATCCTCACTTACCTTATTATAGGCGTCCATACTACCTTATGGTATAATGACTTGCATATTTAGCAATATATTGTAAGTGAAGGAGGAGGCACATGATGAGGAGCAAAACATTGTGCTCACTCCATGTATAATGTGTCATATGCTAATAAGGCATGCACATTAGGGTTTAATAGATTTTAGTCTTGTATATAAGCCAAACTTGGGCTTTCTGCAAACTTTTCTTCCAATTATAATGCAAAAAGATTAATATGTTGTCAATCTGTTTTTTTCCCTTCAATATTTTGTTCTATTTTAATACAAAATGGACTATGTTTGTATAAATGTGCAACTTCATGTACAAAGGTCAAACAAGAGTTCTCTAATATGGTTCTCAACCCAATGTGGCTAGAAGGGTGGCTTGCAACCCTTCCACCCAAAAAATTCCCCTTGTAACCATCACTATTTGCATCACTAATTTTACTGCAACGATTTCTATTGGCATCGTGCAATGCCAATAGCGATGCTTTCATGGTGATGCTAATGATGGTGATGGGGGGTTTGTATGTAGATCATGTGTTGCTAAATATCTCACTATAGGCCCAATGTGTTGTAACGTTGGCTGCTATTTTATGAACCAAGGCCCTATCTTTGGCACTTTTAAAGATGGTCAAAATATATCTTTATAGCGACCTAATTTCGTCCATTAGTCCTTTGTTCTTGGTTATTTGAATGTTTTGGGAACTCCTAAGCCAAGTGCTAGTAAGCATAGAATGGTCCCATCTCAAAATTTGACAAAAACTAGATCTTTTCATTGTAGAAACAAATGGAGTGTTAGCTTGATGCTATAATGTGTTTCCAAAGACCTATTGGTTACTCGAGGCTATTATTTTAGTGGCCATGTAAGCTAGCTCCTCCAATGCCATATCATGTTATACATTTTCTAACATTGAAAAAAGCTTCCACCAAAGCCCAAGAGCAAAAAAGAGGAAAATGCAACCCTACACCACCAACAAAGGCTATTGTGGACATCAAAGTAACCAAACCCAAGAAATAGTCACCCAGCACTATTTCCCATCAACTAAAAAAGGTATTTAAAAAAGTCCCTTTAAGGTCATGCAATATGTCTGACTATCTTATTTTTTGAGAAAACCTAACCCACGCATTCATGTACCATTACCTACATCCTAATTTTACAATTTGCACGAGAGTAAGCCTAGCACTTAGACAAAATTAATTTTACACTTCATGCCAATAGGCCATATGATATTCAATGTCAACATATTTTGCACCATACAATCCTTGTCGTTTTTCCAACTTGCACTTTTCTCAATTGATTTCTTTTTCTAGATTTTAATATGCTTCTCCTTTTTCTTCGCTTCTTCTTGCTTCTTAGCCATTTTCCTTGCTTTTTTTAATTTACTTTTTTTTTTGGCTTCAAGCTCATGAGTTATAATTAGTTAACTTAACCCTTCTCACTATTTGAGTGCTAGTCCCAACACTCATAAAGGTGCTTGAAGCTTACATGGAATGGTCGTGTGGGTAGGGTAAGAGATCATGTGATGTTGAGGGAAAGGGGGTTGTCAATAGTTCTTCTTCCCAGTTCAAAGTACCTACTACAAGGAAATATCGCAAGTTGTGTGGGAAGGTGAGTGGGTGATCTATGTGATTGGGAGATGGATCTGTGCTAAGAGAGCCAAGACTTCTTAGGATTGTCCACACTTGAGGACCCAATTAGTGAAGGGATCTATTGGTATAATGAGGTGGTTGTCAAGGATACAGGTTTACAAATTTCTTGGGATGTCTTGCTATTGGGTATCCCTTGATTGAGATATGAGTGTGTATTGGTGTGGATGGCAAGAAGGGGTGATCACAACTTGTGAAGTGGCTTTCATTCATGCCTTCTAGGAGGTTGAGATAGAAAGCAAGTAGCATGATAGCTTGAAGGATCGATTTGGCCATGGCATACCAGTAAATCCTTGCATTAATATCAAAGAACAAGGGATGGAATCTTTCCTCCTTTGTTGCTCATTTTTGGTTCAATAGAATTCCCGGCAACTTATGGTAATTACATGTAAGTACAGTAGTTGGGTTAGGGCAGTTCCAAAAGGTGTCCACAAAATTGCAAAATGAAGGGTCTAGATCCCGCTCCTAGAACCTTAAGCAGTCTGGGTTGTGGTCCACCATATACCTCCATAGGTAGGGTAGATAAGTAGGGTTTCCTCTCTCAATAGAAAGTGATCCACAGAAGGCCAACCAAACTTCATTACTTGTTTCAAGGATAGACTTCCTCCAAGTTGGTTGTGCTTTGAACCCTCACACCTTCTTGGGTGTTTCTAGGATAGACTTCCTCCAAGTTGGTTGTGCTTTGAACCCTCGCACCTTCTTGGGTGTTTCTAGCATTTTATTTTGCTAGTAGCTTTTCTCTTCCTATTGCCATAGGTTAGAGTTTTAGGTTTTTTGTTCAATCCACGGCTTTCCCAATGCCTCACCCACCTCAATTACTTGGTTCATTACACTCCCTAGAAGTATTTAAGCATAGCTTTTGGATCATGGTAAAGTTAAAGGTAATAGGAGCATCTAGTGGCTCTCTTCTCTCTTGCTCTCTGATTTCCTCTTCCAATTGAATGATGACCACTTTCAACTCTTTTAGGAATAGTACATATGGAATCTGGTGAGGTGTTGCCTTAAATTTGAGCCCAACTTCTTCTAGTTGCTTCTTCCTTCGTTGTTTTGGGTCCTTACATGCATTTGAAGAGGTTGATTGGTCTAGAGATTGCTCAGTGGTTTCTTGCCTAGGACGGAGTTCTAGTCCTTCTACCACATCCCAATCCACTATGTCACTTGGGAGTCATTATAGTGCAGGTGTTGGGATCATGAAGCCCAATCGTGTAAGTGTTCCTCAATGAGCCCCTCTTTCTTAAGTTGGAGTGCCACTACATCTCTCATGGGCTCTTGTTTATGAGGCTATGATAGTAGTCCTAGGGTATTCAGTAGTGCTTCTCTAGCCATATGCAATTTTCTCTTAAGGCCTTCGATAGAGTCCTCCTTGGTTGGCTCTGTGATTTCAATCAAAGCTCTAGTGAAGCTCATGTGTTGAATCTTCATTATCTTTTCTACCATGTCAACCACCGCTTCCTTCTTATGCCTTGCCTTCACAAGCACGGGCCTTCCTTTATTCAAACAGTCACTAAAAGAATAAAGAATAAAGTGACGGTGATGGGCGCTCGCCACCTGCAGTGTGCAGTGGCGGTGACTATCAGTGTAGTAATACACGGGCGGCTAGGCGGAGGTGCCTTTACCCCCAACAACCTCCCACTTAAAGTCTAATCTGCCCTAGTGAGAAGTGAAAAGAAAAAGAAAAAAGATAGCACAACATGTACACATGTACAACAGGATGAGGAAAGTCGTCATCTCATCCCACACCCATCAACCTCCTGAGGAAGGCAAAGCGCTCTATAGAGAGGCTTTTCGTGAGCAGGTTTGCAGGATTTTGGCCAATTAGAATGTCTCATGCACCACCATAAGGACACTCAAGTAGTGCATTGCCTTATTGCCAACATAAAAAGGATGGAAACCATGACAATCCAAAATATGATCCATATCATGATGACAACACAAGACACATCCCAATTGGTCTCATGCTACACCACATGTCATGCTACTTATTGTGGGAACAAATATTGTGAACATTCCAAGTGGCAATCTACATATTTGAAACTAAAAATAGTAAGGATGGGGCTACTCATGCCTTGCTTGAACTTTCTATGCCAATGCCTAAAAAATCCCGTCATCTAGGAAATTTTCCAAAATTGCAAAAACATTCTATCTTGGATGAGTAGAGTTCAAAGAGAAGGCTTAATTCCATACATCAAGCCCAAATGAGGGTATTCACAATCCCATGGGTGTGATCATCTTGCCTTTACGATCAAAAGCAAGACATGATAATGGGTCCTTGGGACGATCTTCAGAACACTCAACATTTGTTTGCAACTTTGTGGGTTGCTTTGAACTAGAAGGATCCATGACAAGCACATGTGGCACATTCGATGATTTTATCCTTTCTATGTATGTATGTATGGAAGGAATCCTAGGTGCCTAACAATGGAGACACAAGCCATCGAATTTCAACCTTCTTACCCTTTTTATATTGAACATCAATCGTCCAAAATCATCAGGATCTAAAGATGGCATTGGCTACTTATCTTGAACCAAATCTTTTTGCAAAGTTCATTTCCCAATGGTTGATGCATTAACCATCATATTAATATCCATACTATGAGAACCAGTATCATCTTTTTTTCTGGACACAGCCATGAAGCGAAATAGCTTGCCGCAAGAGAAGCAGTGGCCAATGGTTGATGCATTAACCATCATATTAATATCCATACTATGAGAAGCAGTATCATCTTTTTTTTTGGACACTTAGCCATGAAGCGACCTAGCTTGCCACAAGAGAAGCAGTGGCCATCAAAGTGCTACCATTTAAGTCTAAACCATAGTGGATACATACTAATACAATTAAGATGCAACCAATTGGATCTTTTTCTTGTGGTATCCCACAACATGCACAATTGATTCATGTTGTGTGCCCTCATACTTGGAGGCACCAAAACAATATGGATGGTTGCCATTGCATCCCTTAGTAGATGCTAATAAACTGTAGGATAAATTTCCACCTCAACACACATTTGACATTCTTGTTTGAGAAAGTGTTGGAAATCAACCATGGGTCTCCATAGCACCACATGCACCAATTGTCTATCAAAGAAGAGTGGTAGCTTGCCCAAAAGCTCATCTCTATTTGTGAGTAACATAAGCAAGACCTCATAGAAGCCTTTGGGGCCCACAAAAACACACCTTGGAAGTCAACCACCAATGGATCTAAGGTATCACCATGATCTTGCTCATGAAAAAAGGATGAACCCATGCTCATAAAAAGCTAAGAAGAGCAAAGCACTTTTTGTTTGTCAACATGAGCATCCACAATTTCTTCTTCATCACAATTTGGAAGATTGCTATGATTATGAACATGTTCACCTAGAAAAGAGTTAGCAAATTCTAGCAAGTGTTCCTAATCCAAGTCAGGGGAATCATCTGAGTGATAAGCAACCTACACATACAAGCATGGTAGAGACTTTGAAGGGATAGAACTCTAAGGGATCATCATGGAAGCATTTGTATTAGGTTTGTTGTGCTTCACACAAAGCTGTGTATCAGAGCATGGAGCCATTTCCTCATCCATCTCCTTAGTACATGGGACCATCTCATCTTTTGCCTCTAAATCTAACCCCAAGGCTTCAACCACCTAATCTATGAAAGTTGTTTGGGCTTAGACATGGTGACAAAAGGGTGGGTTGCATATCTATCCTCAGGGTTCTTACCCTTTGCCCCTTAATGATTTTGTCCTAGATTGTGTTTGTTGTAAAAATGAAACCCTTAAAAAGCATATACAATTAGAAACACACTGTCCATCTCTCTCTCTCTCTCTCTCTCTTTGTGCTCTTTACTATAGGTCATGCAAGTATGTAGTAAGTTACACAAATCTACATCAAGTCATGCAAGTTTGTTGTGGATCACACGTGTATTGTTGGTCATGTAAGTCACTAAGTCTACTCTAGTTCACCTCTTTCTAATCACAAAGATCTACTCCAAGTCACCTAGATTTGTAAGTTGCACAATTTTGCAAGCCAAGCTTATCCTCCGTAGGTCATGCAGATTAGAGCATTGTAGGTTGCACTATTGTATGTCACCTATCCCACTTGTCTATGTTGTTGTTTCTATTGCTTGTTGAATGCGTTGATCCTTGAGTCATCGGTTGACAATTGACTCCTTTTTGCTAAAATGTAGCACATTTTCCCTATTTGACAACCTGGCCTCCCTCCCTCCCTCCCTCCCTCCTTCCCTCCCTCCCTCCCTCTCTCTCTCTCCCCTCTCTCTCTCTCTCTCTCTCTCTCTCTCTCTCTCTCCTCCCTCCCTTCTCTCCCCCCCTCTCTCATAGTCTTTCTCCTTTCTCTCACCCACTGCCTCCTCCCTCCCTCCCTCCTTGTGTGTGTGTGTGTGTGTCACACTCTCCCTTCTTTCTCTCACCCATGCTCTCTCTCCTCATTTACTCTATCTTCCTCTTTTTTTTTTCGTGAATAAGAGTATACTAATGTATGGAAATATTTACATCAGGCCTTCAGGCCAACCAAACAAAAAGGAAAACAACAGTAATGAAGCCATCAAGCTATCAGAACAGTCTCTCTCTCTCTCTCTCTCTCTCTCTCTCTCTCTCTCTCTCTCTCTCTCTCTCTCTCTACATAAACAACAATGTAGAAAAGAAAGGGGAGGGAAGGAGGAAGGGGCAAAGAAAGGGGAGGGAAGGAGGAAAGGGCTTACCTTGAGGCTTAAAGATGCATGTCGGCTCCTTTGTGGCATTTTTCTTCTCCTTTGCGATTTCTTTAGTGCTCCCCTTAGATCTCTCTTCAAGCTCACACACACGCACACTCTCTCTCTCTCTTTGTGGGTCAAAACTTTTGTGATATTTTGCTACAACTATTTGTGCCCTTTTTGTTTCCATAGTATAGTGTTGCTATATTAGTGATGCTTATAGTGGCACCAATAAAATTGTCGCTACTAAATGAGCATTGTTATAGCTTTGTTTCCTTGTAGTGCAAAAAGTCAAGTAATTGTTGAAGTCTTACTTTCTTTTTATAAAAATAATATCACCTTTTGTCAAAGTTTTGAGGTTATGCCTATGACATCATTGTTTGATGATGTAGATACTACTTCAATACAAATTCTCTAATTATAAAAAAACATGGGTTATAGGTTGGTAATAGTATAATACTCTCTCTATATTTTGGCCAATTGACTTGAATATGTGTTGGGGCAGGGGGACTAAAGTCTCTTGTTCGCACACAAGTGATGACTTGTGATGGACCATGGGTATTGATGTCAAATAATAACTTCATGAATTGGTGTAAGTCAAGTGACCTATACATGCCTTAATAATAGTATATTCTCCTTGTGCCACGTAGGCTTGAGAGCCTTCTAGTTGATTCTAAACCCCTAAAGCAAAGCTCTTAATAATAATAATAATATTAATCTTACTACTATATTATTTTGGTTGTAGGTTTGGAAATCCCCTAACCTTTAGAGGGCTTCTCCAACCTCCCCTTTTTAGTTAAAATGCCCTCTCTCACATATTTAATTGCTCCCTCCCTCTTCCCCCTCCCATTTTTAATTAAACTGCCCTTGTCTCTCACATGTAGGGGCTCTTTCTCTCTCCGGCTCTTCTCTCTCATTTTTAAAGTTAAATCAAACTTTTCACAAACATCTCTTTCTCTCTATTTTTAAATCAAAAGTTTCTCCCTCTCCCCCCCTCTCTCTTTTAGTTAGATTAAACTTTTTATTTTAAACTTCCCTCTTTTTTTTTCTCTTTTTATTCATTTTAGTTAAATATTTTTAAAATATTTTTTAATTAAAAATTATTGACATAGTTTTTCGCGCGCGCGCGCACACACACACACACACACACAGATCTCTTTCTTCCCCTTTTAAAATCAAGTCTCTCTCTCTCTTTTAGTTAGATCAAACTTTTAAATTTAAACTTCTCTTTTTTTCCTATTTTAATTAAATATTTTAAAAGTTTTTAATTTTAAATAAATACTTATAAAAGTATTTTTAATTAAAAATTTTTGACATAGTTTTTCACATGCTTTTAGAGAGAGAGAGAGAGAGAGAAGAAAGAATATGAGCACAAAGGGAGAGATTTATAGAGAGAGGAAAGATAATTAGAGAGAGAGAGAGAGAGAGAGAGAGAGAGAGAGAGAGAGAGAGAGGAAAGAATATGAGCACAAAGGGAGAGAATTATAGAGAGAGGAAAGATAAAATTTAAAAGAGAAAGAAAATAAAAAAATTTAAAGAGAGAATGAAGAGAGAGAGAGAAGAATAGGAAAAAAGAGGAAAGGGAGAGAGAAGGAAAAGAGAGAGAGAGAGATAGAGAGGAAAAAAGAGGAGAGGGAGAGAAGGAAAAGAGTGGAGAGAAGGGGGTAAGGAAAAAAGGGGAGAGAGAGAAGAAAATGAGAATTTTATGTTTAATGAGAGAGAGAGAGGAAATATTAAAAAAGAGAGATAAAAAAAAATGGATTGTAGAACTAAGTTGCTATTTCACGCTTGCACTTTGACAATTGGGAAGTGGGCGGAACGCTATTATACTAATAATAACAATAGACTAAATGGGATGTATACATAATACTATACTAATAATAATAACAATCAAGTAAATGGGATGTATGATCTAAACTATTTACCGTACCAAAAATAACTAATAATAATGGCTAACTTACAGCAATATACATCGGATTGTTTGGGCTTTATACAGCGCACGATAAAGAAAGGCGCAATTCTAAGCAGCCTTTGTGGAGTCATGGCTTCGACAAATTCTTCCCTCATAGCGGTCATTGGAGACGAGGTGTGCTGTCAGCGATCTTGTCTTGCTTATAAGTTCCATGATCTGTATCATGTATATGCTTGTATTCTTGCAGGACACCGTGACCGGCTTCATTCTAGCAGGAGTTGGCCACGTTGACATTAGGAGGAAGACCAACTATCTGATTGTGGATAACAGTGAGTCTCTTTGTAACATTGGCTCTAGTTCATCTAGCTATGGCAGCAGTGTAATCCGATCAGCATGGTGCTGTTCTTAGGGTTCAAATACCTGCTTTTTGATTTTTTGCCAAGAAGATCACAAACCTGTAATTACGTACAGAAAGAGCATGTGAGGACATGGCTTGTATTTGAAGCTTTGACATCCAATACCAGAATTGACTAGGTGATGCAAGTCAAGCAGTTGGAGCCGTGACTAAGTGGGTTTGTCACGCTTGTGTAGTGGCACCTCAATTTTTTTAGTAAACGGACAGTTCTGGTTGATTACATTGCGTGTATAACCCAGTTCAATCACGTCATGGTTGACATCCCTGCCGTCTTATTTACAACGGGAATTAGGCTCAGAGAGCTGCTATCTAGAAGAGTCGATAGCTCTTTAATGTCAAGAGGCTAGAGTAGTGTCAGATCTGTCCGTAGAGGAGTCGACTGCAAATGGCAGAGCAGATTCCAGACCTGTTTATAGCAGATCATGAGATCTACGTTTTTACAAGCAGCAGCACTTTTGGAGTGTTTGCTTTGTAATTGGGTCAGATTCGTGCTTTTACCCACCTTGTCCACATGGTTTTCGGTCCAAATGTACAGCAGATCAATAAGTGCCAAAGCTGAGGACCTCATTTTTTCCCCTTTTCCTCTTCATCTTCAGTGTGTTGGAAGGGATTTTCCTAAGAAAGTAGAAAAATGATGGATGAGCACCCAGCGCAAAGATGGAGGAGGAGCAAGAAGCAGCGGCAATTTAGAGTCCTGTAAAGACAACTTTTAAATGTAAAATTAGAGGGCCTACAAGTTCTATGGTGCCCTCCTTCCACAATTGCTTTATGAAGAATCCCTTGGTGCAACAAGAAGCTAGAAGAGCAGTGACATCTAGAGGGAGTTGCATAGTGGCAACTGCTTTTTCTTGGGTACATCTCTTGTTTCTTGGCTCAGCAAGAAATAGACAACAATTGCTACTTCTAGTTGTCAGGTTGAGCACAAAGTAGAGTTCACAACTATTGTGGAGTGTGTTTGTAGGTTACTTGCAAATCTCCATGTGCACTAGACGGCTCCAATCTCTTTACAAAGGCTCTTTCTTGATCAAAGTTTCAGGCTTTTTTGCAATCCTTGAACTCGATACCATTTGTTTCATGATCTATCATACTTTGTACTTTCATAGATTGCTATATCCACGTGGATGAATTTGTGCAACCATGACCTTCTGCATTTTCTATTAGTCTAGGATTTTGTCATCATTTATAGATTAGTTCGCCCATACTATGGAGGGAAATTTCTAGGCCATCTCATTGGCTCTGCATTGATACCCTTTGTTCCATGTTTGAATTTCATTAGTGTGTTTAAAATGTCGCTTACAATAGTTGTTACCTCTAGTTGTTTAGGACTTAAGTGCCACTAGAGTTAGGGTTCCTTATGATGGCTAAGCCATTGTAGGGGTAGGTTTATCTATAAGGAGACACTTTGTGCAACCCTAGTACATTAAGTGTAGCATCATTCATTGTGGTCTTTTTGAGCATTGTACTTTCATTCATTTATTGGTACATTGGCTTTCACTTGTGATTGAGTATCATTGTGTGTTGATTCTTTTTTTGTTTCATAATCAAGTGGCTACCCTAGTGGTAAGCCACTTATTTTCTTCACCCACTAACTTTCTATACCAATACTAGATGACTATGTGGAATGCAGGAGTTGAACCCAAGACCTCTAGTCATCACACATTTGACTTAGCCAACTGAGCTACATCCATTTGGCCATTGTGCCTTGATTCTCTCTCTCTCTCTCTCTCTCTCTCTCTCTCTCTCTCTCACACACACACACACACACACACACACACACACACACACACACACACACACACGCACGCACACGCACGCACGCACCCATGCACGCATGCACGTGTGCACACATCTATCATACAAAATTACTTCTTGGGCCAAGAATGTGTCCAATGTTGGCTTCCCTAAGCTGTGCAATTTTGAAGCAAGTGATTCCTCTATGGACACTTAACTTTGCTACCATGATGAGCAAGATTTTCTCAAGAGAATAGATTATTGCATTTCAATTTCATGCAGCATTGAAATTGCCTGATTTGTGTTATTGGTCTTTGAAATTAGTAGTTTCTAAGCACTATTTTTCTCAATAAGTGAAAAGGAAGCAATATGAATTTATGCATTTGTGATGTTAAAGTGTTGAAGTATGTAGCTCAGAGTTGCTTCTTGTTCTTACACATACATGTGTATAGAGTTGCTTCTTGTTCTTAGTCCTATATGTGTGTGAAATTATAAGCTTTTATTGATAATGTTTTTAATCTGCTTTATATGAGCTTTTTACATCCCTCAAACATGGAAATGACTTGCAGAGACTACGGTGAAAACAATCGAAGACACCTTTAAGGAGTTCACAGCCAGGGAAGATATTGCAATTGTTCTCATAAATCAACATGTAAGTAATCCTTTTGTATGTTGGAAGAATGAAATCTTGTCTACTTGAATGTAAAAGTTGGGCTGTTCAAGAATATTTGGTGACATTATATTGAACTGGTTTGTTGCGAGCTATTTGGTATTTTACAAATTTTTTATTTCTAGGATGGACTGATTTGCAAGGGCATACATTGAGGATTCAAGGACAAAACAAGGATTGATTTACCATTGTGTATTAGGCTTGATAGGGGTGATTTATTGGGTGCACTACTTGTGATTGCTAAAACTGGTATTTGAGCACATAAACATTGGCGAATACAAGCATTTGTATTTTGAATTGAGAGCTTGAGTGATTAAAAGAAATATTGCTAGGGGTACTACGGTTTGGGGCCAACAAGTGCCATATTTTCAATGTCCGAGCATTCTAGCTCCATTGTTTGTGAGGTATTTGTTTGTTGATTTATGCTGTAGTTTATTGTATTTGTTAGTTAATGGTACTAGTATCCTTTAATACATCTAAAGGCCACTAGCTAGGGTATCCTTGCACTGTTAGCTCATAGTAAAATACAAGCCTAGCATGTAAAAACTAGAAAGATACGTGAGAACTTGAATACCAATCCTTTAATGAGATGCGATTTGGTCCATTATAGGCTGAAGGATAAAAAGGAGGATAAGTCAAATTAGCTAAATCGAAAGAAAGGTCTCACTATTGGAGGGTAGGGAAGCTCAAGATGAGATTGAAGAGAGGAAGTAAGAGCAAGAGAGTGCCACAGAAAATAGGATGGACTTGAGCATGTCATGTGTGGACCTGAAAACACACGGTGGGACTAGGATTTAAGTATTGGACAGTATCAGAATCAATTGAACCAACACTAGGAATCCTTGCCATAGTAGGCTTACTGCACTGGACACCCTCACTTGCAGCCTCTACAAGATAGGGAGATCTTGTAGGATGGTAAGGGAAGGGTGGCAACACTCTGCCCCCATGAGATTGAATGGTTGTAAAAGATGGTGGGTTGCTGTGCTTTTGGTTGCTTACTAGAGTCAAATGGGAGTTGGGAGGTGGATTCATCATGGATTTCCTCAAGTGAGACAAGGTGCACTTGGGGTTGAAGGATAAAAAGGGTAGTTTTGCCACCTTAGGGTTGAGGTTAGAGGAGCGGTTCAAGGACCTTGAGATTGCCTAGCCTTGCATTCATCCTCAATATGGCCTTGGTTCATGAAATGTATTATTTGTAGGAATGTATTGCTAGTGGAGCCGTGATTTGGGATAGTAAAGAAAAGAGGATTCCTTTCCATCTTTAGTGTTCTTCCACTTTTTTATTAGAGATTTAGTCACCTCCAGGATGGCCACAGGCTTGGGCAGGACAGTTTAGGTAGCATCGTCTTGTATAGGAGCAGGTTGGGCAATTTGGGCAGGTTGGACAGGCAGCTGAGCAGCAATTTGAGCAGCCTGAGCAGGAACGGTAGGCAGGCAAGCAGTGCCATGTGGCAGTTAGTCAGTTCCAGCAGATGGTGCATTTATTGCAGCAATCATGCCATTATCTGCTGTAGTTGGCCAATTTTTGACTGGCTGACCTGCATTATTTTATTGCTTTTGGTCTGCTGGTTATAGCAGCTTGCCTGATGGTCATTATTACTTCGTACTTGTGTAGGGTGAGAGAGATCTTGGGCTGTATATACTTCCACAGCCGATTGTACATGTTGTAAAGAAATACTCATCTATAGGATAATAAACACAATCATACAACAAAGCACAGATTGATAAGGAACAAAATTAGGGTTAGGGTAGCTTATAGACAATGAACACTGAAAAATTAAAATGAATGAATGAATGCTGGATATATATGATGCTCGATATAGCAAACACACTATGCAAAGTGAATACCGACTTCCGAACTCCCATATCTCTAGGACTTGTAAAGAAATGCTCTAACATAGAAAACACAATATAATCGTAAGAAAAATGCATAGACTAATAAAGAAACATAGTTACAGTTAGGGTAACTTAGAGACAATGAATATAGTGAATGATAATGAATGAATACTGAATATAATACAATAGTAAATGCAACAAACACACTATGCAATGAAGAATATTGAACATCAAACTTTGGTATCTTAGGAACCAGGGTAGAGAGAATGGGCTAGAGAGTATGTTACACTCTAATGGGATTCTGAAACATGGCTGGCAACCTCCGAAGGTGTTTGGTAGCAGCAAACATAACAGTATAATACTGGGCTGGATGAGTGTTAGACGTGCACGAGGTGCAGACCAACACTTTGAGGGCTATTGATAGTTTTTGAATGGATTTGGCTTTAAGCAAGGATTTTAATCATTGTTCGTCCTATTGACTAATCTGTGCCCCTTTTGGGGAGAATAAAGGGACGGTCGTATCCAAGGCTTTCATAAAACAAACAAGCTATTCTAACCACCACTAGGTGTCAGTGATGAGGAAAAAGTGTGCGAAAAAGCTACGGGGAGTGTGCGAGCTAAGCTAAGCAACCAAGAAAGCAAGTGAGACTGCCCTAAGTATAACCAACCTTTTGTATATCAATTATTATGAAGACATATTGGCTCAGTTATTCAGAATAATTTGATGGTCGTATACTTTGAAAGGCGATTTATATTATTTGAGTGTTTCAAAATATGATTAAATGTTTATCTTTCTATTCAAGGGTGTCCAATGGCTAAAATGCCCTATAATTATACATAGGTGATCATTGACAAGGTGCCCAAGAGAAATTAAAAGTTTAGTTAGGCGGTTGGATTTACCAAAAACCTCAGATGACTAAGACTTTTACACTCAAATAGTCACATTGACTAGAAGCCTATATAATGAGTGGTTTCAAAAAGTGAAACCAAATGCTTGATCAAAGAAACAAACCATGAACCGGTAAACCTATATAATGAAGCTCTTTAGAATCTAAAGTTAGCAACTCCTAAAATTTAGGAGGTTACTATTTTTGGAAGTTTCTCAAATGGAAATTCTACTCGCATTGAAGGCTCTGGAATTTCGCAAGAAACAATTTTGTCTTAAGTTGCTATCTCAAATTCTTAACCAGTTGAGGGATTTAAGAGTAGAAGTTTTAGAAGCTTCTTTCTCTAGGTAAGCGACATGTGGCATCTAGAATAGGATATGTGTCATTTTGAAGAGACAAGTGTCCTTACACTTCTCATTGTTTTTAGCTAAATACTTGTCATTTGTAACCTCTATTTTTCACTTTTGAGCACCTAAGCCCCACACCTATATATTGGAGGTCTCTCTCTTCATTTTGAATAAGCTATTCTGCTGAAATTTCAGCCATATGCTTTGTACTCTCCTACCTCTCTCTCATCCAAGAAGTACGCTCTACTTAGCTTGATCTAATCCAAGTACTATAGGAAATATTTGCAAAAGGTTGAGAAGTAAATGATTGTATACCTGGCTTTTGAGTAGATCTAGGAGGTGAAGAAATGGTAGGTTTATACTTTGTGCTAGTTTCCACCATAGGATGGCCAGTTCAAAGTGGAGCTTATGTTCTCCTTGCAAAATCCATAAACTAATGTGCCGGATCTAAAGGAGAAAACTCAGATTTACTTTCGATTTGTTCATCTCGATGGATAAGAATGAGGTCGTTCTTGGCTTATGTGGTCTTATAAGGTTTGGGGACTCCATGTTAGTCCGATGTCTCTTTGGCCACATTGGATTCTTGTAGAGTAATTTGCGAGATTCACTCTTGCTCGTTTCTCGATGTGTTTGGCTCAAGAGTCTAAAGCGATGAAGAATTGTTTGAAGTCATCTTTCCTTTTGTAATTCTTGCTTTTGAGAAAAGCTTTCCAATCGAGGACATAGGTTTCTTCAGAGAGTACCTAGCTATGATACTATGTAAAGAAATATTTTAACTTCGAAAACACAACACAATTGTATGACAAACGCATAGACTAATAAAGAAACATAGTTAGGTTTAGGGCAACTCAGAGACAATGAACACAATGAATGAATACTGAATATAATACAATGTTTAATTCAATAAACACACTATGTAGTGAAGGATACTGAACCTCAAACTTTCATGTCTCAAAGACCCGGGCATAGAGAATGAGTTGGAGAGTGTTTTCTACTCTAATGGATCTTGAAACGTAGCAGGTAGCCTCCAAAGGTATCTGGCAGTAGTAAACACAGTAGTATGATGCATGATTAGGGTTAGATGGGCAAGAGGAGGTGTAGACCAGTAGAATGCAGCAATCTGATGATGTGGCAGTTGATCGACAAGGTCTGGCAGCAAAATGCAGATGTGGAACACTCGTCTTAGGCAAGGGAGCAACAGTCTGGTCAAAGTGCAATAGTAGGATGCCATGTGGTAGGAGGAGCTCTATGGCAGTGGCTGATGATGAGGTGGTAGTAAATGCAGGCTGGTTAAGTTGCAGCATCTATTGCCTATGTTAGCAGAGTATTTGTCAGCTCATGTGTGAGTCTGAGCTTGATTTGGGCTGGGCATTTTTATTAGGTATTTTAGGTATTTTTCTGGTGTGGCATTTTATGCCATTGGGGCATTTTATGCACCAGTCGGCCAGCATTAAATGCTGTCCGACTAGCATTATTGCTCCCCACTTTTTCAGCCTATTTATACTTAGTGGCTCCTCCTCAGTCAGTTACTTCATTTCACCATCTGCAGACTCTGTGGAGAGAGGAGCCAGTGCCAGTGCCCACGCAGCCAGTGACTCACTGTTGTATGCGACTGTCTCGTGTTCAGATATATGGATTCCATTTCCCGTGCATACATCTGAGTTCTCATCTGTATCGTGTTCTTTTCTTTTCTCTTTTTGTCTTGTGTTTCAGCAGTTTATTTCAGCACATGTTTATGCTTCCACCGCTGCTCCACTTCTGACATGGTATCAGTTTTTAGGATTTGTGTTTCTGCTGTGTTTTCTTGCTGATTTCAAGATTGTTTAGTACCCCTGTTGATCAGAGGATTGCTGTTGCAGCCAGGCGACCTGTTTTGGGGCTGTTTTCAGCCTGCGTTTTTTGCAGTTTTGCCATCGCCAGCTGCTTCCGCACCCTCTGCTGCCTACGCACCCTCTGCTGCCTGCGTTTTTCATCTGCAGCTGCTGGCGACAGTTTTCTACCTGTTTTTCTCTAGTTTACAGCCTGCGTTTTGCTGATTCAGCATCTCTCGTGGCTGGGTGACTGTTACTTCAGGCCGTTTTCTCTGTTTTTGGCAGTTTTTGACTGATTTTTTGACTTTCTGTAGCAGATTTTGTCTTCTATTGATCAGATTTTGGGTTCTATTGCATGTGAACTCTCATTTTCTGTAGTCTGTGCTTGTGTTTTGGCTGTGTTTCCTCTCTAAATTCCATCTCTTCTCTACTTCTCTTCTTATCCTCTCCATATGGCTCCTACGTGCACTTCCACTGATGATAAGTTACATGGACCTGATTCTCTCACATGGAGTGCTGTCATGAAAGCTTGGTTTGTGCAGAAGCGGCTATGGTACATCGTCTGTGGAGCTATTGCTCGACCTCTCCGTCCTTTTCCTCTTCCTGAAGATTTTGATGAGGACAACCATGCGACATCCTTGAGATTACAGGGGCGGCTTCCGGCATATTATGGAGGTGAGGCTTATGTAGCTTCAGAGAGGGGTAGCAGGCAAAAGAAGTCGAAGGCCCAGTGTTACCACTGTGGCAAGAAGGGACATTTGCGGAAGGACTGCAAGAAGTTAGCGGCTTCCAGGAAGAAGGAGCAGAAGACGAAGCGGGATGCTGACTCTACCGATGAGTCCTCTCCTTCATCAGACTCCGACTCCGATCCTTCGACCAAGGTGAAGTCCAAGGCGCGGAAGGGATCCTCTTCTTTGGATCGCAGGAAGGGCTTGGTGGCCCCTTCCTCCGCTGCTTTCTAGTGGTGGTGATGAGGTTATCCCTCACGACTCTCTTGTGCCAGAGAGGGAGTGTGAGCGGGTGTTCAGATGGGGCAGCCGTGCCTCATCTATATTTTTATACAGGTGCACAGGTTCCAGAGAGGGACGTCCCTGACGCATCGACTTCAGTCTGGCGGAATCAAATCCTGGAGTTGGGATTGACATCCCTGACAGAGAGCGGGAGGCTTTCGTCTAGAGCTCACATGAGGGGACACTTTGGCGGTCTGGCCAAAGGCAGGGAATCCATGGTCACCTATGTTCAGAGGCATTTTTGACAGGCTGGTCTTGTATGCTACTGCGAGACATTGGTGATGGACACAGAGACATGCTATGATCTCTCTATTTTCAAGTGTTTGGTACGATCGACATCGACATCACGTTCTCTCCGAGGCACCCTGGTGGTGGCTTGATCACCCACTACTTGGGTATCCATGGTTCTCCTTGGTGGTGCTATGTTGTATAGTTTCTGATCACTTTTCATTGTACTATTGTATTGTATCAGATCACTCATGATCTAAGAGAGGGTGTTAGCAGAGTATTTGTCAGCTCATGTGTGAGTCTGAGCTTGATCTGGGCTGGGCATTTTTATTAGGTATTTTAGGTATTTTTCTGGTGTGGCATTTTATGCCATTGGGGCATTTTATGCACCAGTCGGCCAGCATTAAATGCTGTCCGACCAGCATTATTGCTCCCCACTTTTTCAGCCTATTTATACTCAGTGGCTCCTCCTCAGTCAGTTACTTCATTTCACCATCTGCAGACTCTGTGGAGAGAGGAGCCAGTGCCAGTGCCCACGCAGCCAGTGACTCACTGTTGTATGCGACTGTCTCGTGTTCAGATATATGGATTCCATTTCCCGTGCATACATCTGAGTTCTCATCTGTATCGTGTTCTTTTCTTTTCTCTTTTTGTCTTGTGTTTCAGCAGTTTATTTCAACACATGTTTATGCTTCCACCGCTGCTCCACTTCTAACAGCCTACAGTTTTGCAGTGGTAGATAGGGTGAAATTAGTCACGAACATCGGTAGAAGGCTGGTAGAAAGTATGAGTCAGAGAGTGTGTCATACTTTGATGGATCCTGAAATGCAATAGATGACTTTTGAAGATGTCTACTAACAAGTAAACACAACTTTTAGGAGGTTGATCAATGTCAAACAAGGTTGGAAACCCCAAGCAAATGGTGCCTAGCTTAACTTGCTCTCTGATAAAGTGGTAGTACTATCCGACATGCTTCGTTTGTGGATTGATGATGGGGTTATCAACTAGTACTATAGCACTCCAGTCGTTGCAAAAAATCATTGTTGGAATGTCACATGGAAAATTAAGTGCTGCCAGCAAACTCCTCAAGTAGATGGCATCTGTGGTGCCATCATACAAATTTGTGTACTATCCCTCGATTGTGGAAGATTTGCATTGAACAAAGAAGAAGGCTGAATACAACAAGGACTGATTAGCCCCTACATGCAGCCCAATGTGTTGGTGAAGGCACTAGATTAGGATGAATAATGATGACACCACCTTTGATGCTGATGGTGATAGAGATGGGGAGTGTATAGCTTGGTGTCCGCGATGGAGGTGGAGAAGACCGCAACCACTTGACAGAGGATATGGAAGATAGAAACGTGAATAATCTGCCCATTGACTGCGTTTTGCTATATATAAAACAAAAAAACTCAAAAATTCGGCAAGGCAACGCAATTGACAAACACCAAAATTGAGAATAAATACATAGTCAAAGCTCCAAATGTCCTTGTCAGACTTTGACTAGGGCTCACAACTAGGAGATGATAGACTCACAAAATAAGGTAGGCAAACACCTTCTCTCAGATACTAGGAGAGTCGGAGGATGCAACAATCTCATGTGATGAGGCATATAAGCCTTGAGCAAAGGCTTCATGAAGAGATATGCTAGTAGACCATTGCTAACTCGGAATCCACAATCTGCTCTTGTACATAATGATACTAAATCTCTATGTGCTTTGTGCGAGCATGAAATAGCAAGATCCCCACCCCTTTCCATAGAAAAATCTGATCAAACGGGAGGCCACCCAAGAACAAAGGAAATGGAGAGGCCTCGAATGAATCACTCTTGAAAACTCCAATCGGGGATGGGTGAGCCAAGCCTTGAATCCAACTATGAGATGATAGTGAAGAGCTTTCGAAGGCGCCATAAGTTGCACTGAAACAATGGGGATCAAGGACTAAGCAACAGGGAATGGTGGCTCAATGATGAAGAAAAGAGATGGCTACATAAAGGAAAGGCCCAAAGTAGAGTGGGAACCCTGAAGATACTCCTCATGATCCTGGGAAGTTCCTTTAAAACACAAAGGGCCAGAAAATTCACAACCACATCACCAATATCGTCCCTGTCTGGAAGGGATGGGAGATACGAGGGAGCAACTAGAGGAGATGGTGGGGGATGGGATGGAACTTGTGGGATAAATGGTGCACAATTGGGAATAGGTGCGGCTATAGAAAGCTGTTTTGGAGAGCCTTGCACAGTGGAAGGGGAATGGATTATGGATAGCCCTTGCTCTTGCCAACTTGTCACAAAAGTGGCTCTTGGAGAAGAATCCTCAACAAAGACAACCGGCTTGGTGAAGATAACGCGGGTCTCGAGGCTAGGAAGGCTATAAATTGAGAGGATAGAGAAGCTCAAGTTAGGAACATGTAGGGTCTTAAACATGGAGCTCGAGGGATGGGTCAGACAATAGATGTAAGGTGCCTACACCACTAATAGGTACTGAAGAGATAGATGGAGATCCTATAACAAATCACCTTAGGGAGTTGTATGACTCAATGCACCATTATCGGTGAGCCAAGGCTACTTAAGAAACGAGATAGTTGTCGTTGCTCAGAAAACAAGACAATCATAGAAGGCTCTTGTACTTGATAAATGTATAGAAATGAACTCAGTGGTAATAGCAGGTGGCAAAGTAGAGATAGACGAAGGCTCCAATGTAGATCCACCCTTTGCTCTTGGACGAAGGTAAGGGGTATATCTTCCAACACTTCTCAAGGTGCAAGGTCTTCCCATAGTGAAGACATGTGGGATATCCTTGACACTTTTTCATAAAATTTGGATTAGAGTCAGAAGATGACTCCAATCTTTTTCTCTTTGCTTTCTTTCGCTTGGTTGGTCTCCATTCCGCTTGGTTGGTCCTATACTTGGAGATAAAGCCCCATGAGCACGGCCATATGCATGGGCTTCGTAAGAATTTGGCTCACCGTGACACATCCTACTCAAGCACCAATGGGACTAGCTCCTCCCAAGTGAGTGTCTCCCGGCTACAAGACATGAGAAGACTGGTGTAGAACACATCATATGTCGGTGACGGAAGATATGAGAGAAGTGTCATTGCGAGTCCTTTTTGAAGAAATGTTTGTATTAAGGGATACAAGCTCATCCTGTAGCTCCTCCATCTTGTGGATGCGATTCCTCATCGTAGGGGAATTTATGATAGAAAATAAAAAAAGCAATGATGACAGAAAATTGTCTTAGCTTTAACTCAAGAGAGAATCAATGCCCAAATGTTTGGATCCGAAAGAGAGATGTCAATCTTTGCCAAACCTTTGTAGTGGTGCGGATACGTCTAACATGCAGAAGCACATAATTTGTACAACTAAAAAGGAGAAAAGAGCGGGCTATGGCATTCAAGTGATCCCACAAAGTTGCCAAATCCATTGTCACACGATCATGAGGATCCATAGTGGGTCGGGTTACAAGTAGAGTAACAAAATCCCAAAGGTCATAGTTGTGGAGGAGACACTTGTTAGCAGATTAGTCAGCTCATGGTTGAGTCTGGACTTGTGGTCCAGCAGGCTGGGCACATAGATTATTTAGGCATTTTATTTGTCATTATTTATTGAGGTTTGGGCATTATTTGCAGCCAGTCGGCTGACCAATCATATTTTAGGTATTTATTTGCCCTATTTATTGTCAGTCTCCCTCCTTATTCATTCATTCATTCATTCACTCATCACTTGATAGTTTCTGGGGAGAGGGAGCAGGTGCCAGTGCCTTCACAGCTGGTGACTCACATTGTATTTGTACTATCTCATATCTTGGTATATGGATTCCATTTCCCGAGTATATATCTGAGTTCTCATCTGTATTGTGTTGTCTCTTTCTTTTCTTTTGTCTTGTGTTCAGCAGTTTATTTCAGCACATGTTTATGCTTCCATTGCTGCACCACTTCTAACATGGTATCAGTTTTCAGGATTTGTGTTTCTGCTGTGTTTTATTACTGATTTCAGGACTGTTTTCTCTCTTGCTGATTAGGCGGCTGCTGCTCTATACAGGTGACCTGTTTGACCTGCGTTTTCTGCAGATTTGTCATCGCGTGCTGTCCAACACCTCCTGCTGCTTGTGTTTTTATCATCAGGCTGCTGGCGACAGTACCCTACACCTTTTTATGTAGTGTGCAGCCTATGTTTTGCTGTTTTTAGCACTATTTTGGGCTAGGCGACTGGCAAAACAGGCCGTTTTTGCTGTTTCTGGCAGTTTTGAATTGATTTTTTGCCTTTGTGCAGCAGATTTTGGCTTCTTTTGATCAGATTTTGGGTTATATTGTATGTGAACTCTTGTTTTTTGCAGTCTATGCTCGTGGTTTTGGCTGTGTTTCCTCTCCAAATACCTTCTCTTCTAAATCCTCTACAAATGGCTGCTCCATGCACATGCATTGATGATACGCTATATGGAGGTTTAGGTGAGGTTCTTGTAGCTTTAGAAAGGGGTTCGGATATGAAGAAGTTGAAGGCCCAGTGTTACCATTGTGGCAAGAAAGGTCATTTAAGGAAGGACTGCAACGGGTTAGCAGCTTCCAGGAAGAAAAAGGAGCAGACGACGAAGCGGGATGTGGACTCCTCTGAAGAGTCATCATCTGCCTCAGATTTCGATTCGGATCCTCTAGCCAAGGCGTGGACAAGATCCTCTTCTTCGGATCGTGGAAAGGGCTTAGTGGCCCCTTCCTCAGCTGCTTTCTAGTGGTGGTGATGAGGTCATCCCTCACGACTCTCCAGTGCCAGAGAGGGAGTGTGAGATGGTGGTGAGATGGGGCAGCCGCGCCTCATCTATATTTCTATACAAATGCACAGGATCCAGAGAGGGACATTCCTGACGCATCAACCGAAGTCTGACAGGTACAAATCCTGGAGTTGGGATTGACATCCAGGTTCATGATGGGCTAGTTACTTGACAGAGAGCGGGTGGCTTTCATCTGGAGCTCACATGAGGGGACACTTTGGCGGTTTGGCCAAAGATGGGGAATCCATGGTCATTTATGTACTGCAGCATTGGTGACAGGATGGTCACGTATGTTACATCAGGGGCATTGTTGATAGACATTGAGAGCTGCTATGATCTTATTTATCTTCAAGAGCTGGTACGATCGACATCGACATCAGGTTCTCTTTGAGGCACCTTGGTGGTGGCTTGCGCACCCACTACTTGGATATCCATGGTTCTACTCTGGTGGACATTGTTGTATGTACTATGATGCGACATTATCATTGTATATTGTATTGTATCAGATCACCCATGATCTGAGAGAGGGTGTTAGCAGATTAGTCAGCTCATGGTTGAGTCTGGACTTGTGGTTCAGCAGGCTAGGCACATAGATTATTTAGGCATTTTATTTGTCATTATTTATTGAGGTTTGGGCATTATTTGCAGCCAGTCGGCCAGCATTTAATGTTGGCTGACCAATCATATTTTAGGTATTTATTTGCCCTATTTATTGTCAGGCTCCCTCCTCATTCATTCATTCATTCATCACTTGACAGTTTTTGGGGAGAGGGAGTAGGTGCCAGTGCCTCCACAGCTCTCGTATGTAGTGGATCTCGGATGTATTCAGCATGCATCCAAGGTACTGCACTGACAGTATGTCTGCCATGAGGTCACTACTCGGTGTACTAGTCACTGGGAGATACATGTATATGAGTATGGTTGTCACCACGGCTCTGAGACTATACTTATGCATGAGTTTTTGGACTAGTTTGGCATGAGTTTTTGCCTTAGTTTTGAGATCAATTTCTGATTAGTGTTAGCTCAGTTTTTTATCAGTTTGAGAACCGTTTATGATCACTTTGGGATTAGTTTTTCATCAGTTTCTGATCGTTTTTTTTTTACCATCAGCTTGTAATCACATTTGCAGCCATTTGTGATCAATTCTCATATCAGTCCTGTTGGGGGTAAAGGCGCCTCCGCCTAGCCGCCCGTGTATTACTACAGTGACAGTCACCACCACTGCACACTGCAGGTGGCGGGCGCCCGTCACCGTCACTTTATTCTTTATTCTTTTAGTGACAGTTTGAATAAAGGAAGGCCCGGTCACACATTGTGACTGTTGGAGTTCCCATTTCTTGTCTCTCTTTTTCTTGCTCTTGCTCTCCTGCCATAGCTCTCGAGTCCAAGCTTCGATCCTTCTCACCTTTCAATTGGTATCAGAGCTTGGCTTCTCGACTCTTGAGCTTGGTTCGTGGCATTCTTAGCTTCCCATCGACTCCACACTCGTATTGGGTCTCCTTCTCGGCAGCCATATCCGACTCCTTCGAGCTCCCGTCACTCCCCAGCTTCCCGAGCTTCTTCCCGGCATTGTTGGGCACCTTCAGGGCATTATATCAGAGGTATTGCTTTATTCTCCATAGGGTTTTGTATTGTTTTTAGTTCACATAGGCTGTGAATAGTTTGGGGCAACCACCATTGAAGCTCCCTTGCTTCATATCTACATTGCTCTTGATCAAGACCTCTTGAGGCTTGTTGTGTGCCCCCTTGGGCACCTACTTGAGCCCCTCCTCAACCCCATTTAGGCCACGTGGGTTGCAGGCCACCCAGGACAGCAGCACGCTGTTTGCGCCTGATTCGTGCTTACGGCTTGATCATGAAACGGGATTGGTGCCAAGAGAGAATTTGTATCCACCGTGGGAATGTCAAGGGCTAGAATCTTGTGTCTAGTCAAAATCAGTGTAACCTTGCAAAATCGAACCATAGCTATACGTGAGTCCAAAAGAATAGGTACATCGAACACTCAATACACGCAAACAAGCAATCCAATGTGATATCTTAGGTGCATTGAAATACTGACCAAGCAAAGAAATAGAGTAAGCTAAATCTAGCCTAGGATGAGTCAATTAGAGGAGTTTCCCTACTACTCTTCAAAGGGCTGACCATGACTCCATGGGGATCCTTTGAAAGTTTCAGAGTGGGATAAAGAGGAGTGGCAAAAGGTCATGTTTGATTCGTGTGAAATTGCTCAACTAACTAAAGGTCATTCTTTTGCTGGGAGACAAAAATAGTATCCCCAGGTTGAACTATCTCCATCCCCAAATAAGACATATGATCGATGTTAGTCATCTCAAAAGTAGTGCTAAGTTGGACCTTTATATCTCGTATCGTAGTAGAATTTGAGCATGTGATAAACAAGTCATCAACATAAAGAAGGATATAGTTGACCCCCTTTGAGGTGGATTTTATGTATAGATTTGGGTCATATGGGGTAGAATAGTAGCCATAAGCTCAAAGGAACTCATCCATCAGATGAAACCAAGAACGCGGTGCTTGATTCACCCCGGCAAATGAAAGACCTTATCTTTGAGGTCTGCAAGAGAAAATCCAGGATGTTGCTCCGCATAGACTTCCTCCTCCAAGTGACCATTTTGAAAGGTGCTTTTGATGTCCATTTGATAGAGTGGCCAGCCACGGTGAGTAGCTAGTGCAACTAATAGATGGAAAGGTATCAATTGCATAGTGGGTGCGAAGGTATCTTCATAGTCAATGTTGTGCTTTTGGCAAAAACCTTACACTACAAAGTGAGCTTTGTACTTATCCAAAGTCCTGTCAGCTTTCATTTTGGTCCTAAAGATCCACTTAGTCCCAATGACCTTCTTGTGCCTTGGATGATCCACCAAGGTCTAGGTTCCATACTAGTTGATACTCTCAAGCTACTTTTGTGTGGCCTCATGCCACAAATCACCAAGGCATGCATGGATGCATTCGAAGGAAGCCATGCAAATCCTAATCCTTGCTGGTTAAAGACTTGGAACCCATGAAATCCTAATAGCAACACTTTAGGTCCAAAATCATGACCAAATTGCATATGCATCAGGCATGGATGAGAGAGCAGCAGTCTGACCCAAAATGTGCCCCAACAGCAGTTGCTTGTCCTCAAGGCTTAAAAGTTATTCAGCAGTAGTCACTTGCCTTGTAGGGTGTCCCACATGTGGTTGCCATCCCTTGGATGGTCTTCTACTGCTGCTGCCTACTCCTGACAGCCCTTCAGCTACTGTCGCCTGCTGCCCTAGATTGACCATTAGAGCAGGTTGCCTGCTGCCAACTGTTGTGAGTGGCTGTTGGGAAGCGTGAAGATTTTCAACAGCAGAAGAGTGTAGGTGAGTGAGAGTGACAGAGAGAGAGAGAGTACGATATGATTTGGGTGTACCAACAATGTGTTGGTACCCAAAGAATAAAATGTATTTATACTTAGGGCATGTAAGGGTGCATTCACATGTACAACATAATAATACATATGTACGATACACAGAGGTAAATAAAGGGCCTTTACACCCGAACAACCTCCCACTTAAAGGTCCGAAATGAACCTTTAACCAACTCCCACTAGTCGTATGCAATGCTCATGCTGAGCCTTGCTTAGACTTTTAGTGAGAACATCTGCAGGGTTGTGTGTTTTGATTTTGGTCAATGTGATTAGACCATCTTCTAGAATCTGTTTGATAAAGTGATATCGCACATCTATATGCTTTGTGCATGAATGATACATGGCATTCTTAGTTAGATGCACAACACTCTAGCTATCACATCCCAACATTAGAGTACTCAAAGACATGCCGAGATCCTCTGCAAGTCTGCTCAACCATATAGCTATAGTAGTTGATATGTATTCAGCTTCAGTAGTACTCAGTGCTACGATGTTCTGCAACTTGGAGCACCAAGAAACGGCCCCACCGGCAATTGTAAAGACATACCTGCTGGTGGACCTACGAGTGTCCAAGTCGCCTGCCATGTCTGCTTCACAATAACCCTGCAGACTAAATGCACCCTACCCATAGCAAATACACTTTCTTTGTGTACCTTTTAGATATCGAAGAATATACTTGATAGTCTGGACGGGTAGCAACCAAAGCATATATAAGAGAGCCACAAGTTGATGCATAAGGGACTACTCCCTTCATAGCATTGGTTTCCATGTCATCTTTTGGGCTGTTGGCTTTACTAAGCTTAAGATATGGAGGTAAGGGCTGAAGCTAAATCTGTCTAGTACATTTTCAATGTTCTTCTTTTGAGATAAGAACAACAATTTCTACATTCTATCCCTGCGAATCCTCATGCCCAATATATGCTTTTCATTCCCCAAATCTTTCATGGAGAAAGCTGATTTCAGCTGATCTTTGAGAGCTTCCAATCTAGTTTTTCTTTTCCCAGCTAGCAACATATCATCCACATACAAAACAAGTATGATGGGGTTGTTGTCTGTATCCTTTTTCATGTACAAACAATGATCTGCATGGCTGCGTGTAAACCCGTGAGAGAGCATAAAAGCGTCAACCTTTTGTACCACTGCCGTGGTGCTTGCTTCCGCCCATACAAGCTGGGTTTTAGTTAACACACCAATTGCTCTTTTCTAGGAACTACAAAGCCCTTGGGCTGTTTCATGTAGATTTCCTTGTCAATGTCACCATGCAGAAAAGTTGTTTTCACATCCATTTTGTACAACTCTAAGTCCAATACAACAGTGAGAGCAAAAAGCACACATAGAGTGGTCATCTTCACAACAGGTGAGAAGACCTCTTGGAAGTCAATCCCTTCCTTCTATGCATACCCTTTGGCAACTAGTCTTGCCTTCTGCTTGGGTTTCCCATCAACTGTCTTTACTTTGTAAACCCATTTGTTTGGAAAAGGCTTTCAACTGTCTTTAATTTGTAAACCCATTTGTTTGGAAAAGGCTTTCTTCCTTTGGGCAACGACACAAGATCCCAAGTATCATTAGCATACAGAGATTTAATCTCTTCCTGTATAGCTAGCTCCCACTTACTATTGAATTTGCATGACTTGGCCTCTTTATATGTAAGAGGCTCACCCTTATTTGTAAGCATCACATAGTGCAAAGAGGGGTCATATGTATGTAGTTGTCTTCTTAAGTGTGTAGACCTGCATACCCAATGATCTACGTTCTCAGGAATTGGGTCTATATCTGGAGATATGTTATTTTCAGCATTTATTGGTTGCTATAAGCCATTTTCAGCATGTTGTTCATGTTGTACAGCACCTTCATTTTCATTTTCAGCACTTGCATTTTCATAATTAGTAAGTCTATCTTACTGTCCATGGCCTCCTTGTGCTTCTATTTGCTGCCCATCATCATCTGGCTAAAAAATAACCGGTTGATCATAAGTTTCAGTCTGTGGTACAACATCATGAGGCTCATCATTTGAAGTAATAGGTGGCTGCAAATTCTGAAATTTGACATTTTTCATGTCTTCATCAGAGGGTAAAGTACTTTTCAGCAACTTTGCCTCATTAAACACAACATTACGGTTGCGAACAATTTTCTTGGACTGTGGTAACCACACTCTATAGCCAAATTCACCCTCATCACCATAGCCCATGAAAATGCCTTTGGTGGATTTCTGGTCAAGTTTGCTCCTAAGCTCATCTCTAACATGCACAAAAGTATCACAACCGAATATCCATAAATGGTCATATGAAGCCGATCTGCAAGACCAAATCTCCTCAGGAATGCCATTAGTTAAGGACGTTTTTGGAGAGCGGATGTAAATGTGAACCGCTGTTTTAAGTGTCTCTCCCCAAAATTCATGAGAGAGATTAGCAGTGGACAACATGCACTGCACTCTTTTACACAAAGTCCCATTGTATCTTTTAACCACCCCATTTGAAGAAGGGCTATAAGGAGTTGTAAGCTCCCTCTTGATTCCTTGCAAGTCATAAAAAAACTTAAACTGAGTAGATATGAACTTACCCCCATTATCAATTCTCAAGCATTTCAGCTTTTTAGCTATTTGAGTGATCACAAATGCTTGAAAAGTTTTAAAAGCAGCAAACACTTCACTTTTCTTTTTCAATAGATAAACCCAAATCTTCTTGGAACAATCATTAGTAAAAGAGACAAAATATACAGCACCACCCAACGATTTCACGGGCATACTACATACATCAAAATGCACTAAGTCCAAGACATTGGACTTACAGGAGATACCATAGTAAAATGAATTTTTCATTTGCTTTCCAAACTGACAGTCATTACAAAAATCAAGTTTAGAACCTTTTCCATCAACGCTCTTCAAAGAGGCTTTTTGGCTCATATGGCCTAATCTCTTGTGCCACAACTCCAAATGATAGCCAATTTCAGCAACTGCAAGAAACTTGCCATTCAAAGCTTTACAGTGCAGACAATACATAGTGCCCTTCTTGGTTCCTTTTGCAATCAGCATGGAACGCCTTTTCAATTTCCACAAACCACCACCAAACAGTGTAGTGTAACCATGCAAGTCAAGCTGATCAACAGATAGTAAACTATTCTTGATGGCAGGCATATATCTGACATCTTTCAACACAAGCTCTTGCCCATTATCCAAGGACAAGTGTACCTTGCCAATCCCATAAATGCTACAAGCATGGTTATTCCAAGATATACTTTTCTATAACTGCCTGCATTGAACATAGCGAAACACTCCAAGCAAGGAGTTACATGGAAAGAGGCACCAGAGTCTACAATCCAAGTCTGAGTGACACCATCATCAATTGACAAAAGTGCATCAATCACATCAGCCTTGGTAATCTGGATATCTTGCATGTGACATACAAGGGCATCATAATCTATTGCACATAGTACTTTAGCCTTTGCATCCGAGAGCTCCTCCATGACTACATTAGAGGCCACATTGGCCTTTTCCTTGCCTTTGGCTGCCTCAGATACATCTGTCTTATCCTCTTTTTTCTTTTTGTCTCTTTCATTCTTCTCTCTGTCTTGTTCCTTCTTGTAGTACGTGCAATCACGCTTCTTGTGGCCCTTCCGACCACATTGATAGCAAGTAATGTCACTCTTTTCCTTTCCTTTGCTCTTGCTTCTGCTTCTCTGTCGAGCATTTGCATTTTTCTTTTCAACCCTGCCTCTAACATTGTAAGTTGAGTTGTTGCCTTCTCCACTAGACTTATGTCTAATTTCTTCATTCAAGATTGAACCCTTCACACCATCATATAAGAGATTGGGGTTATTATTGAGAGAAACCACCAAGGTCTCCCAAGAATTAGGTAGTTTCATGATCAGAAAGACTGCCCTCAACTTATCATCAAAATCCAAATTAGCATCCTTGAGCTGATTTAAAATACTAGTATATGCACTCAAGTGCTCAACTGCAGGCTTGGACTCATCCAATCGCATATTCACCAACTTGTGCATTAAATGCACCTGATTAACAGGTGTAGTGATCTCATAGGTAGTTTCAACTTCTCCCATATTGCATAACCAGTATCTAAGCCCTTAATGTCTATCAAAGTGTCATCAGTGCCACCCATTTTAATATAAGCCACAACCTTTTTGTTGACTCTAGTCTCTGGCGCAATCTGCATCAAACATTTATGCGGGTTTATCTTTCTGCAAAGCATCCTCACAATCCTTTAAGAACAATATGCCTTGCATACAATCTTTCCAAAGGTCAAAGCCCTAACCATCAAACCGTTTGATTTCTATCAAACTCTTAATGTCAGAACTGGAAGAAGTTGCAGCCATTTTTGTCACAAATACAAGTGTAAATGCAGTGAACTGCAAGAGCACAGGTTGAACCAGCAAATACACTACTGTTCTTACCCAATGAGTAATAAACCTGTGCTGTTTTTACATAAACCAGCCACCACACAGGCAAAAATGCAGAAATTTATCAAAATCTGCACAAAATCCCAAATTTCCTAGATCCAACAGTGCGTAAATGTTATCCAATTTGACCGAGCTGAGAAAAAATTCATCAATACATGAAAAGCCCCAATTTTTCCAGGTCCAATGTCAGGAAATTTTACTTGGATGAGCAAAATTCCGACAAATTTGGCAAAATCCCCAATTTAAATGAGATCAACACGCACAATGTTTGCAGTTTCTCACACAAATTTCACTGTCAAGCATAAACAACTTCAAATTTGGGAAAAGCCCTAAATTTCCAAACCAAATTTGCACAAATTTGAAGACAGTGCTTCCATGCGCGAACCCCTTTTAGAGCCAAAGGGAATAAGTGTGATTGAAAAATTTCGATTTATTTTTATTTTTATTTTTTTTGCCGGGGGGGAAGGCTGTTGACCCTGCCCCCTTTACGTCACATGTGCACCTTTTGCCCGTTGGCATCGGCCCACTAGACCCCGTCCCATCAGCTGCCCGTCACGCTGGTCACCATGACTCCTTGCAGCTATCGCCACGACTCCACGCTGCTGCGTGGTTCCCATGTTGACTTGCCATCACCCAGCTTGTGAACACCTGTGCTGGTCAATAGCCGTCAGCCGTCGACTACTGGTGGATCTCTGTCGCTTGCGCCTGCAGCCCCGTTGACGTGTTGGACCCTGATGACTAGTCCTCATTGCGAGCAAGTCGTTTGACGTGTCGGTCTCAATGACGACTACATTGTGTGCAGTGACTGCCGGCTTGTACCATCAGCTCTGATACTAGTTGTTGCGAGTGGCTATCGGGAAGCATGAAGATCTTCAGTAGCAGAAGAGTGTAGGTGAGTGAGAGCGACATATAGAGAGTACGATATGATTTGGGTGTACCAACAATGTGTTGGTACACAAAGAATAAAATGTATTTATACTTAGGGCATGTAAGGGTGCATTCACATGTACAACATAATAATGCACAGGTACTATACACGGAGGTAAATAAAGGGCCTTTACACCCCAACACTAACAATGGTCCAGCTATTGTCTCTGCTCCCAAATTGCCCAGAATGGCCTTCCTTAGCCTTGTTTGGCCCTATTCAATCTGCTTGCCAAGTGTCACAAACCTGCCCATGCAAAACTTAGCCTCTAGACATGAATTTCCAGCCATTATTAATTTAGAAAATGAAAAGTACTTGGCCTTGCCAAGTATTGGCCATTTCCTAGCCTCAATTTTAAATTCCTAACCTCTTTGAACTCAATCTTGTTGAAACTTTCCACAAACCTTAGTCCAAGACATTAAATGATCTAATTCTGCAAGCCCTGTGATACCAAAATTCATCTCCAAGGGGCTACCCAATGTCTCTGACCAAGATTTGTCCCAAGTAGCCATTGGCACTTATCTACCACAACTTTTGCCAATGACTCCCGTTGCCCAAGCTAGGGTTGTTTTTCACTATGACTCACATTCAACTTAATCTCACATATGCACAAAACGTGCACACTGTTGGGATAAAGGCCCATTTGACCTCCGTGTAAAGTACATGCACGCTACTTAGTTGTACATGTGAATGCACCCTTATGTGCCCTAAGTATAAATACATTTCATTCTTTGTGTACCAACACATTGTTGGTACACTCATATCGCATCGTACTTTCACTTGGCTCTCTCTCTCTGACTTACTCTGACCAGCCGTCACTCTCACTCCTCGAACTGCTACATCCAGCTTAGCTCCAACAATTGGTATTAGAGCACAGAGTGCATGCTTCCCGAGATCAAAGGCAGCTCGCGAACAGCTGGAGGCAGAAGGTCAGTCGAGCAATTGTCGGGGCGCTCAGCAGGCAACCAATCGACAGCTGCTGAGTGTGTGATCATCGGGCAACAGGCGCTGAGCGTTTCGGGTACAATCAGCAACAATCAGTCTAGGTGCTGAGCATGTCAGGCAACAGGCAGACTCAGCAACGTTAACCAGTTGGGTGTTCAGCGGCGGGTAGCACAATGTCTGGCGTGCAGGCGACTGGTTGTGTGGTGACGGGCAGCAGCAGGCGCAATGACCAGTCGTGGCAGGCAGACCTGTGACCAGCGTGGATTAGCAGGCCGGCAGTGATAGGCATTGCCAGTCCCGCGATGTGACCCCCCCTGTTTTTTAATCAGAAATCTGTCATTTTTAAATCATAAATCTCTTTAATTTCTGAATTTCCCCTTGTCTTAACGGGGGTTTGCGCATTGGAAGCACAATTGGCAATTCTGTTTAAATTTGAGCGCCTGAAAATTTGGGGCTTTTCCTAGATTTGACATTGTTTATGCCTGGCAGTGATATTCAAGTTAGAAATTGCAGACATTGCGCGTGGTGACCTCAATTAAATTGGGGATTTGACCAAATTTGTCAAAATTTTGTTTTTTGAGTAAAATTTCTTGACATTGGATCCCAGAAAATTAGGGATTTTCATGTGTTGATAAAATTTTGCTCAGCTGGGTCAGATTGGTTGACATTTATGCAATTTTGGACTTGAAATTTTGGGGGTTTGTGCAGAATTTGGTAAATTTCTGCATTTTTATCCGTGTGGTGGGTGGTTCATGTACAAACAACAGAGACCTATTTCTGATTGAGGAAGAACAGCAGCGTATTTGCTGGTTCGTAGTTTGTGCTTTTGTAGTCCAGGGGCATTTACTCGTATTTGTGATAAAATGCCTGCAACTTCTTCCAATTTAGACGTCAAGAGTTTGATGGAAATAAAACGGGTTGATGGTCATGGCTTTGACCTTTGGAAAGATCGTATGCAGGGCATATTGTTCCTAAAGGATTGTGAAGATGCTTTGCAGGAAGATAAACCCGCACTAATGTCTGATGCGGATTGGGCCAGAGTCAACAAAAAGGCTGTTGAGAAACCCTTCACCCTTCACCCGCAGTTTGCATTTTTTGCGTTTTTGCGTTTTGTGTTAAGGGTTTGTAGCCCCAAAAACGGGCGCTATACTAGACTGACTATGCCTATTTATAGGCCACTCTCTCATTCATTCATCACAGCTGATTCATTCAGTCCGTCACCTCTTCTCTCTAGCCTCTCCACTACCCTCACACCCCTTCAGGAGGACCTTGCGGTTTGTGGTTCGTGGCTGTCTTCATCATCTTCTTTGTGCTACGGCACCCTCATTCACTTGCAGCACATTCACTCCATGATTTGGAACTTCATCATTTCATTCATTAGAGTTTCTTCTCTTCTCCATGTTTGCTGAGTTCACTCTGTGTTTCTCGCCGCCAACCCTACTGTCTCACTGGTACGCCATCTTTTGACATGGTATCAAAGATGGATCCGCTCACCTAGCAACGAAGATCCTCCACTCCAGTGAAGGCAAAGACTGGTGGTGGGTTCGGTATCCACTTCTCTTCTTCTTCCATTGCATCAAAATCTATTTTTTGCAGATTTCAAGTGTTTCAGCTTGCTGTCCACACCCCGTTTGCGGAGGACATCTCAGCCGAAGCTGTCCATTGCTGTCTCCATCAGTTGGCGCTTGATTTCCAGCCCTCTTCACGTAGTTTGGAGCTGATTCCAGCTAGGTGACTGCTGTTTCTGCGCCGATCTTTTGCCATACAGCCTGCCACGTCATCATAGTCTTGCTGCCTACGTTTTTAGTCATTCTCTCTCCTATAGGCTGTCTTGCTTGCGTTTTTAGTCTTTTTCTCTCCTACAGGCTGTCCTGTCTGCATTTTTAGTCTTTCTCTTTCCTCACTTGCGTTTTTCTACTGGTTGCAATCTCTTACTGCTGGTTACATCCTCCTCCCACTGGCATCTCACTTCCAGCCCTTCAACTACCCTCCCATCCCTTGAGACGGACATTGCGGTTTATGTTTCACACTGTCCTCATGCCCCTTGGGCCTTGAGGTGGACATTGCGGTTCGTGGTTCATGGTGGTTGATCTCTTCCTTCTTCAGCAAGGCACACTGGTATCCATGGCTTCTTTACTAATAGATGGTTAGACTACTTGGTGCTCCTACTATGGTATCACCGGCCACACCACCGATGCTTGCTGACTTCAATCTTTGCTTCCCACCCCTCCGGAGTATATGCGTCTTCCACTAGACACTTCTTGTGCCATCTCTCCTTTCTGGGCCACAAAGATTGTTCTACATCAGCTATCAGAGTACTTTGCTCAAGGCAATAAGACGCATCCGATGCGCACTAAGTCCTTTCGAGTACCTGGAGGATCGATTGGCGCTACGATCTCCCGGAGATTGTTGCAATGCCAACAGCAGTCTTCTCCCACTTATTTTTAGGTACAGTGGCTTCCACGACCTACGGATCTGCAGTCTACTCCATCAGGAGACAGTGATTGTTTGATACCGTCTCCTCGTCAGTGTACTCCTTCGAGAGACAGTGGCTACTTGACTCCTTCCCCTTCTTCGGCTACCCAGTCCGCTCCACTAAGAGACAACAATTGTTGTCCACCTCTTGCTCATTGTGAGCGCCACCATTCCCCACCCTTGACTACTTAGGTTCGAGAGGCTATCTCTGGGAGCTCTTCGGCACCCCAAATACCTTCTTCAGTATGACCGGCGGTACTTCCTTCGTCTCATCAGACATTTCGGAGTTCGTGATCTATGAGTTTTTGGATTCCCTGTCTACTTCAGAGGGGAATTCAGAGGGGGGTGTTATTTCTTTGCCCTCAGAGGGGGCATCTACTTCTTCTTCGACTTCAGTGGGGGCCCCTCCACCTTCCACCTCAGAGGGGAAACCTACTCCACATGAAGTTCTTCACCCATCCTCTAGTTTCTTGGGGTGGCTATCTTCGACTAGTCATCTCTTCTACTGATACCCAGGATCTACCTAGAACGGGGCCCTTGGATCTTCAACACGACTTGGTGACTAGGCCTTCGTATTCCTTCTAGCATGGATGCCCGGAGCTAGTGGCTTCTCTCTCGAGGTTGAGTTTCGGGTTCTCCAGTTCACTTTGTCTACTATTCTTTACTGCAGGTTTCCTTTCAGGTGGAAATCTTGGATCTTAGGGATCCTCTTCATCTTCTTCCTTCTCTTCTTTTTGCCTTCATCCCTTGGTCAACATGGAGCCACCTCCCGAGATCGAGTACGGGCATATCCTTATGTGCACCACACAAAGTCTGACATTCCTCCTATGCATTGCATGTTTTCATTATCTTTGTACCAGGGCGCTTGGGCAAGTGAACAATTTTCCCATGAGGGACACTGTCCAAGTGGCACCTGCTGCATATGCATTGCATCTCCACCTCACTCTTCTCTTGTTCCTCTTTTTGGGCCTGAGAGGGGATGTTGAGAAACCTTTCACCCTTCACCCGTAGTTTGCGTTTTTTGTGTTTTTGCGTTTTATGTTTAGGATTTGCGTTTAGGGTTTGCAGCCCCAAAAAGGGGCGCCATCCTAGATTGACTATGCCTATTTATAGGCCACTCTCTCATTCATTCCTCACGGCTGATTCATTCAGTCCGTTACCTCTTCTCTCTAGTCTCTCCACTATCCTCACCCCTTCAGGAGGACGTTGCGGTTTGTGGTTCGTGGCTGTCTTCATCATCTTCCTTGTGCTATGGCATCCTTGTTCACTTATATCACATTCACTTCATGATTCAAAACTTTATCATTTCATTCATCAGAGTTTCTTCTCTTTTCTCTTTTCTTCTCCATGTTTGCCGAGTTCATTCCTTCCCGCCAACCCTACTGTCTCGCTGGTATGCCGTCTTTTGACAAAGGTTGTGGCTTACATTAAGATGGGTGTCACTGATGACATCTTGACAGACATTAAGGGTTTAGATATAGGTTATGCAATATGGGAGAAGCTGAAAACTATCTATGAGATCACCACACCTGTTAATCAGGTGCATTTAATGCTCAAGCTGGTGAATATGCGACTGGATGAGTCAAAGCTTGCAGTTGATCACTTGAGTGTATTTACAGGCATTTTAACTCAGTTGCTCAAGGATACAAATTTGAACATTGATGATAAGTTGAGGGCGATCTTTTTGATCATGACACTAGACTCTTGGGAGACCTTGGTGGTTTCACTGAGCAATAACCCTGATCTCTCATATGATGGGGTGAGGGATTCAATCTTGAATTAAGAAATTAGACGTATGTCTAGTGGTGAAGGCAACAACTCAGCTTATAATGTAAGAGGCAGGGCTGGAAATAAAAATGCAAATGTAGAATAGAGAAACAGGAGCAAGAGCAAAGAAAAGGAAAAGAGTGACATTACTTGCTATCACTATGGTCGGAAAGGCCACAAGAAACTTGATTGTAGGTATTACAAGAAGGAACAAGAGAGAGAAGAATGCAGGAGGTAAGAAAAAGGAGGATAAGATAGATGCATTTGAGGCAGTCAAAGGCAATGAAAAGGCCAATGTGGACTTTAGTGTGGTCATAGAGAAGCTTTCAGATACAGAGGCCGATGTATTATGTGTAGTTGATAATGATGCCCTTATATGCCACATGCAGGATATGCAGATTACCAAGGCTGATGTGATTGATGCACTTTTATCAGTTGATGATGGTGTCACTCAGACTTGGATTGTGGACTTTGGTGCCTCTTTCCATGTAACTCCTTGCTTGGAGTGTTTTGCTATGTTCAATGTAGGTAGTTATGGAAAGGTGTATCTTGGAAATAACCACGCTTGCAGCATTGATGGGATTGACATTGTACACTTGTCTTTAGACAATGGTAGAGAGTTTGTGTTGAAAGATGTCAGATATATGCTCGCATTAAAAAGAGTTTACAATCTGTTGGTCAGCTTGACTTGCATGGTCACACTACACTGTTTAGTGGTGGCTTGTGGTAGTAAAAAAGGGTTCCATGCTGATTGCAAATGGAACCGAGAAGGACACTTTGTATTGTTTGCATTGTAAAGCCTTGAATGGCAAGTTTCTTGCAGTTGCTGAAATTTGCAGTCACTTGGAGTTATGGCATAAGAGATTAGGCCATATGAGCTAGAAAGGACTTGATGTCCTTACCTCTTTGAAGAGGGTTGATGGAAAAGGCTCTGAACTTGACTTTTGTAATGAGTGTTAGTTTGGAAAGCAAATAAGAAATTCCGTTTACTCTGGTGTCTTTCGTAAGTCCAATGTCTTGGACTTAGTGCATTCTGATGTATGTAGTATGCCTATGAAATCGTTGGGTGGTGTTGGATATTTTGTCTCCTTTATAGATGATTGTTCCAAAAAGATTTGGGTATACTTGTTGAAAAAGAAAAGTGAAGTGTTTGTTGTTTTTAAAACTTTTCATGTGTTTGTGACCACTCAAACAGGTAAAATGTTGAAATGCTTGAGAACTGATAATGGGGTGAGTTCATATCAATTGAATTCAAGTCCTTTTGTGACTTGCATGGTATTAAGAGGGAGCTTACAACCCCTTACAACCCTTCTTCAAATGGGGTGGCTGAGAGATATAATAGAACTTTATGTGAAAGAGTGCGGTGTATGTTGTCCACTACTAATCTCCCTCATGAATTTTGGGAAGAGGCACTCAAAACCGCGGTTCACATTTGCAACCGCTCTCTGAATAGGTCCTTAAATAATGGCATCCCTAAGGAGGTTTGGTCTGGCAAATCGGCCTCATATGACCATTTACGCATATTTGGCTGTGATGCTTTTGTGCATGTTAGAGATGAGCTGAGGAACAAACTAGACCCAAAATCTACCAAAGGCATCTTCATGGGCTATGGTGACGAGGGTGAATTTGGCTAAAGAGTGTTGTTACCTTAGTCCAAGAAAATTATTTGCAGCTGTAATGTTGTGTTTAATGAGGCAAAACTACTAAAAGGTACTTTAGCCTCAAATGAAGATATGAAAAAGGTCAAATTTTAGAGTTTGCAGCCACCTATTACTTCAAAAAATGAGCCTCATGGTGGTGTACCACAGGCTGAAACTGATGATCAGCTGGTTATTTTTGAGTCAGATGATGATGGACAGCAAATAGATGCACAAGGAGATCATGGACAGCAATATAGACTTGCTGATTATGAAAATGCAGGTGTTGGTAATGAAAATGAAGGTGCTGTACAGCACGAACAACATGCTAAAAATGGCTTACAGTAGCCAATAAATGCTGAAAATAATATACCTCTAGATGTAGATCCAATTCCTGAAAATGTTCATAATTGGGTACGTAGGTCTATACGTGTAAGAAGGCAACCACATAGGTTTCACCCCTCCTTGCATTATGTGATGCTTACATATGAGGGTGAGCCTCTTACATACAAAGAGGCCGAGTCATGCGAATTCAGCTGTAAGTGGGAGCTAGCTATGTAGAAAGAGATTAAATCTCTATATGCAAATGATACTTGGGATCTTGTGTCATTGCCCAAGGGAAGTAAGCCACTTCCAAACAAATGGGTGTACGAAGTAAAGACAATTGATGGGAAACCCAAGTATAAGGCAAGACTAGTTGCCAAAGGGTATGCACAAAAGGAAGGGATTGACTTCCAAGAGGTTTTCTCACTTGTTGTGAAGATGACCACTTTACGTGTGCTTTTTGCTCTCATTGTTGTATTGGACTTAGAGCTGTATCAAATGGATGTAAAATGGTGACATTGATGAGGAAATCTACATGAAACAGCCCGAGGTCTTTGTAGTTCGTGGAAAAGAGCAAATGGCGTGTAACTAAAACACAGCCTGTATGGGCTGAAGCAAGCACCATGGCAGTGGTACAAAAAGTTTGATACTTTAATGCTATCTCACGAGCTTACATGTAGCCATGCAGGCCATTGCTTGTACATGAAAAAGGATACAGATGGCAACCCCATCATACTTGTTTTGTATGTGGATGATATGTTGCTAGCTGGGAAAAGAAAGACTAGCTTGGATGCTCTCAAAAATCAGCTGAAATCAGTTTTCTCCATGAAAGATTTGGGAAATGCAGAGCATATTTTGGGCATGAGGATTTATAGAGATAGAATGCAGAAATTGCTGTTTTTATCTCAAGAAAAGTACATTGAAAAGGTACTGGACAGATTTAGCATGGCTGAAGCTAAGCCTTTTAGGGTACCCTTATCTCCTTATCTTAAGCTTAGAAAAGTCAACAGCCCAAAAGATGACGTGGAAGCAAATGCTATGAAGGGAGTCCCTTATGCATTAGCTTGTGGCTCTCTTATGTATGCTATGGTTGCTACTAGTCCAGACATTGCTCATGCAGTGGGAGTTGTTAGCAGGTTTATGTCGAATCCTGGCAAAACACATTGGGAGGCTGTCAAGTGTATTCTTTGATACCTAAAGGGTACACAAAGAAAGTGTATTTGCTATGGGTAGGGTGCACTTAGTTTGCAGGGTTATTTTTATGTAGACATGGGAGGTGACTTGGACACTTGTAGGTCCACCAGCGGATATGTCTTTGCAATTGTTGGTGGGGCTGTTTCTTAGTGTTCTAGGTTACAGAACATTGTCGCACTGAGTACCACTGAAGTTAATACATATTGGCTACTGAAGCTTCTAAGGAAGCTATATGGTTGAGCAGACTTGCAGAGGATCTTCGCATGTCTATGGGTACTGCAATTTCGGGATGTGATAGCTAGAGTGCTGTGTATCTGGCTAAGAATGCCATGCATCATTCATGCATAAAGCATATAGATATGGGATATCACTTCATCAGACAGATTCTGGAAGATGGTCAAATCGCATTGACCAAGATCAAAACACAGGACAACCTTGCAGATGTTCTCACTAAAATCTAAGTAAAGCTCAGTATGAGCATTGCATACGACTAGTGGGTGTTGGTTAGAGGTTCACTTCAGACCTTTAAGTGGGAGGTTGTTGGGATAAAGGCCTGTTTGACCTTCGTGTAAAGTACACGCACATTACTTAGTTGTACATGTGAATGCACCCTTATGTGCCCTAAGTATAAATACATTTTATTCTTTGTGTACCAACATATTGTTGGTACACTCATATCACTTCGTACTTTCACTTGGCTGTCTCTCTCTCTCTCTCTGACTTACTCTCACCAGCCGTCACTACTCTCACCAGCCGTCATTCTCATTCCTCGAACTGCTGCATCTGTTAAAAATTCATGATCCAATGACAGCTATTAGAAACTAAGTATTTACGGGTACCCCCACTAAGAGTATCAGCCACAATATTCAAATATCCTTTGTATAACAAATCACAAAGCATAATCTTGCTACAAGTTTTACCCATCTGGCTTTCATTTCTCTCAAATCTGTATTAAATAGATGCTTGATTGATCATTGGATGATGATCAATTGATATCTCAAACTAAGAGCTGTACACATAATGTCTCTAGAGAGAGAGAGCACAAATAATGACAGATAACTCTTATCTAGTATAGGCCAACACCATTGCTTATGAGTTGGCTTTCTGCTCTTGAAATTAAAGGTCTATCTTCTTGGAATAAAGGCAGCATTGGTCTTTATAGTGGATTGTACAACCAAGATCAGGCAAAGCAAGTAAAAAAGCTTTATGAGTCTTCAATTTGAGTTCTATGAAAGGTTGGTCCATCTGACTATTCCAATAATAGGTGCTAATTGGGGTAGACACTTGCTGCCTGGCAGCCTCAAAGTGGCAATGATAATCAGCAATGAATTGCTCAAAGAGCGGGTCCCATCTTAGAAAGCAACCCTTGATACTAGATTATTGAAGAGAGAACAGTCTTTTATGTTGAGCTCCACTTGTTCCAAAGTTGATGTGACACATACCTGTTTGAAAGGTTTGGTTATTCTCACTTTACTTTCAAAACCAGTTGAGAATTCAAAAATTGCAAGGGGTTTTTGGAGTAACTATAGGTCCCGATTTCACATTATCATAAACTCATTGGGTATTCTGGAACTTCAATAAAACACAAGGGGCAAATACAAGGAAAATTTTTCCCTTTTTCCTATTATCATCTATGATCATAAATGTTATGTTGCTTTTGAGTTTTTGGCATGGATTTTGAAATTTTGAGGTCAACCTTGAACATGGAATATTAGAAATTCTAAGCTTTTGTGTATGATTGCTTTGTTTTTGCACGTTCTATGGCCATGAGTGCAGATCCATGCACATGAAAATGCAAGGCTAATGGATGCTAGAAGAAACTTTTACTTGCAAGTTTGCATCTATTAAGCATAGGGTATATGCAGCGTGCCCTTTCCTAATACAAGGGTTTTAGCTTTGGACGAGCATTCTTGATGAGCCCTGAAGTTGCAACATGCATGTAATTTTCTGTGTAGATCTGATGCCATTATTGATAGACTTTTGTGAAACAAATTTCAACAGATTGCAAATATGATACGGTTCCTGGTCGACAGTTACAACAGGCCAGTGCCTGCCATTCTGGAGATACCTTCCAAAGAGCATCCATATGACCCTGCTCAGGACTCAATTTTGGCACGTGTGAAGCATATGTTCTCTAGTGATCCAGCAGGTCCTACCAGTAGGTGGTGATCAATTATTGACTTGATCGTTTGTAGGCAAGAAGTTACCTAGTGTACACAAATGATTTTGAGATATGGCAGCTGGTTCAAATATTTCAAGGTGAGCTTTAGGTCCACAGTACTTTTGCATTAATGATCTTCTATTCATTTTTCACAAAATGGGACTCCAAATAGCAGGTGGCATCCTGCTCTTTGTTCATTTTACACTTGGCTCGCTAGCACATTGGAATGCTTTTTTGCCCTGAATGTGTTGGTCCTATTCGGTATTCTGGTTGGTCTTGTATATGCTTACAATCTCTTTTGCTAATATTGTGATAGCTGCTTTTGGTTTGTAGCCAATTCTATGAGTGGAATTTAGAAGTTAGACAATTTCTATGTTGAATTTATGAAGACTTTTACTTAATAAGATAAGTTGCATGGGGACAGCATAGTTTTCATGCAGCTGACTCCAAATGACGAGATGTGTGACACTTACGTGCAAGACCATGTGTACGTCAGCCATTTAGGCTATGCTGTCCTTGTGGCATTGGGACATTATAGCATGCAGCTGAGCTTGCTTGGTTTGTGTGGTTCATGCCTCTGGACAATACTGCAAATAACATATGCAGGATACTGCAAACTAAGTTTTTTTGTGAGAAAGCGGAGTGATGGTTGCAGAACAAGGTGCAACGAGTTCTTTTCACCCTGCATTCACTATGAAAATATTCTTGCTAGAAAAATTTATCAGCAAGCAAGCTGCAATGTGCGCTGTAAGTCCATTTACACCATCTAGTAGACATGTTTTTGCTAGTGAACAACCCTCATTGTGGATATGAAAGCTTGAGAATTAACACCCAATATTGATACTAGCTCATATGATTGCTATACCTACAATCCTTTCATTTGAGCCACTGCATAGAGAATTCTTGCTAACTGTTCCTATGATGAGTGGATAGTCAAGGATATAATATTTTGGATCCTTTATGGGCTTTTTTAAGAGCCCAAGAAGCTAGAAGCAAACCTAAGGTTTGGTGGCTGTCCATAGTTTTTAGTATGATTGTTTATCAGGCTACAAAAGTAGTCTAGTCTATTGTTTCATTGTGTTTCTCAAAACATCAATACTTCTTTGAACTCTTGAAAGCATAGGTTACTAGAGGGAGGTCAAAATCATTAGTGAGGGATATGTGAAAATGTACAGTTTACTTGATCATACTTAATCTTTTAGTAATGTACAAATATGTATAATAAGAGTCCATGTATCATCTTGTGAAAACCACAAATCTTACTTTATCTTTATTGGATTGACCAAATACACCAAGCAATTAAGTGATGATATGAGACTGCAAGGAGACAACTTACGTTGAAGTTGGAGCACATGTTTTGGCCTCCTTATTGCCTAAAGGCAAAGCCATTGTATTTGTTCTTGGGGTTTGTTCAATTCTAAGATATTTGCTATTTGGAAATTTAAAGAACTATCTATTTACAATGTTATCATCCTCTTCATATTTGTGTGCCATATTTTTCCAATTAGACACTTTACTTCTATATGCATGCGGTCGTGGTGATACTACATCTTTTCAATAGGGAAGTCCAAAACTGAAGTTCTTTCTCTTCCTTTTATCTTCATCATTTTCCTATTCATCTTTCTCCTCTTCCTTTCCTCTCTAGATTGGCCAACCAATTGGGCAATTGAGCGATACATTCCATTATTGCCCTTGCGAAGTGTGGTGTTCAACCCTCTTCTAGAGAAGTTAGTACGAAATTAAAATTGGGTAGTTATAATACTTGGAAAAAACAAGCAAATACATGGGCTTACATCATAGTTGGAGCTAAAAGCTTGTAGCACATGAGTGCAAGGTTTCTTAGGGTGGTTTGGGGGCAATGGTGGGAAGAAGCCAAGGTAGGGGATTGTAGCAACATCAAAGGTTACCATTCTGTGGTATCATGAAGAAGCAGCTATGGTACCTCACTCCTATTGACGCAAGAACCTCCCTAGATATGGTGCCCCACTTCTATTGACGTTGAGAGCCTCCCTGGAGCTACTTTTGAATGCTAATGAAGGAAGTGAATGATGGAGAATCATAGCTCAATCAATGTGATGTACATTGAAGGGCTCTCTTGGTTGTAAGAGCGGTTTTGGCAATGAGCCGTGATGTGGGCCATAGTCAATGTCATCCATCATAATATATCTATTGAATTGTCCCATGTGGGAAAATAAACTATTTGGGGTCTAGAAAATTGAAGAGTTAGTGAGTCCCTCTCTCCTAGTTCCTAGTCTAGCTCATCAGGGTGCAAAACACACATCCATAGCCTTCACTTTTGAATGTCCTTCCAAGGAAAATGTGGGTCTGGCTTCCATGACTTCCCTTGAAACCCAATGGTATAGAACCTCTTTATGCGAGGTCAAAGAAGGCTATGACCTACCCTTATGCTATCTGTCCTATACCAATTTGTGAGCCTCTTAAACTATAGTAGAAATCCATCTCAAAAAGAGCCTTCACTAGTCCCTACCAAGGTGTGCTCAACATTCTTGAAGATCCCTAGGTTTGTCTACCCAACTCAAGACCTTGAACCACCCACCAAGGCCTACTTTGATATGCTAGGTCTATAACCCCCAAGCCATCCTCTATTGCATGAAATTATACTATGCCACCTTAGTATGGGAGTCCTTGGACCCATTGAAACTCCAAATTTCATATTGTTTGCCCTTTGCTCACCCATTTGAAGTCCTAATAAACTCCCTAATTTATACTAGAGTCAAGATATATAAGAAAATGAATTGACTTGTGCTAGTTGCTTCTACACAAAACACCTCCAAGACCAACCTCACTCTCTCCAACATCTCAGTATCATCCTTGATATACATATGTTCCATTTTACATCCAATGATGCTCTAGATCATGACATTATCTCCACACATCAGATCGAGAGATGGGATGGGGGATCATTCTTGCTATGTGAGTGTCCTCTCAAGGCCAATCTCATTCTTCCACACATTTATGATCATCTTATTGCTAGTTGACCTATATTGTATAGACACACCAATAATACACTATTATGAAAATCATATATGGTCCATGGTATCCTCAAGAAAATCCCAATCAACCATGTCATAGGCTTCCTTGAAGTCCAAGAGTAGCACAAATATCCTTTGCTCACCATGTTGGGTCCAATTCATTGCGCTAAAGAAGGTAAATATATTATCCAAGATGCTCAACCTAGAATAAGCTTGCATGAGTGTCGTGGGTGTTATTTGGTAAAATGATATGATATCTAAACTTGTGAATTTTTTTTGGCTTCTTTTAAACTCTCAATTTGCTTAGTAGATTCAGGCAAGGTGTAGTTGGTGGGTTGTTTCTTTAGTTTTCAATTTTGTTGTGAGGCCTTTGTTGACTACAACTTACAACTTTCTTATGTGAACTTGAAACTAGTATAAAAGTGAAATAGACAAACATGAAAAAATAGTACCTAAAGACATGTAACCAACAATACACCAAATGATTGTAGCATATGATGCTAAAAAATGTTGAAAGTTCATTAATTTTATCTTTTCAATAAGAGGAGCTTTAATGAGACTTCCTTTAGTTAGTATACTTCACTTTCTCCCATTTTCCATGTCAAGAACTTTTAAATCAAATTTGGACCTTCACATTTGTTAAAAAGTGTGCTTTAGAATTTAGCTTGATTAATGGAACTTCAATTATTAGTTTGCAGTTAACAAAATCTATGTCTTTAGAGCGCCTTGAATCAAGCATTTTTCCACTATCCTTGGCTTGTCAAATCCTTCTATTTAGAATGGCTAATCATGAAATCATGAGCATAGCTTGGCTTGTAACAAAGCCACCTACCACATACTAGTCATGGCACAAAAATATGGTTTGGGTGGATAATTACCATAAATATCCTTTCATATAAAGCAATGTTATAAATGAATGCCTTTTATTATTTACACAAGTCAAATAGGATCTTTTTTTAAATAGAAGCGAAAGCGCATGAAAACTATGTTTTGAGAAGAGAAGTCCAATATTTTGCACTGAAGGACGTTTGTGACATAATAACTTAAGTATACTCGAGTAACATTTAAGAAGTTTATATCCATTCCATGCCTTCGATATAAAATTATGCCAAGATTGCTATAATATTGATTACTTCTTTGAAAATAGATAAACTATTTTATATTCTAAAATCATAGAAGAATTGAGTATTTGTGGCTTTTAGATAATGATATGCTTTAGTTGGATTCGATTTATGCTTTATTTGTTTTGGAAAGAGCTTATTTTTTGCTCAACCAAACTTGCTTTATTTAGACTTGTCTCTTATTTGCATGCAATTAATGGAAGCATTAGGTACCGTGTAATTATAGCTTTAATATCATCTTTTTATTCAATTCATTAAATTTGGCGCTCTTTGATTTCTAGTTGTTACAAGGATGGGAGATAAATAAATAAATAAATAAATAAATATATAGTAATCATTATTAGTTTCTATTATGATAAGAATCTTCACACGCATTCATTGTAGTCAACCAAAAATTGATAGATGACAAAAGAGTAGTGGAATATGATGAACAAGAATGCACGACATGATTTGTATTTCTTTGCTTCTTGCACTTAAAAATCATGAAAAACATCATTTTTTGTTTTCCTCGTTTGAATGACTTGATTTTGTGAATAGTTTCTAGGGCCTATCTAATTATTGCTAAGGCTTAAAATCATATTTCTAAACTTGATTAATAGTTGTTTTACCCTGAGGCCATAATATGAAGGTGAGAACGGCAATAAATAATTCGAGGGAATCAATTGGTAAGCACAACTCGGAGTAGAGCTAGAGTCTACAACATCCTCAACAGTGCCTCTTTCTGCTGTACTTGTAGCTTCCAAAACACCAAGGATGCTTTTCCATTCCATACACAATGTTCCAAAAGGCCCTTTGCAACCAATACATAGCACATCATACAAGTCCACAATGGATAGTTGGTTCCATCCTACTTGTCCTCAATAGCCAATATGCGAAACATCACATCATTGTTGCCAGCCATAGCCATGGAGTGTAGTTGATACAAAAGTTATCTATGTGGGGAAAAATATGCACAAAACCAACATGTGGTATACAACATAGTACAGGGCTTAGGGTAGGGTTTAGGGTAAGGGATGTGGAGACATTGTGGTGAATTTTGTAATGTCATGCTTTTCCAACGAAGGGGCTGATAGATGTGACAAAAACAAGGCCCCCTTACCCTAGTGGGTGGGTTTATATTGGTTGCCATGATGGAGAGAGAGGCCGAGCCCCATTGTGTGGAAAAGCTAAGCGTAAGGTGAAAATGAGTAGGGTGGCTTGCTGAGGCAACGCGTACAAGCCGTTAATGAATTGGCAGGCGGGGAGATTGTCGAGTACTGTCCCTCCGGAGACCTACAGGCTACGACACCACTCCCTCCCCTCCCAGCTGGAGTATGTCGGAAGATTTAAGAATCCGATGGAGGGAAGAGGGCTTTTGCTGCGTAGATTGTTTGTAGTTGGAGTAATGCATATGCAATGCAACGCTACTCTTAAGCAGATTTGTTGGGATGGTATATATGTAGAGACTCATGCCTTAATTGCATTGTCTGTTAAATGTATCCTGATCCAACACATTCTCTCATGTAACATAGCTATAGATGCTTGGGATATACTTATACGTTTATGCAAAGGAAGAAATGAGGCATCTGTTACTTACTTACACAAGTAATTAAAGAGTGAGTATATGGATGAAATTGACTTTTTGGATAAATACAGTAAATCTTAAGAAGCAATTGATTGCTGTACATTAGATTTTTCCAAACAATTCATTTCTGTAAACTATCCTCAATGGCCTTCAAAACTTTTTTCAGAGTTTTGTAACTACTCTTTGTCTGAAGATGAAAAGCAAGTCGAACGCTTTGTCATTTGATGAGTTGGCTTTTGTTATTTTTTGCAAGAAGAACAATATCTGAATTATTTAGACATTGATAAGGATGAGAATAAACATGAAAATAATATTTATTACAAGGATTGCAAGGAAAAAGATAATATCATTAGGGACTATCTTAAACTGGTGTTGCGAAACAAGCTAGGAAGAAAAAGGTTAGTATGGTTATTGTAGATGCCTCTCCTTCTAAATCAAAATTTATAAATATTGTGCAAGATATAAAGTAGTCATTTAGTAATAATGCAGTTATGACATTTCTTTGTATGTTTCTTGTACATATATTGTGGATTTAAATATATGGTACCACTAAGCATGTTACTTTTCAATGCAATTTGTTTACTACTTTTGAGCTAGCATAAGGACAAAATTGTCACATGTGCCAATAACTTTTCAATGGAAGTACTTTTTTATACTTATAGATACTTTGTATGTACCAGAGATCAATAAGAATTTGATATCAAATTTTTTACTTACCAAGATTGGCTTGATTGTCAAGTTTATTAATGGTAGATACACAATTCATGATCTCTCTTGTGGCAATATAATTATTGTGTCTTGGCTCATTATATATCGTCGATTATACAAGTTCAATAACTATGCTTAATATATGGAAAATATGGTATGCGTAGTTGCAAATTTGCATGATGTTTTAGATGCTAAACTTTTGTATGCACATTTTAGTTATCTAAATTTTGCTAGTCTGTTGCACTTGTAGAAAATCTAATATGGTGTCTTCATTGCCTACTCTTAAGTCATCTATAAAACACATTCATGAGGGCTACACACTAGATAAAATGTCACGTGTTGATCGTTCAATGAGAGTTGTTCATAAGTTGTAGCTTGTACATAGTGATGTTTGTGGTCTAATGCAAACATAATCTTTTGGCAACTCCATGTACTTCCCAACTTTCCTTGTGATGATTACTCTAGACATACATGAGTGTATAGTTTGAAAGCTAAGTCCAAAGTATTTTAACACTTCAACCAACTCATAAGTATGACTACAAATTTGGTAGAGTGTAAGGGGGGAGAGAAGTGAGGGATATATGTCCAAGGAATTTAATGCACATTTGGTTGAATGTGGGATAAACACCAATACATAGTACCATGTATATTGTAGCAAAATAGTGTAGTTGAAAGAAAGAATGGATCTCGCATAGCGATGGCATGATATATGATTAAGAGTCAAACTTTGCTACAGTTTCTAGCTTGAGATTATTTTGTGTTACACAACTTATGCACTTAACATGTGTCCCATGAAGGCAAATAGTCTAATACTTCATATAAGGCTTGGCATGGCAAAAAGCCATTTGTTGCTTACTTGTGCATATTTAATTACTTGGCTTATGCTTTGGTATTAGTGCAACAATGCAAGACATTGGATGATAAGATGAAATGCATTTTTCATTTTTTAGAGTATTAAAAGTAAAGGTTATAAGTCATACTATCCACGAACTATGAATATTTTAATCAATATTTATGAAAGATGTCATTTAGTATTTTTCTTTCATGTATAAAAGAGATAGATATACACTCACATGATATCTATGACACTTTATTATCCCTTTTCACTAGTACAGAGTCATATATAAGACAAAATGAGATAGTTTTTCAACCTATTCAGATTTATCATGTATCTCCAAATTAGCCTATTTTTCATGATGCACTTCTAGACGAAGAAGTAGAAATTGGATAGTCTAGAACTATGCCAAAATGGTTGGTGAAAACATTATTGTTGGGGGTAAAGACTCCTGTGCCTTACCGCACGTGTATTCATTACATTGACAATACCCGCACACTTGTTGTTGGGGTAAAGGTGCCTATTCATAGCCGCTCATGTACTAGTACACTAAGAGTACCCACACACCTCTACACTACAGGTGGCACGCCCCCATCATTGTCACTTTGTTCTTTATTCTTTCAGTGACATTTGAATAAAGGAAAGGCTAGGCACACATTGTGATTTTTGGAGTTTCCACATCTTGTGTGTCTCTTTCTCTTGCTCTTGCTCCTTCCACCATTGCTCTTGCTTTCACTTTGGGCTTACTCCCTTCAATTGGCACTAGAGCCTTGGCATTAACATTGAGGAGCTCTTCCTCTTTAGTTTGCTTTAGCCTGTGAACACCTACAACAATTCATTTTAGGACAACCATGGATCCTTCACTCCAAGGTATGTGTTGAGCTCCATCTCTTCCTGGCTTCTTCCTATCACTTGAGGCTTGTTCCAGAACTTTTATGATATATATTGGAGCTTCCCTTGCACCTCATTCAACTCAACATTAGCAGTAAACCACATATCAATAATCAACGTGATTGCTTCTACAAATCGTGTTCTTGTCCCCCTGATCAGTATGACCAACATAATTAGCTCTTGAAGCTCTCTTGCACTTAATCACACTCTTAGCAACTTCCCGAAGAATTCTTGGTTGCATTGGAGCACTCTTTTGAGTAGTACATGCTCAAACATTTGCGGGATATTTAGACATGCATGTTGTCTACAGGTCTGAACATCTTGTAACTCATTCTCATGTACTTCTGTGATGCTCATGGTATTTACCTTTGATGCCTAGATTGTTATCTAATGCTTGGGAGTCCCTTGTGGATTTGATTGAGCTCAAATAGATCGGTTTTAGTAGGGATTTCCCTGCTATAATACAGTGATCAGTAAGCTTTTATCATGGAATACTACATATATATTGCTCTTGGATGTCATTCGGGTGTTTCATATACATGTATTCATGCTTAGCATTGTTCTATACACTCAAATATGCTATGGGATGCTCTTGAGCATTGGTTTTGACCTTGGCAACATGCATCTTGATTGTGGTTCAAGCCTTGGTTGCTTTAGTGGCTTATGCAGCTACTACGAGCCTGAAAATTATATTGGGTTTTATGCTTTCAGATGTATGCTATATGGATCTTGGATGTATGGACGCCATCACCATGATGTTTTTAGCCTTACTTGCTCATTTGGCAATCGACTTTTGTTTTAGTGGGAGCTATTTGGCTTTATGTATTGAGTCACATTTAATACTTGGATGTACTACAGAGCATTTGGTTTATCCAATAATTAAGCTTGAACTTGCTATAGGGAGACAATGGGACTCAGTGTGACATGTACATGCTCTCTTCATACTATATGTATGCATTTGCTGCCTAGTGGCATTAGGGGAGTTTTGAGGTCTCGAAAATGCCCTGTAAGAGATCCTAGAGAGAGAAAACAATTTAAGAAATAAAATCATTTTATAGAATTTTTAAAAGGTTTATATTTTGGTAAGTTAAAATATCAAAATTCGTTAATAAGTCATTGTCGTGATATTCTCGTGGTCACATCAAACCTAGAAATCTAGGTCGCCATAAAGTTGGCAAGGTTGTCATAATGAAGATCTTACCTCTCCTCATTAAAGTGAAAAGTAATATTCAATTTGAATTTTGGTGGATACTCGATTGCCTCCCTCCATCGTTTCTCTCTTCTTTTTTTCTCCTCTTTAGTAGTCTCTTCTTTGTTTTCGTTCTTGCTTCTAATCATAGCCTTAGCTATGGATCAATCACCCAATGATCTCTGTAACTCAGCTATGGATCAATCATCCAATGATCTCTGTAGCTCTCATAAAAGATCTCTCTATTATCTTCATATTGAGTTGGATAGTGAGTATGAACCAATAAGAAAGAGAATAAAATCTATCACGGTTACAGAGTCTATGAAACATATACTGAGGTTTGAAGGAAAGAAGAATATTGATCTTTGGTTAGATGGAAAGCTATATCCTACAGATCCTAGCAGAAATAGCACTCCTCCTTTCTATAATAGCTCATCATTAATGAGGTTTATTGGTAATGGCTACAATGGATTTTTAGGTTATACACTTAACCTTATTTGCAGAAAAGGATATCCTTGGACTAGAGAATCATCTTTTGATGAAACACAATATAGAGTTGTTGCAGAAGCTAGAGGATTGTCAACAAAAAATTCATTCATTGGAAAAGCGTATCAAAGCTTATCAACGAAAGCAAACTTTATTAGGCCTTCGAAATCGACAAAGAGCTCTTAAAAATATTGAGAATCTCAAACGAGGAGGAGGAGGCTGTGGTGAAAGAATCCAAGCAGCAAGGTATATTTTTTTTCACTTGAAAAATCTTAAATATGGCTTTATTTAAATTACTTGCATTGATTTGTGATGTTAATTTTGCTTAGATCTCTTCTACAACCAAATGCAAGTGAAAGAGATTCTTTAAAAGCAGCTCAGTTTTATTATCATCTTCTTCCTTCAGTAGTTTCAAAGGATATTTTGGAGAAGAAGAAATTTAAAAAGGCAAAGAAACAATGCTTGGAGTCATTTGTAAAGGATCATTCTTTGGATTTTGAGTTAGTACAGAAGACACTGGATAGTATTGGTATTAATCGACATGCTTATATGCAACTTTTCCAGCTTTTACGATCAAATATGAAGTAAGGACAGGTACACAATTGCATACTTTCGAAGCCATTTGTGGTTAGGACTATCAGACAGAGAGTTAATAACAAAGTGATGGGGATTCTAGGTGAGCCTTTTCATATCAAGGCTACCTTCAAGGGCAAGAAAAAGGAGGTTACATTCAATGAATTTAACAATATTTTCCTTGACTTGCCCACCCTACAATGCTTAATGATCAAATTTTATGACTTGTCAGTAGCAAAGGCACAGGGAGTGGCTAGATTTGTGATTAAACTTGATGAAAGTGAGATTCTGAAATGTAAAAAATTGGAGAGAATCTCTATCACCTCGATGAATAGAGCACTTTTGTCAGGTCATTGCAATCACTCAACATCATTTAGTGTTCAATCTGAATATAACATCTGGTGGCTAGAAGCATTTGAGGTAGATACTGAGAATTTTGATATATTATATTGGATTTTTCATCAAACATCAATACCTAATGTTATTCAAAGGCAACAAGTAGGAGAAGAGCTATTTGTTGAAGGATTTGGGAACTACAGGATTGAGTGGCACATAGCTGGTGACCTAAAGACACTCAAATGTATGTATAGTGTATCAAAGGGAGCCAACTCGAGATATCCTTGATTATATTGCATGTCACTAGCTGCAGAGTTAAAAGCAATTGGAATAGAGCTCCCTTTAGGCACAATAAGGATCCACAGTTTAAACCAGTCTTGGACATTCCTTTAGCGAATGCCCATATTTGCACACTTCATGCACTTTGCAGGATAATTGAAAAGCTTGTTTATCTCTATATAGGATTTGCATGGAAGCTGAAGCCATTATCAACTAGAACAGATGCTATAACAAAGGTTGAAAAAGTTCTCTTTGCAATTGGTTTGCATGGTGGCAATGTTGTTATTGAACCAGATCTTCAGGAGTCTAAGGATGGTAATTGTGTCCCAAAAAAACCATCTATTGGTGGAGTGAAGGCTAGAAGGTTTCTAGGCTTTCATGGGAGATTTGGCAAGATAAACTCGAGAAATGGTGGCTCAACTATTAAATTTAATCAGTGGAAATCCCTACATAATGTAGTTAAGGATCACACTGATAATGGACAAGCTCGGAATAGAAAAGCTAAAGTTTGGGAAACACTAGAAAAAGTGTTTTTTTATTGTGATAAGACAATGGAATGACGATGATTTCAAAGACTTTAAAAACCAATTGAACCTTTTCAAAAAGGCAATGACAGAAGCTTGGGGTGATCAACACTTTACTCACTATATGGTAAGAAGTTTGTATATGTTTGTTTCTTCATTGTCGAACTCATATAATGTTTTTTAATAACTTTCTTTATTTGTTGACTATGCAACATATTTTATACAACCATGCTTCATACTTTATTAAACAATATGGATCTCTATCTATCTGGTCAACCCAAGGTATGGAAAAATCACATTATCAAGCAAGAACAAAATATTTCAAACACACAAGACATGGAGGTGGAAGACACAAAGCCAATAGTTTATTAGAGGTCTTTCAATGGTTCTATCGACAAATCTGGCATAAATTCAAGCTTAAAGATACAACCACATCAAGCAATACATCATCTTTAGCAAGGACTATACAAATTGTTACCCAAAGAAGAAAATATAGATATTTAAATTCTTGCGCAAAGCAAAGATTTACAGAATGGTTACAAGCCAAACAAAGAGTTGGGAAAAGATGGGTTTCAAGAAACCCTTGATCTTTGGTATCTTCTAGTCTGATTGTGTTGCAGAAGAGCCCTTAGTTTCAAGCACCTCGATAGGGCCTCTAGAGGAGTCCTCAGTTTCACGCACCTCAACAGGGCCTTCAGAGGAGTCCTTGGTTTCAGGTAGTTCGGCAGGGCCTCTAGAGGAATCTTTTGTTTCATCCCACTCAATAAGACCTCTGTATTTCAAAAACTCCTGTTTTCGATAGCTTGGAAGAAGCTTCAAATTCTTACTATCTCCTACATAAGAGAGCAAATAGGAGCCAAGAACTCCAAAATATCCAGCTCTAGATCCACTGTATCCAGGCATGAAGGCAAAAACTCTTATGGCTTCTTCCTTCTCCACTAAAATGATCTTGTCCAAACCTCTGCTGAAAACTTGAGATCCAATTCCCTTTGAGATAGCTCTCAAAGCCATCATTGGTAGACTTGGAGAGCTTGACAATCTACTATGATATATTACAATTGTTTGATTGTTTAAGTTTCCAATATAATGTCCAAGGCTTTGATTTTTCCCAAGCTTCATTGGCCTAGAGCCCTTGGCCCTTCCAAGAAAGTTGTCCAGATCTTCAATCTCAATCTACACAACAAACCACAACAATATAAGATATAAGATATTTATCTATAATGCATACATAATAAAGTCTAACATAAACTCAATGGGTAACTTCGAATTATATTTCATATCTTAGGGCGTTCATCTTCTTCGAGAAGACTATCATCATAAAGATTTATTGAACTCTTGGGTTTCTCATCTGATGGAGACTTCAATCTCTCTTCATACCCTACATCATCAATATGAAGTTTCTTCTGGACCTGCAAGAACTCTTCTTCTATAGGTAGCCCCCCCTTTTCGTATTCTACGATTTGATTAATACATGTATGTAAGGCTATAGAGCTGTCTTGGAAATTCTCTCCCTCAACATCAAGACTTGCTAGTGGTTCTTATTCATAACCCATAAAATTCATGTCATTTTGGCCCCAACCTATAAAGATTGCTAAGCAATAATCTTCTCTAAGATAAAAAAGATGTTGAATATCATTTAGCAACACATATCTCTTCTTGTTGATAAGATAAGTGGGAAATGTTGAAACACATGCAAGAGGGCCTTCTTCATCAACCTGTGCACTCGGCTCAATCTCCTTTTCTTCCACCATTGTGATATTATCACTCTTGAACAAACCTACATCAAAACCTTGGACAAGTTGATTCTCAATATCTTCTTGGAACATCTCCTCATTCTCTTTGACCTCCTTATCCATACTTGCAATATCCTCTAGCTTTCCCTGTTGGTCTATATCTAGAGAAGAATTTTCCATGTATTGAAGATACACAATAAATTCAATGTCCTTGTGGATCAGAAGGCATTGGTGTTGATACCTGTGGAAAGGGCAACATGTTTTTCTCTTCCTGAATTCCTCATCAATGAGGTTGAACCTGCCTAGCAAAGTTGACCTGGCTGTATTGGTGGCTCCCATGACATCACTATAATGAACAAATCCATTGACTTCTAAACCTTGCACATGTCTATCATAAAAATATATGTACTCCTTAAGTTTATCTTCAAGATCCTCCAATAACTCCTTCAAATCAAAAGGAACATTGAAAATTTCCTTGATATAGCTAAACTTGGAAGAATTTCCAGTTGTGTGTAAGAAATCAAAGAGCCTATCATCAGAAGTCTCCATTAGCTCCTCCTCATCCATTCCTTCCAGAGATAGCTTTCTCTTTGTCATCTTGACCAACAAAAGATTTATCCCTGAAAACAAAGCAGAATGGCAACAATGTCTAATAAAACACGATGGAACCATGGAAAGAGGCCCCAAAATTGCATTTTTCAAGACAAAAAATAAGAAAATGAGATTTTTTTTAAAAGTGACCGGTGAAACGCAAAAACAAGGTATCCAGAGGCAAAAGCCGGTGAAGAAACGTGTTTCATCGGACACTACTTGAAAACAAAAGTTATTTCAAAATTTCACCTATAAAACGCGATAGTTAGCAACATACCACTAACCAGAGACATTATTTCGCATTTCATCGGTCAAAAGATGCAGAACAAGAAGAGAAACATGAACTATGAATTAATTCTATTAAAACAAAGAAATTTATGATAAAATTCTTTTTGAAAGTGCCATGCTCTTTTTAAAAGACACAAAGCACATGCCATCTGTAATTTTTCAAGTGTTATTAAAAATTCTTTTTATACTAATCAACAAGATTTTGTTCAAATACTTGTAATAACAAAATTTTGTTACCTATCAGAAATTGTTGAACTGCTCTTCAAACAGGAAGCAAGGACCTTGAAGGGAAATCGAAACAAAATTTCGGGAGAAAGAAAGACAATATCGGAGAGGATGACTTCGAAAAGCTTTTATATTGATTGTCAAACGTGTGTTGATAGTTCCAACGAAAAAGTTTAAGTAATGATGGAAAAATAAACGCGACTGCAAATTTAGACGAAATTTCCAATATTTTTATACGCATGAAATACCTCAAAATACGTGCGCACGTGTCTCACTTAACACATCGTATCAAATTTCTCAGAAGACGTGCGCACTCTCTTTTTTCGAGAATACATCGCACGTGTTTTACTTAACACTTTGCCAAGTAATGCATGTACCATCGATTTTAAAAAAATCCCCCAATAAAGGAAAACAACGGCCAAATTCGTTTCATATTTTTATGGTCGTGGAGCACATTTTCGTGGTCATGCAATAGGGTCTTCGAGCTGTGGTTGTGAAGAACGTATTCGCGTTTCACCAGAGCTATTGACAAAATTGGTTCTAAACAGATTTTTCCCAGCAAAGCGCCAAAGAAGGTATGGTTTTTTGCATCCCTCCTTCTCAATGCCCAGGCATCCATTCAATGCATTTTTTTGATACTTTTCCTTAATGTTTTATATTATTATAAGCCTATGAGCACTATAAATAATTATTTTTCCTAATGTTTTATAACATTGCTTCTACGGCTTTAATGTTGTGGAGATTTTTGGTAATTATAATAGCATTCCTTAGATTAATGTTTTGTTTTTCTTCGTTTTGTTGATTCTTTTGCTATTTATGTGTTGTCTGGTGAAACGCGAAAACAACATGCTGCAAGGAGGTCTCTTATCTGAAACTCGCATTTTCACTGGACACATTGGACAAGAAGTAACATGTCTTTTTTTGGCAGATGGCTAGGACTAAAGCAACATCAAGGAAGGAGAAGATTGATCCTAGGGGTTTAACATCAAAGATTCATCAATCTTCAAAGCCTCAGAAGCTCTCTAGAAAGTCAAAGCCAAAGAGAAAGTTTTCTCAAAATGTCATGTGCCTAAGGGAGATTAGGAAGGCAATAAAGGCTCTTAACAATGCAATTCCAAAGTTGTCTTTTCAAAGGCTTGTCGGGGAGATTTGTGACAAATATAGTTTGGATAGTTTCAGATGGACAAGTGCAGCCCTTAATTGCATACAAGAAGCCACAGAGGATTTTTTAGTTGAGTTTTTACAAGATGCCTATATTTGTGCTGCTCATGCTCATAGGCTCACACTCATGGACAAGGACATGGTAATTCTTAGGAGGCTAAGATATAGATTTTCAAAGGTCCTTGAGCCAATTCCCCTCACTGATGAGAAGACATTTAATATCCTTAATGTGCCCCCAGCTAGGAGAAAGAAAGATGATTCTGGTCCCAAGGTTGAGGATGTCACCCATGAGAGGGATACAAGGCAACATGAAAAAGAGAAGAAAGCTAAAGAGGAATAGGTAGATAAATGGAGAGAGTATAGGAGGCAAAGGGTTGAAGAAAGGGAAGTAGAGCAACTAGAGTCCTTTGAAAATGAGTTGGCCACCCTTCTTGAAGCAGCTAATCCAAAAGGATTCAATGTGTTTTGTTTCTTACCTGGTGACTTAGGCAAAAGAACTGAGATTATCTCCTTTAATGCTGCATGTGTTCAGATTCTTAAGGATAAAAGAAGAGAAATAAATGACAGTATTATTCTTGCTAGCCTAAGGTATAACCACCCATAATTACTTCTACTTTTTGATATTTTTTTAACAATAAGATTTTTCTTGTTTATACTCACTATTTCTATGCCTTTTCTAGGTGTGTAATGCACGAGTTTCCTTTGAATATGCAACAAAAAATTGAGGTTCTTGATCCATCTATCTCATTCTTTATGAGGAACGAGCTTGATACAAGTTTTGTTAAGCAGTGGTTCAATCTGATTGACTTCGATACTTTGGAGCTCCTTATAATTCCATATAATGAAAAGTAAGTGATTCAATATTCTATTAGAGTTTTTGAGATTTTATCATACTAATTTGTTGAGATATGATTGTTTTCAGTTCTCATTGAAGCTTGATTGCAATAGACTGTGTGGATAAGCAATATTTTTAAATCAATTCTATGAAAGGAAGCCATGGAAATGCTAAATTGTAAGTTATATTATCCAAGGGCTCCTTGATATTTCAATTCTTTTTTTTTTTGTAAGTACTCTAAATTTCAATATATTTCATATATAGAGGTGCAAAAAGATTAATTGAAGAGCTAGAGAAAAGGCCCCCTATGCCGTCTGATTTGCTTGCAACAATGCAATATAGACAAGTTGCGGTAAGTTATTGATTAAAATAATTGAAACATAAGTTTATTCTATGAACTATCATCCGTAAATTTTATAGTTTTACTTTGTGTTGGCGGTTGCAGTGTCCTCATCAGGATGATAGCCATTCTTGTGGTGTGGCTGGAGGGTGATTGCAAATGCTAGAAGAATGGTTAACTTTTTTTATCTTAATGATGATAAACATGTAAAGGTAATATGAAAGATGCTAATTTTTAAGATAGATATTCATTGTAAATAGTCCATCGATGATAAAAATATAGTCTATTATAAGAACAATAATGAACTAAAACTATTTTTTCTATAAATGTGTGACAGTTTTTGAAGGATTGCTATGCATCTGAGCATGTTTGGTACGTTAGAGCAAAGCTCTTGAAGTATATAATGGTCAATTGTATACAACCAACAACAGAGATTGGTGGGGATTTGCACCATGAAGGAGATGCGGTGCCTATAAGCACGTAAGGTGAAGCCACAACTTCAACACCTTTACCCACACCTTCTATACCCAAGACATCAAAGAAAGGCAAAAGGACTCCTAGAAAGGATAGTTCTCAAAAAAAGAAATAGCTTTGCCATATCGCCTTGTAAGCCTTCATATATAGAAATTTGCCCTTCAGCCCTTGTATATCTCATAGAGATGGCAGATAAACATATGCTACAAAATTTGTACATATATTTTATATTGATAGTAAAGATATCTTTTCTTGAATGTCCTTGCAGTGTATATTATTTTCTCTCCTTTTCGATATCTGCAGAAAATAAATTACAAATGTTTGTTAGTTAGGAAGTGAGATCTTGATATACATCTAAGTAGATATGTGTTTAGCATATATTGATAAATATATTAATAGGCATAAACAAAGTAACTTTGCTTAGCCTACTTGAGATATTAGATTTTAGTGCTTTCTGGATCTCAGAAAATATCTTACATATATAGCCCTCACTAGTAGAGCTGGACTTGGCAAAGGCCACTCAAAGCTTGAAAAATCTGGCAAAGAAAGGAGGTTTATTGATCCCCATTGGCAACACCGCATAGGAATAACATAAGAATGGTCATAAAAGAATATTCTATTCTCTGCAAGCTCTGTCTTCTTTCTAACTCTATACATTTCTTCTCCAATTGAACCATGTATAACATCAATAATAGACTCCACTGGTTGCCATTCCTCAAGAAAAACAAATATTATAATGGAAAAACCTAAACCATGTTTAAGAAATGAAAAACTTTAAGAATCAAATTCTTATAATTTGGTCTATGCATTGGAAGCTTTGAAGATCCAGGTTCCAAACATAGCTCTTTATGCATGAACACATGTTGCACTAGTACCTCTTTGATGTTATTCTTATTTGCTCCAAGCTTAAAATCTCAGATTCTGCCCTTCCAAGCAGAGATAAATGAGCTCTCATGTCTTTGCCTTTTTCCACATTTTTCTTGTTGCATGGTGATCCAATTACCTTTGCTAATGATAGTAGGAATTCATCTTCCATCAGTTTGGAATGAGTTAAACATTGATATGGATGTGATTTGGGAGCTTGGACGCCTTGTTGAAGGTCGAATTTTTGTATCCATGGTAGAAGAGAGAGAAACACGCACAGAGAGAGAGAGAGAGAGAGAGAGAGAGAGAGAGAGAGAGAGAGAGAGAGAGAGAGAGAGAGAGAGAGAGAGAGAGAGAGAGAGAGAGAGAGAGGACTAGGCTACCATAACGAAGGGAAAAACAATAGAGGAATAAAAGAAAGGAGGGAAAAAATTGAGCGCCATGCTTTTCACTAATTTGAATTTTGATTACATCAGTCATTGTCATTAATCTAGATATATCATTAAATAAAAGTAGCCGAGACTCTAGGCCATTAATGCAAAAGATGTCATAATCACAAATACAAGAGACTAAAAATAGATAATAGAAATACAATTTTGTAATATTATTATATTTATATGTTTTTGTAATTTTTTTAATTTTTTAAATAGAAGTTTCGTTATGGAGGCTTTGCTCTTATTGGTCTAGAGCACTCTCTCTCCACATCCTAAAAGGCATTTTCGAGACCTCAAAACTCCCCTAATGGGTTGACTTTTGTTTTGGGTATGCATCTATCGCTGTCACGTTGTTGTCAGTGATGTATTCATCTTACATGGATATGTATTGAGCTTATGTTGTCATTGCTAAGTCAGTTGTGCCTTTAGGGCAAGTCTCTTCTGTTATTTGTGAGACCTATTGTATGCATGATGGCTATGTCTATGGGATGTATCTCAATCTGACACATTGCCTTTAACAATTCTTGGCACTGGTTGTATATTCACTCACTACTAGTTGTAGCTCTTCCCTAATAGTTGCAGTTTGCATTTTATTAGTGATAGCTCATACTTGGCTTTGATTTCTTACTAGTGTACTCTATGTTCAGCATGCTGTAATTGTAGCTCTTTGCACAGTTTATGAGCGCAATTACCTTGTCTTGATAGTCTTTTGCTTATAATTTATGGATCACTCATTACTTTGGTAGTATCTCTTGTCTCCCACTTGATTTAGCAAGTGATTTTGGGGCTGATTTGCAGGCTATTACACTAGTCCATTTTTCCCTTTTGTGCACTTGCTTGGTCTCATTATGGCTAGTGGCTCTCGCAACAATGCTATCTTCAATATTGAGAACTTGGATGTGACCAACTACAACTCTTGAAAGACTAATATATTGTAGGTTTTAATGTAGAAACTGGAGGTTAAACCACTCAAAAATGGGGGTGCCAAACCCAAAACACTGTGCCTGAGGATTGGGATGAACTGAATGAGCTATGTAAGTCCATAATCATTTCATCACTCTCTAAGCAAGTTCACTATAGTGTTGAGATGAAGAATCTTTATGACTAGTAGAGTCTTGCATCTCAAATGTATTGGCTGAAACAGTTAATGGACCTTTGCATGAAGGAAGGTACTTCCATGTTTGCACACTTAAATGATTTTCACTCCATCATTAGTGATTTAGCTTCATAGGAGATTGAGTTCAAGGATACTTTATATCCTTTATTTCTCCTTGGTACTCTATCCAAGTCGTGGGACACTTTTCATATGGCTTTATGTGCTAAGGATGGGTTGAAATTGCATGATATTGAGAGTGCTCTCTCGACAAAAGAGGTGAACAGAAACAATGTGGATGCTTCCTGTACATCACATATATTGACTATGAGAGGATGCCATGATGAAAATGGCCGTGGTAGAGACTCTAATAGGTCGTGATCTAGGACTCATGGATAGTCTTGCAATAAGTTCTATGGTTGTAAGTTTGGTCTTACTTATCATTATTCTGGGAAAGTAGGTCATGTTTGGACATAGTATCAGTCTTTTCTCATGTGGTCAAAGTGATGATCTTATGCTTGGTACTAGCATTGGTTGCTCAACTAGTTTTAGACCTTTATCAAATGGATGTAAAGATGACTTTCCTCCATGGAGACTTGCATGATGAGATTTATATAGGGTAGCTTAAGGGCTTTGAAGAAAAAGGTAGGGAACACCTAGTGTGTAAGTTGAGAAAGAGCCTTTATGGCCTTAAGCAAGCACCTCGGGAATATTACAACAAGTTTGATGCTTTTATGCATTCACAAGGATATAGCCATAGTACTATGGATTCGTGTTTATATATAAAGAAGGCTCATGATGGAAGCCTTATGATTTTGGTACTCTATATGGACAATATGATTATTTTTGGGAGAGCTCATGATGAGCGGATGCCTTGAAAACTTAGCCCAAGAAAAGCTTTGAGATGGACATGGAATATGCCTTGCATATTCTTAGGATGCGCATCATGCATGATCATTCTAAGGGGCTTCTTTATCTATCATAGGAGTATATCCAAAAAGTTCATATGTGGTTTCATATGCAGGATGGTAAGCCTATTAGTTGTCCTCTACCTTCTCATGTGAAGGTTAGTTATGCAGATTGCTGTTTGTTTGCAGTTTGACGAGTAGAAGGTCGGGACCTTATGCATCGGCTGTGGACACCTTGATGTATGCCATGATAGCCACAAGTCCTGACATAGCATTTGTAGTGGAAGTTGTTGCACGCTATATAGCTACACCTAGTAGATGACATTGGCATGCAATGAAGGGTATCATGAGGTACCTAAAGGGCACCACAGCTATGGGCATATGGTATGGTGGCCAAGATACAAGAGTCATGGGATACACTAACGTTGATTATGTAGGACGTGCATATAGTAGGAAGTCCACCTCTAGCTACATGTTCACCTTTTTTGGAGATGATGCTTCTTGAATATTAAGGGTGCAAAAATGCTTGGCCCTCTCTACTACTGAGATCGAGTATGTTGTAGCCACGCTCAGGCTTGCAACGAGGATCTCTAGTTAGGCTAGTTGGTGACAGACCTTGGTATTATTGATGTGGTCCTGATACTACATTCAAATTTATAGACATCACTATTTTTGAAAGGGAAAAGAAGAGCCCATGATTAAGTTTTGATTTTTCTCTTGTATCATCACTACAAATAAAAATAATACGGTAGTTTAAGATGATGGATCAAAGATTCCATGAATTATTCATTGGCCCAAATAAAATGAATTAGGAAGTAACGAAAACATGCAAATACAAGAATCGAAAACATATTTTCTTATTTAAAAAAAATATGGGTTTATTGAATTCTATGAAGCTTTTGGAAAGTGTTATCCAATTAGCCAAGAATCTAGTCTTCTATGTGAAGACAAAACACATAAGGTGCGTTACCACTTCATCAGAGATTTCATTGAGGATAGGTCTGTTGACCTTCTTAAGATCGCAACTAATCAAAATCCTGCAGATTTGCTCACGAAAAGTCTCTTAGCGAAGCGTTTTTCCTTCCTTAGGAAGTTGATGGGTGTTGGATGAGATGACGTTTTTCTCATCTTGTTGTACTTATGTACATTTGCACTTTGTCACTTTTTGCTCGTTCTCTTCTCACTAGCAGGAGCACATTTGCCTTTAAGTGGGAGGTTGTTGGAGGTAAAGGCGTTTGTGCCTAGCTACCTATATATTACTACACTAATAGTACATGCACATCTATACACTACAGGTAGTGGGCACCTATCACTGTCATTTAAATCTTTATTCTTTTAGTGACATTTAAAGGGAAGGCCGATCACACATTGTGACTATTGGAGTTCCCATATCTTCTCTCTCTCTCTCTCTCTCTCTCTCTCTCTCTCTCTCTCTCGTTTCTCCTCCTTCCACCATAGCTCTTGGTTCTGCTGGGCCCTATTCTTACATAGGGGTGGCTCGCACATGGATGCACACACATGCATGCATACACATGTGTGTACGTGCATACACACACACTTGCTGGGATTAAGTTTAAGTGTACAAGACAATACTAGTTTTCCACTGGGGCCAATTTTAAATACATAAGACATAGTAGCTTCCCACATACTCATTCACACACACATACACACCAAGATGGGTGCTTGTAGGTTTGTGAGCAAAGGACATTTAAAGGTTGTAGGCTTGTAACCAAGATGGGCCAATTTGAAATTTTATTTAGATTTGCAAACACTCACTATCTCTAACTCAGTTTCATGTTGAGATACATTAACCTAGCATGAACCTAGGATCTAGAATGTAATGTGGATTAATGAGCCAATGAATATAGTTAAGTAGAACATGATTCACATGACCGCATGAAATATGACATTAAAATATCCTTGGCTTATAATATCACACTTACAATAATGCTTAGGCATTGGGCCTGCTCTTTGAGTACATGAGCTAATAAGTGCCAAGGCAAATAGTTCCTTTTTGTTGTGCATGAGTTCTACACGCAATCTCTATGTGTGTGCATCTCTCTCTATTCTCTACAAAAATTGAATTGAGTATAGTAACCTTAACTCTATACTTGTCAAATGCACCATTGATTGAGACCTAAAGAAGGTATACACAAGTTATGTCTTATAGGAGCCACTATTTCTTATGCTCATTGGATGACAACAAAATGATCTATCATTTTAAGTGTGTCTAGACTTGGTTGATCTAAGCTTCTATTTCTTAGACTTGGTTAACCTAAGGTCCTATTTTTGATAATAGTAAATATATCAAGAAGTTAATGTGGCCTCTTCTAACTCAAGGCTTAAGTTCTTTTCTAGTGACCAATATAAGCCTTTGTTTGTGGTAGATATGCAAATGTAGTCATGTTGTGATACCATATACCTTATTTTTAAAGTGACATATGCAATGGACATGATAGGATCTATGTTGGCATCAAGCAGAATTGTAATTTGGCTTTAAATGAGTACATTGGAATACTTTCCAATGATTATAACTTTTTGTGTTACCTCTTACTTCTTTTGGATGTTACTAGCTGCTACATGAAGGTATACTTGGCATACTTAAAAACATAAGCCTTTATAGGTCAACTTGTTTGGTCAATGAAGTAGTCAAAGATCCACCTTGAGTGGGGATGTTAGTCACGCCTACCACATCATAACTCCACATGTGAACTAGCAACTTAGAGTTTATGCACCCACCACATTATGACTTTTTGTGTGGACTAGCAACTTACATGCAACCACCATATGATGACCTGCATGTGAACTAGCAACTTAAAGTTTATGCACCCAACACATTAAGACTTTCGATGTGGACTAGAAACCTATGTTCTATGCACCCACCACATGATGACTTGCATCAAGAGTGGTTATGTTAGTCTATGTACCCACCACATGATGACATGTGCATGGACTAGCAACATGGTAGTTGGTGCACCCTCCATATCATGACGCGCATGTGGCCTAGCAACTTATTAGTCTATGCACATGCATGAGGAAACATTCTAAGGGCTAGAACACATGCAGGTCAATTAACCTCTACAAATTGCCATAGCCATCACTTACTTTGATGTCTTACACCATTTGATGTCTATAAGAAATGAGGGACTTTACATAGTCATCAAATTATCCTTTAAAAATGAGAGTATTACATCAAGTGAATGAAGTTAATATGACATGCCATTTAACCATTGCTCTTTTGCTTTGTATGCATCTCTCTCTATCTATCTCTCTCTCTCTCTCTCTCTCTCTCTCTCTCTCTCTCTCTCTCCTCCCTTTGCTTTCCCTAGTTCTCTCTCTTTTTCATAGCATAACGCCATCGATTTGAGCTATGGCTCCACCATTGTTTTGACTTGCAATTGGCATTTAACCTCGAGTCTATTCACTAGCATGTGCAAGTGTAGTGGGAGCTCACGCTCAACGTTCAAGCGTTTCAAGTGAGCTCTAATGGGTATCTCTCACCTAGCTGATGTGCCTCCAATCCCACGGGTGTAATGAGCTTACCTTGATGCCCAAATGAGTGGCCTCCTCCCTCGAGCACTCCGGTAGCTCCATGATCCTAGTTGCGAGCTCAAGCAACCTCAAGCCTCAACTGGAGGAGTGAGCAATAGTTTGAGGAGTGAGAGTGACTCAAAGAGAGAGTGAAAGTACGATTAGATTTGGGTGTACCAACAACATGTTGAAACACAGAGAATAAAATATATTTATACTTAGGGCACATAAGGGTACATTCACATGTACAACTAAATAATGTACATGTACTATACACGGAGGTGAAAAAGGGCCTTTACCCCAACAACCTCCCACTTAAAGGTCTGAAGTGAACCTCTAACCAACTCCCACTAGTCGTATGCAATACTCATGCTTGTTGAGCTTGGCTTAGACTTTTAGTGAGAACACGTGCATGGTTGTCTTGTGTTTTGATCTTGGTCAATGTGATTAGACCATCTTCCAAACTCTGTCTGATAAAGTGATATCTCACATCTATATGCTTTGTGTGTGAATGATACATGGCATTCTTAGCCAAATACATAGCACTCTGGCTATCACATCCCAATACTGTAGTACCCATAGACATGCCAAGATCCTCTGCAAGTCTACTCAACCATATGGCTTCCTTAGAAGATTCAGTAGGCTGATATGTATTCAGCTTCAGTAGTACTCACTGCTATGATGTTCTACAACCTAGAACACCAAGAAACGACCCCACCAGCAATTGTAAAGATATACCTGCTATTGGACCTACGAGTGTCCAAGTCACCTACCATGTCTGCATCACAATAACCCAACAAACTAAGTGCACCCTGCCCATAGCAAATACACTTTCTTTGTGTACCCTTTAGGTATCGAAGAATACACTTGATAGCCTCCCAATGTGTTTTGCCAGGATTCGACATAAACCTGCTAACAACTCCCACTGCATGAGCAATGTCTAGACTAGTAGCAATCATAGCATACATAAGAGAGCCACAAGCTGATACATAAGGGACTCCCTTCATAGCATTTGCTTCCACGTTATCTTTTGGGCTGTTGGCTTTACTAGTTTAAGGTATGGAGGTAAGGGCACCCCAAAAGGCGTAGCTTGAACCATGTTAAATCTCTCTAGTATCTTTTCAATGTACTTTTCTTGAGACAAAAAGATAAATTTTTGTATTCTGTCCCTGTGAATCCTCATGTCCAGAATATGCTATGTATTCCCCAAATCTTTCATGGAGAAAGCTAATTTCAACTAATCTTTGAGAGCATCCATGCTAGTCTTTCTCTTCCCAGCTAGCAACATATCATCCACATATAAAACAAGTATGATGGGGTTGCCATATGTATCTTTTTTCATGTACAAAAAATGATCTACATGGTTGCATGTAAACCCATGAGAGAGCATAAAAGTGTTGAACTTTTTGTACCACTGCCATGGTGTTTGCCTCAACCCATACAATTTGCGTTTTACTTTATCCACCAAGTGCTCTTTTCTAGGAAATACAAAGCCCTTGGGCTGTTTCATGTAGATTTCCTCATCAATGTCACCATGCAGAAAATCTATTTTTCACGGTATAGCTCCAAGTCCAAGACAATAATGAGAGGAAAAAACATACGTAGAGTGGTCATCTTGACAACAGGTGAGAAGACCTCTTGGAAGTCAATCCCAACCTTCTGTGCATACCCTTTGGCAACCAGTCTTGCCTTGTACTTGGGTTTCCCATGAACTGTCTTTACTTTGTAAACCCATTTGTTTGGAAGAGGCTTCCTTCCTTTGGGCAATGACACAAGATCCCAAGTATTATTAGCATATATAGAGATTTAATCTCTTTCTGCATAGGTAGTTCCCACTTACTGCTGAATGTGCATGACTTGGCCTCTTTATATGTAAGAGGCTCACTCTCATATGTAAGCATCAGATAATGCAAGGAAGGGTCATACCTATGTGGTTGCCTTCTTACGTGTGTAGACTTGTGTACCCAATGATCTACATTTTCAAGAATTGGGTCTACATCTGGATGTATGTCATTTTTAGCATTTATTGACTGTTGTAAGCCATTTTTAGCATGTTGTTCATGCTATACATCACCTTCATTTTCATTTCCAGCACATGCATTTTCATAATCAGCAAGTCTATCTTGTTGTCCATGACCTCATTGTGCATCTATTTGCTGTCCATCATCATCTCACTCAAAAATAACCGGCTAATCATCAGTTTTAGCCTGTGGTACAACATCATGAGGCTGATCATGTGAAGTAATACATGGCTGCAAATTTTGAAATTTGACCTTTTTCATATCTTCATTTGAGGCTAAAGTACCTTTCAACAATTTTGCCTCATTAAACACAACATTACGACTGCAAATAATTTTCTTAGACTGAGGTACCCACACTCTGTAGTCAAATTCACCCTCATCACCATAGCCCATGAAAATGCATTTGGTGGATTTCGAGCCAAGTTTGTTCCTCAGCTCATCTCTAACATGAATGAAGGCATCACAATCAAGAATATGTAAATTGTCATATGAGGCCTATTTGCCAAACCAAACCTCCTCAATGATACCGTTATTTAAGGATCTGTTTGGAGAGTGGTTGCAAATGTGAACCACGATTTTAAGTGCCTCTCTCGAAAATTCATGAAGGAGATTAGCAATTGACAACATGCACCGCACTCTTTTACATAAAGTCCTATTATATCTTTCAACCACCCCATTTAAAGAAGGGATGTAAGGAGCTGTAAGCTCCATCTTAATTCCATGCAAGTCGCAAAAAGGCTTGAATTGAGTAGATGTGAACTCACCCCCATTATCATACTCAAGCATTTCAACTTTCTACCTGCCTGAGTGGTCACAAATGCATGAAGTTTTAAAAACAACAAACACTTCACTTTTCTTTTTCAATAGATAAACCCAAATGTTCTTGGAACAATCATCAATAAAAGAAACAAAATATGCAGCACCACCGAACGATTTCACAGGCATACTACATACATCACAATGCACTAAGTCCAAGACATTGGAGTTACGAGAGGCACCAGAGTAAAATGACATTTTCATTTGGTTTGCAAACTGTCACTCATTACAAAAGTCAAGTTTAGAGACTTTTCCATCAACCCTCTTCAAAGAGGTAAGGACATCAAGTCCTTTCTGGCTCATATGGCCTAATCTCTTGTGCCACAACTCCAAATGACAACCAATTTCAGCAACTTCAAGTATATTTCCATTCAAAGCTTTAGAGTGCAAACAATACAAAGTGCCCTCCTTGGTTCCTTTTGCAATTGGCATGGAACCCGTTTTCAATATCCACAATCCACCACCAAATATTGTAGTGTAACCATGCAAGTCAAGCTAACCAACATATAGTAAACTCTTTTTGATGCCAAGCACATATCTCACATCTTTCAACACAAGCTCTTACCCATTACCTAAAGACAAGTGTACAATGACAATCCCATCGGTGTTGTAAGCATGGTTATTTCCAAGTTATATTTTTCCATAACTGCCTGCATTGAACATAGCAAAACACTTCAAAGAAGGAGTTACATGGAAAGAGGCACCATAGTCTACAATCCAAGTCTGAGTGACACCATCATCAAAATTGACAAAAGTGCATCAATCACATCAGCCTTGGTAATCTGCATATCCTACATGTAACATACAAGGGCATCATAATCAACTGCACATAATACATCATCCTCTATATGCGAAAGCTCCTCTATGAGTACACTGGAGGCCACATTGACTTTTTCCTTGGCTTTGGCTGCCTCAGATGCATCTGTTTTATCCTCTTTCTTCTTTTTGTCTCTTGCATTCTTCTTTCTCTCTTGCTCCTTCTTGTAGTACTTGCAATTAGGATTCTTGCGGCCCTCTGACCACAGTGATATCAAGTAATGTTACTCTTTTCCTTTCCTTTGCTCTTGCTTTTGTTTCTCTATCAAGCATTTGCATTTTTCTTTTTAGCCCTACCTCTTACATTATAAGTTGAGTTGTTGCCTTCTCCACTAGTCATATGTCTAATTTCTTCATTCAAGATTGAACCCCTCACACGATCATATGAGAGATTCGGGTTATTGCTAAGAGAAACCACCAAGGTCTTCCAAGAATTAGGTAGTGTCATGATTAGAAAGATTGCCCTCAACTTATCATCAAAATCCAAATTTGCATCCTTGAGCTGATTTAAAATGCCAGTAAATGCAATTAAGTGCTTAACTGCAAGCTTTGAGTCATCCAGTTGCATATTCACCAACTTGTGCATTAAATGCACCCGATTAACAAGTGTGGTGATCTCATAGGTAGTTTTGAGCTTATCCCATATTGCATAACCTGTATCTAAACCCGTAATGTCTGTTAGAATGTCATCAGTGACACCCATCTTTATGTAAGCCACAACCTTTTTGTTAACTTTGGCCCAATTTGCATCAAACATTTGTGTGGGTTTATCATCATGCAAAGTATCCTCACAATCCTTTACGAACAATATGCCTTGCATACGGTCTTTCTAAAGGTCAAATCCATGACCATGAAACCATTTGATTTCCATCAAACTCTTGATATCTAAACTCGATGAATTTGCAACCATTTTTATCATGAATACAAGAGTAAATGCATTAAACTGCAGAAGCACAAGCTAAACTAGCAAATATACTACTATTCTTGCCCAAACAATAATAAATCTCTGTTGTTTATACATAAATCAGCCACACACGAGCAAATACTGCAAAAATTTACCAATTTCTGCACAAAATCTCAAAATTCCAGATCCAATAGTGATAAATGCCAGTCAATCTATCCCAACTAAGCAAAAGTTCATCAAAATATGAAAAGCCTCAAACTTGTAGGGTCCAATGTCAGGAAAATTTTACTTGAAAGAGAAAAATTTTGACAAATTTGGAAAAATCCCCAATTTGATTGAGGTCACCATGCATAATGTCTGCAATTTGTGACTTGATTGTCATTGTCTGGCATGGATGAGATTAAATATGGGAAAACCCCTAAATTTTTGAGCCAGATTCACATAGATATGTGACATGATTGTCATTGTCTGGCATGGACGGGATTAAATATGGGAAAACCCCTAAATTTTTGAGCCAGATTTACACAGATTTGTGACATGTGCGTCTACGTGTGAACGCCAGTCAAAAGAAAGGAGATAAAATAAATTTGAAAGGAAGAAAAGTTTTTTGATTTTAGAGAAAATGACAGGGGGATTCGTTGACACGCTAGGGCATCACATCACAGGACATGTGATGCCTGTCCTGTCGCGTTGCGCTTGCGTTGCTTGCTGTTGTCACGCCTTGTTGCCTCGAATTGTCATCGCTTGCCACCGCTGGTCACAGGTCTTGCCTGCTATTGTCACCTCCTATCATTCGTCTCTGTGTTGCCCACTGCCACGCACTTAGTCACCTACACTACTCCACATGCTTGCTGGTCGTCCCATTCCTGCAATGTCGCATGGTGCTTGTGTGTATTTGTAGGTCATCTCTGTAGTATCACCTACTTGTGACCCACGTCATGAACCCGTTGACCTATTCATGAGATGACTATCACTTGTCAGCCTTGCAACTAGTAGCTAATGCCTGTGGTCTCGAGAAGCGTGCACAACCTGTGCTTTGATATTAATTGTTGAAACTCAATTGGAGGAGTGAGCAACAGTTCGAGGAGTGAGAGTGACTTAGAGAGAGAGAGAGTATGAAATTACAATTAGATTTGGGTGTACCAACAATCTGTTGGTACACAAAGAATAAAATGTATTTGTACTTAGGGCACGTAAGGGTGGATTCACATGTACAACTAAATTATATACGTGTACTATACACAGAGGTGAAAAAGGTCCTTTATCCCAAAAAGCCTCCTCCTTTGAGCTCCATCCTCCATAGTCGTGTGCAAGAGAAGAGAAGAGAAGAGAAGAAAAGAGAAGAGAAGAGAAGATGGACAACTTCTCCACCATGGTCCCTCACCCTTAGTCACTCACTCCCTCACACTCTCACACTTCCTGTCTCAAGCACAAGTACACACAAGCAAGAAGGAGAGTAGGAGAGAGGAAGAAGAAGAAGCCACTTTAGCCACACACCAAAGAATGAGCTTCTCATTCACTTTTTGAGTTTATACACAAGCCTTAAATCCCTTGGGTACCCATTCTCTTTTTTACATGACCGGGCATCTTGCCAAGGCCTTCTTTCCTTATTCCCTTCTAGTTGCCTTATCCCTTCACCTTTGCTCGTCTAGATTTAACAATTTGCATAGGAGGGAGCCTGATGCTCTTTTACAAAATTTTGGTGACTCCTATGCATTTTAAAGTGTGCCCTTACCTTCGGCTTTGCACTTTTGGCCTTTCCTCTATTTTTGGTCTATCACTCTGTCTTTTTTTGCATTATTTCTTTTTTTTAAAAAAAATTCAACTCGCGTCAGGGTTAACATTATCCCCCTCTTAGTTGAGTGCTAGTCCCATGGCACTTATGGGTCTTTGTTGACGAGGGCTCGACGATTTGAAGGGTGGTCATGTGAGTTGATGATAGGGCCTTGTGGGGATTGGAGAGGTCAATTGATTGCGATGGTGGAGGTTGAGGATATGTTGAGTGGATGGCGGGGCCTCCGATGTCACTAGTTGGGAGCATTCGAATGTGTTTGCAAAGAGAAGAAAAGTGCACTTCCTAGGGTGTATCTACCTTACATGCGATGTGTTGTGCTCATGCTAGTGGATTTGGGAGTTGGGAAGCCGTGTTTTGTCTCGTACTTAAGGACTAGTTCATGTGGGAGGGAGATGTGGTGGGTGTAGCTTAGGGAGATAGGTCTAGCCACATAGGGTTGAACTCCCTAGGTATGCCTTGCCCTTGATGTGCCCTAAGCGTGGAGTGGGGGATCAAAATGGGCTAGGGGGTTAGGGACGGGGCCTACCGACCGAAGCCACTAGTGAGTTTCTTGCTTTTTCTTGTGACTTTCTTCTCTATTCTCTTGCTCTTGTCCTTTCCTTTCTCTCTATTCTCTTACCTTTGCCGTCTTTCTTCTTATTTTTTCTCTATTTTTTTTTTGAAATAAATTGTGATAAGGAGCTAATATTTGTCATCATGGTCATGAGAGGGAGAAGTGGGGGATTAAAGGGACTTACTAAGAAAACTTTTCCCCTGCATGTATCCTTTTAGGCTCAGCCAAACATTGAGAGGGGTTGTGGACAAAAAGGGGTGGTTGTAGCTAGTGAAACGGCTGTCACTCATGTCCTCTACCTCTAAGAGGGCTACGCAAAAAGATGGTAAGAGGGCAGCACACATAATTAGCCTAGCCATTGCATAGCTATCTATGCCGGCATTGAGAAAAAAAAAGTGTGGCAAGAGACAATATTCTTGCGGAGTAGGGTCTTGCCTTAATAATACTCTAAGGAGCCTAAGGTAATTACAAGTTGTGAGGAAAGCGGGGTTTGGGCAAGAGTTGAATTAATTGAGAGAGTGGTCAATAGAGGCATAAAAGTCAATCTAAAAAAAGGTGAGCGCTTCGTCGGGCTTAGTGGCGTTGACATTATAGATTTTTACAAAGTCACATCAGTCATGGACGTTTAGATTGAAATCCATTCCTACCCTTCTAGGATATGGCATGTAGGTGGGTTTATTCCTCTCAAAGGGTAGGGTGTTGCAGAACTACATTCAAGCATCCATGTTGCCATCCCAGATGCGCCTTCTCCACCTTGGCTAGCACCCGTAGCCCTTTACCATTCTGGGCACTTCCATGACCTTGTTCTCCCAGTAGAGTTAGGATCCTCTATTCCTCGTAATGTAGGATTCTTCTCTCTTTTGGCAACCCACCTGTCTCCCAGTCTTTTTCCTACATTAATCACCTCTTCCACCACCTTGGTTGATAGAACTACTCAATTAGTGGGGAATCAGAAATTAAAGTCGAAGGGCTCACGGCCGTTCTCCTTTTGCTCCCATACTATGAGTTCTACATTCCAATCTATTGGGAAGTATTTTTCTCTTGGAGGGATGGGCACTTCGTTCTCCTCTTTTTTATCTTTGCTTTTCTTGCCGCAGTGGTGTCTACGTCTTGTGCTTCTTGCGGTGGAGAGGGAAGTTGTGGGACTAACTCCTTGTCTTGCTACCCCATTTCAAATCTTGGCCCTACTTCTTCAGTTGGCCTTTGCATCTCCTCTCCCCTGTGCTCTTGTGGCTTTGCTTCCTTGGGCCCCAGAGAGTCTGTTTCTTGGACAATCAAGCTTGCCCTTGGTAAGTATCTTCTTTGATCCTATGGGCCTTGGGGGATTGGTTCTTGTTGCTTGTGGTTGGATGTGCAGCCCATGTCTTAGAGTCCTGTGGGTGATCTCGGGTTTTCTCCTTAATGATTCAACGGCCTCCTACTCTTCTGATTGTGTGGCATCTAAGAGAATATTAAGAAAGTTGCATTACTAGGTTTCCAAGCTTATTTGCACGGCCTCTGCCCTGCTGTTTGCTAACACCCTGCCACCTTTTGTAAGGGTTGCCCACCCATTCATCTACTCTTCTTTTCATCACTTCCAAGCTTTCATTATGCCTTTGAGCTAAAGCCCTTATTCTCTGCTCATGTTCCTTAATTTCTCTTTCTAGTCTCTTTTGCTCTTCTAGTTCCACAACCATCCTCTTCTCCAACTTGTGGTCTCTTTTGCTCTTCTAGTTCCACAACCATCCTTTCTCTTTCTAGTCTCTTTTGCTCTTCTAGTTCCACAACCATCCTCTTCTCCAACTTGTCCATGTTTTCTTGATATTTTTGGGCCCTCTCTTCTTCTCCAACTAAAAACTTCCTCCATGGCATGCTAGACCCTTTTCATTATTGGGATAAAAGGCAGTGCCCATGTTTGACTGTAAGGGCCAGTAGGCTGTGCATAATACATATGCCTATCTAAAACATTATTGAGGTACAATCTTCAATACCACAAATTGTGTGTCTCTATCTCTTCTCTCTCTCTCAACCTGCATCTCTACACAGAAGCTCCATTGCAACTATCTCAACAAACTAGTATCAGAGCTTGGTTCAGGCAATTAGGAGCTTGGCATTTCTTTAGATGCAGGATCTTGAAGTTGAAGAAGAGTTCACTGTGAAGACTTTGCGTGCAGGGCAGCAAGGTTTGAAGCTTCTTCTTGAAGCTTAAAGCTTCCCTCTTCATTCGGGCTTGTTGGTAGCCATCATTGGCCACTTGGGGACCCTCCCCATCATCTCCAACACTTGGACTAGAATTTTAATCCCTTTAGGATTGAAGGTGCCATCAACATGGGTATGCAGATTTGGTTTTCAGCATGCTCAGGACCTACAATAGTTTCTCCTCTTCATTTGGCATCATGGCTATGCTCCAAAATTTGCATCTAATGCTTAGCATTGAGCATTAAAGTGTAGTATTACACTTGGGACTGATATACATTCAACTTCAAGCCTGAAATACAATGTTTAGATCTGTAATAAATAGGCCAGCACACTTGCTCTCTTGAGATTGATGCTCGTTTGATGGCTATTGGATATCTTGATGCTTGATTCTTTGGGAATCATGTGGCATTGTCTTGAGGCCATTTTGAGCTAATCTTGGCAACGATTTGACTCAGTTTGCAGATGTGCTTGTGGCTGGAATACAGAGTCCATAACCTACAATTTATAGGTAGCTCTCTGTCCTTTAATGACATTGGTCCTTGGACATGCATGTTGATGCGTATACATGCTCTAGTGATGGCAAGACACTGAGGAATGATATGCCTATGTATTGAAGTACATTTGGGCTGATTTTGACTGAGATTTTGCTTAGTTTTGATAGAGATTTGGCTGTTGGAATAACATGGCTGAATGACATTTTGAATGCGTATGCATTATGTCTTGCTTCTAGACTTGGTCTCGGGCATTCTATACCATGTATTCATGCTTATGGTTGATATAACATGCTTGGATTTGATTCCAAAATGCACTTGAGCAGTGATTAGAGCTCATTTTTTGGATTAGCTTTACTTATAGGTCTACTGTTGTACATTTAATAAAATTTCCTGAATTGCATGACAACCACTTGTATTGTCGGGAATTTCTAGATTGCACTCCTGAATTGCAAGATAGCTACTTGTATTGTCAGGAATTTCAGGATTGCACTTCTGAATTGCAAGACAACCACCTGTATTGTCGAGAATTTCAAGACTGCACTCTGTTTTTGTCAGGAAATTGGTATGTTTACTATCATTGAATGCTTTTGAGGCATTTTGGGCAATGAACTGATGTATGTTCTTGATGTACATACTTGGGAATATTCCTAACATACTATTGAGTGGATTTGGGAGCTTTCATTGCTTGGCATTAGCTGACATTTACTGTCATACAATTATTTGGCTATGAATCATGGCTAGCAGTAGTGACAATCATCTTATGCATATCAAGAAACTTGAAGGAGCACATAACTTTGTAGTTTGGCAAAAACAGTGCCATAATATCTTGTTGCAGAAGAAGCAAGCAAAGCCGATTAAAGTAAAGGGAACAAAACCAGCTGATGTAGAGCAAGATGACTGGGATGAGCTAAATTAGCGTGCACAGTCGACCATTAAGCTATTGATTTATGATGCCTTTCTGTTTAACATTGAAGAGTTGTATTTTGCTTATGACATTTGGAAGTGACTGGAAGAATTGTATGCCTAGAAGAGTGCTGCAAGCAAAGTCTACTAGTTGAAGAAACTCATGGATTTGCATATGAAAGAGGGTATTGCAATGTCTACTCACCTTAGTGAGTTTAACTCCATTTTCAGTCAGCTTTCCGCTTTGAAGTTCAATATTGATGATGAGTTCAAAGCTATGTTCTTGCTTTGCACTCTACCAGAGAGCTGGGATACCTTTAGGACTGCTATGAGAAATTCTAATACTATGCTTTTGTATGCTGATGTAGAGAATGCTCTATCCATGGAAGAAATTAATCAACAGAACAATGCATCTAGTAAGTCTTCCAGTGCTTTGCATACTAGAGGGAGATCACAACAAAAAGGAAAATCCGATAGCAAAGGAAGTAGTAAATCATGTGGTAAGGATGTTGAATGCCATCACTGTGGCAAGAAGGGTCACTTAAAACGTGACTATTTTAAATGGAAGAAAGAGAAAGGGAAGGGCAAGAAGATGGATGACAGTAAGGAAGAGAAGAAAGAGAGTCAGCCTGTTAAGAAGAGCAGTGTAAAGATGGAAGAGGTGAATGTAGTCAGCCATGAGAGCGACAGTGGGAATGATGTACTCTTTGTCTCTTCATGTTTCAGTGCACATGCTTTGATAGCCAATACAGATGATGACATGCAGACTTGGATTTTGGATTCAAGTGCCTCTTTTCATGTCACCCCTCGTCATGAGTGGTTTACAAACTATACAGGATGTCGACATGGTATTGTCCATCTTGGGGACAATTATGCATGTGACATTGCAAGTATTGGTAGTATGCAATTGTAATTTCTTCATCAGAATGTAAGGCATGTACCATAGCTCAAGAAGAGCTTGATTAGTATTGGACAACTAGATGATGATGGTTTTCATACCACCTTTGGTGATAGAAAATGGAAGATCTCTAAGGAATCTAGGGTTATTTCCAGAGGTTGCAAGAGTGACACATCTATTAAAAGATAACGTAGGTGACCTAAGATGAGCTCAACGAGAACAGAAATCTTGTGTGGAACAAAAGGGTAAAAGCTCATTTGATTTTGATTTTCGGTACGAATACAAACTGTGAAAGCATGGCATATCGATCCTTTAGTGTTTCAGAATTTGAAGCTAGAGGTGTCAAAAAAGTTACCACAGGGATAACTGGCTTCATATCCACTTCATGTATCTAGTGTGCGTGACCATGTTGTCGCTGTGACTGAGCAGCCATGTATTTCCTTGTGGCATGGCCTGTCTGGACACATGAGTCAAATAGGAATGAAAGTGCTTTCTCGTTTGGGTTACTTGCCTTGTGTTCGTTATGCTGATTTTGAGCATTGTGATCATTGTCTTTATGGTAAGCATGCGCAAACATCTCATAAAAAGTCTCTTTCATTAGATCTTTGCCTCTAGAGTTAGTACATTCCGATGTATGTCAGGTGCCAGGGTTATCTCTAAGAGGAAAGAAATACTTTGTCACACTTGTCGATGATGCTACTTGGAAGGTATGGGTTTACCCTATTCGTAGTAAGGATGAAGTGCTTGACAAGTTTCAAAAATTCTTGGCATTGGTTAATAATCAAACTGATAAGACATTTAAGTATCTTGGCTCTTACAATGGTGGGGAGTATGTTTCCAAAGCCTTTCATGCATTTTGTGGAGCTCACTGCCTGTCATAATCCACCCCAAAATGGAGTTGTAGAGCGTGTGAATTGGAACATACAGGATAAGGTCTGTACAATGCTGTCTCATACTGCATTACCCCATGGCTTTTGGGCAGAGGTTGTTATGACAACCATTCATTTGATTAACAGGTCATCAAATAGGTCTCTGGGGGGGAGAGTCCCTCAAGAAGAGTGGTCGAGCAAGCCACCTTCTTATGCTCATTTGCGAGTGTTTGACTGCGAGGCTTTTGTACACATACGGAAAGAAGAATGCAGCAAACTGGAACCAAAGTCCTGTAAATGCATATTTCTAGGATATGGTGACAAGGATGAGATGGGGTATAAACTTTGGGATCCTAAGAAAAAAAAGATAGTACGCAACAATGATGTCATCTTTCGTGAAGATCGCATGCATAAGCAGCCCGAGAAGATTGAGGAAGTTAGAAGGGTTGTTTTTAGGAAGGATGTACCTTTTAGACAGTCATTTGTGCCCACTAGACAACAGTATATATCTACTATAAATACTACTGAAAATGCAAAAAATGGTGCTAGAAACGACCAACAAGATATTTCCCAAGATACACCACAGTTTAAGCCTGAAAACATGCAATTAGGATAGCTTGAACTGTCAGGACATCATGCTGGAATTTCAGGACAATAACCTGTATATGCAAAATTACAGGCCCATATTTCAGCACAGCAACCTATAAATGCAAATTTGCAGGCCCATCCAGTAGCCTTCACTTCGTAGGTCGACTCAACCATCGAGACCATCTGACAAGTTTGTTCCTAGTGTACAGTATGTTGTAGATTATGTCACGTTGACGGATTGTGGTGAGTTGTCATGCTTCAAGGAATCAATGACTAGACTAGACAATAAGAAATGGTTCAAGGCCATGCTATCGGAAGTGGAATCACTTGATAAGAATGGTACTTGGGACTTGGTGCAGTTGCCTAAGGGTAGAAAACTCTTCCATGCAAGTGGGTTTACAAGATGAAGGTCACTTCTGGTTCATCACCAAAGTACAAAGCAAGATTGGTTGCAAAGGGATACAAGCAAGAACATGGAATTGACTTTGATGAGATATTCTCTCCCATAGTTAAGATGACTACCTTGAGAACCATTTTGGGCTTGGTTGCAAAACTGAGGATATGGAGCTCATACAGATGGATGTAAAGACTGCATTTTCATATTTTGATCTACATGAGGACATATATATGCAACACCCTAAAGGTTTTGTTGCTAAAGGCAAAGAGAAGATGGTTTATAAACTAAAATGGAGTTTGTATGGGCTGAAACATGCATTGAGGGAATGGTATCATAAGTTTGATACTTTCATGTCTCAGGGCTTTCACAGAAGTCAAGTTGATCACTGCTTGTATACCAAGAAGGCAATAGATGGCAGCTTGATTATCTTGGTTCTGTATGTTGATGACATGCTGATTGCTGGCAGGGATACTCATGCCTTGGATTCATTGAAGCAAAGTCTTCATGGCAGCTTTGACATGAAGGATCTTGGTGATTGCTGGCAGGGATACTCATGCCTTGGATTCATTGAAGCAGAGCCTTCATGGCAGCTTTGACATGAAGGATTCATTGAAGTAGAGTCTTCATGGCAGCTTTGACATGAAGGATCTTGGTGATGCCAATCAAATTCTTGGGATGCGGATACTTAGAGATATATCGAAGGGGTTACTCTATCTATCTTAGCATGAATATATATCCAAGATTTGGCAGCATTTCAATATGGAGGGAGGGAAAGCAATCGGAGATCCATTGCCTCCATATGTAAAACTCAATGTAGAGGACAACCCTACATCTAATGATGAGAAGGCTGAAATGTCCAAGATTCTGTATGCTTTAGCCATTGGCAGTTTGATGTATGCTATGGTTGCTACATATCTTGACATTGCCTTGCAGTGGGAGTGGTTAGTAGGTACATCATAAACCCTGGAAGCATTGGGAAGTAGTGAAAGGTATTATGAGATACCTCAAGGGCATAAAGGATTTGTGCATCTACTTTGGTAATAAGCAGAAGACATTTGTTGTTGGCTTTACGGATGTAGACTATGCTAGACATGCTGACTGCAGGAAGTCCACTTCAGGGTATGTGTTGCACTATTTACTACGGGGGCAAAGTATATGGTTGCCATTAAGGCATGCAAAGATGCCTTATGACTGTCACGTTTGGTTGTTGAGCTTGGGATTATTGAGGTTCCTATTCTCCATTGTGATAGTCAGAGTGCTATCATGTTAGCACGGAATCGTGTTTTTCATGCAAAGATAAAACAAATACAGGTGAAGTATCATTTCATTAGAGAGGTACTTGACAAGAAGAGCATTGAGCTGGTCAAGGTGCACACTGATGATAACCCTGCAGACCTTCTTATGAAGGGTCTTCCAGCAGAGAGATTTGCCCATTGTTGGCAAATGATGGGTATTGGATAGGTATAGTCTCTTCAGCTTTGTACATACTTAGACTTAGCTGATTCTTTGCCTCTACCTTAGGGCAAATTGCGTTTAGGGGGGAGGTTGTTGGGATAAAGGGCATTGCCCATGTCTGCCCATAAGGGATAGGCTATACATAGTACACATACCTATCTAAAACATTATTGAGGTACACTCTTCAGTACCACAAATCATGTGTCTCTATCTCTTCTCTCTCTCTCAACCTGCATCTCTACACAGGAGCTCCATTGCAGATAGCTCAACATTCATATGTGCTTGCAGCTGTTCTTGTTGCAGGATCAGGAGCTTGTACTCCATTTGAAGTCCCATAAGCTCCCGATTCTCATCTTCAAGCCTCTTTCTCTAGCTGTCCTCTTGCTCCTCCTTAGCCTTGAGCTCCACCTTTAGCTCACTTATTTCTCTTTGCTAACTGGCTATTTGGCGAGTTTTCTCAAGCTGGAGGGCCGCTAATGTGTCTTTCTCTACTTCTAACTCGGCCAGAACCATCTTCTTTTCCTCCTTTACTTTCTCCAACTAGGAAAGGAGTTCTTTGACATATTCATCATAATTCGTAGACAATGACAGTGCTGTAGGGATAGTCATTGTGGATGCTTCTACCTTTTGTCTCGTAGGATCTTGTCGTGATTCTGCATCTATAGTTGTTGGTCTCTTTGTTCCCATCACTGGGGTTCCTCCACTTGCATCTTGAGCTATCTCTTTATTGACTAGAAATTGCACCTAAGCCTTAAGGCTATTGGCATCTATTGTAGTTGAACTACCTTGGGTGGGTGCAAAGAGACTGGGGTGGTAGGCACTAGGAATGTAGGATAGGGTCAATTAAACCCTTGTTGTTGCCTTCTACTACTGGGCATGGCGTAAATTGTGGCACTTGGGAACTTGTCCCTGTGCCTTCTTCTTTGTGTAGGCACATGGCAACTAGCTCCTCCTCTTTGGAGGGCTACTCCACTGACAAGTGGATGGCCTTGGCTATGTCCTCTTCTTCTCTTCTTCTAAGCTCCTCAACCTCTTCGTTTGCTTTTCTCTTTCTCTCTTATTTTACCTCCTTGGATCCCCTTTGGGCATTGAGGTAGTCAGATTTTTCTTTCTTCCTTGTCTCCTCTTCTGCTCTACTTTTGGGGGTTTTCTTCTTAGACTTCTTGGCCCCTCCGTGGCTAGACCGTGTGTCTTGTTGTCCTTCTTCATTGCTCACGGTTCTCCCATTGGACTGTTTTTGCTCTTGGTGGAGAGGGGACCTGTCTAGTGTCTTGTCAACTCCTTTGTCACCTTGTGCTTCCCCCAATGTCTCCTTAATGATGGCAGTCAAGACGCCACCAAATCCAATGGTCGAGGCCGAGGACTCTCCACCTACGGGTCTCTTGTAGCTAGTGCCTTAGCTGAAGTTTCGATGGTCTTTTGCATGAAGCCGTTCAAGTTCACTTCATCGAAACAGTTGGCTACAATGCTTTCCGACATCGACACATTGATCCTGTTCATCAATGCGTTGTACCTTTGGCTGGAAAACAAGACATGCACCATTTTGGATTGTAGTTGGACTTCGGGGTCAGGGATATCAGCTAAGTTGATGCCAACACTTTGTCCATTCCCACCATGTTGTACACATCACTTTTCGGCCGTTTTTGAACTTTGTTGGCTAGGCCCAATACTCCCTCCACTAGCTCTAGGGTTAGCTCAACTTGGTAGGTGGTCTCTCCTTGTCGTACAGTCATAGCGCCATGGTTCCTGTTGAAGGTATGGAGGAACTCCATGCACTTTTCATAATCCACAGCTTGGCCAACCTTCTCCACATACTTCTATAGCTTGGATTGATTCGCAATTTTCCTTTTGGCGGCCTCCTCCTTCATGACTACATCTTCCAAATTTAGGATGTGCCTGAACTTGAATTGGTTGTAGGCCCTTGTCTTCATTGAGAGGCCATACTTTGCTTGCTCTTCCCCTAAGAATGGCAACTTGCCAGTTTTCTCCTGTCTTGCCATTATTGTAGGTACCTGTCATGAAGCCATGGCTCACCATCAGCATTATTCCCATAATTTTTTTGCAAAAAAGACACGTAGGGAATGAAAAAAATGCTTATGGAAATCAAAGTGCTTAAATATAGAAAGGGAATTTTCCTTTAAACAGTCCATGCATTCCTTAAAAAAATTATGACAATTTTCCTCAATCATAAGTTGATTTTTATCCATTCTTTTAAGCTTTTGGACATTGATTGAGGTTTAGGGTTTGTTTTTATGTTCCACATCTTTGTTCCACACCTTATCCCCTCCTCCCTTGGAAAGGAGCAGAATCCTTCCTAGGATTAGAGGTTAAAGGATTAACACCATTCATTGCATGCTCATGGTGTTTTACTTTTGCATGAGCCAAGCGTAGAAGTTTGGGTTGTACTCCATGTGAACATAGTGGTCCATGTTGACATGCGAGATTCTTACGTGGGTTAGGTAAGTGAGAATATACATTAGGAAGTCACATGAGTTGATTTGGCTAGCAATGTGTAACTCCTCCTCTGTTAACATGCGATCTAAACAGGGGGGGGTCATGAGATGCTCTTCTAGGGGTTAGTTGCAAATGGTGGTCAACGCCCTATAGGAGGTTGGAGCTACATAAGTTGGGTCGTACTCTGAGGTTTTGATGGCACATCTTTGCTTAGCGTTGGCCATGATTTGGCAGCCCTCTATCTCTTATTGAAGTCAGAGAGCATACCATTTTCCCAAGAAAGAGGAATCATTGTCAGCAAGCTATTTCAACTCTTCAATTTCGTGGTTTGTGGTAGGGAACATGCTCTTGCCATATGAGGTGATGAGTCATCATTTGTGCACTTGCTCATGGAAAATCTTGGTGGCAATTAGCTCCTCAACTACTTAAGGAGCCTTAACAAATACGAATTTTGATTCTTCCCAAGAGCAAGGCAACGTACATACCTTCGTGGCCAAAGGCTCTTCTAAAAGGCCTAGGTCTAGTTAGTCATAGCTTTTAGCAAGTGTAGTAAATGTAGTGTCCAAGTATCAAAGGCAAGTAACCACGTAATCACTCGTATTTTCAGCTAGGTTCAAGGCCAATGTAAGAATTGATTGTCGCTCGTAAGAGGGTTTTAGGCCTACGGGAGGTTGAAGTTTGGCTAGGCTAGACATGTTTACATCAGCTAAGGTTGGTGATTTTGGTTGCTTTTGAGGAAGTGGCACAGTCACTTGCGCAGGAAGCGAGGGTTGTGATGTAGATGTTGTGCTACTAAATGCTTGTGAGGCCTTGCGAGCACTAGTAGTGCTAGGTTGAGGTGGTTTGGAGTCATCAAGCTGTAGTTTCGATTGGTGGTCTTGTTGAGGCTCTATAAGCGTAGTGGGTTTGGGCTCGATGGGCTCTCCAACTTGAGTTGTTTGGGGTTTTGGTTTCTGATCTATCATGCAAGCTTGTGTGGGCAAGCTCCAGCATTGCCCTTGAGTAGTGTGCTTGCAAGTCGTGGTTTTGGGTATCCATATCCACGTATTGTCCTTGTAATAGCCTTGCACTTGCAATAAAGTCTTGGGGACCTAGTGCAACGTGATGGTTCATCGATGCCTATAGTTTCTTCTCTACCTCCTAGGTTTTGAGAGTGAATTTCTAGCCTTGCGAGGTTGTGCTTGTTGGTCGCTTCTTAGTAGTGGTTCTTGATGTTTAGGTACCCATTTGAACTTGGGTTTATGGGCTTTGGCTTTTGTCTCTGCGGTGGTTTCTTGACGTTGAGACTTGGTGAGTTGTGACAAGTCATGACCCCCTCTGTAGACTTAGTGGTGGATTCCTCTATTGGTGGCTTCATGGGCTTTGATGGAGCCATGCTGCCCTTGATGCTGAAAGTTGTCATGATGCATACATTACCAATTGCAAGATGAATGCACTATGACTCGTAGTTGACGTGGCAATGGGCCTGTTTTTTAAAGGCGTGTACTAGCAGCGATTCCTTACCGACACCTTCTATGTTTGAAAACACATAAAAGATTATGGGTATGCTCTCAAACTTGATAGAGGCTACGACTTTGCTCTTTCCCAAAAATGTGTATGATTGACCCCTAAAAGGGCTGAGTTTGGCACTCGTGGATTTGAGCCCAATAATCGTGATTAAGATATTAACATCATCTTCTTCATTGATCAATGCTTGGAAGGTATGCGTTCGTTGGGTGGTGACTATGATGCGGAGGTAAGCAAGTTCTATTGCTTCTTCATCCTTGTCTTCAATTTCCAAATTGTGGCGACTTGGACTTTCACAGGGGGACTCTAGCATGGGAGGCCAATGTTGTGGATGTGTGGGGGGATAGTACTTCTTTATGCGGCTACCATTGAAGAAGCTTATGCCCTCTCCATCGAGGGTCTCGAGCTCCACATTTCTAGTTCGCAGGCTGATGGTGCAAATTCGAAAAGGCCCTAATCCCCTTAACTTCATTTTCTACTTGTGGCCTTTCACTGAGTATAACAGCACGAGACCGTTCTAATTGAAGTCTTGCTGCTTGACATGCTTGTCAAACTAGCTCTTATGTCGTGCCTTTTTGCAAATCAGTGCATGTGTAGCTAGAAGTCTAGGTCTCTAATAGGCATTCTAACTCAACTAGGCGTTCTATCCATGCCTCTCTGCCATCCCATCTCTCGTGAGTGGCTACTCTTAGGCTAGGAACAAAGAATTCTATTGGTAAAATGGCATCAGTTCCATAGGTCAACTTGAAGTGAGTTTGTCATACAACCCTTTTATAGGTTGTTCAATAGACCCATGAGCTGCCATCGGCTTGTTGTTCCAGTCATTGCGTGAAGTAGAGACAAATTTGGTTAGGACATTCACTAAGATCTTATTTGTAGATTTTTCTTAGATGTTTGCTTGAGGGTAGTAAGGCGAGGATTTTTTATGTATGATCAGAAAGGTGGACATGAGGTGAACGATCACTTCATTGATGAAATGTGTGCCTTGATCACTAACTAGTTCAATGGGGTAGCCGAATTGCAAGATCACTTGCTTCCAAAGGAACTTAGCTGTGGTTCTAGCATCATTCTTTCTATAGTGGCTCGTGCTTTTGCCCACTTTTGTGAGGTAGTTTGTGGCAACTATGATATACTTGGCCTGTGAATATTGTGCTGCAGGACTAATTGGCCATGAAGTCAAATCCCCATTTCTTGAAGGGTTGCCTTACAATGATTGGGGTTGACTCCATCTTCTCCTTGTTGCGAACAGATACTTGGTCCATTGACATTCATCACAGTGCTTTACAAATCATGTTGCGTCTTGGAAAAGTGTAGGCCACCATAGTTGAGACTACAACACCTTGTAGGCTATCGTGTCTCCATTGAAGTGTCCTCCAGCAATTCCGATGTGTGTTTCTACAAGTACTCATGCAATTCATGCTCGCACATACACCTACATAGTAAGCCATCCAACCCTAACATATACAATTGTCTTGCTACTATCAACTGATAGGGTTGCATCTTGAAGATGAGTCACCTAAGTCAGGCCTTCTCAATGGGTCTTTTGGGTAGTCCATGTTCAAGCACTTGGACTATGTCATCTACCCAATATGGCATCAAGTCGGCTCTAAACAAATATTTCTCACTAGTCAAGCTAAAGAGATGTGCGTTTGGCAAGTCATTGGAGATGCCTTGTCCACCATCGGCTTCTCCTGTGGATATGTGGGACATGTGGTCAACCATGTAATGTTGTTTCCCTTTGCGCACAACCATGGAGAAGTTGAATTCTAACAGCAAAAGTAACCATCGAGCAATACGTCCTATATCACAAGGTTTATTAACAAGATAGAGCAAGGCTTGATGTTCAATAAAGAAAGTAAAAGGCGTAGCCAACAGATAATGCCGAAATTTCTTCACAGCAAACACCATGGCTAAACCTTCTCTCTCTATTGTGGAATAAATCATTTTGGTGTCCGTGAGTTGTCTGCTAGCAAAACTCACTAGATAGTCTAGATTGTGTTTGACAGGTTGGCACAACACCACTCCCACGTCAAACTTCGAGGTGTTAATGTGGACGTAGAATGTCATGGTCTAGTTTAGGGCTCATAGTATTGGTGCAATTGTCAAAAACTTTTTCAACTCTTCTTATGCACATTGGCATTCCTCATTAGCAGTTTGTAGAGTGGTCAAGCGATTAATGCATAGTTTAACAAAAATCACCAAAAGTATCTTGTATGCCCTAGAAAGCATTGAAATCCTTGTAGTTGGTTGGTGGTGGAAGGTCAACCTAACTTTCGAGAAGTCAGTGGCAATGCATACAAAATTGGCACTTAAGGGGGTTCAACGAGAGATGATATAGTCTGCATCATTCAAAGATTACCTGGAGTTTGTCTAGGTGTTCTTTCCAACTCAAGTGAAGATATAGGTAATCTACAAACACTTCTAACTCCCGCCGAAGCATGTCCTTAAAGATGGTACACATGAGCCGTTGGAATGTGGTTGGTGCATTTTTGTCAACCCAAGGGGCATTACCATGTAGGCAAAGACACCCCACTCGGTAGTGAATGCGGTCTTATGCGTATCATCAGGATGCACTTGCACTTGATTGTAACCTCAGATACCATCTAAGAAACTATAGGCTTTCTTGCTAGCTACTCTCTCGATCATATACTCAGTGTATGGCAATGGATAGTTGTCTCTCTTTGCATTTCCAATGCTACACCTTAAACCACTCAGTCATCTTTCCCATCATGCAGAAACATGCACATAGTGTAGCGATTCAAATAGCAGTGTGACAATAGAATCCAATACTTCTTGTTTGAGGAGGCAAAATAGGGGCACAAATTTTCATCATAGGTAGGCATTTTCCAATTGTTATTGCTATTGAGAAGTGGAACCAAAATAAGCCATTGAAACACATGAAATATATTGGTTCCAAAATATATTGGTTCCAAAAATAAAAGTTTTGATGCTTATATAAATTTTTCCATCGATAATTCTAAAAAAACTTGGATATTTTCTTCGCGTAGGTAAAGACCTAGCATTGACTGCCTTATAATTAATGCACACTCTTCTAGTCAGTGTGTTCAATTTCATAGATGAATCCTACTCTTAAGAGTTTGTTTATCTCCTCCTTGATTGCATGAGCATGCATGGGATTCATAAGATACAATCGCTACTTGATCGACATTGCATTAGGTGTCATAGGGATGTTATGAGTCACTATACTTGAATCCACTCCTTTCAGCTGATTGAGTGACCAAGTGAAGAAGTCTATGTACTCTCTTAGGAGAGCAATGAGACTTTCTTCTTCGTGCTTGCTCAAGTCTTCGGTGATAAAGGCAGGTTGGGGCATCTCCCCTTTCTTAGGAAAATTAATCTCTTTCACTTTGGCAGGTCCTTCTATAGGCTCGCACTCGCTTGTCCTTGTCATTTGGCTCCTAGCAAGATCACTACCCTATTGCCTCTCTTAAACTTTGTGAATCATTTCGGTAGGTCTTGCGGTTTTTTCTACTCTTTAGCTTTGAACTCCCTAGAATGTCTCTTCCTTTCCTCCCTCAATGGTCGGCACCTTAGGCGGTCGGTCTCCCTTGGTGCGTTTTGTATTAGGAGGTCGAGGTACTTCAGGGTCACTATATCTAAGCTCACTTCTGATTCAAAATCAAACTCTTTATCGTCACTAGAAGAGGGAGTCTCTCCTCATTGTCGTGGCTTTGACGGTGGCTCCATTCCTATGAATAGAGGCATGGCAAGTGGCTAAACTAGCCATGCTTGCTCATAGTTGCTCATAGTCCATCACCCCTAAATGGTCTAGCCAAGTGCAATCACATTTGGTTAGAGAACTCCTCTTTTGATTCTAAATGCATTGGCATTCTGTGGCTTCAACTCTACTATGATCTGCTCAAATACATGACCATCCGTGTCATATTCTATTGTGTTGGTCTCCTCTTTACTATCTTTGTTCATAGAATAGCAGTCTTCATACTCATCATCTCAACTGTCCTCATTTGACTGCTTGTCATCTCCTAAGCCTCGATGCTCGGTTTCTTTCTCATCGATGACTAGGGCCCAATTGTACATCAAGTTGAGATGGTGCACCTTGGGTCCACCTCCACTTGGGTTCGTCCATGAGATCCTTGAGGGGTTTGAGGTTAGTGACTGGGTTGCTAGCTAGCTCATCCGCCAAGTGCTTTAAGATCTAATGGAGCTCTCCCTTGTTGTTAGGGATATGGAATGCGATTGGGGTGGGCCATTCACTAGGGCTTTTGGCCATCATGCATAGTGGCACTAGGGGTTTGTCCTTGGGCTCACCGATTGCACAAACAACTTGTTTGCATTCCTCATTGTTTGAGAACGACAGATTGATAGTGGCTAGCACGTGCATCCAATCGTGCTCATCCTCAAGGCAAGGGATATGCTTTGTTAGCAGCCCATAAGGTTTTCTAACCTAAGTATCACTCTTTGGAGGAACTAAGATGGTGTCAAGGCCGACTGGAGTAATCTTCCATGTGTCCATTTCTACCCTCATTGCTTCCGTTCAATTATCTAAGAAGATTAGACCATTGCCCCAATCTTCTATGACTCGTGCATTCTGCATCCAAGGTCAGCCTAGCAAGATATCGTAGTCAACTCCCTTCAGTCTATTGAGAACTGGACCCCTGCAATCTTCAATGGCCAATTTTTTAGCACTCCAAATTTGACCTTTATCCCATTGGCCAGTGTGACATTAAATCTAGCATTCTCAATAGGCATGTCACCTCAGGCCTGGAGCACTACGCGGCTAAGCACACTGACTCTTTCCCCTATGTCTATGATTCCTTTCCTTGTTGTGTCTCCTAGTGCTAAGAATGGCAAGACTACATACATCTCCATGCCTTCCCAGAAAGTATGGACATGTAAGGTCCTGGGCACTGAGTGTAGCATCAAGCTCGGTATTTGTGTCACTGTGTCATAGTCATGCAAGTCCGCTACCCCTTGTTGAAGTGGTTCTTCCACCCATTGTTTCAACTCTTGCCACAGCTTTGGATGCTGCCTAAGTAGGTCTCCTAAGCTCAAAGTTATTGGGGTGGTTACTAGCATTGTGAGAAGATTGTTAGCTGCTTGCTTATCTCTTGATTCCACACTCCTTGGGCAATGGTCATGGTGGCTAGCTTGCTGGGCAGTGGTATTTAGGATCTGTCTATTTGGCACGTTTTGAGGTGTAGTGGCATCTCTCAACTTCGGTTGCGTAGGTGAAACCGGGGTGCTCACAGTAGCGAGATCATCAATTTCATTCTCCAAGATGGGCTCAACATTCTTTAAGTGTTCCTAGGCTTCTCTCACCCACTCTTTGACTTTATCTATGGCTTCAATTTGGAACTTCAATTGGGGTACTTCCCAACCTTAGCACTCCCTTTTTGGCACGTTTTGAGGTGTAGTGGCATCTCTCAACTTCGGTTACGTAGGTGAAACCGGTTTGCTCACACTAGCAAGATTATTGATTTCATTCTCCAAGATGGGCTCAACATTCATTAAGTGTTCCTAGGCTTCTCTCACCCACTCTTTGACTTTATTTATGGCTTCGATTTGGCACTTCGGATTGGCGTACTTCCCAACCTTAGCACTCCCTTTTTCCACAGTCCTCAGAGCAAATTTTTCTGCCTCTAAGTCCATGGCTTTCTTCCTTGCGGGTAGTGTCATGGCACTCTCCAGTTTTAAGCACGACCTTTGCTTCGCTTTTCTTCTTCCTTCGCCTATATTGACTCTTCTTTCCTATTGAGGCTACATTTAGGTTGCTAGGCCCTAGCAGTGACATGACGGTCCACCTCGTCTATGCTTTGGTCATAACATGCAATGGGATGGGCGTAGCCTCTCCTTGGAGTGTTTTAACTCCAAATTAGAAATTTTTATAAAACATTGTTATTACTTTCATTACTTATTTCTTTTATTTTTATGGTTTTTTGTTTACTTATTGAAGTTTGAATAGTTAAACTTTTACAAAAGTTGCATTAAATAAAATCTTAGTAAAAGTTGTATTTTGTGAAACCCTATAATAATAATAATGTCGCAAAATGAAGCCCAATTTAAGGACCCAAGGTTGTGTACTTCTTTTTCCTAAAGCACGTATAAGTTGCAAATTTAAGGCTTGCTTTCAAGATGCTCATCTAATTGGGGTAAATGAACCTTGTACGTTCTCTGTCGAGTCTCAACCAATCCAAAGTGTTAGCCCTACTAGCATTGCCTTACCATTAAAAAAGCATTAGAGATGCATTTCACCAAGGGCTCCATTTTGCTAACAACAAGGATTCCTTACTCCTGTTAATATCCTAGCTGCTTTGGGGGTGAGGGAAAAGAAAACTAGAGCAACAAAAAAAAATTGGAGAGAGGAAATGTTAATTGGTATAGTTGTTACTTTGCACAGTCCAAAAGGGAGAAATTTGGTTTGTTTGCACTATAAGCATTGCATTAGTGCACTAATTTTCAAAGGTTTTGTTGGGGTGTCAATGGGAATAATTAAGCCTTTTTGAGGTTGCTAGCCTTGGGTACAAGTGAACTTTAATAGAGGGAGTTAGGTTCCCCTCCCCTTATTAGCATTCTCCTTGCCCCTAGTAATGTGGGCATGATCGGGCCCTAAGTGGAGCCTTGTTTACACATCCTTTGGCTATCATAAACACATTCAAGTGCATGAACTTGATGTTAACCCCAATGCAAGATAGACAAAAAAAAAAGAAAATTCAAAATATGAAATAATGCAAAAAAAGGTAGTCTGGCAGATGAGTAAGAGAGGAAAGGCCAAAAGTGCAAAAGCTCAAGTCGAAGGTAAAGGCACATTTTTAAGTGCAAAGGCATCACCAAAATTTTGTAAAAGAGCGCCAGGCTCTCTCCTATGCAAATTGAAAAATCTAGATGAGCATATGTGAAGGGATAAGACAACTAGAAGCGAATATGGAAAGAGGGCCATGGCAAGATGCCCCATCATGTAAAAAAAGGGGATGGATGCCCAAGGGATTTAGGGCTTATATATAAACTCAAAAAGTGAATGAGAAGCTCATTCTTTGGTGTGTGGATAAAGTGGCTTCTTCTTCTTCCTCTCTCCTACTCTCCTTCTTACTTGTGTGTGCTTGTGCTTGAGAGAGAGTGTGTAAGAGTTTGAGGGAGTGAGTGTGTGAGTGTGAGGGATCGTGGTGGAGAAGCTCTCCATCTTCTCCTCTCTTCTTCTCTTCTCTTCTTTTGTCCAGCGCATGACTATGGAGGATGGAGCTCAAAGGAGAAGGCCTGAGGTTGCTTGAGCCCGCAACAAGATCGTGGAGCTACCGGAGTGCTTAAGGGAGGAGGCCACTCATTCAGGCATCAAGGTAAGCTCACTACACCCGTGTGATTGGAGGCAAATCGCGGCTAGGTGAGGGATGGGCATTACAACTCGCTTGAAATACTTGACAAAAAGAGGTCTGTGGGTCTTGGTGGTTGAGCTTGAACTCCCACTACATTTTGATTCCATTGCTGGGACCAACAGATTCAAGCTTGAGCACTTGCAGGCTTCTAATCAAGCATCGAAGTAGGGTTTCATCCCCGAAATAAAGCTTGATGTATGGAGGAGATTTTGGAGTTTAATCTTCAATGCAAGTAAGTATTTTGTGTTTGGATGATTAGGCAAGTAGGACAAATCATTTCAATACTTGAGTTGTGATTATTGTTGCATTTAAGGTAGGATAGGATCGGGAGATCGAAGTGAATCACTTTATGATTACTGTTATAAATAGGCCCAAAATAGGAGAAAAAAAAGATTGAAATCCATTGATAAGACATGAGCACTAATGGGGTAATAATAAATCATTGGAACAAAGGTTTAAGACCCAAGGAGGGGGGGGGGGGTGAAGGCTCATTTTTAGCTTCAGCACAGAGAGAGAGAGAGAGAGAGAGAGAGAGAGAGAGAGAGAGAGAGAGAGAGAGAGAGAGAGAGAGAGAGAGAGAGAGAGAGAGAGAGAGAGAGAGAGAGAGAGAGAGAGAAGAGAGAGATACCTAGGGCATTCAATGGATTGATTGGCTTGTGCGGGAGTTTTTGACCATTCCAAGTATATACAAACCTTGCCCCTTGTCCATTGTTGCATTCTAGAGGTGTAGCTAACTTTATATGCATTGAATCAGCACCACAAATCAAAATTATGTCATCATGGTTGTTGCGTTGTCGGAATCCAATCAGGTCGTCATTAGAGTCTAATCCCCAGAATCGGACTCAGACATCCAATTCTAGATAATCGAATGGTCCAATTTTGACAATCGGACGCTTGGACACTACTCAAATTGTCCAAAACTATGAATCATATTTGGACCCCTTGTGACCCGCCGTCTAATCAGACCCATAGCCCATACGATTCAAACTATCAGCCATTGGACACTTGGAGTCATGAAAATCGAACGCCTGAAATCAAACCCCTAGAAATCAGACTAAAATCGGACCACCCACACTCGGGACGTCCAATTCTAGGAATCAGACACTAAGAATCAAACCTTATCAAACCGGACCAAATGTTGATGGTGAAAATGGACTTATCTAGTGCATCTCAGGCAAAGAAAAGCACCTTCTGTAATAGGGAAACCTTCCAGTAGCCTTCCAGACACGTCGAACGGCTCGTGGAGCCTTCTGAGACTGTGTAGAGTGATGAGACCTACAGACCTAGAACCAATCTAAGCTGACTCGCTACCTGCTGAGAGCCACAAATCGACTTGTAGACACTGATTATGATTTGACCAAGCTGAAAGATGTAGTAAAGACCCTAGAGACCCCTAAGAATGGCCACCAACTGAGCCTGGAGGATACCTGGCTGAGAATGTACAAGGGAGTGAGAGAGCTACATCTGTCATCCTACATTCGCACCCCACGCTATTTTTGACACTTGAGGTGTAATGTTTTAAAAAAAGTGGAAAGCATGAATCCACACAATGCACAAAAAGAACACCACACACACTCGGAGTGTACATAAGTTGAGGGTTGTTTGTAATAAAGAAAGGAACACACCTAGATATAATAAGTAGAACAAACCCGCCAATAGGAGGTGACCCTCAAACTTAGACGGGCTACAAGAATCCCAATCTATAGGACCAAGAGAGAGACTGGACACAGAGAACCAAATGCATAGAAGGATTAACACCATTGGAGGTGCAACACTACCCACCTCAACCAACTATAGCAACAACTCGGTGGAGCAAGAGGCCGCAGACATGGCAGGAACCAGTGCAACTCACGAAAGCAAATGGTGAAATCCAGCAAATGGTGAGTAAATATGATCTCCAGACCCGGATGAACCACCATGGTAAGCCATCAAAGGATATCATCGCAAACCTCGAGGAGGAGAGGAAATTAGCACGCAAGGCGCTATAGGGCATCATAGCCTACAACGAGCAGCAAGGTAGAACATTGCGACAGGACATAGAAATGTGAGAAGTCCAGTGTGTGTTAGCTCCACCAAATAGGAATTGAATAGGACCTAACATAGAGAGTGCGTGTGTGTGTGATAGAGGCAGACTTAACGCTAGGCGAAGAGCTTCTTGTGAAGTGGCTCATTGACAATACGTTAGTAGAGCAGAGCACGGGAGCCTTAGCAACCTCATTGCTTGTAGGATTAGGAGTCACCTAGGGCTCCAAGAGCTAATCGAAGATCCCTATAGTTGCAAAGCAGCTACACAAATATCAACTAGGCAATGACTTGTATAGTTTCATAGAGCAATTCGAGTAGTTCTACTAGGCTAATAGCCTCACTGCAATCTTGCTCAGCACTCGCAAGATTTTGGCCTATGCCTACGCGATAAGGGTAGAACACGGTACACGAGCTTGGACGTCGCAGAACGCAACAACTTCAACAACCTCAAGAATCTCTTCATTAAGAGATTCTCTGAGGCTAGGTAGTTCGGCTTATGAATGTCAAGTAGAAGGACAAAGAGGACATTAGGGACTACATTACCCTCGTGCGAAGTCTCTACAAGAGAATCCCAACTAACAAACAACCCACTGAGAGAGTGGTCTCCAAGCCTTTATCACCGAAATATGCAGTGAGAACTCTACAAAGCCTTGGTAGGAAACTCGAGCTTGTAGAGAGACACACTAGCGAGGGTCTTTGAAGAGGCTATATGAGTGGACGGCCAACTCAAGGAGAGAAGCTCCTGGAGCTCTCATCAAGACGAAACTAATTCTAGATCCTCAAAATATGAAGATGGAGCTAGCTAGACTATAAGAGATGGTAAGGAGACCTACATGCCCACATGTCCAATGTGTGCATTGTGGCGGAATCCACCTCCTAGTAGAGTGTCAAGTCCCTCGGTCTCAACCTTGCGCCAATTGCGGTAGGTTCGGTCACGATGCCATGCATTGTAGACTTCCAAGGAGATTTTCGACCTTACAACCAACCGTACCTAGGGAGTAGGTCATCAAACTTCCTTGGGAGGGGAGCCCCATTAGCTCTTCCAACACCTACTAATGACGTGAAACCATCCGTCCCCAGGATGGAAATTAATCCCACATGCATACCTAGGTCGCTCGAACCTTTTGTAACCCACCCACTGAGTGATGCTCTGGTCCACTACATGGAAGAGCTACATGACGAAGAGGCATATGTGAAACCTCACGTTTTATATGATGATGAGAGAAATTAGATCCTTATGGACTATTGACCAGTTCCCGGTGATGGCGTTAGGTAGAGGTAGAGGTAGAGGTAGAGGCCTAGGAGGGCAAACCTAAGAGCTGATTACTTGTTGGACTTGTGGTCACCTAGGACACATTTCCTCGCGCTTCCCCGAGAGGGAGCAAGCCAACTGAGAAAAGGCTGACCTCAGATGCACAGAGTGTGGAATCACTCATCTATTTTTCGATTGGCCTAGTCGAAAACCATCCTCTAGTTTGGCAATCGTGCCATCAGTGCCATTGGGGTTGTTATCCAAATATGCAATAAAATTGACTAATTTCCATTGTGTAACAAACACTAGAAGTTTTTTATTTTGCCAAAGAGTCACCTCATGTCTAAGTCTTTAAGAACATTTGCCATCATATACATGCAAAACATAACCTTATGCACTCTTAATTTACCATAGCAAGAATGTGCACCCTCTTTCCAAAATCCCAAGATAGCTTGCATAAGTTTTGTCAATTGGACATAACACATCCTCTCGCTAACCACCTAATATCAAGGATTTGTAACGCTCTAGAACTTGTATATTCGTCTCACTTAAGAGGCTTTGAAAGTCCTCGTTCTTTAAACTTGAGGAAGAATTCCAGAAGTAGATGTTGTTTGCAATCTTATTAATGTATGATAGACATGGAAAACATTTTGACTCATCAAGTATCGTGAGTGCTCCCCAATGCGTAACACAATGAACACTTACAAGATAGGGAATCACTTATTTTAGCTTTGCAACTAAACCATCATCGCAACGTCCAAGTATTGAACTATCCCCATCCATACCAATACCAAAAAGATGGCCAAAAAAGAGATGTATAGAATGAGGTGTTTTTTGAGAGCTCTTTCTGTAGTTTCATTGACCATAATTGCATAGTAAGAACTCACTAAGAGTTCTTGTAACAACTAGTTTTCTTTTAAGTATACAAAGGTTGAAAATATAAACTCTTTATGAGACGTGGAATTTTTGTAAAAAGAATACATTCTCTCACTTGGCATGTTACTCCCTTCCCTATTAGAGCTTTCTATCCTCATAGGCATATCAACAAGCTCAAGTATGTATGCAATGTTTCACAAGCTCTCATAGTTTTGAATGGCTAAGTCATATTTGATTGTGAAATACATCAATTTCATGCATGTAAATACCCAATTTTTTCCCTTATCCTTTGTAACTATAGAATGTGCATTTTATGCTCATTTGAGTGTATATGTTTTTATATAGCACCAAGTTGTATGGTTGCACATCAGTTTTCCTTTTTCCATGGGCCTTTCATTTTAAATGTTTCACAACATTAACAGTTCATGCTTTGCGTCTCTACTTGAACAATTATATAGCACCATGTTGTATGGTTGCACATCCGTTTTCCTTTTTCCATGGGCCTTTCATTTTAAATGTTTCACAACATTTAGATTTCATGCTTTGCATCTCTGCTTGAACAATTGACTTGAGAAATGGAAATTTTATTTCCTAAGCAGTATCGTATTTTTGAACTATTGCCTTACTAGACTCTCATTATTACCAAATTAAGAAACTTGCTTGTTCTCCATGCATTTTCATATAATCATTCGATTCATTTTCAATAGCCTCTAATTTAGGATCTATGATTGGATCATCAAGCCCCAATGATTGCTCATGTATAGCACGCCTTTCTAATTCATCATGCATAACATATTTCATAGGTGCAATATTTGTTTGTGCTATATCAAACATTTGGAACAATGTGGGTTGTGCCATTTTCCTCTATAAAATCACAATAAAATCATTTAGATAATTAATATCCATGTAGAAATAACATTATAAAGCATTTTAAAAATTCAATAAGAAACCTACTTGATCGTGATTTTGATGTTGAGATGCCATTGGTTTTGTCCTTCTTGTATATTACTAGCAAGACTTATCTACTTAAGCAATCACCTTGATTTGTACAAAATAGAAAAAGAAACAAAATAAATGTTAATTGAGATGAGAAGCATATATATCTTATTTAAAACTTAATGACGATATATACTTTGAGAATATTCCCTTACCAAAATCAATAATTACAAGCTTTGAAAAGATACTTGGTAAGTTGTTGATGCTATCTTGAGAAGAATTTAATAGAATAGCAGCTTAGTATTTTGTAATTCAATGCATTGTAGAAAGAAGCATTAGTGTCTTGAAGAAAGTAGCATAAACACAAAGAAACATTATTACTTTGAGATAAATAAGAATCTCTAAATTGGTTTAAATAGAAATTAGGCTACTCTTTCTGAAGGATATGAGATAATGCTTCACACTCATACTCAAAAAGTCTGTGAATGTGGGACTGTGTTAATTAAGGTTAATCACGGCTGCCCCTAAGGCTTAACAACCTACTAAGTTAGGATTATGTAGACCTTAGCCTGATGCTGGATGGTTATGTCAATAGGGACAAGACCCCAACCTTTGGGTTGCTAATCACCAACGATTGGAACCCATTGAGCAGTGGTTTATAGCATGGTACAGATTGCAGTCCCTCGCTTGCTGCATGGGTTGCAGACAGTAGTCTCACGTGGTGTCGATTGGTGGATAGGTTGCACTCTGTGATCTCATTTGGTGGCATGGCATAGATCCATCACAGGTCCGTAAATCAAGCTACGATTAAGTCCCACAGAGGCAGATAAGCCTTCGTTGACGTGCTCTTATTAACGAGTCATTAGTACTATTATTAACGGGTCACGACTCATGAGCCCACATATTATTGCTAACTCCAAGACTCGAGGCTCGTTAGGATGCAAAGCATAGATGGATGGACTTGACTCTCCATAACAATATGAGCAATACCATAGCTACACAACCTACAACCATAACAATATTAGCAATATGGAGGTTGGTCTAGTTTGATCTGATGTGGTTATATCTTCCACTCGTTGCCACACACTCCAGAGTTGAGACTTGAGACTCGACTTAGCTAAGAACACATGCTTTGATGGCATTGATAGTTGGAGGCTGGTGTGTATCGTATTTGCTTGGAACTTCATAGCATATGCAAATGACTATTTGGTTGGGAAGTATGCCTTAGCTGCTATGGATGGAGTTTGGACTTTGGAGACGAACAAATGAGAGTAGTTTCACACACACACACACACACATGCATTGCGGCTAGAATCTAGATATGATTTGAATATTTAAAATAATATTTTAAATGTTTTGAGGAAGTTTTAATGTTGCTTGGATAAATCTAAACTAGCACAGCAACACTCACAAGCATGGTCCATGCATGTACAGAGACATACATAGGTATTGTGTACACAAATTTGTGTGTATAAATATGTTATACACATGTACACCTAGTGCTCAAATTAGAAGTCCATTTCGGGTTTTAGAGGCCACTTTGGGTGTCAAGTGATGCCCACGAATTTAGCATAAGTTGCAATAGTGAATTTACCCACGAGGTTGCAAAATGAAACCCTCCCACAAGGCCAGGGCTAAGATGGGAGGTTGAAATGCCATCAGCTTGCCTCCCTTTCCAACTACCAAGTTCCTTTTGTTCGCACCAGTGGACCACTGGGGCCCACAAACCCCACGCGTGACTGGGCCCATTGCCTGCGGGTGGCGGTGACGGCCCACGGCCCCTTGAATCATCAAAGAATCAAGATTTCAAGGGGAAGGGACGTCATCTCGTACGTCACCGGACAGTTCTTGTGACGTGGCAAGCACTCATCGTACAATAATGTGGCCGGGAACTTGAAAGGTACATCCTAGATATTCTTCTTTTGGAAACGTTTCATAGTCGAGGTGAGTGATCAGCTTCACCGCGAGAGCTAACGTAGAAGAGGAAGCCAGGCAAGCATCTCTCTCTCTCTCTCTGTCTCTCTCTCCATTCCCACTGTTTCATTATTCGAGATGTCTTCTCGTTGTACGCCTTCACTCGATCGCTGCATTAACTTACTGGCCACAGTTCTGTTGATCAAAACAGAAGTGAATGCATGCTTGAAACGCCATGTTCTTTTTAAATGTCTAATACATTCTAAGCATCGTGCTCCCTGTCTATCTGACTGATGCAAAGTTTGCTTTGGTATGAACTGGAAAACCTGCACAGTGTTTGACTGTAGTATAATGGTTTCGACGGAGACTGTGCTTTTGCTATTAAAAGTTGCCGGCATCTACATCGAGGGTGTGCTCCTGTGATCAAGTGTCTCAGTCACATAAATCTTAAGATACAGTACTTACTGCGCATTTGAAGTCATAGAGGGAATGAAGCATGACGCTTCAGAGGACATTTCTGACTCTTTATTGTAGTGCTTCTGTTCCAAATTCCTCTTTTTCGAGGAGGAGGAGGAGGAGGAGGAGGAGGGGTGCTAAAATGTAAAATGTTTTGTGATTAGAATGTCCGCTATTTAGGAAATGTCTTAATGCTACGTGCAAACGAATTGGGGGAGACAACCTTTTAGAGATCATTAAGTTGCAAAGTATTATTGGCATTCCAGATTTTACATTAGTTTAGAGGCCAGAAGTTCTCAGATAAGGGTGCAAGTTTTCTTGATGTTGGAGATAACCTTGACTACTAACACCCCATCTTGGATCTTGGGGTGCCAGAACTCCCACGGATCTCTAAGGAGGAAAAGCAAAGGTGATGGAAAAGTCTATGTGAAGTTGTCTGCCACATTGTCTATTGTAGGAGAATTCGGAAGTTGCAAGATATTCTCTCGACTGGACACATATCCGTTTTGTGGGAACATGGACCATGGGTTCCTTGTAATGGCTAGGTAACTTTGACTTTCACACAAATTAATTTTCATCTGTCTTTGTGGAGAGGTGATCTCAGCTAACGTCCATCTTTAACCAAACAAGATCCTAGGCTACTAAAACAAGCGATTCTGTACTCAGCCTCTAGAGTAGAAAGAGCAATGGTAGGCTGTTGCTTATTGCTCCAAACAACTTCCCAATCTGGATCTGTCCAACCTGTTTGATATACCCCTCTATCACATGATTGGGTTGAGAGAGCCTGGGCTAGAGGAATTTCAATGATCGGAGGGCATTTTCATCTCATAAGAATGTGACCTTCGAAAGCCATGGTGGAATGGACACTTGTGAGGGTTCTCACTTCCTACACTAGATCAGATTGAGGTTCCAACTTAAAGTGTGGATATCCTCCAATCTCAACTTTGCCTATTCTACCCTCCCTAATTGTGCTTTTATTTCCCCTGACCTTCGTTACGTAAAATAAAGTGGAGAGTGCTTCCCTATCACTTCAGCTTCCTTGGGTACTGAACAATGCTAGGTCAATTTAAAAACTTATGGGACTTTGAGGCCTTGTGATTAGGAATGGGAGAAAGGTAACCAAAATGCTTCTCAATCTAGTCTACCAATCCATTCTAGCCTACCTAGTACCTACAAGCATTAGATGGAAGATAGGGTGGGAGGGGTGGATTTGCAATGGTTTGTGCCTTCTCAGAAGCACCACTTGTAGATGACGAACCACCTAGTGGAGTAGTGTGCTGAATAACATACTCAAAGAAGACAAGGCTGCCTTCTATTAACAGCCTCAAAAAGGCTTTATTTTTAAGAAAGGCTTAATTTGTAATATTGGCATTTATTGCACATGGTAGGACAAATGGTCCAAAATGTTTGGACAAATGGTCCGAAATCCCGTTTAAACAGGTTATGTGTGTGCATTCTTGCAACCCTCAATTCATTCACCACGTTCAGTCAGTCTCCTTCACCAGTCGTTCTTCCAACGGCGATGCCTGGAGCTGTCTGGAGCCACCCACATCAACTAGAGCTGCAACCCAATCAGCTGGCTGTTACCCAGTCTGGAGGTCGTTGCCCATGTGTGTTTTCTGTACTAGCAGCTGACATCATTGTGTTTGCTGCCTATACTAGGTGCCCCACACTCTAATACCATCAGGAGACTGTTGCCACCATTCTCAGCTCTTGCATTTACTGCTAGTAGGTCGTCACAACCTGTCAACACTGCATTTTTCAGCTCAGCAAGCTGCGGTATCATTCATCAGTAATGAGGAGCATTCTCGAGCTGCTGGTCATCATTGCCTCTCAGCTAGATCTTCATTTAGCTGATTCTGGCCAGTAGCCATCTTCATTCAGAGCAGCTCTCATCTTCTTCATCAGTTACAACTCCTGAGGACTGCGGTTTTGCTCCCTCTACTGCTGTCCATTATCATTGGTCTCTTTTACACATACCCCTGCTCGGAGGACTGTGTTTTGCTTCCTCCATAGAGCATTTTTATCCATAGGTGCCTACCACCTCATTAGCCAAGTTCATGCAGGCATCTATGGGCTTTGATCTATGTCATCGACTTGACTCTGCTCACCTTAGTATTGGCTCTCGGGACATGGAATCCTAAGACTTTTCTCCATTGTATCAGCATTGAGCATGACTCATCATTTCATATGTTTTTTGCGTTTTGAGTTTTGTGTCATAGTGTTTGCTGTATACTTTGTATTTCTCCCTAGAAACCCTACCATTTCTTCATATGGTGTCAAAGCAAAGGTGCTCCAAGAGCTAAAGATCTTCATACTCTGTGAAGGCGAATAAAGGTTGTGAGGGGTGGCAACATGCTCTCAGACTCCAGATTCTTCTTCATTCTAGTGTATCATTTAGGAACATCATTATCTTCTTTTTGCTCCCTCACTCCCATTTCAGGCTGTGTAGATGAAAAACCATACCATATGCATACCAACTGTAGTGACTAGTACATTGAATAGTAATCCTATGGCAAACATATTGTCAGCAAACAGTACCTTGGATGCATGCTGAAGACATCTGAGATCCACTATATGTTAGAGCTATCCATCATTGGAGGAGTGGAAGTGCTACCACCCCCTTGAGCAATCCTTGCTTGGCGACAGTTTTTGATTGTAGGTGACATCATTTGGGTGCAGCGGACAACATTTATTGTGCAGGCCACACATTTGCACCTTGACAATAGCTGACTTTCTCCTATTATTATGTTGTTGCAGCAAAATGTAGCTTTTTTGGCTGCTTGTAGGATTCGAAGATGTCTCATCACCAGTTTATTGGCTTTGATGACTATAGGATGAGGTCTCTCATCATTTCTCTGGGAGATAGAGAGATTATTGTGCTAGTCTGTGTGAAGATCGAGAAGAAAGGATGTCACCAAGCTGGTTTGTATGGGAGCCTTCTCCTATTCCCTCCCTCCATGTTTCTCATAAGACCTGACATCATGGTCTTAAGTCTTGATTGTCATGTAAGGGGGAGTGTATCCTTGATACCTTTGATCTTTGGGAGTTTGTTTCTCATCTCCTACCTTGTCCTGTGGAGGATCCCGCTGTCCGATCAATGATGGATGGTACTACCTTGTGGGATAATCTCAACTCTCGTGCTAGATCCTTTCTGTTTATGAGCTTATCAAATTCTGTACTAGTGCATGTTCACAGATTGAAGCCTGCTACGAAGGTTTGGAAGAAGCTTACATCCCTCTACCATTAGAAGACGTCTTACTTCATATCCCTTGAGAAGAAACTTCAGATGCCCAGTGTTGATGATTCTCCTTCCATGAAGGACCACATCAACAAATTGGAGGACATGAGAGATGAGTTTGTATCTCTCAGATGAACTATATCTTCTGAGAACATGGCTATGATTCTACTAACTTAGCTGCCATCTCCAAAGTTCGATGTATTCTACATCAGTCTTCTTATTTCGAGGACCCGAGATATGCTTCTTTGGGAGGATCTTGCCCTGCTAGTATTGGAGCATGATGAGTGGCTTAGAGATAAATGTATCCATGGATCTAGCTCCATGAAGGCTTTGTTAAGAAGATTGCTAGGGTTTGCACTGAGGACACAGAGTGTACGTCCACGACAGAAACACAAAGACACAAACACAGACACAGAGGGCAAAACTCAAAACTTAAACCCTAAACGCAAAACTCAAAACTCAAACACAAACAGAAGAAGGGAGAGAGAGAACACAACTTTGAAGTGAATGAATGCTGTAAATGAATGTAAGAGTGTACTGTACAATGTGCTCAAGGGCAGAGCAATGTTAGAGTGTGACGCCCACCGAAGATGGATCCCAAGTCTGTGACCACCAGTCGGAGTGTAGGAGTGCTGAATAGTGAATGACAGCAGGCTGGTCACCAAAACGCAGGAGTTTGGAGGCCAAAAACGGGTAAACGCAGCAGTGTACCACCGATCGGGGGCTGGAAACTGTGCACAGTCTGCTGTAAACAACAGGCTGGAACAGTGTCTGAGAGTGTCAGGGCCTGCAATGCTGAAAATGCAGGCTGGCTAACCCTGGAGATGATGGACAACAGACTGAACAGCAGTCTGGGACAGTTTGGAGCAGTCGCTAGCAGTTGAGAGTTGTCGCCTACAGCAATGGACAGGCTGAAGATGATGTGGCTGCAGTCGATGATGGCTGGACAGCAGATGGAGGCGGGCTGCAAGCTGGAAACTGGGCACCAACAGCAGCAGAGGGTGTATGGGCTGGTGTAACCTGCAAAACAAGGATGATTGCTGAATGGGGGCAGCCTGTCTATTTATAGATGTGGAAGGGCGTCCCAAAAACTAGGGTTTCCACTAAACTTTCTCGAACCGCGTTCCGTTTTAGGGTTTCCACTGAACTCTCTCGAACCGCTCCCCGTTTTAGGGTTTTAATCTAAAAGAGCATTTTTAGTGTGTTTTGGGGTTGTTTAAGAGACTAATCAGCAAGTAATGCATATTTTAGCTCAACACTCCCTCTTAGGCCCAAAACTAAGTCGAAAGGTTAGGCCAGCCATTGTGATGGTGATGTATCCCAAGGCGTCCCATCCCAAAGCAGCCAAGGCATCGGACAAAGGGTGCATATCGGCTGCCGAGTGGCCTACCAAGACTACAGAGGCGATGGTTATCTTACCAAGGGAATCCAAGTAGTCACCCCAGAGAGGACAGGGCATCGGACAAAGGGTGCACGTCGGCTGCCCAGTGGCCTACTAAGCCCTACAAAGGCGGGTGGAACCACATGGAACTTTTGTGTGTGTGTGTTTTTTTTTTGAATAAGTGCGGTAAATATTATGGGATGCGGCCGATTGAGGAATAGTGACCCAGAAGACTGGAGTAGGGAGGGTACACCCAACACATCACAAAACAGTACAAGCTAACCCATCCACTCAAGGTGTCGATGACGAGGAAAAGTAGGTGATGAGGTATCCATGTGATGAAAAAGGATGGTGGTGTAGTAACAACAGTCGCCGGTGGAAACAGCTTGCCTTCGCATCTAGCGAGTTCTTGCCACTGGTGGTTTTCCCTCCCGAAGAAGAAGCAACCAACCCCCTCTGCTCGGAATAAGCATGTGATGAGGATTTCTTGTGGACTTGATCATGCAGCCTTGCATAACGCAATAACTGGCACTCAAACTCGTAGAAGGTTGGCAATCGAGATTGGGAGATGATGTGTTGAATGAAATTGAAGTATTTTGCGGGCAACTTATTCAAGAAGAATGTAACTTGATCGTCATCTGACTTTGGAGAGCCAGTAGTGGAGATTGATGCGCCAAGTACGATCACGAGCCGCATAACGGTCGAGAAGGTGACTCCAATGCTCTGACGCGAGCGGGAAGTGTTGCAACTGAGAGTGAAACTCAGGAAGCAATCCTTGCATCAACTCAACATTGGCTGTAGCATTGCGAACTCTTCATTGACGAATGTAGTCAGGGTGAGCTAGTTGAGGGTCCGGCATAGGCTCTAGACCAATGACGAGGTCCCAAAGACCCTGAGACTCAAGCACTTGTTGCATGAAATTCGACCAAGTAGTGAAATTTGACCCGTTAAAATGTGTCTTATCCGTGAAGGTATTCTTGGCCGTTGCAACAAGAGTGGTAGTGCTCGGAGATGGGATAGTGTGAAAAAGTGTAGTGGGGGTAGGATGGGGGAGTGGAGTACACTTGGGAATGGGCCCCAGAGTGCCCACTAGGCATGTGGGTAGTGTGCAAGGTGGATCCATAGGTAGGGATGGGCTGACTAGGCATGGGCATGGTAGCCACATGAGGAATCCAAGGAGGCGGGATAGGAATACGGGTAGCAAAAGATGGGAATTCCTGCGTAGATGTAACCCAAGGAGAGTGTGAAGACGCACCATAAGCTGAGGATTGAAACCCCTGTGTATGAGTGGTCATGGGAGATGTGAAGTTGGGGATAGTGAGGGGGATGCCCATCACAGTCGACCTAGGAGTGATGAGTGTGCTCATTTGCTGAAAGGTGAGAGGCACTGTGTTAAAGGGTGGCATTCCCCCTAACGAAGTACGATGGTGCAAAGAGGTAGAGAATGGGGTGGAGAAGGAAAAGGTGCTAGGAGCGGAGATGGTAGATCCAACCCCTACGGTGTGTGATGTAGATGTGGAGTATAATCCAAGATTTTGGAAAGATGATGAGAGATGATCAAGGTGTGATATAGAAGAGGGTGGGATGGGAGGGAAGTGAGAAGTGTGTGTAATATGCTCAAATGAAACAGAAGCTGTAGATGTACCTGAATTTCGTCTGCTTCGTGAGCCCCCTCTATTGAAGTTCACATACGCAAAGCCATCCGGATCCTATACCTCAAAAGAAGAAACAGGAAGGGTTTTGATTCATGCAACACAAAAGAATTGTACAAACCTGACATTGGACTTGGCGGAGATGATGAAGATGGATTGCCAGATGTTTCGAATGCCGTATGTCCTCCATGATCGGAGAGGTGGCCAGTCTCACCAACCGGTCCGGATGCGGTAGCAAAACTGGTAGGAGGGGTGTAAACATCACCGTACTTGTTGTGATAGTACTCCTCGAAGTCCTTCTCTGTCATGTTAGTGAAATTTGGTGAAGGTGGAGTGTTGTCCTCCTCACTGAGTCCATAATGCCGTCTCAGGGGCCTCCAATGATGGAGTAGCCTGATAAGACATCAAAGGAACTGGAGAAGAAGGTGTCTGGGACATTGTGATTCGGTTACGAGTCGTATTGTGTGCCTTGCACAAAGACTAGCTCTCAACAATATCCGCAAGATACTCTTTACAAGAGCACCGGCTCTGATACCATGCTAAGAAGACTGCTAGGGTTTGCATTGAGGACCCGCAGAGTGTACGATCACGACAGAAACACAAAGACACGGATAGAGACACAGAGGGCAAAACTCAAACCCTAAATGCAAAGCTCAAAACTCAAACCCTAAACACAAAACTCAAAACTCAAACACAAAAACTCAAACACAAACAGAAGAAGGGAGAGAGAGAACACAACTTGGAAGTGAATGAATGCTGTAAATGAATGTAAGAGTGTACAGTGTGCTCAAGGGCAGAGCAATGTCGGAGTGTGACGTCCACCGAAGACGGATCCCAAGTCTGTGACCACCAGTTGGAGTGTAGGAGTGCTGAATAGTGAATGGCAGCAGGCTGGTCACCAAAACGCAGGAGTTTGGAGGCCAAAAACTGGTAAACGCAGCAGTGTACCACCGATTGGGGGCTAGAAACTGTGCACAATCTGCTGTAAACAGAAGTCTGAAACAGTGTTTGAGAGTGTCAAGGCCTGCAATGCTGAAACGCAGGCTGGCTGACCCTGGAGATGATGGACAGCAGGCTGAACAGCAGTCTGGGACAGTTTGGAGCAGTCGCCAGCAGCTGAGAGCTGTCGCCTACAGCAATGGATAGGCTGAAGATGATGTAGCTGCAGTCGATGATGGCTGGACAGCAAATGGAGGCGGGCTGCAGGCTGGAAACTGGGCGCCAGCAGCAGCAGAGGGTGTGTAGGTTGGTGTAACCTGCAAAGCAAGGATGATTGCTGAATGGGGGCAGCCTGTCTATTTATAGATGTGGAAGGGCGCCCCAAAAATTAGGGTTTTCACTAAACTTTCTCGAACCGCTCCTTGTTTTAGGGTTTCTACTGAACTCTCTCGAACTGCTTCCCATTTTAGGGTTTTACTCTAAAAGAGTATTTTTAGCGTGTTTTGGGGCTGTATAAGAGGCTAATCAGCAAGTAATGCATATTTTAGCTCAACAAGCTTTTACTCAGCTACATACCGGAGTCTTCTTTATCTAGGATGCAGTCACAATGGAGGATGCATCTTTTTGAGCTGCTCTATTGATAGATACATAGGAGGGTGGAATTTACACACTCTCAGTCCTTGTTGTGCGGTCTTTCCATGAGCTTGGATTGTTTTGGCATGCTTGTTATAGGCATTTGAACCTTGATGCTATTCGGTGGGCTTCTTAGAAGAAAATGGTGGAGGGACTACTAAATTTTCCTCCCATTCACACCCTAGGCCCTAATTGCTTGAGGGGCAAGCAACATAGGCATTCTCATCCACAAGTTGCTACTTGGAGGGCTTCTACCCCGCTTGAGTTGGTTCACATCGATCTTTGCAGACATATAGGCACAACCTCCCTTGACGGCCTCCCTTGGGAAGGCTAAGTATCTTATGCTGATTGTTGATAACTTCAATGATTATGTGTGACCCTATTTCTTGGAGTAGAAGAGCAAGGCGTACTCTCACTTCTGTGATGAGTGGAAGGTGTTTGTGGAGAAGTAAACCTCCTTTAGAATTCAAGGTGTTCAAGCAGATCATGGTAGTGAGTTTTGTTTTGACCTATTTTTTGAGTTGTGCAGGAACCACGGTATTTAGATGGAGTATTCCCATCCAAACACATCATCAAAAAATGGTAAGATGGAGCATGCCAATCGGACCATGCTTGAAATGACTCAATTGATTTTGGAGCACGTGAGTCTTCCCCATTCCTTATGGGGTGAGGGAGTGGCTACTGCAAAATGTATTGATAGTAGGTCACCTACTTCGGCATTGAAGGATACGACTCCCTACAAGGCTTTCTTTAGGAAGAAGTCTTCAATTTTCCACTTTCACATCTTTGGGTGCGAGGCATATGTCCATATGGACAAAAAGAAAAGCAAGAGAAAACTTGACCCCAAGTTAAAGAAGCTTATCTTCATTGGTTATATTATGACCACGAAGGGCTATCGGCTCTATGACCCGAAGACTCGAAAGATCGAGTTGAGGAGGGATGTGATCTCCGATGAGGCTGTGGCCTACGAAGATCTGATTGATGGTTTTTTTGTTACAGGTGGTTCTTCGTCATCGACCGACCCCCCACACTCCACACCCCAAAATCATGAGCCTCTCCCCTTCCTTCCAGGTTACCTCTTGACACCCCTTCTTCGTTTGTGACTCCTCCCCCTCCACCTTCTCCCTCACCTTCTCCCCTTCCACCCTTGATGGCTCCTTCATCTACTACCTCTTCATTGAGTATTTCTACCTCTTCACCATCTCCTTAGGTTTCCTCTAGGGGGGATTGAGCCATTGGAGAGGGATCCTTGTTCATTGGAGGAGGAGGATCTACCTTCCGTTAGTAAGGGGGAGTCCCTTACTCAGACAAGTGCTTAACAGATACCGGAGGTCTCTTAGTCTCCCTCGCAACAGGCTGAGCCTGTTACCATTCCTTGGTGGTATGAGAGGCTCATGAAGGATTCAAGGATTACTCAGTTCCTTGAGATGTCCCTTAGACCCCGTCCATCAGCCAGGCTATGGGCCTAGCAAGATAGTTCACCTGCGTGAACTATACCCTTATTTCACAGATTCTTCAGGACCATGAGCCTACTATAGTTGTTGAGGTTCTTGCATAGGATGTTTGGCGTAGTGCTATGTAGGCCGAGCTTGATTTTATTGAGCGGAAGCAAACTTGGGAGTTGGTTCCTTGTTTGAAGAAGCAGAAGGTGATTGGTGTGAAGTGGGTCTATAAGACCAAATATCTTGTAGATGGCACCTTGGACAAGCATAAGGTATGGTTTGTTGCCAAGGGATTCTCTCAATGGGCACGTTTGGACTACTTTGACTTTTGCATTGACAGCTTCAATATCCACTATTCAAGCTATCATTGGTTGGTTTATTAGATGGATGTGAAGTTGGCCTTTTTGAATGGCATCTTGGAGGAGGAGATTTGTCTCATAGCTTCCTTGTTTTCTTGTGCAGGGGAAGGAGAACCATGTCTACAGGTTGCAGAAGGCCCTTATGGCCTGAAGCAAGGCTCCTAGGGCTTAGAATTGATAGATTTATCGATTTTTCTTGGATAGTGGTTTCCATCGATCAGCTCATGGCCCCAACCTTTATTACAAGGTTGAGGAGGACTAGTGTGTCTTGATCATCTTGTATGTTAATGACCTCATCATCAAGGGAGCAACACACAGGAGGTTGATCAGACTTGGGAGATATTGGGCTAGGAGTTCGACATGATAGATCTCAGGATCCTACACTTCTTCCTTGGTTTGGAGATTTACTAGATGGCATAGGACATTTTCATTTTCTAGCACAAGTACATTTTGAGTTACTCTTGGAGTTTGATATGGTTGAGTTTTGGCCTATTTCTTGCCCCATGGACCTAGAGTTTAAGCTTATGACAACAAGAGATCCCCTTAGTGATGCCACTTGTTACATGTGTCTTGTTGGCTCACTAATTTGCCTCATTCACAAAAGGCTAGATATTTCTTTTCTAGTGGCTCTGTTGTCTTCTTTCATGAAGACTCCTACTCAAGTGCACTAGAGAGCCGCCTTGCGTATTCTGTGCTATCTATAGGGGACTCGATCCTATAGGTTCATGTATGGAGAGGGGGCCACTCTTTTTGGATGACTCTGAGTGGGCAGGTGATGTGGATTTGAGACGGTCCACTACAGGATATGCCTCTCCCTTGGATTGCGAGCTATCTCTTGGAGTAGTAAGATGCAGCCTACTATGGGCCTTTCTTCTACAGAGGCTGTGTTCTGTGTCCTTTGTTCTATAGCTATGGAGGCAATTTCGTTCCGTCATTTGTTGGCAGAAATTGGTTTTCCCTAGAGAGGACCTATGGAGTTGCCTGTGGACAACTCGAGTGCCCTCGCTCTGGCGACGAACGCAGTGTTTCGTGCTCACGCGAAACACATCAAGGTTTAGTACTACTATGTTCAAGAGCGGAGAGTGGATTCTGAGTTGGCAGTGGCCTATTGTCCCACAGAGCAAAATGCTGCAGATCTCTTCACGAAGCCTTTGCCCAAGGCTTCTATGCTTCTTCACATGAGGTTGTTGGGTCTCTAGACACTCCCAGGATCTAAGAGGGGGTGTTAGCCCACCTATTTTAGTCATGTCAGTTTGCTATCTCCTGGTTGTGAGCTCCTATCAAAGTCTAACAGAGGCATGGGAACTCTGGCAATTTTACTGTGCATTTCTCCTGTTTTAGGCCCTTTTCATATGTTTGTCAGTCGTTTTACACCTCCCGACAATGCCTACTTGCTTTGGACTGTCTAGGAGGCCACTTTGTTATTTGTCGGATTTTACTATGCAGTTGGACTGCATTTATTGCAGCCCTCTGGTTATTTGCAGCTGGTTGGCCAGATTTAAGGCCTTTTTTGCAGGTCGGCCAGATTTGGTGGTCCTCAGCTGTTTATAGCTGGCCACTCTTAACTTTGGCTATCATCTTTTGTAGGTTGCTCCTCCGACTTTGGCATCCTCCTCCATCTTAGGTGGTGGTGGTGCTGCCATCATCATTTCCAGCCTGATCTGGTGCCCTCATTGGTGCCTTGGTTGCATGCAGGGACTGATTAGTCCTCCCTTTGTATCGAGCATTCATTTTCAGTCAGTACAGATTTCTTCTCTCTTATTCTTGATCTCTCTCTCTTTTCCTTCTCACTATGTTTGCGTTCCTTCTTCCGTTGTGCACTTTCACAGAAAATACATATCCAGGCCCAAGCTTTGGCCATGCCAAGCCCCAATTTTAAATTCTTAGCCTCTTTGAACTTGAAAGTGTTGAAACTTTCTAGAGACATTGAATCATTTGAATCCCTAGCCCCCATGACACCAAAGGTCTCTTCCAAGGGGCTCTTCAATGTCCCTTACCAAGATCTGTCCTAGGTACCCCATTAGCACCTATCCACAAAATTGTCAATGCCCCCTATTGCCCAAGCTAGGATTGTTTGTCACCACGACACACATTCAACTTAAATCTCACATGTGCATCTCATAAATGCACAACTTAAGTGTCAACCTTTAAAAAAAAAAGCGTCCAAAGAGAATTAAGTTACAAATTCGCGTCCTCATGATAGATTCTCTATATTGTCACTCATCTTGCAATGAGGGCACTAGATGTATGCAAAGGCTTGATTATTGTCCTAGATCCAATAGAGATCTTAGTATGCTTAGCTTCTTGCTCCAGCATCATAGGAACCAAGCCCTTCCATGTTAAATTCTCATTGACTGTGAGATGAGCAAATTGCAATAGAAGTCCTCCTTGGGGGAGGGAAGCAGCGTGACTACCTTATCCTAAGATGCAACCACCTTTCTATAGGTCATTGACTCACTCCAAAGGTGCTCCATCTTGTTGAGTGATCTCTTATGGTAGGAGACTTGGACCCTCTATTGAGAAACACTTCACCCTTCACCCGCAGTTTGCGTTTTTGCGTTTAGGGTTTGCAGTCCCAAAAAGGGGCGCCATCCTAGACTGATTGTGCCTATTTATAGGCCACTCTCTCACTCATTGGTATGCCATCTCTTGACATGGTATCAGAGTTGGATCTGTTGGGAATAAAGGCCCTCGTGCCTTTTAATGTGCTCGGGTGTGAACACACCCTTAGCACTTGTACTTACACATATATATCTATCTAAAAACCTAAAGGTACACTCTCGTCATTGTACTTATAAACGTGCTCACTCTCTACTCTGCTCTATCTCACTCTCTCTGTCTCTCACTGTGCGTAACGACTTTGACTGTCTCGATCTCCATGCCTAACCCGTCACTACAAACTGGTATTAGAGCTGCGGTTGAGGCGTTCGTACCTCTCAGAGTTGGAGTAGGACAGGTGAGCAAGTCGTGAGTTGCAGAAGGCTCCAACGTGGACCACAACAGGTCTAGGCAAGACCACGGTGATAGCAGGCATGAGGTAGGCGACTAGCGCAGAAGAGTGATGGGCGACCAGTAGCTGACGGCGACTGCAATTGACGAACGGCTTCAACGGGTGACCAGCAGACGAGACGACTTCAGCGGGTGGCAATTTGGCAGGCGCGATAGGTCATGGACCTGAACGGCCCGTGACCCGCAAATTTTCTCCTTTTTTTTTTTCAAAAATATTTGACATTACTTTTGCCTCCTCTCCTCTAAGTGTTCGCACGCGCAAGCACAGTGTGCAAATCTGTGCAGGTTTAGGCCCAGAGGGGCTTGTCACATTTTAGTGAAATTCTTTCAATTTCACTGAAATTAGTGCATGCAGGACTTGGAAAATTTGGGGATTTGTCCAGATTTGGTGCGAGCAAGATGTGATAGTGATATCTGTCTCAAAAATTACAGGAATTTGTGACATTTTGTCTCCGACATTTGGGTCTTTTCATGTACATGCACAAATTGGGCTGAAATTTATCCAATTTCTTGACATTGATGCACATTAGACCTCATGCAATTTGGGGCTTTTGTAGTTTGGGCAAAATATGTGAAGCATTTGGTCAGTTTATGTACATGCATGTTGAATTCCATGCAATTTGGACATCAGCACTTGGTAAAAAGTTGGGGGTTTTGTTGAAATTGCTCTATTTTGGCAAAATTGGCCCGTTCTATGCATGATATGTGTGGTTGATGCTTTGAGCACAAAAATTTTGGGGCTTTTGACTGTTTGAGTCAAATTTTATGCCTGTGGGTACATGCACAACAGAAATTGCAGCCAAAATTTGGGATTTCTCATGTAATGTCATGCACATGCCCTTGGAACAGCTGTAATCAGTTGGATAATGCTGTAGCACATGGTTTGGTGCTTCTGAAAATTTATTTACAGATCCGAAATCTGTGCTTCTATGTGGTCATTTATTGCTGGTTGGTACTTGTTTGTACCTTGGTCACTTGGGTGACAGTTTGGGCCTGCATTTGCTGGTTTTTTGGTCACATTTGGGCTGAAAATCATGGCTGGCAGCAATGATAGCAGTAATCTGATGCACATAAAGAAGCTTGAAGGCGCACATAACTTTGCAGTGTTTGGCAAAAGCAGTGCTACAATATCCTGTTGCAAAAGAAGCAGGCAAAGCCGATCAAAACCAAAAGGGCAAAGCCCGCGGATATAGAATAGGACGATTGGGATAAGTTAAATGAGCTTGCACGCTCAACCGTAGAGATATCGATTTCTGATGCTTTGCTGTTCAACATTAAGGTTTGGATTTTGCATATGCTATATGGACTAGACTGGAAGAATTGTATGCAGAGAAGAGTGCTGCAAGCAAAGTGTATTGACTGAAAAAGCTTATGGATTTGCGTATGAAAGAGGGTACAACAATGTGTACTCACTTGAGTGAGTTTAACTCCATTTTCAGCCAGCTGGTTGCCTTGAAGTTATTGATTGATGAGGAATTTAAGGCTACTTTATTGCTTTGCACTCTACCAGAGAGTTGGGATACATTCAGGACTGCTATGAGCAATTTTAATGTAATCCTTTTGTATGCTGATGTAGAGAGTGCTCTACTTATGGAAGAGATGAATCAACAGAACAATGCATCAGTAAGTCTTCTAGTACTTTGCATACTAGGGGCAGATCACAGCAAAAGTGCAAATATGATAGCAAGGGGCGCAGTAAATCACGTGGCAAAGATGTTGAATGTCATCATTGTGGCAAGAAGGGTCACTTTAAACGTGATTGCTACAAATGGAAGAAAGAGAAAGGAAAAGGCAAGAAGATAGATGATAGCAAGGAAGAGAAGAAAGGGCAGTCAACCTAAGAAGAGCAGTGTAAAAATTGAAGAGGTGAATGTAGTCACTCATGATAGTGACAGTGGGAGTGACGTACTCTTTGTCTCTTCACACTTTGGTGCACATGCTTTACTTGCAGATACAAATGATGACATGCATATCTGGATTCTCGATTCAGGTGCTTCCTTTCATGTCACCTCTCATCGTGAGTGGTTCTCCGCCTATACAGGGGGTCGACATGGTGTTGTCCATCTTGGGGACAACTATGCATGTGAGATTGCAGGTATTGGCAATGTGCAATTATAGTTCCAGTATGGCTTTGTCTTTACACTTCAGCATGTATGGCATGTACCTCAGCTCAAGAAGAGCTTGATTAGCACAGGGCAGCTAGATGATGATGGTTTTCATGCCACCTTTGGTGATGGAAAATGAAAGGTCTGTAAGGAATCTAGGGTTATTGCCAGAGGTTGCAAGAGTGATACTTTATATCCACTTCATGTATCCAGTGTGCGTAACTATGTTGTTGCCGTGACCGAGCAGCCAAGCGTTTCTTTGTGGCATGGCCGGTTGGGACACATGAGTTAAACATGAATGAAAGTGCTTTCTCGTTTGGGTTACTTGCCTTGTCTTCGTTAAGTTGATTTTGAGCATTGTGATCATTGTATTTATGGCAAACATGCACAGACATCTCATAAAAAGTCTCTTTCTTTGAAATCTTCTCCTCTAGAGTCAGTACATTCGGATGTATGTCAAATGCCAGGATTATCTTTAGAGGGAAAGAAATATTTTGTTACCTTTGTCGATGATGCTACACGGAAAGTATGGGTTTACCGTATTCGTAGCAAGAATGAAGTGCTTGACAAGTTTAAAAAATTCTTGGCATTGGCTGAAAATCAGACAGATAAGACACTTAAGTGTCTTCGTTCTGATAATGGTGGGAAATATGTGTTCAAGGCCTTTCAAGCATTTTGTGATAGCAAAGGGATAAAGAGGGAGCTCACTGCCTCTCATAATCCGCCCCAAAATGGAGTTGCAGAGCATATGAATCGGACCATATAGGATAAGGTCCGTACGATACTGTCTCATGCTGCATTACCCCATGGTTTTTAGGCAGAGGCTGTTATGACAGCCGTTCACTTAATTAATCAGTTACTAAACAGGTCTTTGGGAGGGGAGTTTTCCAAGAAGCGTGATCGGGCAATCCACCTTCATATGCTCATTTAAAAGTGTTTGGGTGCAATGTTTTTGTACACATTCATAAAAGAAAAACACAACAAACTTGAGTCAAAGTCCTGTAAATGCATTTTCCTAGGATATGGCGACAAGGGTGAAATGGGGTATAAATTGTGGGATCCCGAGAAAAGGAAAGTAGTACGTAGCAATGATGTTATCTTCCGAGAAGATCGCATGCATAAACAACCCGAAAAGACTGAGGAGGTCTATAGGGTTGTATTTCGAGAAGAAATGCCTTTTGGACAGCAAAATGTGCACGTTGTACAGCTGTAAATACCTGTTGTAAATGGACCTGTAAATGCAGGAAATGATGCTAGAAATGATCAGCCAGCTATTGCCCATGATAATGAGCCACTACATGTGTAGGAACAACCGGGACAACAAGCTGTTAATGCTGATTTGCAGGCTGAAATGCTAGGACAGCATGCTGAAAATGGAAATTTGCAAGAACAGCCAGCAAACAATGACCATTGGGTTAGGAGATCGTCTAGGGCTACTAGACAACCTATCAGATTTGTTCCTGGTGCAAACAATGTGGCTGATTATGTCATGTTGACAGACTGTGGTGAACTGTCTTGCTTCAAGGAAGCAATGGATAGATAGGGCAACAAGATATAGTATAAAGCCATGTTGTCAGAGATGGAATCTCTTGAGAAAAATGGCACTTGGGACTTGGTGCAGTTGCCTAAGTGGTAGAAAACACTTCCATGCAAATGGGTTTACAAGATGAAGGTCACTTCTGGTTCCTCACCAAAGTACAGAGCAAGATTGGTTGCAAAGGGGTACAAGCAAGAGCATGGAATCAACTTTGATGAGATTTTCTCTCTTGTAATCAAGATGACTACATTGAGAACCATTTTGGGCTTGGTTGCAGTCGAGGATATGGAGCTTATACAGATGGATGTAAAGACTGCATTTTTACATGGTGATTTGCATGAGGACATATATATGCAGCAACTTGAAGGGTTTGTTGAACAAGGGAAAGAAAAGATGGTATGTAAACTCAAAAGGAGTTTGTATGGGCTGAAACAAGCACCAAGAGAATGGTATCATATGTTTTATACATTCATGCAATCCCAAGGCTTTCATAGAAGTCAAGTGGATTACTGCTTGTACACCAAGAAGGCAGCAGATGGCAGCCTGATTATCTTGGTTTTGTATGTTGATGACATGCTGATTGCTGGCAGGGATACTCATGCCTTGGACTCACTAAAGCAAAGTCTTCATGGCAACTTTGACATGAAGGATCTTGGTGATGCAAATCACATTCTTGGCATGCGAATACTCAGAGATAGATCGAAAGGCTTACTCTGTCTATCTCAGCAGGATTATATCTCCAAGGTTTTGCAGCGTTTCAATATGGAGGGGGCGAAAACAATTGGGGTTCCATTGCCTCTATATGTGAAATTGGGTGTAGAGGACAACCCTACATTTGATGATGAGAAGGTTGAAATAGCCAAGATACCATATGCTTCAGCTGTTGGCAGTTTGATGTATGCTATGGTTGCTACATGTCCTGACATTGCCTTTGCAGTGGGAGTGGTTAGCAGATACATGGCAACCCCTGGCAAGAAGCATTAGGATGTCGTGAAAGATATTATGAGATACCTCAAAGACACAAAGGAGTTGTGCATCTGCTTTGGAAAGTAGAAGGCATCTGCTGTTGGCTTTACAGATGCAGACTATGCTGGTCATGTGGATTGCAGGAAGTCCACTTCTGGGTATGTGTTTACTTTCACAGGAGGAGCAATCTCTTGGATCTCCAGGCTACAAAAGTGTGTTGCATTGTTTACTACAGAGGCAGAGTATGTGGCTGCCACTGAGACATGCAAGGAGTCTTTATGGCTTTCGCGTCTGGTGGGAGAGCTTGGCATCTCAGAGTTACCTGTTCTCCATTGTGATAGTCAGAGTGCTATCATACTAGGACGGAATCTTGTCTATCATGCAAAGACAAAGCATATACATGTGAAGTACCACTTCATTAGAGATGTACTTGACAACAAGAGCATTGAGCTTGTCAAAGTGCATATAGATGATAATCTTGCAGACCTTATCACGAAGGGTCTTCCAGCAAAGCGGTTTGCTCATTGTCGACAGATGATGGGAGTTGGATAGATGTATACATTTTAGCTTTGTACATATCTAGACTTAGCTGATTCTTTTCTTCTCCTCAGGCACATTGCCTTTAGGTGGGAGGTTGTTGGGAATAAAGGCCCTCGTGCCTTTTAATGTGCTCGGGTGTGAACACACCCTTAGCACTTGTACTTACACGTATATATCTATCTAAAAACCTAAAGCTACACTCTCGTCATTGTACCTACAAACGTGCTCACTCTCTACTCTGCTCTATCTCACTCTCTCTGTCTCTCACTGCGCCTAACGACCGATTGTCTCGATCTCCGTGCCTAACCCGTCACTACAGGATCTGCTCAAACACAGCGGTAAAGATCCTCCACTCCAGTGACGGCAAAGACTGGTGGCGGGTTCAGCATCCGCTTCTCTTCTTCTTCCGCTGCATCAACATCTCGTTTTTGCAAGTTTTAGGTGTTTTCAGCTTGCTGCCCACACCCCTTTGGCGGAGGACATCGCAGTTTCAGTTGTCCCTTACTGTCATCTACAGTTTGGCACTTGTTTCCAACCTTCCACCTGTAGTTTGCAGCTATTTACAGTAGAGCGACTATTGCTGATCACTCTCCATTCAGAAAACAATCTCATTTTTGCAGATTAGGTATTTCAGCTTGTTGCCCACACCCCGGACACAGAGGACATCGCGGTCCAAGCTGGCCATTGCTGTCTACAATAGTTTGGCCCCTGTTTCCAGCCTACCACACACTGCTCGGAGCTGATTTCAGTATGCTGACTGTTGCTGCTGGTTTTTCCTGCGTTTTCAGTCTTTCTCTATCCTGCAACCTACGTTTTTAGTCTTTCTCTCTCCTCATCAGAGAAGACAAAGACCGGTGGCGGGTTCGGTATCAACATTTGATTTCTCTATCATTTCCACTGCGCATTGGGAGATATCCTTTTTCTCCCTTCCACCCTCCCTCATCTAGTTTACCACATTGGTACCATGGCGTCTCCCCTGACAGATTGCCCTTCTTCTGGGTGTTTCTACTGCGGCACGAACGGTCATCTCACCGAAGATTGTCGACATCAACCTTCGCTCCCTACCCCTCCGAGGTATATGCGTCTTCAACCAGGCACTCCTTGTGCCACTTGTCCTTTGTGAGCCACTGATCATTCTACATCGGCTGTCAAAGTATTATGCTCAAGGCAATAAGCCGCACCCAACACGCACTAAGTCCTTTCGAGCACATGGAGGCTCCAAGACCTTACAAGGCAATAAGCCCTCCTAGAGACCACCCCACTGTGTGGAGGTTTCCCCCATCCACTTTCGAGTACAGTGGCTTCCATGGCCCACATCTCCTCCATAGTCCCCTCTCCTGAGAGCCCACGACTGTTCCCCACCCTTGGCTCATCATGAGTCTCCTTCTTCCCCACTCTCTTTCACTCGGGTTCAAGAGGCCACTTTTGGGTGCTTTCCGGCTTTTTCTTCCGAGCCCCAGATACCTTCTTCGGTATGACCGGCGGCACTTCCCTCGTCATCAGATGCTTTGCAGTCCGTGAGCCATGAGTGGTTGGATTTCCTTTCTCTCAGACTGGGATTCAGAAGGGGACTTCCAGTTCTTCTTGGGCTTCAGAGGGGGCTCCTACTTCTACTCCTTGTGATCCAGAGAGGGACCTTATGTGCCATGAATTTCTTCACACACCACCACCTTTCACTTTCGAGGAGTGGCTCTCCTTTGAGTAGTCATTTCCTCTACTCATACCCAGGTTTTAGAGGATCTACCTAGATTGGGGCCCTTGGGTCTGTCACCTCTTCTCTCCAGCCTCTCCACTACCCTCACACCCCTTTAGGAGAACATTGCGGTTCATGGTTCGTGGCTGTCTTGATCATTTTCCTTGTGCTACGGCACCCTTGTTCCCTTGTATCACATTCACTCCATGATTCACAACTTCATCATTTCATTCATCAGAGTTTCTTCTCTCTTCTCTTTTCTTCTCCATGTTTGCCGAGTTCACTCCGTGTTCCTCCCCGCAAACCCTATTGTCTCGCTGGTACATCATCTTTTGACACCCTCAACCTCCAAGGTGAGCTGGTGGGAGAATTCCAAAATTTCACAGAGACCCAAAAACCCGGACTAAAACTGTCAATTAGTGGTAAGCTCCTTTACATGAATAAGGCTCACAAGAAGAAATGTCAAGGCTGTGACACCGACCCTGTTCTATGACTTGATTGGATTCATGATCATTGAATGAAGGTGTAGGCTGGGGAGTAGGCCTAGTAACAGAAGCCAACATCTCATAGGTGTCCTGCATAGACATAGGTGTCCAACATGTACCAGATCTTCAGCTGCTGAAAGGAATAGTTGGTGAATCCAATTATGGGCTGTGGGTAGGCAGGGGAGAAGCTGGACGCATTATTGCTCATCATATACAGCCACAAAGAAGAGGTAGAATAATCTTTATCAAAAGTAGGGGTCATGACTGAAAACTATCTTCTAATAAGCTGTACAAATAGAGATTTGGGAAGCTACATGTGACTGTCCATGTACAAAAGGACTGGGCTGCTATAGATGGCTATCCATCCACAACACAGAAATCTCCAGCTACTCATCTTACTGTTCTTGCAAATTTTTGTTATGTTGACACTTTCTTTGTTTGGGATCAGGCGTCTGCAAGTTCTTTCTTCTGCTTGTTGCAGTGTGGCTTTTTAGGCTGTTCTATTGGCACAGCAGGTATGGCTTTTGCATGCTGGCCATATATCCTCTCATACATCTGATAACTGATTAATCTTTGCCTAATCTTTGCAGACAGAGAGAGAGAGAGAGAGAGAGAGAGAGAGAGAGAGAGAGAGGTTTGCTTTGCAAATATATACTTGTTTTTGTCTTTTAGAATGGATCAGATATCCATAAGTGCGAGCCAATTTCATGCAGTCACAGCACCCACAGTCAACATTGTCAAAGCAGGTTATTTTTGTTTTGTCATCTAGTTCATGAGCTTCTTCTTGCTGATTTAGGATCTTGTTCTTGAATATAATGGATGAGGGATACACTACTGATGGCATAATTGACTGACACTTTGTATTGACTTCCGTTCTCTTAGGAGAGGGTATCAGTGTGTGGGCTTTAGGAGTACTAGTTACTCTGAAGGCTCTAGGGAATGAAACTGGAGGCTCATATTCCTTGTTTGAGGACATAGTCCCTCCTGGTATTGGGCCTCCTCTTCATATTCACACTCAAGAAGATGAGACGTGGTATATGCTTGAAGGTGAACTTGTATGGAAAGTTGGAGATCAGGAGTTCAATGCTACAAAAGGGTCTTTCATCCATTTACCACGTTTTGTTCCCCATGCATTTGCTAACAAGTCAGACAAACCTGCACACATGGTGCTTACATATGCGCCCGCTGGATTTGAGATGTGGTTTCTTGAGGTTGGTAAAGAAGTGACCGATGCATCAGACCAACCTCCTGAGTTGACCAAGGATGATGTGGACCGTGCAGTAAAGCTAGGCAAAGATTATGGTTTGGTTTTTGTGGGAGCTGACCATTCTTCTCGGTAAGGTTTGGTTCTCCAACTGTACATGCAGCCTCTAGTTATAATGAATTTCCTTATGTATGTATATTCTTGTTGTAAAGTGGGGGTGATAGAAATACCAGCCACATTCATTTTCTGCTAATTCTGGCCTTCTCTTAAGCAAAATGGAGTGGGGTTTGGAGGGTTATGTAGATGGATCCAATCATGCACTGACTGCTGCAGTGTTCTTGCCAAAAGGCTATGCAGATCATGGGTTTGTATGCTATGTCAATTCATCACTTTGAATTAAACGTCAAGTGTCTGCTCAGTCCCATAGTCACCAACTCAGCTAGCCATTCGTTCTATCACTCATATCGGTGGAGCACAATTATCTTCATTCAAACTTGCAGAAAACGATATACTAGAAATGTATGAAATCACATCGCCACTGGTGTCCCTCTTTTGTCACATTGGTTGTAGCATCAAATGATCCCCCTAGATGTGCGCCTATGGCAATCGCCAGTGGGAAATGGGGTGCCGTTAAACGTGAGAATGCAGAGAATATGGCAATCGCCAGTGGGAAATGGGGTGCTGGTAAACGTGAGAATGCACAAAGAATAGAATGCGAGACAAGAACGTCCGAGGCACAAGAACAAACAGCAAAGACAATAGACACAAGACCTCAATGACAGCCAATGAAATATCCATATTCTCTCTCTAAAAGCGATGAGATAAAATAAAACATTGAGAGATGTCTTTATATATTTGTGAGCGACCAATAGATTTGTCTAAACATGGCGTCCGCTAATTCATTAAATGACATCAAGATTTGCCTATAAATATACCTCTAGCTTGCCTATAACAGACTCCCTATGCATAGCAATTTTACCATGGGTGGGTTAGGTCTTTTGTTGGTTGATTTGTTTTGTTGGTTGATTGAGGATAGTGCATCTCAAGCTTGATTAGGGTGAGTCGTCAATCTTTTTCCCTTACAAAAAATAAGGCAAGCTTTTGAGCTTGAGGACTTGAGTTCAGTGTGTGTGGTTATATTTGGGTTTTTGGGTCATAAAAGTGACCATTTTATTTGTATATGCAATAGGAGCCATTCATTGAGGGATAGAATTGCCGGGAACCCACTAGTCGTAGAAGTTTGGATTGTACTCTAATTCAGAAAGAGCATCTAGATTTTCAGGGAGATATGATGTGAAGCCATCAAAGTGTGGATGTTTGTTGAAGCGATTGACAACATGGAGTTCTTTGTTGGATAATAGCTTGTTGAGGAGTGGATGGTGAAGGAAATCCTTAGGTGGAGTTAGTGCACAAGACTTAGTGATGGCGTGAAGAAATGTGGTCTTGTAGTATGTAGGATCATACTTTAAGAAGCTTATAATCTTTCTATATTCGGTAGTGTGGTGACAATCTTGTTTTTGAGCATTGTAGCTTTGTGTCAAAAGGAATACCATTTATTTAAGGAATGAGTGGTAGATCTACATAATTGTTCTAAACTATTGATAATGCAAGGGTGCTTAAGAATTGTATTTGTCACATAGGATGGAAGTATTCCGCACATTTCTAGTTGTTTTTGTGGGATCTCTTATTTAATTAATCCAGGATTGTTAGGATTTTGTGAAAGAGGTGCTTGTGTTCTTCTCATGTAGGATGCCACTGGGATGTTAGAAAGAGCACACCAGGGTCTGTTAATCCAAGGTCCATGAGAGCAAAGAGTTTTACCAAAGTGCCAAAGATGGAGTCTAGTTACACAAAGAAACCCATAATTGGCTTGTTGGAGAGTATTGACAAATGTTCAAACATTTTGTAGATTGATCGGCATTGGTGTGGTCTCTTGAGGGTGGTTGGTGGTGAGGGTCTATACTTGCTAATTCAACATGGAGTAGATGTATGAAGATTGAAAAGAAGAACCTCTTCTCAAGGTAATGTATTCTTTTCCGCGTGTATAGGTAGGGTGGATGCCAACAAGTTTGGGTTTGGTCCTTGTGAGGGGGTGGAGTAGGTGGAGAAGGAGAAGGAAAATGAGATGTTAAGGAGGATCCCTGTTCAGTGATAGGCATGTGGTGCTTGGGATCTACAAGAATTGGACTAGAAGAGGTAGTGGAAGGGGTCGATTTGGGTCTAGGCATGGGCACTTTAGGCAACTAGAGGCTTTGATAACCCTCATTGCAGCCTTGTGCTTCTAGGAGGATTTTAAGAACCCAATATGGTATGATCCACAGACTGAGAATGTTAGTGTGAGGGGGCCAGTGCTTGTGTTTCCATGATGTGTGGGTTGTGGAGGCTTGGAACGAGGTTTTAGGCTATCATTGCCACTGTGGGGGTGTGCTAATAGGACCTTTCTTGCATATGTGGTCTTTCAGGAGTTGGGGGTCAAGAAGGTAGTGGTTTGGGGTGATTGGCTAGATTGAAGAGTGTGTTTGGTCTACCTCCTTGGAGGAAAATGTGGTGATTACATGGGCATTGGTTTGGCTAATTGGAGATGAATGTGCTTGTCAACATAGTTGATATTACAATTGGCCAAGTACTTGAAGGTGTGCCCTAAGAGAATTTTAGTACCAACTCCTTCAGCGCTCGGAGAACAAAGAAAATGAGTGGGATACTTTCATACTTGATTGTGACCATTAATTTACAGCAACCCAACAATGTATAAGGTCATTCTCCATAGGAATTTAACTTTGCATTGGTTGGTTGTGACTATGGTTGGCCTAGTTCGCTCCAATAGTAATATGATAGAGTATTGTAGTTTGATCCTTCATTAATGAGAGTGTTAGCCATCAACTGGGCTAGTGGATGCAACATGAATGCAAAGGTATGCAGTTGGGATCAGAGGCTCATTAGCATGATCTATGTTGCTAATGGTGACAACCCTAACATTCACAATGGTGGATTGAGGAGTGGAAGGCTATAAGGTTAGGTGTTGGCATTGCTCAAAATATTCATAGAACATCTATTTTACACATTGTATGGGGCTATTTGTATTTTCCATGGGTGGTTCATGTGATGGATGTCTAGGTGGATAGTACTTCTTAATTTGGCTACCATTAAAATGACTGATGGGTTGGCCATCTAGGGTTTCTAGCTCAACATTTCCTATTTAGCTGATCACGTAGACATGGAAAGGTTTGAGGCCTTGTAATTTTATTTTTTTGCTTATGGCCTTTAATTGAATATGGAAAGACAAGATTATCCTTGTTGAAGGATCTTTGCTTTACGTGTTTTTCAAACCAAGCTTTGCGTCACCCCTTCTCGGCAAAGCAAGGCATGAGTTGCAAGGAGTTCGGTCTCTCTTAAATACTCAAGTTCTTCTTGGCACTCCTGCCAAGTCTTGGTGCCTTCCTATTGCTCTTGGGCAATTATGCGAAAGCTAGGAATCAAGAACTCTACTAGTGTAATGGCGTCAATGGTGTATGTAAGGTGAAAATGAGGCAGTCTTGTAGGCTATGTGATAGGCCCAAAGTGCTACCATGAGTTTGTGATCCCAATCAAATCGTGAAGTTGAGACTATTTTTGTCAAGACATTCATGAGAATTTTATTTGTAGTTTCTGTCTTCTTTGCCTATTGCCTGAGGGTAGTAGGGGATGGACTTCCAATGGAATGTGGACACAGGAGATGCTAAATCACCTCATTGAGGAAGTGCATCTCTTGATCTCACTAGCGATCTTGATGGGGCATTCAAAACGTGATATAATTTGCTTCTAGGGAAATCGAGGAGTGGTTCTTGCATCATTTTTATGAGTGGCCCTAGCATCTGTCTATTTGATCATATAATCCATGGCCACGATGATGTATTGAGCTTACAAGGTATTGAGTAGCTAGGTTGGTAGGTCCCATGAAATATATACCCCATTTCTCAAAGGATTAGTGTGTGATATTGGTGTAACTTCCATTCTATCCTTCCTAGTAGGCAATTGTGTCCGTTTTGGCACTCATCACATTGTTAAACAAATCAGGCATCATCTTTAAAAGGAGTGGGCCTTGGCCATTGTAACTATGATTGAAGTACTTTTCTAGTTGTGGAGGCTGTGTCAAAATGTCTTCTTGCATTGCCACCATGAGCTTTTTTCAACATGGTCTCTACCTCTTATTCATAGATGCATCTCTTAAGAAGACCATCTTACTCTAGGTGAGACAATTGACTTGTGATCAAGTGGTAATGTTGAGCTTTAATTAAGTGGTGTGCGAGTCACACTTTCTTGATCAGCCATTCTGGTAGACCAGTTTCATGGATTTGCACTATGTTGTCTGCCCACTGAGGTGTTGAATCGGCCTTCAAGAGTTGAGTTACTTGATGGAATAGGTGAGCATTAGGAAGTTGATCATCAACTCCTATGGCCTTTTCACCACCACTAGTCACTCATGATAAGTGGTCCTTTGGCCATGAAGCGTTATTTTCCTTTCTATACAACAACAAAAAATAACAATTGAAGTCAATGAGAAATGCGATTGGTAGCATAGGGTTTGTTCACAAGATAAAGCAATGCTTGATGGTCCATAGAGAAAGTGAAAGGTGTAGCGAGAAGATAATACAAAAAATTTTGTATAGCATAAACCATTGTTAATCCTTCACATTCTATGGTCAAATAATTTTTATCAATCTTGGTGAGCTATGGGTTGGCAAAGCTCATAGAGAAATCCATGTTGTGTTCACTGGTGGGCTTGCACAACACTGTGCCAATTGCAATCTTGGAGGTGTCAATGTATACATGAAATGTGATTGTCTAATCCAGGGCTCTTGAAATTGGATGCTGCCATTAGAGCCTTCTTCAATGGTTTGTAGGTGGCTTGGCATTCCTTGGTCCATGCCCAAGTGACTAGTAGCTTATGAAGTTGTTAAGTTTGTAGGATAATTGAGTACAAAACTACGATAGTAGCCGGAGGCCAAGAAAACAATGGACCCCCTTTTGGATTGGTTGGTGAAGAGAGATTCATAATAACTTTGATCTTCATGTATTAGTGGCAATTCCATTTCTAGATACAATATGCTTTACCCAAAATTGGCATTTTAGAGATTTCAAGGACAAGTGATATTACCGACATCTCTCAAAGACGAGTTGGAGCTCCTCAAGGTGCTCCTCCCAATGGAATGGACACAAAGATAATCCATGAACACCTTGAGCCATTCATGCAGTATGTTCTTAAACATAATGCACATGATGTATTGGAAGATGGTGGGGGCATTAGTCAACCCAAAAGGCATAACAATGTATGAAAACACTCCCCATTAAGTGGCAAAGGTAGTTGTTGGTCTATCTTTCGGGTAGACTTAGACCTAGTTATATCCTGAAGATCCAAGCTTCCTTTCTTACCACTTGCTCAATCATATGATTTGTGTAGGGAAGGGAATAATGGTCTTGTGATGTTGTGTTATTCAATTTCTTATAATTAATGCATATTGAGATTTATAATTTTCTTGAGTACCACAACAATCAGTAATACTGAGTCGATATGCTCAATTTTATAGATGAATCTTGCAATTTTTAGTTTTTCAATCTCTTCCTTGACATGGTGGGCATACCTAGGATTCATGGGATATGATTTTTACTCGACAGGCTTGGCATTGGACTTAAGTGAAATGGTGTGGTGAGCAAAGACTTGTGGAGGTACTCCTTTAAGGTCACAATAGCTCCATGTGAAAACATCATGATATCCTTTTAACAATTCTAAAAGCCATGCTTCATCCTTTTCATTAAGGCCTTCAATAATATATGCTCGTTTAGGGGATTGCCCAAATCATGATATATTAATCTCTTTTACTTTTCACTTGTATCTCAATGGATTTATTGGATGTTTCTTCATGCTTAGCTCCAAGCAATATGATTATTCGGTCACTTTTCTTAAATTTCGTGAAGCATGAAGGTAAATCACTAGGTTTTATTAGGGGAGTTTTGAGGTCTTAAAAATGTCCTATAAGTGATCCTAGAGAGAGAAAATATTTTAGCAAATAAATTTTTTAATTTTTTTAAAAAATTCTATATTTTGGTAAGTAAATATATCATAAATCATTAATAAGTCATTGTTGTGATATTCTCATGGTCACATTAAACCTAGAAATCTAGGCCGCTGTAAAGGTGACAAAGATTGTCATAATGAAGATCTTGCTCATCCTCATTAAAGTGAAAACTAATATTCAATTTGAATTTTGTTTGACATTTGATTACTTTCCTCCATTCTCACTCCTTTCTTTTACCTCTTTACTAGTTTCTTATTCATTTTCCTTCTTGTTTCTAATTTATATAGTTTTTCAATCCAATCTTCTAATCATATCATTAGCTATGGATCAACCATCCAATGATCTCTGTAGCTCTAGTAAAAGATATTTTAATAATCTTCATATTGAGTTGGATAGTGAGTATGAAAGGAAGAGAACAAAACCCATTACTATTATATAGAGTCTACTAAACATATACGTAGGTTTGAAGAAAAGAAGAATCTTGATCTTTAGTTAGATGCAAGCTATATCCCAAAGATCCTATAAAAAATAAAACTCCACCTTTCTATAATAACTTTTTATTTTGCTGAGGTTCATTGGTGATGGTTATAATGGGTTTCTAGGTTATACACTTAACTTGGTTGTTGTAGAAAAGGATGTCCTCAGATTGGAGAACCATCTTCTATCAAAATATAATAATGAGTTAGTACAGAAGGTAGATGGCTGTAGGATTAATTTGTTGGAGAAACACATCAAATCTTGTCAATGAAAGGAAATTATTTTAGGCCTTCGAAATCGACAAAGGGCTCTTAAAAATATTAAGTTTCAAATGAGGAGGAGATGGTTGTAGTAAAATAATCCAAGCAACAAGATAATTTTTTTAAATTTTAAAAATATTAAATATGGCTTTGTTTATAATTAATTGTATTGGTTTGTGATGTTGAATTTGTTTAGGTCTCTTCTTTAACCGAATGCAAGTAAAAGAGATTTTTTAAAAGCATCTCAATTTTATTATCATACTCTTTTTTCAATAGTTTTAAAAGATATTTTAGAGAAAAAGAAATTTAAAAAGACAAAGAAACAATGCTAGAGTCATTTTTAAAGTATCATTCTTTGCATATTGAGTTAGTGTAGAAGATATTAGATAGTATTGGTATCACTCGAGATGCTTATACTTAACTTTTTCAACTTTTACAATTAAATATGAAGCAAGAATAGGTACACAATTGCATACTTCTAAGGCTATCTATGGTTAAAACTATCAGATGATAGAGAGTGAATAACAAAGTGATGGAGATTTTGGGCGAGTCTTTCCATATCAAGGCTAGCTTCAAGGGCAGAGAAAATGAAGTTGTATTCAATAAATTTAACAATATTTTCCTAGACTTTCCTACTCTACAATGTTCAATGATCAGATTCTATAACTTATCGCTAGATGATGAATAAGGAGTGGCTAGATTTGTGGTTAAACTTGATGAAAGTGAGATTTTGAAATGCATACAATTAGAGAGAGTCTCAGTTACAATTGGTTTGCATGGTGGTAATGTTGTTATTCAACCAAATCTTCAAAAGTCTAAGGATGGAAATTGTGTCTCCAAAATGCCATCTATTGGTAGCGTGAAGGTTGGAAGGTTCCTAGACTTTCATGGGAGACTTGGTAAGATAAACTCTAGGAATGGTGGCTCAACTATTAGATAAAATAAGTGAAAATCCCTACATAATGCAATTAAGGATCATGCTGATAATGGACAAGCTTAGATTAGAAAATCCAATTTTTGGGAAACACTAGATAAAGTATTCTTTTATTATGATAAAATTAAATGGAATGATGAGGATCTTAAAAATTTCAAAAATTGATTGAATCTTTTTAAAAAGGTAATGATAGAAGCTTTGAGTGATCAACACTTTACTCACTATATGGCAAGAAGTTTGCATAAGCATGTTTCTTTATTGTTTGACTTATATAAGATTTTTAATTACATTTTTTAATTTGTTAACTATGCAGTACATTTTATATAACCATGCTCTATATTTTATCAAGAAACATAGATATCTATCTATTTGGTCAATCCAAGGTATGCAAAAATCACATTATCAAGTAAGAATAAAATACTTTAGACACACAAGACATGGAGGTGGAAGATACAAAGCAAACTGTTTATTAGAGGTCTTCCAATGATTTTATAGACAAATTTGGCACAAATTTAAGCTCAAAGACACAACCACATCATGTAATACATCATCTTTGGCAAGGACTATACAAACTGTCACCCAAAGAAAAAAAAAGGGATATTTAAACTCTTGTGGAAAGTAAACATTTTTAGGATAGTTACAAACTAGACAAAGAGATGGAAAAAGATGGGTCTCAAGAAACCCTTGACATCTTTTAGTGTGACTCTGTTGTGCAGAAGAGTCTCTAGTTTCAAGCAACTCACTAGGACCTCTAGAGGAACCTTTTGTTTCATCCCACTCAATAAGACCTCCATATTTCAAGAACTCTTGTTTCCTATAGCTTGGAAGGAGACTCAATTTCTTGGCATCTTCTACATGGGAGAGCAAATAAGAGCCAAGAACTCCAAAGTATCCTACCCTAGATCCACTATATCCAGGCATGAAGCAAAAGACTTACAACTTCTTCCTTCTCCACTAAAATTATATTATCTGATCCTCTATTGAAAACTTGGGATCCAATCACCTTGAAGATAGCTTTCAAATCCATCATTGGCAGGCTTGGAGAGCTTGACAACCTGTTATGATAAATTGCAATTGTTTGATTACTTAAGCTTCCAATATAATGACCAAGGCCTTGACTTTAGCCAAGCTTCAATGGCCTAGAGGCCTTGGCTCTTCCAAGAAATTTGTCTAGATCTTCAACTTCTATCTGCACAATAAACAACAATAGTGTAAGATGTCAATAGATAAATATCCAATAATATTTGTCTATAATGCATAACAAACTCTAATATAAACAGCAATGCATATCTTAAGATTATCTTCCATATTTTAGGGTTTTCATCTTCTTCAAGAAGACCATCATCATAAAGATTTATTAAACTTTTTGGTTTCTCCTCTTATGAAGGCTTCAATTTCTCTTCATAACCCATGTCATCAATATCGAGTCTTTGCTGAATTTGTGAGAACTCTTTCTCTATAGGTAGCCCCTCTTCATATTCCACGATTTGATTAATATATGAGTGCAAGGCTACAGAGTTGTCTTAAAAATTCTCTCCCTCAACATCAAGATTTACTAGTAGTTCTTGTTCATAACATATAAAATATTTATGATTTTGGTCCCATCTTGCAAGGATTGCTAAGCAATAATATTGTTTGAGATAAAAAAGGTGTTGAATATCATTTAGCAATGCAGATCTCTTTTTGTTGATGATATAAGTGGAAAATGTTGGGACATAATCAAGAGGACCTTCTTCAATCTTTGCACTCAACTCTATCTCATTTTCTTTTTCTTTTGTAATGTTCTTAGTTTTCAACAAAGTAACATCAAATCCCTGCACTAATTGGTTCTCAATATCATCCTAAAACATTTTTTCCTTCTCTTCAACCTCTTTATCTTTACTTGCAATATCCTGTCTTCTTCTCTTGTACTATATCTAAAGAACAAATGTCAATATACTAAAGATATATAAGAAATTCAATATCCTTGTAGATAAGAAGACATTGATGCTGATTTTGATGAAAATGGCAATTTGGTTTCCACTTCTTGAATTCCTCTCATCAATGAGGCTAAATCTTGTTTGCAAAGTTGTTCTAGCAACATTTGTAGCTTCCACTACATTATTGTGATGGAAAAATCCCTCAATCTCTAGGCCCTGCATGTGTCTATCATGACATTCCTTATAATCTTTTATTTTTCCTTTAAGATTCTTCAAGAGTTCTTGCAAATCAAAGGGAACATTGAGCATATCTCTGATGTAAATGAATCTAGATGAATTTCTAGTTGCATGGAGGAAATCAATGAGATTTTCATCACACGTATCCTCCAGATCCTCTTCCTCCATTCCCTCTAGAGAAATCTTCCTTTTAGTCATCCTAATTACTCACAGAACCAAATTCTGAAATGACAAGACAAGTTTAGGAATACAAAGTACCAATCCACATTTTCTTATATCCAAATAAGCAATTTAAATTTTTGTAAGTTAGTGCACATAGAACATTAGAACCACATCATTTTACATATGTACAAGATCAAAGCAAGGTTATTGGAAAAATCCCATCAATGCCTTCATGCTATTTTGGACATTTTGACATTTTTTGAAGCAGTCACTCTTGGCTTTGAAGTTTACCCTTTTGATGTGAAGCATGCTCACAAAGGAGACTTGAGCAAAGCTTGAATGTCCTCTTCCTCCTCTTGGACCACCAAACACAAAACTATGGGCCAAGATGACACTTTATTCTACTCATTTCTTATGTCTAAATCCATATATCATACTCCAATTTTACAAATGTTTGCATAACATATCATACATGTTTGAAAAGAACATAATTACAACTTGTAATTGGATGACCTTAGCTATGCTAAGGGTGAAATCAAAAGAGGATTGCCTTATGAAATGCGAGTTGAGTCTTCAAGTAGTAAACCATGTAGCATAATTCGTGTTTCATTGAACACAATATTAGTGAATTTGGGAATCTCCCAATTCCCATGTTTTGAATACTAAAAAGGTGGCACTCGGATAACATACCCATAAGTTTCTCAAAACCATATGATCTGACCTATCATTGGAAAGTGCTTGAAAAATAGAATGTACTAAGCTATAGAGTGCTCAAATTGGAGTTATAGTATTCAAGTTATGACAAATCCAAAGATTTGACCACACGTCCCAAACTTGTGGGAAATTCTCATATTCCCCAATGTGGTGTTATTGGGCATTTGTGATTTTGATTTGAAGACTTATGAAATGTGATAATGGAGATCAGAGGGGCTTTGTGGATCATTATCACATTTCATCTGAAAATTTTTGACATTGAATCGTTGTTGGGATAAAGGGCAGTGCCCGTGTTTGCCCATAAGGGCCATGTTGTACATAGGACATATATCTTGAGCCAGAAGTTGAAGAAGAGTTCATTGTGAAGAGTCTGTAGGAAGGGCAGCAAGGTTTGAAGCTTCTTCTTAAAGCTTGAAGCTTCCCTCTTCATTTGAGGTTGTTGGCAGCCATCGTTGGCCACTTGGAGACCCTCCCCATCATCTCCAACACTTGGACCAGCATTCCAATTTCTTCATGGCTGAAGGCGCCATCAGTGTGGGTATGCAGATCTAGTTTTTAGCATGCTCAGGACCTCATCGGCTACTCCTCTTCATTTGGCATCATGGTTATGCTCTAGACTTTGCATCTAATGGTTAGCATTAAGAATTGAATTGTAATATTACACTTGGGGACTGATATACATTCAGCTTCATATATGAAATACACATTATTCAAATATGTAATAAATAAGCCAGGATGTGCTCTCTTGATATTGATGCTCATATGATAGCTATTTGGATGTATCTTGATGTTGGATGATTTGGGAACCATGTGGCATTGTCTTAAGGCCATTTTGAGCTAATTTTGTCAAGGATTTGACTCATTTTGCAGATATAATTGACTGCTGGAATAACATGGATGAATGACATTTTAATTGTGTATGCATTATGTCTTGCTTCTAGACTTGGTCTCGGGCATTCTATACCATTTATTCATGCTTATGGTTGATGTAAAATGCTTGGATTTGATTTCGGAATGCATTTGAGGAGTGATTAAAGCTCATTTTTGGATCAACTTTACCTAAAGGTCTATTGCTATAATTCAGGATAGTTTTCTGCATATTTAGGACAACATACCTCACAGTCAGGAAATTTGATATATTTCTATGCAAGAACATTATGGTGATGCTTTGAGTAGCTTTTCATGATATTTGGAGCTCAATATCAGTCAGCTTGAGAGGTTATTTTAGTTTTGGATTTTCAAGGCATATATATTTTTTTAAATGACAAGAATGCACTCTGAATTGTAGGACAACCACATGTATTGTCAGGAATTTTAGGACTGCACTCCTGAATTGTAGGACAACCATGTGTATTGTCGGGAATTTCAGGAATGCACTCTGGTTTTGTCAGAAAACTAGTATGTTTACTGTCATTGAATGCTTTTGAGGCATTTTGGGCAATGAATTGATGTATGTTCTTGCTGCTACATACTTGCGGATACAATGCTTTGATAGCTGATATGGATGATGACATGCACAATTGGATTTGGATTCAAATGCCTCTTTTCATGTTACCCCTCATTGTGAGTGGTTTACAAACTATACAGGAGGTCGACATGGTGTTGTCCATCTTGGGGACAATTATGCATGTGACATTGCATGCATTGGTAGTGTGTAACTACAGTTTCAGCATGGATTTATCTTCACTCTTTAGAATGTAAGGCATGTACCGCAGCTCAAGAAGAGCTTGATTAAACCTAGTAAGCTAGATGAGGATGGTTTTCATACCACCTTTGGTGATAGGAATTGGAAGATCTATAAGGGATCTAGGTTCATTGCTAGAGGTTGCAAGAGTGATACTTTGTATCCACTTCATGTATCTAATGTACGTAACCATGTTGTTGCTGCGATCGAGTAGCCACATGTTTCCTTGTGGCATGGCAGGTTGGGACACATGAGTCAAACATGAATGAAAGTACTTTCTCATTTGGGTAACTTGCATTGTCTTCGTTATGCTGATTTTGAGCACTGTGATCATTGTCTTTATGGTAAGCATATGCATACATCTCATAAAAAGTCTCTTTCACTGGATCTTTGCCTCTAGAGTTAGTACATTCCGATGTATGTTGGATGCCAGGGTTATCTCTAGGAGGAAAGAAATACTTTGTTACATTTGTCGATGATGCCACTCGGAAGGTATGGGTTTACCCTATTCGTAGCAAGGAGGAAGTGCTTAACAAGTTTCTTCTTGGCATTGATTGAGAATCAAATTGATAAGACACTTACATGTCTTCACTCTCACAACGGTGGGGAGTATGTGTCCAAAACCTTTCAGGCATTTTGTGATAGCAAGGGGATAAAGAGGGAGCTCACTACCCCTCATAATCCACCCCAAAATGGAGTTGCAAAGTGTGTGAATCGGACCATACAGGATAAGGTCCCTATGATATTGTCTCATGCTGCATTACCCCATGGATTTTGGCTAGAGGCTGTTATGACAGCCATTCATTTGATTAACATGTCACCAAACAGGTCTTTGGGGGGAGAGTCCCTCAAGAAGAGTGGTTGAGCAAGCCACCTTCTTATGCTCATTTGCGAGTGTTTGGCTGCGAGGATTTTGTGCACATACGGAAAGAAGAACACAACAAACTGGAACCAAAGTCCTGTAATTGCATATTCCTAGGATATGGTGACGAGGGTGAGATAGGGTATAGACTTTGGGATCCTAAGAAAATAAAGATAGTATGCAGCAATGATGTCTTCTTTTATGAAGATCGCATGCATAAGCAGCCCGAGAAGATTGTGGAAGTCAAGAGGGCTGTTTTTAGGGAGGATATACCTTTTAGATATCCATTTGTGCCCAGTGGACAACAATGTATATTTGCTGTAAATACTTCTGAAAATGTAGAAAATGGTACTGAAAATGACCAGCAAGGTATCGCCCATGATACACCACAGTTTCAGTTTGAAAACATGCAGTTAGGACAACCTGAACTATCAGGATAGCATGCTGTAATTTCAGGATAGCAACCTGTACATGCAGAATTGCAAGCTCATATTTCAGAATAGCAATTTGTAAATGTAGATTTGTAGGCCCAGTAGCCATAGCAAATGTAGAACCTTCGATGTGTAGGTCAATCCGACCTTCAAGGCAACCAAATAGGTTTATTTATGGTATGTAGTATGCTACAGATTATGTCATGGTTACTGGCTGTGATGAGCCGTCATGCTTTAAGGAAGCAATGATTAGACTAGACAGCAAGAAGTTGTTCAAGGCCATGCTGTCGGAAATGGAATCACTTGATAAGAATGGTACTTGGGACTTGGTGTAGCTACCTAAAGGGTAGAAAACTCTTTCATGCAAGTGGGTTTACAAGATGAAGGTCACTTTTGGTTCTTTGCCAAAGTACAAAGCACGGTTAGTTGCAAAGGGGTACAAGCAGGAACATGGAATTGACTTTGATGAGATCTTCTCTCTTGTGGTCAAGATGATTACTCTAAGAACCATATTGGGCATGGTTGCAGCTAAAGTTATGGAGCTAATATAGATGGATGTAAAAACTGTATTTTTACATGGTGATCTACATGAAGACATATATATGCAGTAGCTAGCGGGTTTTGTTGCTAAAGGCAAAGAGACGACGGTCTATAAATTGAAACAGAGTTTGTATGGGCTGAAACAGGCACCGCGAGAATGGTATCATAAGTTTGATACTTTCATGCACTCTTAGGGCTTTCAGAGAAATCAAATTGATCACTGCTTGTACACCAAGAAGGTAACAGATGGCAGCTTGATTATCTTGGTTCTGTATGTTGATGACATGTTGATTTGCTGGTAGGGATACTCATGCCTTGGATTCATTGAGCAAAGTCTTTATGGAAGCTTTGACATGAAGGATCTTGGTGATGCCAATCACATTCTTGAGATGCGTATACTCAGAGATAGATCGAAGGGGTTGCTCTATCTATCTCATCAAGACTATGTGTCCAAGATTTTATCGTGTTTCAATATGGAGGGGGGAAAGCAATCGGAGTTTCATTGCCTCCATATGTGAAACTCAATGCAGAGGATACCTCTACATCTGATGATGAGAAGGATGAAATAACCAAGATTTTGTATACTTCAACTGTTGGCAGCTTGATGTATGTTATGGTTGGTACATGCCCAGACATTGCCTTTGCAGTGGGAGTGGTTAGCAGGTACATAGCAAACCCTGGCAAGAAGCATTGGGAAGCAGTGAAAGGTATTATGAGATACCTCAAGGGCACAAACGATTTGTGCATCTGCTTTGGTAAGTATAAGACATTTGTCATTGGCTTTACAAATGCAGACTATGCTGGACATGAGGACTATAGGATGTCCACTACAAGGTATGTGTTTAACTTCATAGGGGGATCTGTCTCTTAAATATCCAGGCTGTAGAAGTGTGTCACGCTATCTACTACGGACGCAGAGTATGTAGTTGCCATAGAGGCATGCAAAGAAGCCTTATGGTTGTCATGTTTGGTTGCTGAGCTTGGGATTACTGAGGTTCATGTTCTCCACTTTGATAGTCAAAGTGCTATCATGTTAGCATGGAACACTGTCTTTCATGTAAAGACAAAACACATACATGTGAAGTATCATTTCATCAGAGAGGTACTTGACAGCAAGAGCATTGAGCTGGTCAAGGTGCACACTGATGATAATCTTGCAAACCTTCTCACAAAAGGTCTTCCACTAGAGAGGTTTTCCCGTTGCCGGTAGATGATGGGTATTGGATAGGTATAGTCTCTTTAGCTTTGTACATACTTAGACTTAATTGATTCTTTTATTCTACCTTTGGGCACATTGCCTTTAGGGAGGAGGTTGTTGGGATAAAGGGCAGTGCCTATGTCTACCCATAATAAGGGCCAGGTTGTACATAGTACATATACATATCTAAAATCATTATTGAGGTATACTCTTCAGTACCACAAATCGTGTGTCTCTAGCTCTTCTCTATCTCAACCTGTATCTCTACGTAGAAGCTCCATTGCAGCTACCTCAACAATCGTTTCAGAAGAAAAATAATTGATTCAATCATTCTCAACACCTTAAAATAGTTGATTCAATCATTTTTCAATGCCTATGTATTAAAAAAATGAAAAATAGAAGTTTGTTACCTTAGAGAGATGTATTGCTTTTTGAGAATAAACAGGTTTTGTTAGGAGCACATGTACTCTTGGCTTGCAATGCACAAGGTATGTGGTTGTGGGAGAGAGAAAAAAATGCGTAGAAGAAAAGTTTGTGCAAACACTAGATTGACTTTGTGTATTTATTTATCAATAGTCACCATGTACTAATTCAAAAAGGCTATATTTAGACTAAAAAAGAAATGTCTAGAAATCTTCCCTTTCACTTGAAACATAATGCCTTTAAAAAGTCATAAAGACTAGAAACATCAGTGACACGTGGCACAAGTTTTGAGGTGGCAACGGTATACCTGCCACATGTGTGAAGTAAATTACGCATTATACTTTTAGGAAAGGTCATTTTAAAAGAGAATTTTTGAACCACAAACCAAATTTTCCAACCATTGAGCTCTTTTCTTATTGCTCCAATTCACCAACATGAGGCGAATTCAGTACAGCTCCAAAATTTTTAGCACCGAGCATATAAGATAAGATTTCATCACATAGGTTCCATAATGTATGCTATTTGCTAAAGTATTGGGCCTCTAATTTCCTTTGATAGATCTTGGCTCAATAATGATGTAATTTTCAAAATTGTTAATGAAATTTCTTCAAAAATCTCTTCGAATTCTATCCAAAAATTTGTTTACAAAGTTTCTCCGAAATTGTTTTCTTCGAATTCTATCCGAAATTGTTTTCTCTAAATTTTCTCCGAAAAGTTCTGACATATGAAACATGAAAAAAACATATCTTTCCGAAATTGTTTTCTTTGAATTTTCTCCAAAAAGTTTTGACATATGAAACACGAAAACAACATATCTCTCTCTCACGCAAAGTGTCCACTTTCTAATTTCATACATCAACTCGATGTCGAAGGGAGGGTAATTTTTTTTTCCAAATGTTCTCCAAAAAAGTTATGACGTATGAAATGCAAAAATAGCATATCTCTCATACACAGAGTGTTTAGTTCGTGTTTCATACTTCAGCTCAATGTCAAAGGGAGGGCTTCTTCTACATTATGCCTTTATTATTGCTCCTAGAGTTCTATCTTCTACTATGAAATTGAGTCTAGAGAGCCATATTCTCCTACTATACCTACTCCATTTTTTTCTAGAGCTTGAGAACTTGCTGCAAAGGTAGTGTGTGATGTTTGGTTTGGGGTTGGAAATATTTAGATGGTAGTCATAGTAAGAGTGGCAATAAAGTAATTAACCATCTACAAAGCTTTCTCTTGACTACATTTTTGGTCATGGGAGGCCTGCACTGGTAGAACATACTGTGATAAATGTGCAAGTAATATTTTATGCACTTTGAAGCAAACACTAGTGTCATTCAAGTACCTCGTGAGCAACTATGGCATACATCAAGCTAGCAACTATGGATGTATAAGATCCTTGGCTATGTCAATCTTTTGCTTGTTTGACTTGGGGCTATCTAATTTTGAATTTTTTTTGTTTCTTCTAGAGGTTTCAGATGGCTAGAACTAAGGCTACTGCAAGAAAGCAGAATGTTAATCTTAGAGGCCTTGCTTCAAATATCCATTAATCGTCCAAGGCTTCTAAACTTGCAAGGAAATCAAAGGTAAGGAGGAGAAAGTTTTCATAGCATGCTAGATACCTAAAGGAGATTAGAAGTGCAATGAAGGCTCTGGATAATGCAATTCTAATACTGACCTTTCAAAGGCATGTCAGAGAATTTTGTGACAAGCATAGTGTTGATAGTTTCAAATGGGAAATGACGACTCTCAATTGCATCTAGGAGATTGTAGAAGTTTTTTTGATTGAGTTTTTGGACGGCTCTCAATTGCATCTAGGAGGCTGTAGAAGATTCCTATATCTCTGTTGCTTATGCACATAGGCTTATTTGATCATTGGTTTAGTCCAATTAACTTTGAAACTTTGGAGGTTCTTCTAATTTCATACAATGAAAAGTAAGTAATTTGATATTCTGCTAGATTCTATGAGATTTTGTTTTGCTAAATTATTGAAGTATGGTTGTTTTCAATTCTCATTCGAGCCTAATTGGAATAGATTGTGTAGAGAGGTAATGTTTTCACATCAATTATTTGAAACAAAACCTTAGAAATGCTAAGTTATAAGTTATATAATCTAGGGTCTCCTTGATATTTTGATCTTTTTTTACAAGTACTCTAAATATTTTATTTTTTAACTACTCTAAATTGTATTTCCTTTTTGGTACATAGCCATAAAACGATTGATTGAAGTATTAGAGAAAAAACCTCCCATGCCTTCTGATTTACTTGCAACAATACAATATAGACAAGTTGTGGTAAGGTCTTGATTAGTATGGTTGGAACATAATAATAAAATATATTCTATAAACTACCATAAACAAGTTTCATAGTTTTACTTTATATTGTTGGTTTGCAGTGTCCTCATTAGGATGCTAGTTACTCTTGTGATTGGAGAGTAATTGCAAATGTCAGAAGATTGGTTAAGTTAATTTATCTCAATGATGATAAACTTGTAATGGTAATGTAAAAGATACTAAACTTTAAGATAGAGGTTCATTGAAAAATACTCTTGTGGCTCGAGAGTAATTGCAAATGTCAAAAGATTGGTTAAGTTAATTTATCTCAATGATGATAAACTTGAAACTTTAAGATAGAGGTTCATTGAAAAATAGTCCATTGATGATAATAATATAGTCAATTGTAAAAGATAAAAATGAACTAAAAAATCTTTTCTTACAAATGTATAACATTGAGGTTTTAACAATCTTACTATCCAACGGAATAGGGGGACTCATTGATGGTATGGGTACTCCAACACATTCATGACTAGCCTAGGACAAATGGATTGAGGTGGTATCAATTTGTGGGTTTGGTTGTTTGATTGATGTTGACTAGATTAGTAGGAAAAGAAAAATTTCACATAAGAACTCAAAAACTATTGTTAAAAAAACCCCAAAAAAATGCAACTCTCATTGTCTCTATATAAGTCACTATAAACATGTAGGCCTTAGCCACACAATTTTTGTTCATCCACATGCACTTGTTTCACTCACATGGGAATAGAGAGAAGAGTAGATACACAATTTTAGAGAGAAGACAATCCATCCACATGGATTTGTGATCTGAAGGCCATTGGAAGAGTGAGTGAGTACAATAGGAAACCAAATTTTAAATCATGTATCCTCTCAAGGTATACGAGATAATTGGTTAGCATTATCAAGACAAGAAACGAAGCTTCTAGATTTTTCTTTTCCAAATAACTCAGTATAAAGAAAGGAGGGCTTTATTGATTTTTCACTACAAGGATTTAAGGCTATAGCGACGGTGGGTAGCGACGCAGGTAGCCGCATCACTATTTGCGTCACATTTGCGACGCAAATAGCGACGATATTGTATAAAACTGGCAAGAACGGATAATAGTGGGAGCTTAGACAATGAAGGAGAGAAGGTGCAGGTAACTCAGGTGAAGCTATGCCTTCAATACCTAAGGCAGCCAAACCATCAAAGAAAGACAAAAGGACTCCTAGAAAGGATTTCCCTTCTTCTAAGAAAAGTCCTAAAAAAAAGTAGCTTTGTCTCATTGTTTGTAAGTCCTTGTGTATAAAACTCATGGAGATGGCTAACAAAAATTTACCACAAAATTTATACATGTATTTTATATTGATAATAAAGAGAAATTTTCTTACATATATTTGTATTCTATATTCTTCTCTCTCGTCATTGATATCTGCAAGAAATATGTTACAAATGTTTATTAATCAGAAAGTAGAATCAGATATACACCTAATTGGATATAATACGATATAAAAATTTACTCGTTTGTTATTAAGTTGGAACAAAAATGAGCACAGTAGTTCAATGTTTTCATTCTGTAAACCCATCCTCACTTGATGTAAATGATTATCTAACATTTAGGATTGCAATAATGTCCTCATTGAACCAAACATCAAGATCCACTATCATATAGGATCTTTGCTAAAATTATCAAGATTTTGGTCTAAAAGCAACCAGACTACCACCAATATAATGCCATCTACTATAATAAAAGCTAAGGATGAAATTTTAAGTAGCAATCATATATTTACAAGCTATAGAGTCTTGATCTATCTTACATATATATTAATAGGCATAAGCAAAGTAACTTTTCTTAGTCTACTTGAGATATTAGGTTTTAATGCTCTGTGTATCTTAAAAAATATTTTACATCTATAGCCCTCACTAGTAGTTGAACTTGGCAAAGGCCACTCAAAGCTTGAAAAATCTAGCAATAAAGGAAGGGGGGATATTGATTCCCATTGATTGTATTGTATGGGGACAATATAAGAATGATCATAAAAGAATATTTCATTCTCTGCAAGCTCTGTCTTCTTTCTACCTTTGTACATTTTTTCTCCAATCGAAAAATGCATAACATCAATAACATCAACAATAGACTCGACCGGTTGCCATTCTTCAATATTAGAGGGATATACATCTACAAGACAAACAAATGTTATAATTGAAAACCTTAAACCAAGTTCAAGAAAAGAAAGACTTTAAGAATCAAATTCTTACAATTTAGTTTATGTATTGAAAGATTTGAACTTCTAAGTTCCAAATATATCTCTCTATGCATATGCACATGTTGCACTAGTACCTATTTTATGCTATTTTTATTTACTCCAAGCTTGAAATCTCAGATTCTACTCTTCCAAGCAGAGATGAATGAGTTCTCATGTCTTCTCCCATGTTTTGCCTCTTGCATGGTGATCCAACTGCCTTTGCTAATGATAGTAGGAATCCATCTTCCATTTATTTGGAATGAGTTAAACATTGATATGGATGTGATTTGGAAGTTTGGATGCCTTGTTGAAGGTTGAATTTCTGTATCCATGGCACACAGAGAGAGAGAGAGAGAGGACTAGGCTACTACCACAAAGGAGGGAAAAACACGAGAGGGATAAAAGAAAGAAGGGAAAAAAAGGAGTGTCAAGTTTTTTACTAATTTGAATTTAGATTAAATTGATCATTATCATTAATCTAAATATATCATTAATTAAAAGTGGTCGAGACTGTATGTCATTAATGCAAAGGATGTCATAATCACGAATACAAGAGGCTAAAAATAGATATTGATAATACAAATTCGTAATATCATTATATATATATCTTTTTGTAAAATATTTTTTTACTTTTTTAAAAATAGAAGTTTTGTTATAGAGGCTTTGCTCCTATTGGTCTAGAGTACCCTTTTTCTATATCCTAAAAGGCATTTTTGAGACCTCAAAACTCCCCTAATGTTTGTGACTACAAGATTTTGATGCAAAGCCACATATCTCATTCTTCAAGTGATTTATTTGCAAATGGACTAGAAGTTTGGTTCTAGAATGCACAGATTGGGTAGGCTTCTAGGTAAGAATCCCTATCGGCCTTTTTGTCGGAGTCAGAGCTTGCTTTGGTGGTCTCCCGGACTTTATGATTGCCACTTTCTATAAGTAATATTTGAAGATTTGAACATGGATTATTGCTTTGATGTCCTATTTTTTCATAGTCTAAAACTTTAATATATTCAAGCCATTCTAATTTGAATGTTACCCTACAACCCTAGCATCGAAGAGCAAAGTCTTAGGTTAAGAGGGCTTGGATCAATCAGATTCTCTTAATGGTGTGGTCATTATAGTGTTGTAATCTTGTAAAATGAAGTGAACCTAATAGGACCTAAGAGAGAGAAGAAAGAATAAAAAAGAGAGAGACAAGGAGAGAGAAATACTAGAAAAAGAGAGAGAAAGAGGGAAAGAAGGGGAAGGAAGCCATGGAAGCTGTGAAAGTGAAGAGAGAGTTTCTTGATTAATGTATGATAATTGATCTAACCCTCTTACATATTAAAAACTATGAGGGTGATCGGTATTTTTACTTTATTTTTCATATATCCCACTCGTTACAATCCATCCCCACTTAGAGAGTTTTTGTCTCCAAAAACAAAACAAGAATTTGGGGGGGGGGGGGGGGGGGAGGGGCATCACAATACTACTATGCGTAGAAATACAAGGGAAATAAGCAGAGGAGGGAGAGCTGAGTACCATATGAAATGGGACATATAGAGGCATAGGTAGTATGGGCATCATAAAGGGGGCCTACACAAGAGGTGTTCCACCATTTCATGAAAATCAGGGCCCTGGATGAAGGAGACAACATGCTGTTCAAAACAAGACTGCAGTTTGTATAAAAATGGTCATAACTTTGGATCGAAAGCTCCAAATAGGATGATTGAGGTGTCAATGTGAAGCTCATGAAGAGTAAATTTAGCCTGTAAGTATGGGGTGGGGTTGAAAATTTTTCAGGACCAAAACTAGTTCAAAACAACTTGCTATCCGACGACCCAAACAGTGCCCAAATGGGTGAGTTGCCTCCCACCTTGTGACATCTTGACTACCCATAGTACCCACCAAAATAAAAGGGAATGCCATCATAAAAGTCATCATGAGGGCCATCCTCATCTGGATCAAAAGGCATCCCGGCATAATGGTTGTCAAGGATGGGCAAACTATCATCAACCATATACTCCCAGCCACCGGATCAAATGGTTAATCATTTTCATGGTCAATTCCATAATCTCTTGGGTCATAAGGAAGTACGATGTCATCATCATCATCTTCATTTGCATTCACATCAAGGGTGGTAGAACCATTGATTTTTCAAGCCTCTCCACCCTCAAGTGATTTGTTTGATTGACCACTCGCTGACTCACCTAATTGAGCCTTCGCACCCACTCAAATAGAGTATAGAGGATTTGTACAAGCATTATTGTGTGGTTTGAGGGAATCCATATGAGTGACTACTCCTAGAGTAATATGGAGATCTTGTTTTATGATTCTTGCATCTAATCCCACACATATTCTGATTGCCCAAAACATTTAGACTAACAAACCCTTGATTTGAGTCTACACAATCCCATCCAATTGCTAATCAAATCTACCTTCATGATCAACTGCATGAGTTGACCATGCTTCCATCATTTTCAAGACTCAACTAGTTGATTTGGACATTGTTATGAATACAGTGTTGAGGGTAAAGTACTTGTGCCAAGAGTTGCATCAATAGATCCATATGCCTTCTACTTATAGATAAGTATTCGAATAATCCTCTTACTTGCCTTATGCAAAGCATTTGTCACATACAATAGGATACATTCATTAGGTTCAGACTAGAAAATTGACATATATGACCACCTTGCAGAAAATACTTGTATCTTCCAAGCCATAACTCGGATTGCCAAGATTTCTTCTGCAAAACTGTGGCTCCACTTTTGATCTACAAGTTGAAGATACCAAAACCAAAATTTGAAGGATTCTACCCCAAAAAGTTTAACATAGCCTACAACTCTCTTTTCCTACATGTAGTCTTGGCCAGACACCGGCTTTCCAAAGCCTATAACTTTCGCTTGTTGAGTCGGATGAAAACCAAATTTGGTAGGCATCTTCCTTAGGTATAATAGCCCATCATGGAAGTGTCAAAGCCACTATTGGGATCTCTCTGATTAGCCCAAAATTTTAAAACACTAATTCTACCCCCCTAAGTAGTGAATTGTAACAAATAGATTAGGGAGGAAATACAGGAACAATAGACCAACCATTGAAAATTACCTTAAGAAGTCAACCTAGCCATGAGTGTGCCTTAATAGGTAACAAAAGTTACAAAGGAGAAAGTCGGTGACCAATGCGTGGATTATTAGATCAACTCTAAGAGTAGAAAGTGTCTTCCTTAGGAGCCACTGCCTCCTTATTGGACTTGATCAGCCTCATTGAAACTCTAGTCCTATAAGAAGAGTCAAAGGCCATGTCTGCCTCAGGATCTAACATGGATAACTTTGGATTTGACCCTAGTGAATTCCTAGAAGAAATCCAATTTCTTTTAGAGTAATATGATCAAAAGACAAGGGTAGTATATGGGGGGAGGTTGACAAATGAAATGTTGATTGAACTGGAAGAGGAGAGAAGGCTAGGAAAGGACTTGTTATAGCAAGTTGCTAGGTTCTCACAAGCACAAAGGAAAAGAAGAGAGGAAAAATTAAACAATGTCCAGTGCATACAAGCATTCATAAGAAGAATTGGACTAGGAGCAAATGGCAATAGAGGAAGAGCACTTGAGGCAGATCTCATGCTAGTTGAAATTTAACTAAGAGATTGTTGGATAATTCAACCAATGAATGGAGTAGTGTAGCATTAGCCACTTCAATCTCAAAAAGGTTAGGAATTGTGCCCAATATCAAGAGCTAAATAAAAATCTCGGTAGTCACAAAATAAGTCAAGAAGTAAAAAGCAGGTAATGACCCTCACAATTATGTTGAGAAGTTTGAGTAGGTTTGCAACAAGATCAATGAACTCTCGAGTGTGAGTCTACTTAGTTCTCCTACATATGTGGGAGAAAAGGATAATATGACACCGCAAAGGTAGAACAAGGCTGCCATGAAAAGGTAGCCTACTCACGGCCATTAATGATAGTAACCCTATGAGGAGTTTGAACTAGGAGGACTTGTGGGTAGCTTACTTGCCACACACCTCAACCCCACTATCCCTACCACTAGGGCAGTTGCTTAAGCAAAGCCCAACACTGTGGGAAGCTCTGAAAAGATGGATAGAAGAACCTAATCAATTAGAGATAGCCACCTTGCTGAGTCAGGACATATATACACACATACCAAGCCTAACTCTAAACTTGGTGTCAAGGATCCTACAAGAATGCCTTCAGGAGGGAATAGAAATGCATGTAGTTCTATGTGTCATTGCACTAGGCGATGCAACACAAAAGGGAATCGTTGACATTGGAGTAGGGTTTAGTGTTCTAAGTCATGCAATATTGTAGACCTGGGGCAACCCAACACTAGAAACGGCATGATGAAGGCGAGGAACGGATGCGAGGAACGGAGGATGGAAAAACTAGTGAGGCATAGTGCGTTGCAAAGGAAGGGCTGGAGTCAATCAGAGGACGATGAAAGTTAGCTTGAAGTTTTCGGCAAAGGCCGCTGTGTCTGAGAGAAGGTGATGAAGGAGATCATCATGTCAATGGGAGGACTTGTCGACCTGCATACAATATGGTGGAAAAAAGCTGGCGAGAGAGATCTTCTGGATTGAGAGAGAACCCTAGTGGTTAATGGCTTGACACAAACCCCCTCGACATCGCATCCTAAATAAGCCCAAGAATAAGCACTTTTGTACTAAAACTTTGAACAAATGTGTGCTAGGTAGGTCATCACTGATGCCTCCTTCTACAAGCTCTCCATTGGATACGCATGACAGGTGGTCAGTTGTGTAGTGCTACTTCCCTTTTCATACTACGACTAAAAAACCAAATTCCAGAAGTAAGAATAGCTATCGGGCTATATGTCCTATAGTGCATGGTTTATTGACAAGGTACATCAAAGCTTGATTGTCCACAAAGAAAGTGAACGGAGTCGCTAGTAGATAATGGCTAAATTTTTTAATTGTAAATACCATTGCTAGCCCTTCCCTCTCTATCATGGTGAGCCGACTGTTAGTGAAGTTCACTAGATAATCTAAATTGTGTTCCCCAAGTTGGTACAACACCACTTCCATGGTGAAATTTGAGGCATCAATGTGCACATAGAAGGTTATGTTCCAATCTGGGGCTCAAAGGATAGGTGTTCATGTTAGGGCCTTCTTAAGTTCCTCATAGCCACGTTGGCATTCTTCAATTTAGTGGAAAATGATCAACAACTTGTACAAGGGTTAGGTGATTAGCACTTAAATTAGGACAAACTGTTGATAATATCATGTGTGCTTGAGGAATCATTGAACTCCCTTGTAGTTTGTTTTGGGGGTGGAAAATCCACAATAATCTTGACCTTTGAGAAGTCTATTGCAATGCCGTTCTTTGATACCACATGTTCTAACATGCATTTCTATTTTACCCAAAATTAGAGTTTCAAGGGGTTAAGAGACAAACCATACTACTTGCAACATTCAAAGACCACTTTCAATTTTTTAAGATGTTGAATCCAATTGGTGTGGACACAAAGGTCATCTACGAGCACTTCCAACCACTTACCAAGCACATCCTTGATATCATGCACATCAATTTGTTAAAGGTAGCAAGGATGTTTGTCAACCCAAATGGCATTACCATATATGCAAATACTCCCCACTCAGTGGGTGGAAAATGCCTTTTTGTGCATGTTGTCAAGGTGGACTTGGACTTGATTATAGTGAGAGAACCCATCTAGGAAACTATAGACCTCTTTTTGTGCAACTCTCTCTAGCATATGCTTTATATATGGCATGGGATAGTTGTCTCATTTTGTGGTTACATTGACTTTTTTATAGTTGATGTAGACTCTGATCTTGCCATTTTTCTTTAGCACTATCACTATTAGTGACACTCAATCCATGTGCTCAATCTCATAAATGAATTCAGAATTTAATAATTTATCAATTTCTTCATTGACTACATGTGCATGCTTGGGATTCATGGCACATGGTCTTTGTTTAATTAGCATTACTTCTAGCTCCAAGGGAATATTGGGAGTGATGATGTTGGCATCTATTCCCTTGAGCTCCTCGAGTGACCAAGTAAACACATCCCTAAACTCTTGTAAGAGGGTTATGAGATTAGTCTCCTCATCATCGATCAAGTCAATGGCAATGAAAACAAGTCAGGGTTTCTCATCTCTCGTGGCTAAGTCAATTTCCTTGACCTTTGCTAGATTTTCTATCGGTTCACTGGTCTACCCTTGCTATTTAGGTCCAAACAACACCACGATTCTGTCTCCCTTTTCAAATTTGGTGAATCATTTCAAGAGACCGTGTAGCTTCTTTTGCTTCTCGGCATCAAAATCTTTCCCATTGTTTCTCCTCACTTCTTTTAACCATTTGTACCAAAGGTGGACTAGAAAATCCCCCTTGGTGCATCCAATTTTAGGGGGTGAGGGAATTTCTAGATTGCTATCAAAGCTAATTTTTAACTCAAAGTTAAACCCATAGCCTTTGCTCGACTAGGATATTTCCCTAGGTGGCCATAGCTCTGAAGTGGTTCCAACCTTGTATATAGTGCCACCGGATCACCTCGATTGATCCCTACTTGCTCATAGTCCAATACTCCTAGATATTCCAACCAAGTATGATCACAATCCATTTTGAATATTCCATCAACAAGAAACACTAGGGGTTCCATAAGTTTAGAGTTGATGATAATCTACTCAATTTTATGTCCATCAATACCGTAGTCAATTGTTTAAAGGTCTAGGTATGTGGTTTCATCCCTCGATTATTAAGCTATGTAGATGCTCTCTGTATCTTTTGCATTAGAGAATTCATCATCAATGGTTTCTTCTTTATCAATGCTTTTGATCTTCTCAAGGAGAACCCAATCATATAGTAGAGTCGTGCACCTTCTTTCAATTCCATAGTTGATGAGCTTCCAAAAGGTCCTCAAGTAGTTTGAGATTTGTATTGGGATTACACATGCCACCTTTCTTTGAGACACTCTAGGATTTTCATTGACTCCAATTTGTTTACAAACACATGATAGATCATGTGAGCTCCTAGTTCAACTCTTCTAGACATCATGTAGATTGGGATTGTGATCCCTTGCAACATTGGTGGTTCCTTTCTGCCTAGCCCATTTGATCAATTTAATTGTGGCATGCTTATACTCATCTTCATTGTCTAAGAAGGGAAAATCAATCGTAGCTAATAATACATCGAGTCTCACTCATCGTTAGGGCAAGGGACGTACTTTGTGAGAGGTCAATATCTGGGCATAGTCTTTGCATCCCCTCTAAGCAGTGCAGAGATGGCGTCCAAGTTGACAAGTGAAGTCTTCTAGGAGTCCATCTCTATTCTAATTGCTTCTGAGTGGTTGCCAAAGAACATCAACCCATTGCCCTAATCCTTGATCATTGGGCATTTTGTATCCATGGATGTCCCAATAGGATATCATAGTCTACCCCTTTCATGACTATAAAGTTCACAAAGAATTGGATTTGTGGGGGCTGAAATTAGCATCATCTTTAATTTATGCATACTGAGAGTATGCTCATTACCCCAAGAGAATCTTTGGCCTTTTCTTAATAATTGATAAATATTTTCGGCTACATGAGAAAAATGTGGTATCCATATGAGATAGAATACGCATGCGCCAAGAAATCTTCTTACTTTTGAAACATTTGTGCATTTTTCTTGCATTTTGCTGATGGCATCTATCTTGATTAGCGAAGGTTTGCATCCATAGGGGCCACATAGATTTTTGACCACTAGGACTTCTTCTACTCCAAAAATCAACTTAGCTCTAGAAAGGGTTAGATATACCTCTTCTAGCCTTGTTAAAATCCTGTCACAATTATGAATATGGTTAACTACAAATGTTCTACAACCACCTTCGTCAAGCTCCTCATTCTTTTCATTGACTTCACATCCCTTGATAAGTACATCATCAAGAAATGGAAGAGTAAGTTGTGGAATAAAGTCCCTTAAGACTTTGTGCATAGCATTCATCATATGGGCTACGGAGTTTGTTGCACCTTGTGGTAGAGTATACATACAGACCAATCCAAGAGGTGTCTTCATTGTGGTATTGTCTCGGCTTTCTAATGAAAGCTGAAATTAGTCATATCTTGAATAAAGGTCACCCATAGAATAAATTTCTTTACCTGCAAAAGCTTCAACAAATTCATCAACAATTGGACCCGAACCAACATTTCAGATTGTGACACGATTAACAAGCTGTAAATCTTGAATGAATCGTAAAGATCCATTTTTCTTGGGCACAGTAAACCATCGGTTTGAGTAAGGTGCTGAAGAAAGTTCTAAAATCTTCATTTTGATCTTCTCATTTAGAAGTTCCAATAATTTGGGCAAATGCGCCTTTGGAACAGGAAAAGAATTGAGGTTTGAAGGCACATGTGGGATCGTAAAAATGACCATAGGAGCCACAATGTTTGGATCCACACAACCTATTTCACTTGGCTGAAATGCAAAATATTTTCCATGTTTCATTAGCATTTGCATAAAATAGTGTTTTTTAGCCGACGAAAGGAAAGAATTTTCACCTATATTGAGCTCTTGTATACTTTTAGATGTGAACTTGTGACCAATGTTGGAAGGATCACAAAGACTTGGATGATTTGCTGCTCTATGAGCTAGCCCTTCACTTTCAAGAGAGCCAGTGGGACTACCGCAAGCTTAACTTTCTTATCCACCATCTTGTATTTTGTCTCCACTTGCGCTTCAACCTTGTTGAGTAAACCAATGTCTTCCTGCTAAACAAATTCTTGAATTGTTTGATAAAAATCCAATGTTGATGCCATGAGGCATATTCCACGGTGGATTATGTGAGGTTTTGCGATGGATTCCGTAAAATTATATTTATTGTTGGGGTTCATACACAAGGTGGATTCCTTGTGCGAAAAGTCAATGGGGACGCGTGTCCTTTTCGGGCGTCTCGTTAATTTAATGTAGAAGTGGGTGATTCCATAGCAGGTGATTCTGCAAAATACATATTTAAATTAATGGACGTTTATGAGTTTAAAGTGTGCACTTGTAATAAATTAAGGTTAAGATTGAGTTCTAACCAATTTATTTATTTTGTAGCTGAAGATTGCTAGGTATACACTTTTGTCAGTTTAATTTTATTATTTTTCTAACAATTGTGAATGCTTTAGTCGATGTGTAGAGCAGGCAGTAGTGGCGTTGGGAAGCACTGGGCGATAGCGTGTATTCAAGCTATTTAGAAGAAATTATCATTTTGATAGACACGTATCTTAGGCGTGGCGCCAATATTTATTTTGACGCACTTATTTATTGAAGCGCTTGACATATATTTATTATTTTGTATGCGCATGGATATACGATTTAAATATTTATTATTGGACATTGTATTTGGGCACAGCCCGATTCTTTGGACGCCCAACCACTTTATTCTTTAGTTGGACAAAAGCAAATACAAAAGCTAAAGCGTGCTAATTGTAAATTTGGACTATTTTTTAGCTTAGAGATGAATAATATATTAAATACATGCTTTGTGGAGTGCTCACACAAGGCATGGGGAGAGATTGTACCCAATTAGTATTTTTCTTCATGTCATGCAAGTCTTCTCTCTTGTTTTTTGTGTAAAAGTAGAGTTCTTTTGTTCTTCGGGACCTTCCGGCGCTCGCTAGGTATGCATACAGCATCCGATATGTGCACCACTGGTATCAGAGCGAAGCTGAGTTCGAGGACTTCCAATCGCTTACCATCTCGTGCGAAGGCGAAGCTCTTGGAACGATCGAGCTTTACAGTTAGTCTCGCGGCAATCCGTCAATACCAGTGTGTTCGTGGTAGTGAAGAACCCCCTGCTACGATGTTGGATCGCGAAGGACCAGCCTCTACAGGTGGAGGACCACGCGGGAAGCTTCTTCATCAAGTCATTTGTTCTCAGAAGAAAGAGATAAGAATTTTTAATTAATGTGATTATAAAGCTTAATAAGCTTTATAAAAGGCTTAATCTTCAAAGTTGAATCGTTTGTGGTGAAAGGACGTTCTGAACAACGCCGAATCAGTCCACGACGTCCTCTTATACTGCATGATGCCAACGATTCTTTTAAATTGTTAATTACTAAAGTCTAAAGCTTCTAAGCTTTACACAAAGGCTTTAATTCAATTTTCAGCCTCTCCCATAGTGGTTGTTCATACATAGCTAGTCTCGAACGGGTTTTCGACTTTCATGTAAGCCCCCATACGCACTTGCAGTCTGACAGAGTTCAGTTCTAGCAAGCAGATTGCCATACAGAGTCTACACGGACGAAGTATCCTCTTGGAAGAAGACCGTGACATCAACTTCAGCATGCGCAAAGAAGAAATATTGCAAAAAGCCATTTAAAAAAAAGAGAAATAAGCCTTGTAAACCCGAATTTGAGCTGCGCTCATCCCGCTAACAAGATTTCGAGTGTGTGAGGTTGTTTGAAATTTTGCAGGATGTCCAATCAAACCATGGAAGATTTTATGGCCGAAGGTGATTTACCGAAACCAACGATGGAGCAAAAGTTGGACCTAATTATGATGTAGCTTCAAGAGCAATGAAGAGCACGTCAAACTTTGCAAGGTTAATTGGCCAGTCTGTAACAATCTACCGCCAACCAAGATGGACCGCAATCTGAAGATATTATATGACGTATGATCGATGCGACACTTGAAGAGCAATCTATTCGGAAAGAAACAAAGATAAGTAAAAGAAATTTCAAATTTCATACTTTCAATGGGTCATGTGATGGAAAGACTGTACTTGCTTTTATAAATCAATTTGATGATTATTTCCATGAAGAACAGTATGCTGAGAAAGACAAAATTAAGTGCGTCACTAATCATTTAGTGGACAGAGCATCCCTATGGTGGACTATTGTCCGCAAAAGCATTGATTGTCCTACTACTTGGGAGACTTTCCAAAAGAAATTTTTGCAGAATTTTCTTCTACCCCAATTCCACAAAAAAGTAATCAAACAGTGGGATCTTCTGCAACAGAGGGATCATGAGCCTATTTCACAATATACCGAGTGTTTTTGGAATGCTTTATTGCAACTTCGAATGCTCAAAGATATACGTGACGCAACCCATAAATGCAAGTTTATGTCTAGCTTACTTGGTTATTTTTATGCGGAGGTGAACATGTTCAAGCTAGTGACTCTCGAAGATGCAATTTCCTTGGCTCATGATGCTGAAGACAAAATTCAAGGATGAGAGAAGCGACCACAACAATTCCCAACTAATGGTAACTTCGGTTCAAAACAATTCAATTCAAATTTTCGAAGATTCAATCAAAATCGTTTCCTTCCAACTTCATTTCGTAAATCTTGGACATGACCCCTTGCTTTACCATCAAACACAAATCCAAATCCTAAGCTATCTTTTCATCCAAATCCCAACATTCCTAAACTTTTCGCTATTACCAATAATGTGTCTAAGGCCAAACCCATAGTCTATTACAAATGTCATCAACCTGGATATCTAGCGGCGAATTGTCAATCCAAAAAGCCGACTGTTCACATCAATTATTTGGGAGCGACTCAAGATGAGGACCATGAAGAAATGCTAGATTTTACGAAAGACGATGACGATATCGGTACTATTTCAGATACTTTACTAGGTGTGTCAAATCCCCATTCTTTATTAATGATGAAATGTCTTGTGTATGGTAGAGAAAAGACTGTTTTGCATGATGATGGGAGTACATATGACTTTATTTCTGCAAAAGTGGTCAAAGAATTGAATTTACGTGCTGTTTCCACTCATTATCGCATCAAGGTTACATTCTTAGGCACTAGATACAATGGAACACAAGAAGTGCATGACTTAGAAATTAAAATTGGTGACTATCTTGAACGTAGAAATTTCTTAGTTGTGCCTTTACAATCTAGTGACATTATCTTAGGAATACCTTGGCGTCATCAGTATAATCCCAATATAGATTATTCCATGCATTCAATGAAGATTCATTCTAATGGGAAACACATCACATTGCATGGTATGCACACTTTTGATAATTTTCCATTGGTTAGTCATATACAGACTAAACGTGCATTACGAAAAGGTAGCAAATCCTAATTAATATGGGTGAATAAAATTGAAGTTAAAGAAAATCAGATGAATCCTAGGTACGCACAATTTCTTTTACAATTTCAAGACTATTTTACTGCTGACTTACCACCTATACGTCCAAAAGATCACAAAATAGACCTAATTCCTGGATCACAACTACCATGTAAAGCACCATATAGACATAACCAAATTGAACAAAAAGAAATTCAAGTCCAAGTTGAAGAATTGTTAACCCAAGGAGTCATTAGGCCCAATAGTTCTCCATTTGGTGCACCTGCCCTATTAGTGAAGAAGAAAAATAATACCTATAGGATGTGCATTGATTATCGTGCCCTAAATAAGATCACTATCAAGAATAGATATCCGATCCCTAGGGTAAACGATCTTATGGACAAACTACAAGGGTCTACAATATTTAGTAAGATAGATCTTAAATTTGGATACCATCAAGTACGATTGGACACATCTGATATTTTCAAAACTGCATTTAGAACATAATTTGGACACTATGAATTCCTTGTTACGCCTTTTGGTTTAACTAATGCACCAGCCACATTCAGTCGTATGATGAATCACATATTTTTGAAGTATCAACATTGTGTCATTGTTTTCTTTGATGACATATTGGTTTTCAGTAAGAATGAAAACGAACATTATAAATTTATTGAAAGAGAATCAATTATATGCTAATCTTGAAAAGAGTGAATTTTTTTAAACACAAATTGAATACCTAGGACATATTGTTTCATCTGAAGGTATTAAAGTTGACCCTAAAAAGATAGAAACAATTTTGAATTGGTCGATACCTAAAAATGTGCATGAATTACGTTCTTTCTTAGGTCTTGCTAGCTTTTACAGAAAATTTGTGAGAAATTTTTCATTGCTTGCATTTCATTTGAAAAATTTATTAAAGAAAGACATTGTGTATCATTGGTCCAACAATCAACAAAAGTCCTTTGATTTAGTGAAACATGCTTTAACTCATGCTTCTCTATTGCAATTACCTGACTTCAATAGACCATTTTTCCTAGTAGTCATTGACGCTAGTGGATCTGGAATAAGAGCAATCCTTATGCAAGATTCCCATCCCATAGCCTACTCTAGCTGCAAACTTAAACCATCTGAACTTAAGTATTCTACCTATGATAAGAAATTGCTAGCTGTAGTACAAGCTTTACGTCAATGGAAACACTATTTAATGGGATCTGAATTCATGATCAAAACTAACCAAAAAAGTGTTAAGCATCTCCTTAGTCAACCACAAATATCTGACAGACACATTAAATGGGCTGCTTTTATTCAAAGTTTTCATCCACTTATACAATATCAACCCAGAAAAGAAGATGTTGTTGCCAATGCTTTAAGTAGAAGACTGACTATTCATAATATCTTTGTGATATCTTTTGATTCTCTTCTCCCTATGAAAGGTACCTATGACCAAGACCCTAGTTTTCAAGCTGATTGGAATAAATTGATTGCAAATAACTGGATTCTAATTGATTCATTGTCTTACACTGATGGATTTATGCTTTATGAAAAAAGATTATGTATAATTGTTCCATTTCGATCATTTGTCTTGCACGAAATTCATTGTCTCCCATATCAAGGCCATAGAGAAATTATTTCTACTTTTCGTACACTGATTGAAGATTTTTATTGGCCATACATGGAATTTGATGTATCTAACTTTGTATCTGAATGTTTAATTCGTCAAAGAGTTAAACGATACCATGGTAAACAATATGGTTTATTAATGCCTTTATCAATTCCAGAACGACCATGGGAATAGATTTCAATGGATTTTATCACTGGTTTGCCTAATACTAAAGCTAATCATGATATGATTTGGACTATTGTAGATAGGTTTAGCAAACAAGCATATTTCATTCCATGCAAGAAAACGTTAACTACATCTCAAGCTGCTCAATTGTTTTTTAAAACTGTTTTCACTAATCATGGTTTGCTAAAAGTTATTATTTCTGACCGTGATTCTAGATTCTGCAATAATTTTTGGATTACTTTGTTTGATAATTTAGGAACAAAGATTGATTTTTCATCTGCATTTCATCTTGAAACAAATGGGCAAATAGAAGCTATAAATAGTACAATTTTAGATCTTTTGCGTGCATACACAATTTCAAAACCACAAACATGGGATACACATTTACATTTACTTTAGTTTGTATACAATAACGCACCACATACAGCTACACACAAAGCACCATTTAAAATTATTTATGGATATAGATTGCCTACACCAGTTACATCATTGTCAAACAAAGTTCAAGCTGCTGATGATATTGCTAACATGCATGCTACTATTTTTGATGAAGTTAAAGATATGATTGCGAAAGCCCAGCAATCATATACAAAAAAAGCTAACAAGAAAAGAAAAGCTATGAGTTTCAAAGTTGATGATTTTGTTTGGTTACACATTGAAAAGAGAAGATTACAAAGTGTTGACAAACACCCTGTTGTAAAGTTAGCTCCTAGATTTTATAGACCTTTCAAGATCATTCACAAAATCAATGACAATGCATTTAAACTAGAATTACCACAACACTGGAAAATCCACAATACTTTTCATATCAGTTTGTTACGACATTTTAGAGACCAATTACTTGTACACCCTGTCTATGAAAACCCTCCTTTGTGAGAAGAAGAAATTGAAATTCTTGAATTTGAAACTATTCTAGATACTGACTTTATGACTATCTTAACTGGATGTAGATATTCTAGATATTTGGTTAAGTTTAAAAATCATCATATTGAAGAGGCCGAATGGATGCACACTCGAGACCTAAATGCTTACCCCTTACTATTGGCTCCACATTGAGCTAATAGCAATTGAGGACAATTGCTATCCCACCTCGGGGGTATGATGCCAAGAGGCATATTCCATGGTGGATTCCGTAAAATTATATTTATTGCTAGGGCTCATACATAACGTGGATTCCTTGTGCGAAAAGTCGATGGGGACGTCTGTCCTTTTTGGGAGTCTCATTAATTTAATGTGCAAGTGGGTGATTCCAGCGGGTGATTTCACAAAATACATATTTAAATTAATGAACGTTTATGATTTTAGAGTGCGCACTCGTAATAAATTAAGGTTAAGATTGAGTTCTAACCAATTTATTTATTTTGTAGTTGAAGAAAACTAGGTATTCACTTTTGTTAGTTTAATTTTATTATTTTTCTAACAATTGTGAATGCTTCAATTGATGTGTAGAGCAGGCAGTGGTGGTGTTGGGAAGCACTGGGCGATAGCGTGTATTCAAGTTATTTAGAAGAAATTATCATTTTGATACGCGCGCATCTTAGGCGTGGCACTGATATTTATTTTGACGTGCTTATTTATTGAAGTGCTTGACATATATTTATTATTTTATATGCATATGGGCGCATGATTTTATTGGATATTGTATTTGGGCACAACTCGGCTCTTTGGGCACCCAACCGCTTTATTCTTTAGTTGGACAAAAGCAAACAAAAAAGCTAAAGCGTGCTAATTGTAAATTTGGGCTATTTTTGAGCTTGGAGATGAATAATATATTAAATACATGCTTTGTGGAGCACTCACACAAGGCATGGGGGGAGATTATACCCAATTAGTCTTTTGCTTCATATCATGCAAGTCTTCTCTTTTGTTTTTTGTGCAAAAGTAGAGTTCTTTTGTTCTCCGGTGCTCGCTACGTACGCATATATCATCCGATCTGTGCATCAGTCATACTTCTATAGACTGATTTTCAACTTGATTTTCTATACGAGCAGCTGCATATATTTCAACCAATGTTTCAGTAGTAATCAATCCAAAAAAAATGCCCGATATCTTCATTTTCAGCCATCATGTCATAAGTTTTTAGCTCCCTTTTTACATGACATAAATATTTTCTTTCAGCTTTATTCATGGCTAGAAGAGACTTATAACAGCCCATACTATTGGATGTGCATACATACAGATTTGTTAGAGACACAGTTTCTGTAGCATAAGGAAGTTCAATCTTTTTACATGACGCACTGCCATAGCCTTATTTTATAGCAATGCAGTCCGAAAACCCTTGAATTCTCGACCCCATTAAGTGATGCACTAGGAATATTGGTCTCCAAATGGTCTCATGGCCATGCTAGATCATCATCAACACTCAAAGAAAAGTGAGTCATTAATTTATTGACATAAATTTATTAAATAGAGAATGCATAATAAGCAACAATTTAGTAACATCCCTCTGGCTTCTAAACAGTTGACCTCAACTGTAGAGAGGATACATAGTCCTTAAGAAGATCTGGAAAGTCTTGTAGTTCTCTCTCAGTCATAAAATGAGCATCCAATGGGGGATAATTCTTAAACTTAACCAGATACTTCTGTAATACCTTACCTGACCTTAGAGTATTGTCCTGATGGTATAAAATTATTTCAGACACAAGAACTCTTCTGTTTCTTCTATGTCAAGTAAATCTTCCTTGATTGGTTCCATTGGAGGTTCTCCAATATAGGGACGTAACAAACTTATATGGAAAGCATTATGAGTGTTCCAATGACTTGGTAGATCCAAACAAAAAGTCACATCATTTATCTTATCTGTGATCTTGAAAGGGACATAATAGCGATTAGAAAGCTTAACCACTTTACCCTTTTGACATTTCTGCTTCTTCAAGCGAGCCTTCTCAAACTTAAGAAGAACATATTGTCCCAACTTGAAAACTAACTTACGACGATGCTTATCAGCTTCGCATTTATGCTTCTCTTGTGTCCTTTGGATAACAACTTTTACTTGAGTGAAAGTTGTATCAATGTCTCTAACAAACTCATATGTTGCAAAGATCTTATCCTTCGTAAGAAGAATGGGTGGTAAATGAGGCTTACCATAGATGATCTCAAAGGGTGCCTTACCAATACTAGAGTGCACTGTATTATTGTATGCAAACTCTACTAAAGCAAATACTTTTCCTATTCTCTTTGATTATCAAAAACATAGGATTTCAAAAGGTCAAGAACAGTAGAATTAGCACTTTCACTCTGCCCATCCATTTTAGGATGATAAGAGGATAAAAACGTTAACTGAGTCCGAAGGTTCTCGAAGAGAGCTTGACAAAAGAGGCTGGTCATGAGGGGAACTCGATCACTTATAATGGACTTAGGCATGCCATGATGCTTGAAAATATAAGCAATGAATAGCTTAGCCATATGATCGGCTTTGATTGTCTTTTGCACAGGTATAAAGTGAGCTTGCTTACTGAATCTATCAATGATAGCCTAGATTGCATCGTTGCCTGCTTGTGTGCGAGGAAGCTCCATGATAAAGTCCATGGCTATACTTTCCCAAGGCTCATTGGGAATAGGTAATGGCTTCAGTAGACCAGGTGGTTTATGCCTGCCATACTTTTTTTTTTGCCATATCTTGCACTTGCGGACATATCTTTCAATGTCAGCTCTAAGAGTGGGCCAAAAGAAATATCTTTCCAATGCTTGAGTAGTGGGTAGGATACCACTATGTCCAGCATATGGAGATGCATGTGCTTCATCCATTACCTTGTGTTGCAATGGTAATGCTATAGAAATTGCTTGATGATGATACAAATAACCATCTTGAATTGAGTAGGGTGTAATTTACTGACCTAAGTTAAGCTAATCCCATATGGTTGAGAAGTCGGAATCAGTTGCATACATTTTGGGTAAATCTATGAACTCATTATGGTAAATAGTGGTGATTGCATTCACTAGAGGTCACCATGATAGAGCATCCGCTACCACATTCTTAGTTCCAGATGTATGAAGGATTTGAAAATGAAACATAGATAAGAAATTTTCCCAGCACATCTATTTCTCTGAGAGCTTCTTCTGAGTGAGGAAGTATCTTAGACTTCGGTGATCTATTTTAATAACAAAATCTGCACCAAGTAAATAGTTTTTCCATACTTGAAGAGCATGTACCACTACCATAAGCTCTTTCTTATATACTAGAGCATGTAGCTCATGTCCTTGAGGCGTCGGCTCTCAAATGCTACTGCATGATGCTCTTGGTTAAGCACAGCTCCAATGCAATCCCTAGAAGCATCGCAACGAACTTCAAAAGGTTTTTGAAGATCCAGAACTATGAGAACTAGTTCTTGAGTCACAAGAAACTTAATTCTTTCAAAGGCTTGTAGTTGCCTTGATCCCCAACGGGGCGAAAAGGCATTCGCTTCTTAGTAAGGTCATGTAGAGGAGATGTAACACAAAACCTTGTATGAACCTCCTATAGTATGAACATAGGTCCAAGAAACTTCTAACTTCATGTACAGAAGTAGGTGTAGGCCAATCAACAATGGCTTGAATCTTCTCAAGATCCATTCTCACCAGATTGTGAGAAACAATATGGCCCAAGTAATGAATTTCCAAAAGGAAAAATTCACTCTTCTTAGCATTGACCTGTATTCTATGCTTTCGAAGCTCTTGAAAAACAATAGATAGATGTTTTCTATGCTCCTCTTCAAACCGTGAAAATATTAGAATGTCATCAAAGAAGACATCTGTGAACTTCAAGTGAGGTCTAAAAATTCTCTCCATCATTCGATTGAATGTGGTGGGTGCTGTTAAGATGAAGTTGTGGATAAGGATTAAAGTTTGGATAAGATAAGGACAAGTTAGTATGTGGACAAAAGGATCTCATAGATATCCACTTTGTAAATATCTAAGATATTTAGAGATAGAGCTCACCTACCTCATTTAATGTATCAGGTATATATACAACTACTAGCAATGAAATGTTCAATTGCAGTTCACTCCTTTCTCTATATTGTCTCTATCTCTATCTCTTATTGTGCACATTATCCTCTTATCTTCAAGTTTCTAGTTTTCACTACAATGTATCAAAGCACGAGGTCCTATCCTTCTAGCTTATTGTATTCTCCTCAAATTCACAAACTACTTGTCCTCCTTTACTCTCATTCTTCCAATGGCTCTCATCAATGCAGTACCTCCTACAACTGACACATCAAGATCGAAAAACTCAATGGCAGCAACTATGAAGTGTAGAAGCTAAGGATGGAACTTTGCCTATCATTAATTCCCTTTGATTGAGTACAAAAATTTGAGATCACCTTTCTCAAAAGATCACTACTAAACATGTTTATAGAACCAAGTCTTTTATCAAGCTTTCTCTGTTCAAAGATGAGAGAGAGAGACAGGAAAAACACCATATCCATGAGCCTTCAGGCTCTCAAAGTCTTTTCTTCATACTTCAGAATAACACACCACCACGCAATACAATGTAAAGTAAACTAGAGACTAACTAACTCTAGTCAAGTCACAGACTAACTACTAACCCGACTTATTTAATGTAGTCACATGGAGACAGCACACACCTAGCTGTCACAGATGTCGGTTACACACCAAGACTAACTGACGGGTGGAGCTTGATTTCTAACACTCCCCCTTAAGCTCAAACCAAAAACTCAAATCATCTGCATCACTCCAAGTAGCTGTCTAAAGTGAATGAACTTATCTTTACCAAGTTGCTACCTAGTCACATGCTCCAAGTCAATGTGATCTGCTAAAACCATTTCCCTGATGAAATGGTAGTGGACCTCAATGTGTTTCGATCTTGCATGATAAACAGGATTGCTTGCTAACATGACACTGCTCAAATTGTCATAGTACAGCCTGACTTTGCTATCCAAGTGTACTCCCAAGTCATTCAACAATTTCTGTAACCACATAGCTTCACAGGCCGCTAAGGCTGCACCACGATACTCCCTTCTATACTGGACAGTGCAACTGTAGGCTGTTTCTTACTCTGCCAACTGATCATGCTACTACCCAATCCAAATGCATAGCCGTTGGCTGACCTCCTATCATAAGTGCAACCAGCCCAATCAGCATCAGTATACCCCATCAAGTCAAGGGGTTTCCCATATGCATAAAATAGCCCATGATCTGTGGTACTCTTTACATATCTCAAAATTCTCTTGACTGCATCCAAGTGTGGTTTGCGAGGCTTCTGCATGAACTGACTGATCAGCCCCATAGCATAACTCAAGTCAGGTCTAGTGATTGTGAGATAGATCAAGCTACCTACCATCTGTCTATACATGGTAACATTCTCAATCTCTGTTCCAACATCTATCTGTAGCTTGACATTCTGCTCTAAAGGCGTATCCATAGGCTTGCAATTAGCCATACCATATTTTTGTAACATGTCCTGAGCATACTGCTTCTGTAGCAGCCATACGCCTTGAGGTGTAGAGACAACCTCAATCCCCAAAAAATATTTCAGCTCTCCTAGGTCCTTGACCTTAAACTCAGCCTGTAAACATATCTTTACCTCAGCAATTCTGCTTTCATCATCTCCTGTAATGATCAAGTCATCAACATAGACAATTAGGAATACACAGCCACAATCTGTCTTCTTCACAAACAAACTATGATCAACATCACCCAATCGGAAACCATGTTGCTGCAAATAATTGCTGATGCGAGCATTCCATGCTATGGGTGCGTGTTTCAGCCCATATAATGCCTTTTTCAGCTGACATACATGTGCTAGAAATTCTGGATGCACATAGCCTTCAGGCTGTTCCATGTAAACTTCTTCCTGTAACTCTCCATTCAGAAAGGCATTCTTTATGTCCATCTGCCATAGTTTCCATCCTCTAGCTGCTGCAAAAGCAATCACAGTTCTAATTGTAGCCATCTTTGCTACAGGGCTGAAAGTCTCCTCATAATCAAGACCATACTGCTGCGCATATCCTTTTGCAACCAGCCTGGCCTTGTATCTTTCCAATGATCCATCTAATTTACATTTTACCTTATACACCCACTTGTAGCCAATAGGTGTTTTGCCCTCAGGCAACTGTACTAAATCCCATGTGCCATTTTCAGCCAAAGTTGAATATTCCTCATCCATAGTAGCACGCCAATCCTCATCTGCAACTGCCTCATCAAACTTACTTGGTTCTCTAAAACGTGTTACTTTCGTCATACAAGCATAATGACGGGCTGAATATCCAGTGTAAGTGTATCTATCAACAGGTCATTTGACCCTCTCTGATCTCTTAAACTGTGGCTCACTGTGAGCTTGCCTCTCATGAGGCAGCACATAACGACTCTGCCTAGCACCTGGTGTCATAACAGACAGAATCCCCAATTCAATGTCTAAGCTGTCACTGCTAGATGACTCATAACCTGCAGTGAGTGGACCTGTTACATCTTCAAAAACCTTTTCTTTTCCCTTATCTGTTATCCCCCTCACTGACATATCCCTGTTAGTGGATGCAGTAGTGTGACTACGCAACCGTCCTGTCCAAGGACTCACTATAGATGATACATCACCTGTTTGACCACTCATGGAAGTACTCTCTGCAGAAGTATTCTCAGCACGACTCATACTAGGTGAGCCATCAGTAGGCACTGCAACAAGATTCCCATACCAGGATGCTAACTCATCAAATACCACATCTCTGCTTATGAGTGTCTCATGCGTAGAAGGTACATAACACTTATAAGCTTTCCGTTCCTGTGCATATCCCAGAAACACACTCTTCACTGCCTTAGGATCCAATTTCTTCCTCATTTCATCTAGTATATGCACATATGCAATGCTACCAAATACCTTCAAGTGCGAAATATCAGGTTTATGACCATACAACCTCTCATATGGAGTGACATCATGAATCCCTGATGTAGGGGTTTGATTCAGCACATAGACAACAATCATCACTGCTTCAGCCCAATAACCATTTGGCAGACATTTCTCATTCAACATAGCTCTAGCTGATTCCATCAGGACACTGTTTTTTCTCTCTACAAAACTGTTTTGCTGCGGTGTATAGCTGCAAGTAAGCTGTCTTCTAATCCCATATTTAGCAAGATACCTGTCAAAGTAATTAGAGACATATTCACCTCCTCCATCTAATCTCAAACATGATATGTAGCAGCCCAACTCATTCTCTGCATGCTTCTTGAAATCTTTGAATGCATCAAACACATCATCTTTATGCTTCAAAATATAAAGCCAAGTGTACCTGCTGAAATCATCGATAAATGAGACATAATACCGTGCACCTCCAAATGAAGCATTATGTGAAGGACTCCAGACATCAGAGTGCACCAACTGTAAAGGCCTAGTGCTGTTTTTTACATGTCTCGTGAACAGAAACCGTGCCTGCTTCCCAAACTGACATGCAGGGCATACACGACCAAAGTCATTATACTTGAATTTAGGTAATCCAAGTACTACTTCCTTCTGTTGCATAGATTTCAGCTTTTGTACATTGACATGTCCAATCCGCTTGTGCCAAATCTCTACATCTCGAATGGCACTCTCATCATGAGCAAACATGGCTGCCTTAAGTCCCGGAATGGTCGCATCAAAAGTAAACATCCTGCCATCCCTTTTTCCCTTGGCAATTAGCTTGTAGCCATTTCCATACTCCTCAATGAAACACACATCTTTGTTAAATCTCACTTGTAAATTTTGTTCTGCCATTTGATCCACAGACAAGAGATTCTTTGTTATGGTTGGTAGATGTAATACATCATGCAGGCCTTTCTTCTTGCCATCAGGCATCATAAGAGGAACAATCCCTTTATGCTTTATGTCATGTTGGGTGTCATCCCCAGTACATACATGACCATGTGCACCTGCAACCATCTCATCAAACCACTCTCCATGCGGTGTCATGTGGTTCGACGCTCCAGAGTCAATGTACCATCTATCATCTCTATTATGTCTCAATGCATTTTTGGATACATGATGCATGACAAATAGTCTATCAACTTGCTCATCATGAGCACCACTGGAAGATGCATAGTGCCCATGCTGTCTGCCTTTTGCTTTCATATCTCCCCGCTTCTTGTAGCAATCCTTTGCAATGTGCCCATACTTGCCACAATAATGGCAATCCTTGTCCCTGTTGAGCTGATCAGATGACTGCCATGAACCAGATCCATCACCTCTACCTCGGAGTGATCTCCCCCTGCCTCTAAACCTGCCAGATCCACGCTGGCCTTGTGTATTTGCACCATGCCAATTACCCTACTGCTGCTGCTGTGCTTAAGCATTACGAGTGTCACCACGACCTTGAAATGAACCACGACCTCTAAATCCTCTGCCACGCTGGCTAGAGTATAACACCATGTCTCTACTCCGAGATACACTGAAGCCTGTATTCAAACCAAGCTTGACCTCCTCCTACAGCAACAAAGCAACTAGCTCCTCCCAGGTAGGGGGCTCTTCTCTAACAAAAATGGATGTGCCAAAAGCTTTGTACTCTTTCCCTAATCCATTCAAGGCAATAGCAATCATATCATCTTTTGATACACTTGAGCCAATGGTAGCAAGTTGATCAGCTATGGTTTTAATCTCCGTGGTATACACCTGGATGCTCCTGCCATTCCTAGACATGTTATTGAATTGCTGTTTCAACTGGATCTTCCGTGCATGTGTCATGGTTCCATAATTTTTCATCAGTATGTCCCAAGCATCCTTCGGAGTCTCACATCTAGTGATTTGAATTACCATAGCATCCGATATACATAGAGAAAACCAATGCAACACCTTGCATGCTCTCTCATTCCATAGCCTATGAGCTCTTTTCTGTTCATTAGTTGGATTCATTGTAGGCAATTTAGGAGCAGCCTCATCTCCTGTACATAGATCCCAATAACCTCTGCCAACTAGAAAGTTTTTCATCCTGAATTTCCATAATGCAAAGTTCTTGTTGTCTAACTTTTCTCCAACTATCTGAGTGATATTGTCAGTCCCATGTGCATTAGCCATGATGCAATAGACTGTCTATCAAGTGCCTGACTCCCTGCAAGTCGATAAGTATCACTGACCAAGTTCAGTCCTCAACAGTTTATGACAGTTTTCTGCAATTAATTGCAGTAAAAAAACCAGGGTATTTCAGCCCACTGATAACCCAAAACAGCCCACAAACAAGTGATCTCAGCTGTAGGTATAACTATCAATACATAAGCTATGTACTTGCTTCAGCTTAAGCTTCTACAACCTCACTACCAGGGTGAATACATGCAATCTGAAAACTATAAACTGTGAGTAACCAGCAGCAATTCCAAGGTCAAAACTGAGTGGTATTCATGTCATACATGTCCCAAAACTTCCCAGATAGCTGCTAGTACATTTGGCAGTCAAGACATAAGCACAGAGGCACAAAATAGTGCATAACCAACAAGTATAAGTGACATAAATTTGCTTACAGATCACCAACAACCAATATTCTGGCAACCAAGATGTATTTCAGCTTCAAAAGTCCTCAAGACATGTCATACATTTACTTTGTAGTGGCAAGTTCAATACATGAGCATTTGGGTAGGCATAGACAACCTGTCTTCATTAATCAAGGAATACATGGCTGTTCATAACCAACCCAAGCATTGTTAAAGCAATTATTTCAGGTCTAGATCTGAGTATTCAACAATATCCAATGCTTTCCACAATCCTCCATACATTCAACATGCATATGTCAGTTCATATAGGTGATAGAAGCTCCAAGGTGACATATATTGCTTCAACAAGATACAATGCTTGCTTTTCACTGTGTATGACAGTTTTCAGCCTGTCAATGATTTTCAAATCTAAGTATTCTGAGCAAGAAATCTCAGCTCCAAGACATTTGATCCAATGTATACATGCTTTGACACATTCTTAAGCTTCACAGATGCCTTCTAAGTGTAGTACAATGCTCCTATATGTCAATAATGACTGAATGCATGCTGTCCATTCATGTTCACAGCAGTTTAGAACTGATTACAGATCTATGTCTGTTACTCTAGTCATAACAGAGCTCCCACACAAGCATTTACCTCTTGTACTCTTCAAATACCTTCAAGAGTGAGCATACATGCCTTATGAGTCTTGTCCAAGTGCTCCATTTGATGTTTGACAGGTTGCAGTCCATCCAGCTCAACAGGCATAGTTCACGTTGATTCAGTAGGGGTTGCTACTATATACAATGGCTGATCTGGGCCTATACAAGGCTTGCATAGGCTCAATAGAGCCTTTCAGATGCTCCAGCAGGGTCTCCAATAGCCTCTTGACCAATGGCTACTCTCCTTCAACAATGCATACCTCTGTGTGACCAAAATAGTGAAAATGACAGTCAGTCCTCTTCTTTTTCCAGCCCTTTAGGTCAGTCTTGAAGTATTCTTCTGCAATGCTCTACTCCACAGAGCCCAATCTTGTGGATGCTCTGATACCATGTTCAAAGATGAGAGAGAGAGACAGGGAAAACACCATATCCATGAGTCTTCAGGCTCTCAAAGTCTTTTCTTCATACTTCAGAATAACACACCACCACACAATACAATGTAAAGTAAACTAGAGACTAACTAACTCTAATCAAGTCACAGACTAACTACTAACCCGACTTATTTAATGTAGTCACATGGAGACAGCACACACCTAGCTGTCACAGATGTCGATTACACACCAAGACAAACTGACGGGTGGAGCTTGATTTCTAACATTCTCTACAATGGGGACGTGAGTTATGGGTAAGCCCTCATCTCTGCCCCCACATAGTCATGTAGCATGCTTGGAAGTACTAGGCAATAGTAGGGCTGATGGGTCCCACAAAGTCTAGTCCCCACTCCTCCAAGGGTTAGAGGGAAATTATATTGGGAGAGCTTGACTTTATCCTTTATAATTGGAAGTGTGGCTCGTTGATACTCATTATTGCAATGTTTGATGAAATAGATTGTATTCAAAAGAGTGTATGCTACCACAAGTGGGAGTGTTGAATTTTCCTTAATGTGGCATTTGGCATCAAGTTGTAACCCTGTCGTTTTCTTCTTATAGCATGTCCTCAATTTTTTCTCACATATGCATCTTTTAAGAGGATCATACAGGCCTAGTTGATAGATTTGATTAGCAAATCATTTGATAGGGTTGATTCTTCATCAAGAGACATGTGAGGTGCTCCTTTTCAATAGATCTTTCTAGCATGTGATTTTCCAAGATATGAATGATGGCATCTATCCAATGAATATGAGGCTTTAAAGAGTTGGGTTTCATGTTGAATGTGAAACAATTGGACATCAAGGAGATGATCATAAACCCCAATTGCTCACTGCAATGGTGATATTAAACATATGGTTTGTAATAAAGTATTGTTTTCATTTATGTATGACCACAAAAAAGTCAAACTCTAGCAAGAATAAAGTCATCTAGCAATGTGGCCTATAGTGCAGGGCTTGTTGATTACCAAATAGAGGAGTGCTTTATGGTCTACAAAATTTTTCAATGGGGTAACCCAACATTGGAATGGTGATATTCAGCATGTGGTTTGCATTATGAGCTTACTGATATCCACAAGGTGTGTTTGGACCTGAGCTAAAGCTTTCAGATCTCCAACAGACCTCATAGGACTTAAATCAATAATCAAAATCATTATTGATGATTTCAATGAGTGAAAAAAGTTTTTTTTAGAACAACTTTCAAGCTTGGGTGACAACTGCCAGTAGGGTATACACGGTTTTGCTCTATGTGTGAGCAATAGGGATAGAGTTAGTCCAAACCCTTTTAGGGTTAGAAGCCCCACTTGGGGTCCTACCAAAGCCCCATGACAATCACCAACATTGCACCACCTGCAAATCGTGCCAGGCCTTTGAACTTCATGTTACCCAGACTGCATCTATTTTGGGAAGAACTGCAATGCCGTGCTCCTCCTTGCCCAATGTTGAGGTTTTATGTCACGTGTTGAACTGCCTTGAGTTGGAGAGCAACTCTCCAAAAGAAATCAAGGAAAAATATTTCTGTCTTTTGTTCTTCTGAGGTCCTTCAATAGAGATGGATATGGTAGGCAACTATGGAGGTGATTAGATATGGTGAGAAAATAACATGCTCATGTGCACTTAGTGGGAAATGGAGTTGAAGGAAACTTTTTGGATCAAAGATGGCTCTGATACCAAGTTGCAATACCAAAGTGAGAACAAGAGACAGTGTGCACAAGAGGGACAAAGAGAGCTTAAGTACAAGAAGAAGATCTTGATTAATGAGTTGTTCACAAGTACAACTGGTACACTATCCTCTACATTGAGAGCGGCCTCTAGGCTATTTAAATAGTCTCAAAATGGCTAGGGTTAGGATTTTCCCCTGCCCTCCAATTCATTCACCACAACATAACAATAGAAACACAATAAGGAGCCAAATTTATAATCAAATGATAATTACCTCAAGTTTCAGTATTGCAAAAAGGGATTAAAACATTAAATTTTGAGTTCAAGTATATTGTTGAAGATGATATTTTGCAAATATACTACAAATCACTAAATTCACTTACAATGGATATCACAAACTAGCTACTTAGAGCACCATAATATGTGTTGCCACCATATGCCATAACTCAAGATTTCATACAAGTAAAATACTTATATCTATATTGTGTGTTCAATCACAAAAACCAAAAAAATTTAGAGAAATTAATGAAGATCAAGCTACAATAAATTCGATGATTCATGACCATATATTTTCATTTTTTGTACTTTCACCCAAAAGATAATACACAACTTAGTGCAATATCTATCAATATAGTCAACTATTGATATTACTAGTTCTTGTAGCAAATGAAACTCTTGTTATAAACAAGTTACGATAAGGTATTGTAGTGAAGTCCCAAAATATTTTAGTGAGGAACATGAAAATCTCAATGTAAAGACCCAAGACAATAGACAAATTCTATACTTGGTGTCTTGTCATCTCTATAAACCATAATCCATTGGTGTCTACATAAACAAATTGGAACAATTATAAGTATACCATGTAACAAAACAATGTACATAGATCACATTTAAAACAACTAATGAAGTATCTATGCTCAACATCTAGAAGAGAATGGCAATTTGATCATCATGATCTTAGATCCTTAATGCAAACACCTTGCTAACAACTTGTTTCAACATAAGTAAGAGATATGTCCACATTACTCAATTCAACTAATAAATAATATGCATACACATTCTTTTAAAAAAAGGCAAGGTGCAAATATCTACTTCAAAAATAAGGTATTTTATGTTGGAAAAATATATTATTATGTAAAATTGTTACATTCACATGCCTGCATTTCATTGAACACATGCCTGCTTAAAAATTTTAAATCATGGCATCGAATACAACAAAGGCCACACATTTTAAATTAACCCTAAACGTGTTTCCATGATAAGAATAATCGTTATTCTTAATTAAGTGTTACATGTCAATTCATAAGTAGAAATACTTAAGAAACCCTCCCAAGCCAAGCTTATTAAAACCATATTTATAGTATAAAACAACAAGAACTAGCATAGTGAATAGTCACTTGGCAATTAAGTGAACTTGAGTAACAACACTACTGTGATGGCTGAACTACCGATAAGTTTTTCCTACAAGTAAGAGATGGCCTCTCAAGTGTAGCCACCAATGATGCCAATGAAGCCTTCATACCCCATTGCTAACTATGTCAAGGTCTATGCTTTGGTCACCGCCTTGGTCTTGTGAGCCTTGGAGGGATGCCGTGATGTGGTGCCCATGCCCTAGCCCATCCAAGTTTTCTTTTTTTTTTACAATTCATTAAAAAGTTTCTTTTTTTGAAGGGAGAAAGAGACTATGTTGCAAAAATGGAGCCCCACCCTGACATTATCAATGATGTCAACTAAAAGGCAACCCCCCCCCCCTCTTTGAGTACTATATAAATAGAGGTAGGGGCATCTCGAAAACAAACAACTCCTGCCTAACTATGATGAAGCTACTTGCTCCTCCAAATCCCTTGAGCTCTTTCTCTCTTTTTCTCCATTACACAAAATCTCTAATAAAATCCACTGAGCTTCTCCCTCTCTTCCTCATATGGTGCAAAAGCTCTTCCAAACTTTGTGGCGTCTATTCCATGTATCCCAAGAGATACAAAGATGCTATGTAGGCTCCAAAGAACGAGAAAGGAGTCATCGGTGTTGAAGTTCAAACCAAAGTGAAGCACACCCTCAAGTCCTCCCCAACCCCGTCCAACCTATCAAACTGATTGTTGCACGGCAATCGGAAGTTGTGGTTATACCCCCATAACAACAATGGTTGGCCCATTGAGGATAATTTGGTTTGATGAATGAAATCTAAGTTATTTTTAAACCTTTAAATTTTATCTCAAAGAACTTTGTAAATTCTTTAATCAACTTATGCGGTTACTTTATTGTAATTAAAGAAAAAAACTCGCAACATTAGAAAAGCATGTAGGATTAGTCTTTCGCTTCACAAAGTGTATATGGCTAGAATTACTCAAATTTACCACTGGAAAATATGAAAATATACTAGAATCTCGGTTGCTTTTAGAAAAGGATACGAGAATTGATGAAGGGATGGACTTCATGCATCGTATATGTTAAGAAGTGTATTTAAAACAATGTTTCTATGGTTATATCCGATTTTGGATTTGAGAATGATAAGATATGTGTCTTTATGGATCCTTGCTTGTAAGAGTTAAGACCTGTTATGAAATATAATGGTTGAGATCTCCAACCCAACTCTCCTTAGCACTTTGCAGTGTGTAGAAACACTCACCTACAGGTGGGGGTCCTACGCTCCCAAGGGAGATACATGTTTATGTTGTTTTGATAACACGCACTTGAGAGGGCAAAGGGCCAAGTAATAAGTACCCATGTTATTTTGATCACTCATGCACGTGAGAGGGAAAATAGCTAAGTAATAAGTACCCATGTTATGCAGGACAACTTTTGAGACTCAAGGACGCTTAAAGGGGCTCTAAGCCAATAAATTTCATGTTAACCATAGAGTGAGTGCGATCACATATAGCCCAATCCTATGGGATTGGAAGCTAAGGAGCTCTAACCAAGTAAATTCCTTATTGATCGTAGTCAAAGTGCAATCACATATAGCTCAAGCCCAATCCTACAAGATTTAAAGGTCTTATCCTAAGCTAGACAGCGTCATTCTATACAAAGATGATTTTGTACCACGCTATAAAAAGTAAACGAACTAACTACTATTATAAAATAAAGTATTTAACTTTTTAATTGCTTGCTATGTGCTAAAGATTGAGTCTAATGAGCTCTATTTAATAAAATGATGAAAAGAAGTTGCTTTTATATGTTTCAAACAATGTAATAGTATGCTTTACTAATTAAGAAACTAAAGAAAACCCAATCAAGGAAAGTAAGAGGCTTCCGTCCCGACAATCAAATTCTTATGGCTAGGTGGACCCAACAAGCTAAGTAACTTTACAACACTAAATAGAGCTCGTTAGTTCATGACTTTCCCCCCCCCCCCCCCCCCCCCCCCCCCCCCCCGACTCACTCTCTTTGAACCAAATGCAGCATTAACCTTGCTCTCGTCTCTATTGAATGAAAGTTATCTTTCTTAGGTGGACGCTAGATTGCTATTAGGGATGACCTACCCACACTTTTGATATATAGTAGAACTGAGGCTCCCATGTTCAACTAAGCCCAATGTTTCCTATGGGGAGATTGGGTAGCATTGTGTATGGACATGAATTTCAGTTGACTACTAGAAAGCTCCTCCAAGCCTGATGGAGCAAATGCCTCATAGGATGCCTTTGGTTGAGGTAGTATAACAAAACCAAGCATTGCCCATACCAGAGTAGTCACCTCTCAATAGATTAGAATTGAGGGTCAAGTATGTGTCCCTTGGTGGGTGGGAATGGCTACTAGAGAGGCACATTGGTTAAAAATGTTGATTTGGTGTTAACAATCTACTCAACTTATGTGTGAGTTTGGGCATGTCACTAGTGGACCCAATATTTTAGTGTTATTTAAGTAATTTTGTTTGTTATTATGATGGTGATTATGGCATTTATGGTTGGCCAACCAACATTAAATATTGTCTAATCTAATGCATTTATTATATTATTTTTTGCCCATATACTCAAGCTCCATCCTCCACACTCTAGTCATTCACTACTTGAAAATTCGAGTGTAGGGTCCTATTCAATAAAGGGAGCTAGTGCCAATGTCCACACAAATAGTGACTCATTGTCATACACAACTATCTCATGTTTGGTACATGGATTCCATTTCTCGAGCGCATCTCTGAGTTCTCATTTGCAATGTTATGTTTCTCTTTCTCTCTCTTCTATCTTGTGTTCAACAATTTATTTCAACATTCTTCTATGCTTCCATTACTACATTCACTTTTGACATGGTATCAAATTTCAAGATCTACATTTGTCTACTATTGCTTATTGCTCATCAGTGTCTATTGCGCTTGGGCAACCAACCTCTAGCCCTTTCAACCTTCAACTATCTTTTTTTTTTCTTACTGTGATCACCTTCTTCCAAGCTGTGTTGACTACACTTAATGCTATTATTGCCTACATGTTTTGACTTTCTACATTATTCTAATGTTGGTGATTGCATTTAATGCTTCTTTGATTGTATTTTGACCTACAAAATTTGCATTTATAGCATCTTTGAATCCTGTAAGTTGGGTGACAAGGTTTTCAACCTTCAACTTCTACTCATCTTTCATTGATTGATTCCTTTTTTTTTCTAACATGTTACCATTAACACTACATGGTGTGAACTCTTGATTGTGTAGTATGTGTTGTATTTGGTTGTTCTCTCTCTCTCTCTCTCTCTCTCTCTCTCTCTCTCTCTCTCTCTCTCTCTCTCTCTCTCTCTCTCTCTCTCTCTCTCTCTCTCTCTCTCTCTCTCTCTCTCTCTCTCTCTCTCTCTCTCTCTCTCTCTCATCTTACATTATTTGATGTATTCTCTTTTCATATCCTCTCCAAATGACTTCCCTCTGCTTTTCTACTAATGACAAATTTCATAGCCTCGATTATCTAACATGGAGTGTTGTTATGATAATTTGGTTTGTGCAAAAGTAGTTATGGTATGTTGTTTATCGAGCTATTGATCATCCTTAGCACCCCACTCCGATTTTAGATAATTTCAAAGAGAACCACCACAAACAAGCTGTGCTCACATGGGATTCTGATGATGATGTACATATTCTACGTCTTCTTTGCTCTATCTCTAAAGATACTCTTTTGGCAATCGCCTCTTGCATGATGACTTCAACTATATGGGTGAATTTTCAAAATATATTGTGAGGCTCCCTTGACCATGTGTATAATTACCATTTATGGACACCCCCAACACATAAAGTTTGAGCCGAAGGATACTATCCAATCATTCTTGCTTCATGTTACACAGGTAGAGAATCAACTTTGTCACATGCAATTTGCTCTTCCAAAGGCTCATCTTTTGGGGACTATGCTCTATAAGATCCCTCTAAAGTTTATGACAATAGCCGATACTTTGCAGGCCCATATATCATCAATAACTACAAGCTATACACATAGATCCTCAATGTGGCTTGAGCATGAGGTGTCCTTGTGATTATAGAGGAGGCTTCCATCCCAATGTGGTAGCTCCAATAAGGCATTTACTACATCAAAGAGGGGTGGTACAAAGAAATCAAAGGCCTAGTGTTATTATTGTGGCAAAAAGGGACATTTGTACAAGGATTGCAAGGAGTTACCAACTTCAAGGAGGGGGGAGAAGAAGAAAGCAGGATACGAACTCCTCCACTAAGTTGTCATCCTCCTTCTACTCAAACTCGGATCCTGCAACCAAGGAAAAGCCAAAGACAAGAAAAGGTTCTTGCTCTTCAAATCAAGGGAAGGGATTGGCTACCCCTCTTGCTACTTTCTAGTATAGGTGATGTGGTCATCCCTCACGACTCTCTAATTCCAAAGAGGGAGTGTAAGAGAGTGGTGAGGTGGTGCAGGTGAGCCTCATCTATACATATATACAAGTGCATAGGTTCTAGAGAGAAACTTCCTTGATGCATTGACCAAAGTCTAGTAGGTTTTGGAATCCTGCAACTAGGGTTGACTTCATAGTTCATGATGGGTTGTTACTTGATAAAGAGCAAGATTGGCTCCTAGTCCAAGGTCACAAAAGGGGACACTTCATATCTTGGCCAAAGGTGAAAAATCCATGTTCACATATGCTCAAAGACATTTTTGACAAGATGGTCATGTATGCTACTATGAGGCATTGTTGAAATACATAGAGAGTTGCTATGATTCTTCTCTATTTTCAAGTTTTGGTGCAATTGATATCAACATCAAGTTCTCTTCAAGGCACCTTAGTGGGGCTTGATCATCCACTACTTGGGTATCCATGGTTCTATTCTGGTGGTCTTTGTTGTATGGCCTTTAATGAGTCATTCTCATTGCATCATTATATTGTATCAAATCACCCACGATCTAAGAGAGTGTGTTAGCAGTCTAGTCAACATGAGTCTAGGTATGTAATAATGGGCCCAACATTTTAGTGTTACTTAGGTATTTTTTATTTATTATTGGCAGCAATAAATGCTATCCCATATAATGCATTTATTACATCATTTTTAGCATATATAGTTAGTCACCCTTCACAATCTAGTCATTCACCACTTGCAAATTCCAATGTTCAAGGTCCTATTGGTGACTCACTATAGTACGAGACTATCTCGTGTTTGGTATATGGATTCCATTTCCCAAACACACCTCTGAGTTCTCCTTTGCAATGTTCTTGTGTTTTCTCTTTTCACTTTCTTTTGTCTTGTGCTCAATAATTTATTTTAGCATTATTCTATGCTTCCATTGATGCATCCACTTTTAACAATGGAACGGATCAAAGTAGGATATAAGTAATAATCCAACACAACCTTCTCTCTCTATTCATTGGCATAAGTTATTCCTAAGCAAGAATTTGTATACACAAGTATCACCCAGTGTGCTACCAATCCAAGCTCCAAAGGCTTAGTATGAGACAACTAAAGGCTACTACCTTAGGGCAAGGCCAACAACATATTTTAACAATACAATGTATGTGACAAAGTGACTGTGCACTTGGGAGTAAAATCATGTTTGTACGCTAATGAGAAAATATTTCCCCTTGTTTACCCAAGATGATTATTATTCCAAATTAGTAGGTAATTTAATCGATTGGGTATGCTACTTGTTTGATTTAGAGATGCACCTCTCTTCTCCATTCATGGAGGACTGAATATTTCTCTTTATAGCTGACATGCAAGAGAACTTACAATGCACATGCAAAATAAAAAGCTAAAGACTAATAAGGGGAAGTCATTATGCAAGATATCACATATCAATCATTGCACCAAGTACTCGTTAACCACCAAACTTACTCATGTATCACATTAGAGAGATCGTATCCTAATTCACTACCTTCAATGAAAATTTGATTGGAAGATCCCCTTTTGGTGAGCTTTAAACTCTCTTTTTTGCTCACTGCAACAATATAAAAGGTTATTTATCATGGCAACAATCTATTGTAGGAGCATGCAAGCAATAGTCCACCACCCCCAAAGCTCACCCTTCCACTTGGTGGTCTCCCAGCATCAAGGAAAGGTTTCCAATATTAAAACCACTTAGAGTGAAGAAGGTCTAAGTATTTGGTGGTCCCAAGTTCAATGAACAAAGTTTCATGTTCCTTGGGTACACTAATGGTGAGAGTGTGCTTAACACCTTCCTAAAACTTTCCATGTGTCCCTTGTACAACATGAGATTGATCCAAAGTAATCAAGAACAAAAGTTTACTCTTCCAACATCTCATCCTTTGGGTACTTGGCAACTTGGGACATCAAGCATCATCCAACTTCTCTTGTAATCACCTTGAGTTTGGGAGGATAGTTCCTTTCTTCTACTTCTCGTGGTTTTTCCTTATGGATTTTTTGCGGACCATGGATTTTTCTTTTAATAGGGGCCGAGTTTATGGATTAGGGCATGGATTCATGGTTTGTCATGGTTCTTCCAAGATATATACAACAAAATGACATATTCTCCAAGGATTCAAAGCATGAAGCGTACAAGTCGACGTTGTAGGTTATAGTGTAACATGAATTCAGTATCGGTAACCTATACCTTTCTATAGATTCACATTATATTATATTTGAATGAATAATGAATAATACCTTTTGGAGCTTGTTTTTTGTTGGATTAGTGTGTAACTCTTAATCATAACTAGTAAAAATTGGGCACCCTATGATGGATATCCAATTCTTTCTTATCAACAACAAAGGGATCATGATGGAGAAAAAACTTATTATCCCAAAATTCAACAAGATACAAGTCATGAAGCTTCTTTATTCTAGTGCAAATGTCACATGGCAATAGAAAATAAGTGCTTTCAAGCAATAAATAAGGCAAAAACTCGTTTAAAATGTTCTTACATCATGGGTGCATAATTAGCTGAAGTTTTGGATATTTAGAAGGCCCTATATGTTTGCTTCAAATGGTTAAAAAGCAGCATTAATGATTTGCTATATTTTTTAACTTTTTAAAGGTTTTGACTTCTTTTTCATTTATTTCAAGAGGATACTCACAACCGCACTTGGTTCTCAATCATCATGAATTGATCATGGATCAAAGGATCATGTGCACAAGATGACAAGGACAATGGACCAAACAATGTGCATATACATTTAGAAGTGTAAGTAAAAGACTTCATGGATGGTAATGGTTGTTCTAGGATTGATCATGATCCTTAGTTTGTCTTAGATATGACAACAAGACACACTCTTAACAATTCAAAGCACAAAGATTACAAGGTGGCATTATATGTTGTAGTCTAGTATGTGACTCACCACCATTAGTAATCTTTACCTTTCTATAGATCTATAACTATTTCTGAAAGGAGGATCATTTTCAGTTTGGGTTTCCCTTATCTTTTCTCAGTGATGCATTCAAGAGATAACCAAACTTGGCAACCAATGAAGAGTGCTTTAACTTGGAAGATTCCAAATTTCTTCAAACTTCAAGGGAGGATCAACAACCTAAGGAGGCACATCATAGAGGCGACATGTATGGCAATAAGTGGCAGCACAACATTGAGATAGTCTCACCTCACTAAGAACAAACTATTCTACATACCCAATTAAATCTTAGCTATTGATGAACTCCCAAATTCAAGGGGAGGTTCATCAACTTAAGGAGGCCCATGAAGTGAAGGGCGGCTCATCTTAAGCATTTGGTGCTTCCAAATTCAGTAAAGGAGAGTCTTTCATGCCATAGATATTGTCATAAGCTCTAGCTTGAGGAAAGCCAATGAAAACAAGATCCTCAACATAAATTGAGAGCCTTCCTAGCATGTATGGACGATTAGCTTACAATAAATAGAAGCACTCACCTACTTCTTCACATATTTTGCCCACTTTCATCCTTTCTTCATTGTATGGACATCTTAAGCATCTCCTTAATCACTCCTTACAAATGGGAAAGGGAGGGATTGACATCTCTCACATAGTACCAATCACAAAAGGGCATGGGACTATTAGGCTGTCGATGTTAGTTATTCCAATCTATCATCTCTTGGTTGTGAGCTCCTATCAAAGTTTGACGGAGACATAGGAGCTCTAGCAGTTTAGGTACATTTTCTTTATTTGTCAACTTCTTGTGTGCTTTCCTAAGCCAGTTACTTCTTTCCATAATCTACCTACACCTGTCAAACATTGTTATTGTCATTTGGGATTTTTTTGGGGTCACCCCTTTTTTTCTGGCATTCTTCCCTTCTATGACTAGCATTAAATGTGAGCCGGCCAACATTTATGGCCCCTACATGAGCAAGTTGGCCAGTTTTTTGGGAATTTTGCTAATTATAGCATTCCCCCCCTCCACTTAGTAGACACACACACATTTCAATCTTCAATCTTCCCTTTGCACGTGCACACTCAAACTCTTCGTGTTTGGTGCTCCCATTGTCATCACCCGATTTGGTTCCCTCACTGATGCTTTAGGCTACGTATAGTGATTGATCAGTCCATCATCATTATTTTGGCATTCTTCTTCAGTCAATGTTGTATTCTTCCTTCATCTTGTGTTGCCTCACTTTCTTTCTCTCTACTTCTCTTTGGGTTCGTGTTTCTCTTTCGTTGCGCACTCTCACATGGTATCATTGTCTAAGTGAGGACACAGTATAGAGATTTCTTGCAAAAGAGCAAGTTTTCATCACAAAGGAGCAACTCAAACTTCAAAATGCAGATTTTTAGTCTGCGTTTATTGCATTTACGGCCTGTACAAGTACTCCAAACCATTCTAATGAACAGGGTACATCATCCAAGACTAAGCAACCTTGTCCAATCATCAAATGGCCCCAACTAACTACCTTCTCTCTTTTTTTATGTCTCCATCAAAATGCCGATTTCTAGGTGATTGCAAGATCAAAGATGTCTTACCAATTCACGAGCTATGATGAGTTAGAGGAGGAGCTTCTTTCTATATACTCTTTTGAGCAAAGAAACAATTATCACAATTATAGTCTGCGGTGAGAGGAGTCCCCCATTCACACACATCCCCCTTGTATTCATCTTTCATAGAAGGTTCCATCCTCAATGAATATATTATCCTTGATACCCTTTGTGCAGGTGCATATCTTACCTTCATTACCCAAAGAAGACAAACTTGATGGTTTAAGTGTTAGAACATGACATCTCTGGGACATGCACAATGCCACATCGGTCAATTGCAGGTGCCACATGGTAGGCAATCTCACACAACAATTGACTACATTTAATGCAACCGACGTGCATTATTTGGGGCATATTTTCCACTCTATTTATAGGCTTTGTTTTCAGTAGCCTCAACTAGTCGTTTTCACATATTTTAGGGCTACGTACCATGGAGACTGCCCTCGAGGCTGACATAGATTGAGATCTTCAAGGTGGAGATATACACAGATATTCTCTTTGCACCAGTGTTTAGTTCTACATCCTTATACATCATTCTTCATTGCATATTTTCTATGTTCCATTGTCTCTTTCTCTCTTTCTATTCACTCTTTTTCTTGGTCATTCGCTTCTGCATTTCTTCACTCAAATATGATATCAGAGCATTGAAGGACTAACCTAGGGTGGACCCATCTAAAGAGGAGATGTCAGCACAACACAAGGCTATGTTTTCATTGTTCAAGTGCAAGCAAGAGGGCTGCGCATCAGAACAAGGCTAATGCGAGAGTGGGTGTGCAAGAAAGGAGAAGATTTGGTGAAGTTGCTACTAGTTTTTGCTATTAGAGAAGGAAGAAGGCTGAGTTTTGGGCCTTCAAGTGCAAATTTTACCTTTTCATCACCTCCATTGGGTGAAGGAGGAGCGGGATGAGTGAACCATAACCCTAGCACGCTGTATTTTCATAGTCAAAGGGGGACTAATCTTTGTGTTCTATGCAGGCATTGTAGGTGAAGATGTCTTCTAAGGCCGAGACAAAATTTCAGGAGATCATGGACTAGAAGGTGCATGTCTTATCGACTCTTCCATCAGATCAAAAGCTCGATGGTGAGAACTACTACATCTGGTGGGTCAAGATGCATGCCATCCTGGAGTCCTATGATTTGGTGGAGCTTGTTACGAAGGTTATTCATTGTCCTTCTTCACAAGATGAATCCAAACTCTCTTTCAGTGATAAGGTGGAGTTGGCAAAGGCTCAGGCACATTGGGACAAACTCAATGCTCGCATTCACTTGTTTTTATTTCTTTCATGTACTACAGCTGTTATCTCTCATATTGAGCATTTGGCAGTAGCCTAAGAGATATGGATGGAGCTTGATTAGATGTACAATCAAATGACCATCGTGAAGCAAGTTTCTATGGAAGTGTAGATGCGGACCATGAGTGTCAACAAGTCATCTTCTATGTAGGAGCATATCAACAAGTTGCGATAGCTTCAAATGCAGGTTTAAACAACAAGTTTTAGCCATTCTTTGAACTTACTAAAAGCTTGAGCCTTATCACAAAGGAAGTACACTCACATCTTCCTATTGTAGTCATCGACAATCAACACAAAATAAGAAGATCCCCCCAAGGATTGTGTAGGAATCTTATCGCACAAGCCATCATGTGCCAACTCTAGAGGAGCATGTGCTCTATTCTTGCTTTCCTATGGAAATGCTTTTCTCTGTTACTTGCCCATCATACAAGCTTCACATGGTTCCTTCAATTCAATCATCACTACATGTAGGTGAGCAACCATACCTTGCTTGTGCATCTCCTTCAACACTGCAAATCTGATGTGTCCAAACCTTTCATGCCAAAGCTTACTTGTGCCCACTCCAGTGGTGGCTATAAGAGCACTTAGCTCATACAGGTTGTTCCTTCTTTCTCCTTTTCCAACAACTTTGCCAGCACTATCGAGAAATTTTGCACTTTTTTTCCTGAACCTCACTTCATGACCAAGATCAATTATGGCAGCAACCGATAACAAATTTCTCCTAATTTCAAAAACATACAACACATTTGAAAGATTTTGTACTTCACCATTTGTAGCAACAAAAGAAATAGTACATGTGCCCGCAGTAAGGCATTTTGCATCATTTCCAACCATCATAGTGATGGATTCTTGTAGAGGCTGCATAGAATTGTATAGACCTTTCTTGTTGGTCATGTGATGGGAGGCCCCACTATCCAATACCCATGAGTTAGTGGTAGATTCTTCTTGTGCCAAGGAGCACACTTCCTCAATGGTCGCCATGAATTACTCTAACTCTGCTTCAGTTGTATTAGCTATCTCTTTCCCTTTACTTTTAAGGGTACCATTCTTTTCATCTGCCTTCTTGACATGATAATATGCTATTGCATGTCCTTTCTTCTTGTAGTAGAAGCACTCTCTTGAAACTTCTTCTTACCCCCCTCCTTATTTTTTGTCACCATCATTTTTAGTGGAGGAACCACCTTTTCCTTTTGCATTGGTAGAGAATGCAGCATCTCCATTGTTGCTTCCTTCTTGGGCTTTTAGCCTCAACTCCTCCTCCATCAATAATGCACAAAACTCCTCAAAAGTCAAAGCTTGAGGTCTCACTTGAGTATTAAGGATTATTACTAGTCCATCAAACTTTTGTGGACAAATATGAAGACATCTCCGATCTAGCTCCTTGCTAGTGTTTTGTATCCCAATGCCAGCCATCTGGTCGTGTAGATTCCTTAATCTAAGTGGTGAATGCTTCAGTCATCTCTCCTTTAGCAAATTTCCCTACTGCTAGTTGTTTCTCCAAGTTTTGAATCCTTATTTGGTTTCCCGTTTCATACTAACTTCTCACTACATTCCAAGCCTTTGATGCTTTGATTGTATGTTGGAATCAAAGTTAGAACACTATTATAACAGCTTAAAACTAAGGCACACAATGCATCTACATTCCTTTGTTTCCAAGCTCATAGAAGATCTATATTCAGAGGAATCATTACACTAGAATTTGATGGGTCAAGGGTAGGATGTGCTTCTATGTCAGCCCCCAGCACAGTCTCCAAAAGCTCATAGGAATCAAGGATAGCTGTAATTTTGAACTTCCACAAGGTGTAGTTTGTACCATCTAACTTGCCTTCGCTGAAGGTTGGTGGACGAATCCCCAATGTTTGAATAACCGGTACAACAGCACCACCTCATGCACCGCTTCCTAATGTGCCAAAACCGCTTCGAGAAGATGACATAGTTCCTCTTTGTTGTTGAACTTGTGCACTCTTCGATCCTTAGAGCCCCCTGGGCTTTGATACCATGTAAAAATTACACAGCACAGTGAACAAAATCTAAGAAAGAGATAGAGAGTACACAACAAATAAGAGGAGAATTAAAAAATATTATTTAGCTCCAAACAACTGATACAAAGATGGCTCTGTCCACCCGTGCGCTTTCATTGTGAAGCTTAGATGGTGATGTAGACAAAAGATAGATGAAGAGCTTAAGGCTAGCTAGAACAACTTTGACTAGGTGAAAGATAGATTATTGATGGCTGTGAAGGGGTTTAGCTTTCATAGCTTGTGAAGGGGGTCATGATGGATGACCTTCCATATGCACCTGTGTCTATTGATCTTCCATGTGCACCTCCACTAGTTGGCTAGGGAATATTCCCTTTACCATTGGCTAGGGCCCCTGATAACTCCCTTACCCTGCAACTCGATGCAATGTGCCTCGAGTTGTTACCAGCTTAACTACTCCATCTAACCCAAATATTAGACCCACATTGGTCACCTTTTTTCCATTTGGTCACATAGACCTTATTTGACATACAAGTCAGGACTCAACCAATATCTGGGCTCACATCTGGCTTCTCCTCATAATGGGGGCCCTACAACTTTGAGCACCATGGATCATTGGTGGCACCTTATGAGGGTGGATCATTGAGCATATCTAACAGATCTTGCCAAAGATTGAGGTAAAGGGAGTGAGAGAGGATAAGAGCCAACAAAGAACCCAAGAATCCTCAAGTGTCCCAAACCCAACAAAGAAACTTGCTAATGGGAGAGTGGCTTATCACACACTATGCATCAATAATCTCAAGGTATTTTTCATATTTTGGTATTTTTCGAACTATCATAATCAATCGCTAGTCAGCTTTAATCAAGAAGAAAGCAAGCCAACAATTATGAACAATGAACATGATCAGATTGGTGATTAAGAAGATCAGTTATGTATTCTAGAAGATGATGTAGTTATTGATGATAAGTTTGAGTATGGTTGTTGCAATGAAGATGTCATTGTGCATGATCTTCTTGGTTCTCTTATTGATGCTAAGGAAGAAAATGCCGCTACTAAGTTGGATTTTAATGAAGGAACTTTACCAGAACTTGAAGGAGTACCACTATTTGTAGTGCAAAATGCACCATATTTGGATGTGTTTGTTTAGGATACAAATGTTTCCAACATGCAAGATAATACTTCAGGACATTTCATTGCTCGATCTGAAGAACAAGTCAATGTTCTACTAGAAGAATTGCGGAATTGCAAGATTAGCACTGTAATTCCTTTGCAAGAAGAGCAAGATTGCAAGATTTGCACTACATTTTCTTTGCAAGAGTTGGTTGAATATGAAGCATTCCAGAATGTAGTCAGTTTGCATGGTTTTTCTAAAGTTCCACATGAGGTACACTCTATGATTCAATCTCCAATTGAGATGATCATTAATTTTCTATTGAGCTTGAAAATGAGAGAAATGCGGCCAATGTTACAGCTATCGAAGCTTTGTTTATTATTAATCGGCTTCAAGAGGAGAAAGCATTACTATAGTAGGAGGTTTGTTTATTATTAATCGGCTTCAAGAGGAGAAAGCATTACTATAGTAGGAGGTTTATCAATTGAGGAATGTAATGGATTTCCAAGTTTCTTATTGCTTTGAATTCATTAGTGCTCTTGAGGAAGTTGTTTTACAAAAGGAAAATGAAATTGCTTATTTGCATATACAAGTGGTATTTTCTCCTGATTCAAGTCAAGATGTTATTCTTGAGTATCTCTATGCATTGAATGATCAAGTTGTTGATGTTTTCAATTCAAACTGGTATGTCTGAAGTCTTTGAGGACTCTGATCCATCTATCACTGAAGTTGCAGTATCTGGAAGTATGCAAGTAATTACAGTGGTACCTATGCAATTCATATTATTGCAGCAAGAATGGTTGATGTTATTCACGTTGATTGGTTTTTAAGCATGAAAGTACTAATGATGTATGAGGTGAATGCTTGTAGCAAGTGTTTGTTACAATTTTTTGTATCAAGAAATCTTCAGAATGATCTGTATGAACCTAAATTTCAACAATTCCTATTGTTGACTTTTGAATTCCTATAATAGTCTCCTGACTTCATGTAGCAGCAACCAAAATTCATGCAACAGCAAGTTGAATCTCTGTAGTACCTATAGCAACAAGTTGAATTTCTGCAGTACCCACAATAGCAAATTGTATTCTTGTACTTCCTGCAACAGCAAAATGTACTATAGCAAGTTGAAATACAATCAGAAGTGCTACAACCACATGATGATTACTTGTTCCAAGTACAAAAACAAGTTGTTGTGGATTATCTTACATATTTTTTAAGGGATGCAATGCCTTATTCAAGATCCAAATTGGGTGGTACATTGCCATACATTTATTATGATGAAAATGTTCGAGCATCATTGATATTTTTTCAAGCCAATGCAATTATTATTTGCAATTGGAGCAGTGGTCTACTTATTCTGTTATGGTTCTATATCTTCATTTTCTATTATAATTATGGGTGACATCATTATATATTATGAGTTATCAGCCATGGCATATTTCATTGAAATGGTTGTACAATAGAACTATGGCTCATTATCTGTCAGCAATTGTTGCAGCCACTTTCAATCTAGCTATAATGCAAGGAGACATTCTTAAACTTGCAATTAATGGATCTAGGCTATGAATGCTAATTCAAGTCGATTATGATGAGCCACATAAGGATTCACAGGTTTAGCAAGTAATTGTAATCAATTTTATGCAACTCACTGCTGAAGTGCCTCATGCAACACTAGTGTAGAATTCTATGGACATTATGGTTATTTGTCAATTTTATGAGATAAATAGTTCTCAAACTTTGATAATATCTCATTGTACTTATCTTGGTGATATTTTAGTGTTGGCAGTATTTTTTTGTCTTGAATGGGCAAAACATATGTCATTCATGTTATAGGAAACTACAATCTTGATGAAGGTGATTGCAACCTTGCTGCGAGAGACAAGGTTACCGCAGTAAGAAACAAGGTTATTGTAGTAGAAAATAAGGTCACTACTATTGCAAGCAACATGGTTACTACTCCAAGAAGTAGGTTTACCATTGTTAGTAAATAGGGACCCCATGAAGCAACATAGTAACCCCATGTAGCAACTCAATAACCCTATGCAACGAAGCAAGAACCCCATGGAGCAAACCAGTGGCCCCATAGAGCAAACCAGTGACCTTCTACAGCAAGACATCAACTTGGTTGCAGAAAGCAATGGTAACCCTAAGGGAAGTAAGGGAATTGATATGGAGACACTCAAGGAGCAACAAAAGCCCTCATAAAAAATAGAGGAGGATTTTGATAGAGCAAGTTAGCATGCTAGTATTCATGCGGAGCTAAAATATGAGCACACTATGAGTAAGTCATCTAGAGTATTTGAAGACGATGTTCAGGAAGTGTATTTGGATGCTAAGTCCCATTCTAAATCAATAAAGTCAAGAAGACAAGCATGAGTAAACTGATACATTAAGAAGAAGATAATTAAAGAGGGAGATCTTGTCATGGTGTATAATTCAAAGCTTGGAAAGCATTTGGGAAAGTTGAAATTGTGGTATACTAGTGGTCCTTATGAGGTTGTTAAAGGTGTGGGTTAAGGGACTTTTGTGTTGGCTACTTTGCAAGGTGAAATAATCAAGCCAGTAGTAAATGGGTTTAGACTAAGGATGTTGGTACAACCAAATTATGATGATTTACCTCAAGAAGTTCAGGACAAACTCACAGTTGTAGTCAATTTGGTTCAACTTTCTACATTGTTACTTCATAGAGCAGGTAGTGGGGTCTTGCCTCATAGAGCAGTTTATGATTTTCTTACTCTTTCTTAGCCTTATGCAGTGTTGCAATAGCCATTTTTGTCTGAAAATATGGAAGCATTGACTCAAGAGAAAGGTATGTTGAAAGAAAAGCTTCATGGGATACATGTGCAGATCAAGGAGCTTATAGTGGATAAGATTCATGCCATTAATGTTTTACCTCTTCTATCACATGAGGAGCATGCATATGTGCAATATATCATTGACTCTCATGATGCTCATGATCCTCATAGTTCATGAGATACTACTCTCTCATACTACTATCAGACTTTGTTTCTTTGTTTTTCCATCATATTTACTATGTATAACTTCATGTTTTGTGATTGCCTTTTGAGGGGATTATGCAACCATTTAGAGGTCTATAAGTATCCTACAAGAGAGGCTCTACTTATCATTACTCTTTGTGGCTTGCTTCATGGTGCAAGGCTATGAGTAAGGCATAATTTTTCTCACTAGATATGTCAGTTTTTGGATAAGGCATTTGACACCATGAATCATGCAAGGGTTCGAGTCATGGCATGACTGGGCTATGCAAGGTGTTAGCCATGGTGACACACTTCATGTATTATGCCCTTATTTAACATGGTTTAAAGCCTTAGTCTTTACTATTTGTTGTATGAAGCAATCTTAAAATGCCTCATGAAGTTGTATGCCTCATGAAGCACAGTTTATAAGGTAGTTGTAAAAACATGACCTAATGAGGCAAATTGTGTCAATATCATTTTCGGGATCTTCTCTGATGTTCAGACCTGTGTATGATGGATTTTCATTATTATATAGCAGATCTTACAGTTGATGCCATCATTTATTGTGCTCTTGTTCTATTCTTAGCATTTTCTTTGTGTTCTACTTCTCATTCTCTGATTATGAGTGCTGAAGTCTATGTTCTTATGTCTCTTTGTGATTATCTTTGAGTTTCTATGAGTTCCTAATATAGTATTAGGTATTTGCCCCATGAGACACTATCTGTCCTATTATGTATTCTGCATAGATAGTGCAACAACACTAATAAGTAAACCAGTGCTCACTTGTATATGTTCTACTTCATGCTTCAATACACAACATAATTAGAGACATATCCTCAAGGCTAAAATGGGGAAGGCCTTCATTATAACTAGAGACAAGTCTTTCAATTTGAATAGCCACCTCACATTGGTTTACTATAGCAAACCCCTTGACAAAGGAAAAAAAGTGTGGCTCCCAAATTTTTGTGTACATTAAGTTGTTCCTGGGAATAATGTAGCCTTCTGCTTTAGTGTATAGTTCTGCTTTAGTGTATAGCCTCCCAAAGACACTCTCTTCTGCCCATGCTCTCCTCTAAGATTGATCTCCCTTGACCCTTTTGACCCATAGCGGGTTAGTTTACTTTAACACAAAAATAGGAATAAAGCTAATGGACGGTGCCCAAAGAGTCTGGCACGCCCAATACAATGTCCAAATAGAAATAACATAATCGTGCGCCCATGCGCATACAAAATAATAATAAATATCCGATACCTCAATAAATAGGCATGACAAAATATAGGCGCCATGCCTAAGGTATGCGCCCATCAAAATATAATCCATAAATCGAATACTCGCTATCCTCCAATGCTTTCCTCCGCCACTACTGCTATCTCTACACATCAACTGAAGCATTCACAATCGTTAGTAAAATAATACAATTAAACCGACAAAAGTGAATACCTAGCAGTCTTCAGCTACATAAATAAATCAACTGGTTAGAAATAAATCCTAACCTTAATTTATTACGAGTGCGCACTCTAAACTCATAAACGTTTATTAATTTAATATACATTTTGCGGAATCACCCGCTATGGAATCACCCATGTACACACTAAATTAATGAAACGCCCGAAAAGGACAGGCATCCCCATCAACTTCTCGCACAAAGAATCCACTTTGTGTATGAGCCCCGGTCATCAAAGTTTACGGAATCCACCGTGGCACGGAATCCACCGTGAAATATGCCTCCTGGCATCAAGGTAGCCCCACGATTCTTGTATGGCTTTCTTTTGTTGCAATAGTCATAACACAATTCCTTTTCATGCCCTCCCTTAGCGGCTTCAAAACCAAAACAAGGCCTTCTCTTCATCATGAATTAGCCCCTCGGCTTTTTAAAGAAAACTAGTGTGCCTCCCTCCTAGTTCCTTCCTAACTCGCATGCAACTGGCTCCCCTTCTTCCTCCCTTGTTGTAGAGATCCTTCCACAGACAATAGCCCCCTCATTACTTCCCCTATGTATAGTAAGTTTCCCTCAACATTGTGCTCCCCCTCTTGAGTTCCAAGAAACCCCTCTTGTTAACCCTAGTGCATGACAAGGAAAAAAAAAGACGAAAAAATAAAAGCAAAAATAAATCCAATAAATTTTTGAAATGCAGACCCAATGAAGTCAACAAAAAGGAGAAAATGTAAAAAAGTGCCAGGTTCCCTCCTGTGCAAATTGTAAAATCTAGATGGGCATAGGTGAAGGGATAAGGCAAATAGAAGGGAATAGGAAAAAGAGGAGCTTGGCAAGATGCCCAATCATGTAAAAAAGGGGATGGGTTCCCAAAGGATTTAGGGCTTGTATGTAAACTCAAAAAGTGATTGAGAACCTCATTCTTGGAGTGTGGAAAAAGTAGCTCTCTTCTTCTTTTCTTCTTTTCCTCTTGCTTGTGCTTGAGAGAGGGATTGTGAGAGTGTGAGGTAAGGGATTGTGCTGGAGAGGCTCTCCATTTTCTCCTCTCTTCTTCTCTTCTCTTCTCTTTTCTTGTCCTCACATGTGCAACTATGGTGGATGGATCTTGAAGGTAGAGGGTTGAGTTGGCTTGAGCTTGCTTGAGTTTGCATCACAGATCTCGTGGAGCTACCTGAGTGCTTGAGGGAGGAGGCTACTCATTTGGGTATCAAGGTTATCTCACTACACTCGTAAGATCAGAAGTGTGCCAGCTATAAGTGAGAGATAGCCATTATATCTCACTTGAAACACTTGAAAAAATAAGCAGTCCGTGGATCTTGGCGGTCGAGCATGAACTCCCACTTCATTTTAGTTCCATTGTCGGGACCAATAGATTCAAGCTTGAGCACTTGCACACTTCAAATCAAGTGTCGAAGTAGGGTTTCATCCCCGAACCGATACTTGATGTAGGTAAGAGATTTGAGAGTTTAATCTTCAAGCAAGCAAGTATTTTGAGTTTTTAATGATCAGGCAAGTAGGATAAATCATTTCAGTAGCTTTGATTTTTGTTGCATTTAGAGTAGGATAGGACCGAGAAATTGAAGTGAATAGCTTTAGGGTTGTTGCTATAAACATGCCCAAAACAGGGCAAAAAGAAGGGGGAAAATGGTTGAAATCCATTGACAAGGCAAGAGCACAAACTGGGCAACACTCGAGTACTAGAACAAGGGTTTAAAACCCAAGGAAGAGGGAGTGAAGGCTTAATTTCAGTCTCAACAGAGAGAGAGAGAGAGAGAGAGAGAGAAGAGAGAGTCCTAGGCCTTATGTATGGGTGTTTTCCAGCCATGTTAGGTATATAAAATCCTTGCTTCTTGTCTATTTTTGCATTTTGGAAGTTTTTGTAGCCTTACAGACCCAAAATTAATACCATTAATTCAATATTCGTCTTGCCTACAACTACGACTGTCAAAATCAGATGCGCCTGACAGAATCCGATTCCCAAAATCAAACTTGAACATTCGATTCTAGATAACCGAACAGTTCGATTTTGAAAATCAGACCAGTTGAACAATGATCGAGAATCAAACACTCAAGCAATCGGATTCAGGTCATCATAATCGAACACATCAAGATCGAATCACCCGTCATCATACCACTGAGACTTAGACAAATTCAGTGGGCCAATCGGACCAAAATTGACGATTCTGATAATTGAATGCTTGCAAATCAAACACTTGCAAATTGAGACAAGAAAATTTTGCAAGATCTAGCACATCCCAAGCTAGGTAGAGCACCTCTCATAGTAGGCAAATCTTTCGATAGCCTTCCAGATGTGTCGGATGGCTCATAGAGCCTCCTGGCCTATAGAAAGTGAAACCTGATGACCTAAAAGAGCAAGTTAGCTATTTGCCCATTTAGAGCCCCAAATTGACCCACAGACCCCAATTACACTTGACCAAGCTAAGAGACACAGTAGAGGCCCTTGTGAATCCATAAGAGTGGCCAACAATTGCATTTGCGGCTATATTTCACCGAAAATGAAATAAGGGGAGAGCGAGAATTGCATTCATTATGATGCATTCGCATCCCACATTATTTGTCACTTGAAGTACACTTGAAAGCTGAAAGCTTGATTTTGCACCATGCACGAAAAGATCACCATGCACACATTTAGTGAATGTAAGTTGAGGATTGTTTGTAATAAGAAGGAATATACTCGGACATAATAAGTAGAACGAACCCACCAATAGGAGACGACCCTCAAACTTAGACAAATGATCCAAAACCCCAGCTAGTAGAACCAAGAGAGAGCCAACAACATAGAATGCTAGAGGCATCAAAGGACCGACAAAATTGGAGGCACAACACTACCCAACCTAATCAACCTCATCAATAGACTAGTGGAGCAAGAAGCCATAGACATGTCAGGATCCCAGCTCCAATTACGAGAATGGTAAGCTTGAATTGGGAAATTTCCCAGTCGACATCCAACAGATGGTGAATAAATATGACTTACAAACCAAGATGGACTACCATGGTAGGCCATCTGAAGACATCATAGTAGACCTCAAGGAGGAGAGGAGACTAGCACGGAAAGTGCTACAGAACATATGTAATAAAGCATAAATGCCTTAGTCTAGGGTAGGTTAGGGTTAAGTATAAAAGGTGGATATATAACATGTGAAGGATCTTTTTTGCCATTTTACAACATTACATGTTTAAGGTCTCAACCTCCCACCATCTAAGAGGGTGAATAATCTTGGCCACCATAGCTTGGGGTGTATACCATGCAGTAGCCTCTCATCATTTGATTATTAGACATTTATGGTAATATCATTTCATGCCTAGCCATCTTGGCTATGGTTTCTTGGCATTTAGTCTATTTCTTTGTAGTTTTAGTTTAATGGTTACTTGTGGGAATTAGCTTCTTTACATTAGTATCAGAGCTCATTTTTTATCCAATGGGATGGTCATTTTCATGGTGAATCTGGTTACAATTTAGGCACAGAGTAACTATAGGACAAGAATTAGTCACATGATTTGATTCAGTTAAAATCGTGACTAGTTAAAGTCTATGCAATAAGCCATGACTAAATTTGATGGTCTTGAAGAAAATCTAGAGAATTAATACCAGATTCATGGTCATATTGGTGATTCGTGGTCAATTTTGGGCCATTTTGAAGGATTATGCACTTAATTGAAGCCTAAACAAGGTTTAGAGAGGTTAAACTGTGGTTACTTTTTGAAGCAAGTTTCTCTTTCTCTTTCTAAGCTTGTTGCTGAAAACTGCCATGGAGATCTCTGCTCATTTCTCTTTGCTATGATAATTTCTCTTCAAGCCACCTACCGGAGACGATTCCTGATACTCTGGGCAACATATGGACTACATATTTGTTGATGGATCTTGATCAAGATAATCATCATGTGATGCAGGAGGAGCTCCTGGACAGTTTGTGCCAATTTTCAGTATGCTATTGACCTCTTGAATCAGCTCACTCCCTCATTTTGAAGTTATGCCCTCTCTTTCATGATCAAATGCAGCCCTAACCTGAAGTATTAGTCATCTCTTACTTGATATTTCACCTTCCGTCAACCCTAAAGCTTCCTTCACAACCCTAGCTATGGCTGAAAGTGGACAGCATGACGATCTCAGCATTTTCTTGAATTTTTGAGTCAATCTTGGTCTCTTTTAACTTCAAGAAGTGGAAAGCAAACATGTACAACATTGAACAAACATTCGAGCTTCCCAAACAAGAGAATATTGATACTATAGGATTGAAATAATGATGAAAATGGTAAGTGGGAATATTGTTAAAGTAGTGAGTCACTGCAAAAGGGTAATGCCCTATCCATAGCCCTTTCAATTCAATCATTTTCCAATACCCACTTGCATTTCATTGAAGAATTTAAAGACTTTTATAGTCAATGCATAGCATGCTTGTTTGATTAGCCATTAGAATGTACTTGCTATGTTGGTTCCCGCGAGGAAAAGTGGATGCCGGGAAATTCAGGAAGGCAAAAGAGAGGTGACTCTCCCTTCCCGAATTAAGACCCTGAAGGGGTGCACAACCCAGCTTGGGGTGGATTTTTGCACACCCCTCTTGTCTCAAAGCCCATGCAATTTTCAAATTTAGGTGCTGGTACATTCCCCATTATCAGAGTTTGGCAATAGTATAGCAGTTATCAGCCCTATTCAGGGTACCACCAGGTGGTTGAAGGTTCCATTGGAACAATATTGGAAGAGGTGCAAGGCATCTCTTACTTTCAGCATACTTATAAGTGTTGGATAGAGTTACAGGTCATACAGCAGGTACATACCAATCTATAGATTATCCTTGATCCCTATAGGTGCCCAATAACCCTCTTGTGGTTGCTATAGTGGTTTACAAAGGTTTCTTCCACTCAGGGTATTCCTACAAGGTCAAACAAGGTACTTACAAGTAGTAGACAAGGTGCAGGAAATTCATGTTCAAACCTCAAGATTCAATTACAGAAAATTTTGTCGTGATCCAAATTGAGAACTTGATAGCTCCATTTCAAGAGGAGATCCTAATCTTCTATTTGAATCAAAAATTTTGGTGATCCGATATTAGAAGCTCAAATCCAACCCAAGTCCATATCTTTTGAAATATGGTATATCCCCATATAATAAGATTCCCATAGAGCTAAAGCATTGGGACTGGTGCTATATTCTAAGAGAAATAGGGGATCAAGTAACAAACTATCTACTACTACATCACTGTCTCCTAATGGCCAAGAATAAGAAGAAATATCCCATTATTGAAGCATTGAATGATGGTGTCAAGGACTTTCAGGAGGATCGAATTTACACAAATGAAGCCCATAATTTTGAACAAATAGATGAATATTTAAGCATTGGGATTGCTTACAGCACACATCAAGGACAACATGGCATACATTAAGTGCATGCAGGGAATGACTACCTTTTACTATCAAAAGAGTTGGGAGATGTCAATGAAGGTCTTTCTAAGGATTTGAAGACTTTGAATGAAGGCTTAACACATATGAATCAAGGTTTGTTGCAAGGGATGGCACAAGTAAACAAGGGAATCTCTAATTTGCAGCAAAGCAACAAATCTTCATTCCAAGAACTCATCTCATCCATAAAGGAAATTGAGAGCAAGCCACAAAGGGAACCTCAAACTATTGAAGACTCCCATGCAATTCCCTTTATTGGTAATCCTTCTCATCCAAACAAGAGAATTCTCAGCCAATTATGCACACTTTTAAAAGGGGAGAACCATCTAGAGTGAGGGGCAACCATCATCCTTCAAAATCCATAGCATTCATACCCCGAGGCCTTAGTTTACCAGCCCAAAAGATAATCATAGACATGAAGGGAAACAAGACAACACTCGATGATATAAGATTATCATGGATGTGACCCCTTCTACAAGACTTTTTATCATCAGCCCTCAAATGTACAAAAAGGAAATGTAGTCAACAATCAAGTTCATGAAGGTAGAAGGTATGATGAGTGAAGATTAGCCCATGACATCCCAAACCAAGAGCATTTTTCAAATGGTTAACCTTCATCTCATGGTTTTGGGCCACCTACTTTAAGGAAAAACTCATGGAACAAAGATTCATGGAGGCAACATTCTTATGGGAAGTCATTTACAATGAAAAAGAATATAAGGAAAAGATCAATATCACTAATTTCAAAGGGGATAATGCTTCACCTTTCAGAATGGGAGGAGTGGATTAATAAGCTTGAATTGTACTTCACCCTTTATCTTAGAAGTGAAGAAGCTAAGATTTATTTCATGGCTCTTCATTTTGAAGGTTACACCCATACTTGGTTGCATTACACAAGATTGGGACACTTGGGAGGAGTTCAAGCAAGCACGATGTCTTTGTTTCTCATTTGGAAAAAGAAAGGCTCCAAAGAAGATGGTATGCATGTGCTCAAAGAGGAATGTCCGTTAGAGACTATTCCAACACCTACTTGAATCTCTCCATGTATGTTGAAGGTATTTTAGATTTTGCTAAGCTGAATAAATACATTTTTGGTCTTGACCTTGCTCTATCATTGAAGGTAGGAGCTCAACAACCAAAAACATTACATTAGGCCATACAATTGGCTGAAAGATACTCCTTGAAGTACAAGGGAGATGCATGAAATTTCCAGCAAAGGAGTATGGGCAATAATATTTCCAATCAACCTACAAAATATGGGCAAGTTTTCAGCCAATTAAGAGACTCTTTTAAGCAAGAAAATAGGGGTTATAACAGTCAAAACAATTATAATAGCAAAGTATCAACTTTTTCCACTGTTTATCTCTCTAAACAGGGGGGAAATTATGCAAGAAACAGGGGAAAACTTTCAAAAATGTGGCTAATACAAGAGGCACTTTTTCAAGAGTTGAAAATACTTCTAAATTGCCCCAAAACAATTCTAACAACAACTTCCTTCCTCACAATAAGCTTAGAGAAATGCATGCAAAAGGATTATGTTTCAAATGTGGGGAGAAGTGGTCACAAGATCATAGCTGAAGTGTAAAGCTAAAAACTCAAAAATCAATATGGTGATCACTCAAGATGTGAAAGTTGAAGAAGAAGAAGATCAAGAGAGAAATTTACTGCATGTTGATGCATAACCAATGGTTGAAGATATTCATGAAGAAGAGCATGTCAGCAACGAAGAATTCTATGATCCCATGGATGGATTTCCATTTGATTTGGTGGCACTCATGATTCTCATGCTTCCTTGTGTACCATCTCACATGATGCATGGACCAGTTGCAAAAGGGAAAATACACTTAGACTCAAAGGTTTCATTAATGGCAAGGTTGCACATATTTTAGTGGATACGGGCTTCACATAGCTTCATCAACACAAAATCTTTGAACGGACTGAAGTTGCTACCCATTGATGTGGATTATTCCTTGCAGATACAAGTTGTCAATGGTGCATATGAGTCTAGTAAAAAAGTGTGTCCATATACTTCAATTGAGCTGTCCCCCTCTTGCACAATACAAGTAGACTTGATCACTTTGGATATGGGCCTTATTGACATTGTTATTGGATGTAATTGGCTAAAGACACTTGGAAAATTCAATTTAGACTTGGAGCAAATGCAAATGGGATTTAATTGGCAAGGACAGCTCATAGAATTGAAAGGCATAGACCACAAACGAATAGAACTCATCTCTATGAAGAAATTACAAAAAGAAATCAATACCAAGTCATGCATCTTCACTCTTTTGCTTGCAAAAGTAAATGAAGGGAAATCATCAAATCAACCATCTTCTTCTTCAAAGAAAAAAGATCCTAGGGATTTTCCTCTACATTTCTATAGCTCATACATGGTGATTGGACATTTCTTCTTCAAGTTATGGCCATTCTTGTGCAGCAGCCTGTTTTGGACAGCTTCCAGTAGTATACTCCAATATTATACTTGTACTTTATTATCATATAAGATCTTCTTCAGCTTGGAGTTTCATTTCAGCATGGATCCACTACTTACAAAGATATCCTTGTATATTGTCCCAATTCCAACTTTGAGGACAAAGCTCTTTTAGGCCAAGATGGCTTGTAATAAAGCATAAATGCCTTAGTCTAGGGTAGGCTAGGGTTAAGTATAAAAGGTGGAGATGTCACATGTGAAGGATCTTTTTTGCCATTTTACAACATTACATGTTTGAGGTCTCAACCTCCCACCATCTAAGAGAGTGAATACTCTTGGCCACCATAGCTTGGGGTGCATACCATGCTACAACCTCTCATCATTTGATTCTCAAACATTTATGGTAATATAATTTCATGCCTAGCCACCTTGGCTATGGTGTCTTGGCATTTAGTCTATTTCTTTGTACTTTTAGTTTAATGGTTACTTGTGGGAATTAGCTTCTTTACAAGATAACAGCTTACTACCACGAGCAATGAACTAAGAAGTTGCAGTAAGACATTGAGATGTGGGAAGTCTAGTACATTTTAACTCTAACCAATAGGAACCATGCAGGACCTAACGCGAAAAGAGAGAGAGCGCTAGAGGTGGACTTTCTTGACACTGAGTGAGAGCTCTCACGAAGTGGCTCATAAACAATACATTTGTAGAGCAAAGTGCAACAGCCCTAGCAACCTTGTTGCTTGTAGGGTTAGGAGTCACCCAGGGCTTTAAGAGCTTGTCAAAAATCCCCGCAGTCATGAAGTAGCTAAACAAATGCCAGTCGGAAAATGGCTCTCGTCGTACCATTTCATTGAGCAGTTAGAGCAAGTATGTGATACTAAGGGCCTCACGAATCTTGCCCAATGCTCGCAAGCCTTCAGTCTTTGCGTAGGTGACAAGGGTAGGACATGGTACACCAACTTGGACACGATGGAGCGCAACAACTTCAAAAACATCAAGAATCTCTTCATCAAGAGGTTCTCTGAGGCTGGGAATCCCAACAGTCTCATAGTTAGGCTGATGAGCATCAAGCAAAAGGGCAATGAGAACATCAGGGATTACATTACCCATGTGCAGAATCTCTTTAAGAGAATCTCGACTAATGAATGACCCACTGAGATAGAGGTCTTCATAGTCTTTATAAATGGAACTCATAGCAAGGAACTCTACAAGGCCTTGGCAGGCAACTCGAACTTGCCGAGAGACATACTAACTAGGTCTTCAAAGAGGCTATACAAGTGGATGACTAGCTCAAAGAGAGAAGATCTAGGAACTCAAATAGGGATTATGCTAACTCTAGATCTTCAGAGAGAGCCACAACATTTGGTTTGTCTCGGGCATCCACCAAGATAAAGGGAAAAGTGTTAACCAAAGCTAAGACTAGCAAAGATGAAGATGGAGCTAGCAAGGCTACAAGAGCTCCAAGGCCTCAACCATAGGATTTGGTGCGGTATTGATAGCCATAATCCAGGAGGCAGTAGGAGATGTGAAAGGCAAAGAACAAGTTGGAGAGACATCCAACATGTCACCTTTCCATAAGCAAGAACAATCTAGCATGAGAATTGTGAGTGAGGAAGGAGAGTAGGAGACACAACCTAAGAAGCCGAAGAAGAAGACTCCCCAAAAGAAGGCTGAAGAAGAGATAAGGAAGAAAGAAAAAGCCGACTTGCTAAAGGTGCAAAAAGAGTTGAAGAAGACTGAAGCAGAAAGAAGAAAGGAAAAAGGTGAGTTGGAGAAGATAGAAGAGAAGTCAAAGAGATCCGAAGAGGAGAGAAAAAAAAGCAGATGAAGAGGCCAAAGAGCTTAGGAGGAAAGAAGATGAGGACATGACTAGGGCCATTTACATGTCGGTAGAGTAGTACTCCAAGGAGGAGGAGTTGGTTTCCATGTGCCCTTTTAGAGAAAAAGGCCTAGGGAACTAGTGCCCAAGTGCTAGACATCATACCACCCCTAGTGACAAAAGGCAAGGGCAAGGGCTTGCTTCCTCCAATCTCACCCGCTCTCGTGCCGACTATGCCAGCTACCACAACTACCCAAAGCAATACACTCAAGGTAGATGCTAGAAATCTCATGGCTTGGGTGTAGTTTCTGGTGGATAGGGCACATGAGACAACCCTAGATGCAAGTGCAAGAACTAACTGGAACTAAGAGACTGGCGATTGCAGATGCCGAGTCAAGACAAGACCCCAAAAGGAAAAAGATAGAGGCCTCTACCACTACCTTCCCCACCGTCGTGTTGCCTTCCATAGGCTATGATGAATACCTCAAAGAGCTTCTCTCACAGTTAGAGAAATCAAAGGAGGATAAGAAGATAGCAGTAGCCAAGGTGAAGGCTGAGAAGGAGACACTAGTAGCCTACCAACTTGAGAGAACATGCCAAGTGGTGGGCTATCAAAAAAGAGATAAGTGAGCTAAAGGCAGAGCTCAAGGTAAAAGAAGGAGAAGAATATGAGTGGTGAAAAGGGCTTGAGAAAGAGCATCATGAACTGATCAGTCTATAAAGACAATACAAACTCCTCATTGTGCAAAATGAAGAGCTAATAGGGTGGTTAGAATCCAAGACACCATGGAGTAGCTCACAATAGAAGAAGTAGAGAAAGCTCAAGAAGAAGGAGAAGAGTATCAAACAAAGACAAATAAATGAAATGACAGGTAGGCTATTGATGGAGATGGAAGAGCAAGGGAGATTAGAGAGAGAGATAGATTGAATACTTGAAGAAGGAGGAGAAAATAACCAAAAAGTGAAAAGAGCAAGAACCTACGATAGTGGCCTTAGCACAAAGGTAGAATGAAAGCTTAGAAGAAATGGAACAAAGAGCCAAAGAATGGGTGATGAAGAGTGAAGGGATAGTGAAAGACTTGGCAAGCTGCCTAGCCCTTGCAAAATGGAATAGAGTGTAAGGAGAAACCAGGGCGGTAGAGGCCACATAAACAAGATTGGAAGCCCAACAACGTGCCTTCCCTAGCACTATCTTGGATATCACTCAATCAGAAGAGGACGAGGCCATTGAGATACTACCTAGCACTACTATTGCCACCCAAGCCTCACAAACCTCTAGTAGCACAATGACAGAATTTGGAGCCACAATCAGTGCACGAGAGGCCAAAATGCACACTCAAGAGAAGCCACAACCATAGACGTCAGCTGCTGCCGAGTTGTCAAGTCCAGTCAAACCCCTACTTCTAGCAGGTCTCAAACCCTCTTACAAAACGATGATCGATCCTTACCTTAGCTGCAGACTTAGCTACAAATATAGGGGATGACTTAGTTGGTTGCCTATGGCACTTAGATGCCACATTCATGACACTTGCCAAAAGCTATGACCGAGTAGGCCTAGGTCTTTTGGATGAGCCTTCAACAATGGAGGTATGCACACTGCCTTACTCATGGGAGGAATCGGAATTTGTATTCATTAAAGCTCCCAGAGGCAGCTAAAGAACTCATTGCCATTGAGATTTCTTGTGAACAAGCATGCAAGCACTGCCTCATTATGTCTTATCACAGAGGCACGGTCCTTGCCAACGACCAAGAAATTGAGGAGTTGAAGCAGCTTGGTGAAAACGACTTCTCTTTCTTGCAAAAATGGTATGCTCTCCGAATTCAATGGGAGCAAGATGGCTACCAAATCATGACCAACATCGAGCAGAGACGTGCAATTAAGACCTTAGAATACGACCCAACTTATGTAGTCCCAACCTCCTATAGGGTGTTGACCACTATTTGCAAAATTGGCCCCTCAAAGAACACATCATGACACAACCCTACTTAGATCCCATGTTGACCAAGGAGGAGCTACACACTACCAGCTCCATGGACTCTAGTGATTTCCTCACTGATGTCCTCACTTACCTCACCCACGTAAGTATCCTACCTATCAACATGGACCATTATGCTCAAATGGAGCACAACCCAAACTTTTATGCTTGGCTCATGCGACGATGAAACACGGTGAGCATATGTTGAATGCTCTCCACCCTTCAACCTCTAATTGTAGGAAGGATTCTTATCTCTAAGGGGGGAGAAGGGTGTGAATGGTATGAAGCACAAGGGAACATAAAAGAAAAATGTGGAATATAAAAACAAACCCTGAAACCTCAATCAAAGTACAAAAATGGATAGGAATGCATAAAATCAATGCATGACTAAGGAAAAGTGTTAGAATTTTTTTGTGAAAAGCATAAATTGTTTAAGGTTCTCTTTCTTTATTTAAGCATTTCAATTTCCATAAGAATTTTTCCCATTTCCTACCCAAAAATTATCTGAAGAATACTAATGGTGGGCTATGGCTTCATGACAGGCACCTACAATGGCAGGACATGAGAAAACCAGCAAGGTACCTTTCTTGGAGGAGGAGCAGGCAAAGTACAGCCTCTAAGAAGAAATAAGGGCCTACTGCCAATTCAAATTCAGGCACATCCTGAATTTGGAAGACATAGTAATGGAAGAGATAGCCATCAAGCAACTCATGAAGCAGTGTAAACTACAAATGTACGTGGAGAAGGTGGGCCAAGCCGTTGACTACGAGAAGTGCACAGAATTCCTTCGAACTTTCAACAGGCACCATGGCACCATGATGGTGCATCAAGAGAATGACACGTGTGAGGTGGAAATTAAGCTAACCCCAAAGTTGGTGGAAAGGGCATTGGGCCTAGCCAACAAAGTTGAAAGATGACCAAAAAGAGGTGTGTACGGAATGTTGTGAATGGGCAAAGTGATAGTCCACACCAACAATGGCATCGCTCTAGCTGACATCCTCAATCTCGAAGTCCAAATATAGGAAAAAATGGTGCACACCTTGTTCTCCAACCAAAGGTACAATGCATTGATGAGCAGAATCAATGTGTTAAAGCTGGAGAGCATCACTACCAAGTCTTTTAATGAGGTGAACCTAAACGGCTTTGTGAGCAAGATGATAGAAACATTGGCGAAAGCATTGGCCACCAATGGACAACCTGTGGATGGAGAATCCCTAGCCTCTAAAGCTAGAAAGTCATCGTCATCAAAGGCCTCCACCATTGGGTTTAGAGGGGTCTTGTTAGCCCTCATCAAAGAAGCCTTGGGGAAAGCACAATAAGGTGAGGAAGTCGGTAAGACACTAGATAGGACACCCCTACACCAAGAATAAGAGCACTCTAGCGAAAGAACAATGAGCGAAGAGAAACAAGACAACAAGTACCATCTAGCTGGGAAGCAGCCAACAGGTTGAAGAAGAGGGCCCCACAAAAGAAAGCCAAGGAAGAGAGTAGGAAGAAAGAGAAAATGGATCTGCTAAGAGCACAAATTGAGTCCAAGAATGCTGAAAAAAGGAGAAAGTAAAGGGAAAAGGAGGAGATGAAAAGAATGGAAGAGGAATCTAAGAAGGTTGTGAAGAGGAAAGGAGGAGGAGAGCAGAATGAGGGACTAAGGAGCTAAGGAGAAAGGAAGAAGAAGAGATAGCCCTTGCCATCTGCCTCTTAGTGGAGCAGCCTTCAAGGGAAGAAGAGTTGGCAGCCATAAGCCCCCACACAGAGGAACATCGTTGCACAAGCTCCCAAGCACCCAAGAAAATGCCACCCCCCAAGTGGTCGAGGGCAAAGCCAAGGGGCTAATTGACCCCATCCTAGCTACCCTAGTACCCACTACCCTAATCTCTGTGCCCACCCAAGGCTCTTCTACTACGGTGGATGCCAGAAATCTTGTGGTTTGGGTGCATTTTCTAGTTAACAAAGAAATTCGTTCAAGGTGCAAGTGGAGGAACCCCAGTGACTGGAGCTAAAAGACCAGCTGTTGTGGATGCAAAGTCCAAATAGGACTCCAAAAGGCCAAAAATAGAAGCATCTATGACCATGACTCCCACTGCACTACCATTGTTTGTAAACTATGATGAATATGTGTAGGAGCTCCTGTCACAGCTAGAAAGGGCCAAAGAAGAAAATAAAGTCACCATTGCGGAGCTGGAGGTCGAAAAGGAAGCCATGGTGACCTTTCAGCTAGAGAAGACATGTCAAATGGCAAGCCACCAGAAATAAATAAGCGAGCTAAAAGCAGTGCTTAAGGCTAGAGAAGGAGAAGAGGAGAGCTGGCGAAGAAAGCTGGAAGATGAAAATCAAGAGCTAATGGGGCTTCAAAGGGAGTACGAGTGCCACATCCTATAGCAAGAAGAGCTACAAGGACAAATGCAGAGGGTCCAAGAGGCCATGGAGAAGCTTGCACAGCTAAAGAAGAAGAGAGAGCCCAAGGGTACCATGAAAACATGGTCCAGATGGCAAATATGGTGGAAGTGGAGCTAGAAGAGCAGAAAAGGCTAGAAAGAGAAATCAAAGAGCAGGAGTGGAGAATAAGGGCCTTATCCCACTAACATAATGAAAGCTTGGAAGGGATGAAAAGAAGAGCATACGAATGGGCAAATAGGAGTGAAGGATGCATAAGAGCCCTAGCAAGTTGCCTGGCCCTTGCAGAAGGAGATAGATTATTAGCATAGAGCAAGACAGACAAAGGCTACTCAGACAATACTAGAAGCCCAACAACGTACCTTCCCCAGCACTATAATGGATGTCATAGAGTCAAAGGAGGAGGAGACTGTTGAATCCCTAAAGAAGAAATTGAAGATCACCCATAGAGCAATAAGGTATGGGATGCATGCTCAATCGCAGGAAGAAGGGACCATCCTAAGCTAAGAAGAGCAAAAGGATTACTTGCTAAGGGCAAGGCTGACGATCAAAGAAGTGGACCGACTAAGCTTCAAGGAAAAAGAACCACAAGATTCTAGGAGTGAAGCTGAAAGGAAAATGCCACTTCTAGAAACCAACAGGCTGGAGTTTAAAGAGGAACTAGGATGGCAACCTCCCTCTCCACAACCAAAGATGTGGAAACTGTTTAAAAACATGGATCTAGAGCTAGTTAGCTATGGTGGACGTAAATCAAACACACTATACATTATCAAAATGAGAGATTGTAACTCAAGTGAATTAGGTTCCAAGATAGATTAGCTTGGACTCATAAACACAATCTTGAGTAACTCAAACTGATAGTTCGATACCCTTGAAAAAAGTGTCAACCAAGTACATGCCTTTATAGCTTTTTGGATAGTACCACTGTACTTCATTGTGCATATGGGATTTTGGACATCTCTTCCTAGAGCTTCTGGAGCATACAACTTTTGTCATCTCTCTTACACAAAGCCTCTTCTAGGCATAGATTCAGCCTCTATGGGCATTCATCTAGACTCTATGGCCAAGCATCATTTGCTATTCTCAACACCCCCCCTCAAATGATGAGTTCCTACCCTTGCTGGCTTTTGCCCCCCCTGCATGATGACATGGCCCGGGAGACTAGCTCTTTGGCAGCCTAGTCAAGTTAAGGCTTGAAACTTTACATTCTTGGTAAGGTTTTTACATCCACTATGGGAAATCCACTTAGGGAATTCAAGATCTTCAATGGGAATTTTTTTCAAAACATTTTGTTTGTTTGTAGCAGCGGAAAATATTTTCATCACTTTTGTTTTGTTGCTTCTTTGGCAACCTTTGATCTTCTTGTTGGTCTTTTGCCCCAATCTTTGATCTTTTGTCTTCTTGGACTTCTTTATCTCCATGCTCCTTGGCTTTTGTTGTGTTCCTTATCCCTTTTGTCGATGTGTGGTACTTCTCTTTTTGCTTCAATTTTCTTGACATTGTTGTTTTTCTTTATGCTTTTACACGTGAGCACATTGATGGATACATGGGCTTTGTTTAATAAACTCTCACACATGAGATGAATTTCAAGATACATGGTTTTTGGGTTTTCATTTGGCATTGGCTTTCCTTTTGAACTCTTGTGTAAGCAAATCATTTCACGTGGGAAGGTCTTACCGTGAGTATACTTGGCAGTGTCTAGTCCCTTACAAGAATAGGAGTTCAATAGAGACTCTAATCACAAGTAACCTCTTAGGATTTTTGATAACTAATTATCAAGATTATTAACAATCTGTTCTCTTAGTTCAAGCCAAGTTGAAACACATATAGTGTGAAGGCTAGTCAAATGTGAAGGCAATTTGATGATGGAGTATGAGATGAGTAGGCTGGGTTGAAGAGATAGAGTGTGAAATAGGCTTGTGAATGGAGTGGTTTTGGAGAAGGAGGTGTGAATGGGCTTTATAAGCTAAGGCTTAGATTACTAAGGCCTTTATAAAAAATTATAAAAAAAGAAAACGAAAGAAATAGCTTGCTGGCACCGATTCCATCGATGATGCGTTGACTTGCCAAGAGACCCACCAGATCTAGACTTCTTTCCCAGGCTTCTCTCTGGTTTTCTTTCTCATTCTCTGCGGCTTTGCAGACTTCATCCTTGCTGCTATGCCATGACCATGCTAGAGTGCAAGGGAGAATGCATCTTGGTCTCTTTCTGCCATAGCCCGAGGAATGGTAATAAGCGGGGTGGGTGCATCCCCTTCTTCTTTGCACTAGAAGCCTTCTTTTTCCTTCCAACACCAGTGCTGATTATACCATTGATGAAATGGATCGGCATTCACCTGAACAATAGGATACTTCAGAAATTAGTCCCTTGTCTTAGCACTATCGCGCTGATCTGTCCCTACTTTGCTTTCTCTTGCAATCTCTCCATCGGTGGCCTATGGAAGAGAAGGAAGGAAGAGGTAGATCTGACAGCATTATGTTGCTCTGATAGCGATGTAGATAGGGCACCAAAGCCAACACACTGAGCATAGCAATCGTTTTTGAGGTACTCCTATCGGCGAAACAAAGCCTGATGTATAGCACGATCAGGTTCAAAACGATTATTTCACGAGTTTTTATCCTCCACTCGAATTCGAACAGGCACTACGCAACTGCTAAATCTAACACGGCCTCTTACAGCAGAGGTAGCGAGCAATCCTTCCCACAGAGAACTGAAGGCCAGTAGCACCCTTTGAATCTTCCTTTCTTTTCTCTATCTCTATCCAGTTGCTTCTTCCTTTGTGGCTACTATTGCTTGTTTTTGAACACAAGCTAGCCTTCAATGGTTGTAGCCTTTCTCTCTTTTCTCCCAAATGACAACTTGAGGATATGGAAATGATAATGGACCTCAATGCCTCCAATGTGAACTCCAAACAGATCTTCTTGAACAACACTACAACACTTTCTTAAGCTTCTTCACCTCCTACATAGCAATGGATCTTGAATGGCTTGTACAGGGAGAACAAAATGAGAAGAAAATGTTGAAAGACTATTCCCACTAGCTAGCTAGCTCACCCATGGCTCTGATACCATGTTTAAAAACACGGATCTAGAGCTAGCTAGCTATGGTGGACACAAATCAAACACACGATACATTATCAGAATGACAGATTGTAACTCAAGTGAATTAGGTTCCAAGATAGATTAGCTTGGACTCATAAACACAATCTTGAGTAACTCAAACTGACAGTTCGATACCCTTGAAAAAAGTGTCAACCAAGTACATGCCTTTATAGCTTTTTGGATAGTACCATTGTACTTCACTGTGCATATGGGATTTTGGACATCTCTTCCTAGAGCTTCTGGAGCATACAACTTTTGTCATCTCTTTTACACAAAGCCTCTTCTAGGCATAGATTCAGACTCTATGGGCATTCATCTGGCCTCTATGGCCAAGCACCATTTGCTATTCTCAACAGCAAGAAGTGGACCCCACTACCGAGCGAAGAGCAGAACTCAAGAGGAAAAGGGTGATGATGTTGGAGCATGCAAGGAGAAGATTAAGAGCCCAACCAACAATGGCCACTCAAGCACCCATTCCACCATGAGCAGATTGCTTCCCAGTGGATTGGAATGCGGAACTCATAGTTTGGATGCAAAAAGAAAATGGCCACCAACCCTTTAACTTCACCTTCAAGATCCCCTCCACCTTATGCAGAGTGCCATCGACCAAAGGGGTGGAGGAGGTAATAAGCATGGCAGGAAAGCTCGACAGTAGGTGGCACCAAGATAGGGAGAAGAACCCAACATGATGGAAAATGGAGGCGTCCGAATACTGGGAAGACAAAGTCAGGGAGGTGCCTCGGATAGTCTAAGGCTACGAGTCCCAACCAAAGCAGCGAAGGAGAATTTTGAACGGCAACGTAGACGCTTGGATGCCCGTACTTTAGTTGCTTCATCATCTCGACTTGTGACTAGAAAGGCCATTTCTAAGTCATCTAGAAAGTCTAGAGCTTTCTCCCCTTTGTGCCCAAAAAAACTTGGAAAAGCCATGATAGGAAGATGTTGATCTAGCTCAATACAAAATAAAGATGAACACGTCTAGGCCCAAGTCATATTTATTAAGGGTAGAATAAATGGTTTTACAGATGCATTAATCTTAGCAAGATGACGAGGGCCCAATAAGCCCCTTATAATATTTTGAAACCTGAGCTTTGTGCTAACTATTATGTGCACGGTTTGCCTAGCAAGAGGACGGATAGGTCCATACAAATCCCTATGGTTCATGGGATGCACTTAGAATAGAATGAATATGTACACATTAAAGAAGATGTTATAATCCAAAATAGGGAGTATTATGGGATCAGAGGACAACAAGATCTCTCTCAATCTCTCAGCTCCAAAATAGAAGACCAACCTTTGCTAAAAATATATCTTTTTACTAATGCACACATCCACCCGAATGTTTTAAACTGGTTGAAAGTTGTAGAAAGTAGGAGTAGTTATTTATGCATTAACTACAAATTGTCACTACAAACTTTCATGAAGCATGTTATTGAAGCTCTGGCCTCTTAGATCCCACCATTCGAGAGATGCGAAGGATTTTCTCACCATTGATTAACATAGATGTGGTGTGACCATCATCAACCTTGTAAAGTTCATAGGTTTCGATAACTACATTCTCAATTACCTTGAGTTTTCTTGCTAGTAGTAGTTGAAGTGCATCACCATATGTAGCCTCTCGCTAATACCACACACCATTGATGTGTAACTCCCCCTCCAAAAACTTGTTAATCCCCAAATTTAAAAGCGCCTTCACCAGTTGAAGATGAGGCTCCTTAGGGAGTGTCTTTACTCTAGAAACTAAGCACTCAACACAATGCCTTGACCTAGAGACTTGATGAGAGCAAGATTTCTCTTGAATCAAAAAAGGGTGTGTGTGTAATTAACTTGCTTTACCCGCATACGTGCCATTTGTCGATAAAGATTCTTCTTCTCTTGAGCTTCTTTTGGAGACCATAGTGGTACTCTTAAGTGATGAGCAATGAATCCCTTGAATAGGGTTTGATAAAGATTCCTCCTTAGTGATTCCTTGATAAACACTCGTTGAAGAAGATGACAACTCCTTAGATGTTTCTTCCTTCATAGAAATTGTAGAGCGTAGCTTGAGAACTCCTCAGTGGGGGCACCAAAAATGAGGGCTAAAATGATGAATGGTTTGCCTCTTATCCATCCAACCTCTAATCCTCACTAAGAGAACTAAAGAGAGGCACCACCTAGCCAAAGGGAGGATGGGCTAGGACATTCCTTTTCTTAAAGAGAATCAAAAGAACTAAGACACAACTTCACAAGAGATTATATATGTACTAGATACCATATTAGAATATGAGAGAGAGAGAGAGATGAGAGGAGAGGGAGACAAGAGGAGAAGCGGTAGAGGAAGCTTGCCATTATGATACATAATAAAAGAACTCACTCATAGCTTACCTCAAAGAGATGGACTAGCATGAGGGTATTCTAGAGTGCTCTCATGTGCTTGTCATTGTCCTTCTCATTATCATTGTCCTTCTTTACATCTCCATGGGCTCCTTATATAGCCTCCATGAGGGATTAGATTAATCTCATCTTTTTGATTAATATAATCTTAGATTATGTATGGCATCTTTGAAAATATGGAGAATAGTGGATGGGACAAGTCCCCACCTTGGTCATCATGCAAGAAGCCAAGAGTGGTGGTAGACAAAATAGAGAAAGGGAGCTAGATTACAAGAGGTGGGTGCCCAAAGCACATTATTATAATATATTTACAAGAATGATAGAATGAAAAGTTGATGTGGTGAAAGAGAGAAGAAATTTGCATGTAGCCAGTAGTCTGCGCCTTTGTAACTTCAAATCGATAAAGAATCTGAAAAAAGTTTCTTCTGCAACTTTGTAGACCAGGTCGAAAGCAATCGGGCAGCACGTGAATTTTCTTGAAATTCACTTTTCCTTTGGAGTTATTGAGATTATAAAAAATGGCTTCCAAAAGTTGCTTTGACTTTAGTTCATTATATATATATATATATATATATATATATATATATATATATATACATATAAGTATGTGATAGAAGGGGTCCATACTTGTAAGCTTTTGTGTAAGATCCAAATGACACCATGATGTGGATATTGACTTGAGGTGTCCTCTAATGATAGTGATAGATTCCAAATCTTAGTGATGCAAGTGAAACCCACGTGTAGTTGGAGGTTAGTCCTTTGAAAAATCTATGCACTCACTCAACTCTTGGCTGTAATCTATTTCCATTTTCACTAAGATAACCATCCCTTTTACCCTTTACATTGACATCCCTCCTAAGAACTTGTTCCTCCCATTTGCTAGAGTTATCATAATTGAGAAGCAATGTAGCATACCTAGTGCTTGAAGAGTAAACCCAAAGTGATATGGTAAGACTCTTGATAGGGGTTCTAGCCAAATTTTGTGGTAAAAATCCGATTTGTAAAAAACCCATATCAGTGTTATAAACCTATCCCAAAGCTGATCAAGCCGAGTAAGCCCACAAAAGACCAAAATTGCAACAAACAAAGCATGCAACTAAACACCAATTTTCACAGAGGTAGCTTCTTCCAAGCACACAACGTATATCCCAGAGATACTATCAAGAGCATTCGTAAGTAATAAATCTCACCACACGTAGGCGACACAAAGTATATTCTATCACATGTATTTCCACGCTTTCTCTTCATCCACAAATTTCACTATGCATTCCACACACAATACACTAAGAAGTCTTGATAGCAAATAGCTCGAGCCTTTGGATGAATACAATTGCATGTAAACCACTTTGTAAGAGTGATTTTCTTGATATCTTTGTTTTACATAACATTTGATATATTGTCCGTATCTTAAAAAATCCCACACAATTCTCACAAGGCAAGTGCATTTGCAGCCACAGTATATTAGGCTTCTTTGCCAACATGCTTTTGAAGCAAAAACATATCATGTATCTAAATAACTCTCGATCTCATCCACTTCATGGATGCTCGTACCATTCAACCCTAAGCTGCCAACATAAAAATTAATGGTTACACAATCATGTCCCTTGTATATATACTTAATATACAAATACTTAACACTTGCCACTATTGAGCACACCTCAACAGTTATATGTTCATTGTATTTTTTACTTAAGTAAGGATTATATGGAACAATCTATTGATTATCAATAGTATTACACTTTATTGTGGTTGTGTTTCTATCATCTTGTCTTCTATAAATAGGATAGCCAGAGCTATCAAAAGTTGTCACATTCACAAACCTCCAAGGAAAATTTTTAGTACATTGACCATCACGCATGCAAGGGATCATGGGATTCAATGCACTACAAGAACCATGAACATTGCACTTTGAGGTAGTTTCTCAAACAAAGATGAAAACCTTCCTTTATCAGGAAACTTGACACAGACAAATCTATCATAATTGCATGCTTCAAAGGGTTTAAAAGGATGCTCCAAAATTAGCAAAGTATGAGAATGTGGTAGCCCTAACTTTTGAAACTCAATCACACTAACATTGCCTGTAACATTTCCAAACTTATTCCCTTTCAACAATGTATGCATGATAATAGTATATTTTTTTATGAAAGACCCGAGCAATCAAATCAGGACAATCATAAGCAATCTGTCGAGGCAACAAAGCATTAGTTATCTTTGACCACTTTGGATTACATGTCATTGTTATAAAGAGATCAAGTTTTCCCTTACTTTGCACTATAGTCATGGCATCTTGATACAACTGATACATGTGCCTTGTCTCACCAGTAAAAGAAGATGAAAAAATCACCATTTTACCAATAGAGGCACTAATAACTTGTATTGGCACATTATCCATCACTCCCATCATAGCTACCAAGCCTTTATAAACTACCAAGCGTAAAAATAATTGATTCTGATGGCACCAACCCAACCTACTTTTCTCTATACTACAATAAGCATCAACAATAAATTGTTGCAACAATCGACCACCATGCAACATACACACCTCAACGTCCTCACACAATTGTAGTTGAAATGCATAAAATTGCATCTACGTAACACAGTCCTTATTATACAATCCATGTATATTAACTGGAATATTAACATCACTATAAGGTACTTTACATGCCAACCATCATCACCCATAGGAAAAAGAACATATAGCATTGGGATATACTCTCTATGCAAGTTTGAAATAGCAATGCATCATCCATCTCAACTATAAACATGTATGTATCGATGATCAAGAGTATTGTCATCGCCTTCTCTTGGCATGATAGCCGCAACTTCAATTGCCATTGGAGCTAAGTATTGTCTATTAGCTTGTTGAACTCCAAAAATAGTCATTCTTAAATTATGCAAGGGATTGTTTTGCAATTTCATGCCCACAGTTCTAAAAGCTTGTGCATATACATTGTGTTGATGCATCATAGATTGAATTTCCCCAAGTAAATTTGGTAATTAATTAGGCATCACACCCAATCGATTAGATAACTCATGCTCGGTATCATAAACATAAAGTTGTGCCAATCTTGGCCTCTCCCGTTGTTGCACATTAGGAAGAAGAGGGCCTATACAATGATAAATGGATCCATGCACTCTAAAGATATAAGAATTCCCCGCAACAAACAAAAACTCATCAATATTGGTACCAAGTGACACAAATGCAAGAGCACTATTATATGCCCATATACTATTTTTGTATACTCTACTTTGAGGATGCATGTCATGCAACAAATCGTGCAATTGCTATAGTGGATGTTGCAATGGTGGCAACATTACTTTTTCATTTCGACAACAATGTTTACCAAACAATACAAATCCTTGCACTTGAGTCTCACATCTCCACAAGGCCGAACATCACTCACACAGCTCAGAAAAACTTCGCATGGAATGCACAATCGTGTCTTGAAATAGCAATATTGTAGTTGCAGGATGAATATCCATTGTAGGTAAAACATAAAAAATGGAGCAAAAATCTCCATTTTGAGAGCTAAAGGTTGGAGTATTATTGACATACGACTCATCAATCACAAATTTCCTAGATTTTGGTGATTTCTAGTATTGTAATTATAATTCATGGCAAATTGCTACTCAATCGATTCACTATTCCCATCTAGAATCTCCATGTGAGAAGGCATATTTTGCATACTATGCACCAAACTCTGAACTCCCACATGAATCAAGCTATCATGACTTAGAGCTTCTCTCTGTGAAATGTCTTAGCATCCAACCATAGCAAAACACATCTCTTTGTGCGTGTTAAAAAATCAATTGAATTCATGTCAAGTGCAAATCTAATGCATGACATAGAGATATGATGATGTTGTAGGTGTAAGTGTCAGCCCTTGTTGAGTACGATGATGCTTCCATTTGACAAGTTGGAGGCATTGATGCTGATATAGAATCTGAGGCAATCAACACAATGCCAATGTGATCAACAAACTAAAGGGCAATTATGATCAATAGGGAGACAATAAACAACAAAAAGGCGATGATGAAAATAGCATGTTGGAGATGTTGGAGACAATTGTGATGATGATAATGATGATTGTCCACGATAGCTGCAGTAAGAGAATATGCACCAAGTTTAAGTGATGGCAATTGCAATATGGCTACCACTAAATAAGTAGATGACATGCTTTTTGACAATAGTAGGACATCCCAATAAATGGTGTGGTTCTATTAATGAAGGGTTTGCTACAAATAATGACAAAGATGATGATCATGATGCATAGCAAATGGCACTTTCAAATCTGTGTAGGTAACAATAGGGACTTTCAAAATCTGACTTACTTGTTTTTTGAGTTGGAGTTCTTCATTAGTGATGTGGCCTTCAATAACATCCTTCACTATTTCACTCACTCATCCCATCTCGATGAGATATGAGGTGTTTTCAATGCTTTATTGTATTTGCATGTTCCACCCTTTATCATATGCATTTAAGGCATAGGAGAATCTATAAGATTTGGTGACTACATGGTAGTTTTAATGAGATTTAAACACGTCATGAAATGAGCATTGGTTGGCTATGGCTTGTAATCACCCAAGCCACATTTGGCTATCAACTCTTTAGTGGTCTTGGCCAAGCCTTCCAAGTGGATTAAGAGCCAAAACATAGCAGTCCTCCTCTCTAAATGCTTACCTGTGATCCAAATCCAACCTTTTCTACATGGTAAATAACAAATTTTCCCCATTAAGAAGGTCTTTGATCATCAGTGTTAGGTGAGGAATGGGTAGCATTGGAGGAACAAAGACTTGTTGAGCTGCCATCTACAAAAAGGAGTAACAATCATTAGAATTATTAGTTGTTGAAGAAAGAATAAAATACAATTTTCTTATGAGTAATTAACCTTTTTACCACAAAAAGGACTATGGGTGGGTCAAGGTCTTGTTGATAGTCAATTTCCTTGTAAGGAGGAGCTTGGATGACACATGAGAATAGCTTGAAGCTCTCCCCTACGAAAAACTATACAAGCTTTCAAGCTTATGTACTCGGGTGTAGTGTGTGCAAAGTTTTTGAGTTTTTCAATTAAAATCTTACACTATTATTGATATTTCCATCAAGAATGTTTTTATGTACGTACAATAGGAGTTTTAGGGATCCACCAGAGTCGGCATAGAAATTTGGATTATAGTGACCTCAATGAGGGTATCTAAGTCTATAGGTTGAACGGTAAGGATGCACAAGTAGGATGTAATGTCATTGAGAAATTAGGTTCCGTTAAAATACTTGGTGATGTGAATCTCCTCTTCTATCAGCCAACAATGGATGACGTAGCAACTCTTTTGGTGCATAGAGTTGCAGGATTGAAGGATAGATCTTAAGGATGTTGATTTGCACTATGTGGAGTCATTACCTAGCAAATTACCTCCACAACATCATCTATCCAAGGTGAAAAGTGGATCCTTTTCATTGACATTTCAAGGTGCTATTGGTACCAACTCCTTTACAAAGCATTTGGAGGAGATACATTGTCATTTCAATGCTTCTATCATGGAGGGGTCTTTAAGCCTTGTAGCAATTATGTGGATAGAAAGAATGTAGCATTTTTGTAGTTGGTATTAGGGTAGTTTACATGAGAGATACTCTTGGATACAAATACTTTTACAATATAAGTGTTCATGCTCTTCCCACATGGGGTGGCACCAAGATGCAAGTATAATCATATCATCATCAGCTAGACCCAAATCTATAGCAAGCATTTTTTGGGAGTTTGATAACTTTGCATGGCTAGTTCTTCTACAATTTTGTAGATTGAGCAATAGGGTTGGTCTTCATTAAATAGCTAGGGGGAAGTAGCTTGTGGTCTCACTCATCTTGAAGGAAGACACACTAAGTTTGTGTGCGGTGGGTAGAGTAGTTGAGGCAATGGTGTACTATGAGGGTTTTCATGTGTGGTTTTAGGTGATCATCTAGGCTCAAGGTCTCTAGTAATATGGTGCCTCAAGGAAGACCAAGGAGGTCCCACTAGTATGCTTAGGTCAATAAATTATAATGGGTGTGGGGTCCTTTTTGGTGTCAGCTGTGGTGGAAGCTCTACACGGTGTTTTTGGTGTGATGGACTCTATGGCTTGGAAGGCAAGATGGGCTTAAAGTATTGCATGTTCATCTAGAACTGGTAGTAGTCTTGGAAGATTTGAATCTTGCATGAGAGTGGGACTTGGCCTCTGGGGGATTTGAGGTGGTGGAGCATTGGTACTCAAAAAAAAAATTTCCAAGTCTGCACAGTTACAAGCTATGAGAGGAGAACCATGTCGATTATGGGAGAGGTTTGCTAGGGCAATGGGGTGGAAGTACTAATTGGGGTGGTCCATAGAGTTAGACCCCCTAGGAGGCCATTGAAGGTTGAGATGACATTTATGCCAAGGAACCTTAAGTGAATACATTTATCAATGTTGTTGATGTGGCAGTCCATAAAGGAATTTGAATGAATCAGCTAGCCAGGATTTTGGTTTTCACCCCTACTCTACTTGTTAGAATATGCAAGGAGATTGGAATGGTTTATATTTCTACTATGAGTTTTACTTTGCACTTGCTTAGAAATGAATACGATTGGCATTTGTAAGGCTATAGTTTGGTGTCATTAGACTATAGTGGTGATTGATCCAATTTTCTCCAATAATATTAAGGAAGGGTGTCAAAGTTGGCACCTTCATCAATGAGTGCATTAACGGTTACATCCTTGGTTGCATTCAATCAAATGTGGAGGTAAGATAGTGGAATTATAATGTGTTCCTCCAATCCTAGGTTATTGATAGTGGTTGCCCCAACATTGAAGTTTCTCGAAAATGCTAATCAAGAGTTGATTGTCACATTGTATGTGTTGTTCCATTTGTTTGTACAATATTTTCTTAGTTACCATGATGGATCCCATGAAGACATCAGAGTCCTTCTTAGGTGACTCATGTAAGCAATACCTTGAAGGGTAGTAGCATTTAATATGTTTGTCATTAAAGTGGCCAATTAATTCCCTTTGATTGAGTACAACAATATGAGATCACATTTCTCAAAAGATCACTACTAAACATGTTTATACAACCAAGCCTTTCATCGAGCTTTCTCTACAATCAGAACATGAGTTGCAAGTAACTATGTTTTAGTTAGACATTCAAGTCTTATAAGGTTTCCAATCCAAGATTCTTGTATTTTGATGCAAAGACTTCATATAAGAAACATAGCTAGCATAACCATTTGGTCTTGTAAGTCAGCATTCCTTGTGTAGTAAGGACTAGACCAGGAATGCATGACTAGGGATGTGGATAGAAGGTGTTTGATAACATTACTCAAGAAATGAGTTTCATGGTCCTTGATTATAATCTCAATGGGGAAGCCAAAGCATGAGATGACTTGTTCCCATAAGAATTTTGACATGGTTATGGCATCATTTTTCCTTTTGGTCTTCACCTAGGCCCACTTAGTCATGTAGCATGCTTGGAAGTACTAGGCAGTAGTAGGGCTTATGGGTCCCACAAATTCTGGTCCCCACTTATCCAAGGGTTAACGGGAAATTATATGGGGAGAGCTTCACTTTATCCTTTCTAATTGGAAGCATGGCTTGTTGCACTCATTGCTACAATTTTTGATGAAATAAATCATATTCGAAAGAGCGTATGCGACCACAATTGGGAGTGTTGAATTTTTCTTCATGTGGCATTTGGCATCAAAGTGTCCTCTTGTAATCCCGTCATCTTCTTCTTATAGCACACCCTCAATTTTTGCTCACATATGCATCTTTCAATAGGATCATCCAAGCCTAGTTGACAGAGTTGATCACCAAATAATTTGATAGTGTTGAGTCTTCACCAAGAGACATGTGAGGTATTCCTTTTCAATAGATCTTTCGACATGCCGCTTTCCAAGACATGAATGATGGCATTTGTACTATGGATGTGAGGCCTTAAAGAGTTGGGTTTGATGCTGAATGTGAAACAAGTGGACATCAAGGAGATTATCATAAACCCCAATTGCTCATTGCAATGGTGATATTCAACATATGGTCTACAATAAAGTATTGCTTTCATTTATGTACAACCACAAAAAATTCAAACTCTAGCAAGAGTAAAAGTCATCTAGCAATGTAGCTTATAGTACAGGACTTGTTGATGACCAAATAGAGAAGTGCTTGATGGTCTACAAAAAATTTCAATGGGGTACCCAACATTGCAATAGTGATATTCAACATATGGTCTGCAATAAGTGTTTCTTTCATTTACGTACGACCACAAAAAAGTGAAACTCTAGCAATCCATCTAGCAATGCGGCCTATACTGCAAAGCTTGTTGATGACCAAATAGAGGAGTGCTTAATGATCTATAAAAAATGTAAATGGGATACCCAACAAGGAGTGATGAAACCTCTTAATAGCATATACTACTTCTTTTGGTTCTATAACACAATAGTTTCTTTCTACTTCTGGGAGATATCTTCTAACAAAGATCACATGAAAGTCTGCTATCTTCTAGCAAAGCTCACAGGAAAATCCATATTATACTCATTGGGTTGGCACAACACAACTCCAATTGCAATTTTGGAAGCATCATCATGCACATGAAAGGTTCTCATCTAATCCATAGCTCATAATATTGATGCGGTCATGAGAGCATTTTTAGTGCTTCATAGAAAGTTTGGCATTTATCAGCATTTATCCATCCATTTCCAGACAACCAAGAGCTTGTAAAGAGGTCACAGTATGGAAGCCTAGTTTAGCACAAAATGATGGTAGTATCCAATATATCCAAAGAAACATGCAATGCCCTTGTGGTTGGTGAGTGGTGGGAGATCCATTATCATCATGGTCTTAGCAATATCCATTGCAATGCCATCTTGAGATGCTACATGGCCCAAAATGATGTCATATTTAACCATGAATTGGTACTTCAAAGGATTCAAGCATATGTGATACTACTAACATCTCTCGAAAACTAATTAAAGATTTTCAAGGTGTTCCTTCCAACTAGAGTGGACACAAAGGTTGTTTATAAATACATTGAGTGATCATCTCAACAGATCCTTAAAAATAGTGCACATGAGACATTGGTGGAAAGTGGCCAATGAAGTAGTCAAGCCAAATAGCATGACAATATAGATAAGCACTTTTCATTCAATGGCTGAGGCAATCTGATGCCGATGAGGTGGACTTGCACGTAGCTATAGCCTAAGAAACCATCCAAGAAGCTGTAAGATTCCTTGCCTACCATGCATTCAATCATATGATCCATGTAAAATAGTGGATGGTGGTCCCATTTAGTTACAACATTGAGCTTTTTATATTTGATGCATACTCTAATATTTCTATGTTCTTGAATACAAAAATGATAGATGATACATAGGGTCTCAATCTTGTGAATGAGTCTTGTTTTTTTCACATTTTTTGGCTCTATTAGAACATGATGAGTGTAGGAAGGAGGGTAGAGTCATGTTTTGATTGTGGCTTTCTATCTTGTTTCAAAGGGATAGTATGTGTTAATACTTGGAGTGATATGCCTCAAAAGTGGGAATCGGTTCCATAAGTTGATATCCCATTTTTTCAGTTTAACACCTCTAAATCCTCCATCCACTCTAGCTATGGACTACACCCACATCAATAAGCAAACCTTTCCTTTGTGAGGAGTTGGAGTAAATTGAGATTTTCTCTTTTATCAACAATCAATATTGTAGTCACTCTGAGTCATAGTCAATGTTATCTTCATTGTCTGTTGATTCATTCTCCTTGAGCTTAATTTTGTGCTTGATATCCACCCCCTACTCTCCCATTTGAGAGGCAAATAGGTAGCTATGTTAAAATCAAACAAGACTTGATGGAGCTTAATCCATTGCCAAGTGGGGTTGTTGAATAACTCCTCAAAGATGAGGAAGTTGGCTTCAATTTTACCATGGAAACATGGCCATCATTGGCTCAATAACTTGCACAGCTCGAGCATGTTCATAGGAATAAGATAGCCGTAGGTGGAAACTTGTGACACTAAGTTAAGGGCCATCATATGGAGAGGTACTAAGATATACTTAAATTAATGTCACATTAGATAATTTGGAAATTTTCCAAAGTCCTATTTTTAAATAAGTGATAAATATTTGACCACATAGCTAAATCTTAATCCACATTTGAAAGTGGGATTTGGAAAGGTAGCTTATATCGTATTTAGGGTAGACTCCACCTTTACTTAAGACAACAAGATTTGATGATGTGATCAAATAATAAAGGTATTGAGGGTTTCCAAAGTGCATAGAAACTTCCAAATTCCTTAATATAGTATTAATTGAGTGTTAATCATGTAAATGATGAATTTTTGTACTCCATGCTAACTTAAGCATTCATGGCTTCCTGATACTTGGGTTCTCCAATGAATGGCAATTCTAGAGTGATAAGTATGTGATCTAGTCTTAATCATCTTTCGGGGATGAAATGTAATTTGTGAGAGATTGTTGGATGAAGGAAATTTAGTGTTGGAGTAAAGGCACCTCCGCTGTGCCGCCCCGTGTATTACTACACTGACAGTACCCGCCACTACACACTGCAAGTGGCGGGCGCCCGTCACGTCACTTTATTCTTTACATTCATTTTTTAGTGACTAGTAAATAAAGGAAGGCCCGGTCACACATTGTGACAGTTGGAGTTCCCATTTCTTGTCTCTCTCTTTCTTGCTCTTGCTCTCCCACCATAGCTCGCGTGAAAGCTTCGATCCTTCTCACCTTTCAACTGGTATCAGAGCTTGGCTTTCTCTTGCTCGAGCTCAACTTGGTGCTTCTCTACCTTCGCATCGACTCCCTTCATGCATTGGATCTCCATCCCGGCAGCCATATCCGATCTCCCCGAGCTCCCATCACTCCTCGGCTTCCCGAGCACCTTCCCGGCCTATTTAGGCACCTTCAAGGCATTGGTACTGAGGTATTTGATCATTCTTTCAGGGTTTTATTTCAGTCTACAGGTTGCAAACAGTAAGGGTAGCCATGGCTTCAAACCCTTGAAGCTTATTCCCCTCATATTGTGCCTTACACCTATCAAGGCTAAAAGAGGCTTGTCATAGGCCTTTGATAGGCCCTTCTTGAGCCCCCCATTACCCCCCTTTCAGCCCACATGGAGCAATAGCAAGTTCAGCACCAACATGGTAGATTGAGCCATTTTTTTCCAGGCTGTTAGCACTCGTCTACTTCAGCTCCACACTTGGACATTGCTTCTTGCTCTCTACCTTGATCAAGAGGGCTATAGACTTCATGTTTGATATCATTCAAGCTTTGGGCATTGGTCTTGATCATTCGGGGCTGCTTTCTTCAGATTTGGGACTATCATAAACTGTCATAACAGGCTGAAAATAGGGCAGCAACATTGGCATTAGCATTCGTTGCTTACACTCCATTCCGGTTGTGCTATTTGATGCCCGTATGCGGTCTACTTGATGTCCGAATGTCTTTGGAATGTATGCACATGATTATGCCATGATCTTGGCCTGAAATATTGGCTGATTTGGGACTGTCATTTACTGTTATATAGTGCTGGAAACAGGGCAGCCACACTTGGCATTGGCATTTGATGCTTATACTCTACTCCGGTTACCTTATTTGATGCCCGTATGCGGTCTACATGATGCCTAATGTCTTGGGAATGTATGCATTCGATTTGCCCATGATTTGGCATTGTTTTTGGGCTGAAACTTGACAGTTTTGAACTGTTTAGAGCTACTGTACATGAGCGGGCTGAAGCTCATTTGTCACATGTATTGCTTCTCTATCGATACCGGATGTATGCTATGGGTTATGTCATGATGTATTACACTTAGGGGATCGACTTCGAACTCATGATCGTGATTTCGGAATGCTTTTGAGTATTGCATTTGCTCCGTTGTTATTGGTTTGTCATTGGCAGTTTGGTCAACTTGACTGGCATTTGGGCCGCTTATGCCTATTGTCTGTACTTGACGGATAAGCTCTATGCATTACATGCTTTGGTCCGTGATTGATGCCTCTTAGTTCGTCCATGCTTGATAGATATTTTGGAGCTCCGATTTGGATGTTTTGAGCACTTCCGACTCACATGGATATTGACTTTGGCTTGCTACTCGATGTATTGACTTGACAGAGATCTTGCCATTGGGATTATGTCTTGCTTAGTGGTTGCTACATCAGTTGCTTCATGTATGTCATGCTCTTGGGAAGCGTATGATGCATTGACTTGGTCACTTGTCACTGGTACTTTGTCTTGGGTTGCTTGAGCCCTTAACTCGATTGTACGCCTTTTGTGCCAGTGGGAGCATCTTGCATACTTACTTGACCTTGAGCACGGATTACATGCTATTGGAGCAGTCTATGTCATTGAGCAGTTAGAGATGTATTGAGACTTTGGGATTATACTCCAACAATTGGATGTTGCATTGAGTATATGTCTTGGTTCACAGGATCTTATGAGCTGAGTCTCAATTTTGGATCCGCTTTCTTTTGAGCAGACACCTATTTGTGTCAAGTTTTGGCAGTTGGTTCTACATTTTGCCTAGATTGTCTGGGGTGTGCCACTTACTGGCAGATGCTATTTGACATCTCTCGGTGTTATGCTCATGTATTTTCACTGTCATTTGGCTTTGCTTTGTCCTCTTTATGCCGGCTTTGGACCTAGCATTGTTTAGTTGACATTAGATCTAGTTTTGGGACAGTTTGCTCTCATTATTGCAATTCTGAAATTTATTACAACAAGCATTTATTGGTGGACTGAGTAGTATTTTTTATGTTGAAATATCCTGATTTGGTGTACCGCACCTAGTACTAAGTGGGCTTGGCACACTTTTCTCGCCATTTGGAGCTCATTTCAGTGGGTTTTGGGCATTTTCTGCAGTAAAACAGCCAGCAGTTTTACATTGTCTGTGCATTTCCAGCCTGCATTATGGCGTCCTCTTCGATTGATAGTACCATATTTAACATCACAAAGTTGGATGGTACCAACTACTCTTATTGGAAGAGTCAAATTTGGCAGGTCTTTGTGCAGAAATCTCAGATTAAGCCACTTCGGTTGAGTGGGGAGCAGCCTGAAACTATGGACAATGACGACTGGCTTGAACTTGATGAGCTATGCAAGTCCACGATTGTATTGTCTCTCACTGAACATGTACATTATAATGTATTTGAGGAAGCACAGAGTGCATGGGATCTATGGAATAAGATCAAGAATCTTTATGATAAGAAAAGTCCGGCGAGTCAGATGTACTGGTTGAAGCAGCTTATGGATCTGCGCATGAAGGATAATGCGACTATGTCTGCTCACTTGAGCCAGTTCCATGCTATACTGAAGAACCTGACTTCGCAGGATATCACCTTTGGAGAGGAAATAACTCCTCTTTTCTTGCTTGGGACTCTGAATGAGTCATGGGATGTATTCCGCACTGCCCTATGTGCCTCTACTGCTACTCTGAAACTGAATAATGTTGAGAGTGCTATTCTACAGGAAGAGGTTAATCGCAAAAACTTAGATGCCTCTCGTGTTTCACATGCTTTGACAGTTAGAGGCAGGAGTGACAGGAATGAACGTGGGAATGGCCGTGGCCGTGACTCTCAGAAGGGTCGGTCCAAATCTCGTGGAAAGTCGCGTAGTAAGTCGTGTGGGCGCAACGCTAATGTCACTTGTCATCATTGTGGAAAAAAGGGCCATATCAGACCACAGTGTCATGAGTTACGCAATGAGAAGCGCAAGGATAAGGGGAAAGAGAAAGTGCAGGAGAAGTCCTCTGATCGCAACATAGTACCTGCGAAGTCCAGCGTCAAGATTGAAGAAATTAATGTCACGCAGACCGAGGATTCCGATGGTAGTGATGAGTTCACACTTGCAGCTAGTTCTTCTGATGCCTCACACTTGACTGAGACACCTAGTATGTACGCACAGTGCTGGTTATTGGATTCAGGTGCGTCCTTCCATGTGACGCCTTACCGTGAGTGGTTTCACTCTTACCGTATTGTATCTGGATCAGTCAGACTTGGAGAGGACAGGTCTCTTGATATTGTGGGCTGTGGAGATATTCAGTTGCAGTTTTCCACTGGCAATTCCTTTTTACTCAGGGATGTACGTCATGTACCTGCACTTACGCGCAGTCTTATGTCTGCAGGACAGTTGGATGATGCAGGGTTTCATGTCTGTTTTGGGGATTCTGCCTGGAAGATTACCAAAGGCAGACTTGTACTTGCTAGAGGCGCCAAGGCTGGCAGCATCTATCCTCTTGTTGTATCTGGGTCTTCTGTAGACCATGTTTTGGCAGTAGGTTCAATCCCACATGTATCACTTTGGCATGCCCTTTTGGGACATATGTCTTTGAAGGGAATGAAAATGTTATCTGGTTTGCAGCATCTTCGGCCTTTGGACTATGCACATTTTGACTCGTGTGATCATTGTCTTTATGGTAAGCAGAATAGGTCTACTCATAAGAAATCGGATAGGCCATGCATGAGTGAGCCCTTGGCTTTGGTGCATTCAGATGTTTGTGGGCCCATGCCGTGTATGTCTATGGGTGGCGCGAAGTACTTTGTTACCTTCATTGATTATTTTTCTAGGAAAGTGTGGGCTTATCCCATAAAGCAAAAGTCTGATGTCTTGGCAGTCTTTCAGCGTTGGCTTGCTCTTGTTGAGAACCAGACTGGGTATAGGCTAAAATGCCTTAGGACTGACAATGGGGGAGAATATGTCTCACGTGCTTTTGAGCAGTTTTGTGATGACAGGGGTATTAAGCGTCAGTTGACCGCCCCTTACACCCCCGCCCAGAATGGTTTGGCTGAGCGCATGAACAGGACTATTCAGGAGCATATCCGCTCTATGCTTAGCCATGCAGGCCTACCACAAAGCTTTTGGGCTGAGGCAGTTAGTACGGCAGTGCATGTCATAAACCGATCGCCTTCTAGTGGATTGGATTTCCAGGTTGCAAAGAAAGTTTGGGCTGGTAATCCACCCTCTTATGCGCATCTCCGTGTCTTTGGATGTAAGGAAGTTGGACAGCCCACAGCTGCAGCAGATACTCATGGTCAGGGTGTTGGACAGGTAGCTGGGCAGGCAGCAGAGCCTGCAGTGAGACGGTCTGCTAGAGACAGACGTCCACCTAATAGATTTCAGCCCTCTATGCATTATATTTTGGTTACAGATGCAAGAGAGCCTTTCACTTATGATGAGGCTATGCGCACGGGTGACAGTCACTCCTGGGAGAGGGCTATGCAGTCTGAGATCGCCTCCTTGCATAAGAATGAGACTTGGGATTTGGTTGCCTTGCCTAAGGGCAAGAAGGCTTTGCCATGCAAGTGGGTGTACAAGTTGAAAAGTACCCCTAGACACCCCAAGCCGGCATACAAGGCTAGATTGGTAGCAAAGGGTTTTAAGCAGGAGCATGGTGTAGACTTTAATGAGGTCTTTTCTCCTGTGGTTAAGATGACCACCCTGCACTTGGTCTTGGCTTTGGTTGCTCAGCTTGACTTAGATCTATATCAGATGGATGTCAAGACGGCTTTCTTACATGGGGACTTGCATGATGAGATCTATATGGAGCAGCCTAAGGGCTTTGCAAAACCTGGCAAGGAGCACCTAGTGTGCAAGTTGAAGAAAAGTCTTTATGGCTTGAAGCAGGCACCTAGGGAATGGTATCATAAGTTTGATGCCTTTATGCAGTCACAGGGCTACAGCAAGAGTGCTATGGATCCGTATCTTTACACGAAGAAAGCCGGTGATGGTTCATTGCTTATTTTGGTACTCTATGTGGATGATATGCTGATAGCAGGGAAAGCTCATGATGAGCTAGATGCTCTTAAATCTCAGCTGAAGAAGAGCTTTGAGATGAAGGATTTGGGACAGGCCTCTCACATACTTGGTATCCGCATTAGACGCGACAGGCATCAGGGACTCCTCTACTTGTCACAGAGGGAGTATATTCATAAAGTCCTTGAGCGCTTCCGCATGCAGGATGTAAAGCCTATTGGCTGTCCATTGCCTTCTTATGTGAAGGTATCACACGTCGATTGTCCGCAGACAGATGAGCAGAGGGCCGAGATGGCCCAGATCCCTTATGCTTCAGCCGTGGGCAATTTGATGTATGCCATGATAGCCACTCGTCCAGATATTACCTTTGTAGTTGGTGTTGTGGCACGCTATATGGCTACACCTGGTAGGAAACATTGGGATGCCGTGAAGGGTATCATGAGGTACCTGAAGGGCACAACAGATATGTATATTTGCTATGGCAGCCAGGATACAAGGGTCGTGGGGTACACTGACTCCGATTATGCAGGACATGCAGATAGTAGGAAGTCCACTTTTGGCTATGTATTCATCTATGCTAGAGGTGCTGTCTCTTGGATGTCCAGGGTTCAGAAGTATACGGCTTTGTCTACCACTGAGACCGAGTATGTTGCAGTCACTGAGGCTTGCAAGGAGGCCATATGGCTAGGCCGTCTAGTTGCTGACCTTGGGATTGATACTATACCTACACTGCATTCGGATTCTATGAGTGCCATTCAGTTGGCTAAGAATCCAGTCTTCCATGCGAAGACAAAACACATTGAGGTGAGGTATCGCTTCATACGTGGTGTCGTGGAGGACAAGTCTGTTGACCTTGTCAAGATCTCCACTGACAAGAATCCTACAGATCTGCTCACAAAAAGCCTCACTACTGAGCGCTTTGCCTTCCTCAGGAGATTGATGGGCGTTGGATGAGATGTTGCCTTTCCTCATCCCTTGTACCTATGTACAGTTGTACTGTCTTTTTCTTTTCTTTTCTCTCTCACTGGGGCAGATTCGCCTTTAAGTGGGAGGTTGTTGGGGTAAAGGCGCCTCCGCCGTGCCGTCCCGTGTATTACTACACTGATAGTACCCGCCACTGCACACTGCAGGTGGCGGGCGCCCGTCACATCACTTTATTCTTTACATTCATTTTTTAGTGACTAGTAAATAAAGGAAGGCCCGATCACACATTGTGACTGTTGGAGTTCCCATTTCTTGTATCTCTCTTTCTTGCTCTTGCTCTCCTGCCATAGCTCGCGTGCAAGCTTCGATCCTTCTCACCTTTCATTTAGGTCTCCTCATACATACTAGAAATTGCATCTAGATCAACTAGAGATGTTTTCCAAGTTTTCATTTCCACTCATGCTACGTCCTTCCTTTTCCCTAAGAAGACTAGACTATCACCCAAGTCCTCAAAGAGTCATGGGTTTTGCATCCAAGAACGTCCAAGCTAAAAACATGTAAGAGGGAAGAGAGGTGAAACACCCAAGAGTGTGTGCATGTGCACGCCCGCACACACACACAAGCAATGGAGACTTGAGTACATAGAGAGATAGGGTTGAAATCTTCTTCTTCTTTCTTCTTCTTCCACAGACAAAAACTTAGTCTACAACATAATAAAAGACTAATATGAATGTACCACAACGTATGGACATGCGATCACTAAGTGTGGACCCACTAGGAAAGAAGAGATGGCAAAATAAATGTGCCATAACCAAAAATGGGCTATATGGGTGTAGTCTAGTTGTAGAATTATTAGTGTATCCTCATGTCAGTAACCTAACACGCCAATAAATAATATCATGCCACATCACCAAGGCACATAATGGATACCAACTCATGTGGAGCTTGACATCTCAACACTCCCCTTTGAGCTCAACATGAGCTCGTGAAATCCAAGCATAGTCCTAAAGAGTCGTAGCTTTTCCTCCTCCAAGGCATTGGTGAAAATATCGGTACCTTGATTCTTTGCGCTAACATAAACCAAGTCAATATCACCTGCTAGAACCCACTCTCGAATGAAATGGTAATGGACCTTGATGTTTGGTTCGTGCATGATACATTGGGTTCCTAGCCAATTAAATGCTGCTAAGTTTATCACACTAGATGATAACCTTCTTATCCATCTGCATCCCTAAATCACCAAGTAGCTTGTATAACCAAGCTACCTCACATGCTACAATTGCAACACCTCTATACTCTGCCTCTATACTAGACAAGGCAAGTATCAATTGTTTCTTGCTGCTCCAAGTAACAGCCCCACTACCAAAGGAGAACATAAAACCAATGGTAGATCTCATGTTTGAAATACTACCAACTCAATCTGTATGTGTATAACCATGCAAGTCCAATGGTACATCTATACCATAGAATAAGGCATAGTCCAATGTGGACTTGACATAGCACAATGTACACTGCACTACATCCAAATGTGGCTTCCGTGAAAGCTACATAAACTAACTCCCAAAACCAACTGCGTAGTTTAAGTTTGACAGCCTGGTGATCATCAAATAGATAAGGTTGCTCACAATCTTCTGATACATAATGACATCATCAATTAAGTCATCCCCATATGCACCAAGCTTAGCATTAGCATCCAAACATATAGAAATAGGCTTATAATCAACCATACCATATTTTTTCAACATATCCAATACATACTCTCTGTGACAACCATATATCCTCTAGAATCCTAATTATCTCTATGCCAAGAAAATAGCAAAACTCTCCTAAATCCTTCCTCTCAAATTGAGCCTTAAGAAAACTCTTCACATTGTCAATCTTTGTCTCAGTATCATCCACAATGATCAAATCATCCACAGATATAGTAATGACTAAAATAACTGCACCACTCTCACATACATAACTCTTCACATTGTCACTCTTTGTCTCAGTATCATCCACAATTATCAAATCATCCACATATATAGTAATGACTAAAATAACTGCACCATTCTCACATACATAGAGTGAGTAATCAGTGTGTGTTCTAGAAAACCCAATTTTGACAAGATATTCTGCAATCCTATTATACCATGGCTTAGGTTCTTGCTTCAACCCATACAAGGTCTTATGAAGCCTGCATATATAATCTAAATGATTCTCATTCACATAACCAAGTGGTCGATGCACAAACTTCCTCTTGCAACTCCCCCTACAAGAAGGTATTCTTAACATCCATTTGATTCATAATCCAACCTTTTGATGCAACTACTTTTATGACAACACTTATAATGACCATTTTAGCCATTAGAGTAAAAGTCTTCTCATAATCAATATATTGAATACTGAATCGACTTGATTTTTTTGTAGATTTTTGTTGTTTTTAAAAGCTGAATGGCTGATTGATGACTGGTTGTTTTGGTGGTGTTTAAAAGTGTTTTGGATTAGATTGATTATGTTTTGAAAGCTCATGTTGATTTTTAGTAGAGATATGAGGCTCTGTTATATTCAGATAAGTTTTGATAGGTTTTGTTGAGATTCTGATAGCTTATGTTTAGCTTTTATTGTGTTTTGTTTTTCTTTTGTATGAAGCATGGATTAATGATTGATGGAAATTGATATTGTTTGAAATCTCATTGAATGATTTTTTATCGTTTGAATTAGTTTTAGTATGAGTTATGTGGTTCTGATGTTTTATATTGACCTTCTCTAACCCTTTGTTGAGCTTCTGTAACGCCTCTATTTTTGTTATGTTCTGTTCTGTATGCCTCTGTAAGTATTCTGTGGAATGTATATGTGACTTTGAGCAAGTTTTCTAGTCTTAAAAAGATGTGAATATAAGTTCAAAAGAGCTCAAGAAAGTGAAAGAAGTAGCTACTGAAGAGTCAAGAGAAGACTAGAGTAAAGTGACAGTAGTGAGCTATGAAGAGTCACTGTAGTGGCTCTAGTGACCTTCCATATCAGACACACCTTTTGGAAGAGCCATCCACGACCAAAGAGGGATTATTATGAGTAATTATTGAGTATTGTAGTGAGGAGATGATGTATTATTGATTGAGAGAGAGAGAGAGTCAGAGATAGCCAATTCTATACAAAACAATGTATCTTTCTATGAGAGACTGTGAGAGAAAACTATAAAGACAATGAAGATGAATACTATGTGATATTTTTTCAATCAAAGTGTTGTTTTTTTTGTGTTCTCTTTGATTTTTTTATGCATCCTATGATGAATATGAAGAAAATGATGAATCTTGTTGCAATTAAAGCCGTGGGAGAATTGTTTCTATGATGTTGCGTGAAGATTTCTTGCTAGTGGTGTTCTTTTCCTTGTTGTGATTCTGTAAAGAATGAAACAAAATCTTGTTGATGTTACAAGATAGATTTTCTTGCAGTAGAAACCCCTTTTCCTTGGTGTCTCTCTTGAGGCTCCATGTTTTTGGTGCGCATCCAACTGAAACTTACCATCAACAAGCATCAAAAGAGGCTGAAAATGAAGAAAATGGCATTGCCAAGAATAGGAGAATTCAATGGATGTTTGTAAAGTTCCTTCTTCCATTGAAGAATTGGAGATTCTTATTACCAAAGCTACTTTCCACAAGAAGTTCATCCCACAATGGTGGAAATATATTACCATCATGATACATGCTCTCTGTGGTGGACTATTTTTTCTTCATGTTGAAGCAGTAGAAACTTACATCTTGGCGGTAAATTTTTTGGGAACAAACTGAAGTGAAAATAGAGAGAATGACCATCCATGAAAGATTTGACATTCATTGAGAAGTTTCCAGACATCATCGAGTGAAAGATTGTGAAGAAGCTTCAGGAGTCGTAGTCAGTGGAGCTTCACAAAAACAAGAAAGAAAAGAGTTTGAATTTTTTCATAGATGCTCAATAACAGGACACATGGGATGCCTGGTGCACTGACAATCTCTTGTTTTTCCAATTAGCAGTCCACTGGAAGTTGGTAGATAGAGTGTTTTTCACAACATACACTATTGAAACCATCAGAAGCTGGCATTATTATGATGATGGTACAAAAATGATCCTCAGAAGATTGAGTTTTTATGCCTTCAGAACGGAATATCTCCCCCTCTCTAGTGGAATGAAAGCTGAATTCAGAGATGTAGAAAAGAAGGAAGTAGAAGAGATGTTGACTAGAGAGTACTCCAGAGACTGAAGCCCCTTTGATTCTATTCCATTGAGTACAGACCAAGTAGTTGGAGCCAGCTCCTTAATGAATGACGCAATCAAGAGAGGCAAGCACTAGAACGAGTCCAAAAATATATGAAAAGAGAGAATGCAAGAATCAAGGCTGACAACGAGCTTGCAGCAGAAGCCTCCTTTGACGCCTTAAAAGCCCTCTTTACAAAAGTCCCCATGGCAACTCAAGGTCCCCTTCCTAGTTAGATTCGTTCTGGAAATATTGATGATAGGCCAGCAAATGTAGTCCCATGGCCAATTTTTAAGGGAGAGTACAATGAAGACCATGATCTTCATGTAGCAGAGTTCATGGTAGCATGTATAGCTTACAATGCTAAAACCCCCGAGCATTGGTTAGCAATATTCCCTGCCACTTTTAAAGGCGCGGCCTTGAATTTGGCCTTCCTTACTAAATTCAGGCATGAAGGTTTTAAAGAGCGGATGCGACAGGAGTTCATCAACCTAATTCAATCTTCTGGAAAAAGGGTAGAAGCTTATATCTTGCAAATGGAATCCATTCTAAAGAGATTGACCAATCATCATTTAGATAAAGGCATCTAGAAAGGAGTCTTTCTCAAAGGACTACAACCAGAAGTTCGTAAGTTCGTGAAATTGAGAAGACCAATTAATATGCAAGCTGTAGTGGAATGTATAAGACTGTATAATGAAGTTGAAGCAAGGTTGTCAATGACCTCAAGAAGAGGAGTCTTACCTCCTCCCATGCCAAGAATGGTATACCCACCAAATGCAGTTTCAGGGACATTCCCTATCCCTACCCCCAGATGCAAAGAGTGCCATAATACAATGCACCTAACCCACAATGGCCGTCGCAAATGACAATGCCTCAAATGATGGTTAAACCACAATAACAGTAGCCTCAAATAGTTCCTCCAATGGCGACTCAACCACAGTGGAACCCTACTCACTAAAACCATCAACCCCAAGTCTCAATAAAAGCTTTGAATCAAAACGAGAACAGAGGACCTCTTGGATCAACCCAACTAGTGTATGCAATAATTACAAAACCTTCCCAAAACCCTACTATAAGACTTCAAGAGGTGAAAATTTGAGGAACTATCTATCCAACTCAGTCGCAAGTATCAAGAAAGAGCTTATGGATGTGATTATAGAACAATTACAAACGCTAAAGGTGAATACCGCCAATATATCCACTCTTGCGGGAGGTGGAAGAGATGTGATGCGTTCTAATACATGGTGCGAAAAGTGCCATCAAGCAGGACATTTAGCCACTAAATGTACCCGAAAATCAACCATTCTTGGAGCATGATGTTCATATTTCTTGAGGAAGAATCGTACAGATGATATCTACTCTCTAAAAGAGATACACGAACAAAGAAAGAAAGATGAAGACGCAAGATTCAACTTGCTAGAATCCAAAATGACAGCGCAGGACATTGAACCAAAGCCTAGGGAGTTTGGTCCTAATTTTGGTCCAAGGAGATCTCCCTCTTAAAGTTATAGAGGACAGTCTAGCAGTAGCTAGATATCTAAAGTGGAGTGTTACAAATGTGGGAAAAATGGTCATATCTCAACAAATTGTCTAAACCCTAGGTCTATGGATTACAAGCCCTTATGCAGTTGATGCAAAGGAGAAGACCACATTGCAAAAGATTGTCCAAGTCCAGCCCCTATGAAACCTACTTTTGATACCCAACAAAAAACCCAAGAACTTGCTTCCAATTTGGTGGAATTGGAAGTCCCTGCAATAACATGTGCGAAGAAAGGAGAACTTATAGTTCCAAAAGAGAACATTCCCTCTACCAAGATTGTGAAGTTCAACCTTCCTCGAGAAAAGCAAAACAATGCAATCCAGAATAAGAAAGTACAAAGCACTACAGAGCCATAGAGAGCCACATGGATAGTTGCAGAGGCAAGACTAGAGGTCCAAGAGATAATGGATGCCGAAGTGCCTCCTCATGATGAAGAAGTGCAGATGTTGCCGCTCCTAGAAGAAAAAGGGAAGATAAAAGTGGACGTGGCTCCATTTCCCACCCAATTGGAAAAGCCTCTAGATCCTATCAAAGAGTATGATTTGGTCAAAGACTTAGACACTTTTAAACCAAACTTAACATTCCGACTGTTTTTATGTTGTCTCCTAGCTGTCGAAAGAAATTTAAAAACATACTAACTAGAAGAAAAGTCTGAAGAATTTTTCCTTTCATGGTGACCAAGTCCAACAAAGCCTCATAACCCGTAAAGAAAGTAGATATGGCTAACATCAACTTGGATCATGAAACCCCAAAGATTGGCATATGGATTAAAGGGTACTTTATTTCAGATACATTGATTAATAAAGGCTCATCAAAAAACATAATGACGGATATGACATTGAAAGATCTAGGCTTGCAAGGAATGCAGTCTACATAGTGGCTTATCAAGTTGGCAGACCAACGTAGAATCAAACCGTTGAGCACTCTCCCATACGTAAAGACAACCCTCGTAGGAAAAGACTATTGACTGATATATATGGTGGTCAAACCAAATTCCTACGGGACCTCGTACCCTCTACTGTTGGGAATACCTTGGCTTTTTGAAGCAAGAGCAAGGATGGATTAGTTCAAAGGGACCCTAACCCAAGACAAAGGACCCAATAAAATAGTATTAAAGTTGTATGGAGGATCATAAAAAGGTAATGGATCCACCTCCATCGAAATTGTAATCAACTCCTCTAATGAAGTAACAAATAGTACATCAGAAGACAAAGAGACTATCAAACAAATCTTTCCCAAGAAAACAGAGAGACAGTCCCTAACAATGGACATTGTAAGCCAATTACCAAAGGAAGTAAAGTCTTTGTCTATGGGTCCTGCCTGAACCCAAATTGACTTTTGAAATTACCTCTAATAGTGAGATAGAAGCATGGATGTATTGTTCTCCTTGTTACATGGCAGTAGTAGAGACAGAGCCAGAGACAACACTAGAGACAAAGACAAAGATAAAGACAGAGACAGAGACAGAAGCAAAAGCAGAAGATAGAACAAAGACCTTGTTCTTCTCTTACAGAGCCCCCATAAAGATAGAAACATAATCTAAAGAGGACGAATGTGATAATGTAGAAGAAGATTATGGACGCGAGCTACAAGAGTCAATCCTACCCGTGGAAGGCAAAGATAAAGAAGAAGTTTCTGAATCCTCAGAAGCAGATCCCTCTCTAATTTACAGAATGATTATGATACCTTTTGGACTGATTAATGAGTCACGTCATGAGCAAAGCCTTTATAAGAAATGGATTAAGAATAATAGACCTTCCTTCGATAGTGGCTCTTGTCGTCCAAAGTTGCCCTTCCTTAAAGAAGATGATGACGATACACCTTGCCAACAACCCCTAGCCCTGCAACTCAAATAGAACATAGAAAGTTCATGTTTATGTGACATTCTTGAATGCATCTTCAAAAGACAAATCCTCGAGCCAAGAAGTAACTCATCCCCAACCTAAACCTGAAACCTCAATGATACCCTTTCAGCCTCCCAAAGAGCGAGCTAGGCCTCCATTAAAAGAGAACATCGATTTCAATTCATCATCAGAAGATGAGACCACTCCCTTGAAGGAGTCGAATCTTTACCTAGAAGCAATCCGTGGGACATTTATCCATGAAGTGGAAGATAAAAAACAATTGACGTTCATGGATGCTGACGATATTGAACGTCACCTGAAGGTGGATCTAAATCTTCCAGAAGAGGAACTACCGGTCCTACAAGACCTGCTAAATGAGAACTTAGATGTGTTTGCATGGCCATACAAATCCAATGGCTAACGGTGAATGGGTAGTACCCAAGAAGAACGGGAAACTTCAAATATGTGTAGACTTTCAAAAGTTGAATTCCAAGAAGAAAAATGATCATTTCTCTATCCCTTTCACAGAACAACTATTGGACACAATAGCAAGCCGTGAACTCTATTCCCTCTTGGATGGATTCAACGGATACAATCAAGTCCAAATTGCAGAGGAACATCAATCCAAAACAACCTTCACAACCGACTGGGAAACCTATGCTTACAAAGTGATGCTGTTTGAGCTCTGTTGTAATGCTCCTGCTACTTTCTAATGAGTAATGATGGCTGCCTTCCATAACCATTTACATAATTTCATTGAGGTGTATCTTGATGACTTTTGTGTCCATAGCCTAATTCGTAAACATTGGGAACACTTAAGAGAACTATTTTAATAGATGTCAAGAGTATAGGATTTCTCTCAACCTCGACAAATGTGTCTTTGGCGTCTCATCCAGAGTTCTTCTGAGTCATATTGTCTTTACATAACAGATCTTGCTAAGATTGAGAAAATTACCGCCTTGACAGCCCTAACCAACCTCAAACAATTGAGGTAGCCCCTTTGCATAAACTCTTGAGGAAAGATGTCGAGTTTACATGGACCATTGATTATGACGAAGTGTTCAACAACCTGAAGCTATGTTTGATTAAAGTACTTGTCCTGTAACCTCTTGATTGGACGAAGAAATTCCGTGTGCACACTGATACTTCAGTTGAAGGCCTAGGTGCAGTCTTATACCAAAAGGGCACCTCTAAGTTAGACCAACCAATCTATTATGCAAGTCGAAAAGTAACCAACAAAGAGTGAAACTACACAGTCACGAAGGTTGAGTGCCTAGCAATGGTGTTTGCTTTGGAGAAGTTCCAACATTATCTACTGTTATTCTACATGGACCATGAAGCCGTGTTCTTCCTTATAAACAAGGCCGACGTAAAGGAAAGAATGATGAGATGACTTCTTTTGTTTCAAGAGTTCGACTTTGAAGTGGTTACTAAACCCAGTCACTCTCATATCCTAGTTGACCACCTTTCGCAAATCCCTCAAAGTGAGTATAAAGACGATTAAGATGATCCAGACCTTCCTGATGCTTTCTTGTTTCTAGTCGAAACAATTACCCCATGGTATGCAGATATAGCCAACCTCCTGGCAGCCCAACAGTATCCCCCTGGCATCTTGAGCCATGAGAGGAAGAAGCTTCTGTTAAAATCAACTCCCTACACCCTGTTAGGAGATACTCTGTATAAGAAAAGCAAGGATGAAGTCTTGTGAAGATATGTTGCAAGAGAAAAATTTAGCATAGTATTACAAGCATGCCATGATGAGCCCTGTGGTGGACACTTCGCAAGAGAAGCATCAACCAAAAAGGCCTTACTTACAGGATATTGGTGGCCAATCCTCCACAAGGATACCTATAACTACTGTAAATAGCATTATGCATGTCAACGAATGGAAAAGCCTACCAAATCTAGTGACATACCCCTGCAACCCATTCTTCCCCTGAAGCCGTTTGAGAAGTGGAGAATTAATTTTACGAGCCCCATTGATCCGCCAACCTAAAGAAAACAAAATAGATACATCTTGGTTTGTACAGAGACTACGTAACCAAGTGGTGTGAAGTTAAAGATCTGAAGCGAGATGATGGTAATAGCATGACCTTGTTTCTGTACGAGAACATCATCACCCGTTTTAGCAGTCCCGTAGAGCTCGTCTGACTGAGATACCCACTTCCTTAATAAGACCATGGAAGAGTTGACATAACTGCACAATATCCGTCACCGTACGTCCACACCCTATTGCCCTAGAGCCAATGGCCAAGTCAAAGTCACCAATCGTATCCTTTGCTCGATTCTGACAAAAACAATAGCTGCACATCGTCGTGATTAGGATGATCGGCTTATAGAGGCCCTCAAGGCGTACCGAACCTCCCATAAGACAACTACATGACAAACTCCTTCCCAATTGGTGTATGAAATAGAAGCCATCTTTCCAGTTGAACTCCAAGTACCCTCTCTATGCATGGCCATCAACAAACGCTTAGGAGATGACAAGTCCCTACAACGTCATCTCTTGTACATAGTGTCTCGATAAGATCCGCAAGATGGCCCTATAGTGCATGGAAGCCATGCAAGCTTACACAAAATTCTATCATGACAGCCTCATCAAGCAGGAGTTCAAGGAAGGCGACTTAGTCCTAGCTTATGATTCTCGATTTGACAAGTTTCTAAGCAAGCCTCCACAACTTTGGGTGGGTCCTTATTAGGTACTTGCCATCAATCTGAATGGCTCAATCCAAGTCCAAATAATCGATGCTTCAAATAATCCCTTCCTTATTAACGACTATTGCCTCAAGAAGTATTATCCCCCCTAGGGATCCTAGCAATCACCGTTGATAGCTTCCGCTTTTCTTGTACGAAGGTCGATATACCTTTACCTAATGCTCCTGATAACCCTCTTGTTGATCATGATGATGTTATTCCATTCTAATAGCCTCTCGCAACCACCTTCTCCTCCTCCTTGGCTTCCCTTCCGTTTGATACAAAAATCCATTTACAACCAATAGCTTTCTTACTTTCAAATAAGAACACTAACTCCCATGTGTCATTATCCATAAATGCACCCATTTCTTCATCCATAGCATAATTCTAATACTCATTATCCACTCCATCTTGAAAACAAGTGAGTTTTACATCCTACACAACCTTAGCCATGCATGCATAGTGGAGATATATCCAAGGCATTTGAGGCAATGAAAAGATTGATGGTCTCCAAAGTTATCTCAACCAATGGTCCATTGAAACACCTTTAAAACTTGAAAACAATAGTCCATAAAACATTTCATGAGTTCTTACTATGCATTCATCACCTCAATTTTCTTTTTCAAGATGAGACACAAGCCCAAACATACACGAGAAAAGCATCTCTTTTCTATTTTTCTTTAAGATAATATACCCAAACCAAACGCACACGAAAGGAAAAAAGGACACACTCTCTCCACACAAAAAAAAACATTAGCTAAGATAGCAAGCAAGAGAAATAATGGCATTGTTTAAATGTGCAAATAAGATAGTATGCAAGCCAAATAAATAGTAACATGAGTTTACATAAGAACCCTCTCCACTAACCATGCCCACAAAATAGAAAGCATCCAAGTGGGCAAGAGCGTGAGTACATAAATCAACCAAGTGATATACCAATCAACATAGCTTAAACAAGAGCCTAATTTTCACACCATGAGTATATATGTCTCACCAAGTGATACACCCACCACCTCAAGATTATGAGCCCAAGTTTTAATTGCTCGACCTTCTCCTTTAAGGCTACAAACTATTTCACTTCAAAAACTTAAAAGATAATACAACATTAGCAACAAGGACCAACCAAATAAAGCCACTCCCTCTCAAGTTTCATGTGCAACAAGCAATTTTTGTGTTCACTTTACCAACCACAATCATTGTGTCCCCAATTAATTGGGGTTCTCAATGTCCTTAATGTTTTTTAAGTTATTCCTAATATAAGTACACATTCTTTCAAAATAGGCAAACCACCACAACATAGCGATAGCAACATAGCAAGGAGCCAAATTTATAATAAAATGATAATTACCTCAAGTTCTAGTATTGCAACAAGGGATTAAAACATTAAATTTGAAGTTCAAGTATATTGTTAAAGATGAAATTCTACAAATAAACTACAAATCACTAAAGTCACTTACAATGGATATCACAAACTAGCTACTTAAAGCACCATAATATGTATTGCCACCATATATCATAACTCACAATTTCATATGAGTAAGATCCTTATACCTATATTGCGCATTCAATTATGAAAACCAAAACAAATTAGAGAAATTGATGAAGATCAAGCTACAATAAATTCAATGATTCATGCCCATATATTTTTATTTGTTGTACTTTCACCCAAAAGATAATACACAACTTAGTAGTACATCTGACAATATTGTCACCCATTGATCTTCCTAATTCTTGTAGCAAATTAAACTCCTAATATAAACAAGTTACGATAAGGTACTATAATGAAGTCCCAAAATGTTTTAGTGAGGAACATGAAAATCTCAATGTAAAATCCCAAGACAATAGACAAATTCACTGCTTGGGGTCTTGTAATCTCCATAAACCATAATCCATTGATGTCTACATAAACATATTGGAACAATTATAAGCATACCATTTGACAAAACAAATGTACATAGATCACATTTAAAACAACAAATGAAGTATATATGCTCAACATTTAAAAGACAATGGCAACTTGATCGTCATGATCTTAGATCCTTAATGCAAAGGCCTTCCTAACAACTTGTTTCAACATAAGTAAGAGATATATAATGTCCCCATTACTAAATTCAACTTAATAAACAATATGCATGCATCTTCTCTTTAAAAAAAGCAAGGTGAAAAAATATCTACTTCAAAAATAAGGTATTTTATGTTGGAAAAATACATTATTATGTAAAGTTGTTACATTCGCATGCTTGCACTTTATTAAACACATGCATACTTAGAAAAATTAAATCATGACATCAAATGCAATAAAGGCCACACCTTTTAAACTAGCACTAACCATGTTTCCATAATAATAATAATTGTTATTATTAATTAGGTGTTACATGTCGATTCATAAGTAGAAATACTTAAGAAACCCTCCCAAGCCAAGTTTATTTAAACTATGGTTATAGTATAAAACAACAAGAACTAGCCTAGTTAATAGTCACTTGGCCATTAAGCGAACTTGAGTAATGACACTATTGTGATGGTTGACCTTGCGAGAAGTTGTTCCTACAAGCAAGTGGTGGCTTCTTAAGTGTAGCCAACGATGCAAATGAAGCCTTCGTAGCCTGTTGCTATGTCAAGGATTAGGCTTTGGTCGTCGCCTTGGTCTTGTGAGCCTTCGAGAGATGTCGTGATGTGGTGCCCATGCCCTTGCCCATTCGACCTTTCTTTTTTTAATACAATTTGTAAAAATACTTTCTTTTTTTGAAGGCAAAAAGAGACCATGCTCCAAAAATGGAGGCCCCGCCTTGACATTATCGATGATGTCAACTAAAACGCTAAAGGCAAGTCCCTCCTCCCCTCCCCTCCCCCCTCTAAGTACAATATAAATAAAGATAGGGGCATCTTGAAAACAAACAACTCGTGTCTAAGTGCAATGAAGCTACTTACTCACCCTCTCTCTTTTGCAATCACATAGAAGCCCTATCGAAATCCTCCCAGCTCTTCTCCATTACACATAAGCTCTAATAAAATCCAGCAAGCTTCTCCCTCTCTTCCTCACATGCTACAAAAGCTCTATCAAATTTTGTGGAGTCTATTCCATGGATCCCAAGAGACACAAAGATACTATGTAGGCTCCAAAGCATGAGAAGGTTGCTGAACTTCAAACCAAAGTGAAGCACACCCCTCAAGTCCTCCCGGAACCCGTCCAACCTATCAAACCAGTTGTCACACAGCAATCCAAAGTTGTGGTCATACACCCATAACAATGATGGTTGGTCCATTGAGGATAATCTAGTTTGGTGAATAAAGTATGAGTTATTTTTAAACCTTTAAATTTTATCTCAAAGAACTTCATGAATTCTTTAATCAACTTATGTGGTTACTTCATTGTAATTAAAGAAAAAAGTTTGAGATATTGGAAAAGCATGTAGGATGAGTCTTTTGCTTCACAAATTGTATATGGCTAGAATTACTCAAATTTACCCCTGAAAAATAAAAAAACATACTAGAATCTCAATTGCTTTTAAGAAAGGATACGAGAATTGATAAAGGGATAGACACTATGCATCACATATGTTAAGAAGTGTATTTAAAACAATGTTTCTATGGTTATATCTAATTTTGGATTTGTGAATACTAAGATATGCAACTTATGGATCCGTGCTTGTAACAATTAGACATGTTATGAAATAGTGGTTGGGATCCCCAACCCAACTCTTCTTAGCACTTTGCGGAGTGTAGAAAAGCTCACATGCTACGGCTGGGCATCCTATGCTCCTAAGGGAGATACATGTTTATGTTGTTTTAATCACTCAAGCACGTGAGAGAGTAAAAAGCTGAGTAATAAGTATCCATGTTATGTAGGATAGATCTTGAGACTCTAGGAAGCTTAAAGGGGCTCTGAGCCAATAAATTTCATGTTAACCGCAGATCGAGTGTGATCACATATAACCCAATCCTACGGGATTGGAAGCTTAAAGGGGCTCAAAACTAGTAAATTCCTTATTAATCACGATCAGAGTGCGATCACATATAGCCCAAGCCCAATCCTACAAGATTTTAAGGTCTTATCTTAGGCTTAACATTGTCATTCTACAAAAAGATGATTTTGTACCACGGTACAAAGTAAAGGTTTTAACTACTATTATGAAATAAAGTATTTAAATTTTGAATTGCATGGTATGTACTAAAGATTGAGTTTAATGAACTCTATTAAACAAAATAATTTTAAAAAGTTACTTTTATATGTGTTCCAAATAATGTAGTAGCATGCTCTACTAGTTAGAGAGCTAAAGCAAACCCAATCAAGGGAAGTAAGAGGCTTCCATCCAGACGATCGAATGCTTATGGTTGGGTGGACCTAACAAGCTAAGTAACTTTATAATACTAGATAGAGCTGGTTAGTTCATGACCCCCCTTCCCCCCAGAAAAGAAAAATCGATAGGACTAGTTCCTAACAACATTTTATGGGGCGACAATTGAGATTTTACCTTGTGGATAGGGGGATTGAGTTACACTACTCTCCCTCATCACTCACTCTCTTGGAACCAACAATGGTGCTAATTGTCCTCTCACCTTTAATTGAATGAAAGTGATCTTTCTTAGGTGGACGCTAGATTACTATTGGAGGTGACCTATCCACACTTTCGATATATACTAGAACTAGGGTTCCCATGTTCAACTAAGCCCAAAGTTTGCACAAATTTCGATTCACTAATAGAGTACTCCTCCAAGCTTGATGGAGGAGGTACCTCATATGATGCCTTAGGTTGAGGTAATATAACAAACCCAAGCACTACCCATATGAAAGTAGTCATCTCCCAATAGGTTAGAATTGAGGATCAAGTATGTGTCCCTTGGTGGATGGGAATGGCTGCCAGAGAGGCACATTGGTTAAAAATGTCAATTTGGTATTAACCGTCTACTTAACTCATGTGAGTCTAGGCATATGCAATAGTGGGCCCAATATTTTAGTGTTATTTAAATAATTTTTGTTTATTATTATGATGGTGATTATGGCATTTATTGTTGGCCAACCAACATTAAATATTGACCAACCTTATGCATTTATTGCATTATTTTTTGCCCATATAGTCAAGCTCCCTCCTTCTCAATTTAGTCATTCACCACTTGCAAATTCAAGTGCAAGGTTATATTCAATAAAGGGAGCTAATGCTAATGTCCACACAACTAGTGACTCACGATCATACACAACAATTTCATGTTTAGTATATGGATTCCATTTCTTAAGCACATCTTTGAGTTTTCATTTGCAATGTTCTTGTGTTTTCTCTTTTCTCTCTCTTCTATCTTCTTGTGTTCAACAATTTATTTCAACATTCTTCCATGCTTCCATTACTACATTCACTTCTGACATGGTATCAAATTTCAAAATTTGTGTTGCTATCTACTACTTATTGCTCATATATGCCTATTGCACTTGGGTGACCAGCCTCTAAAACTTTTCAGCCTTCAACTATCTTTGTTTTTTGTTACTGCTGTGATCACCTTCCAAGCTGCGTTGACTACACTTAATGCTATTATTCCCTACATTTTTTGACTTTCTACATTATTCTAATCCTTGTCTACATTTTGACCTATAAAATTTGCATTTATAGCATATTTAAATCCTATAAGTTGGGCAACAAGGTTTTCAACCTTCAACTTCTACCTGTCTTTCATCGACTCATTCTGCTAAATTTTTTTTTAATTTTGTGATCTGTTACCCTCAATACTACGTGGTGTGAACTCCTAACTATGTAGTATGTGTTGTGTTTGGTTGCACACACACACACTCTCTCTCTCTCTCTCTCTCTCTCTCTCTCTCTCTCTCTCTCTCTCTCTCTCTCTCTCTCTCTCTCTCTCTCTCTCTCTCTCTCTCTCTCTCTCTCTCTCTCTCTCTCTCTCTCATATCTTATGTTCTTAGATGTATTCTCTTTTCCTATCCTCTCCAAATGACTCCTTTCTGCTTTTGAACTAATGACAAAACTTCATGGCCTTGATTATCTAACATGCAGTGTTGTCATGACAACTTGGTTTATGTAAAAGTAATTATGGTGCGTTGTTTCTAGAGCTATTGCGCATCTATGCATATTCTACGTCTTCTTTGCTTTATCTCTAAAGAGATTCCTTTGGCAAATTTCACCTCCTACATGATAGCTTCAACAATATGGGCAAACTTTCAAATATTATGCGAGGGTCTCTTGACCATACATATAGTTACCCTTTATGGACACCTCCAACAAATGAAGTTTGAGACGAAGAATACTATCAAGTGCTTTGTGTTACAAGGTAGAGGATCAGCTTTATCACATCCAATCTACCCTTCCAAAGGCTCATTTTGTGGGAAGTATGCTCTATAAGATCCCTCCAAAGTTTGCTACAATAACCGATGCTTTGCAGGCTCATACATCATCGATATCAACGAGCTATACACATCAGTCCTCAATACTATTTGAGCATGAGGCATCCTTGCGATTATAAGGGAGGCTTCCATCCCAATATGGTAGCTCCAAAATAAGGCCTTTACCGTACAAAGAGGCATGAGAGGAAGAGGAAGTCAAAGGCCCAATGTTATCATTGTGGTAAAAAGAGACATTTGCGCTAGGATTGCAAGGAGTTACCAACTTTGAGGAGGGACGAGAAGCAAAAAGTAGGATACGGATTCCCCCACTAAGTCATCCTCCTCCTATTCAAACTTTATAAAGTAGGAATCCTCCAGTTGGAGTTGAGTCCTAAGTTCATGATGGGTTGTTACTTGATAGAGCGCAAGTTTAGCTCCTAGTCCAAGGTCAAGTGAGAGAGCACTTCATATCTTGGCCAAAGGTGGGGAATCCATGTTCACATATACTCGTATGCATTTTTGACAGGTCATGTATGCTACTGTGAGGCATTGTTGAAATGCAAAGAGAGCTGTTATGATTCTTCTCTATTTTCAAGTTTTAGTACAATCAATATCGACAACAAGTTCTCTTCGAGGCGCCTAGGTAGTGGCTTGATTAGCCACTACTTAGACATCCATGGTCCTATTCTAATGGTCTTTGTCGTATGGCCTTTAATGAGTCATTCTCATTCCATCATTGTATTGTATCAAATCACCCATGATCTGAGTGTGTGTTAGCAATCTAGTCAACTCGTGTGTGAGTCTAGGTGTGCAACAATAAGCCCAATATTTTAGTGTTATTTATGTATGTTTTATTTATCATTATGATGGTTATTATGGAATTTATTATTGGCAACAATAAATACTATCCCATCTAATGCAATTATTCCATCATTTTTGGCATATATATTTAGGCATCCTCCTTCATAATCTAGTCATTTACCACTTGCAAATTCCAGTGCAAGGTCCTATTGGTGACTCGTGATTGTACGAGACTATCTTGTGTTTGGTATATGGATTCCAATTCCCAAACACATCTTTGAATTCTCCTTTACAATGTTCTAGTGTTTTCTCTTTTCTCTTTCTTTTTTCTTGTGTTCACTAATTTATTTTAGTATTCTTTTATGATTCCATTATTGCATCCACATTTAATAGTAAAACATGTCAAAGTAGGAATAAGTAATAATCCAACACAACCTTGTCTCTCTATTCATTGACATAAGTGATTTTCATCCTCCTCTCAACTTCCTAAGCAAACATTTATATACACAAGTATCACTAAGGGTGCTACCAATCCAAGCTCCAAAGGCTTAATATGAGATAGCTAAAGGTTGTTACCTTAGGGCAAGGCCACCAACATATTTTAACAATACGATGTATGTGTCAAAGTGACTATACATTTGGGTGTAAAACCATGTTTGTATACTAATGAGGAAACATTTCCCCTTGTTTACCCAAGATGATTACTATTCCAAATTAGTAGGTAATTTACTCAATTTTGGGTACTCTACTTGTTTGATTTAGAGATGCATCTCTCTTCTCCATTCATGAAGTAAATATTTTTCATCATAGTTAACCTACAAGAGAACTTACAACAGACATGCGAAGTGAAAAGCTAAAGAGTAATAAGAAGAAGTCGTAATGCAAGATATCACATATCAATCATTGCATCGAGCACTCCTTAGCTTATGTGTTAGAGAGATCCATCTTAATTCACTAGCATCAATGAAGATTTGATTGGAATGTGGCCTTTTGGTGGATTCTAAACTCTCTTTGCTCAATGCAACAACATAAAAGGTTATTAATCATGGCAACATTCTATTGTAGGAGCTTATGTTGCAAATGGAGGCAGCATGCAAGCAACAATCCGCCACTCCCAAAACTCATCCTTCCACTTGATGATCTCCCAACATCAAGGGACAACATTAAAACCACTTGAAGTGAAGAAGGTAAGATCTACTCAAGTATTTAGTGGTCCCAAGTCCAATGAACAAAGTTTCATGTGCCTAGGGTACACTAATGGTGAGAGGGTGCCTAACACCATTCCTAAAGTTTTCTACATGTCCCTTGTACGACATGAGACTAATCCAAAATAGTCAAGAGAAAAAATCTACTCTTGCAACATCTCATTATTTGGGTAATTTGCAACTTGGGCAACATCAAGCATCATCCAACTTCTCTTGTAATCACCTTGAGTTTGGGAGGATAGTTCCTTCTAATTTTTGTGGTTTTTCCTTATGGATTTTTTGTGGAGCATAGATTTTTTTAAAAAATAGGGGTTGGGTTTGTGGATTAGGGGCATGGATTCATGGTTTGTCACATTATACTCTATTTGAATGAATAATGAATAATATTTTTGGAGCTTATTTTTTGTTGGATTAGTGTATAAATCTCAATCATAGCTAGTAAAAATTAGGCACCTTATGATGGATATCCAAATCTCTCTTATCAACAACAAACAAAGGATGATGGAGAAGAAACTTACTATCCCAAAATTCAACAAGATATAAGACGTGAAGCTTCTTTATTCTAGTGCAAAAATTAGGCACCCTATGACGGATATCCAAATCTTTATTATCTACAACAAACAAAGGATGATGGAGAAGAAACTTACTATCCCAAAATTCAACAAGATATAAGATGTGAAGTTTATTTATTCTAGTGCAAATGTGACAAGGCAATAGAAAACAAACACTTTCAAGTAATAAATAAGGCAAAACTTGTTAAAAATGTTCTTAGATCATGGGTGCATACTTCGCTAAAGTTTTGGATATTTAGAAGGCGCTATATGTTCGCTTCAAATGGTTAAAAACTCAACATTAGTTATTTGCTAGATTTTTTAATTGTTTAAAGGTTTGAACTTTTTTTTTAGTTATTTCAAGAGGATACTCACAACCATGTTTGGTTCTCAATCATCATGAATTGATCACGGATCAAAGAATCATGGGGATCAAGCACATTCTCACAAGATGACAAGGACAATGATCAAACAATGTGCATCCACATTTAAAGCGTAAGTAAAAGAGTTCATGGATGGTCATGGTTGTTCTAGGATTGATCATTAGTTTGTCTTAGATACAACAACAAGATACACTCTAACAATCATGGATAGTCATGGTTGTTCTAGGATTGATCATGGTTGATTGTCTTAGATACGACAACAAGACACACTAATGATTCAGAGCACAAAAATTACAATGTGGCATTATATGTTGTAGTCTAGTATGGACTCACCACCATTAGTTTTTTTAGATCTATATTGAACTATTTCTCAAAGGAGGATCATTCTCACTTGTGGGTTCCCTATATCTTTTCTCAACAATGCATTCAAGAGACAAGTGTATTATGAATGGGATTAACCAAACTTGGCAACCAATGAAAAGTGATCTAACTTGGAGGATTCCAAATTTCTTTAAACTTCAAGGGAGGATCACCTACATAAGGAGGCACATCACAAAGGTAACACATATGGCAATGAGTGGCAACACAACATGAGATAGTCTTACTTCACTAAGAACAAGCTATTCTACAAAACCAATTAAATATTCGATATTGATGATCTCCCAAATTCAAGGGGAGGTTCATCAACTTCAGGAGGCCCATGAAGTGAAGGGTGGCTCATCTTGAGCATTTGGTGGTTCCAAATTCAATAAAAGAAATATTATGTGCCATGAATATTGTCGTAAGATCTAGGTTGAGGAAAGCCAATAGTGACAAGGTACTCTCAACATAAATCGAGAGGCTTCTAGCATGTATGGAGGATTAGCTTACAATGATTAGGAGAGCTCACCTACTTCAAATGGTTCATCCTCTTTCATCCTTTTTTCATTGTATGGACATCTTAAGCAACTCCTTAATCACCGCTTAAAGAAGAAGGGGAGGAAGGGGTTTTTGAGGGGGATTGACATCTCTCACATAATACCAATCACAAAAGGGCATGGGATTGTTAGCCTGCCTATGTTGGTTATGTCAGTCTATCATCTCCTAGTTGTGAGCTCTTGTCAGAGTCTAACAAAGACATAGGAGCTCTGGCAGTTTAGATGCATTTCCTTTATTTGTCAACTTCCTATGTGCATTCCAAGGCTAGTTACTGCTTTCCATAGTCTGCCTACAGTAGTCCAACATTGTCATTGTCATCTGAGAATTTTTTGGGATCGCCCCTATTTTTCTAGCATTTTACCCTTCAATGACCAACATTAAATAAAAGCCGGCCAGCATTTATGGCCCCTACATGGGCAAGTCGACCAATTTTTTTGGGATTTTGCAATGTATAGCCAACCCCCCTCTTGGCAGACCCGCACTCTTTTCAATCTTCAGTCTTCCCTTTGCAACAACACACTCCGACTCTTTGTGCTTGGTGCTATGATCGTCATCACCTGATCTGGTGCCCTCACTAGTGCTTTGGGCTACGTGCAAGGACTGATCAATCCATCATCATTGTATCAACATTCTTCTTCACTCAATGCAGCATTGTTCCTTCATCCTTTGCTGCCTCGCTTTCTTTTTCTCTGCTTCTCTCTATGTTTGTGTTTCTCTTCCATTGCGCACTCACATGGTATCATCGCCTAAGTGAGGACACAGTCTGGAGATTTCATGCAAAAAAGCAAGTTCTCATCACGGAGCACCTGAATCTTCAAAACACATTTTCAGCCTGCGTTTATTGCATTTACGACCCGTACAAGTGCTCCAAACCCTTCTAACGACCAAGCTATATCATCCAAGTCCAAGCAACCTTGTCCAATCATTAAACGGACCCAACTTTCTCTATTTTGCAAAAAATGCAAATTTGCATTTTGCAAATGACCACATCCTAGTGCACTGGTACAAGCAACAACTTTTCCCTAATAGACAATACATCTATAGTCTATATAGCTAAATGCCTTCTGTCTATCATGTCTCTATCAAAACACAGATTTCTGGGCAATTACAAGATCAAAGATCTCTTACCAATTCATGAGCTATGATGATTCAGAGGAGAAGCTTCTTTCTAGAAAATTCTTTTGAACGGAGAAGGAATTATCGCAATTATAGACCGCAAGTGGAGTCCCCCCATTCACACCTATCCCCTTCTATTCATCTTTCATAGAAGGTTCCATCCTCAATGAAGATACCATCCTTGAAACCCTCGATGCAGGTGCATGTCTTACCTTCTTTACCCAAAGAAGACAAACTCAATGGTATGAACTATTCGTTGTGGTCGCATAAGGTGGAGTGCATACTCCACACCTTTGATCGTTGGGCTCTTGTTTTAGATACCATCCCTCATCTTAAGGAGGATCCAATAAATGGGACTTCTATGGACCATCCAATCTTGTGGGATCAGCTCAACTCTCAAGCCCAATCCTTTCTGTTTATGAGTTTGTGGGATTCTATCCTTGTGCGTATTCAAAGGTTGAAGACCATGGCAGAAGTGTGGAAGAAGCTTGCATCTTTGTATCAACACAAGACATTTGCCCACAAGATTTCCCTTGAGAAGAAGTTGCAAATGCTCAATCTTGATGATTTCTCCTCTATAAAGGAGCACATCACAAAGATGGAGAACATGAGAGGTGAGCTTGCCTCTCTTGGTTGAATGATATCCTCTGAAGACATACTATGATCCTTTTGACTCAACCTTATCAGACACTCTTATGGTTGGGAGAAGCTTTCCCTGCTTGTTTTGGAGCATGACGAGCGACTCAAAGAGATTGTGGCTAGTGGTTTTGGCTCCACCAAAGCATTTACTACAAGTGCAGGTGGAGGAGACAAGGCAAAGCCAAGGACAAAAAGTAGGACAAGAAGGATGAGAAGAAGGAGAATAAGCCCAAGTGCCCACACTGTGGGAAGGACACTCATTCGAAAGAGAAGTGCTTGCAAAAGTACCCCATCTAAAGACAGGAAAAGGATTCTAAGGCTACCTTGACGACAACAAAGTCTATCTATATGCATGTATTTGCCAAGGAGAATACAGCTCTTGCTTCTTCTTCTCAAGAGAAGCCTTGGCTCATTAACAATGGGATCTCTTCCCACATGACTTATAGATAGATTTGGCTTCAAGATCTAACTGCCAAAGGGGGCACATTCACCATTGGTGACAACTCTATCGTTCATGTTCAAGGAGTGAAAACTATTCATTTGTTGCGAGACAAGCAACATTCTTCGACCAAAGTTCTCTATGTACCAAATTTACAGGTTTCACCTCTTGTCTATTTATGATCTTACACACAACTTGGTACCTGTGTGGTATTTACACATGAGATGACAATGGCAGATGCTTCTACAGGTGCCATTCTTTGGACATGATCTTAGGAGAATGGACTTTATACACTCACAGTCTCAACTGCAAGGTCTTTCCATGATCTTGGACTACCTTGGCATGTTTGTTATGGTAATCTCAATTTTTACTCTATATGACGAGCTTCTTAGAAGAAGATGGTGAAGGGACTTCCTGACTTCCCTTCTATTCACACTTTGTGCCCTAGCTGTTTGAGGGGCAAGCAACATAGGCTACCATTAGGAGGGCTCCTACACTGCTTGAGTTAGCTCACACCGACCTTTGCAGCCCTATGGGCACCCTCCCTCGGGAAGGCCAGGTATCTAATGTTGATTGTAAATGACTTCAATCGTTGTGTGGGGCCTTATTTTCCAAAGTACAAGAGTGAGGCATACTCGCATTTCTGCAAGTGAAAGGTGTTTGTGGAGACACAAACTACTTCCTGAGTTTGTGGTGTCCAAGCAAATCATGGGGGAGAGGTTACTTCTTGCCAGAGTGCAGCAATGCGGAAGCGTAGGACAAAGACTAAGAGAGAGTGAACACACAGAGGAGAGAGAGAGAAAAGAAGAGTAACGCAGAAAATCTGCACTGTAGTATGTTGTATAGGAGTGCAAAAATATACACGGGTGCTGAGAAAATATATGTGTGTGTCTCTACCTTGAGGACCTCGATCTCCATCAACCCGAGTGTTGTCCGTCTTTGCGGTCTGTCTCCATCAGATCTCACGATCAGAATATGTCAGAGTATGCCACCAACTAACAATAAATAGCCGAAAAAAATAGTGCCTAGCACCAGGTCGGCTGCTAAAAATGCAATCGACTGAATAAAATAATAATAAAACAATCTAACTATGCAAACTGCTGACCGATTGCACCTATGCCACGTGGCACCTATCCGACCTGTTAACGTGGCATCCTGTCGTACTGTTGACGTGGCACTTGCTCTGTCCGTACAGTTCTGCACACTGCTATCCAAGAACTAACTCTCTAACACCCCCTCTCAAATCCTGGACGACATGCCAAAAGATTGAGGGATCTAGAATGTTACCGAAAAAGAGCTTGAGGAAGTGCCTTCATGAACAAATCTGTAAGATTATCCTCCGTCTTGCAGTATTCCACATCAATGGTCCCATCCAGAAGCTTCTCTCAAATGAAGTGATACTAGATCTCAATGTGCTTTGTTCGGGCATGGAATAAAGATTCCGTACCAAGGTAATGCAACTCTCATTCTCGCACCGCAGAAGAGTAGAACGAGTCTAGGGACAACCAAGATCCTCCAACAATCTTCGAAGCCACACAACCTCACATGTGGTAGAAGACGCAGCTCGATACTCCACCTCAGTAGAAGAAAGGGCGATCGTGGGCTACTTCTTGCTACTCCATGAGATAACACCTATACCCAAGGTGAAGTAGTAGCCTATAGTAGACCACCGATGGTCCACATCACCAGCCCAATTCGAGTCACTCCAACCTGCAAGAACAAAATCAGAAGCATTTGTACCTACATGATAAGAAATCCCTAAGTCATAGGTCCCCCTCAAATACCAAAGAATCCTCAGGGCAACCTGCCAATGCACCTACTTGGGTTCACTCATGAACCCTGCCAAAAGACCCACAACAAAACAAAGATCTACACGAGTGTTGAGAAGCCAAATCAAGGATCCAATCAACTGATGGTAGCCGAAAGCATCCGTCACGAGAGAAGCGTAGTAGGAAGTGACCTTCCAGTTCGGATCCATAGGAGTAGAAATGGACCGACAAGTCTCCATCTCAAAAGTCACTAAGAGCTCCTGAATATATCTCTACTGAGAGATAAAAATCCCCCTCTGAGACTGATAAATCTCGTGACCCAAGAAGAAATGAAAAAGCCCCAAATCCGTCATCTCGAACATCTAATGTAAAGACGCCTTGGTCTCATGGACCTATGCATGATAACCTGTCAAAACCAAATCATCAACATACAACACAAACAACACATGACCAGCCGCGGAAGTGTGCACATAAAGCTACAGATCGGCCGTGGAGCGCCAATATCCCAACAGTGACTGAAGAATCAAGTTGATCTTCTCATTCCATGCACACGGAGCCTGCTTGAGGCCATACAAGGCCTTCTTCAACCTGTAAACTTTCCCATCCGAGGATCCAAAGCCAGGGGATTGCTCTACATAGATCTCCTCTTGCAAGCCATCATTGAGAAAGGCCGACTTCACATCCAATTGATAGACATGCCATCTCCTATGGCCAGGCAAGGTAAGAACAACTCAAATAGTCGCCACACGAGCAGTGGGGGCAAAGGTATCATGGAAGTCAATGCCTCAACACTGAGCAAAACCTTTAGCAACAAGGCGAGTCTTGTGCTGATCCAAAGAACCATCGCTAAGGTACTTGGTCTTGAAGACCCACTTGATGCCAATCACCTTCTTGTGAGAGGGACGAGGCACAAGAGACCAAGTGCCATTCTTCTCAATAGCCTCCAGCTCAGCTTCCATAGCCTTCCGCCAATGGTCAAACTGCAAAGCCTCCTTCACTGAAGTGGGCTCACAATCCTGCATAACACAGGTCATCAAATAATAGTTAGAGTAAACAAGCTCCAAAGAATGTGTATGATTCCTCCGTGACCTCCGCGGTCCATCCTACGGTTCCCACTCCTCAGGGACCCCCTCGATCCCTGAATCTCGAAGTGTGTCACAGGCCCAACGAGGAGGAGGCGAACCTCTCCTCATCACTCGCAATCTGCTGAAGACTCGGGAACATCCACCGGCAGAAACTTCACTGGGATGACTGGTGGAAAAGGAGACTCTGAATCAGAAGAAGAATCTCCATCAAGAGACTCAAGCTCCAAAGGAGCTCTCTCGGGAGCCCAACTCTCCCCTCGATCTCCAAGGACGGGGTGCTCCTCACCCCCCTCTATGGCCAGAACTTCCACAAACCGCACATCTCAGCTTGTGTAGACATCCCGCTTGACGAGATCAAACAGACGATAACCTTGGGACTGAGAGCTATAGCCAACAAAAACCTGTCATCAAAAAGCCGCCTCAAACTTGTCATGTTGTGTATCCGAAATGTGCACATAGGCGTCACACCGAAAGTTCATAAAATACAAGACATCAAGCTTAGTCCCAAAGTAAACCTCAAAATGTGTCATCCTGTCAACGGCCAAAGTGGGAGATCGATTGAGGATGTGAATTGCAGTAGCCACTACCTCGACCCACAGAAACTGAGGTGTCTGTCGAAGCTCCATCATGGTGCGTGCCATCTCGATCACACTTTGGTTCTTCCGCTCAAAAATGCCATTCTCTTGAGGAGTGTTAGTGTTAGCAAACTCCTGGTGAATGCCCCTACCTGCACAAAAAAGAGCAAACTCATTAGACATAAATTCACCACCCTTATCAGAATGCAAGGTCTTCAATCATCACCCAGATCGATTCTCCTCGAAGAGAAGCCAATCCTTGAAGTGAGAGAAAGCCTCCGACTTCAATGTCAAGAAATAGACCCATGTCATCCTGTTGTAGTCATCTACGATCAACATGAAGTACAAGCTCCCCTTCAGGGACTCGGTTCTCATCGAGCCACAGATCCATAGATACAAGCTCCATAGGTGAAGTAAACCGCCGCAAGGCTTTGTTGGGAATCGCATCCCGATGCAGTTTTCCACGAATGCAAGAGACACATGGCTAATGGCTCACCACTATGTTCGGCAAACCTCAGACAAACGATCCACCCGACGCCTTTCGAAGGTACTCATAGTTCAAGTGGCCAAACCGAGCATGCCATAACTCGAACTATGTCTAAGAGGTAAGAAGAAGAGAGGTAAAAGCTGTAGAAGACTTCAATTTGTAGATGCCATTCTCCTCATACCCTGTCGAGAGAGCCTTCCTCGATCCACGATCAAGGACTCGACAGTATCACTGTCAAACTCAACCAAGAGGCCAAAAGCACAAATCTTATGGACCCAAAGTAAATGATATCCCAAGCCTGACACATGCAACACCTTAGAAGTGTGGGTGCCACCACGTCCATCTGGAATCAGCTGCATCTCACCCCGCGCATAAATAGACATAGAAGAGTTGTCTCCAATGAGAATCTGCCCACGCGAAGTCACAAATAGGCAACACCAATAGAAGAAGTCATGTGTTGTGAGGTACCACTGTCCACGATCCACTCTCGAGCCTAGGGAGCTATCATCGCAACATCAGAAGACTTTGGTGTAGAGTCCTCAATGACCGTTAAGTGTAGAAAAGCAATTGATGAGGGTGCATCCACCGCTCCAGAATCCTTCATGTCCTTGGTGTCCTTGTCTTTGTCGAGGCAATCCTTCTTCCAATGACAGACCTTACCACAAATATGACAGGTCGATTCCTTCTCCTTGTCCTTGGATTTGTTGTCCTTCTTCTTCTTTTGGTCCTTCCCCTTGTTCTGATTCCCCTTGTTCTGAGAGGCTTGACCAACCAAAGCCTCTGATTTGGAAGCATTCTATCCCTTCAATTGTTCCTTTTGGTCCAAGATCATAGGAACCAACTCTTCCCACCGAAGAGTCGACTCCCGCCCTAATGCCATAAGAGCGGAATAAAAAGTATCAAATCGTGGTGGTAACTAGGACAACAAAGTGATCGCCATGTCTTCGAAGGAAATAGACTTCCCCCCATTTTGAACTTGCATTTGAAGCTGCCGAAGCTTGTTGATGTATTCCCGAAGCGAAAAAGACTTATTCACGAACAAGGTCCGCATTTGCACCTCCAAAGAAATCCTCTTCATCAGGGTCATCCGGTTGTACATTTGGTCGAGCTCCAACCACATCTCTCAAGCCATCGTCAAGTACTCGATGTGAGTGATGACGGCTGTAATACAAGACAAAAATAGAAAAGAACGAATCCTAGCATTCAATTTGTCCCATTGAGACTGAGCTCTGGTCAACTCTGCACGAGCACTAAAAGAGAGTTTGGACTCATCTATCACCAACGGCCGATTAATCTCCTCCATCACAAGCTCCGCCAAATCATAAGACTCCAGAATGGCCAGCATCATCACGCACCAAATGTGGTAATTCTCACCATTAAGCTTCTAATCTGATGGAAGAGCCAATAGGACAGGCACCTTCATGTCCATGATCGCCTGGAACTCCAAGTCAGTCTCTGAAGACATGTTCACATGTAATACCTGCACAAATGCAAAAGCAACCCCCTTCGACTATGAAGACACAGACTCCTAGGGCTCTTTTCTCCGCTTTCCAAACCTTCTTCAGCCGCCGCCGGAGGCGATGATAAGGTAAAATCTACAATGAAAGACCTCAAGCGTAGCCTTCCCTTCAAACAACAACCTACAGCAAATTCACCAGAAACACAACCTTGTGTCGCGCTACAATCTCCTCTTCAAGTAGGTTCAGCACTCAGTCAATCTATCTTTACCGCTCTAATACCATGTCAGAGTGCAATGATGCAGAAATGTAGGACAAAGACTGAGAGAGAGTGAACACAAAGAAGAGAGAGAGAGAAAAGGAGGCAGTGTAACGCAGAAAACCTGCAATGTAGCATGTTGTATGGGAGTGCAAAAATATACACGGGTGCAAAGAAAATATATGTGTATGTCTTTGCCTTGAGGACCTCAATCTCTATCAGTCCAAGTGTTGTCCATCTCTGCAATCTCTCTCCGTCAGATCTCATGATCAAAATATCTCAATGTACCACCAACTGACAATAAATAGCCGAAAAAGAATGGTGCACAGCACCAGGTCGACTGCAGTAAATGCAGACGGCTGAATAAAATAATAATAAAATAGTTCGACTATGCAAACTGCCGACCGACTGCACCTGTGCCACATGGCACCTGTTCGACCTGCTGACGTGGCATCCTGCAATACTGCTGCCGTGGCACATGCTCTGTCTGTACGATTCTGCACACTGTTAGAACAAACTCTCTTAACACTTCTAACATCTATTCTCAATTTTGCAAGGATCACATCATTCGACTAAAGTATACCCATTTAAATGCACCTTCAGAGAATGGTGTGATGAAGGTGCGAATCGAACCATGCTACAGGTGGCCTAATATTGGAGCATTGAGGCCTTCCTCATTCCCTTTAGGGTGAGGCAATGACTACTTGGTTCACATCTACAATGGTCACCTGGCTTCTGCGTTACAAGACATGACTCCCTACGAGGCTTTCTTTGGTCAAAAGCCCTCTATGTCTCACTTCCGCATCTTTGGATGTGATGTATTCATCCCTATAGATAAGAAAAAGAGGAAGATGAATCTTGACTTGAAGTCCAAGAAGCTCATCTTCATGGGATATAGCACTACCACAAAGGTATATCAACTCTATGGCCCGACGACACAAAAGCTTAAGGTGAGCGAGAATGCGATCTTCGATGAGGCTTTGGCCTCGGAGGACCCTATTGATGGTTCTATTCCCAGTGATTCTTTATCATTGACTGACCCTCCCCCACCCTCAATTTTCTCTCCTTCCTTCCAACTTGCCTCTTTCACACCCCTCCTTCCCCTCCTTCTCTACCCTCTATTCCAGCTTCCCTACCACCTTTGACGGATGCAACTACTACTTCTTCTTCACATACTTCCACCCCTTCAGCCTCCCCTTCGAAATCTTCTAGGGCTGATCGACAGCCTAAGGCGGAGCATTCTTCAAACAAGGAGGATTTACCTTCCCTTGGTGAGGGGGAGTCCGTCCCCTAAATAGGTGCATTACATGTACCAAAGACTACTCAGTCTCCCTCGTAGCAAGATGAGCCTATTCAGGTCCCTCATTGGTACCACTTGAATCCTGCTCATGTAGGATTCAAGCATTTATCGCATTCCTAGTACTACAAATCCACACAAATCAGCTCACTTACATGCCTAGCGACAGTTCACTTTCTATGAACTATGCTCTTATGTCATAAATTATTTAGGCCAATGAGCCTACTACATTTGAGAAGGCTCTTGCGCAGGATATTTAGCGTCAAGCCATGCAGGAGGAGCTCGAGTCTATGGAGCATGATCAAACTTAGGAATTTGTTCCACATCCCCTAGAGCAGAAGGTGATAGGTGTGAAGGGGGTCTGTAAGACCAAGTACCTAGCAAATGGCTCTAAGCTCCTTAGACAAGCACAAAGCTAGGCTTGTTGCCAAGGGTTACTCAAAGGGTGGGTTTAAACAATTTTGAAACTTTTGCACCTACAACTAGGATGTCTACTATTTAGCTTATTTTGGCTCTTACAACCCACCACTGCTAGCTTGTTTATCAAATGGGCATCAAGTATGCCTTCTTGAATGGTGTCCTTGAGAAGGAAATTTATGCTTCTTAGCCTCCAGGTTTTCTTGTGTGGGGGAGGGAAGGAGGACCATATCTACATATTGTGAAAGGCCCTCTATGGCCTGAAGCACGTTGCTCGTGCTTGGTACCAAAGGATAGATTGCTTCTTTCTACATAGTGGCTTCCATCAAACAACTAATGACCCCAACCTACACTTCCAAGGTTGAGGGTGTCATGTGTGTTTTGATCATCTTGTATGTGGATGATCCTATTATTACAAAAAGCTCTACTCAAGAGGTTGATTGTACTCAAGATTTTGCAATAGGAGTTTGACATGACAAACCTTGGGATCCTCCACTCCTTCCTTAGATTGGAGATGTATCAGACACCACAAGGCATCATTATTTCACAACACAAATACATTTTTTAACTTCTCTCGGAGCTAGATAAGGCCAATTATCGGCCTATTTCTTACCCCCATGGACCCAAAGTCAAAATTTTGGTAGCTAGAATTCCCCTTACAAATGCCACCCATTATAAGTGTCTTATTGGCTCCCTTGTCTAGCTTATTTACCCTCGACTGGATATTTCTTTTGTTGTGGCATTGTCATCTTCTTTCGTGAAGACTGCCACTCAAGAGCATTCGAGAGTGGCTTTGCACATTCTTCATTATTTACATTGGACTCAATTGTACGGGATCATACATGGAGAGGGGTTACTCTCTCTGCTTAGAGTGATTCTAACTCGGCAAGTGATGTGGATACACGACAATCCACTGCAGGTTATGCCTTCTCCCTTTGATCAAGAGTTATCTCATGGAGCAACAAGAAGCAACCTATTGTGGCCCTTTCTTCTATAGAGACGAAGTATCCTGCCTTATGTTCTACAACTATGGAGGCAGTTTAGCTTCATCGTATGTTGGCACAGATTAGTTTTCCTCAATGTGGATCTATGGCATTGCATGTGGACAACCAAAGTACTCTAGCTTTGGCCAAGAACCTTGTGTTTCATGCTCGCACGAAGCACATTGAGATTCTGTATCACTATGTTTGAGAGTGCATCCTAGCTTCCAAGTTAGCGTAGGTCTACTATCCCACGAAAAAGAATGCAACCACAAAGCCTTTGCCCAAGGCTTCATACTTCATCACATACAGTTGTTAGGTCTTCAAACACTCCTAGGATTTGAGAGGGGATGTTAGCCTGCCTATGTTTGTTATGTTAGTATGTCATCTCTTGGTTATCAGCTCCTACCAAAGTCTAACAAAGACATAGGAGCTCTAGCACTTTAGGTACGTTTTCTTTATTTGTTAGCTTCCTATATGCATTCCTAGGCCAATTATTGCTTTCCACATTTTGACTACACCTATCGAACATTGTCATTGTCATTTGGGATTTTTTCAAATCACCCCTATTTTTCTAGCATTTTTTCCTTTATAACCAACATTAAATGTTGGTCAAGCAACATTTATGGCCCCTACAAAACCAAGTTGGCCAATTTTCTAGGAATTTGGCTATTTATAACCAACCCCCCTCCCATTTGGCAAACACACTCTTCAGTTTTCAAACACTCCGACTCTCTGTGCTTAGTACTGTCATCGTCATTAGCCTGATCTAGTACTCTTGCTGATGCTTTGGACTACGTACAAGGACTAATCAGTCCATCATCATTTTATCAACATTCTTCTTCAATCAGTGCAATATTTTTCCTTCACCCTATGCTTCCTTGCTCTCTTTCTCTCTCTTTGCTTCTCTCTATGTTCGTATTTCTCTTTCGTGTTGTGCACTCTCATAGGGGGCACCCTACAAATTCGATGGGTCCCCATTTCATTCTCTACACTCCATAGCTCAACAATAAGCAAGATGAGAAGCTTATCTATACATCAATAAGCAAGAAGAGAATCTTGTCTATACATCGATGAAGGAGATTGATAGTATTCTCACCTTTGTCTAGTAAATGAAGGGATTTAACATTCATGTGTAAGAGTTAGAAAAAGAATAGCTCTTTGGTGGAAATTGTACCTCAAAACCCATATAGAAGCAACGCATTAGCATCTAATTTTGCTCTTCATTAGTAACCCCAAAAGAAATTTGAATGCATCAAAATCCCTTATTAAAGGGCATGTTTCAAGCATTCATCCCCACACCCACTCATTCTTCATTCAAATCTTCCCACTGTCCATCAACTCTCCTCAACATCGATTCACAACTTGTCCTAACTATGTTTGGAGGTTGGCTCCTTTCCAAGAGGTCCTCTCTTCCATAAGGCCATATGGAGACTACCCAATCTTGTCACATCCTTGCTACACAAAAGAAACCTATTGGAGACATCCTTTCTATTGATTGTGACTTAATTGATAGAGTCTATCAATTGATGACTATTGTATATGCTATGTCTCAGTATGTTGTCAAGCTAATCACTATCATTACCAAACAGGTTGTATTTTATTGTGTGAAAAACTTGTGTTAATTGGCAACTCCCACCAATGTTACATTTGATCTACTAAAAAGCTATCGTATTCACATTCAACTTATTGATTATTAAACCTTGTTACTCCATCATGTAATCATCATTACGTGACTCAACATTTCATTTATTATATGAGTTTCTATGAAACCATCTTTTGAAAACCAAAAGACCTATAAACCATATTTTAGCAAACACTTCATTTAGCATAACAATAAAATCAACAAGAAAAATCCACACATAATTGAAGCTAGAGTTCTTATTACAAGCAACTTTTAGCTCTTAAGCATGTCATCGTCGTTGTGATGCATAGTTCTGAATAATCTTCAATTATATCTACTTAGCAATCGAGCTGATCAAAATCTTTACTTTTTTTAAACATTTACATTATTTTTATGGGCATTGTATACATGTATACAAGTGTTTAATCACACCTATTGGAGATGTTCAACAACAGCTTCGTACCGAGACTAGACTTAGGCACTTGTATAGACTAGTCAATCTAAACCAGACTAGACTTAGGCACTTGCATAGACTAGTCAATCTAAACCAAATCTGTAAAATGCTAGCCAAGACAAATGTCATTGTCAAATTTGAAAGACTTGTTTGTGGCTTTGAATTTACAGAAGCAAAGAGTTGCTCCACGCAAAGAGTAAGTCCAGATTAAAAATGAGATGCTAGAGTGGTGTGCAGATTTTGTATTGGTAAGCGGTCAAGTCAGTCAGTGCCAAATCTAGCAAATACTTGTGATAAACAAATCAATGTTTGTAATCTGTTCTAATGGATTTAAAAAGCCAATGTTAGCGCCCGTCAAGCAAAGCAATGCCTTATGATTCCATGGTGAAGAAACAATTACACACAAAAGGTCTTAAGAAATTGGTACTTTTGGATCAAGAAAGAAAAGAGAGAAAAAATCACACCTGATAAGCCTTGAGCCAGACGGGATGGCCCAATGAGCGAGCCGAGGATGAAGACGGGTCGGAAGATGGAATGCAGGATCAGGACCTGGACTTACTAGGTCCCAATTGTGTGATGCATGCCTAAAAAGTGCCACAAAGCTTTCTTCACTGGACGACACTGAGAAGCCAGATTGGTGGAACCCTGTGGTAAAAGCCCTGACAGTGTGAAACCCACAATGTATAATCAGCAGTCTATTTAAAAACTTCAAAGAGCTGACTAACAACTAATCATTGTGCACATACACCACCGATTCCCCTTGAGTTGCCACCCAGGTATATGTAGGATGCATGGTTATGGCAGTCCTTATCTCCAACTCTCGAGGGTATCCCACTGCTTTCTCAAATAGAGCAGCACACGCAGGCACATCCGCCTCTTGCATCAATCGCACTGTCACATCTGCATGCAGATCCCATACGGTTGATTCATTGGCCTTCTTCATTGAACATGTGTGGCTGCTATGTAATCATATAACTGAGCCACATATTGCACGGGAAGGAATGCAAAATGGACAGACCATACCATGGTCTATGGGTAATCCAAGTTCAGCACAAGCGGCTGCATGTTTGCTTTCATTGATCCGGCCCTGAAAGTAGCTCACTACCTCTACTGGGTTGAAGCCCAACTTGGCATACACACAGAATGACTTTGAGTTGTGTGCTACCTGATTACAGTACAGCTCAAGTCAACTGATTGGCCTAAGAATGATCTTCTAAAGGGTAGTCGATCGATTATCAACCTGCAAAAGCCTAATGGACGTTGCAGCATCAGCTGCCAGAGCTTGGTCGCGAAGAGCCCGCATGATGGCGGAAGCGACTCCATGGTTGCTGTGTTGAGGATCCACAAAAACAGGGCCGATGGAATGCACACCCTCTCCTGGCAAGGAAAGAGACCCCCAATCAGAATAGAAGATTCATCATAATAGTCAGTCGTTGAGTGCTTCCTCCCGGATGATGTGATCAATGCTTATAAACTGTGCTTTCCCACTACTGCTGACATCCTTGGTGAATTAATCTGAGGTATATACATCATATTGTGTTTCCCGACAATCTTACTGCACCAATCCTCCATGCTGATACAAAAACAGTGGTCTTTCATCAATTTCAACATCGACAATATCAAACAAATTCTATGTTGAAGATCAATTGGACCTAAAGTCCAGGGAGTAACATGTTTGTGCTTTCCTGCATATAGAGTCGCCACATGCTATTACAGTGCCAATATTGTTCTTACCATTGTAATGAAGGAGAGCGCCGCCGATGATGCTGCTCTGGTGCGCAGAAGTGGCAACGATGGCGTAGCAGGCGGGGGTGGAGAGGGCGCCGTCGATAAACTGGGTGAAGAAACCGAGGCCGCGGCCGTAGTCTGTGTAGCCGCCGGCATCGACCTGGGGTGGGATTCCGACAGAGAGGTCGAAGTGGGAGAAGGCGTCATACGCTACCCGGTCCATGGCTGCTGCATCCTCCCTGGTCGCCCTGCGCAGCTGGAAGCCGCCATCGCCAGACATCGGGATGATTCGGGAAAGATGTTGTCTACGGCCGACAATATTTAACCCCTGGCGCCCCTCGGGCTCGCAGTTCATATTTTGCCCATCGCAGTTCGTAGGTGAAAGGACCCATAGGTGGACACGTGGACCGGTCAACTAGGAGCGCCAATGAAGCACACCCTTTCTAAGAGCTGTGTCACACCGCGTAGCAATGGGGTAGCAATGGGGGCACCAAATCCCCTCTCGTCCCACAAAAATGCCGTTGCCTGTGCCTCTGCTAAACCACCGTGTTAATGGTTTCCCTCATTGTACTGGTAACGCTAAAGAAGAAGTCGGTTTCTTATTTTTCAGCAACCTCTACTTTTTTCGAACACAACAATAGGAACACGGAAGCTTTTGGCATCCAACGTTAATGGCCACATTAATTCCCATAAATTCAATTTAAGTATCTTGGGGTGACCACAACGCTAGTAGAGCGAGGATAAAACCCTCGTTTTTCCCATTCAGTGCAACCCAACCCTAAACTTGTCCTAAAGAAACTCATTATATAACATCAAGCCTTCCACGTCACTCAAGTCTGAAACCTTCCACATCACTCATTGCAGTTCATTCTAATATTGATATCTATTAGAAAGGAGATACTGTAATGTCGAAACTTGAGAAAAGGTTGAGATTTATCCTCTTCACATATATGTTAGTTTATATTGACTCTTCGATGTACTTTTAAATGAAAGATCAACCATGCATCACAATTGTCATTAGCTTATAACACGAACATCATGATTCAATTTGCATAGTGTCTTATATTGTGTTATAATTAACCTAAAATTTTTATATAGAACATGGAGTGAGGGAAATGGCAATGCAAATTCACTCTATATTGGGCAAAAGAATCATAATGTCATGGTCGAGTACACTAATAAGAGGCACCATCAAAATCTACAACAATAAATCACACAAGAAAGAAGCCAAAAAAGATAGATATTAAAGAAGAAAATGACAAGATGACAAGAAAGATATGCGTATAGTGATGAGATGGTGCGCAGATCGGTCGCAGATAGCTCACGTGGTGAATCCCGGAAGGTCCCCAAGAACAAAGTACTCTACTTTTTAGCACAAAAACCCATGTAAAAGCAAGCACGACATGAGGCAAGAGACAAATTGGGTTCAATCTCCCCCATGCCTTGTGTGAGCGCTTCACAAAGCATGTATTTAATGTATATTTCCAATCTTCATGCTCAAAAATAGCCCAATTACAAAAATATGACAAGCTTTTAGCTTTTGAGTTTGCTTTCTACCAAAAATAAGAAAATAAAGCTAATGGACGGTGCCCATAGAGTCTGGCACGCCCAATCTCAATGTCCAAATAGAAATAACATATCCAGGTGCATAAGCGCATACAAAATAATAATAAATAATCAATGTCTCTATAGACATAACAAAATATAGGCGTGGCGCCTATCAAAATATAGTCCAAAGGTCGAAAACCCGCTAGACTCCAATGCTTTCCTCCGCCACTGCTGCTATCTCTACACATCAACTGAAGCATTCACAATCGTTAGTAAAATAACACAATTAAACCGACAAAAGTGAATACCTAGCAGTCTTCAGCTACATAAATAAATCAACTGGTTAGAAATAAATCCTAACCTTAATTTATTACGAGTACGCACTCTAAACTCATAAACGTTTATTAATTTAATATGCATTTTGCGGAATCACCCGCTATGGAATCACCCATGTACACACTAAATTAATGAAACGCCCGAAAAGGACAGGCGTCCCCATCAACTTCTCGCACAAAGAATCCTCTTTGCGTATGAGCCCCGGTCATCTAAGTTTACGAAATCCACCGTAAAACCTCACGGAATCCACCGTGGAATATGCCTCCTGGCATCATACCCCCGGGGTGGGATAGCAATTGACCTCAATTGCTATTAGCTCAATGTGGAGCTAACAGAGTGGGGAAAGCATTTAAGTCTCTAGCGTGCATCCATTGTGCTTCCTCTACAGGATGGTTCTTAAATTTCACTAGATATCTAGAATACCTTCGGCCAGTTCTAGTGGTCATGTAGTCAGTGTCTATAATGGCTTCTGGTTCAAGTATTTCAGTCTCTTCTTGTAGTAAGGTGGGTTTTCATAGACAGGGTGGATAGGTAATTGTTCTCTAAATGGTCTCAATAAACTAATATGAAATGTATTATGAATTTTCCAATGGGATGGCAGTTCTAACTTGAATGCATTGTCATTAATCTTATGAATGATTCTAAATGGTCCGTAGAATCTAGGAGCTAATTTGACAACTAGATGTCTATCTACACTTTGCAGTCTACGCTTTTCTATTCTAAGCCAAACATAATCATCAACTTTGAAATTCATGGCTTGTCTTTTCTTGTTGGCTTGTTTGGTATATGATTGTTGGGCTTTAGCAATCATATCCTTGACCTCATCAAAAATAGTGTTATGCATAACAGCAATATCATCGGCACTTTGTATTCTATTAGACAAAGAGGCAACAGGTGTAGATAATCTATATCCATAAATAACTTCAAAAGGTGCTTTCTTTGTAGATGTGTGCGGTGTATTGTTATATGCAAACTGTAATAAATGTAAATGAGTATCCCATGTCTGAGGTTTAGAGATAGTGTATGCACGTAAAAGATCTAGAATGGTGCTATTTGTGGCTTCTGTTTGTCCATTTGTTTCTGGATGAAATGCAGATGAGAAATCAATCTTTGTGCCTAGATTTGCAAACAGTGTAATCCAAAAATTATTACAAAATCTAGAATCTCTATCTGAAATAATCACTTTCGGCAATCCATGGTTAGTAAAAACAGTTTTCAAAAATAATTGTGCTGCTTGTGATGCTGTTAAAGTTTTCTTACATGCAATGAAATATGCTTGCTTACTAAATCTATCTACAATTGTCCAAATCATGTCATGGTTAGATTTAGTATTTGGTAAGCCAGTAATGAAATCCATAGATATATGTTCCCAAGGTTTAGATGGAATAGATAAAGGCATTAATAACCCATACTGTTTACCATGATGTCTCTTTATTCTTTGACAAATCAGACATTCAGAGACAAAATTAGATACATCTGCATCCATATGCGGCCAATAAAAATCTTCAGTTAACATGCGTAATGTAGAGATGATACCTCTATGACCTTGATATGGGGGACAATGAATTTCATTCAAAACAAAAGATCGCAATGGAATAGTAACACACAGTCTCTTTTCAAAGAACATGAACCCATCATTATATGACAATGAATCAACAGGAATGAAATTATTTTGAACTAATTTTTGCCAATCAGAATGAAAAGTAATATCCTGGTGATATGTGTCTTTCATAGCAATTAAAGAATCAAAAGATATGATAGAAATGTTATGAATTGCAGGTCTTCTACTTAATGCATCGGCAACTACATTTTCTTTTCCAGGTTGGTATTGAATGATAGGATGGAAACTTTGAATGAATGAAGCCCATTTGATATGACGGTCAGAAATTTGGGGTTGGCTAAGTAGATGTCTAATGCTTTGCTGGTCGGTCTTTATCATGAATTCTGAACCCATTAAATAATGCTTCCATTGTTTTAATGCTTGTACAACTGCTAAGAGTTCCTTGTCATAAGTGGAATATTTGAGCTCAGAGGGTTTCAGCTTAGAACTAGAATATGCTATTGGATGGTTGTCTTGCATTAGCACGGCTCCTATTCCTGATCCGCTAGCATCAGTCACAACTAGAAAGAATGGTCTGTTAAAGTCAGGTAATTGTAGAACAGGAGCATTGGTCAATGCACGTTTGAGTAAATCAAAGGATTTCTGCTGGTTTTCAGTCCATTGATAAACAATGCCTTTCTTAAGAAGTTTGGTCAGTGGTAAAGCAAGTAATGAGAAATTACGTACAAACTTCCTATAGAAACTAGCAAGACCAAGGAATGAGCGTAATTCATGTACATTTTTAGGAACAGGCCAATGCAATATTGCATCAATTTTCTTAGGATCAACTTTTATTCCTTCTTTTGATACAATATGACCTAGATATTCTATTTCTGTCTTAAAGAATTCACTCTTGTCAGGATTTGCAAACAATTGATTTTCTTTCAGTAATTGAAAAACTAATGATAAATGCTCATAATGCTCTTTTTCACTTTGACTGAACACTAAAATATCATCAAAGAAAACAATCACACAATATTGATATTTTAGAAAAATACGGTTCATCATTCTACTGAAAGTAGCAGGTGCATTAGTTAATCCAAATGGCATAACTAAGAATTCGTAATGTCCAAACTGTGTCCTGAATGCAGTCTTAAATATGTCGGATCTATCTAACCTCACCTGATGATATCCAAACTTAAGGTCAATTTTACTAAATATAGAAGATCCTTGCAGTTTGTCCATAAGGTCATCAACTCTAGGTATAGGATATCTATTCTTTACAGTGATCTTGTTTAATGCTCGGTAGTCAATACACATTCGATAAGTATTATTCTTTTTCTTGACTAGGAGCACAAGTGCACTGAATGGAGAACTTCTAGGTCGAATTAAGCCTCTATTTAGTAATTCTTCTACTTGACTCTGGATTTCTTTTTGCTCTATTTGATTGTGCCTATATGGGGCTTTGCAAGGTGGTTGTGTGCCAGGTATTAGGTCAATCTTATGGTCTTCTGGACGTGATGGAGGTAAACCTGGTGGTAGGTCTTCTGCAAAACAGTCCTTAAAATATGCAAGAAATTCCTTATGCTGAGGGTGCATATGAGTTTCTTTTGCGTGCAATTCATTCACCCAAATGAGATATGATTTAGTGTTCTTGCGTAGTGCACGTTTTGCTTGAGTATGCGAAAGCAGTGGAAAAATATGAGATGCATGCATACCAAATAATGTAATAGATTTTCCTTGAAAATTAATATTCATTGTGTGTGTGGAATAATCTATATTGGGATTATGTTGGTGTCTCCATGGCATTCCTAGAATAATGTCGCTAGACTGTAATGGGACAACTAAGAAATTTCTTCTTTCAATATATGGACCAATTTGAATTTCTAAATCTTGAACTTCTTGTGTGCCATTGTACCTAGTGCCTAAAAATGCAGCTTTTATGCGATAGTGCGTAGGTACAGTATGCAGTTTCAATTCCTTTACCAATTTTGCTGAAATAAAGTCATGGGTACTACCGTCATCATGCAATATAATTCTTTCTTTTCCATGCACCATACATTTCATAGTCAACAATGAATGTGAAGTAGGCATACCTGGTAAAGTGTCGGAAGTAGTAGTAGGATCATCTTCTTCTTCAGTGAAATCCGGCATATCCTCATGCTCGTCTTCGTCCATAGCTCCAAGGTAGTTGATATGTGCTGATGGCTTCTTTGAATGACAATTTGCTGCGAGATGCCCTGGCTGGTGACACTTGTAGCATACTATGGGCTTGGCTTTGGTCACATTATTTGCAATGGCTGGGAGTCTGGGTATATTTGGATTTGCTTGTTGAATAGGCTTAGGATTCGGATTGACAGTGGATGGTAATGCAGGTGGTTTAGGCCAATTCTTGCGGAAAGATGGTGATGAGAAACGACCTGGATTAAATCTTCTGAAATTGGAATTGAATTGTTTAGATCCATAATTACCGTTTGCTTGGAATGGCTGTGGTCGTCGATCTCTTCCGCGTAACTTATCTTCAGTGTCGTGAGCTAAAGAGATGGCGTCTTCAAGGGTAGCAGGCTTGAACATATTCACCTCAGCGTAGTAATGTCCAAGAAGTCCAGACATGTACTTCCGCTTATGTGTCGTCTCTGGTACGTCTTCAAGCATGCGTAGCTGTAGGAGTGCATTCCAAAAACGCTCTGTATACTGTGGAATAGGCTCACGATCGCCTTGTTGGAGTAAATCCCATTGCTTGATAGCCTTCTCATGAAATTGCGGTGGAAGGAAATTTTGCATGAACTTCTTCTTGAAATCTTCCCATGTAGCAGGACATTCTATACTCTTGCGGACTACAGTCCACCAAAGTGATGCTCTGTCTATCAGATGATTAGTAACACACTTGATTTTATCTTTCTCGGGATAAGTTTCCTCATGGAAATAGTCATCAAACTGGCTAATGAATGATTAAACAGTCTTTCCTTCTCTTATGCCATTGAAAGTGCGAAACTTGAAACTTCGTTTACTTATCTTGGATTCCTTGCGAATGGTTTGTGCTTCAAGAGTGGCGTCGATGGTACGGCGAATCAAATCTTCAGCTTGAGGTTCTTCTTTGTCAGTGGACGCTCCTTGTAGCTTTGTCAATTGCGCTTGCAAGGCTTGCCTAGCTCTTCGCTCTTCTTCCAATTGCAGCATGATAAGATCCAGCTTTTGTTCCATGGTAGGCTCGGGTAGATCGTCTTCAGCCATAGGATCATCCATATGTGGGGTAGTCATCCTGTAAAACTCAACAAACCTTTCTCACTCAAAATCAGTTAGCGGGATGAGCGTAGCTCAAATTTGGGGTTACAAGGCTATGTATTTTTGGGTATTTTCTTCTTCAATTTTCAGAAATTCTGCAATATTTCTGTCTCCGTTTGCTGAAAGTACTTCAACAAACTTGTAGATAGGTAGAACAGCTTGCTGCGAACAACTTTCCAGTTCAGAGTTTTTGCATACGAACAAGTCTTCTATGAGTTTTAAGCACTAGTCAGTTCTGATTTAGTCTGACTTGGAGAGTTGCAGACTTAACAGACTTGCAGGGTTGTTGACTTGCTGGACTTAGACCGACTTGCAGAACTTGATTCCAAGTGACTTACTGAACTTGACTTCTGGAGTGCGAGACCCGGAGTATATTGACTTCTCTGCCCTGTATAACTTGAAAAGTATGGAGTGACTTAAGCTTAATGAATTAAGCTTAAGCTTAATAAGCTTAATAGCTTAAGCTTATTAAGGAGGAAGAAGCGACTGAAAACGGCGTGATCCGTGGAGGACGAGAGGAGTGTTTGATGACGTCGCGGATTTCTCGGACGTCCTCAGATACCTCGTGGAGAATTTTTGTGGAGCTTCCTTAATTTCCTAAGTCTTTTAAGCTTGAAGACTAAGCTTTTTGAAGAAATAGATATGGCTTCTTACTGTTTTATCACGACTTGTTCATGGAGATGAGGGAGTGGTCCTCCGCCTGCAGAGATTGGTCCTTCGCGATCTGACAGTGGAAACAGGGGTTCTTGATCGCCAGAAGTCTGCCTGTATCGACGGTTCGCGACGAGATTGACTGTAGAGGCCGTTTGTTCCTGGAGCTCCGCCTTCGCCCGAGATTGGTAGCGATTGGAAGCCCTTGATCTCTGCTCCGCTCTGATACCACTAGTGCGCAGATCGGTCGCAGATAGCTCACGTGGTGAATCCCGGAAGGTCCCCAAGAACAAAGTACTCTACTTTTTAGCACAAAAACCCATGTAAAAGCAAGCACGACATGAGGCAAGAGACAGATTGGGTTCAATCTCCCCCATGCCTTGTGTGAGCGCTTCACAAAGCATGTATTTAATGTATATTCCCAATCTTCATGCTCAAAAATAGCCCAATTACAAAAATATGACAAGCTTTTAGCTTTTGAGTTTGCTTTCTACCAAAAATAAGAAAATAAAGCTAATGGACGGTGCCCATAGAGTCTGGCACGCCCAATCTCAATGTCCAAATAGAAATAACATATCCAGGCGCATAAGCGCATACAAAATAATAATAAATAATCAATGTCTCTATAGACATAACAAAATATAGGCGTGGCGCCTATCAAAATATAGTCCAAAGGTCGAAAACCCGCTAGACTCCAATGCTTTCCTCCGCCACTGCTGCTATCTCTACACATCAACTGAAGCATTCACAATCGTTAGTAAAATAACACAATTAAACCGACAAAAGTGAATACCTAGCAGTCTTCAGCTACATAAATAAATCAACTGGTTAGAAATAAATCCTAACCTTAATTTATTACGAGTACGCACTCTAAACTCATAAACGTTTATTAATTTAATATGCATTTTGCGGAATCACCCGCTATGGAATCACCCATGTACACACTAAATTAATGAAACGCCCGAAAAGGACAGGCGTCCCCATCAACTTCTCGCACAAAGAATCCTCTTTGCGTATGAGCCCCGGTCATCTAAGTTTACGAAATCCACCGTAAAACCTCACGGAATCCACCGTGGAATATGCCTCCTGGCATCATACCCCCGGGGTGGGATAGCAATTGACCTCAATTGCTATTAGCTCAATGTGGAGCTAACAGAGTGGGGAAAGCATTTAAGTCTCTAGCGTGCATCCATTGTGCTTCCTCTACAGGATGGTTCTTAAATTTCACTAGATATCTAGAATACCTTCGGCCAGTTCTAGTGGTCATGTAGTCAGTGTCTATAATGGCTTCTGGTTCAAGTATTTCAGTCTCTTCTTGTAGTAAGGTGGGTTTTCATAGACAGGGTGGATAGGTAATTGTTCTCTAAATGGTCTCAATAAACTAATATGAAATGTATTATGAATTTTCCAATGGGATGGCAGTTCTAACTTGAATGCATTGTCATTAATCTTATGAATGATTCTAAATGGTCCGTAGAATCTAGGAGCTAATTTGACAACTAGATGTCTATCTACACTTTGCAGTCTACGCTTTTCTATTCTAAGCCAAACATAATCATCAACTTTGAAATTCATGGCTTGTCTTTTCTTGTTGGCTTGTTTGGTATATGATTGTTGGGCTTTAGCAATCATATCCTTGACCTCATCAAAAATAGTGTTATGCATAACAGCAATATCATCGGCACTTTGTATTCTATTAGACAAAGAGGCAACAGGTGTAGATAATCTATATCCATAAATAACTTCAAAAGGTGCTTTCTTTGTAGATGTGTGCGGTGTATTGTTATATGCAAACTGTAATAAATGTAAATGAGTATCCCATGTCTGAGGTTTAGAGATAGTGTATGCACGTAAAAGATCTAGAATGGTGCTATTTGTGGCTTCTGTTTGTCCATTTGTTTCTGGATGAAATGCAGATGAGAAATCAATCTTTGTGCCTAGATTTGCAAACAGTGTAATCCAAAAATTATTACAAAATCTAGAATCTCTATCTGAAATAATCACTTTCGGCAATCCATGGTTAGTAAAAACAGTTTTCAAAAATAATTGTGCTGCTTGTGATGCTGTTAAAGTTTTCTTACATGCAATGAAATATGCTTGCTTACTAAATCTATCTACAATTGTCCAAATCATGTCATGGTTAGATTTAGTATTTGGTAAGCCAGTAATGAAATCCATAGATATATGTTCCCAAGGTTTAGATGGAATAGATAAAGGCATTAATAACCCATACTGTTTACCATGATGTCTCTTTATTCTTTGACAAATCAGACATTCAGAGACAAAATTAGATACATCTGCATCCATATGCGGCCAATAAAAATCTTCAGTTAACATGCGTAATGTAGAGATGATACCTCTATGACCTTGATATGGGGGACAATGAATTTCATTCAAAACAAAAGATCGCAATGGAATAGTAACACACAGTCTCTTTTCAAAGAACATGAACCCATCATTATATGACAATGAATCAACAGGAATGAAATTATTTTGAACTAATTTTTGCCAATCAGAATGAAAAGTAATATCCTGGTGATATGTGTCTTTCATAGCAATTAAAGAATCAAAAGATATGATAGAAATGTTATGAATTGCAGGTCTTCTACTTAATGCATCGGCAACTACATTTTCTTTTCCAGGTTGGTATTGAATGATAGGATGGAAACTTTGAATGAATGAAGCCCATTTGATATGACGGTCAGAAATTTGGGGTTGGCTAAGTAGATGTCTAATGCTTTGCTGGTCGGTCTTTATCATGAATTCTGAACCCATTAAATAATGCTTCCATTGTTTTAATGCTTGTACAACTGCTAAGAGTTCCTTGTCATAAGTGGAATATTTGAGCTCAGAGGGTTTCAGCTTAGAACTAGAATATGCTATTGGATGGTTGTCTTGCATTAGCACGGCTCCTATTCCTGATCCGCTAGCATCAGTCACAACTAGAAAGAATGGTCTGTTAAAGTCAGGTAATTGTAGAACAGGAGCATTGGTCAATGCACGTTTGAGTAAATCAAAGGATTTCTGCTGGTTTTCAGTCCATTGATAAACAATGCCTTTCTTAAGAAGTTTGGTCAGTGGTAAAGCAAGTAATGAGAAATTACGTACAAACTTCCTATAGAAACTAGCAAGACCAAGGAATGAGCGTAATTCATGTACATTTTTAGGAACAGGCCAATGCAATATTGCATCAATTTTCTTAGGATCAACTTTTATTCCTTCTTTTGATACAATATGACCTAGATATTCTATTTCTGTCTTAAAGAATTCACTCTTGTCAGGATTTGCAAACAATTGATTTTCTTTCAGTAATTGAAAAACTAATGATAAATGCTCATAATGCTCTTTTTCACTTTGACTGAACACTAAAATATCATCAAAGAAAACAATCACACAATATTGATATTTTAGAAAAATACGGTTCATCATTCTACTGAAAGTAGCAGGTGCATTAGTTAATCCAAATGGCATAACTAAGAATTCGTAATGTCCAAACTGTGTCCTGAATGCAGTCTTAAATATGTCGGATCTATCTAACCTCACCTGATGATATCCAAACTTAAGGTCAATTTTACTAAATATAGAAGATCCTTGCAGTTTGTCCATAAGGTCATCAACTCTAGGTATAGGATATCTATTCTTTACAGTGATCTTGTTTAATGCTCGGTAGTCAATACACATTCGATAAGTATTATTCTTTTTCTTGACTAGGAGCACAAGTGCACTGAATGGAGAACTTCTAGGTCGAATTAAGCCTCTATTTAGTAATTCTTCTACTTGACTCTGGATTTCTTTTTGCTCTATTTGATTGTGCCTATATGGGGCTTTGCAAGGTGGTTGTGTGCCAGGTATTAGGTCAATCTTATGGTCTTCTGGACGTGATGGAGGTAAACCTGGTGGTAGGTCTTCTGCAAAACAGTCCTTAAAATATGCAAGAAATTCCTTATGCTGAGGGTGCATATGAGTTTCTTTTGCGTGCAATTCATTCACCCAAATGAGATATGATTTAGTGTTCTTGCGTAGTGCACGTTTTGCTTGAGTATGCGAAAGCAGTGGAAAAATATGAGATGCATGCATACCAAATAATGTAATAGATTTTCCTTGAAAATTAATATTCATTGTGTGTGTGGAATAATCTATATTGGGATTATGTTGGTGTCTCCATGGCATTCCTAGAATAATGTCGCTAGACTGTAATGGGACAACTAAGAAATTTCTTCTTTCAATATATGGACCAATTTGAATTTCTAAATCTTGAACTTCTTGTGTGCCATTGTACCTAGTGCCTAAAAATGCAGCTTTTATGCGATAGTGCGTAGGTACAGTATGCAGTTTCAATTCCTTTACCAATTTTGCTGAAATAAAGTCATGGGTACTACCGTCATCATGCAATATAATTCTTTCTTTTCCATGCACCATACATTTCATAGTCAACAATGAATGTGAAGTAGGCATACCTGGTAAAGTGTCGGAAGTAGTAGTAGGATCATCTTCTTCTTCAGTGAAATCCGGCATATCCTCATGCTCGTCTTCGTCCATAGCTCCAAGGTAGTTGATATGTGCTGATGGCTTCTTTGAATGACAATTTGCTGCGAGATGCCCTGGCTGGTGACACTTGTAGCATACTATGGGCTTGGCTTTGGTCACATTATTTGCAATGGCTGGGAGTCTGGGTATATTTGGATTTGCTTGTTGAATAGGCTTAGGATTCGGATTGACAGTGGATGGTAATGCAGGTGGTTTAGGCCAATTCTTGCGGAAAGATGGTGATGAGAAACGACCTGGATTAAATCTTCTGAAATTGGAATTGAATTGTTTAGATCCATAATTACCGTTTGCTTGGAATGGCTGTGGTCGTCGATCTCTTCCGCGTAACTTATCTTCAGTGTCGTGAGCTAAAGAGATGGCGTCTTCAAGGGTAGCAGGCTTGAACATATTCACCTCAGCGTAGTAATGTCCAAGAAGTCCAGACATGTACTTCCGCTTATGTGTCGTCTCTGGTACGTCTTCAAGCATGCGTAGCTGTAGGAGTGCATTCCAAAAACGCTCTGTATACTGTGGAATAGGCTCACGATCGCCTTGTTGGAGTAAATCCCATTGCTTGATAGCCTTCTCATGAAATTGCGGTGGAAGGAAATTTTGCATGAACTTCTTCTTGAAATCTTCCCATGTAGCAGGACATTCTATACTCTTGCGGACTACAGTCCACCAAAGTGATGCTCTGTCTATCAGATGATTAGTAACACACTTGATTTTATCTTTCTCGGGATAAGTTTCCTCATGGAAATAGTCATCAAACTGGCTAATGAATGATTAAACAGTCTTTCCTTCTCTTATGCCATTGAAAGTGCGAAACTTGAAACTTCGTTTACTTATCTTGGATTCCTTGCGAATGGTTTGTGCTTCAAGAGTGGCGTCGATGGTACGGCGAATCAAATCTTCAGCTTGAGGTTCTTCTTTGTCAGTGGACGCTCCTTGTAGCTTTGTCAATTGCGCTTGCAAGGCTTGCCTAGCTCTTCGCTCTTCTTCCAATTGCAGCATGATAAGATCCAGCTTTTGTTCCATGGTAGGCTCGGGTAGATCGTCTTCAGCCATAGGATCATCCATATGTGGGGTAGTCATCCTGTAAAACTCAACAAACCTTTCTCACTCAAAATCAGTTAGCGGGATGAGCGTAGCTCAAATTTGGGGTTACAAGGCTATGTATTTTTGGGTATTTTCTTCTTCAATTTTCAGAAATTCTGCAATATTTCTGTCTCCGTTTGCTGAAAGTACTTCAACAAACTTGTAGATAGGTAGAACAGCTTGCTGCGAACAACTTTCCAGTTCAGAGTTTTTGCATACGAACAAGTCTTCTATGAGTTTTAAGCACTAGTCAGTTCTGATTTAGTCTGACTTGGAGAGTTGCAGACTTAACAGACTTGCAGGGTTGTTGACTTGCTGGACTTAGGCCGACTTGCAGAACTTGATTCCAAGTGACTTACTGAACTTGACTTCTGGAGTGCGAGACCCGGAGTATATTGACTTCTCTGCCCTGTATAACTTGAAAAGTATGGAGTGACTTAAGCTTAATGAATTAAGCTTAAGCTTAATAAGCTTAATAGCTTAAGCTTATTAAGGAGGAAGAAGCGACTGAAAACGGCGTGATCCGTGGAGGACGAGAGGAGTGTTTGATGACGTCGCGGATTTCTCGGACGTCCTCAGATACCTCGTGGAGAATTTTTGTGGAGCTTCCTTAATTTCCTAAGTCTTTTAAGCTTGAAGACTAAGCTTTTTGAAGAAATAGATATGGCTTCTTACTGTTTTATCACGACTTGTTCATGGAGATGAGGGAGTGGTCCTCCGCCTGCAGAGATTGGTCCTTCGCGATCTGACAGTGGAAACAGGGGTTCTTGATCGCCAGAAGTCTGCCTGTATCGACGGTTCGCGACGAGATTGACTGTAGAGGCCGTTTGTTCCTGGAGCTCCGCCTTCGCCCGAGATTGGTAGCGATTGGAAGCCCTTGATCTCTGCTCCGCTCTGATACCACTAGTGCGCAGATCGGTCGCAGATAGCTCACGTGGTGAATCCCGGAAGGTCCCCAAGAACAAAGTACTCTACTTTTTAGCACAAAAACCCATGTAAAAGCAAGCACGACATGAGGCAAGAGACAAATTGGGTTCAATCTCCCCCATGCCTTGTGTGAGCGCTTCACAAAGCATGTATTTAATGTATATTTCCAATCTTCATGCTCAAAAATAGCCCAATTACAAAAATATGACAAGCTTTTAGCTTTTGAGTTTGCTTTCTACCAAAAATAAGAAAATAAAGCTAATGGACGGTGCCCATAGAGTCTGGCACGCCCAATCTCAATGTCCAAATAGAAATAACATATCCAGGCGCATAAGCGCATACAAAATAATAATAAATAATCAATGTCTCTATAGACATAACAAAATATAGGCGTGGCGCCTATCAAAATATAGTCCAAAGGTCGAAAACCCGCTAGACTCCAATGCTTTCCTCCGCCACTGCTGCTATCTCTACACATCAACTGAAGCATTCACAATCGTTAGTAAAATAACACAATTAAACCGACAAAAGTGAATACCTAGCAGTCTTCAGCTACATAAATAAATCAACTGGTTAGAAATAAATCCTAACCTTAATTTATTACGAGTACGCACTCTAAACTCATAAACGTTTATTAATTTAATATGCATTTTGCGGAATCACCCGCTATGGAATCACCCATGTACACACTAAATTAATGAAACGCCCAAAAAGGACAGGCGTCCCCATCAACTTCTTGCACAAAGAATCCTCTTTGCGTATGAGCCCCGGTCATCTAAGTTTACGAAATCCACCGTAAAACCTCACGGAATCCACCGTGGAATATGCCTCCTAGCATCATGAGACTAGGCACAAGCACTTAACAAACATGGAACATAGAACCATGCTACCATAGAGAGAGTTGGCATGGTACTCTCCAAGAATTCATAAGTATGAGGGAGAGTGCCTCCCCCCCCCCCCCCCCCCCCCCCCCCCCTCAGGCCCCTCTTAAATCAAGAGTACTATACTTTAATTTGCAGTTCTATGTTGTGGTAAAAAGCAAGACAAATAAACTTACCTAGATCTTTAGTGATTTGTAGTATTTTATATTGTACTTTACTTTACTTTATTGTTCTATGTTGTGGTAAAAACCGAGACAAATAATAACAAAACGAATGTAGATCTTTTGTGATCAAGCTATTAACATATTGGTTGTTTGTATATTGGTATTCATTCAAAAATAAAGCATGCTAACCTACATAAGCATTAACATAATATTTATAATATGGCTAAATAATTAGAGTTATTGTTATAGGTGGTTATTTTATATTGAATATCATGAATATCCTACCACCTTCCTCATTAGCCATGAAGCCACTAAAACTACCATGTATATAAAGTACCCCATATCATGTACATAAATATTTGACATGTATTGCACGAGAAGGTACTTTGTCTCATGTACATAAACATCTGACAAGTATGTGATAAAAGAGCAAGTCGTATCATATACATAATCATGTAAACCATCCATGTCATAATCATTTTCTATGACAAAACCTCTCACTATTTTGATAAAGTCTAATTGCATAAATCGATAGATTGTCATCTAAAGAAAGCACACCATATCATATATGTAATCATTTGCTATGTATATCTTTGATAGAACACCCCATATAATGTGCATAATTAGCAATCATGTATAAAGTCATTGTCATGATCATATGATTTAAAAGACATGAAAATTAGTAGGTAAAGTGCAACGAGCAAGGAACGAGGACTACATCAATATAATCCCAAAATGTGCACACAATGCATATAACTATCAAAGCGAAGAAGCTCACCATCTTGGCTTACAACCTTATGGGCATGGAATCCAAAGCTAGTATCATCACCTACAATGTGATCAAGCACTTGATATTAGTGCACCCAACCACCTATGATTTGGTGGTAAGCATTGAGAACATCACTCTCAAATTAACCACATTAATAAGGAACAATGCTAGCAACCAATTAAGTAAACTAATAACTAACAACATCTAACAATGCTAAAGTAAGCACGTTAATAACTAATTGATTAACATTGTTAATAAATCAAGGTCCATGTTAGTAACAACATAAATAAAACAATGTTGATTTATTGTGAAACTAGCAATGTTAATAAAATAACTTTAATAACAATGTAACTAAAATAATGCTAAGTAATGAGGACTAGGCTGTCATCCGTAGCCACAGTGTGTAATGCCTCTTGAATTCCCATTTGGTAAGGTGATGCACGATAATGCTCAAAAACTATTTGAGCCATCTAACAAGATAAATTATGAAAATATATCTTTGTTGAAATAATAATATTATTTAAAGAAACCAATATACCTTACAATCCAAAAACAAATCCTAAGAAAATAAGAAGTTAATACACACCTTACAATCCAAAAATGAAACCTAATAACAAATAAGAAGTTAGTGCACCTCATAATCAAATAATAAATTTATACCTACTATTTTTTATAAATATTTTTTATATTTAAAAATTAAATATTCTTTTATTCAAACATAAATATACACAATTAATACATACACATATATAAATAAAGAATTTCTACATACAAAGACGACAATGCTCCTCGAATTTTCATTTGGTAAGCTTATTCACAATAATATTCAAAAATTGTTAGATCCATAAAATAATAAATTTTAGAAAAAAAATAAAATTAAAAATGTATATCAAGATTGAATTGTTATTTAAAGAAGTTAAAACACCTTACAATCTACAATTAAACCACAAGATCAAAGAAATAAATAAATATGATTCAAAAAATGAACCAAATCAAATAAGAGTTCCTTTTTTAGAGGCTACAATAGTTTTTGAAAAACTTCTCTTATACACAATGTTGACGATAGCATTAACCATATTCTCTCTCTCATTAAGTAGAACTTTCAAATTGTTTGGTGACTTAACTCTTGATAATGCAACATACAACTATTCATGAGTAAAAACTGGGGTTTTCAAATACAACCCCAAATATGACAATATTTGTCCTTGAGATTTGTTAATCGTCATTGTTGCAAACGCCAAACGAACATGGAATTACAAAGGTTTTATTGAGTAGGGAAGTTACAATGTAGTTGGAATGAAAGTTAATCTTGGAATAAATACTCTATCCCCAACATTGGTACCGATTATTAGCTCAACCTCAATGACCTTGTTGTTGAACGTCTTACATATAAGCCTTGTACCTTTGCATAAACATTTTGAAGGATTTAAATTTCCCAGCAATATTATTGGAGCATTTATATTCACTAGCAATATGTGAGGAGGAAAGCCACCACCAAGGCCAAGGGAATAAAGATATTCGATATTATACAAGAATGTGCTTTCTTCAATCTTATCAACAGAATCAGCACTATAGTACTATTTAACCTCTCCTGGTATCAATTGCAATACACGTTTTGAGAATTATCGTTGTTCGAGGTGCAAGAATGGCACACTCGCTAAAGAATAACTTATAAGCGTGTATGCAATGCACGTTTTGATATGCAATTTGTATTAAGTCATGTATCGATCCTCCCTCAATACCATTATTGTTGATGGAATCTGCAATATGTTATTACCGCTTAACAAATCTTTTGCATCCATGATACCTTGCAACCATGCAATAAAATGGTCCTCATTCATAGTGGCTTCCATATTTTGCGTAAGTCTCTGGTGCGCAGATCGGTCGTAGATAGCTCACGTAGTGAATCCCTGAAGGTCCCCAAGAACAATGAACTCTACCTTTTTGCACAAAAAACAATGTAAAAGCATGCACGACAAGAGGCAAGAGACAAATTGGGTTCAATCTCCCCCATGCCTTGTGTGAGCGCTTCACAAAGCATGTATTTTATGTATATTTCAATCTTCATGCTCAATAATAGCCCAATTTACAAAAATATGACAAGCTTTTAGCTTTTGAGTTTGCTTTCTACAAAAATAGGAAAATAAAGCTAATGGACGGTGCCCATAGAGTCTGGCACGCCCAATCTCAATGTCCAAATAGAAATAACATATCCGTGCGCATAGGCGCATACAAAATAATAATAAATAATCGATGTCTCAATAAACATAACCAAAATATAGGCATGGCGCCTATCAAAATATAATCCAAAGGTCGAATACTCGCTAGACTCCAATGCTTTCCTCCGCCACTGCTGCTATCTCTACACATCAACTGAAACATTCACAATCGTTAGTAAAATAAAACAATTAAACCGACAAAAGTGAATACCTAGCAGTCTTTAGCTACATAAATAAATCAACTGGTTAGAAATAAATCCTAACCTTAATTTATTACGAGTGCGCACTCTAAAATCATAAACGTTTATTAATTTAATATGCATTTTGCGGAATCGCCCGCTATGGAATCACCCATGTACACACTAAATTAATGAAACGCCCGAAAAGGATAGGCGTCCCCATCAACTTCTCGCACAAAGAATCCTCTTTGTGTATGAGCCCCGGTCATCTAAGTTTACGGAATCCACAGTAAAACCTCACGGAATCCACTGTGGCACGAAATCCACCGTGGAATATGCCTCCTGGCATCAGTCTCAACGCCTTGATATGTTGCCACAAACTGGAATAGCATAGAATTGTGCCAACAATATGCAAGTCTCTTTAAACATGGCGCAGACTACATTGTCAACCATACACAATTTCTCAAAGGAAGAAGTACTTCTCTCCACACATAGGATCCATGAAATATATTCTACCACATATATTTCCTTGTTGTCTCTTTGTCTACATTTTCTTTTTTACATTCCAAACCCAATGTATTGGAAAGTCTTGATATAAAATAGTGTTCACCTCAGGATGTAGACGATTGCAAGTAAACCGCTATGTGAGAGTAGTTTTTTGTACATTTTCATTATGTATCACATCTTGAATGTTATCAATGTCACAGTGTTAGACTCAAGATGTAGGTGATTGCAAGTAATCCACTATGTGAGAGTAGTTTTTTTGTACATTTTCATTCTATATCACATCTTGAATGTTATTAGTGTCACAAAAAACAACATTATTATCTCCAAGGAAATGTATTTGCAATCGTTGAATATCAAGCTCTCATCATGAAGTTTCAAATATCTGCCAACATGCTTCAGAAGTAGAAACATATTGTGCATCTAAGTATCTCTCAATTTCATCAATATCCACTCTATCATTTCTATTGGAGGTTGAATCATGCATGCTGGTAAATCTAATAGTTGCACAATCATGGCTCTTGTAAATGTACTTATACAAATACTTTTCTGCAGAGCAATTGTTGAGCATACCTCTACATTTATATGAGCATTGCACTTGGAACTCAAGCAAGGATTGTAGGGTACTATCCATTAGTTATTACCCTTTGCATTATGCTTCCTCCCATCATTTCGTCATCTATACATAGGATAACCACTTTTATCAACTACAGTTTCATGCACGAACTTCTTTGGATAGCCCTTTGTACACCTACCATCGAACATGCAAGGACTTTTTGCATTGAAAGCTACACATGGACTATGTATATTGCATCTATCAATAGTATTATATAAAGATGGAAATCCTTGTTTATCAAGAAACTCCGCACATACAAATTTGACCATGCTTCTAATATTAATAGTGTGTGTGAATGAGTTAAGCCTCTCTTTTGAAATTCTACAACAGACACATACCCAACAACTTTCCCAAATAGTTTCTTTTTTATTAATGATTTCATCATATCCTTATGTCTCTCATGAAAAACTCATGCAATCAAATCAGGTAGATCATATGCAGTTTATATAGGCAACAAAGCATCTGTAATTTCTTACCTCTTGGGATTGCATGTCATGGTGATAAATAAATTAGGCTTCCCTTTACTATGCACAATTGCCATATTAGGATCCTAATACAACTGGTACATGAATCTAGGTCCACTTGTGAATGAGGATGGTAATACTATTCTCTTACCCACATCAACTCCATTAATGTTATTGTCATTTCCATCCATTATATTTATCATATCAACCAATCCCCTATACATTTCAATTTATAAAGTTGCCTGATTATGAGATACCAACCCAATATACAATTCTCAATACTACAATAAGCATCAACAATGTATTGTTGTAGCAAGTGGCCACCATGTAAGAGACATAAATTTGTATCATTGCAAATTTGAAGTCAATAAGCATAGTACTACAATTGAGCAACACAATCTTCATTTGAGAGACTTTGAACATCCAAATGAATATTCACATAGCTATAAGAAACCCAAATATGCCATCCATCCTCTCCATTTGGAAAGATAAGTACATACAACAAAGACATATATACCTTATGCAAGTTAGACATAGTAAACAAATGCCCTTGCCTAGTGCAAACTTGAATGCTACTCTATTCAAGAGTATCATCACCACCTTGTCCATGCATAATCACTGCAACTTCACTCGTTGTTGGGACAAATTACTGCTTAGAAGTGGATCGATTCTCAAATATTGTCATTCTTATTTCTATAGAAGAATTAGCTTGCAAATTGGCACCCCTACTCTAAATATTTGAGCATAAACATTATAGTCATGTATCATTTTTTGAAGCCCCTCTAATAAGTGTGATTTGATAACTCATGTTCAGTATCATAACTATAAACTTGTGCAAACTTTGGTATTCGACCTCCATTCTCACTTGGCAAAAGTGAGTCTATGTGATGCAATGCTTTCCCATTGGAATAGAATGCATAATTTTTGTTTCATAGTGCTAAAGCTTCACCATGCAATGCTCACAAACCTAAGAAAGCATACCAATAGTATGCGCACTTGGTTGTTGAAAGAGAAATATAGTTTTCGATGGATGTATTTCCAAATTTTGTGGCATTTCATGAAGAATAGAACAAAATCCACCGTTTTGAGGAAGAAACATTGGAGAATTATTCCCATGATGCACTTCTTGCATTTCAATATTTGCATTGTTTAACTTTGCATTGCTTTGTTGACCAATTGCAGATCCCAATACTTCCATGTACATGAATTCATTAAGGGTACAATTTTGTTGCACACTATTTGTATTTTCTTGATGATGGATAATTATATATCCATCTACATTCATTACATGTTGTTGAGCATGTTGTAATTGCACTCTAACTCTTGCATCGTGCCTAGGCTTAGCCCTAGTGGCATGAAGCACTTGTAAGTGTGCATTTAACCCATCACATGGATCCTTTGTATTTGGATTGTCTTGTTGATGTGACACTCTTAGTCTTTGAACACTTATATTGCTCCTATCTATCTCATCTTGTTGTACACCAAGCATAGTAGCAGTCCATATTGGATATTGCATTGCATTATATTCATGTCTCTCTCTTGCCATGCGATATAATTGTTGTAATTGGGTCCTAACCCTTCTGGTGTGCCTTCACTCACCTCGAGTAAATTTGAGTTTATGCGTATGCACACTTAATATACTATCAATAGTTATAGAACATACTAAGTGCACAACTGTAGTGGACAAACTAAAATAACAAAACATAAAAGAACTTATCGATATTGGTTTGGAATCATTTAAAAAGTATATAATGCCATTATCAAAGAGCACATCGATCTAGAACATTGGAGTCACTTCAAAGGCAACAAAAAGGGCTTGAAGAGATAATATATCTAAGTGTTTAGGCAGATATATAAAAGCTTAATAAAGTTAGAGATTTTTTTAAAAAAAATATACATAAAATAATAATATTATTATAAAGATAAAATATAGATATAAGTGAGAGAGTGTGTGCAATCATGAGTGTGCACGTGTATATGTGTGTGAATGTGTACATAATCATTCATCATAAGTCGATATTGAGAAAGTAACTTCAAGAAATGCATAAAACACATTTCTTCAAATCTTTTATTAAATATAAAATTCATAAAATAAAACATATGCACATATTATAAATAAAGATAAAAGAGCACGAGCGCATGCGTGTGTGTGTGCGTGTGCGTGTGTGTGTGCATGCATGTGTGTGTGTGTGTGTGTGTGTGTGTGTGTGTGTGTGTGTGTGTGTGTGTGTGTGTGTGTGTGTGTGTGTGCGTGCGTGCGTGCGTGCGTGCGTGCGTGTGTGTGTGTGCGCGTATTTATTCATCATAAGCCAAGATGAAGGAACCATGGTTGACAAAAACAAAAGAGAAAATACAATGTTAAAGAAATTGCAATGAGGATTCATAACTATACATGATAAAAAAACCAAAGAAAGCAGAAAGGAATGATATGATTGGAATACCAAGAGTGCATATAAACGAGGCCAAAAAATGAAGAAATATAATATATCAATATGATAACTTATTGCAAGCGAGAGCGCGAGGATACATACGGCATACATAATGTATGAGAAATTTTGGAAAAAAATATTTGCAAAATAATAACCTAATGCATTAGATAATTATTTAATCATAGCTATTCAAAGCTATATTACAATCATCTTTTTCAAATTTAAATTTCATTTTCTATCAGCCGTAGCTTCAAAAGAGTTATATGCCTACTTGCTATCTCCAAAAAAAGGAAAGTTGGCTAACTTCATATTTAAATTTCATTGAATTTAAAACCTTGAACTTCAAAAGAGTGTAGCTAATTCATCCTTTATGCAAAAACATTATCTTCTATAGGACATGTATTCTTCCAAACTTTAGTTTAAAAAATATATATTTTCGAACAAAATTTACAAATTGTAGTAGAAATTTTTTAAGACTATAAAATTTTAAAATTGCATTGAGGATGTAGCCATGTTACAATTCAACTTCTTCTGGCAAGTTATAGAGCTTCTCCAGATGTTCTCGAGAATTTTTGATTGGCCAATACTTCTAAATGTCCTCACACATCTCTCCTATGTATTCCCTTATTTCTTCCATCTCACTCCATAAACATGCTACATCGACCAACTTGCCATCATCCTTCTCTTGTAATGTTTGTTCAACCTACTTCAAACGATCATTAAAGTTCTTTGAAAAAGTGATTAAAGCACTTTGTTTTTTGGTCAAAGTCTTCAATCTCTTATCAATGGCATCTAAGTGGTGCAAGATCCTAAAGGATCCAACATAATTATGATATCCTCTAATATGTTTGAGAGCATGACCATTTGCTTTATTTCTAGCCATATCCTTCATTTTGTGCACATTTATCTGATCATTAGGAGTGCCAAGTACAATATTAGGGATAGCGCCATCATCTCTCACACTGGATAACTCAACATGCTCCATGTTGCACAAAATGTCTGCTATAAAATAGTAAGGCACATCTAAACTTAGTTCGAAAAACAATAGATAATTTATCACCAAAAAGTATCTAAATGATCATTATATACATGTAGCATAGTTAAACTAAGATTTTGGCTTTGGATAAATTGAGTCTAAGTCACATGATGAGTAGTGTTAAAACATATAGTTATAGCCATGATACTTTCACTTGAATGTTTGAAAACATAACTTTAAAATCAATACATCTTGAGAGAGGAAGAGAGCCACTTGAAACACACTAAAGTTTGTATATACACATCAAATTTTACATACACTTAATGAACATCATCAAAATATTAAAGCACACATTAATATATAAACGTGCTTAAAGCCAAAAGTATACATTTTGTACTCTTGGTTTTAAGTACGTTAGTATACGAGTATACTTTTCATTGTGCATATTAATTATATACATAAAATATGTATATTCATCATCAAAAACATGAAACTATAGACACATACATGAAATCAATAATAAATATATATATATCTACATTATATATTTTATTATGTACACATAGATTCAAGCTTTGATATACACTTGTACAATACACCTGAGAGAGAGAAGCATTAATGCCCTTATAATAAACATCATTAAAAGCATTAAAATACACTAATGTATGTCACACAAACACACACACACACACACACACACACACACACACACAAGCATATTATGTACATGTTAATATGCATACGTAGATTAAATCATTGATATACACAAATACACTACTCATGAGAGAGAGAATACATTTAACAAACACTATACTTCCACTCATAAAAGCAAACATTCATTTAAGTTTCCATTCAAATACACATCTAATTTAGATCTTTTTTTAAAAACTCGCTAAAGAAAGTAATATTATAAACAAGATAAATATGTACAAAGCCTCTAAAAAAAAGTGAGGCTAATTGCAAGCAATCATTTGATTCACACCTTAGCAAGGCTCTTACAAAACACTTTAAACGCTCTATCTGCTTCTTTTACTCCCTTGAGTGAAATCAACATTTCAGCTTTAAGTCTAGACCATTGATCTCTAGGTACCAAAGGACATTTTAGCCTTCCAAAAATTCTATCATTTCTCAACCTCCAAATCTCCTGCAAAGTAACAGCTCTGAGCACATTCCAAAGCTTCAATGTCTGGTCATCATGTCTTCCTTTGTCACCAAAAATGGCAAACTTAAAGTCTAGAATCTCATTAAAACCAGCTTTTTGCACCCATTGTTGTACCTGCCTCCACAGAGGCCTAACTTCCCTATACTCCCAAAAAAGATGCCTTATTGACTTCACTTCTCTGCTTGGAAAAATGCAAAGGGGCAACATCGGGAATAGTTTGCTAAGCCTCTCTCGAGTTAGCAATCTATTCATAATCACTTTCCACAACATGAAGTTAAGCTTCCTAGAGGGAGTAGCTTTCCAAATCCTTTTGAATATTTTCAGCCAAGTCTTATTCTTGGCACGAGGGTGCCACCTCTTCGAGTATTCTGCTGCTTTCATTAGAAAAACCTTCTCCTTCTTGAATAGATCACTTGACTTCTTACACCTCCATAATAACTTCCCAATTGGAGCTACCATGTACTTGCTTATATTATTTTCATTGACAATTCTAGAGGATGGCTAGTCACTTTTTAACTTTCTCAAGTGTCCTTTGCATGAACTCAACCTCTCTGTTATTTAAACCATATTTCTCCCTGATGTTCTGAGTGGACAAAAAGCTCATGGTAATCGGATCCTAGATGTCTTCCCATTTACAAATCCGCTTACCAGCCAAGCATTTTGCTAGCCTAGGCTCATGTTTATTAAGTCTATCAGGTGGATCAAATGCTTCATTGAAGTACCAAATCATTTGTTTTAGTGAGGCATCTCCCCTTCTATCCTGCCCTCCTTTCCACTTCACATTATCCAAGACCTATTGCCAGGCCCGCACCATTCTCTCTACTACCTGGGATTGGGGAATTCTGATTTTCTGTCCTAAAAGAAGAGGGTCAATAGACCATGAGCAATTGGCCACCCCTAGACTCTTCACTCCAACCTCCTTGAGCCAAGATTTTAGAAGAAGATTCCAAGGTCGTACACCTTCCATCTTTTTAAGCATCCCAAAAAGAAGAGCAAAGGTTTTGGTGGCAACCTTAGGGATACCTAAGCCACCTTTCTCTTCCTTAGCTGTAATCTGAAGCCATGGTATTGCCCTCCAACCCCTTTGTCCTGGGACCTTATTCCACAACATGCAAGCAAATAGGCTTTCTAGTAGAGTCCAAGTTTGTTTGCTAAAATTGAAAACCATCACCAAGAATGTAGTAGTAGAAGCAACCATAACTTTGATCACCACTAATTTGCCCATGAAGGAGAGTAATCTATTACTCCACATCTCAATCTTACTCTTGACTTTCAGCATCATCCAATTGGCTCTTTGTTTCATGGACACCCCAACTCCTAGAGGACATCCCAAATATCTGAAGAGATGTCTATGATTGATGATCCTGAAACCAAGATCTAAGATCCATTCAAGCAGTTCCTCATAGCCTAGGAACACCAACTCAGTCTTGGAGGGGCTAATGAGAGAACCTGAAAGCTCAGAAAACCTATTGTAAACATTAAGCAGCTCCTGAACAGATTGCTTTTCTACCCTAACCAGATTTGAATTATCATCTATAAAAAATTGGGCAACGAAGGGATTTCCACCTGACATTGGAAGACCCTTGATGGTACCCTGCCTAAGCTTCAGGTCCAGATTCCTGAGAACTGGATCCATTATTATTGCAAATAGCAAGGGGGCCAAAGGGCACCCCTGTTTCACTAATCTTCTAATCTCAAAAGGTCTTGAACTGCTACCATTTACCTATAGCATAGTAGTGGTATTTATTATTGCAAACAGCAGGGGGGCCAAAGGGCACCCTTGTCTCACTAATCTTTTGATCTCAAAAACGTCTTGATCTGCTACCATTTACCTATAGCACAGCAATGGCATTTATTATTGCAAAGAGCAGGGTGGCCAAAGGGCACCCCTGTCTCACTAATCTTCTGATCTCAAAAGGTCTTGAACTGATACCATTTACCTGTAGCATAGCAGTGGCATTTGTAAATAGTTCCTTGACCATTCTCAGAAATCCTGGACCAAACCCCATTGATCTCATGACCTCCAAGATGAACTGCCAACTTATCCTATCATAAGCTTTATCAAAGTCCATATTAATAAGGACAAACTCAAATTTAGTTGATAAAGCTTGATCCATAACAAAGATCAAGTTCAAAATGGTGTTGTGAATTCCCCTCCCCTGCACGAATCCATGCTGCTGAGGGTGAAGGATTCTACCAAGAATAAATTTGATCCGGTTAGCCATAGCTTTGGCAAGGATTTTGTAACCAACATTGAGCATTGACAACGATCTCCAGCTACCCATTTTGATCCTATCCAAAGATTAAGGGACCAACTTAATAAGACCTTAGTTAAGCTTAGTCGGCACTCTTCCATCCTCCCTGATCCTGTTGAGAAGGCAGCACATGTCACTTGCACACTCATCCCAAAGTACCTGGAAAACCTCCATTTGTATGCCTTCTACACCAGGAGATTTCCATTTAGCCATTTTATCAACCACAAACTTGAGTTCCTCAACTGAAAAGGGTCTGCACAGAAGAGCAGCCTCGCTTGGGGTGATTAGGTTTCTTCCTTCATCAAGAAACTCATTTAGCTTCAGAAAGTAATCAGTTGGTAACTTGGGCTCAGAACCTACAATCACTGAAAAGTGCTTAGTAAAAGCTCTTGCTATATCAGCATCATCCTTAAGGATCTGCCCATGACCATCATCAATCATAGTAATAATCTCCTTACTCCTCTTTATTTTCAGGGCCCTTTTAAAAAAAAACTATTAGGAGCATCACCAACTAAATATCAAGACCCCTTTAATTGCACATTGGTTGCTTCTACTTGGTATTGGAACAGTCCTTCCATATAACACTCTACACTTTTAAGTACCTTATGCAAAATTGAATCTTGAGGGCAAACAACAAGAGCCTGAAGAATGCTCTCCCTGACTTGTTTGCTATTGTTTAGCCTCCCTCTCTTGACGTGTGCTTGCATGAGCCCTTCCGTACTGTTTGGCTACCTCCACTATAGCATTGGTACACCTTAACCAATTGCTGATGGAGTGGGTGGGATCTAGAGTCCTTGCACTTACTCCAAGCCTCCTTGAGTTGCTGGCAGAAGCCCTCTCTCTTAAGAAAAGAGGTATTGAATCTAAACATTGGCGGTCCTCCATCTATTGAGTTCATATTAACCATTCTCAAAGTGCACATAATAGGCATGTGATCCGACGTAGCAAACTCTGTCAGCATTGAGAGTCATACATCATGCATGATCCACCAAGCCCCATGGTTGAGGTAGATCTTGTCTAACCTGGCTGCATGCCAATGACAACCCACTTGTTTATTGTGCCAAGTATAGTCAAGTTTTTCCCCTCCTCCAAAAGCCACAGCTACACCAACTAGCTCTTGGGACACTTCCCAATCATGCCACTTGTCCCTTTCCTAACATAACATTGAACTCCCACCATGTGATCGATCAGACTCTTGAAGAGTCATATTCCAATCACCTAAAAAGATGGCATTTTCTTCCAAATCAACTTGTTCAAGATCCCCCCAAAGTAGTGCTCTATCTACAAAGGAATTAGGTCCATACACTGATGTGGCAATCACTTTTTCCCTGCCCGTACAAATTGATGCTGCTTCAAAACTACCGTCACCTCTTCTGAGTACTAGCGATGGATTTAGTGTTTCTTTAACAAGAAACATTGAGCCTCTCTGACATTGACTGCAGCAATCCCTAAAAAGTGTGTACCCCTTGTGTTTTATCTCTTTGGCTTCTTCACTACCAAGCTTTACTTTCTGTATCGTGAGTGCATCAGGTTTCCTCCTCCTTATTAGGGAGTAGCAAGCATCCCTTTTGGATGAGCTACCCATTCCATGAATATTCCAAGTGATCAGGGTGAGATGATGGATTGAGAAGCTATTCATAGATAAAGACATCCTCCCCCTCTTCACCATCTTTGTCCAAGATAGCAAAGTAATTTCTGTCCATCGACGGCGTGCGTGCCAATCTCTTGAGAGATACCTTCTTCCTCTTCCCTTTAGTAGCTTTGGAGGCTGAAGGGGGATTATTCTCCTTGTTTGGATTGCTCTCCCTATGAGAGTTTTTAGCTGGTGTACCCAGTTGTTGTGCTTTCTGGGGACCATGGACTAACTCTCCTTAGGTTTCCCCTTAACATCACTTGCCACTATGGGTTCTTTCTGGTTAGCAGGATGGTCATCCTTGGCTTTTCCTTTAATTTCAATGCTATGACAAAATTCTTATTTCTTTCCTTGATCAGACTGCAAGGGGTGTTTGGCTCCCTAGTTTCTCATTTGCCACACTAACTTGTGGTTTCTTTTCTTCAGTGCCTTCCTTTCTTGGGCAATCTTTTGCAAAATGCCCCAAACTCTTGCATATGAAGCAGGTATCAAGGAAGGTTGCAAATTTGACATCAACCAACAAATCCAGGCCATTGGGATCAAAAACTTCAAACATGTTAGGTATTTGCTTCCATCTGTCCCAAATGATACAAGCACGTTTTTCTGCTTTGATAGCTCCATTGATTGATGTGACAGAAGGTACATAGAGAAGCTTCCCCAATGCTTCGACCAGAACTGCAATCTTGCCATCATCCAGCCAGGCCAGTAACCCAGGGAAGTTGATCCACATAGGGCACTCCGAGTGAAGTACCTCATCAAGGTTGAAGTTTGCTTTCCACGGCAATGTGCATACCAAATTCCCTTTAAATCCAATTGCTAACCCAAGGACATAGTCCCTCTCTGCTTTGGACGACACAATGGCGAGAAAGAAACCTCAGCCAACAAAGCTAAACTGGGAGAGGGTCACTTTGGAGCCAAATGTTGCCCAAAACCACCTTGTAAACTCTTCTTCCATGGGAGGCTTACCCATGAAGTACATGTAAACACCATAGAGAGCATATTCAGCATACCTTTGGCACATGCGGTCAATAGAGAAGCTAACAGGAGCACACATCACATTCTTGCCAGCCTCAATAGAATTCTTATTTCTCCAATTATAGACCCTTTGATCCTCATGCATGCGTTTCTCCACCTTTGCAGCATCTTCTCCAGTGGTGATAGCGGAGGCATAATCCATTTCCATTCTCTCATCTTGCAATTGCTACTTCAAAGCTACCTCAACTTCACCATGGCTATCTATAGATCGTTTTTCCCCCTGCATTCAAGTAAAGGGCTTGGTTTCCCATGTCAAAGATGAGTCACAGGAGTCTTGTAGTCGTGTTCTTTTATCCAAGTTTCTACCATGATTTCATAGCCGTGAGGATCCAATTGGCATTACATTCCTCAAAGTCTTGCCTTTTCCAAAGTAGCACTTCTCACATCTAATTTAGATCTTGAACACATGAACGCATCATGGTATATAAGATTTCAATAAAATCTTAAATCAATAAGCATTAAAGCAATAATAAACACTATGTTCTCATGCTTTAAAAGAAACACACCTTTAGCTCTCTATATTAAGACCTTTTGAATCCTTTAAAATTTGTAAAAAAAAGTGTTAACTTTTGCAACTCTCAAAGAGAGAGAGAGAGAGAGAGAGAGAGAGAGAGAGAGAGAGAGAGAGAAAGAGAGAGAGAGAGAGAGAGAGAGAGAGAAAGAGAGAGAGAGAGAGAGAGAGAGCCAGTATTGATGATGAAATCAAAAGTGTGATAACAAAAGGGTAGAGTGAAAATAATGTTAGACAAAGATTTGAAAGCATGGAAATAAAAAAGAGAGATCATGTAAAATGTAAAATAAGAAGAGAGGTGTACCTCGCAAATGAAGATATCAAAAGTGCACAAACTACATAAAAAGCACATTGTTACAAACTTAATGTTAGAGAGACTAAAGACAAACCATCCTTTAACACATTAATTAATCTCACACACTCTCTTCTTTGTATTCGTAAGATCTAAAAATTAATTTTTATGTACTACTTTAAGTTATATTTATATGATCTTTAAACATGTACTGTTCAAAGAATAAATAGATATAATAATAGTAAAAGATTCATTCACACACAATATTTGTTCCTAAGAATAAATATGTGTATTCTTAATATAAATACACATTATAATACACAACATTAACACACACATAATATTAATACATATTATAATACTAGCATAACATATATTAAAACACTTAACTAATACAACACATTCACACACATTAATGCACAACATAGCATACACACAATAACAACACACATGATATCAACTATGCAATACATTCACGTACTTATCTACATTCATATATATATTGGGGGAGGGGATTTGGGTGCTGTGGGATGGCAGACTTTAACATGGTTTTGGAAGGGGAGGTATTGTTCATAAGGATAAATATATGTATTCTCAATATAAACACACATAATAATATACTACATTAATACACACATAATATTAATACATATAATAATACTAACATATAATATATATTAAAATAATCAACAAATAAAACACATTCGCACAAATGAATGCACATTAATACATAACATTAACACACATGTACTATTGGGAAGTGTCAACATTGATTTTTGGAATTGGGAGGGAAGGGGGAGATGGAGGGTCAACATGGCTAGTGGAAGGGAGACATGGACACGTTGATTTCTAGAAGGGGGCCATTTGACACGGTTGTGGTGTGTGTGTGGGTGCAGAGGGCAAAGGGGGGGTCTGACATGGTTAGGGGGAGGGAGGAGTGGACGTCATTTTTTGGGGGTTAGTGGGGAGGAGAGGGAGGGGGTGGTCACCATGGTTTGGTGGGGACCTTCATATATATATATATATATATGTATATATATATATATATATATATATGTATATATATATATATATATATATATATGTATATATATATATATATGTATATATATATATATATATATGTATGTATATATATATATATGTATGTATATATATATATATATGTATATATATATATATATATGTATGTATATATATATGTATCTATACATATATATATATATCTATACATATATATATATATATATATATATATATATATATATATATATATATATATATATATATATATAGAGAGAGAGAGAGAGAGAGAGAGAGAGAGAGAGAGAGAGAGAGAGAATGCAATGCACATGCAACCCTCTACAACCCAACACAACATAGTAAAGATTCGAAGCCTACCTTTATTCCTCTACGTCCAGTCTACAATCCTCTCTAGGTGTCTCAAGTGGCGATCTAGGAACACATGTTCAAGATAGTGCACGCCATTGGAGAAGCATAGGGGTCTCATGCCATGGGATGCAACTCGATTGGGTGACAAGAGCTAGCAAGATCGAAAGGACACTTGTGAGTTGAGGAGGAGCTTAATGTGGGGAGGGGGGCACAGGTGATGACACATGCCCCCCTTGAAAAGCTTCCATTAATATAAGTTAAAAGATGACATCGTGTCTTGAGACACATTTGTCACACACACACACACACACACACACACACACACACACACACACACACACACACACACACACTCTCTCTCTCTCTCTCTCTCTCTCTCTCTCTCTCTCTCTCTCTCTCTCTCTCTCTCTCTCTCTCTCTCTCTCTCTCTCTCTCTCGTTAGTAGTGTCATTAGCATCACCTATTTATATCTAGAATCATATTGTTAGCCACATTAAGATTGACATTCATTGTTAATGTACATCCTCTGTACATCATACACTTGTAATTACTTGATGCAAGTCCCACGAACATAGTTCCAATCAAGTTGAGGAGTGGCTATGATCAGATAAAGTAGAAGCCATTGCTATACTTGCAATTTTTGCATGTTCCCCAAGCAACAAGGGAGAAGACAACCTAGGTGTCATGAGGATATAGAGGGTGAAGATGGTGATGCATGCATGTCAAATGCACCCTATAGTTTGTTGGCAAGCTAGGGCCAAGTATTACAAAAGCAAGAAGTGACAACGAGCCATCGCGTTGACCATCACCCTCATTCCTACTTGTCACCCTTGTTGCGTGGGTGGTGGTATCATCCTCAAGCCATCTAAGTGAGCATAGAAGCCAACTTGCATAGTAGGGCATTGTAGCTAAGGTGAAAGTAGGCGATGTGGAAGGTGTGGTGGTACAACAATGTGAATGATTTACCACCGAGTAGGTTCCAAAAAAAGGGGGTCAATTTTTAGCTTTCATTTGCTCTTGCAAGCAACTATCAAATCAAGTGGCAAGGCCATCATTTCGTCCTAGTATTGTTAGTGGACAATTTAGTTTCATTGAGATCCTCAACCATGGCAATTGCTACAATAGTAGGAGTGACACTATCGAAATGTGTATTATATTTGCCCCTTGTGGAACCCAAGATTGGAACTCACACACCCACAATACTCAAACCACTAGGCTAGGATCCCATTGTCTTGTAGGTTTTTTTTGTAAATGTGGAATATGAATATTGTATTAACAAACAAGGTTATGTAATCATAGTGGTTTACCTTAATAAAGGTATCTAACTAAATATGATAAAAATTCCTCCTTAAATGTGGGCATTCTAGCCCCTTGACCTTAAAGCTTTCAAAGAAGCTGGCTCCCTACAAGGTCACTTACACCAACCTTAGAAAAACTAAAGTCTAGAGTCCAGAGTGACTTGACACTACCTTGTTGCTTTCTTAATACATTCTTCCCATTATTAAAAAGACATTTAAAAAAGCCAAAACGTCAACTTTGGACTTTTTGATCGCTCTTTCTTCATGGCTACCAAATTCCTCATAGTTCACATGGATTTCATAACAACAACTCTAACAATCAACCAAATTTTCATTCTTACTCGATCTTCTTGCTTTAAAATCCATGCTAATCTTCTTTATATCATTCCAATTTTATCAATTGTCTTCGAAGATATATGTAAGGCCTATGCTACCTCATCCATGTAGATATACATATTATTTTCATTACTAATATATTTGAAACACATATTACAAAAAAAAGATGATAAAATCACAAAGTCGTAGTCCTTAGAAATTGAACAATACAAGAAAATGATAGAAAATAGTTTACCATAACTGTGATTCATTGCCCATTTAAAAACTTATTGAAGATGCAACCACATCACAAGGAAATCCTAGGTGCAAAACTCATTTACCCTTTGATTTCACAATGAGGATGTATATAAATGACCTTAAAGCACACTTGGATGAAAATGATTATTGAAGTCTTCAATATGTAAAATGTATTATGTATGATGCAAATCCTGTAAAAAACGAAAAAGGAGACCTCCCTTTTGGCTTCAAAGTGAAGGAATATCATGTCATTAAAGTGCAAGAGTAGAAGGTAGAGACAAAGGAACGTGCTTGTGGTTGACTTTAATGCGGCTTTAAAGTGTCTCAAAATTGATATTCACAATTACAAGAGTTGCAAGAAGTTGGACCAATCAAAATTTCTAAAATTCTTTACTGTGCAAAATGGATATTTTCTTTTGTCAAGTAAAACAAAACTTTATATTATGGCACCAAGAAATTTCAAAATGCACACCAAAATGAGGTTAAAGCATTTTGAAAAGTCCTAAATATAAATCATTTCTACATTGTCTCTATGTAAAAAGCATGCTGTAGATTCCTCATAAACAACACCTTTTTTGGGAATCTAATGGAGATACATGCAAGCTGGCTTCCCTTTTGCACCAAAAAGTTGTTGATAGGCTCCTCTCTTTCATTACAATTCATTTTTCAAGCACTTTAAGAAAGTGTCCTTGATAAAATTTAATGACATGCATGAGGGACTTCCATTGTTAATGGATTACCAACCCATAAATAGATGGAGACGTTAGTGGATGTTACCTTGTTCATATGGCATCAAGAGTGCGAATGACATTCACTTGCATGTGGAATGGCTCAAAACTTATCGCAATCATATTGACATAGCCCTTTCTTTCTTCACATAAATGTATGTTTGCCTTGAGGGATGTACTGAAGAAGAGGAAGAGAAAAAAAAGGAAATCAAAAACCTATCAAGGTTCATGCCACATGGTCTTTGTATGTTGATTTGCATTTTGAATCAAATAGTATCATTTCGTAGTAATTATGTAAAGCGCATGCTTATATTCCTCATAAACGATGGCCCCTTTTTGTAAGGATGCTCTCTCCCCAAATTTTCTACTCTTCAAAAAATTTAATCTTTATCTAAATACTCTCTCTCCAGTTTTTATTTCCTCCCCTCTCCCTCTCCAATAGTTTTTATCCTCTCTCTTCAATTTTTTTAAAATTTCCTCTCTTCCAATTTTATTTTTTTTCTTTCTTCTCCCTCTCTTTCCAAATTTCTTCCATCTCTCTCTCTCTCTCTCTTCCAAAGTTGTTCTCTTCAAAGTCTTTTACTCTCTCTCTCTCTACTACACTCCCCCCAAAATGTTATGCTCTCTTGAAACTTTTTTGAATCCCTCTCCAAACTAACTCTCCCTCCCTCTCTCTCGTTATTCTTTCCTCCCTTCCCACTCCCTCTCCAAAATTCGTTATCCTCCCTATTTCCAATTACTCTATTATCTCTCCTCTCTCTTCCCAAACTTTTTATTCTCTCGTTAGTCATATTCATATATATATATATATCCCGCGCGCGCGTACAACTGTCGGCTGTTGCCACTATCATTCGTCCGTTAGTCCCGCGCCGCCGCTGCCACCATCCCATCCATCAGTCCCACCATGCCGCTCGTCGTTGCTCTTAGCGCCGCCGGCCCTCTGTCCTATGCACTCGTGCCCCTGTTTCGCTACCGCAGAGAGGGAGAGAGAGAGAGAGAGGGGGCGGCGGAGCCAGCTTGCCGCCTGCCGCTCATCGTCCACCGGTTTGGATGCCGCCAAGGAAAGAGAGAGAGTGCCATCTCTGCTTTCTACCCTCGCGTTGCCACTGGGGGAAGAGAAAGATTGTCGTCATTGCTCTCTCATATCTCGAGGGGAGAGAGAGAGCTTCGAACCTACACTCTAAATATAAATATAGTATAGATAATTTTATTTTTTATTATATTATTTGACACCTGCACTCCGTGTATTTTTTCGTAGTGCAATGGTAAATATGATTCACTTATTAAACATACATGAGTTCACGTCTTGGGTTCAATAAGTAGAATAATAACTTTGTTTCAATTTTTTATCTCTTTGAGTTGCCTTTTAAAAGTATAGAATTATATACATTCTGCAAATTTATGTATATCAACATTCACATCAGTATTAGTTATTGTACAACAAAGTGTGAATGTATTCGTAAGATTTGTAGTATTAGTTTTTATTCATACAAATAAAAATCATAAATATAATCTCTCTCGTAGAACCGGTAGATGCCCTAGCCAATTATGTAGATGGATAGCCCCTTTGGTATAGCAACAAGCAACTCTAAGCTGTAAAGCAACAATGGACACCTCACGATAGCCTTGTAGTGACCTACTATATATACCCTCATGGAACCCTACAGTGACTAATGCCTCCAATAGCACTCGCTACTGTAGCATTACTACTACCAATATCAATGATTTAATCTTGTAATTCTAGCCTGCATCATGGTCTTCATAAGGGTCGAGAGATGATTGGAAGGTTGAGTGGCATCAACGATGCTATTGCATGTGGAGATATTATATTGGGAATACCATTGCTTCCAATCATTGGAGTTGCACCATTCATGAGGTAACATCGGTTGCCTCATTGCTCATGGACCTAGGATTTATGAGTTGTGTGGCTTAATGTGTAGTCAGATAGAACAATGTTAATCTCATAATCAATCTTAGGGTTGAGAGTTCTTGATTGAAGAATGAAGCCATCACTTCAAGATACATCCTCTACTTATTGAGGGTCAAAGGCCACATGTGCCTAGCCACCTACATTTACTTGTATAGAATACCCACACATTGTAGGTGGCGGACACCCATCACTGTCACATTATTCTTTATTCTTTTGTTTCCACATACTGGTCTTTCTTTTCTTGTAGGTCTCTCTCTTCTTGTTTGAATCTCCGATATCTCTTGCTCTCTTCTTGCTTTCGCTTGTGCTTCCACTTTTGCTCTACTTTTCAACTAGTATTAGAGTTGGCATTCAAGGAGCTTCATCCATCATTTCCTTCAGCTCGTGAAGAAGCTTCAACTCAAGGTTTCATGGAAGCCATTGTCTCTTCTTCTCGAGGTATGCATTGAGACTTTCTTCTCTCAACTTGCTTCAAGTTACTCGAAGATACTTGAGGACCTTTTGTGGGACACATTGAGCATTGGCGAGAGTTCCTTGAGCTCCATTACCTTTAGCCATGATAGTAGAAGCCCCATAAACAGTAGCAAGAGAACTGCACCTAGCTCCCCAGCCCTTGTTTCTTTATATCAATCATCTCTTCTATAGCTCTTGGAGTTCCTGGCTATTGGAAAAACACTTAGGCACTTGTCATGGTATCATTGACTTCCATTCGGTCATCATTTGGAGTGTCACAATCTATATCATTATTGCAATACATAGCAAACCTACTGTATACGTGTCTAGCACAACCATTCCTTTATTGTTTAAGCTTTGTTGATGCTCATATGCTTATGTATCATGGTGTTAGGATCATCATTGGATGTATTGAGGTGGTATTTGGGATATATTGATCTTGCATAGCTCAATTTGGACAAGGTTTTACTATTGTATATAGTGTGGATAGTAAGCTACTTGGATTTGAGCTACTTGGGATGCCTACCATGCCTACATATGTTTTAGGTATGATACTTGGCTACAATGATGCTTAGCATTAATCGACATGCCTGAATATGCTTATGACATGCTTTGAGGCTGGATTTGAGCTACACTTGATGTATTTGAGCTTTTGGATAGTTGCTTTAGTAATTACTCATTTACGAGTTGAAGGCTTATTCAATGTATTGCTCTCGAATGCATCTTTGATATGCTTTGGGCACCCTAATGTTATATGCTTGATGCATTGAGCTTAGTTTCCTCACTTATCACTTTGGATTCGCTTCCAATGGGAGACACTGACATCTGCTCGGCCGCTATGGAAAAACCCACACGGTCGAGAAGCTAATGAATGTTGGTATGGTTTAGTGACCTAATGTTAGGGTTTCTTTGACCTAAGTTCTACCAAACAAGACAAGTAACAAACATAATTGAAGGCTCAAGAAGACAACATTCTTCTCTTTGGGTCATAATACAACCTCAATATAACAACCTTTCAATGTCTCTATTGCCCTTTGTCCATGGAAGTGTTAGATGGGCACTTCTCCTTTTTTGCAAACAATGTCAAGTAAGCTTTAAGCATAACCTTAGATTCTTTTTGTCTTTGGACAAGGTAACCTTAGATGCTTCTCTCTATTATTGCTCTAAAAAAACCTTGGAAAACACAAATCACAATAGGATATCCTAGCATCAACAAACATTACCTGTGATAACTCCTTAAAGGAAAAACATATTGTATTCAAAGTCTAACTATAGAGTGTCTTAGGTTTTATAACATTGATCATGTACATCTAGGCACAAAAAAACAATATTGCATTGTACCTTCAAAGGGCTTAAACGATAGAATTCTCCACTTATGAACCCATAACACCATTAAGATCTTGTTTCCCTTGATTCAAGTCTTCAAACTATCAATTGCAAGCTTCAAAACTCACAACCATGTGACAAGAGTCTCAACATCAAAACAAGTGGTATGTGATTTTTTTCTCTCTTAAGGAATTTTGGACATACATTTAACCAAGTAATGCAACAAGAAAACATAAGAAGAAAACCCAATTATCATTGTTTTTAGAAAAAGCAAGATGAACCACCGTTAGCATCATGGGATATTAATATCTCCTTAACATCATAGCCACTACAATGAACACAAGCAATCATCGAAAGAGGAAATTAATGAGAATCTTTTCTCATCTCTCCCATAATAAATCAGAAAGAGGAAATTAATGAGAATCTTTTCTCATCTCTCCCATAATAAATCATTCATCATACCAATACAAAAACATCATCATGTTGCTAACTTATATCATGAGCATCTCATCAATGGACAAAAAGCTGCCCTTCCAAAACATCAAACATAGAATTATTGCTAAGCATGTTTTCGACAACTGTGGAGGGCTTACCACATGTAATGAGGAGAAAAAAGACAAATGGGACAAACAAGTCCAACTCCCACTAAGTACCTTTTATAACAAGTAAACAAATGCTCACTTGTATATGTCCTACTCCATGCTTTGGCACACAACATAATTAGAGACATGTCCTCAAGATTGAAGTGGGGAAGGCCCTCACGATAACTAGAGGCTAGCCTTTCAATTTGAATAGCCACCTCACAATGGTCTATTGTAGTGAAGCTCTCGAATCCAGCTGCTTACAGCTCCATATTTAGTAGGTCGCCATCCTATCCACGCAAGTAGATTTGTAGTTGATGTAGCTTTATTGAAGTGACCCTTCAATAGCTCTATCTTCGAGAATCATGTTTTGCTATCTGAAATAGCCCCTGTTGTTGGTGATCCCTAGCACCTCTTCGAGCAAAACTGATAGGTCCCCGACAAGGGAAAAAAAGCGCGGCTCCCAGATTTTTGTGTACAATAAGTTGTTCTCTGTAATCATGTAGCCTTCTGCTTTAGTGTACAGCCTGCCAAAGACACTCTCTTCTACTCTTGGTCTCCTCTAAGATCGATCTCCCTTGCCCTTTTTGAGCCATAGCTTTTCTCCCCTCCCACCACCAAGATGGCAGGCCTCTAATCCAATTCTTCTACTGCCCTTAGGGGTGCAATCCCTCCAAAAAAACCTATGATTAAGGTAGCCCCACGATTCTTATATGGAGTGTCCTTGTTGCAATAGTCACAACACAGTTCCTTTTCATGCTTGCCTTAGCGGTTTCAAAGTGAAACATGGCATTCTCTTCATCATGAAGTAGCCCCTTGGTTTAAAGAAAACCAGTGCACCTCCCTCCTAGTTCCTCCCTAGCTCACATGCAATTGGCTCCCCTTCTCCCTCCCCTGTTGCAAAGATCCTTCCACACAGACAATAGCCCCCTAGTTACTTCCCCTGTGTATAGTAAGTTGCCCAAAAAATTGTGCTCCCCTTCTCAAGTTCAAGGTAGCCCCTCTTGTGATCGAGCTCCCCCTTGATCTTGTGCATTGCCCCCCTAGAACAGTAGTAGGGCCACCTCTCACACTTAATGATCTTTAATAGAGGCTTCCCCTCTCGGTTAGCAACAATGCCATTTTTAGAGCGATAGATAGTCTCTCTACATGATTGAGAAGCCGTAGAGTTGAGCCAACTCTCCCTCTAGCAAGCTCTCCTCTAATGAAAACTGGCCCCTAGTAGTAAAGTTACATTGTCTCCTTATCTAGACCTATCGCCACCCTAAAAAATGTGCTCCCCCTTCAGAGATCTCTCCTTGCGTGCTTCCACCACCTTCTCTTCACATGCCTACTCTTCTTTCTTACTTTTGTTGGGCTATTGGATAACCTCCTTTTTGTTCACGTGCATTAGATTTCTTTCTTTTTTTGGCCTTTGGATGAGATAAGACGTGTCATGCCCTTGTTCACATGGTAAGCACACAACATCAAGCACAAATGCATTTACACCAATACATTTGCACAAACTCACACACACATATATATACACATTCATGCACTCGTAATTTTATATAGCATGCAATAGAAACACATACATGTGCATAATCTCACATATTCACTTGCATACAGAAACATGATCACCCACTCACACATACATAATCATATTTGAGTAATCTCATAGTTACACAATAAGGTACATGTAAACAAACATTAATGTATATATATATAGATAGCCCACCCATGAATAAGAGGCCATAAAAATAAAACACAAACACATGTATGCATAATTATATATATACTTTCCACTCTTTCTCACCTCTTATAATAGAAAAGGATCTACACTCATGCTAGTTCCCCTCTCACATTTCTCAATAATGAAAATGAAGAGAAAAGACTGAAGCCTAATACTAGGCCCATTCCCAAGGGCTCTTGCATGACCCTTGATGATGCAATCCTAGAGAACATGCTTATACAATTGATTTGTACAATGTGCCCAAGAATTCAATGCTAGTGAAAAGAAGTGTGTTGAAGATTATGCCATGCAAGCCAAACACCCAATGTTTACATAAGAAGAATGAATGCATTGGAGAATATGTGCCTACATCGTGACTCGGTGCCTACACATGCACATAAAAGGTTTCTTATTAATTTTAGGGTCATTTTACACTCTTTTCCTCACCTCTCAATTGATGATGGATCTCCTCTCCACCCCACACTCACAACAACTCTAATAAAGATATTGATTAGTAGAAATTGTTCTCTCAATTGATGTAGCCCTTCACGGTCCTCTTGATCTATCCAACCCTTTTCCCTCTCAACCCCATGGTTCCTAGTTAGTAAGACAGAAGTTGCCAATGTGTAGTGTAAGAAAGTGAGTGCTAAAGGTGTGCTCTCATCATGTGCACGTGCAACTAGGTTTACCGGGTATAGCTCTAGCAGGCCTCATGCCATGACATGTATCAAGATGGTGCAATTAACTGCATCTTCTTAATGGCATGGAAGTAAATGAGATGAGGGGGTATAAGAGGCCCCTATTATGTGCCTAGAACAATGTGCTGTGTTGTGCAAGTGCCCCTCTTTTTCCCAGTGAAGTGTAAGAGTTTAGGGTTCAAAAAATGTACCACTTCCTCAACTAGCCTTGGCTTCTACCATCTATCTCCATGCTGTCAACCTATACAACAACTCAAACTTGACAAGAAAAAGTTATATGCTTATAGAAATTCAAAGAGAAAACAACATTTGAACTCCTAAGGTGTTAGAAGTTTAGGTTTTCTTGGCTTTCCAAACCAAAAAGCATCAACAAAAGCTCTGTACAAGGTTCTGAGTCCAAACATTCCATTGCAAGCTAGGGGTCTTTAGGATTTATTTAAAAAAAGCATCACATATTTAGCCCACTCCCTTAGGTTCAAAGCATTTCTTGTGCATTAGTTTCCTTTATACAACAAATACTTATCAATCATCTAATCCTTCTTTGGATCACTTGGTAAGTTTCTTTGACTGTTCAAACTCCTTTGGTACAATAGATACGATCACACTTGAATGTTGATTTATTTCAATTCCTATTTCCTCATAGGGCTCTACTTCCTCCAATATAATCATGTTTTCCAATATTTCCATCTCTTCAAGTAGTTCCCTATGCCTTTCTTCATCATTTTCCATAAAAAAACTCATTCTCTTCTTCCTCAAAAGCATATTCTAAAGGTGGCTCATCTAGATCTTCTTCTTTAATTTACTTTACCAAAGTACTATCCTCCTCCTTTTGGGTTTCTTATATTGGTTCTACTTCTTTTTCCTTTTCTGCTAGTAGAACTTTAATTATCTCTAGAGCCTTTTGAACAATTTCCCTCATAGTTTCATTCATTTTGATCTTAGGCTCCTTTGAATCCCAATCCCAATCTTCTTCATTCTTAACATCTTCTTGGAAAGAAGATACTTTCTAGCCTTGTCTAGGGTCTACCAATGAGCTCTCAAGGTCACTAAAAGAGGTTTCCACCCTTTCCTTGTTGTCTAGCTTTACTTCAAATCCATCAACATAATTACTTCATACACCTTACCTCTGCTCCCTCACCAATCTATGCTTCTCCTATATCCTTATCCTTATATTGTGCATTCACTATTGAGGCGATTCCCCAACAATCATGATCCTCACTATTCCTCTCTTTTTCTGTTTGGCCTTAGGGTTTACTAGTCTCTTCCATTCTCTCCTCATCTTAGGACAAAGCTCCATAAGCTAAGCAAAAGAGACGTTAGCTTTCCTTCCAAGCAGGTCCTTTTGAATCTCATAATCCTCCTCTCCTCAACCTAAACACAAGTCAGCTACATGATAATGTCACCTAGGAGTTCTAGTCCTAGCTTCACTTTGCTTTACAACCCTTCTATCTCTCTTTTTCTTTTCATTGCAGGTGTGCTACATTGACCTTTTTGTTGGTTGCCAGAACGCAATTCAATGCACTCGTTCCTTTCTCCTCCATGGTAGGACCTCTAAAAGTTAAAGGATCATGTATCTCAATCCCATAGTCATTCTTTCTATTGGATAAGTTCTTAGAAAGTGAATACATTTCACCTCCTAATTTCCTAGGTTTTGGACAATTTGGACTTATGTGACCAATCTCATCACAGTTGAAACATGTTGGAAGTCTTCTTGGAAACCCTCTATTGCTTTCTTTTGACAATTCTCCTTGGATTCCTTGACTGGTAGGTGTAGTAACTCTTCCCCATTGTCTATCCCTTAAGGCAACTAGCCTCATATTTTGCATTTGACTAGCCAACTAGTCTTCAACTTCGAGGGCTAGTTGAGCTCTTTGTCTAGTCGTCACTTGATAGTTTTGGCCATTGACATCTAGGGGAGGTTCCCTAATTTCTACTCTTGGTCTCTCTTCTCTAGGCCTCTCAAGCAAATATTACATTTTATACTTCTCAATTTTCCTTTCCTTCTCTACTACTATCCTTACTACCTCTTTAAACGTGTCTGGTTTCTCGACTTCCAATTTTGTTCTTACATCCCCTTACAGTTTGTCCACAAAGTGCTTTAGTTTGAGCATGGTTGGTGCTCTCTCTCCATCACCCAAGGAACTCTTCCAATGGTTTGATAGTCTCTTAAACTCTAGGGAAAATTACTCGATGGTTTGGTCTTGTTTCCTATAGCATAGCTCAATCTTTTTCCATAGTAGTTCTAGGTCTTGGTCTCTTGAAAATGGTCTAGAAAAGCTTGCTTTGTTGCTTCATACTGCAATTGCATTAGAGGGTTCCTTTGACTTAACTACCTCTCAAAAGTTTCTAGCCAGTTTTTTCCCTCATCTAAAAGTTGGAACTTCAAATTTTGGAGCTTCACATTTGGTTCTGCAACTCTTTGATGAATGCAACCCAATTCTAGTATCTCTGGGTGGATCCTCCCCCTTTCTTCCATGAAATTCAAGAAACAAGTTTTCCATCTTATCAATTACATTTGGTCCAATCAAAAGCACTAAATTCAATCTCAATATTCCTCACTAGGGGTACCAGAAAGGATGACAAAAGCTTGGCAACTATGGAAAAACCCATAGAAGCTTGCACGATTGAGAAGTGAAGGAGTGTTGGTATGGTTTAGTGACCTAGTGCTAGGGTTTGTTTGACCTGAGTTCTACTAGACAAGACCAACAACAAAAAGAAGTAAAGGCTTAAGAAGGCAACATTAAGCTCTTGTAACAACCTCTTGATGTCTTTATTGCCCTTTTTCCATGGAAGTGGTAGATGGGCACCTCTCTAGTTTTGCAAGATTAAAATAAAAAGATAGGGTTCTTGTGGTGCTCCTCTTTTCTAAGGCCTATCAAAAAGGATGGTAACTTTTTTCACAATGTCAAATAAACTTTAAGCGTAACCTTACAATCTTTCCTCTTACAAAAGGTCCTAAGCTTTGTTTTCTAAGGAGGTGTCTTTCTTTTCTCTTGAATGCTACACAAATAAGTTCCCTACCATGTAATCAATTCCAACGTCTTTGGACAAGGTAAACTTAGAGGATTTTCTCTATTATTGTTGAGAAAACATAGATTACAATAGGATCATCCTAGCATCAACAAACATCACCTATGAAAACTCCTCAAAGGAAAATCATATTGTATCCAATGTCCAACTACAAAGTGTCTTAGGTTTTATAACATTGAGCTTTTACATCTAGGCACAAAAAAACATTGCATTGTACCTTTAAATGGCTTAGACTATAGAATTATTCATTTATGAATCCATAGCACCAATGAGATCTTGTTTCCCTTGATTCAAGTCTTCAAATTATCAACTACAAGCTTCACAACTCACAACCATGTGACAAGAGTCTCAACATAAAAACAAGTGGTATGTGGTTTTTTTCTCTCCTAAGGAATTTTGGACATACATTTAACCAATTCATGCAATAAGAAAACATAATAAGTATTAACCCAGTGCAAAGAAAGCAAAAAGAAAATTAGAAAGACACAGGGTAGAGTAGAAAAAGGAGGCTTGGCTTAAAAAAAAAAGGAGGAAAAAAGGCCAAAAGTGCAAGGACAACTTTAAAAGTTCAGGGCAAGCATAAAAGAGGAAAGGAGCATTTTCAATATAAAAGTGTACTCTAAATCTTTGTAAAAGAGCGACAGGCTTTGGTTTGCAAGGCATACCGGGTCATCAGTTGTTGTTGGATGTCAACTGGGAATTCTCCCAAGTCAAGCTTGTCATTTTTTGAGTTGGTTTTGGCTCCTGACATATTGCTAACTTCTTGCGTAACTAGGGTATCAATGAGATTGATCAAGTTGGGTAGAGCTATGTCCCTAATCATGCCTATTGCTATTGCTCCCTAAGCGGCTCGATGATTCAAGTCTCTCAATGTTCGGTGATTGGGATTTTTGGCCACTATTCAATGACTGGGGGTCTCCTCCTACTAGTGGTTTCGTTCAACTTATCTTATTTTCCATGAATTCCTTGTTATTTAAAACAATTCTTAATGTTACACGCACTCAGATGCCAATGATATGCTCCTCAAAGTGTGATGTGTGAAATCAGGCTATCAGCTTTTCTGTGCACATCAAGTGTTTAATTGATGCAGTGTGCAAATCCAATGAAAATAATACATTGCAGCATACACTTTTCTTGATTATTTCATGCGTTTAACAACCACTCTAGTTGGTTCATTCTGGTCTCTACAACATCCTAAATGTGGTATGAGAGGGGTAGCAGATTTGGTCAATGAGTTCGAATCTCTATTAGGACATGGAGCTAAAGGTTAGTTCCACGGTTGTTTTTTGGGTCCTTAGATCGCGATTCAAGAGTTTGGTGGCATATGAGCTATTCTATGCATTTGGAGGCCTACGGGGGGGTATCATCTAAATTGGGCTTAGCCTTTGTATGCCCTAGGGTGGGTCCAATTTGCCAGAATTTGGGTTCTACACATCTCGTCCGAGTGATAGTGTTCAAGTTGCAGTGTCCAAGTTTTAGACTCGAACATCTGAGTTGGGTACCCGTCCGAGTCTGAGTGGTCTTTTCCTAGTCCGAATGGACTATCCAAGTCTGAAATGGACTATCTAAGTCTGAATGGACAATCCAAGTGCCTATGTCCGAGTTGCCTAACTCAAATTGTCTAAGTCCGAGTTAGTGGTCCTAATAAATGGACACTCGGTCATGTGAGACCGAATATGTGAGCGTTCGAGTGGAAAATTTTGGGCATTTGAATTTGGCCGTCCAATGCTAAATTAGGTCCAAGTCCAAGTGATGATCAAGTGGACTTATGACTCGAACTATCCAAGTGGTAGTGGGGCTTAGATGACTATGGAATCTGTCAGAGTGCGATGGCTTAAGGTCTAGAATGGTGAAAATCTTAGCGAATCTCACACGTGCCGTAATCAATCTCTCAACTATGATCCTAGAAGCAATTATCCAACACAAAGGCACACTCTGAGCTTACCTATGAGGCTCGAAGGCGCGGTGGTGAAGATTGCCAAGCACAAAATGGTTTCCAACCCTATAGCTCTCTCTCTCTCTCTCTCTCTCTCTCTCTCTCTCTCTCTCTCTCTCTCTCTCTCTCTCTCTCTCTCTCTCAACTCAAAAATGACAAATGAGCTCTCCCCCTGCCCTCTTGGCTTCTTAAACCTTTTCTGTCTTACCTTGTTACTTCCCCCTTCTCTCACTTTTTTGTCTTAATGCCTTGAAGCTCTCTTTTCCCTATTTTGTTCATGTTTTGGCCATATTATTATAGCAGAAACCCTGCTATGTATTTCTCTATTTTTCCTAACTTTTTCTTACCTAAATGCATCCAGATCACAAGTAACCACTTACACTAATCCAATCTACTTGCCTAATCCCAAAAAACCTACTTGCAAAGGAGATCGAATACCTCTTCAACTCCCTTGCTTACTAACTATCTCAAGCATTGGTTTAGGGAAAACCCTACTTCAATGCTTGATTCAGAGCACCCAAGCACTCAAAGCTTGAATCCATTGGTCCCGACAATGAAACCAAAATGTGGAAGCTACTCACTTGACTGTTAAGACCCACATACCACATTGTTTCAAGTGTTTCAAGCCAAGTGCAATGGCTACCTCTCACATAGCCATACGCGCTCTCACACCTATGAGTGTAGTGAGCTTACTTCCATGCTCAATCGAGTTGCCTCCTCCTTCAAGCACTCTGATAGCTCCATGATCCAAGGTGCAAGCTCAATCCTCAAGCTCTAAGCTCCATGCTCCATTATCTCACACAAGAGAAGAGAAGAGAAGAGAAGAGAAGAAGAAGAGAGGAGAAGATGGAGAGCTTCTCCACCATGGTCCCTCACCCTCACACACTCACTCCCTCACTTCCTCTCTCAAGCATAAGCTCAAGCAAGCAAGATCAAGAAGAAGAAGAAGAAGAAGAGGAGAAGAGCTACTTGTGACCACACACAAAAATTAACTTCTTCATTCACTTTTTACCTTTTATATAAAACCCTAATCCCCTTTGGACACCCATCACTTTTTTACATGCCGCCCAGTCAAGGACATCATAGTCGATCTAGAGGAGGAGAGAAGGTTGGCAAGGAAATCGCTACAAAGCATGGCCGTCTACAACCAAGAGCAATGAGCTCAAAAGCTGAGGCTAAAACATAGAGATATGTGAGGCCCAATGTGTATTGGCTCTCGCCAATAGAGCCAGGATAGGACCAAACGATGAGAGGAAGAGAGAACTAGAAGCTGAACTTACTCTAGTAAGCAAGCTTCTTATGAAGTGACTCTTAGATAACAGTTGTTTGTAGAGTAGAACGGAGCAGCTCTAGCAACTACATTGCTAGTAAGACTTGGAATCACCTCGAATTCTAAGAGCTAGACCAAGATACCTATGGTTGCTTAGAAACTCAATAAGTATCAACATGACAATGACACATATAGATTTGTGGAGCAGTTTGAGCAAGTATGCGAGGCTAACAGTCTCATGGACCTTGCTCAACATGCACAAGCTTTTGGACTTTGTCTATGAGACAAAGGACGGCGGACGTGGTACACTAGTTTAGACAATGCCGAACATAATGAATTTAATAACCTCAAGAGTCTCTTCATCAAGAGATTCTTTGAGGCAAGATAATCTGACCACCTCATCATGAGGTTGATGAATGTCAGTCAAAAGAACAAGGAGGATATTTGAGACTATGTCATCTACCTATGGAGTCTCTTTAAGAGAATCCTAGCCGCAGAGTGACCTAGTGAACAAGCGGTCTCCATCATGTTCATAAGTGGAATCCGAATCGAAGAGCTTTACAAGGCCTTGGTGAGCAACTCAATCCTGAAAAGGGATGTGCTAGCTAGGGCCTTTGAAGAAGCCATACAAGTGGATGACCTACTCAAGGAGAGGATCTCAAGACCCACAACCTGAGGCAGCAATGCCTCTAGAATCTCAGAAAGACCTATGATTGTTAGTGAATTTTTTTGGAAGGGGAGTGACCCAATGGTTCAAAGCTAGTTGTCCCTAGGATGGATATCAACCCCACAAGGATACCTAGACCACTTGGACCTATCATGATCCATTAACCAGAGCAACGCTCCTATACATTACATAGAGGAAGCCAAATGAGGACACAGCATATGTAAACCCTTATATCTCATATGATGAAGAGAGCAATCCCATCTTGATGGATTTCAGACTAGTGCTACTGGTGATGGCGTTGGTGGGTAGGGGAAGAGATAGAGGTCTAGGAGGACACAACCAAGAAGCCATTGCATGCTAGACTTGTAGTCACCCAGGACACATCTCATCACGATGCCTCAAAAGGGAGCAAGCCAATCTAGAGAAGGCTGACCTGAGAGATGCGTTGAGTGTGGGATCACACATGTACGCCAAGTGCCCTAGGTAGAAACCTTCCACTAGTTTGGCTAGCATGCCATATGTACCATTGGGACTATTTGGAGTTAAAATACTTGATGGCGAAGCAGGCCGGGATTTCATCACTAGGACCTAGCAACCTCGATGGAGCTTCAATAGGGAAGAGAAGCCATAGAAGAAGGAAAAGGAGGGTTGAGACAAAGATTATGCTTAAGACAAAGAGTGCCACCACGTTACCAAAGGGGAGCAATTCACAGATGTAGAAGCAGAGACATCTGCTTCTAAGAAAAGGGAAGTGTCAAGGTTGGAGAATATCCCAATCCGAGGCACCAATTAGAAGTGGTTGATAAGGTCAAGGAGTGGGTGAGAGAATCCCGAGCATACCTAAAAGATGCGCAACCCATTATCGAAGATGAGATTGATGAGCTCTCTAGTGTGAGCACGATTAGCAAAAGAGTGTAGAGCCTAATGAAAAGCAGGCAGTTGGAAACTTGCTCACGATGTTGATATTGGCCCCTATGACCCTATCTTTGGGAGAATTGCTTAGGCAGAACTCGATGCTATGGCAAGGGTTGAAGCAATGGGTAGAACGATATGATGAGCTTGGAGTGACCAACTTGCCTAACCATGATGTAGTAATGCACATACCAAGCTTAACCTTAAACTCAATGTGTGAATGCTTTCTGGGAAGTCATTGACATGCATGCAGTCTTGCTACCTATCAACGCAGTAGGAGATGCTCTTGGGTAAGTTACTATGTATAAACTAGGCATCATGTGTGCTCAAGGCATGTTTTATATACCCCTATGTAACCTATTTTGTAAATTTTTTTTGATCCTTATGTGACTTTCTAGCAATATTTATAGATCCCTTACTGTAAGTTTATTTTTTTAGGTAAATAATTTACTAGATCCCTATGTAATAGATACAAGATACTTCAATATAGAATTGACCATAGAGCAACTCCCAAGGGTTCATAAAAGTCTCTTAATAGTTCTAGTGACTATGAACATATCATTGTAATATAAGACATCCAAATGTAGAGTTAAAATTTTTGTCAATAAAAGTAAAATTTTAAAATAATTTCTAAATAGAAACATTAGGTATATAATGTAATGAAGGAGACCTAGGAGAGAGAAGGAGAGAATGGAGAGACTACAAGGAGGAGAGAGAAAGAGGAAGAAGATGAGAGAAGAAGAGAGAGAAATACTTGAAAAGAGAGAGAAAGAGAAGGGAAGCCATGAAAGCTAGAAGGAAGGGTAAAAGAGACTTGATTAACTGATGCCCTAATTAGATCTCCCAACACCTTAAATACCTCATCACTATAACTAGGTATTCCCGTGCTAACCCATGTCCTACCCATCTATCCCCACTCTTTTACATTCCATCCTGACCCTGAAGGTTTTTGCCCTCAAAAACAAAAAGAGGACTTATTGGTGTGGCTCACAGTAGAAGGGGGGTTGCAGAGTACTACTCTGTTCAGCATTACAAAGGAGAATATAGGTATGGGGAAGTACAATCTCATGTGGAATTGGGGCATACAAATGTGTATATAATGTATACGACATGTGCAAGTTGATAGCATATGCGTTTGGCCACCAATTCTTGACAATTAGGGGTTGATGGTTGTCCATGTATGTGACTAGAATGTAGCTCATAAGAACATACATAGTCATTAGATGCAAGCTGCTCAAAATATGCACAATCATCATATACATGCTGACCATAAGTAGGCATGTGATGTTGTTGCCTTTGCACATCCAAACCATGCCTGTGGTCATGGTACTCATAATTTCCATGAGAATGCCCATGATGCCGCTCATAATCATGTTGATTTGTCCTTTTCATTGTAGCCATTTGAGCAACTTGAGTCATAAGGGCTGCAAGTTTGTCATTGATTGCCATGGTTTGTACGTTGGTGACTAAGATGGTTGAGATCACTCAGTCCATCTTAGACATGAACTGATTGTGTTGCTTAATTAGTTGGTTGTTGCTCGCAGCTTAGAGAGCTTCTTGTCACTGTAGAGTAGCATTCAACTTCAACGCATTCATTTGGGGATGCCAAGAGTGAGAAAAGGAACTTGAACTATGAGCCAAGACTGATTTGTTTTTGCAGATATTATTGTCTCTTTGTTGGTGCATTTTATCCATCAAGTCCTTATGCCTTTCGGCATCCATTTCATGAAGCCACTGTGAAGTGTGGAGCAAAGCTCTACATTCTTGGTCACGAATCTTTCTTTTATCCTTGTCTCCTGCCATTGAAGGTGCAATCCACACACACCCCTAGTCACAAAATCTGAGATAACTTTGGCTAGGGAGATCCAATCAGGGAACTTTTTGATTCAAAACGGAGGGGAGCTATGTAAAAAGTTTTATGATAGAAAATATTCAGAATTGGTTGTGAAGATTTTTCTATGGCTCTACAGAAGGGGACTGCAGTAGCCTGTCTCGCCACAGGACCATTGCACACAAAAGTGGCTGTAACTCTCCCACGGGAGCTAGGATCAGGGGGCTTTCTAGCTCTAGTTGAAGATATCAGTCCCCTTTACGCGAGTATAGGTATGTAATAATATGTCTTATACAAAAAATTCTATAATAAGAAATGTGTGGTTGAACTGTGCAATCCAACACCTTGTTTACAACTGTGAGAGGCCTGTTTTGAATAGTCCATACCCTATAGGGTCTAACCAAGTTATTAAATTGAACGAGGAAATTTGGGAGACCTATGAGAACCCTTTGGGAGACTTGAAAATACTTTCCCAAACCACAAATACCTTTTAAACACCTGTAGAAGTCTATAGTAGCATGTATAAGCATATTATGAGCTGAAAGTTGTCCTATAAATCATTGTGGGTTGGAAGTCACTACCAGTATGATCCAAACCATTGCCACCATGGCCAAATGAATTGCCAACAAGAGCATAACCTTGTCAAACATGATCATCTCATGACCAACATAAGTATCACTACCAAACAGGGGCATATACTCGCCAACATAGACATAGGCACACCACTATGAGTACCATTGTCAAGTTCATAGACATCTCAATGTTAGCATGAGTAGATAAGTGTCACCATAAGTGCCATTGCTAACAAAAGTTAGTGTATCAATATCCTTTGCAATTATGATAGAATCTTTGAGGCATAAGTATACCACATCCATAGTCCAATTAGCATCAAAACACCTATCATGCACTCCCATGTATACGATAGTTGCAATGCTCCATAGTAGTGCACTTCGATTACTTGACAAAGAGTCCACAATGAAGATTGAAGCCTCAATAGTGCCAAAGTGCTAAGCTATCCAAGACTCAAGGAAGAGGAATGTCCAAGATGCAAGCACTATGAGAGATGCTCAACAATGAGAATGAAGGTATAGAGCCAAAATTCCCCAATTTGTAGTTCCTAAAAGCCTCTTGATACTATAGAAGAGTGCTAGAATGGAGATGTGGGTGAATATTGTTTTTATAACTATGATAGACTTAAAGAAAGATCTACAAACCCAACTCCTAGAATAGATTCACTAAAGAGAAAGTTGTACCTTTCACCTGAGATTTCAAAAAGGTATTTGGAATGGACTTTAAGCAGTTTTATGAGCTGCCAAAGTCGAAGCAAGATATGCAAAAGCGGGCTCTTGATCTTTTCTGATTTACTGTGTAGCTTAGCTGCTGAAAATTGCTACTCAATGGAGAGCTTGAGTTAGCTTAGGAAGGGCTTGTTTTAAGCTCCATGGCTTCCTAAAAAGGGCCTGATGTTGATCCATACTACGTAGTTGCTACAATTCCCTGAGAAGACCTTGCACCTATCACTAAGATCTTACTCATCAAGCTTGTTCAACTTTGATGAAGATAAAGTCGAAGGTTCAATGAATTTGTGAAACATTCAATGCCTTCACTGATGATTTGGTGGGCCATGGGTATTCGATATCATTGTCGTTTAGAAGCCAATGACAAATTCCTGCTATGAGACTCGGGAAAACAATTTCCCTCATATCTGTGATCTAGATATTAAAGCCAATGATGCATGGTATGTAATAATGATTGCTTGCATCTACAAACTACCCTTTGATGAGGATGTGTGTTGTGGTGCATGGAGTGGCCCAAGTGGCTCAAGACAGCTCCAACATGGTTGGAAGGTCAGAAGAGAGTGTATGGCAAAACAATGTGTTGTCTAGAAGTATTACATTACAAGATTGGGCATCGATTGGAAGAATATCAAAAACGTGATGCGATTCTTTTAGCTCCTAACCCAAAACTACGATCTCCTTCATGTTGGTCACTTCTTAAGTAGGTTGAAAAGAGGTGCAACATCATCATCATTGTGGTGGAGATGGACTATTTGTTAAGACCAGACGGGTGTGTGATAAAATCGTAACTGGTTGTCTTATTTGCCAGCTATTTCAAGAGCTCCTTTTATATCTATCGAGCCTCTTCAGCAGCCACCTACAATCATTCAACTTGTTCAAACACCCCAGCAACCAATGGTGATACAGAGCTCTGTCCCAACCCCACAACAGCAACAGTTAACTGCAATAAACACTTTAGGAGGGTCCAATGCTACTAATAGTTCCACTGCATCTTCATTGGGATCGCCTATTGATGGAATTGTTAACGGCTTTCTGGCAGCATTTTTATAGATTGGTTTAATGCCATCATCACATGTTGCTCAAATTCTTCAACCTAGTCAGACTCATTAGCCTAATTCATTAGGGCCATCTGAACCCACTGTTTCTCAATTGGTGCAGGTCCAACCACCACTACCAAGTGGGTTGCCCCCTCTTTTTTATTCCTCTAGAGAGGCAAATGTGGCACCAGTTCCACCTGTTGCACAATCTCAATTAGTTAACTCTAGCTTAATGTTTGGGATTTTTCCTTCATCTGCTTCATAACCCTTCATGGCTACAAAGATTTTGCAGCCTCCCCTTCTGCCAAGTCCACCACCTATGGCTTCACAAGTTGAAAGTTCAGCATCTTTGGCCTCTATTGGTCTAGCACACAAACATCATCCCTATGAACATTTGATAGAACTTGGGCATCTAAATCCCCAATGATTGGACCATAGATCTTGTTGCTAGTCTAGCTTTGCTTCTCATCCTGTTGAGTGCCCCATTTTCTTGAGCTTGAAGCCTTGTGTGAAGCTCTTAGGTAAACCTTGTGAAGCAAAGCGAATTGATCTCGTGGCCCAAATCCCTATTTGAAAATGGTAGATATGGTGGGCTATGTGCTCAATGAGGTCCGTGGGATGCTTGCCCCAAGGTTATGTAGGAAAATTTTGAGCACAAAGAGTAAGAGAGAAGTTGGAAGGCTGTCCTCCATGGCTGTTTGAGAAAAAGCTTGGCAAGAATAGAGAGAGAGGACCTCCTTTCAAAAAGTAACAGAGTTTTAGGTTGTCACTAACTCCTAGGAGTCCTTCTTGGCAAGTTTACCTCTAGAATTTAATTGGAGGTTGAAAACGAGCTACCAATTTTGTCCCCTTGCCTCTAGATTTGTCCAAGCCTCCTGCCATAGCTTGTGTGGTCAAGAAGTTGCCATCCCTAATTGCACTAATTTTGTGTATTTGTAATAAAATAGGGTTTTTAGTGTTCTGAAAGGGGAAAGGAGATTTGAAAGAAGGAGAGAGAAAAGGATCAAAGCATGCAGCTCTGATACCATTTGTAATGAAGGAGACCTAGGAGAGAGGAGAGAAGGGAGAGACTGCATAGAGGAGAGAGAAAGAGGAAGAAGAGAGAGAAATACTAACAAAAGAGAGAGAAAGATAGGAAAAGAGAGAGAAAGAGAAGGGAAGCCATGAAAGCTAGAAGGAAGGGTAAAAGAGACTTGATTATTGATAACCGATGCCCTAATTGGATCTCCCAACACCTTAAATACCCCATCAGTATAACTAGGTATTCCCGTGCTAACCTGTGTTCTACGCATCTATCCCCACTCTTTTACATATAACTAGAGCATGTAATTCTTAACCTAGAGCTAGTTAGTGAAGGACATTCATGTTAGTATCTTTGCTACTAACATTGCCTAAATCTATGACACACAAGTACTAGGAAGCTAGACTAGCATGGACTCAATCTTAGATGTCTTTAACAAAAATATACCAAAAAAAAAATTTTGACCATCCGATTACTATCTTTGGGCTCACTTACATTGCAATATTGATCTTGATGTTTCGCTATTATGGTGGTAGCAAGGCTCTAGCAAGGTATATCATTATGCCATTGATGGCTTGTCCAGATACTTGATTATTCTTCTATATTTACATTCTTGAAAAGGACCCCACATCAATATATCATTCAATGTACCACCATTGAAAAAGGGAAATATGAAAAATAGTGGCCTTTGATGCAAAATAATGTTGACAACCAGTAAATGGGTGAATAATTTGATGACCTATTCAAAGATCAATTGAGGATAGCAACTAACATGTTTGGATAATTGGCAAAGGATCCTGGGTTTTCTTGGTTTTTTGAATTCTTCCAAGAATGACAACAGGGATAAAAAGAGAAAGTCTTCTTCTAGAGCCTCGCATAGCATGCTGTACTAAGGGAAATGCCAAAATGGTCTCAAGATGCTCCCAATGTTGTAAATAAGCAAAAGTAATTAGTGCTAGTAGGGAAGGACATGCAAATGCAAGGCCATCTTGGTAATGCCAATCCAATTGGTTTTGGACAACAAGGCATGCATGCAAGTATGGAGCATCCAAGATACTTTGGTGGTAGTACTATTTGTCATCCTATGGTGAGTCAAGGACTACATATGGAAATGCATGGCACAACTCCTTATGATATGCAACAACCCATGTGTAGAATGCAAAACCCAATGTATTCGAGTATGGTTGGTGGAATGCACAACCCCATGTATCATAGAATTAGCATAACACCTAGGGAACAATGTGGCATATATGGTAATGCATCTATACCTTCTCAAATGCATGGGGCTCAAGGATGAATGCAGGTTGTGCAAATGCTTCTAATGGTGCTGGTTATGATGCAAATGCAATAGATGCATCTTTTTTACAATAGCCAAAGTATGATAACTTGACTTCCAAATGGCAAGCAAAGAACTATGATGAGGGTGGAAAAGGGATAAAGTTTGAGGCCTTTAGTGGTGCACAAGATAGGCCAAAATCTTAGACTTCCATTCAACAATTTGATGCAACCTATTCGGGAGATAACTAAGATTTGAAAGGTTACCACTTTTTTGAAGGAAAATGCATTACAATGATAGTCCACACTTTTAATACAAAGTAAAACGCCATCAACACGGGAACAATTTCAACATATATTTGCTTCTAATTGGCTAATGAGCACCTTTGAAAATATTATGACTGCTTGGAATAAGTTGGATGCATCACAATGTTAAAAATTGAAGCATATAATAAGAATTTTTGGGGTGCATTGCTATCCATCACTTCTTATCGTGCGATTCCCCTTCAAGAGCATGTCACAACTCATAGAATTAGGAAATCAAGGATTTTTGCATAAAGACCACAATTACTAGCATGCCATAACTCATAGAGACAACAAGTACAGCCAGTGCTTTGGAGTGTGGAAAGGATCAAAGGCTGAAAAGAGGAGAAAATATGAAAATAGGGTCCAACATAGAAAAAGTTGGAAGACACTTGCACAATGCAAGGAGTTAATGGCTGCAAATACATGCTTTACATGTGAACAGGAGGGAAACATGGCAAAAGACTATCCCAATAGGCACCAAGTTGAAAGTAAGAAAGATTAGAGGTAAAGTTTCCAAGTTATATTGAACCAACACAAGTCTCTCCATTCTAAAGTGATTCCTGCCTAACCCTTATGGCCCTCACATATGTGTGCTTCTACACTTGCAAACCATAACAAGTCACCACTTGCAAAGCAATCTCTGCCCTAGATTGGGTTTGTTTCTTAGACTACAGAGCAAGTCTCAAGATGGTAGGCGACACAAATTGGATGTTATTCACTCACATTTACACATGAATAGTACGCTTCTATTAAAGCTCCAACACGAAATTCACATAGGAGTAGCTTTTTTTTGCAACTTGTAGCTTTATATGATCACATGATAAACATGCCATTATTCATCTAGCAGGACAACAATCGCCTTACTAAAATAAGAGAAAAAAATGTAGCCATCGAAATGTTCCACCTCAAGAATAGATCGATTGAAGTATCTTTCTATCTTCTTCAATTTTTCTTTGTCTCTTTTGTTTGCGAAGAAATTGAAAGCAGCACATGAAAGAAATTTTCACCCAATACAGTCCTCCCCATATCATCTAAATCAGCTTGATTGAAGAAAATCACTACATATCTTTTCTGCCAAACCAACCACTCCTTCCAATTCTATGCAGTACAATTCATAGTCTGGCTCGTGGGGGTATTCATTTCTTACTGGTAGATCATAGTTAACCATGAGAGTGACCTGAGCTACCCACCACAAAAAGGCCATTTTGATATAAATATCTTAGAGGAGACCATAAGAGCTCCTCTAAGGCCATTGAGCTCCCCTAAGGCCATTGAGACCATGAGACCATGATAGCTGCTCTAAGGCCATTGAGCTCTCCACTTGATATTGAAACAAGAACTAAAGGCCAAAGATGAAAAGGATGAAAGCTGGCAACAATAGCTCGTAGATGAAAATGAAGAGCTAGTGAAAATACAGAGAGAATATAAGCTTCTAATGATGCAACATGAGGATCTGGCAGCAAAAATAGGTCAGATCAAATGGGGCATGAAAGAGTTTGTCGCAAGGGGAGAAGGAAGGAAGCAAGAAGAGGAACAACACCACAGAGAAATGGAAACCATGATCGAAAAGCTGAGTCTTGAAAGAGAGGAGCAATGAATTGGAAGACCACGAGTAGCGACTCATGGCCCTGGTATAAAGACAAGGAGAAGGAATGGAGGAAATGAAAAAGAGAGCCGAAGAGTGGGCATGCCAAAATGAACGAAGAGTGAAGACCTCGGCGCGTCGCCTGGCTCTCATGGAAAAAGAGAAAGTCCTAGTAGAAAGCAGAGCAGAGGCAGCCCAAGTGGGTTTCAATACTCAACAACAAGTCTTCCTAAATACTCTGATGGATGCCACTCACGTGGAGGAAGGGGAGTCCTTGGAGGTGGTAAAGAAGAAGCTGAGCAGCATAGCACATAGAGCTCTACGAGCAGGGCTACACATGCCCCCACAACCCGTTACAGTTGGTCTGAGCCTTCATGAGCAATGGAGGTACCTGGCCGGCCTAACTCCCCAGGAGATTGATGCACTGGGGTTTGCAAAGGAGGTACAATAGGAAGATTGCTTAGAAAGTGAAGCTGAATTGCAATTTGACACACACGAATTCAAAGAAGAAGTGATCCCACAACCCCCTTCACCCCATTCTGAAGAGCAGTGGCAGCCAACAGACACATCCGTGGAAAGAAAAACCACCTTGAGGGAGAAGAGAAGGAAAATGGTGGAAGAAGCCAGACAAAGATTGAGGGCTAACCCTATGGCGAGTCATCGTGCAACTGTCGATTGTGTTAGGATCAAAAAAGAGTGGGGGAAGACTGTGTTCGGTCGGGGTGGGGTCTTGCCTAAGCAGGATTTTTAGGAGCCTAAGATAGTTACAAGTGATGATGAAGGTTTGATTCAGGAAGGAGGAGAAATCAGCAATAAAGCGTGTCATGGTGGCATCTAAGCTGTCGGAGGTGAAGGTGAGGGCCTGGGCTAAAGCAGTGGTACATGGGCTGTATATTAGAGGGAAGCCGTAACGGCCATGGGCGTTTGTATCGAAGTCTACTCCTATTCATCAAGGGTATGCCATGTAGGCAGGGTCATCTCTCTGAAGGGAGAGTGTTACAGAAGGCCATCCATGCAAAGACATTGTCGTCACAGATGCGCCTTCGCCAGCACTCATATCCAGGCACGGACCAAGGCACTTCAAAAACTTTATTCTGCTGCCAGTATTCTGCATCCTCAGTGTCCTAGAGGGTGGGATTCTTTTCTATTTCCTGCAGCTACTATTGGCTCAGGCGGCTTCCGACATTGATCACCTCGTCCACTATTTTGGTGGGAAGAACTCTGTGTAGGGCATTGGGGGTGAGGAAGCTGAAGGTGAAGGGTTGCTTCACCTGTTCCTGTCTCTCCCAAAGTATGAGCTTCGCATGAAAACTGGGGGGCATGTCATTTGGGCATGGCGGGAGGGGTACAGAGGGTTGGGCCATAGGGTTAGCTCTTAATCTTTATCTGGCTTCTTTCACCAGTTTCCTCCTCTTCTCCCTCAGGGTGGTTTTCCTGTCCATAGATGCATCTGTTGGTTGCCCTTGCCCTTCAGGATGAGGTGAAGGGGGTTGTGGAACCACATCTTCTTTGAATCCTCCTAGGTCAATGTGTAGTTCTGTCTCACTCCCTAGGCGCTCTTGCTGTTGCATCCCTTCTATGAACTTTAAGGCATCAATTTCCTGGGGGTTTAGGCCAGTCGATAGCAGATACCTACAGTGTTTCCTTGGGCCTAGCCCCTCTGCCATGGGTTGGGAGGGCATGTGTAGCCCTGTGCATAGGGCTCTGTGCGCTATGCTTAGTTTCTTTTTCACTGCCTCCACGGATTCCCCTTCTTCCTCATGCGTGGCATCCATCAAGGTGTTTAGGAAGATTTGTTGTTGAGTGTGGAAGGCCACTTGGGCTGCCTCTTCTCTACCTTTTGCTAGGATTTTCTCTTTCTCCCTCAGAGCTAGGCCACACACCAAGGTCTTCACTCTTTGATCATTCTGGCCTACCCACACTTCAGCCCTTTTCTTCATCTCTTCCATGCCTTCTTCCTGTCTTTGCACCAAGGCTATGAGCCTCCATTGCTGATCTTCCAAATCTCTGCCCATCTGCTCCTATTCTTCTCTCTTGAGGCTCAGCCTTTCAGTCATTGTTTCCATTTCTCGGTGGTGGTGCTCCTCTTCTTGTTTCCTCCCTTCCTCCCCTGTGGTAAACTCCTTCATGCCTTACTCGATCCGCCATATTTTTGCTGCTAGATCCTTGCATTGCATGATCAACAAGTCATATTCTTTTTGCATCTTCTCGAGCTTTTGATTTTCATCTATGAGCTGTTGCCGCCAGCTTTGCTCATTTTCTTCCTTGGTCTTCAGTTCCCTCTTCAGGTCGAGAATTTTCTTTCGTTGCGCAACCATTTTCTTTGTTTTTTCGAGTTGGAAGGTTGTTACCACTTCCCTTTCTACCTCCAACTCGACCACCGTGATCCTCCTTTCCTTCCTTGCCCTTTCTAATTGTGAGAGCAGTTCATTGACGTATTGGTCATGATTTGCGTGCGGCGTCATGGTGGTGGGGATTGGGGTGGTCGAGGCTTTCATTTTTTGGCGTTTTGGCTCTTGCTTGGATTCGGCATCCGTAGTTGGCCTTTTGTGCCCGGTGGCTATGGCCTCCCCGCTCCTTCCTGATGAAGGAAATTCAGTATGGCAGCCTCTATACTATGCCAAACTCCCTTCTGCCACAAAGTGAATGAGGTAAGGGCACCACCTAGTCATGGAAGAGCGGACTAGGACGCTATGCAAGAGGGAGAGGAGATTGTGAGGGAGAAGAGAGAAAAACTGAGAGAGAGAGAGAGAGAGAGAGAGAGAGAGAGAGAGAACTACAAAAAAATAGATGAATCAATAAACTTAAGAGATGGAAAACCCTCGGGACATAACCAATATACACAATATGGACACTAATAGCATGGGCTTATTACATTGTAGACCATGCATAAGCTATAGTAGGGGAATGAATTTCATAAGCTCATGAGAGAGAATACACTCGGATCCACCCCCTTGAGGTCCTCCAGGGACCAAGTGAACATGTCCACATACTCTTGCAAGAGAGCAACAAGACTTGTCTCCTCTTCCTCAGTCAAGTCATCGGCAATTAAGATCGGTCAGGGTGCCTCCCCTTCCTGTGCTAGGTTCACCTCCTTGACCTTGGCTGGTCCCTCGATGGGTTCACTCATTTTCCTTGGCGTTTGGCACCCAAGAGGATCAATACCCTATCACCCTTCTTGAACTTCGTAAATCTCCTCGGGAGATCGTGCGGCTTTCTTTACTCCTCCGTTTGTGTGTCCCTAGGCTATTTTTTCCTATCTTCCTTCAACCGTCTGTGCCTCAGGTGGACGGGTCACTATCTGAGCTCACTTCCGACTCAGAATCAAAATCACCATTTTCGCTAGAAAAGGTGGTCTCTCCTGGCAGTTGCAGTTTAGAGAGTGACTGCTCTAAGCACTGGTGTCATACCTGGTCAAGTTAGGCCTGCTCGTTTGAAATCTATGGCTCCTATGTGTTCTAACCATGCACGATCACATTTCATGCACATGACCCCTCATTCCATCCTAAAGGCACCCTTTTTCTGTGGCCTGGAGTCCGCTCATATCTGTTTTATTTCTCGTCCCTCAGTGTCGTATTCCACCGTGTCTATTTCGCCCTTACTTTCGTCAGTGAAGGAATGACAGTCTTCGTACTCGTCCGTGGAATCATCTTCGTCTGACTGCTCATCGTCTACTAGGTTTTGGCACAACTCTTGTCTTTGGTCAGAGACAAGGGCCCAATTGTACATGAGGTTTAAGTCAAGCACCTTGGTCCATTGCCACCTAGGTCCATCTAGCAGATCCTGGAGTGGCTTGAAGTTTGCTATTGGATTGCCAGCTAGCGTGCCAATCAAATACTCCAGAATCTCTTGGATTTCCTTCTTGTTAATTGGCACTTGGAACGTGACTAGCTGCCATCATACAAATTGGTGTGGAGGGTGTGTCTGTTGTCATGCCAACTGTCTGGATGGCTTGTTTGTATGCCTCATGATCTGAGAATGGCACGTTGATCGTAGCAAGGACATGCATCCAGTCTCGCTCATACTCCGGGCATGGGATATACTTGGTCAAGGGCCCATAGGGCTTCTTGACCTGAGCGTTACCCTTAAGCATCGCGGAGATAGCATTCAAGTTAATTGGTGAGGTTTTCCACACGTCCATCTCTACCATCATAGCTTCCATCCTATTGCCTAGGAAGATTAAGATGTTATCCCAATCCTCGATGACTCTGGCATTGCGCATCCAGGGTTGGCCTAATAGGATGTCATAGTCCACTCCCTTCATGACTATAAAGTCGATTGAGAACTGGCCACCTGCGATCTTCAGTGGGGCCAATTTTTAAGTACCCCGAATGATTTCACTTTCATACCATTTGCTAGTGTGACATTGAACCTGGCGGTCTCCACAGGCGGGTTTTTCCACATGTGAAGCACTGTGTGGCTCTGTACACTAACCCCCACTCCTGTGTCTACAATCCCATTTCAAGTTCTCATGGATGGATTTTTGTAATACCCTCCCTTCTGAGAGAAACAACCCCACCTTCATGGCATATCCTCGTAGGGTAGGAGTAGACTTTGATGTAAACACCCATGGCCGTTATGACTTTCCCGTCATATATAACCCCTATACTACCACCTTAACCCAAGCCCTCACTTTCACCTCCGATAGCCTAGGTGCCACCATGACCCGTTTTATTGCTGACTTCTCCTTTTGTCCCAGCCTTCATTACCACATGCAACTATCTTAGGCTATTACAAATCTTACTTAGGCAGGACCCCACCCCAGTAGAATGTGGTCTCCCCCCACTCTTTTTTGACCCTAACGCCATTGATACCTGCGCGATGACCCGCCTAATGATGTGAGCCAGCCTTCTACCTTCCTTCTGCCTCGCTATTCTTGAGGATATGAGTGACAGCCAATTCACCCGCTGTAACCACCCATTCCTCTCCACCACCTCTCTCCAGGTTCGATTGAACCTTAAGGGTTTCATGCAGAGCTAGAAATTTTTGAGTCACTCCATTAAATCCCCCTCACCACCACCTTCTGATGACGAGAACTAGCAATTAGCTATTGCCCGAATCATGTACCTCAAGAAGGTTTTTATTATTTTAAGAAAAAAGCAAACAACTAACAATGAAAGGAGCCCACGACATGTCCAAATGCAAGTTGCGGCACATAGCTCACAATCACTGCCCCTAGGGGTCCTCACGTTAGGCACATTTGGTGGCCTCGATTGGCTGGCTCCGTTCCTAACCCCCTAACCCTTTTTTCTTTTCCACTTCACGCTTAGGGCACCCCCAGGGCAAGACATACCTAAGGAGGTAACACTTGCCTATTGTTAGACATGTCAACCTAAGCTACACACACCGTACCTCCCTTTGCACGAATAGGGTCCTCAAGTGTGGGACATCACCCAGGCTTACCTAGGGTTAGACCCAACTCCCTCTTCCACCAGCATGAGCACAGAGCACCGCACGGTGAGATAGACACTCCCCTTAGGTCGAGCATTTCTCCTTCCAGGTACAACAGGATGCTACAAACCACCAACTTCAGAGGCCCCCATCATCTACTCGACACACATTGGGTTCTCCATCCAAATCATTACCAAAGCTTTCCAATCAAACAAGTCCACATGCGGCCCTATCACCCCCCACCAACCATTGGGCCAGACCCCACCTTTCCACAACAAAGACCTCAAAGTGCCATGGGACTGGCACCCGTCTCTTAGAGGGGGTTAATGTTAACCTCAGTTTGAGATGTTAGAAATATGAAGCAAAAAGCAGAAAAAGAACAGAAAAAGAGCAAAGGCACAGAGGCGGCCCCTAAAAGCTAAGTTGAGGCAAAAGCGTAATTTTAAATAGAAGGAGCCTCAAAAAACTCTAAAAACTCTAGTAAAAGAGTGCCAAGCTCCCTCTTGTGCCATTTTTTAAAAGAATAGACGGGTGTAGGCTTAAGACATGAAGCAAGAAAAGGGAAATAGGAAAAAGGACCTTGCCACAAAGGTCGGTCATGTAAAAAGGGATGGGTGCCCATGGGATTTTAGGGCTTGTATATAAAGTTTAAAAAGTGAATGGAAGCTCATTCTTTGGTGTGTGGCTAACAAGAGACCTCTCTCCTTGTCTTCTTCTCTTCTCTTTTGTGTGTGTGTGTAATATAGAGAGAGGGAGATTGAGAGGGGGAGGGAGTGAGCACGTGGGAGTGAGGGATCAAGAGGGTGAATCTCTTCACCATTCCCCCTTCTCTTCTTCTCTTCTCTTCTCCTTTCTTGCTCGCATATGGCTATGGTGGATGGAGCTTGAAGGAGGAGGCTTGAGGATGCTTGAGCTAGCATCTAGGATCATGGAGCTACCAGTGTGTGCAAAGGAGGAAGAAACTCATTTCGGCATCAAGGTAAGATCACTACATTCATAGGTTTGGAGGCGCATCGGTTAGGTGAGAGGTAGCTATTAGAGGTCACTTGGAATGCTTGAAATAATAAGTGGTCCGTGGGTCTTGGCGGTTGAGCAAGAGCTCCCACACACATGGATATGGAGAAGGTAGATATGGACATTTCTCACTCGATCTATGGCCTCATGATCCTAACTTCACAATTGCCTCATTGTCGTTGTGCTTTAGGAACTTGGAGTGACTACACAGGCATGCAAATGGTGATCTACAAGTAGATGGAATGCCGAGATCAACCTCTATGCTACTAAATGGCCTCAACTCGAAAAAAGCACTAGACCACCATCAAGGTGTTGCACAAAATAAATCATGCATGAAAGATAATACACCACAGGATGACCATCATTATTTTAAATGATTGCCAGAGAACAACTTGATATTTGTGGATTAGAAAACAAAAATCGCTATCTCTTTGAATATCTATCATTGCTTGTTGCACGAGGAACATTCAAGATGATCCAGCTTGGGTCTCTCATGGTGGGTCATACACATGAAAACATCGATGCAATATTCAACAAATTTTCAGAGAAGCTAAGGATAAGCATGACCTTCACTTTTTCTCATCTTATGCAACATTTTCAATCATGCCAGATGACAAGTCCTACACCTTTCTTATTGACACATGTGCTTGACTTTAAGAGATACATTGAGGGATACTTATGTGTATCCAAAGATACACTTGTTGGTCACTCAAAACCTCTTCAATTTTGGTTTTATATGCAAGGAGACACACTTGTCATGCAATACAAGATGTATCCAAAGTCCCTAGACTAGTTACCAAGAGAAGGTGGCATTGAATTATGGAAGAGAGGCTTGCAGGAAAGCCTACTCTTGCAAAGGGTGTTCCAATGTTGCTGCCCATGTTTGAGTATGTTAAGGATCATCAAGAAGTAGTAAGCGGAGTTAAAGACTATTTGAAGTATTGGGAAAGATGGTCAAATGTACAAGGACTTGAAGCAAAGTTCACAAATTTTATAACACCAGTTATTGATTATTGGAGACATATGATCTACTCACTTCAAACTCCAAATGCCCAAGAAGATTTATTTTTCATAGATTATTGGCCAAGAACACAAAGTGATGTAACCAATATAGATGTAGATAATGCAGATGACTTTATTGGATTGGAAGAGTTAAATGATCACTCTTGTGGTCCTCTGAGCAAACGACCCAAACATGCATTTGAACCAATGCTTGATGTTAAGAAAGATGACTTTGTGCTTGTTAGACCTGCAGATCTAGTATATCCAATATGGCTTGGTGTTGCACAAAGTGAGGTCGATACAAATAGAAATTCCAAAAACTTCAACAAGCTACATATACAATATTGGGCACTAGTTTGTAGTCGTCAAAATGCTACAAAAGTAGAGGTGTATTTTAATTGTTGGCATAAATATTGGATGTGCAACAAAAAAGATCCTGAACGATGGGAAACAATAGATAGCATTGTCTTCTCTTGGATAAAGAAAGGTACAAAATCTCCCAAAAATTTTAAAATTCCCCCAAAGGTTTAATGAAGGCTAAAGAAAGTCTACAAGAATCTATCGACTGAAGATTTTCCTTGAAAGAAAGTCTACAAGAATCTATCGACTAAAGATTTTCCTTGAATATTTTAAAGGATACTAAAACTAAGGTGTTTATTAACACCACCTTTTTGAGTTTTTTTCAATCTCTTGGAAACAACCATAAGTAGTAATATGTTCCATTGCACCAAGTTCCAAATTAATGAAATTTCCAAAATTCACGAAATCCATTTTGATTTAGTTTTCCCATATTGATGGGAAATTCCCAAAATCCCAAATATGGAGTTCAAAGGTAATAGGCAAAAAATCCAAATAAATGAATCTTATAAGGTTGAGTAGTGCATTTTTTCTGAGTCCAAAGGTAGTAGGCAGAAAGCCCATTGTACACTACTCTATAGAAAACATTGAGCACTATGATACAAAATTAGAGGGTAGTGCTTATTAGGATCAAAATTTTGTATTGGTGCGTTTGATTGTGAATCTTGTCTCCCACATCTTACTTATATGGGATCTATAGCAACGCCTTCCGAACAACGATCAAAACTCCCCATCTTCCTCTTTTGAGAGCATAGGATCCTTCTCTCTTTTGTTTAAAAAAGAAGAGGATTGAGCACTAGCTTTTTTCTTTTCAATCAATGCTTCTGGTCATAATCTCACAAAGTTTCTTTAGATCTAAAAATGGGTGGTAGTTGATATCCCCTCCTTGAATGGGCTTCATTACTTTGACTAGTAGAAGAAAAAGCGGCCGTTTCAACTATTGTTTGTTCACTTAGGTTATGTGTATTAGAGTCACTCCTCAATTAAGTGGCTTATCCTCCTAGAGCTTCTGGAATCGTTCTTTGACATGGTGGGCCTCCCTTACTACAGATGATCCCCCCTTGTTGAAGTTGTAGGCTTAATTTTTGTATGGATTAGCCCCTCGTCTCTCGAGAGCCCTTATCCCTTTGAATTTCCCTTTCGTATCGGCCACCTTCCTTCCTTATTTTCACATGAGAGTATGGGACTTTCTTTTCTTGTTTTTGGATAAGAATAAACCTTAGGACGTATTCACACCCATGCCCAAACATATACATATACACAAATAGGCATTCACACAAACATACAATCATTTGCACATATAAATGACTACACACATTCCCATAAGCACACTAACACATTTTTAAAAAACCCCTATTCCCATATAAAAAATACATGCATAATAAGGCATCACACCAAACATCCATAGGTACTACTAGCAAGAAGTGATAGGCCTAATAAAACACCCCTAAAAGAAAATAATAGCATTTTTACTACAAACACATTGGGGCACATATTACATAGCTATATCCCAGCATTCTCTCCATTCAATCTCATCTCTCATGGTAATAAGGATCTACACTCAACCCAACTCCTTATGATTCTCTTGGGATACAAAAATAGCTTATCTCCTTGCATTAGTGGTCACTGCACAGACTCTTTCACAACCCTTGTGCTCCTAACAAAAGATGCCAATGCCTTTGATATACTTAGTGCTCAAACATACATACTCTTGAAGAGAATGCAATTTTTGAAGGATATGGAGTGCACATTAGGCACACCATGCTTAGATAAGGCAACATGAATGCATGTAAGTAATGTCATTTATCTCTTAAAACCTCACCTCTCATTGAAGAAAAGGCTCTCTACCCACCCCTCTCACAAGCACTCTTGATGTTAGATTCAACAAAATCGATAAATCCCTCTCACAACTAATGGAGTCTTGCACGACCCTCAACTCTCCCTTCCACCTTACTACTCTAACCCCAAGGTTCATATTGAGTGTTAGCTTTCCCTTTCATGTAGTGACATAAGGTGTGTGCACAATGATAGTACTTGCTCTAGTGCACGTGCATCTAAGTTTACTAGATATAACTCTAGTGGGCATCATGCCATACAATGCATTAAAATGGTGCAACTAAGTGCATCTTCCCCCCGTGACATGGTTGTAGTTGAGAAAATGGGTTATAAGTAGCCCCAATGTAGTGCACAAATAAGTGCAATGTAGTGCTCAGTGTAATCACCCAATGGGTGCTAAGTCCAAGGTTAAGAAAACATACCTCTGGATAGGATTCATTGTCTTGCTTCTCCTCTAATTGATCTTCTTTAGTCTTGCAAGAACTAGAAACACGCATTAAACTCAAACAATGTTCCCTCCCTTGCGTAGTGTCCCTTAGTGATTTTTTCTCATTAGAATTTGGACACAAGTAGTGAGATTGATCCCATCCTACCCAAGGTTTCTAGCTCAAAATGATCATAAGAAAAAAAAATCCATCAATGTACACCGCACCCCAACTAAGCACAAGTACACCACATCTCAACTTAGTACACCACCTAGTGTACTGCACTTAGTACATAGTATCAATCCACACATAGCCTAGCACACAAGGCCATTGTTGCATTACCTAACCATTTACCATAGTGCACTACACTATGTAGTAGTGCACTCACTAGCACATATAGTGCATAGTGCATAGTGCACAGTGCACATGCTCTAGTATACATGCACACTTGTGCACTTGCTTGTAGTCCACCTCTAGTGTACCCACCTAATGTCACCCTAGGTCACTTATCATGCATTACACCTCTAAATTAGCACACTAGTACAATAACATATCTTTCCTTCCAATCTTAGCCTCATCTTAATACTGCACAGTACACAACGCAGGTACACATACACAATGCACATGTGCACTACTATATACACCCACAAGTACTCACATTTGCATTTGTCTACCCTTGCCTAGTACAATCACTATGCAACACATCCACAATGTAGCTCATTAGTACATTAGCTCAAACCTTGCATATCAATTATGGTAGTAGCACACAATGCATGGTGCATAGTGCACAATGCACATGTATATACATGCATACATGCTTCGCACCCCTGACCCACTAACTGCATCCATCTTGCATACCCCTACACCTTGACCCCTCCACACTCACTTCATTGTATCCTTATGCACTAGATTGTATACTAACCCATCACCTCAGTAGTGCACAATGCACTAGATTCTATACTAACCCATCACCTCAGTAGTGCACAATGCACATGCACTAGTGCACACATACATGTATACACATACTAATATACAATGTGCAATGCATAGTGCACTACACCTAGTGCACATATATGCTAGTACATCCCAACATAGGCTATCCCAAAGTATTTATCCACACGTTCCTTGCAAGTAGGCATTTCATGTAGCCATCCTAATTCACCCTAGTGCACATTGCACATATACTAGTGCACAAGCATGTTGGGGATAAAGGCGCATGTGCCTAGCCACCCATGTATTAGTTACACTGATAGTACCCACACAAATGTAAACTGTAGGTGGAGGATGCCCATCATTGTCACTTCATTCTTTATTCTTTCAGTGACATTTGAATAAAGGGAAGGCCGGTCGCACATTGTGATTGTTGGAGTTTTCACATTCTCTCTCTCTCTCTCTCTCTCTCTCTCTCTCTCTCTCTCTCTCTCTCTCTCTCTCTCTCTCTCTCTCTCTCTCTCTCTCTCTCTCTCTCTCTCTCTCTCTCTCTCTCTCTCTCTCTCTCTCTCCCCTTCCACCATATTCTTGCTTTTACTCCTACTTCCACTTCAGGGCCTCACCTCCCTTCAACTGGTATCAACGTGATTTGCACCAATTTGCTGGCCTACATCCTTGCTCCGCCTGATCACTCCTCCAGCTCCCATGTGGTCATTGAGCACTTGGGCATTCACTTGGTAACACTCTGGGACTGTCATGCATCATTTGAAGCTCCCAAGATCAGCCATTGATTCACAGTTTGTGACAATTTGATGTGATACAATTTAGGATACCACTTCATTTATTGTCTAGAGGTCACTTATGCTCCCTGGGATGTCTATTTGATGTTGGATCCTCTAGGATATTATGTCAATGTATTGGAATGCTATGGGATTGATTTGAGTGCTCTTTTTCTTAGTTTAGTTGAGGGTTTTTATTGTTGTAATAACCAAGGTTGAGGCTTATTTTATCAATGAAAGCATATGCCTATTAATCGATTATTCGGGGTGATGTATCTATGCTTATGGTTCATGTTACATGCTTGGTTATGCTCCTGGATTGTGTTTGAGCTAAGATTGGAGCTTTGAATCTTGGCATTGGTTGTCACTCACCATTATGTATGGTTATTTGATGCTCCAATAATCACTTTGCAAGTTACTTGGGTTGAATGCTCTCGGATATATGCTACTTGGATCTTAGATGTATGGATGCCTTCCACATGATGTTTTGGTCTTTGTTTACTCATCTGGAATTCTAATTTTATTCCAATGGGAGCCTCTACTTAACACTTGGATGTTACATTGAGCATTTGGTTATGCAGCTGAGCTTGAGGCTCTTACAGTGAGACCATGGGACTTGCTGACATATACATGCTCTTGTCATGCTTGATGTACATAGGTGATGCTTAGTAGGTTGATCTGGCATTCCTATTGGGCCAACACCTATCTTTTTCATGATGTTGTCAATGATGTATGCATCTTGGTTGGTTATGTATTGAGCTTCCATTACATTACTCAGTCCATTGTGTCTTTGGTTGGGTCTCTTCTGTTACCTATGAAACTCACTCTATGCATGATGGTTATGCTTATGGGATATATCTTAGTCGAACATAAAGATTCTTTGACAGTTCTTGGTGCTAGTTGCATATACACTCACACTGATAGTTGGAGCTATTCCCTAACATTTGTAGTTTTTCTTATATCAGTGATTGTCCATCTTTGGCATTGATTTCTTACTGTTATACTTCATTTTCAGCATGTTGTAATTGCAATTTATCGCATTGCTTATGCAAGCAGTCACCTCCATTTGACAATTATTTGCATTGACTTTGTGGATAGTCCAATACTTGGTAGTGCCATATGACAAGTAGAGCCCAGCTTCTCAAATGTATTGATTAAAGGAACTCATAAATCTTCGCGTGAAGGAGGTCACTTCTATGTCAACTCACTTAAATGAGTTTCATTCCATTATCAATCATTTTTCTTTTCAGGGGATTGAATTCAAGGGCACTCTTCTTCCCTTATTCCTCTTAGTTACATTGCCTGAATCATGGGACACCTTTCATATTGCTATGTGTGCCAACATACCTACTGGTGAGTTATAGTTGCAAGATGTAGAGGGTGTACTCTTGACTAAAGAGGTTAACAAAAACAATGTTGATGCTTTCTGCACCTCTCATGCTTTGACAATTAGAGGCAATAATGGTAGGACTGGTAATGACCACTGTGGGATAGACTCTCAACAATCTCACTCTCAATCACGTGGGCAGTCTCACAGTAACTCACGTGGCTATAAGTCCTCATTGACTTGTCATTACTATGGGAAAGAAAGGCATATTCGGCCATAGTGCCATAAGATGTGCAAGGACATGGGCAAAGAAAAGGCCAAGGGTAAAGTACATGACAACAATGATAATCATAGTATTGTCTCTAGTAAGTCAAGAGTTAAGATTGAAGAGATTAATGTTGTGCAGAATGATTCTAATGATGATTTCATACTTGCAATTTCTTCTCTTGATACTTTACAATTGATTGATGCCTTGTCCGGGTATATTTAGTGTTGGTTTCACTCCTATCGTGGTATGACTGGATTTGTCCGTTTGGGTAATGACTTGGAATTTTAGATAGTTGGTATTGGTGATATCTAGTTGTAGTTTGCTTCAAGTTGTATGTTTACTCTTCATTATGTATGCCAAATGCATAAAAAGTCTAGTGTGGCACACACAGGTGAGCCTTTGGCCCTTGTTCATTATTTGGATATATGTGGTCCCATGTCCTACAAGTCATTAGGTGGCGTGAAGTATTTTCTTACCTTCATTGATGACTATACGCATAAGGTTTGGGCATATCCTATTAAGTAGAAATCAGAAGTATCAGCTACATTTCATCATTGGCTTACTTTGGTTGAGAATCGATCTAGGTATAGACCGAAATACCTAAGGTCTGATAATGTGGGTGAGTGTGTCTCTAAAGCCTTTGAGTAGTTTTGTGATGAGAGAGGTATTAGTCAGTTGATCGCCTCATTGAGTGCATAAATAGGACAATTCAAGAGCGAGTTCACAATATCCTTAGCTAGACAAGCTTACCATACAATTTTTGGGATGAGACAATTACTACTGTTGTACACTTGATAAATTGGTCCCCATGTACTACTCTTGACTATCAGGTTGCAGAGGAGGTATGGTCTAGAAAACCTCCCTCATATGCTCATTTGCATATCTTTGATTGTGATGCTTTCTACCATATATCCAAGGACAAGCACAATAAGCTAGATGCCAAGTCTAAGAAATGCATCTTTCTTGGTTATGGAGATGGAGGTGAGATGGGCTATTGCCTATGGAATCTGTAGTGTTGGAAGATTATCTGCGACCATCATGTTGTTTTTCATGAGGAGAAAATGCGTAAGTAGCATGAGCATGTTTTTGAGGTACATTGGGTCATATTTTAGGAGAAGCCTCCTGCTACTGTACAGTCAGCTAGATAGCTTGCAATAATAGTCGATGACCTAGTGGCCTACTTCCACGATGCTCCACAAGATGTATAGGCCCCATAGCCAGTAGTCTACTGGAGATAAATGCCAACCTCGATGGTTTGAGCCCTCTATGGATTATGTTATAGTGACATATGCTTGTGAGTCTCTTACTTATGACGAGGCCAAGCACAGAGGCGATAGTCACTCTTGGGAGAGGGCCATGCAATTAGAGTATGACTCATTGTAAAAAAATCATAAGTGGGATTTGGTTCCTTTGTCTAGTAGCAAAGCGTGCTTTGGTAATGGAAGTGGGCATACAAGTTGAAAAGTACCCCTAGATACCCCAAGCTAGGATACAAGGCAAGATTGGTTGCTAAGGGCTTCAAGTAGGAACATGATGTGGACTTTGATGAAGTCTTTTCTCATGTTATGAAGATGACTACCCTACACTTGATAATGGCTTTGGTTTCTTAGCTTGGCTTGGATCTTTATCAGATAGATGTCAAGATAGCTTTTCTTCATGGGGACTTGTATGATGATATTTACATGGAGCATTCTAAGGGCTTTGTAGACCTTGGGGCATGGAACACCTAGAGTACAGATTGCAAAAGAGTCTTTATGGCCTTAAGTAAGCACCTAGGGAATGGTATCACAAGTTTGATGCCTTTATGCGTTCACAGGGATATTCTTGTAGTAGTGATATGGATCCATGTTTATACATGAAGAAGGCTTGTGATGGAAACCTTATGATTTTGATCCTTTATGTGGATGTTATGTTGATTGTTGGGAGTGCTTATCATGAGTTGGATACCTTGAAAGGTTAGCTCAAGAAGAGCTTTGAGATGAAAGATATGGGACAAGCCTCACATATTCTTGGGATGCACAATATGCGTTATCACTCTAAAGGGCTCCTCTACTTGTCACAAAAGGAGTATATCCAGAAGGTCCTTGAGTGGTTTCATCAGTAGGATATTAAGCATATTGGTTGTCCTTTACCTTCTCACGTGAAGGTTAGTTAGGCTAGTTGTCCATAGTATGATGAGCAGAAGGACAAGATGGCCAAGATTCCTTATGCATCTGCAGTGGGCAATTTGATATATGCCATGATAGCCACTCGTCCTGACATTGCATTTGCAGTGGGAGTTGCGACACACTATATGGCTATAATTGGCAGATGATATTGGGATGTCGTCAAGGGTATCATGAGGTACTTGAAGGGAACATTAGCTATGCACATATGTTATGGTGGCCAGGATGATACAAGAGTCATGGGATAAACTAACTTTGATTATGTAGGACATGCAAATAGTAGGAATTGCACCTCTGGCTATGTCTTCACCTTTGCTAGAGGTGATGTTTCTTGGACATCTGGGGTGCAAAAATGCACAAATCTATCTACTATAGAGACAAACTATATTGTAGACATTGAGTCTTGCAAGGAGGCTCTTTGGTTAGGCCATCTAGTGGCACAGACCTTGGCATTATTGATATGGTCCCTACACTATATTTGGATTCTATGAGTACTATTCAGTTGGCCAAGAATCCGGTCTTCCATGTGAAGAAGAATCATATTGAGGTGCATTACCACTTTATACAAGAAGCCATTGGGGATAAGTCCATTGAGCTTCAAGATCTCCACAACTAACCAAAATCCTACCAATCTACTCACTAAAATTCTCTCAACGGAGTGCTTTGCCTTAGGAAGTTGATGGGCATTGGATGAGGTGATATCTTTCCTCATCCTATTGTACTTATGTACATTTATACTTTGTCACTTTTTTTCATTGTTTTCTTCTCACTAGGGGCACATTCGCCTTTTAGTGGGAGATTGTTGGGGATAAAGGTGCATGTGCCTAGCTGCTCGTGTATTAGTTATACTGATAGTATCCTTATACTTGCACACCTGTACACTAGAGGTGGCGAGCACCCATCACCGTCACTTCATTCTTTATTCTTTCAGTGACATTTAAATAAAGAGAAGGCTAGTTACACAATGTGATTGTTGGAGTTCCCACACACACACACACACACACTCTCTCTCTCTCTCTCTTTCTCTCTCTCTCTCTCCTTCCACCATAGCTCTTTCTTCCACTCTATTTTTTCACTTCAAGGCTCACCTCCCTTCAAAACACTAGCACATGGTGTATATATGCACGGTGTGTGCACATGCACACATGTACTAGCTCCTCACACAATCTTTTTTCACACCCCTCCTACACATGATCCTAGTGCACACCTATAGTGCATTGGTATACCTAACCAGCACACTATCACATACTAGTACACAATCACTAAACTAGTGCACTAGTATAGGAGTCGAGTGTCCTATCCCACTACAAAATGGCCCATGTACTTGTGCAGGACTTGAGTGCCCTACCCCACTATAAAATGACCCTCGCACATGCGACTTCTTAGAGTATATTCCCACCTTGTAAGCTAACCCTTTCACACCACCTATAGCTCTCTCCTTCCACCATAGCTCTTTCTTCCACTCTATTTTTTCACTTCAAGGCTCACCTCCCTTCAAAACAGTAGCACATGGTGTATATATGCATGGTGTGTGCACATGCCCACATGTACTAGCTCCTCACACAATCTTTTTTCACACCCCTCCTACACATGATCCTAGTGTACACCTATCGTGCATTGGTATACCTAACCAGCACACTATCACATACTAGTACACAGTCTCACTAAAATAGTGCACTAGTATAGGAGTCGAGTGTCCTATCCCACTACAAAATGGCCCATGTACTTGTGTAGGACTTGAGTGCCCTACCCCACTACAAAATGACCCTCGCACATGCGACTTCTTAGAGTATATTCCCACCTTGTAAGCTAACCCTTTCACACCACCTCTATAGTATAACATTTGTCATACTTCAACTAACATACATAGACTCTCCCACACATGCACATGCACCCATAGTTAAGCTAATATACATAGACTTGTCCACACATGCACATGCACCCATACACCTTCTAGTGCACTCACTAGGCACACAACCCACACACTGGGGCACAAGAAGTAACATATCAGTGTAACAACATGTATGCACATGTAACTTTATGTAGCCAAGGAAAAACTAAACGAATAATTAAAAGGGAAGGGCACCAACTAAAAAGGGTGAACAACATAGTCAACATATCCCAATTGAAAACCCACTCAAACCTAAACATTCTTTGCTTTTTGAGTAAATCATATTAAGGTGTTGCAAATCAAGGTACTGACATCACATATACATCGATTGAAAAGGGAAAGCATGTTTGCACATACTACACATAAGTGTACTTGAATTTGAGTTGAACCCACATTAAGAAATATTTGCCTTTTGGAATAACTTAAAAAATCATAAAATGAACCTTTAAGGACTTGGATAGGGAAACAAAAAAATGATGACAAAAACAATAAAATCACAAAAACCTAATCCAATAATAGGAAACCTATTACAAACCCACAACATAGCTCCATGCACTTGCGAATCGAACTTGAGCTTCTTACTGCCACCACCAGCAAAGACTCTAGTCCTAGTCCATCTCTCGATCTCTAAAACATTTCTATCTATGACCTTACCAATTGAGTTATCCAATTAGTCAATTGAGAAACCACCATGGGGACCATCCAAGTATGATGAAAAGAGCTAAAACTTTGGGAGGATCCTCAAATGATTTCCAAGCTACCATTGATAGCTTTCAACATGCTATCGAGTTTGATGTCTCAACTATGATGCTCAAGGCAATGAGGCAAAATCTTTTAGAATTGCAAGGGTAAGGAGCAGACACTCTCAACCAATTGCTAAACATCAACAATAATACAAAATAGTAGCCTGAAATTAGGTGAGAGGAGATGGATAGTATCGAAAGGATGCTACTGAACATCGAGCCTTAGGATCCTTGGCCAAATGGATATGTTGCAAGCAGGCCTGCACATTGCTCAAACCCTCTTGACCACCAGAATGGGTAACACACTAGGGAACAAAGATCAATAAAAAATCCCATTGGCGGCTAAGTAACTAGACAAATATTGTGCCATAGAGGACCTTTACAACTTCGTGCAATAGTTTGAACAAGTTTGCAAAGTGAACAACCTTACAGGTGACACTGATAATGCACAAGCATTCGATCTACACCTTGGAAAAAAGGGGCAAACCTAGTTTACTGTGTCTTGATGCTATCAAAAACAGCTTATTCATATTGCTCAAGGGCCTTTGATAGGGGCTAAAGGATGTTGTGCCTAGCCACCTACATTTACTTATACTTACTGCCATCACACATGTACACCTCTATACAAAAATATATAGAAACATGTGCTAAGGCACCTCTTAAGTTACGGACCTTATAACCAAATAATGATCAATTCTTGAAGAGAGGTCTTTGAAAAAAGAAAAAAACTAGTGGTACCCACCTGTCACTATCACTTTATTCTTTATTCTTTACATGACAATAGAATAAGGCGAGGCGGGTTATACATTATGACTGTTGGAGTTTCCACATACTGTGTTGCTCTCTCTTGCTTGAATGTCCATAGCTTTTGCTTCTCCTTATGCTTCTACTCCTAATCCACCTTTTAATTGGTATCAAAGTAGGCATTCAAGGAGCTCCTTCACTATTGTAGGAACAAAATCTTGATTTAGAGTCTTCATGGCAACCACACACTAAGGTATTCATTAGTCTCATTGCCCCTACGCTTAGGTCCAACCCTTCCACCATTGATCAAGCCCCTTCCCAAAGGTACTTGAGCTTTCCAAGTAATCTAGCAAGGTCAAACACAACAAGAAAGCCCAACGATAGTAACCTACAAGTTGCGATGCAATTTTAGGGGTTGTTTCTGCACCACTTACATCACCAAGCTGCTACTCTTGGCACTTCTCTTGCTTATTGCGTGGCATTTGGGATTCTTCTTGGCTTCTTTGACTCTGTCTTGAGCTCCCTTTGCAAGGTTTGAGATTGAATACCTTAAGCTGTTGACCGTGATTTAGGGTAGAACTATTGTAATATTATGTGGGCTGCATGTATTTGAATGCCTATGGCTCACATGATGCTTATGTGATATGCTTTTGGATGTTGGTTTGATGCTTAAGCAAGCTTGTTGGATCAAATAGAGCTTCAATAGCTCAACATTTGAAGGCTTCTTTGCTATAGCAAAGTTTGGATAGTATGCATTCACAATGAATGTCTTTATATTGAATGCTTACATGCTATTCGATATGCTACATGGTTATGTTGATGCTTGGCATTGATATTAATGCTTGGATATACTTATGTTGAGCTCTACATCTTAGATTTGAGCTCTATTGGTTGAATTTGGGTAGTGGCTATTGTAAAGAAAACTACTAGGGTTTGCACTAAGGACACATAGAGTGTACCAACCATGACAAAAACACAAAGAGATAGACACAGACATAGAGGGGAAAACTCAAACCCTAAACGCAAAACTCCAAACTCAATGTAACACAAGAATTGGCACTCAAACTCGTAGAAGGTTGGCAATCAAGGTTGGGAGATGATGTGTAATACAAGAACTGGCACTCAAACTCATAGAAGGTTAGCAATCAAGGTTGGGAGATGACGTGTTGAATGAAATGGAAGTATTTTTTGGGCAACTTATTCAAGAAGAATGTAGCATGGTCGTCATTTGACTTTGGAGAGCCAGTACAGGCGAATTCGGCAAGTAATCGCCTATATTCAACCAGCTTGACTTTCAAATCATCCCCTTCCTTAATAGAGAACTCTTGAAGCTTAAAGTTAAGATTGATGTGCTGAGTACGATCACGAGCCGCATAGCGGTTGAGAAGGTAACTCCAACACTCTGACGCGAGCGGGAAGTGCTGCAACTAAGAGTGAAACTTAGGAAGCAACCCCTGCATTAGCTCAGCAATGGTTTTGGCATTGTGAGCTCTCCATTGACGAGGGGTGTGTGTGTGTGTGTGTGTGTGTGTGTGTGTGTGTGTGTGTGTGTGTGTGTGTGTGTGTGTGTGTGTGTGTGTGTGTGTGATATAGGGATTGTGAGACCCACAAAGCATGTCCAAAAAAGCAGAACATCATTCCAAAATTTTTAAGGGTGCCAATCCTTGGAATATACTATGAATGGTTAGGTAAGCCCACCTATAATTAATGAACTAATAGTATACTCAAATCCATTAGCCATGTGGCCCTTTTCACGTACTACGGAGGTAATAAGGGTAATGATTCAAAGGGTGATAAAATGTGTGTGTGTGTGTGATAGGGATTGTGAGACCCACAAAGCATGTCCAAAGCAGAACATCATTCCAAAAGTTAAAGGGTGCCAATCCTTGGAATATTACTATGAATGGTTAGGTAAGCCCACCTATAATTAATGAACTAATAGTATACTCAAATCCATTAGCCATGTGGCCCTTTTCACCTACTCAGGAGGTAATAAGAGTAATGATTCAAAGGGTGATATAAATGTACATGTGTATGGGTGTGTGGAAAGATAGAGATACTAGGGAGAGGCAAACTAATTATTCTTTATAGGGTTGGCACTATCTCAATGGTCATAATTATCCATCATGATTCTCATCATATGAGTATATACCTAGCAAGATTTGCTAGTGTATAAGTTTATACTACAAGATAGAACAACTAGGGCATGGATTACATAAATTCATGCATCAAAAGTTATGTTAACAGTTAGGTCATTTTAAGAGGACAATTAGAAATGTTATGTGTGTGTGCGAGCGCGAGCGAGCAAGATTTGCTAGTGCATAAGTTTATACTGCAAGATAGAACAATTAGGGCATGGATTATATCATTTCATGCATCAAAAGTTATGTTAAACAGTTAGGTCATTTTTTAGAGGACAATTAGAAATGTGTGTGTGTGTGTGTGTGTGTGTGTGTGTGTGTGTGTGTGTGTGTGTGTGTGTGTGTGTGTGTGTGTGTGTAGACACATACACATACATTTATTCATAGATACACACATTTATAGATCAAAAGAAAAAATGCACAAATCAGTTAAATTTACATCATGCACTTAACTAATTGTTGCTCAATTAGCAATGCACTTTGATTATCATGCTGCCAAAGGTTTAACCTAGGTTGCGTTTGAAAGTCCATCATCACTTCATAGGAAGTGATGGGTGTCTTATGATACCCCTTTCTTTATATATTTTTTCTAAAGTTAATATCCAAGATTACTCATATTAAGATAGGAAGCTTAGCCCCAATTATTTCAAATGATATGAGGCAAGAAAACTACATAAGAGAAACTCCACATCATAATCCACATAGGTGATGCAAGTTGGGAGAGGTCCATAAGAAGTTGGAGAGTGGGATGGCTCAGAGTTAGGAAAGGTTGTTGAAAATGGAAATCACCTATTGCATTCACACACACACACACACACACACACACACACTCTCTCTCTCTCTCTCTCTCTCCCTCCTAACACTTGATAGTCCCATTAAATTTTATAATACTATGAAACAATTGCCATTATTGTCACACAATAATCCTATGATTGTAGGATCAATTCATAAGGATAATCTATAATACTAAATTAATGAGAGAAAAAAAGAAGACACTGGCAGACTGCTCTCTAACAAAAACCAAATCCTCTCTGTTCATATGACAATCCACATGAGGTTATTGTACACTCACACACACACACACTCTCTCTCTCTCTCTCTCAACCAACTATAGAAGGTATCATTCATAGGACTTTTGGGGCTGTAGGTAAATGTGTCGCGTCAATCTTTCCCAGTTGTAAACTTCAAAGTAATCCAACTGAAGCGCACTCCCAATGAACTCCTTAAATGTGTCATCAGCTACTTAGCTACATAATCTGCCTATTCCTTCTGGCTGGAGGTGCATAATGCATTCAAAGATTTTTCCCTTCTCATGCAAAGCACACAAGCGTGCACACACAAGGGCTACGTAATATAAGTAATGGGGCATGCTTGCACCCAACAAGCTCGAGGCTATGGCAGAAGAGCTAGTGAAGGTGTTTGTTGCAAGTAGGCGACAAAAGGCTAAGCAGAGATAAGCTGAAGGTGCACGGGACGATGCTAATGTAGCAAAAGGCAAGTGAAGGCGATGGCGGACGGTTAATCTCTGTACATGGAAGGTGATGGAGAGGGTGATGATGAGATGCAACCAGATAATGGTAGTGTTGCTAGCTGCATTGGCTCCCCCCCTCTACGCAAAAGCTCAAGCTATTACCTATCTGCTATAGGGTGACGAGAGAGGGGGGGGCCGCGCAACGATAGGAGATGAGAGAGAGAGAGAGAGAGAGAGAGGGCAATGATAGGAGAGATCACTCTTTCATTGATGTGAGAGATAATATTAGGTTGGATTCACATTGATGTGAAAGCCCAAAGGTGGTTTTCTTCCCAACCCATCACACACCACCACTTCTATTGGATTCACACCCCCCACAAGAAAATATTGGCTAGTGGAAAAATTTAATTCAACAAAAATTGTTCATAAACTTTTCTAATTGGTTGCTTCTAAATAATAAATTACATATTTTTGTGCACTTTCCCAGCTAGCATGAACACCTACAACATTGATAAAACCCCTACCAACATAATGTGAACCCAACCTTAAATGTTTGCACATTCAAGTGTGGGGGCGTCTCTCTCTATCTATTTTCTATTTGTAACTATCAATCCCACATTAAAACTCCAAAACATTATTTTCAACTTTTCAATTGAATATTCCAAAACTCCAAAGGCATCAATACCTTCATAACTTTGTTCAAACAATGTACAAAATTGGGAAATAGCCATATGTATAAGACAGTGGGATAAACGTAAGGGGATATTCAACATACAACTCTCTCTCTCTCTCTCTCTCTCTCTCTCTCTCTCTCTCTCAAAATATATTAGCAAACAATATCACCTTTCACTTTAGTCATCTAGTTAGTATCTCAAGAAAAAGGGGACCATTACTCTACACTAAACTTCTATCACAAAGTGATTATTTCTCATGGTGACTATCAATAGTTATGTCAAACTATCAAGAGCTCCTTTCCTCCCATTGTTGGGCCCTCTTAAGTGTGTGGCGCTCTTCTCTTGAACATTTGGCATGTTGTGGCAAGGACAAGAATGCATTCTCTTGACTAGGTTTTTGGTGAAGCTAAATATCATATAAATATCCTATTTCATTTTTTCAAATTTTGGGCAGATAGGTCACTCAAAACGCATTCATTTTTTATACAACCTCAGGCATCCAATGTCATGTTGCAAAGCTTCAAGGACTTCCCCAACTTGACCTTCTACTACATGTTGATATCTTGGTCAAAGATAATTTAGTTCATTGGCATATGGCAATCTCCTCTGTTCATTTGCCGTGACTATATCTTTTTATGCATGCTAGCCTAGAGCCATCCTGCATCTTGTAATCTTACAATCTTGTACTTGTACTTTTTTGTAATTAATACAATTAATTACCTACTGGGGAGAGAGAGAGAGAGAGAGAGAGAGAGAGAGAGAGAGAGAGTGTGTGTCTGCATCTTGTAATCTTACAATCTTGTACTTGTACTTTTTTGTAATTAATACAATTAATTACCTACTGGGGAGAGAGAGAGAGAGAGAGAGAGAGAGAGAGAGAGAGAGTGTGTGTGTGTGTGTGGGGGGGGGGGGGGGGGGGGGCGTGGTGTGGGTGTGGGTGTGGGTGTGGGTGTGGGTGCACGCATGTATGCATGCACTCGTACTGTTGAAAGAAAGGCTTAACAAAGAGAATGTACACACCAAAAGATGAACATCCTAAAAAGTGTGACCACCTTTAATGGTAGTAGATGACTTGGTGGACATAATATCAAAGCCTCGAAGTCACATAAAATTTTTGGAACGTCATGAGTTTACAAGGTTAGGATCAACATATATAAACCTTAACCCATGTGCAAAGGTTCTCATTAGAGGAAGCCGATCATTAGTTAACTGTTTTGCATGGAATCAGCCTTGACATACAAACATTCATGTGTCAAAAGACATCCCCCATTAGGGTAAGCATCCCATTACTCAAGGTTATTTTTCTGTGCTTTGTCATAATCTTCTTTGCTTCTTCAAAGTGATTTTTTGTAGCTAATCCGCCATCCAAAATATGCACCATGGCATGGGATTTCCAGTGTGCCAGAAGGAAATGAGCCTTGAGGGAGAAGATTATGACAATGGGCCAATCAATATCACTAACTAGCATGATGCGCTCTCATTGGCTGGCTACTCCAAACCTGATGCAATTTTGGAGCTTCTACCAGCATATGCTTGATCTCCTTCTAGGGAGTTCAGTATGTACATTGAAAATAGTTCCTAAATGAACTGATAATGACGACTGTAAATAAATATCCCCTTGAACAAACATACTCAACAACGCAAGTGCCACAGGCATTTCTAGCTAAACTTTCTGGACAAATAGCAAGCAAGGTGAGCTGCATATGGCACCTTCTTTAACACTCATACACATTAACTTCACTTAGTGGATCTTAAAAAAGTCTGACAGCAGTTCACTTTCAACCATACGCATGTCTTACCTAGTACAGACAGCATGTCAAATGACTGTAGTAACTGAAGTCTGACTTGCTGTTCATAGCTTATATACAGTGCACAAGGTTTATCCAGTATGACTTACCATGCATATGCACACTGCTGCTATAAGTGTCAGTCTGTACCTATGGCAAATACAAATGGAACATGACCAGCTCTGGTACTAAAAAGGGTGCAAGGAAGATAATCTGTCCCAAGTCCCAACAAATTTGTATTGGAAGGCCTCCTTCAATCACAATCAGGAACACTCCACCAAAAACTGACAGACAAACTCGAGCATAGAGACTTCACATAATGCCACCACTTCGGAGGAATGTATAGCATTTCACCTTCATCCAAGATACAGTCCCAACAAATTTGTATTGGAAGGCCTCCTTCAATCACAATCAGGAACACTCCACCAAAAACTGACAGAGAAACTCGAGCATAGAGACTTCACATAATGCCACCACTTCGGAGGAATGTATAGCATTTCACCTTCATCTAAGATACAGTCCCAAAAATGTAGATCTTTGGCAAGAGGAAACTTCATGTGATCAGGACTGTCTAGATCAACCTTCAGACAAGTCCCAAAAACAGATAAGTTATTTGACATTTGTAGAGTAAATATAAAAAACCTGCTTATGCATGCATTTAAGAACATATGCTGCAGTGATTCTTTGTTCTAACTATGAAGCAACTCATACATATATTACAAAAACTCCAGAACTGCCCCAATTATTTTACCAATCGAAATGGCCAGGTTTGAGCACACACTTTAAAAAGACGAAAGGAAGAAATAAAAATTCCAGTTTGTTTGGAGGATAATGAGAAGAAACAGATAAATGATGTTTTATGCAATAAGAAAAGTCATGAATCGTGAAGATTTGCAAAGCAGGGATCAAGTTAGATTTTGGAGGGCTGGTCACTTTGCATATGCTTTGCTTTGGGATTCTTATTTTGATCTGGTCAAGGAGTTTATGACTTACTGCTGATTCTGCACTGCTCAGAAGTCACTGCCAATGCAAGGTTTACCACATATTTCCTCATTGAAAGAATTATTAGGTAAAACAATTTTGTATCCTAAAAGGAGATTTCCTATAGAGAGATACTAGAATTCATATACTAGGGAATATGCCAAATGAAAATTTGCATATCTGATGTGGACCTGGATATATCTCCTTTTTTGCATAGTGGGCCTTTTTTGCATAGTGGGCTAAGTCATCAACACCCTCTGCCCCATCACCTCTGATTACGATGCTGTTGAGGATGTTGCAAGTTTCAGTTCTGCTGTGATTAATGCCAGAGCACTACCACCTACTCCTGAGCAGATTTAATGGGATGGCAAAGATGCAAAGGCTCATGCCTTGATTCCATTATCTGTCAAAGGTGCCATGATTCCACACATTCATTCATACAAGACCCCTAAAGAGGCTTGGGATACACTTGCACGTCTCTATCAAGGAAGAAATGAGGCCCTAGCAATTAGAGAGTGAATACATGGATGAAGGTGACTCTATGGTTAGTTTTTTGACAAAAATCAAAGATCCTAAGATGCAGCTACATATAAGATTTTGCTAGACCATTCTCAATGGTCTTCCTGATTCTGATCACAGTTTTGCATCTACTCTTCATTTGATGATGAAAGGTGATCCCAATGCCTTATCATTTGAGTTAATTCAAAATCTACAAATGTTGTCCAAGACATAGAATGGGCATTTAGTGTGCAAGACATAGAATGGGCATTTTGCTAGACCATTCTCAATGGTCTTCCTGATTCTGATCACAGTTTTGCATACTCTTCATTTGATGATGAAAGGTGATCCCAATGCCTTATTATTCAAGTTAATTCAAAATCTACAAATGTTGTGCAAGACATAGAATGGGCATTTAGTGTGCAATACAGCTATGATTCTTTGCTATAGGACTATTGCATGTCTATTGTGGCCCGTGGGTTCAAATGTGTGGTACTTTGACAGTGGTGCCACTAAGAACATTACTTCACAACATTGTTTGTTCACTTCTCTTGAGTCTGCCCCTAAGAGTAGTATTGTCACGTGCACCAATAACTCTTCTCATCTAAAATTGTGCATTCACTCACTAAACTTCATCCAAATACAGCAAACTACAAGATAACGTACTAGATAGAAGCTCATTGCAAGCATCATTGTCTAATTTGTTCAGACACTAAGATGCATTGAGGTGGCACCTAGCGACACTCCTCATCCACACATTTCCTTATCAACTATGTTTGCAGCTTTCTGGTGTCGCCGTCTTCCTCTTCCATCTTCCACAACTGTCGCAAGCATCACCAACATTTGTTGGGATCTGCATTTGACAATCTTCCTGACACTATCCTTCCTTTTCATAAAGGGGGATAAATAGCTTGATTAAGCACTAATTACAGCAAGCATAAAATTCACATAAATTGAAAATGCACACTTTACCACTTTAATTTTGGACAATGAATAACTTGTTGGTCCCAAAACTAGTGCCCCTTGCAATATTTCTTTAACTTTTATTGCAAATGGATGGAGAACAACTAAGATCCTCTAACCTCCTCCGCTAATCCAAGTGCCTCTTGCTGTCAAAATTAACTAGCAAGCCTCCAAACCAATTTGCCCCTTGGTTTGCTTAAGGATTGGCCTTTACCTTGCTCCTTAAAAGACAAATTCAGCCCCAAATCTGCTATTGGATAGCCCCTTGCAATATTTCTTTAACTTTTATTGCAAATGAATGGAGAATAACTAAGATCCTCTAACCTCCTCCGCTAATCCAAGTGCCTCTTGTTGTCAAAATTAACTAGCAAGTCTCCAAACCAATTTGCCCCTTGGTTTGCTTAAGGATTGGCCTTCACCTTGCTCCTTAAAAAACAAATTCAGCCCCAAATCTACTATTGGATAGCTGCACTTTTGAATCTCCTTTAAATTCCTCAATTTAACTGTTGGAATTCAAGTCCAAGGTCCTCGATTTTACGCACACATCCCAAGGCGGCTGTCAAAATCCTTAATTCTACTATTAATTAGGGTTTACAATAGAGATTGACTGAAATCTCTTCCTTTGATGGCTAAATTGCTGGCAAATGTTAACATAACTTGAGAGATAGCTGAGGAATAAGGGAGAATGCTATAGAGAGAGAAGTTTTAGAGTTTCATTGCGAGAAACATTGAAAGACTGTTACTCCCTGCTCAAACACCCATGGAAGCTGCACCCATAGCGTACGACCACCAGAAAGACCGTTGCCCCATCCGATATGCAATCATCTGCACGAGAAGGACCTTAAGTTGCTGTCATTTGCTTCTAGAGGGCTCCAAACTACTATCACATACTGTAGGACTGATCCATGGTGACTACAAATCACATCAACAGCCTCTCCTTACTCTCTAACAATCTTTTTCTCTCTTACAATGGTTGAAATAAACTCCGTCAGCCCCTAAAAACGTTTTTCCACTTACATGGGCAAGTTTTGCCAAGTGGCAACCTTTCAATTTCATTTTTCAACACTATTTATTTTATTAAATTAATTTTAAAAATTAACATTTTAAAATTTAATCTAATAATTATTCTAGTGCTCAAAAAACAAATTCCACCAACCAATAATTAAATTGACTAGACCAATCTGTCTTCCAAGTATCCCTGAGTAATTATTGACCCTTGGACTAGCATTAATTAATTAATTAATACCTAGTATCTAGTGCCACCCCTAACATTAGTGGCCAATAAATTGGTCTAAGCCCAGATCTGACACTAGGTATCACCTAGTACTTGTCAGGCATAAATTATTATAAATTTTTCCTTTGACACCCACTGTATCATCAAGGTCCTTGGCATGCTACCACGAAATAACTGCCATGTGTATCTCATGTACTAAACAACCTTGTACATTTGATCAATATCTTAATCAAATGTTATTAGCAAGATTACATCTCAAATTTGCACATTCCCATGACAAACCCCCTCCCCCTTGAAATCCCTGCAATTGTCCTCGATTACACTGCATTGTGCCAAAGGAAAAGTATACTACACAAGAATTTCTGTAAGGCATCACACTAACAACATTGGCCACTATTGTCTGACCATGTCATATGCCCCAAACCATTGCTAGAAACCCATTGGATACATCCATAACTCATGTTTCTCAACTATGCCGACTTTAGAATCATAGTAAAGCATATTCTCAGCATAAATCATGGCTGAAACTATCAATGGCATTTACTGGCATATTATTGTCCATGGAACCAGCTGTAAATGATTGAGAACTAAGTATCAACTGATCATAAATTGATCGTTTTTTAATTTGAGAACTGATCACAAACCGATTGCAAAACTGATCACTAACTAATGCAAAAATCGATATCAAAAGTGACCATAAACTGTTATCTAACTTATCAAAAGCTGAGTTGAAGCTTCTCAGAATTTGTCTCAAAATTGACACAAAAACTCATGCCTAATTGATCATAAACTGATGCAAAAGTATAGTTTCAATGCCCAAGTGGTACTCGTACTCATCTGCATACATCTCACAGTGACTAGTACATTGAGTAGTGACCTCATGGCAAACATAATGTTAGCATAGTACCTTGGATGCATGTTGAATACATCCGAGATCCACTACATAAGAGAGCTATCAACAGCTTGCGGAGTGAAAGTGCTACCTCCCCCTTAAGGATCACACAATACTCCGGACCTTGCTCTACTGAACCTGATTGAGCCTGAAACTATGAGTGTAACTAAAAGGCATCTAAGTAAAGGTACAACAACTAAGGATGGTCTGCCAAGTCATCCTCTTCCATTCACTTTGCATCTATTAGTGAAACAATGTTGAAGCTTCACTAAGTAAAGGTACAACAACTAAGGATGGTCTGCCAAGTCATCCTCTTCCATTCACTTTGCATCTATTAGTGAAACAATGTTGAAGCTTCACTAAGAAGCATATGGAAAGTTTATCTCTAATTGTACTTGCCTTAAAACCTCCTCCAAGCTGTAGGTATTTCTTTCCTTTAAGCATTGCAATGCTTTAGACTCTGCAACTCCAACTTAACTAATATGCAACGTTGCATCCACTTGACTAGTCCCTCATGTGTACCTTACATGCTAGGAGCACCAAATACGTTAGGAAACATTCTTGTTTGCATACTTTAGACCATTGCAATGTGACTATGCATGAAAATTGCATACTACTAGCCATACCAAGATACATTTTCCCATACGTTGCATGCATTATGGGCTGCATTTTTCATCATGATGAGTACTATACGGAGCATTTGCATGACCAACATTAATACAATGAGTCCCAAACACAATGGGTTGTATGTATACATTGCCAAACCTGCCACTTTATGCCCCAACATCATGCCAACATTGTTATACATGGGGTTATATTACCAGTCATACTTGCATAAATTAGGCCTTGCCCATCACACATCGGTTGCTACATATAATGAGGAGTTATGTCATACATCCTCGTATGCTGTCCTTAACCCACAATAGCACGGAAATTGATGCCACCACTAAAGTAACCTAGCTGCCCCATAATTGCATGCATGCCCTATTGTCCAAAAAACATTAGATTGGCACTTCCACATTGGTCTTGTATATGCATCAATTGCCCCACTAGCATCATCATAGCAACCAGAAATGTCAAAAACGTATTTCGTAAGTTTCTTGCAAGAGAGGGTAAATAAAAAACACTGATTTTTTTATATAGGGATTTTTAAACAGTTTTAACTAGAAAAGAGATTTTAAACTCTATGCAACTCTCTCTTAAACAAAGAAAGGCCAATCAAGCTTGAGTGATAATACATGAGAGTAAATTAAGAATAATATGTTGCATATTCATGATTCATTATTGGCTTATATCAAAGTTAGTCTTAAGCTATACTATGGTTCAAACCTCAAGCATTATGATTCATACATATCACACAAAGAAAGTTGAAACAAATGTGTAAACAACTCATGTACAATATGGACTGAGTCAAGTTGCAACATCATGATTCTTATTCCAAAACAAACTGTCAAAATGTCAAAATCCAAAATGAATCATAATATATCATAAATAACTCGTAAATGAGACTAGAGTCATATAATAATAAACTCTCAAGACAACAATAGAATCTAGATACTAGATTGACAGAGTCCAACTACTAAACAAAATTCCATAAAAGTAAATCTGTCATTCAAAATCTTGAGTCCTCACGGTATTACTCATCATCATGATCATATTTAACATTGCCCAAAACCCATATTTTGGGTCTCCCCTTTATACACACACACCACGTTTTTTTACTATCAAAAACATTTCTTACTTTAAGAAACGTTTCTTTGTTGCTATGAGCATCATTTGCTTATGCTTACTGCCCACATTTAAAACATCATGCTACTATATTGACTCTTCCTTTGATGCACCTTGCTTTCCTGAAGCTGCCTTTACTGCCCTCCTTTAAGGGGTTCAAAAAGCATATCAACTAAGGATCATTTACCAATTGCATAAGCATTTCAGTTGCTATCCTCACAGCTAATCTTTACATTGGTCATCAAATTCCTCTTCCTCTTGCTGATCATCAACTTCTAAAGACCTAGGACCCACATTTTGGTCCAAACTAACATTATTAACTTGCTATCCATACTGTGTGCCTTGTCCAAGATCAAGCATTGTATTTTTCCCAACAACTTGTGAATTTTCACATTGGGAGACATCATCCTTGCTTTATCCCATCTCACTATCCGAAGACATTCTTGTTGTAATGCTTAAGTGAATGCAATTTCAACACTAGAGCAAAGCTTTTGACCTTCAATCACGTGCCTTGGGTCCACTAATTCAAGGAAATTCATGGTATCTTAACAATGGGACCATGAAACCAACCTTTCTTTTCAGAAAGGGCAGTAAATAACCTGATTAAGCACTAATCACAACAAGAATAAAATTCACATAAACTGAAAACGTACACTTAACCATTTTAATATTGAACAATGGACAATCTATTGGCCCCAAAACTAGCACCCCTTGTGGTATTTCTTTAACTTTTATTACAAATGGATAGAGAACAAATGAGATCCTTTGACCTCCTTTGCTAATCGAAGCATCTCTTACTATCAAAATTGACTAGCAAGTCTCAAACCAATTTGCCCCTTGCTTTACTTAGAGATTGGTCTCCACCTTGTTACTTGAAAGACAAATTCAACCCCAAATCCGATATTGCCTAGCTGGCCTATTGAATCTCCTTGAAATTCCTCAATTTTAACTGCTAGAATTCAAGTCTAGGTCTCAATTTTGAGTAGTCATCCCGAGGCAGCTATGAAAACCCTAATTTCTATTGTAAATTAGGGTTTACAATAGAGATTGACTGAAATCGCTTCTTTTAATGACTGAAACTACTAGAAAATGTTAAGATGACTTGAGAGATAGCTGGGGGATGAGAGAGAATACTCGAGAGAGAAAAATTTCAGAGTTTCATTCTGAGAAACGCTAAAAAACTACTGCTACCTTGCTTAAACAGCCATGAAAGTTATCACCTATAGCTTAGGACCACCAAAAATATCTTGGGCTGTTGTCATTTGTGCCCAGAGGGCTCCAAACTGCAATCACAAGCTATAAAGATCTCTAGTGACTACAAATCACATAAGCAAAAAGACCTTAGATTATTGCCACCTACTCCCAGAGCACTCCAAATTGCTATCACATGCTGTAGGACTAATCCCTGGTGACTATAAATCACATGAGCAACCTCTCCTTGCTCTCTAACAACCTCATTCTCTCTCACAATGGTTGGAATAAACCCCACCAGCCCCTAAAAACGTTTTGCTCACTTGCATGGGTAAGTTTTCCCAAGTGGCAACCTTCTAATCCCATTATCTAGCATTATCCAACTTATTAAAGTAATTTTCAAAATATTAACTTTAAAAATTAATTTAGTAATTATTCTAGTGTCCAAAAAATTAATTCCACCAGCCAATAATTAAATTGACTAGGCCAATCTGTATTCCAAGTATCCCTAAGCAATTATCGACTCTTACACCAACATTGATGAATTAATTAATGCCAAGTCTTTAATGCCACCACTGATATTAGTGGCCAATAAATTGGCCTAGGCCCAGATCTGACACCACGTACCACCTAGTATCTGTCACGCATAACTTATTACAACTTTTGCGTTTGACACTTGCTACATCCTCAAGGTCCTTATAGCTCAATTTGAATTGTGATAAACATGCTATAGGTTGCTTTTCTCGCAAATACATGATAGCATATATGGAAAACCATGCAACTCTCCACGCAACTTTAAAGAAGAATTTCTACACTCTAATAATCTAAGTGTCTCATTCTGATGGTGGCCTTTATGGAACTCCATGTTTTGAGGTATAAGCTATTAACCATAACTTGTTCTATATCCACACAGGTGATAATATTTGTACATAAGCTATATGAATGGTGCTAAATTGAACAAAGATAGCCAATTAATGATTCTAGTAATCCAACGTTACCTTGGACCAATCAAAAGGCCTACTTTGTGATATCTTTACAAAAGAAACCCCAGCCAAACTAAACCCTTGCGCAAATCCTACAGTGTGTCCTTTGGAAAGAAAACACATAGACACGTGCCAAGTTGCAACCATGAGGTAATTTACAATCTATGAAACAAAGCCTTACTCTAGCCAGCCCTTCAACAAGAAGGCATGATACCTTGATTCCACTACTAACTACTTAAGAAGATTCCATTCATACCCAATAGGTTACAACCTTGTGAATAACAATGTAAGCTATTGATTCTACTACCAAGCAACCATTTTGGATGATTGTAACTACCATGAATATAGTCAAGACTAACATGAATTCAAATATGAGAGAATCACCACAAAGCCGATGGAATTTAAGCTTCAAAATCATTGAAATCCAAAACGTAAGCCCAGCACAAAATAAAAGGGTGTTCACAAAATATTATACAAACCGACCATGAAGGCAGCAAGAAAATAATGCTTACTATGATACATTTTTTTCACTTCATTTCTTGCCTTCCTATCTCCTTATGAAAAAGAGAGGAAGCATCTACTCTTTGAACATACACATTAACCATTCATAAAGCTTGAGTAGCTTACCTGACTGGAGTTGTTAAGCATTGACTCGCTGAAAGGGTACAGGGCATCAGATGCATTTGGAGAATACAATCTTACATATTTACGCCCAATCACCTGATTGTTGAACACCATAGGTTAAAAAGTGAACAGGCAAACACTTCTTTAGAACATACAAGATCAATGTTTCCAGATCTGCAAAATGATTCAGAAGGGAGAGCCTAAGTCAGAGGATATGCCTTGATAAATTAACAAAAAACAAATAAACAAGTGGTGGGAAGGTGTGCATGAGTGCATGCATGTTTGCATGCATGAGTGTATGATCATTCCTGCTGGCACCTGCCTTTTTCTGCTGTGGCCTACCAGCCCTGCAAATGAGCTTCTTGGTGTCACCCAGCCCTCCACATTTCACACACACAGACACACATGTTATAGATGGGTATATCGGCTGAAGACACAGCAATCCACTGCAGCTCCAAGAGAAATAAATGATTTGCCATCTTGTAGAGAGTTACGAGAGTGTGGCTTAACCCAAAGTATGTATCCAGATATACATCAGGTGTCACCACCATGACAATTTGGGCTCTTAAAGCATGTATTTGCAATTAAAGGAAAAAAATACATGGAATTTTGAGGTCTTGCTTTGTCATAGCGTGGACAATGTAAACAGTAACATCATGACAATTTGGGCTCTTAAAACATGTCTTTGCAATTAAAGGAACGAAATACCTGGAATTTTGAGGTCTTGCTTTATCATAGTGTGGACAATCAATGTCCCATAGCAAGCAGCGAGTCTGGGGACAATTAGAACACAGTGCTCTCCTTGTATCTGCCATCTTCCTCCTTGGACCCATGGTTGCCTAACTAATGGTTGTTGCAGGGTTGATTGCCAAAGCATGCTTGATAAGATAACTGTCTAGTAAAGCAGCCTCCTATAGCCATTTTATAGATGTCCTGCAATAAATTGGAATGTTTTGCAATGTTGTATTTTTGGTATTTCGATGACAACCCCTTGATAGCTATCAACTTTATGATTTGATTGACGTCCAAGGTCACAGTTTGGCATTCTTGTGCTTGTATGCATCCAAGTAAGCTCTCAAAACACAAGCACAGCTCTATAGCTGCCGAGGATCATCCAGCACCAACATTTGCTGTTTGTGCCATGGCTGAAGCTGACCATGCGCTTGAACAAGCTGGTGACACGGATTATCATGCTAGTGATGCAGTTTCCATGCAGGGCAGAGCTGTCCTAGAGTAGGCGATGTTGATTTGATGCTGGCAAAGATTTGATGCTGGCAAAGGCTGTGGGCAACTCCCATCTCCCACGGAGTGTATACACAATCTCTATTTGAATTTTGGAGAGAGTCTCTGCAGTAGATATGTCCACAGAATCAATAGCCTGGCTACATCTGGCTACCCATATGCACCAAGCAATGATGCTAGCTATAAGCTCCCATCTGTGACAATGCCTTTTGAGTCCACCCTATCTGTGAGAAATCTGGCATTGACACATCCTGCTCACAAGCTGCCTCAGGCAAGATAGGCATGACCCTGTACATCCTCATATCCACAAGCTGGACCACTCTTCATGACCCAAGCAACTATCCCCCCACATAATACTCATAGTCTACAATGCCATGAAATACCATCCTAAGAACTCTCCTCCAAACCTCCTCAATCTCTGGACAATCCCATATGCAATGCCTTTGTGTCTCCTCATGCTCCCCACATTTAGCGCAAGGGACAATGTCTCTACCATAGCCAAGCCATGTACCACCTACTAAACTCCTGGGCGTTAGTAACCAAAGAAAGAGTGAAATCTGTCTTGGTCTAAAACAATCCTCCAATCTCAAAAAGTCTCCAAGGAAGGTTGTGATACAATGCCATGAAATGCCATCCTAAGAACTCTCCTCCAAACCTCCTCAGTCTCTGGACAATCCCATATGCAATGCCTTTGTGTCTCCTCAAACTTCCCACATTTAGCGCAAGGGACAATGTCTCTACCATAGCCAAGCCATGTACCACCTACTAAACTGAAATGCCATCCTAAGAACTCTCCTCCAAACCTCCTCAGTCTCTGGACAATCCCATATGCAATGCCTTTGTGTCTCCTCAAGCTTCCCACATTTAGCGCAAGGGACAATGTCTCTACCATAGCCAAGCCATGTACCACCTACTAAACTCCTGTGCGTTAGTAACCAAAGAAAGAGTGAAATCTGTCTTGGTCTAAAACAATCCTCCAATCTCAAAAAGTCTCCAAGGAAGGTTGTGATACAATGCCATGAAATGCCATCCTAAGAACTCTCCTCCAAACCTCCTCGGTCTCTGGACAATCCCATATGCAATGCCTTTGTGTCTCCTCAAGCTCCCCACATTTAGCGCAAGGGACAATGTCTCTACCATAGCCAAGCCATGTACCACCTACTAAACTCCTGTGTGTTAGTAACCAAAGAAAGAGTGACATCTTTCTTGGTCTAAAACAATCCTCCAATCTCAAAAAGTCTCCAAGGAAGGTTGTGATAAATCCAAGGCAGACCAATGCTAAGCTGCAGTTGGCATCACTCTGACCTTGCTCATCTATATCCTCCTCCCCAACCTAGTGGTATACTTAAAGAGCGGCAACCTAGGTGTTCTACAAATGGATCTCTCCATACCCACTCCCCAAGGTCCAACTGTAGTCTTTGTAGTGGCCTTCTTCTGTAAGCCCAATGTCTCCATCCATCTAACATACAAGTATGAGTTTCTAGGTCTAAGTACCAAGTCCTGTCATAGTGAGCCACAAAGTTAATTCTCTATCCAAAGCATCGTATGAATTCCACCTAATCTGAATTCTCTCGTTTGAGTCGACCATCCACCTCTACTAAGAAAGTAAACATTGTTTCCATTGGTGGCTAACATTGCAAGAAGGATCTCTCCTCTAGTGAAGAGCCCAATCCATGTCTATGAAGTATTTGTGTCAATCCTCCACTCCAAGGTACCACCTCCTTGATGCTCTCCATCATGGCTCTAGTCCCCCCTGATGCCTCAAACTCTCTTATCTCTATACTTTAGCTGGCAGCTCAAGAAAGGCAAACCACTCCCCCCTTGTAGAAGCTACGTGCAAAGAGAAGCTCCCACAAGATAGGCAAGTCCTCTCTCTGTCTTGAGTAGCTGGTTGAAGAGAGGTGGCTGCCTCAACTTCTCTTCAATAGTGGCTTGGTCAATCTAGTGAAGTCTTGCAAATACTTTTCTTCATGACCATATGATAGATGCAGCAAATTTGGCCTCAAAGCTATTTCCAAGCCCTGTAGTCGTCAGATGATGTGTTGAGATATCCAATGTATGCTAGGCTGCCATGGTCCTCCACAAGTAAGAGCAATGCTCTCTAATCTCCATAGCAGTAGCTTCTTATAGGGCTCCTCACTCAAAAGAAGGCCCCTCGCAATGTGCTTCACCATTAGCACTTTGCTTTGACTATCTTGGTTAAGGATCCCCAAACTGTCTCTAGAACTAGGCTAAATGATGACATCGCATGCTATTGTAACCCTCATGGGCCTACAATTGCCACTAGACCAAATGGAATTCCTCATGACTAGCTTCACTTGCAACAGCAAGTAACAAACCACATGGTGGCTACCCAAACTAAACTTGCAACTACCACCCTCCCTACTCGTGATAATCTTGCTATGCGAGGTTAAGTACTTGCAAGTTATGATTGCTAAGTGATGGCCAAGGGAAGCAACCCCCCTTGCTTGAAACAAGCAAGCCCCCCTGCTTGAAACAAGCTCAATGAATCAACACCTAAAGTGACCCTTGAAACAAGCTCAATGAATCAACACCTAAAGTGACCTGACATGCTTCCCAACAAGTCCAAGACAAAATGCTTCCCTCTGGCAATGCGACAATCGGTTGTTTGCTAACAAACGGATTTGGTCTACTCTATTAAGGCTCAAGACATCTGCCTGCCACCACAAACCATCCCATCAACACAAACCTACCCGTTGTACCTGTTTTGCTTCTCCACCAAATCTATACCTGCCACAACTGCCCACCTTCCACTTACCTGCTTGCCCATCAACACAAACCATCCGGTCAACAAAGACTCCTCACCCCCCCCCCCCCCCCCCCAAATACCTTCCTACCACAACTTCCTATCAACACAAACCTGCCCTCCATACATGTCTTGCTCACCCACCAAATCCCCTTGTCTACCATCCGCTTGCCTCCTTGACAACTCAATTTTCTTTGTTCCTGTTGGGATGAGTGTACAATGGGAATGCGAGTCAAAAATGGGGCTGGAGCAATGTTGAGTGTGAGAGTGAGAGAATCCCAAGATGAGTGTACTAGCTCGTCACGGTACACAAAGAATAAAATGTATTTATATGTTAGGGTACAAATAAGGGTGTATTCACACCCGTATAAGTTTATATACACAAAGATTAAGGGACTTTACACCCGACAACCTCCCACTCGAAGGCACAAAGTGGTACCTTTAAGCTAGCCAACTCCCACTAATCGAATGCAATGCTCATTCTAAGCCTTTGCAAGACTCTTAGTGAGAATATCTGCAAGGTTATCTTGGGTTTTGACCTTAGTCAATGTGACAAGACCATCATCCAAGACCTGTCGAATAAAGTGGCACCAAACATCTATGTGTTTGGTATGTGCATGAAACATGGCATTCTTAGCTAGACATACGACACTCTGGCTATCACAACCAAGCATTGGAGTACGTGAAGAGAGACAAAAAATCCTCGACCAAATGGCAAAGCCAAATAGCTTCCTTAGAAGCTTTAGTGGCTGCAATATATTCAATCTCTATAGTACTCAGCACCACAATTTTTTGCAACCTTGAACACCAAGAAATAGCCCCACTACCCAAAGTAAGGACATACCCATTGGTAGATTTTCTAGTGTCAAGATCTCTTGCCATGTCCGAATTACACAATCCCTGTAACTCTAGTTACCCTTTCCATAGCATATACACTTCTCTTGTGTACCTTTTACGTATCTAAAGATACATCACTGCTTCCCAATGTGGCTTGCCAGGGTTAGACATGAATATACTAACAACTCCCACTACATGAGCAATGTCAAGGCGAGTTGTAACCATGGCATACATCAAAGAACCACAAGCTGATGCATAAGGTATGCCCTTCATAGCACTAGCAACTACATCATCCTTTGGGTGGTAAAGCTTTGTTTTCTTGCTTGCTGTGAGCCTTTGAAACCCACTCCAATTTCTTGATCTTATCCTACTCTAAATGCAATAAACATAAAAAGCAAAGTACTGAAATGATTTCTCCTACTCAACTAATCATCAAAAACCAAAAATACTTACTTGTAGCACGGATTAAAAACCCAAAATCTCCTATCTATCATCTCAAGCTCAGATTCAGGGACGAAACCCTTACTTTAATGCTCGATTTGAAGTGTGCAAGCACTCAAGCTTGAATTGTTGGTACCGGAAGCGGTAAAGGCACACCAAGAGGCTTAGCATAAGCCATATTAAATTTGTCAAGTACGTTCCTAATATACTTGTCCTGTGAGAGAAATAACAAGTGTTGCCCTCTATCTCTTTTAATGTGCATGCCCAAAATGTGTTCAGTCGCCCCCTTAATCTTTCATTGAGAAGGCTAAACTCAACAGCCTTTTAAGAGTATTCAAAGTACTCTTATGCTTTCCTACAATCAGTACGTCATCCACATATAAGACCAGCACAATGAGACTTCCATCATCAGCCTGTTAAGTGTATAAGAAATGATCTACATGATTGCGTTTATATCCATGGCTGAGCATGAAGATATCAAACTTTTTATACCACTGTCTAGGGGCTTATTTCAGCCCATATAAGCTACATTTCAGCTTACAAACCAAATGCTCTTTCCTTGAAATAGCAAAACCTTCAAGTTGTTTCATATACAGCTCTTCATTCAAGTCATCATGAAGAAAAGCAGTCTTCACATCCATCTAATCCAACTCAAAATCCAAGGATGCAGTGAGAGCAAACAAAACACAGAGAGTAGTCGTCTTCACCACTGGTGAAAAAACCTCCTAGAAGTATATGCCTTCCTTTTGTGAAACCAAATTTGCCTTGTAATTGGGCTTCCCATCAATACATTTCACCTTGTAAACCTATTTGTTAGAGATAGTTTTCCTACCCTTGTGCAAAGGTACAAGCTCCCATGTGTTATTTGCATACAGAGGCTTCATCTCTTCCTGCATAGCAAGCTCCCACTTTCTCTTGTTTTCACATGACTGTGCCTCTCTAAATGTCAAAGGCTCACCTTCATCAATCAACAAAATGCAATCCAAAGATGGCTAAAACCTTTGTGCCTGCCTTCCGACACTTATAGACCCATTTGTTAGGAATAGCTTTCCCATCCTTGGGCAAAGGTACAAGCTCCCATGTGTTATTTGCATACAGAGGCTTCATCTCTTCCTACATAGCAAGCTCCCACTTTCTCTTGTTTTCACATGACTGTGTCTCTCCAAATGTCAAAGGCTCACCTTCATTAATCAATAAAATGCAATCCAAAGATGGTTGAAACCTCTGTGGTTGCCTTTTGATACGTGTAGACCCATTTGTTAGGAATAGCTTTTCTATCCTTGGGCAAAGGTACAAGCTCCCATGTGTTATTTACATACAGCAGAGGCTTCATCTCTTCCTACACAGCAAGCTCCCACTTTCTCTTGTTTTCACATGACTATGCCTTTCCAAATGTCAGAGACTCGCCTTCATCAGTCAATAAAATGCAATCCAAAGATGGCTGAAACCTCTGTGGCTGCCTTCTGACATGTGTAGACCTTCTTACCCAATGATCTATATTGTTAGGCAATTGGCCTACATTCTCAAGTATGTGCACACCATCACCTAGTGGTTGATTTTCAGCATTTTCTTGCTGTTGTAACCTGATTTCAGCATGTTCTTCTTACTGTCCTATTTCATCCTATGCATCTATTTGCTTTCTATTATCTTCTAGCTGTAGCATAATAGGTTGCTGTTCATTTTCATCATCAAAAGGAACAGAATCTTCAGCTAATGGTTGTTGAATGGTTGGCTGTTCATGCTAAAATTTGACCTTCTTTTTGTCAAGGTCACCCTGTGTAGCATTTTTAGCAACTTTGCCTCATTAAATACTACATCTTGGCTGCGTGCTATCTTCTTGCCCTAAGGAAGCCAAACTCTATAACCCATCTTTTCCTCATCTCCATATCCCATGAAGATGCCCTTAAAGATTTCATGTCTAGTTTAGTCCTCTGATCTACAAGAACATGCACAAAGGCATCACAACCAAAGACATGCAAATGGTCATATGAGGCAGGTTTGTCACACCACAACTCTTCAAGAATACTATTTTTCAATGCACGATTGGGAGAGCAATTGCAAACATGAACTACAGTTTTAAGAGCCTCACCCCAGAATTGTTACAAGAGATTAGCTATGGACAATGCAAATAATACAAAGTCCCTTTTTGTTGTCCTTACCAATCAGCATAGAGCCCTTCTAGACTTTCCAAGATCCACCACCAAAGGTAGTAAAATATCCTCTTGCATCAAGCTGTCCAACTAGCAATAGACTTTTCTTTATGCTAGGTACATATCTGACATCCTGTAAAATCAGCTCTTGGTCGTTTTCAAGGACCAAGTGAATGGTACCTACACTCTCTATCTCACATGCATAGTTGTTGCCCAAGTAAACCTTGCCTAGGCAACCTGTACTGTATTCTAAAAATAACTCCAAAGAGGGAGTAACATAAAAAGAGGCACCGCTGTCCACTATCCATGATTGGGATAGGCCATCATGAGCCGAAAGTAAAGCATCAATTACCTCCTTTTTAGTGATGTGCATATAACCTACCATTGCCATAATATCTACATCATTACATGATACTGCAACAAGTATCTCTTCAATGTCGGGAAGCTCTTCAATGACCACACTAGATACAACATTTGCCTTTGCAAATTCTTATAAGAGAGAGCTGTCATCATCTTTCTTGTCATCCTTATTTTTTTTCCCTTGTTGTTTCTTTCTTTCTTGCTCTTTCTTGTAGTACCGACAATCGGGCTTTTTGTGCCCTTTAATCCCACACTAATAGCAAGTAACATCCTGTTGTTTGCCCTTGCTTTTACTCCTACTTTTGCCTTTATTTCCTACATTACCTCTCTTCTCTGACCTGCCTCTAAAATGATAGACTAAACCGTTGCTTTCTCCATTGGACTTTCTTCTAATCTCCTCATTGAGAATAGAGCTCCTAACACCATCAAAGGTTAAAGTAGGGTTGTTGCTTAGTGAAACAACCAATGCATCAACTCAATAGGAGCTGCCTACCATGTGTACTGCATACATATGTGCCCAAAAGAACTTTTGATATACCAAAAACACCAAAATTCTCTACAATTTCCAAATCTCACAAATGGGAGATAATAAACTCGAATTACACTGCTTATTGTTTACAGAGTATGTCAACTCATGTGTGAATCTGAGCATTTATTATGGCTGGGCACATTATGTATATATTTTAGGCATTTTTATTGTGAAGCATTTTATGCTTTATGGCATTTATTGCTACCAATCGGCCAGCATTAAATGTTGGCCTACCTAACATACTTTATGGCATTATACATGCCTATATATATTCTAGCCTCCTCCTCCTCAATTAGTTCAATTCGCCACCTGGAGGTCCCATGGAGAGAGGAGCCAGTGCCCATGCCCGTGTCCACGCAATCAATGACTCACTAACGTATGCGACAATCTCATGTCTGATAATATGGATTCCATTTCTCGAGCATACATCTGAGTTCTCATCTATATTGTGTTCTTTCTTTCCCTTTCTCTTTTGTCTTATGTTTCAGCAATTTATTACAACACATGTTTACGCTTCCATTGCTGCTGCATTTCTGACGCTTACAACACCAAGATTGCTTCAACAATGTCCCAAAGTGCATTTCGTACATCAATTTTGCCAAAATCCACAAATTTCAGCAAAAGCCCCAAATTTTCACTAACCAATTTGCCCCAATTGCATTAATACATGTTCTCGAGAGTATAAAACAAGCAAATTTTACAAAATTTTTTTGCAAAAGCCCCAAATTTCTCAAGTTTGAATGTGCACCAATGTTAGTAAATTTGGCTCAATTGAGCAAAATTTCACTAATACATGAAAAGCCCCAAAATTTTCAAGGCCGATATGCACAATTTTTGCAATTTCCAAGTCCAATGTCATTGTTATGCATAAACAACATCAAATCTAGGAAAAGCCCCAAATTTTAGACACAAATTTGTAGATGCACAGCTTGAGCTTGGGCTTCAATAGATGTGCCAAGTCACCAAAAAAAAAGAGGAAAAGGTCGAGCTAATAGTCGACCAGTTGTCACATGCTGCGGCCCAGTCTCCGTCAACTATTGGGTGCTGCTGCCTGCCATCACCTGGGTCCACGTTGTCCATCGAGTCACGAATGACCAACGCTTTGCTGCCACACTAGTCATGCCTACTCCCACGTTGGTCAAAGTTGACTCTTGCCTAACTCACCTAGTCACGACTATCGCCTACCTACCGCCTGGACACGAATGGCTGCAGCTTGATCAAAACTCATTGCCGCCTAGTTAAAACAAACACATGCTGCCCCTCGACTAATTGAAAAGTGACGACTTGACTCCTTAGCATGAGCGTTGAATTGACTTGCACTATTCTCGGGAAGCGCGCACACTTTTGCTGCATCTCTAATACTAGTTTGTTGGGATAAGTGCACAATGGCAATGCGAGTCAAAAATGGAGTAGCAGCAATGTTGAGTGTGAGAGTGAGAGAATCCCAAGATAAGTGTACAAGCTCGTCATGGTACACAAAGAATAAAATGTATTTATATGTCAAGGTACAAATAAGGGTGTGTTCATACCCATATAAGTTTATATACATGGGGATTAGGGGACTTTACTCCCGAAGGGACTTTACACCCAACAGTTTCAACTATCCCCATGTGATTGCCTCCCTTTGCCCTTGCCACCCTAGGCACTCCCTTCATATCACATCCACATTACACATATGGATACGTCTTCAGCTTCTTCATTCACCCTTGCAACTTTTGTTTGATTCCTCACCCAAGCCACATCCATCTTTCCTAGTTTGGAACATCCTCCTCAAGTGCTAGAATCACCAAACCAAAGCTTGGCACCAACTATCCAAATAGAGCCAATACTACAATCACATGGAGCCAGCGGATCACACGAGATTGCAACTAGTCCCTTGCAACCATCTGGGTGCTTGAGTGCAGCCCCCAACACTTTGTCAGCCAATGCCTTCCCGCCAATCCACTTTACTCAAGACAAAGAGCTCACATTCAAGGATAGAGTGACAACTTTCGAGGCCTCCTCTCTAGCATACAAATTGGTTGGACATCACTCTTCCCAAGGACCCCATTTGAGCAGCTCTCACATGTAACCTAGCCACAGTTACACGAGTGATACCCCTAGGAAAGGATTGCTTCAAGCTGTCTTGGACGTGCACACATGAACAAGGATAGAATCCTATAGACTCATAAAGGGAAAAGACCACACTCGAGAATTGAGCGTATCCCAAAGGGCTACATGATCCATAGTTGACCAACCATGGGATCCTCCATGGGACGAGGAATAGATCAAATGTGTCAAGAATACACTCCACTTTGCAAGACCAAAAGGAATAACTAGATCCATCCAACCGATCTTTTTGGGTAGAAAAGGGAGAACAGGAACTTGAACACAAGGTGCCAGCATAGGCATCCGAGGGCTCAAAGAACGAGCCCTATGGGATACATGAAGAGAGGGGTGAGGGGAAGGCTACTTCAATCTTCACGACCTGTTAAGCGATGGTTCCTGTTCAACACGAGGCTCTAACCACTAATCTACACAATGTTCACGACATCTATTAGAGGAAGTGTGAAGAGACTCCTCATCTGAGTCATCAAAACCATTGAATCAGTGATAATCCTTGTCTCTAGACCTGTAAACACACTAAATCTATTGCATTTTGATTAGAAGAGCCCATATAGAGAGAATAATCAGCTACACCTACAAAAGATGAGCTATAGATGTCCTACCTTTGTTGAAAGCACCTATAGAATGTAGAAAAATCTATATTTTCTGCAACAAACAGCTGTAAAAGACGAGTTGTGCATGTCCTACCTTTGTTGAAAGTGTCAAGAAAATGAAGTATGCTTTGATACCATGTCAAGAAATGAATGCTGTGAAAAGAAACCAAAAAGAGAATAGGGTTTGCGGGGAGAAACATAGAGTGTATATGACAAACACTAAGAGAGAAGAGAAACTCAAAAAACACACAAGAAGATGATGATGAAGCACTGAATTGTGAGAGTGCGCAATGGAAGAGAAACACAAACATAGAGAGAAGCAAAGAGAAAGAAAGAGAGGAAGCAAAAGATGAAGAAAGGATACTGCACTGACTGAAGAAAAATGCTGATACAATGATAATGGACTCATAGGCCAAAGCATCCATGAGGGCACCAAATTAGGCTAATGACAATGGCAGAGCCAACCATGGAGAGTTGGGAGTGTGCACCTGCAAGGGGAAGATTAAAGGTTGTTTGCCGAGAGAGAGAGAGAGAGAGAGAGTGTGTGTGTGTGTGTGTGGGGGGGGGGGGGGCAGGGAGGGAGGGCTATAAATAGCCATAAATGCCCAAATCTGGCCAACCTGCACCAGCATGTGCCAAAAAGCCTGGCCGACTAGCATTTAATGCTGATCACTGAAGAAAAATGTCAAAAAAATAGAGGTGACCCCGAAAAAATCCCACATGACAATGACAATGTTCGACAGGAGTACGCAAATAATGGAAAGTAATAACTCGCCTACGAATGCATACAAGAAGCCGACAAATGAAGAAAATGAACCTAAACTGCCAAAGCACCTGCGTTTGTCTCAGACTCTACCACGAGCTTGCAACCAGGGGATGATGGACAGACATAACTAACATAGATAGGCTATCAACCCCTCTCAGATCCTAGGAGTGTCTGAAGACCAACAATCTCATGTGATGAAGCAGAGAAGCCTTGGGCAAAGGCTTCGTAAAGAGATCAACTACCTTGTCCTCCGTGGGACAGTATGCCACCACTAACTCAAAATCCAGGATCCGCTCTCAAACATAGTGGTATTGAACCTCAATGTGCTTCATGTGAACATGAAACACATGGTTCTTTGCTAGAACTAGAGCACTATGGTTGTCCACACGCAGCTACGTAGATCCAAGCTAGGGAAAACCAATCTCTGCCAACATGCTGCAAAGCCAAACTGCCTCCATAGCTATAGAACGTAATACACAATACTCTGCCTCCATAGAAGAAAGGGCTACAATAGATTGCTTCTTACTACTCCACGAGATAACTCCCGAACCAAGGGAGAAGGCATAACTTGTAGTGGACCATCTAGAATCCACATCACCTACCAGTCAGAATCACTCCAAACAAAGAAAGAGAGTAATCCCCTCCATACATGATCCCATAGGATTGAGTCCCCTGTAAATAACCAAGAACACGCAAGGCCGCTCTCTAATGCTCTTGAGTGGGGAGTCTTCATGAAAGAAGACAATAATGCCACAACGAAAAATATATCGAGTCAAGTTTATATAAGTCAGATGAGAGAGCCAATAAGACACCTATAACGGGTGACATTTATAAGGGAGCTCCAATTGCCATAAGCTTGAACTTTGAGTCCATGGGGCAAGAAATAGGCTAACAATCAACTATACCAAACTCTAAGAGAAGCTTAGATATGTACCTGTGTTGCAAAATAAAAATGCCCTATGACATCTAATAGATCTCTAAGCCAAAGAAGAAATGTAAGATCCCAAGATCCGTCATGTCAAACACTTGTCACAAAATCTTCCGAGTAGGATCAACCTCCCTAGTAGAGCTCCCTATAATAATAACATCATCCCCACATACAAAATGAGCAAAACACACGTCACCCTCAACCTTGAAGTATAGGTTGGGGTCATGAGCAAATTGATGGAAGCCACTCTATAGAAAGAAGCAATCAATCCTCTAGTACCAAGCACGAGGAACCTATTTCAAGCCATAGAGGGCCTTTCGCAATCTGTAAACATGGTCCTCCTGCCCATGCACAAGAGAACCTGGAGGCTATGAAACATAAATCTCCTCCTCAAGGACACCATTCAAGAGGGCAGACTTTACATCCGTTTGATAAACAAGCCAATGGTGGTGGGCTGCAAGATCCAAAATAAGCCAAATAGTAGATATCCTAGCTGTAGGCACAAAAGTCTCAAAATAGTCCAAGCTTGCTCTCGGAGAAAAACCCTTGGCAACAAGCTGAGCTTTGTGCTTGTCCAAGGAACCATTTGCAAGATAGTTGGTCTTATAGGCCCACTTCACACCTATCACCTTCCGCTTTGGGGGATGTAGATCCAATTCCCAAGTTTAATTACGCTCGATAGAATTGAGCTCCTCCTACATGGCCTGGTATCCTGTACAAGAGCCTTCTCAACTATCGTAGGCTCACTGGCATGAAAAATTTGTGACATAAAAGCATAGTTTACACAAAGTAAACTATTCCACTAGGCTTGTAAGCAAGTTGATCCGTGTGGACCTATAGGATTCCGTGTGGACCTATAGGAGAAGTAGGAATGTGAGAAATACCTGAATCCTGCATGAGCAGTATGTACCAACAAGGGATCCAAAAAGGCTCATCTTGCTATGAGGGAGATTGAGTAGTCTCTAGTACCTGTAATGCACTTGTTTGGGGTAGGGACTTCCCCTCACCTAGGTAAGGTAAATCCTCCTCATCAAAAAGAGACCCCCACCCCCCCTCGGACAGCTAATCAGCCCTAGAAGACTCCAGAGGGGGAGGCTGAAGGGGTGGAAGTATGCAATGAAAAAGAAGTAGTTGCATCCATCAAAGGAGGTAGAAAAGACAAAGTAGAGGGTGGAGAAGGAGGGAGAGGAGCCGAAGACAAAGAAGGGATAGAAGGGGTGCTAAGAGGCAAACCAAAAGGAAGTAGAGGAATTGAGGGTGGGGGAGGGTCAGTTAATGATGATGAACCACTTGGAATAGAACCATCAATAGGATCCTCGAAGGCCAAAGCCCCATCAAAGATCACATCCTTGCTCACCTCAAGCTTCCGTGACTTGGAGTTAAGCTCCGTCTTCCTCTTCTTCTTGTCCACATGGATAAGTGCATCATATCCAAAGATACGGAAGTGAGACACAAAGGGCTTTCGACCAAAGAAAGCCTCATAGGGAGTCATGTCCAGTAATGCAGAAGCCGAGCCAAGGGATACACTCCACTCGAATGTCGTGATCCCTACAAAACTGAGAAAAGAGGTTAGAAGTAAACTCTCCACCATGATCTACTCATATGTCACAAACTTTGGAAGTAGTTTGTCTCTCCACACACAGGTTAGAAGTAAACTCTCCACCATGATCTACTCATATGTCACAAACTTTGGAAGTAGTTTGTCTCTCCACACACACCTTCTACTCGCAAAAACAAAAGTACACCTCACTCTTGTACTCCAAAAAGTAAGGCCACACATAACGACTGAAGTCGTCGATAATCAGCATCACATACTTGACCTTCCCAAGGGAGGTCGTCCCGTAGGTCCACAACGGTGGATATGAACCAACTCAAGTAGGGTGGAAGCCCTCCTAGTAGCAACTTGGGGATGAGGATGCCTATGTTGCTAGCTCCTCGAACAATCAGTGCACAAAGTGTGAATAGAAGGAAAGTCAAGAAGTCCTTCCACCATCTTCTTCCAAGAAGCCCATCGTGTATAGCATAAAATTTGAGATAACCATAATGAGCATGCCAAAGCAGCCCAAGCCCATGATAAGACCTCACGGCTAAGGCTGCGAGCGTGTAAAGCCTACCCCTCCTAGGATCCTGTCCAAAGAATGGTACCTATAGAAGCATCCTCCACTGTCACCACATCTTGTATAAATACCACGTGGGTACCAAGTTGTGTAAGACCATGAACAAACAATAGGTTAAAATATGAATCCGGCACATAAAGGACTTTGACTAAAGAAGATTGCATGTCTGACAATAAAGGAATAGTCCCAACTCCTCGAACGGGAACCATAGAGTTGTCACAAGTTCAAATTTAAGAGATTGACATTAGATAATTGCTAATAGGCAAGCCGTAAAATCAACATTTAAGTGGATAATAGATTATAGAACCTAGGTTGCATAATGCATTAGATTATCAAAATTTAAATCATAAAAGTCAGGACTCACTGTTCACATATCAAAGTAGAAGCACAATTGCCATATTTCTCTCACCAAGATATCAACTAAAGCTACTTTCTTGAAGCATAGCTATAGGTCAGTCAAAATGAAAAAAATGACCGTCATGAAACGAGTTTCTTTGGAAGTGCAAATGATGACCATGAGTATCAAGTCATCTTTTATGTAGAAGCATATTAACAAGCTGAGACAGCTTCAGATGCAAGTACAAAACGTAGGGAAGGTAATCACTTTTAAAGACAGGCGATAACTCTTCTTTCACAATTACCACTCCATTTTAGTGGCTTTTATTTTACCTTGATTACTTTAGGGCGGTCTGAGACACTTTGGTGGAAGGAATAAATTCCTATGATCTTGGACCAACAAGAGTAGTTAAAAGGGACTAATGCTTCTAAATCTAAGGCCTTGGTTGGCCAATCCTCTCAGAAGAAGGGAACGAACCACAGTATGAAACTCTTCAGTGGGAGGAGTTGGTTCCTATGGTCTTGGACCAAGAGGAGCAGTTAAAAGGGACCAATGATTCTAAATCTAAGGCCTTGGTTGGTCAATCCTCTCAGAAGAAGGGGACGAACCAAAAGAAAGAGAAGGAGGACATATCCAAGAAGGACAAAGAAAAGGAGTCTACTTGTCATATCTGTGGCAAGACAAGTTACCAGAAGAAGGATTGCCCCGACAAGGAGAATAAGGAGAAATCTTCAAAGGATTCCGAAGCAGTGGTTCCTCCCTCATTAGTTGCTTTCCTCCACTTGGACGTGGTTAAGGAATCAACCTTGACGGCTTCTAATACTGTGTTGATGACCCCATACACTCGGGAGTGGATTGTCGACAATTGTGCCTCACGGCACATGGCTCCTTCTTCAATAGGTATTGCTCATTTGCAGCCTTCGCATGGCCAGATTCTCATTGGTGATAGTTCGTCTATTCCTATTTAGGGACAAGGTGACATGCATCTTATTCAAGATGGGCAAGATGGTGCTTATACCTCTAAGGTGCTTTATGTGCTGCCCTTGATATACCATCTCCTTTCGGTGTACAAGATTTGTGCCCTCGACCTCTTTGTCGAATTTGATATGGATTCTTTTCGAATTCTTGATCGTGGATCAAGATAGGTTCTTTCTTCAGGTTATGAGGAGAATGGAGTCTATAAGTTGCAGTCTTCTTCTGCCTTGACTTCTCTTCTTCTTACCTCTCAAACTCAGTCTGAGCTTTGGTATGCTTAGTTTGGCCACCTCAACTATGATTACCTTTGGAAGGCGTCAAAGGGACAGCTTGTTCGAGGTTTGTCAAATATTGTGGTGAGCCAGTAGCCTTGTGTATCTTGCATCCGTGGAAAGCAAACTCGTGATGCTATTTCCAACAAGGCTTCGAGGTGGTCTTCAACACCATTGGAGCTTGTTTCTACCAATCTTTGAGGACGAAGTCCCTTAGGAAAAGCATGTACTTCATGCTCATTATGGATGATTACAACAGGATAACATAGGCTTATTTCTTGAAGCTGAGATCGGAGGCTTTATTCAACTTTAAGGATTTGTTGCTCTTTGAGGAGAACCGATCAGGCCGAAAACTAAAGACCTTACAATCGGATAAGCACAGAGAATTTGTTTCTAATGAGCTTACTCATTCTTGTGCAGATTATGATATTCACCAGGAGTTTGCCAATACAAACATTCCCCAAGAGAATGGCATATTTAAGCGAAAGAATCCCAGCGTGATCAAGATGGCCCATACCATGATAGAGCATCGTAAGACACCTCACTGTTGTAGAGTTGAAGCGGAAGCAGATAGAGAGAGAGAGAGAGCAGAGAGCACACGCATTAATCGAGGTGCTCGATGATCCAGAACTGAATAGTGAGATAGAGTGAGAGTCAATCGACGGATAGATGTATACCAGTATGATACATGCAAAGAATAAAAGAATGTATTTATACTTAAGATACGATACACTTACATCTGCTAGGGTGAGTTCACGTGTGTAAAGTAATATATACACGGGAGAGCGTAAAGGGCCTTTACATCCAACAACCTTTAACCAACTCCCACAAGTCTAATGCAATGCTCATGTTGAGCCTTCGCAAGACTTTTAGTGAGAAAATCTGCAGGGTTATCCTATGATTTGATCTTAGGCAAGGTAACTAGACCATCATCCAAAACCCGTCTGATAAAATGATACCGAATATCAATATGTTTAATACATGCATGAAACATGGCATTCTTCGCCATGCATACAACGCTCTGACTATCACATCGAAGTACAGGTGTTCTGGTGGGTAACCCAAAATCCTTGATCAAGCAACCAAGCCAAACTGCTTCTTTTGAAACTTCAGTGACTGAAATATATTCAGTCTCAGTGGTAGAGAGTACTACTATTTTTTGCAATCTAGAGCACCAAGAAACCACCCCACCAGACAAGGTAAAGATGTATCCGCTAGTAGACTTGCGAGTATCCAAGTCATCTGCCATGTCTACATCACAATACCCCTGCAGATCTAATGTACCCTTGCCGTAGCAAATACATTTTCTTTGTGTGCCCTTAAGGTACCATAAGATACATTTTACTGCTTTCCAATGTGCCTTGCTAGGATTTGACATGAACCTGCTTACAACTCCCACTACATAAGCAATGTCAAGTCTAGTGGCAACCATAGCATACATGAGTGAACCACAAGCTGAAGCATAAGGAACACCCTTCATAGTATTGGCTGCCTTATCATAATTTTGGGCAATCTGCTTTGCTAAGCTTAAGATAAGGTGGAAAAGGTACACCAAGAGGCTTAGCATCAGCCATAAAAAAACGATCAAGTACTTTGCTAATATACTTTTCTTGTGAGAGAAATAAGAGTTGTTGCTCTCTATCTCGTGTTACACGCATGTCCAAAATATGTTCAACTAAAGCATAAGGAACACCCTTCATAGTACTGGCTGCCTTATCATCTTTTGGGCAATCTGCTTTGCTAAGCTTAAGATAAGGTCGAAAAGGTATACCAAGAGGCTTAGCATCAACCATAGAAAAACGATCAAGTACTTTGTTGATGTACTTTTCTTGTGAGAGAAATAAGAGTTGTTGCTCTCTATCTCGTGTTATACGCATGTCCAAAATATGTTCAGCTACACCCAAATCCTTCATGAAAAAGGTTGAATTCAGCTGTCTTTTCAATGCATTAATCTGGCTTTTATGCTTACCAGCAATAAGCATATCATCCACATAAAGCACAAGTATAATATATAAGCAGTGATCTGCACTACTCCTTTTAAATCCATATGAGAGTATGAAAGCGTCAAACTTTTCATACCATTGTCTAGGAGCATGTTTCAAACCATACAAGCTCTCTCTTAAGCTTACATGCCAAATGCTCCTTTGCATGTATAACAAAACCTTCGGGCAGTTTCATGTATAGCATAAAAGCATCAAACTTTTCATAGCATTGTCTAAGAGCCTGTTTCAAACCATACAAGCTTCTCTTAAGCTTACATGCCAAATGCTCCTTTGCATGTATAACAAAACCTTCGGACTATTTCATGTACAGCTCTTCTTCCCAGATCACCATGCAGAAATGCAATTCTAACATCAATTTGATCAAGTTTAAGATCCATAGATGCTACAATGGCAAATAAGACTCGAAGAGTAGTCATTTTGACAACAGGAGAAAACACTTCCCGAAAATCAATGCCCTCCTTTTGTGTATAGCCCTTAGCCACAAGTTTGGCCTTGTATTTGGGTTTGCCATCCACACATTTGATTTTATAGACCCATTTGTTAGGAATGGCTTTCCTATCCTTGGGCAATGTAACCAGATCCCGAGTATCATTCTGATACAATGAATTCATTTCTTCGTGCATAGCTAGCCCCCACATCCAAGGGAATGTCAATGACCTCATTGTTTGGCTACTGAACTGCATGTTCAGGTTGCTGTAATACAATTTCAGACTGCTGTAATTCATTTTCAGCATGCTGATATTGGTGCTCAAGCTGATGTTCAGCATCCCCTTGCTGCCCATTTTCATTTGGCTCAATAATGATACGTTGATTGCCATAATCAACATCAAAGGGAGCTGAATTTTCAGTAGCTGATGGTTGCTCAAGCAATTGATCATGCTGAAATTTAACTTTCTTTCTGTCTGAGCCATTAGATGTGACATTTTTCAGTAGCTTTGACTCATTGAATACCACATCTTGGCTGCGCAGCACCTTTTTCATGCTTGGAACCCAAACTCTATAGTCCATTTCACCTTCATCTTCATAACCCATGAAGATGCCTCTATGAGATTTCATGTCAAGTTTGGTTCTACTATCAACAGATACATATACATAGCATTCGCACCTAAAGACTCTTAAGCGGTCATATGAGGCAGGTTTGCAAGACCAAACCTCTTCCGGGATGCCACTTTCAAGTGCACGCATAGCATTCGCAGCCAAAGACTCTTAAGCGGTCATATGAAGCAAACCTCTTCAAGGATGCCACTTTCAAGTGCACGGTGTGGAGATCGGTTGCAAATATGCACCGCGGAAACATGCTTGTGAAGAATGGTCTCTTTTTCACAAATCTTACTATGCTTATTGTCGTCTTAAAGATGTCATCCACTCAAGATATTTGCCCAACATTTTCAATGAGCAAGTCAAGGCAATGGGATACACATGGAGTTTATACTATACTAGGAAACTCCTCCTCAAGCAAACATCCCATAGACACGTAATTGCTTCTATTATATATCACCACCAATACCACATCTTATATCCATGATGACTTGTCACATCTACTCCCAAATGAAAACTCATGTAATGATAAGACCTGAGACAGAGACATTGATGGCCTTAATGAACATGATGCCTTTGTATAAAGATACCAAAACATTGTATACATTCCTTAAATGCATATCCGACCATTCATCACATAAAATTCTGCATTCATATTTTACCAATGTCTCCTTCAAGGACTCCAATTGAGTCTCTATATGTGCTTTTTCCCTTCAAAGCTCCCATGTACATAATGCATCCATAGAAATACCTTTCCATCATACCCTGTGCAGCTCACCACCCTCATTGCCTTCTTCCATTAATGTATAGTGGCCACATTGGAAGGAATAGCACACCAAATAAATAAGAGTGTGAGTTTTCAATTTGCCTTCACAATATTTTACCAATGTCTCCTTCAAGGACTCCAATTGAGTCTCTATATGTGCTTTTTCCCTTCAAAGCTCCCATGTACATAATGCATCCATAGAAATACCTTTCCATCATACCCTGTGCAGCTCACCACCCTCATTGCCTTCTTCCATTAATGTATAGTGGCCACATTGGAAGGAATAGCACACCAAATAAATAAGAGTGTGAGTTTTCAATTTGCCTTCACAATAGTCTGCCTTTGAAGTTTTGTATGGGCACTTGCACCATGCAAGAAGCCCCTTTGTCCACCACCACTAGAAAATGGCAATGGAGTCCTTTTAACACTTGGACCCAATACAGATATGGATATACTTTTTTATGGGCCGCTAGCGCCTCCAATTTGGCTAGCGCTGTCAAGCGTTTTCCATGAAAACTAAAAACCCGTAGGAAAGCTATAGATAGGTTGGATTTTTGTTAGCTTAGAGGTTTGTGTAGTTGTTTGATTTATTGTTTTGTAGCTAGATTTTATGAGGTTGTTTGGCTTACGATTTAATTTTGTTAATTTGTTTGGGTTTTTGAGTGTGAAAACTTGATAGCCTTGGTCGAGATTGAAGTTTTTTTTTTTAAAGGTTGGAGTTGGAGTTTGTTAGAAATTGCTGAACATCATGGAACATGTATGTTTTCTTGCCAAGATTGTTGCACATCACAGGGATTTTGAGTTCACGCTTGTTGGATACACTGCACTCGGGAGTCCTCTCTTGATCTTTTCAATTATTTCCATATCATGGGTTGGATTTATGCATGTTTTGCACCATCATTGAGCATTAGCACGACATGAGGCTCGCTGCAGCTATATGCACTTAGCTTTAGATGCACACGCACTTGAGAGAGCACCTTCAATGAGCACGCACTGTTACTTGCACACATGAGAGTTAGGATTCTCATCACTGAGTTACGGACCTTTGGTTGAGTGGGAAAGGTCATCACCGAGTTGGGAACCTTTGGTTGAGTGGAAAAGGTGTTTGGGTGAGTTTGAGAGTCGTGAAAGACGTCACCAATTGTGAGATGGGTTGTTTTCTTAGTCATTATCTTGAGGACTATATTTTTATTGAGTGACTATGAGATTTTGAGAGGGTAAAGCAGAGTACAATATTTTCTTTACTGAGTGTTAAGAGGTGAGGTTAAGAATTTAATCTAGTTAAGAAATTATATTTGCATATTGCATAACGCACGGGCACATGTAGATAGACTAAGCACTCTATTTTCCAAGTGCATCCAATTCTTTGTGTGGAGTATCGCTTGTTTGATTGTATGGATCCAATATTGCATATTTTCTCAAATCATGTTTAGTTGAGCATGGAGTTTATGTTTAAAAGCATATTCTTGCTAGGACACAATACATGAACAAAGACTAAGTACATTTGAAGTAAAAAGTAGTTCCTAAAGACTCTAAGGAATTTTGAAGTTGCACAAGATATAATCCTTTAGTGTTGTTGCTGAGATGGTTTGAAGCTTAGCGTAAGAAGAAGTGGTATAGACTTGCAAAGAGAATTATTGTCAGCTATGATGATGGTAGTGATTGGATGAATGTAAAAGGACCTAAGGTGGCTACAATTTCAACAAATGGTGATAGAGAAATATGTGATCGTTTTCCAAGTGCATACAATTCTTTGTGTGGAGCATGTGGAGCATCGCTTGTTTGATTGCCTGGATCCGATATTGCATATTTTCTCAAATCATGTTTGGTTGAGCACGGAGTTTATCTTTAAAAGCATATTCTTGCCAGGACACAATACATGAACAAAGACTAAGTACATTTGAAGCAAAAAGTAGTTCCTAAAGACTCTAAGGAATTTTGAAGTTGCACAAGATATAATCCTTAGCGTTGTTGCTGAGATGGTTTGAAGCTTAGAGTAAGAAGAAGTGAAAGAGACTTGCAAAAAGAATTATTGTCAACTATGATGATGGTAGTGATTGGATGAATGTAAAAGAACCTATGGTGGCTACAATTTCAGTAAATGGTGATAGAGAAATATATGATCGTTTTGAAAGAACCATGGAAAAAGTGGGCAAGGCGGATGTGATCACTGTTGCAGATGGCAACACTTTCCAAGTTATCAGAGATTTGAAGGTTTTTGCCATCAAAGCTCCAAGTTTCGAGAAAAACTGAAATTTTACCTACAAGATTTTTCCATCTTCGCTAGGTGGCAGCTATCAAATTGTGAAAGAAAGCTTAACAAGACCTAGAGGAAAGGCATGGATACTCCTCATTGATTATAGTCCTTCTTCCCATGTTTATTCTTATTATTGTCATGCTCGAACAATGTAGGTGATCACTAGCCCTTTGCCAATTAAGCCGTCAACAAGTCAAGCTTTTCACGTTGGTCCCTCGACTTCTATTGATAGGTTGACAGCCTCTAGAACTTTTTATGGCATTTATTTCTTTTACAAATATTAGCATGCTCCAAGGTACCAGCGTATCCATGTCTTTCCTCTAGGTCTTGTTAAGCTTTCTTTCACAATTTGATAGCTGCCGCCTAGTGAGGAGAGAGCTCTAATTAAAGGGGCACACTGTAAAGAAATACTCTAACACAGAAACACAAATAACACTTGTACGACAAAGCACAAACTAATAAAAGAACACAGTTAGGGTTAGGGTAACTCAGAGACAATGAATTCAGAAAATAACTGACGTGATATAGCTGCTGAATATACAATGCTTATGCAACAAACACACTATGCAGTGAATGAATACTGAATCTCGAACTCCTGTATCTCAAGGATCAGGGCAAGGGTAATGAGCTGGAGAGTGTGTCGTACTCTGAACGAATCCCGAATCGCAACAAGGCAACATTCGAATGTCGAACACCAGCAAACGCAGCAGTGAGAAGCTCAATCTGATATAGACGGCAGTCAGGAGAGAGAAAGACTAAAAACACAAGTAGGGCAATCTAGCGACAGCCTGCAGGAGTTGGCGACAGCTGGATGAGAGAAAAAACTGCCAAACGCAAGTTGTAGATGACGTGGCAGGCAGTACGGCAGCAAGTCTATGCAGAAACACCAATTGCCTAGCTGGGATCAGCTCCAAACTGCCTGAAGAGGGCTGGAAATCAGGCGCCAACTGATGTAGACAGCAATGGACAACTTCGGTTGAGATGTTCTCCGCGAGTAAGGTGTGGGCAGCAAGCTGAAAACACCTGAAATCTGCAAAAACGAGATTAAGGGCTGAATGGAGGGCAGTATAAATATTTATAGAAAGTTTGGGCCCTCCCAAGTAGGTTTGTGCTTATGGGACACAGAAACTCTCTAGGATCTGCCAAATGCAAGTTGTAGATGACATGGCAGGCAATACGGCAGCAAGTCTATGCAGGAACACTAGTTGCCTAGCTGGGATCAGCTCCAAACTGCTTAAAGAGGGCTGGAAATCAGGCGCCAACTGATGTAGACAGCAATGGACAACTTCGGTTGAGATGTCCTCCGCGAGCAAGGTGTAGGCAGCAAGCTGAAAACACCTGAAATCTGCAAAAACGAGATTAAGGGCTGAATGGAGGTCAGTACAAATATTTATAGAAAGTTTGGGCCCTCCCAAGTAGGTTTGCGCTTATGGGACACATAAACTCTCTAGGATCGCGTTTCTTTTAAATAAACAAGGTTTCTTCATTAATTAAGCAAGTTTTGGGACTACTTAAGTAGAGCTAATGCATTTTTAGCTTAACACCTGTTACAACTCTATAGAAACAAAATTTGTATCCTTTTTCATTAATTTGTCTATATAATGATCTATTAAATTTGTTTCCTTTGCACTAATTATATATAAAGAAAAGTGCATTGGAGCTGGCCACTAATAAGTGGTCACAGGTTATGGTGGACCCACGCGGTGGGTTAGAGAAAAGATAGTTCACACTTCCACCTATATGGCCCGATTGGGCACCTGTGACCAGAACTCACGCATATCAGGGTTAGACTCACACACAGAAAGGATTGATGCCTTGAAGTGTGGGCTAGATCCGCCAGAACAGACAGTTACAATCAACAAGATGGCATGATCATGAAATGCTTGTACAATGTGCATGTGTGGGCTGAAAGCTTGAAATGCACATTTCTTTGCATAGGAAAGTCACATGAAGATTCTGATACCGTTTTTGCAATGTACACGGAAAAAGCTTTCATATGACACCCATATTGGGGGGTCCCTAAATTTTAGGAGCCTCGAATTAGCCTAAAAATGCTAGTCCTAAAAAATAGGGATGTCATTCTAAAAATAGTAAATTCTGTACCCTGACTGTGCTTACTAAATTTGGTTATTTCTATTCTTGACAGTATTCAGCCCAAAAAGGAAGGCCATAGAGAAGAGACAAGTGTCAAGACACTTGTCACACAAGTTTTCAAGTGTCCCACCACTTGTCACATCTCATGACATGTGGCTGGACACTTTTCTTGTGCTACTTCACTTTCCCCTTTTGTACTAGCTCTTCCCTCTCCTATAAATAAGAGCTCATTTTTCTTCATTCAGCATCATTTTTCTTTGCTGTAAACTCATGTACAGCACCCATAGATAGCCAGAAACTAGCCCATCCATCCCCATCATCATCCCCCACTTCTCCATTATCAAATTCCTCCATATTTCCTCTTCTATCACTGTTGTTTTACAGGACAGGCTTGGCAAGCCTGTAAATTCATTACAGCACCTCCTTCTCGAGCTCTTTCTTCCATTTTAGCAACAAGAAGCAAGCCCTATCCATGTACTGCTGATCAACGATGGAGAAAGGCTGATTTCCCCTCTTTCTTCTCTCATACTATAAAGAAATCAGTTCTTATCATTGCATAATAGATAATGTATGTGTGTTTGTACATCTTTGCATGATTTTGTGAGAGTGAGAATTACTTCTCTCACTCTCAGGTTGATTGTAACTGAGCTCTTCCCTAAGGGACTTGGGTTGAGTAGAAATACATTCCTTCGAGGGGAGGGGAGGGAGTGTGGCCCATCTTCAACCCTCAATCTTGTCTCCATTACTTTTACATTTTCATGGCTGTAATTTTGTGAGTAATTTTCATTTTCAGCTTTAAGTGTTCATTCTCTTTTATATTAAATCTCGAAAACAAGCGAAAATCATAATTGTTAAGCATACTACGTTGTTCAGGGCGTTTACAACACCCCCTCTCAAGCCCAACAATGGTGCCACGAGAAAGATCTTTTACCCCAAGGCGTCCCACCCAAAAGCAGCCAAAGCATCAGACAAAGGGTGTGCGTCGATTGCCTAGTGGCCTACTAAGACTACAGAGGCAATGGTTATTATACCAAGGGAGCCCAAGTGCCTAGAGAGGACAGGGCATCGAACCAAGGGTGCACATCAACTACCGAGTGGCCTACCAAGCCCTACAAAGGTGGATGGAATCAGTATGGACTGCTCTGTTTTTTTTTTTTAAGATTTAGCATTAAGTGTGGGGTTCAAATCACTTTTCGTCCTATTGAGTATCCGTGCCCCAAACGGGAGAATGATAAAGGATGGTCAAACCCAAGACCTTCACAAAACAAGCATACTAAAATAAACATACTATCCTACCATTATTGGGTGTCGTTGAAGAAGAATAAGGCGAAGGTGGGGATATAGCAAATATGTGAAACAAGCAAAATAACCAAAGCAAGCAAACAAGCTAAGGAAAAAAATTGCCTTGGAGACTATCATGGGCAATGCCACGAACATGGTGGATCCAGAGTCGACCACTCCAAAATACCGAAAAGGGATAAATGCGCACAGATGCATGTTTACATGAACAGAATGCCAATGCATGGGGTAATACAAAGGGCGATGCAAGATGTCATGCCCACACAAGATGCAATGCAATGCAACGGTGCCACTTGGATAGTTCCCTCGCAGGGGAATTGTTCACTTGCCTAAGCATCCAAGAGGAAAACACTCTTTCTCCGTCAAGCTGAAGAAGTAGAGGGTGCACCCAAACCGATCCTGGGTAACAAGTACTGAAGAACCAACCGGTTGACTACTTTGGTCAAAATATCTGCAAAATTGTCGGATATAGCCACAAACTCTAGGCGGATGGTGACTAGCTCAACCTGCTCTCTGAAAAAATGGAAGTAGACTCCCACATGCCACATCCATGGTGTGATAATCGGATTGCCCGCAAGGGTAATGGCACTCTGGTTGTTGCAATAGATAACGGTGGAAGAGTCACATGGAAAATGAAGTGCCGCCAATAAACTCCTCATGTAGATGGCCTCGATAGTGCCATTGAAGAGAGCCCAGTACTCGGCCTCGGCTTACGGCTAGACTAAGAAATGGGGGTTGTACCCAAGGTAAAGAGGTAGCTACCATGGAAACACCGGGTGTCGGGATCTCCTGCCCAATCAGAATCAGTGTACCCCTGTAAACATAAATTAGAACCATAGGTCAGGAAATTAAAAAAAGTACATTGTAAATAACGCAACATACGAAGACATGCAATCCAATGTGACATCCTAGGTACTGTGAAATACTGACTGAGTATGCTAATTGAGTAAGCTAAATTTGGCCTAGTATGAATTAACTAAAGAAGTTTTCCTACAACAGAACGATAGGTATGTGTATCGAAGAGCTATCCTAGGGTATCCTTCGACAAGTAGACAGTAGGATCAAGAGGTGCCCACTAGCCATGTTTGATCTAAAGTGTGTTGTTCCACTAGCTAAAGTGCGTACTTTTGCTATGATACAAAAATGCATCCCCTAGAACGAACTACCTCCATCCCCAAAAAATAAGACAATAAACCAAGGTCTATCATCTCAAAAGTAGCACTAAGCTTTGCTGAGATGTCTGCTAAGGCAACAAAATTTGAGTCTGTGATGAGTAAGTTGTCAATCTATAACATGATATAGCTAACCCCCTCTGCAGTAGATTAAACATGTAAGTTCGGGTCGTAAGGGGTAGAATGGTATCCACGAGTCCGTAAGAACTCATCCATCCTATGGAACCAAAATAGCGGTGCTTACTTTAACCCATAAAGAGCTTTCTGCAAGCAGAATGCCTTATCCCTCGGATTGCCTGAAGGAAAACTCGATGGCTGCTCCACATAGACTTCCTCCTCCAAAAAACCATTCACGAAGGCACTCTTAACATCCATCTGATATGTTGGCCAACTGTGATGAGCGACGAGCACGAGAAGCAACCGGAAAGATGTCAACTATGCAGTAGAAGCCAAGGTCTCTTCATAATCAATGCCATGCTTCTGTCAAAATCCTTGCACGACAAGGCGAGCCTTGTACTTATCTAAAGTCCCATCAGCTTTTAGCTTGGTCCTGAAAATCCACTTTGTCCCAATGACTTTCTTGTGGCTTGAACAATCCACCAATGTCTAAGCCTCATTTTGATCAATACTCTCTAGCTCCTTCTCCATAGTCTCTCGCCATTGAGAGTGCTGAAGAGTCTCCTACCATGTATCCAGCTCAAAATGCCCTATGTAATCGGCTATAAACAACGACACAAATGAAGCCTGAGGAGCAAACCAGGCACATCTTCTAGGTCCCTCCCAAGTAAAATCTAGTGGTAGGATCCCCAAATCCTGCATGGTTTGCTAGTGCCAACGAGGTAACGGATCTCGTGGAGGGGGCCTGAAAGATGAAGAATCTGTAGTGATGTCAGGAGCGAGAAGTAGACTAGGCTTAGTTGGCACGATCTCCGATTGATGTGGAAGGAGGAATAGGAGTGAAAGCTTGTGCAAAGGATTGCACAATATCCCTCTCGTCAAAAATGACGTCCCTCCTAATGATCACCTTGTTTGTCTAAGGATCGAACAAACGATAGGCTTTTGCTTCAGAGAAATATCCAACAAAGATAAGGAGATCAGCTTAGGGAGTGAGCTTTCCTATGATATCATCAAGCGCGTGTGTGTGTAACATAACACCCAAAGACTCTGAAGTGAAAAATGATAGGACGAGAGCCAAAAATGCCTCATATGGGGTCTTCTGATTAAGAGCCGCAATTGAACACCGGTTGAGAATGCACACCGAAGTGTTAACAGCCTCAATCCAAAGGCACTCGGGAAGCTCTGCTGCGAACAGCATAGAACGTGCCATTTCCATGACTTGTCCGATTCCTACACTCTACAACTCCATTCTGAGAGGGGGGGAATTAGTAGAGGTAAGCTGGCGTGAGACGCCATGTTTCAGTAGAAACTCAAAAAACTCGTGGGAGATAAACTCACCACCGCTATCACTCCTCATGCAACCAATACGACGTCCAATCTAGTTATGAACTAGTAACACCCAAGCAAAAAAATAGGTGGAAGCATCGGACTTATGCTTGAGGAAGCACACCCACATGTATCGAGAATAATCATCCACTATCAAAAAGAAGTACAGCGTACCATTCAAGGCAGCAGTGGATATCGGCCCACAAAGATCAACATTAATCAATCTAAAAGGCTCCTCAACACGATGTGTGGACTGCCAAGGGAATGGGGTACGGTGCTGCTTTCCAAGCTAGCAAGCTTTACAAACATCGCGAGCTAGTTTTAGGCGTAGAAAGCCCTCAACCAACATACAGTGGAATAACTCATAAAGAGAGTCATAACCAATATGCCCTAAGTGAAAGTGCCAAAGACACTCATTGTTCGTAGACTCCCGAGATGTGACTAATGCCTGGAAGCTGTGGAACATAGAGCCCTCCACTATGAGCTCGGTCAGAAAGTGAGTCATGTGGTAAAGGCCATTAGGCTATGCCTTACCACGCGCAATCAGTAAACCAGTCTGAGAGTCAAGGATCTCGATTGTGGTCGCTGTAAAAAAAACTGCTCGCCCCAACTAGCAATGCTGCTGAACAGATAACAAGTTCACCCCAAGCTGGGGGACACGGTATACATTGTCCAGCGAAGCCAAGTCTAGACCCTTGTCAGTGGCAAAATTGACGCTACCTTGAGCCTGAATCTTGACCGAGGAGTTATTTCTATGTGGACCTGCCCGACTGCAAGGACTTGGGTACGGAAAATGTCCTCTATAGGAGTCATATGATGTGTAGCTCCACTATCCACAATCCAAATTGGAGCTGAACTGCTCAGCTGTGACGAGTGGGCCTCTACAGTAACCTCGTCAAGAGGAAACTCACAGATGTGGACGAAACTCGTATCTATTGTCTCTATGGGACGAGGTGAGCCTCTACCTTGAGCCTGAATCTTGACCGAGGAGTTATTTCCTATGCGGACCTGCCCGACTGGAAGGACTTGGGTATCGAAAATGTCCTCTATAGGAGTCATATGATGTGTAGCTCCACTATCCACAATCCAAATTGGAGCTGAACTGCTCAGCTGTGACGAGTGGACCTCTACAATAACCTCGTCAAGAGGCAACTCACAGATGTGGACGAGACTCGTATCTATTGTCTCTATGGGACGAGGTGAGCCTCTGCAGACCAGTCAAACAAGCCCTCTCGAGTTGAGAACGTTGTCGACTGAAATGGTTAAGCGGTAGTAGTATGAGTCTAACCTTTAAACTGTCCCTTGTCATCATCCCTACCTCCCCAACTGGGGGTTGTCTAACTGATGGGCAGGGGTCTAAGATTTAGATTTCAATGTTGTGCCTCTGGCCTTTGAGCAACACTCGTTGTCAAAATGACCAGCCTTTTGACAATGTTGACAATACCTGTTCTTTTTAGGTACATTCTGCCACCCTTGTTTGAGTTGTGACTAGGAGTTTCCTTATGATTCTCTGAATTGATTTTGTTTTTTATTTTGAGAGGAGGTTTGATTTTGTTTGTCTTTCCCTTGTTACCCCTTCTAAGAATGAGTAACAAGAGCCCTCTCTAAGAAATAATTCATATAAAATTAATCGAACAACTGTGCGTAACGCAATAGCTGACACTCAGATTCATAGAAAGTAAGCATGGTAGACTTTTAAACTATACCTTCCACAAAATTAAAGCATTTCATAGGGAGTTTGTTTAGAAACAATGTGACTTGATCGTCAAACGACTTGGGAGTCCCTGTAGTGGAGAATTCGGCAAGAAGTCGCTGATACTCAGTCAACTTGACTTTCAAGTCATCCAAGCCAGTGATTTTAAAGAGTTGAAGCTCATGGTCAAGATTTATACAACGAGTCCCGAGCCACACAGCGGTCAATCAGGTGTGCCCATCGTTCTGACGCTAAGCCAAAATGCTGAAGCTGAGAATGAAACTCAGGCAATAAGCCCTGCATCAGCTCACCAATAGCGGAGGCATTCATAGCCTTCCATGAGCAGACAACCTCGAATGGAACAAGTGCGGGATCGAGTTGGGTTTCCAACCCCTACACAAGATCCCATAGGTTTTGGGAGTCAAGGACATGTCTCATCAAGTTAGACCAAGCGGTAAAGTTTGACCCATTAAAACGAGTCTTATCATTTATCATTGAAAGCATGCTTGGCAAAAGATGAGTTGGAACCATGGGGTGTCAAGAAAGTGGGATAAGATGAAGCTGAAGAGTAAGATGGAGGTGATGGATGTGTCTGATAGGAAGAATAAGGGAAAAAAGGTGGGTAGACAGAAATAGGCTAGAAGTGTCCAATGAGTGTCAATTGATGCAGAGGCACTAGAACATGCATGTTTCTATAAGGTGCCAATGGAGGTGGAGGCACTGGGACAAGAAAGCCCTATCCAAAGCTTGGTTGGGGCATAGTAGAATGACCAAGAGATCCACTAGGTAATGCTATGGCAAGCTGTGGTACCAACTAATCCACACTTGGGAGAGACTGAGGGGGAATACCCAGGTTGCAATGATCCCAAAAGTGTGTGAGAAGGTGGAACACCACCCGACTAAGAAAATGATGAGGTCCTAAAAGTACTGCCTATGTTTCCATAACCCCCAGGTGCGGTGTGATGTGCAACATGAGGTATTTGATAGAGAAATGTAAATTGTCTAAAAGAAAGTGGAGAAGCAATAGAAGAATACGATGGGATTGATGGATTTTTAATTTGTGATGTGAAAGATGCAGATGCATTTAGTTCAATTTTACCATTTAATGATCGAAAATGAAATGATAATAATGATATCATTTAATGATCGAAAATGAAATGATAATAATGATGATGCAGCATGCAATCTAAAATAGAAACACCAAATTCATTCTAATTTTGAGAAGAAAACTGAAAAGAAAGGTTAGAAGAAGAGATATCTGGCTTTTTTTTATAATCCCGACGACGTGTGTTAACATATAAAAATTTATCCTCAATAGAACCTTTTCCACAGTCAATAGATTGTACCCTATCTTCCTCATGATTTCTACCAGTATATTACAAAGTAGAAGAGGTAAAGGGCAAAGGCAAATCTAAAGTACCTTGCATAGGAGTGGACAGAAGAGGATAAAAGAATGAAACATACTCCGGATCTCTTTCTCCAACAGGGGGGGCCTATCCCTAAGGGAGGTCTCGATGGCCCTGCAATATCAACAGATTTACAACTAATCCACACTTGGGAGAGACTGGGGGGAGATACCCAGGCTGCAATGATCCCGAAAGTGTGTGAGAAGAAGGTGGAACACTACCCGACTAAGGAAAGGATGAGGTTCTAAAGGTACTGCCTATGTTTCCATAACCCCCCGGTGCGGTGTGATGTACAACATGAGGTATTTGATAGAGGAATGTAAATTGTCTAAAAGGAAGCGGAGAAGCATTAGAAGAATACGATGGGATTGGTGGATTTTTAATTTGTGATGTGAAAGATGCAGATGCATTTAGTTCAGTTTTACCATTTAATGATCGAAAATGAAATGATAATAATGATATCATTTAATGATTGAAAATGAAATGATAATAATGATGATGCACCATACAATGTAGAATAGGAACACCAAATTCATTCTAATTTTGAGAAGAAAACTGAAAAGAAAGGTTAGAAGAAGAGGTATCTTGCTTTTTTTTATAATCCCGATGACGTGTGTTAACATATAAAAATTTGTCCTCAAGAGAACATTTTCTATAGTCAATAGATTGTACCCTATCTTCCTCATGATTTCTACCAGTATATTACAAAGTAGAAGAGGTAAAGGGCAAATCTAAAGTACCTTGCACAGGAGTGGACAGAAGAGGATAAAAGAATGAAATATACTCCGGATCTCTTTCTCCAACAAGGGGGGCCTATCCCTAAGGGAGGTCTCGATGGCCCTGCAATATCAACAGATTTACAACTAATCCACACTTGGGAGAGACTGGGGGGAGATACCCAGGCTGCAATGATCCTGAAAGTGTGTGAGAATAAGGTGGAGCACCACCCGACTAAGGAAAGGATGAGGTCCTAAAGGTACTGTCTATGTTTCCATAACCCCCCGATGCAGTGTGATGTACAACATGAGGTATTTGATAGAGGAATGTAAATTGTCTAAAAGGAAGCGGAGAAGCATTAGAAGAATACTGTGGGATTGGTGGATTTTTAATTTGTGATGTGAAATATGTAGATGCATTTAGTTCAGTTTTACCATTTAATGATCGAAAATAAAATGATAATAATGATATTATTTCATGATAAAAAATGAAATGATAATAATGATGATGCACCATGCAATGTAGAATAGAAACACCAAATTCATTCTGATTTTGAGAAGAAAACTAAAAAGAAGGAAGCTTAGAAAAAGAGGTATCTGGCTTTTTTTTATAATCCCAACGACGTGTGTTAACATATAAAAATTTGTTCTCAAGAGAACCTTTTCCATAGTCAATAGATTGTACTCTATCTTCCTCATGATTTCTACTAGTATATTACAAAGTAGAAGAGGTAAAGGGCAAATCTAAAGTACCTTGCACAGGAGTGGACGGAAGAGGATAAAAGAATGAAACATACTCCGGATCTCTTTCTCCAACAGGGAGGGCCTATCCCTAAGAGAGGTCTCGATGGCCCTGCAATATCAACAAATTTACATGCAACATCTAAAGAGAAAAATTCATGCATATCTTCATTAAGTAGCTTCTCTTGAAGGGCAATCCTTCGATCGAGCTCCTCAATCTTCTTTCATCTAAAGTCCATGATCACATCATATTCTTCAATGGAAAGCTTGTACAGCCTTTCTTCCGTATTGTCAGAAATGTCTTCCACCATGTCAGAACTTTGTGGAGCAAGTTGTTCTACACCCACTCTCGCTCAGGTCTCGACATAGGTTGTTTTAGAGACTAAATTGATGTTGATGTGTTCGAAGTCATTTGAACTTACTATTGTTCTTGCTTCATACGGAGAGCTTTCAAATCAAAGGCCTAGGTTTCTCAAAGACTAGCAAGCTTTGATACCATGTAAAGAAATACTCTGACACAAAAACACAAATAACAATTGTACGACAAAGCACAGACGATAAAAGAACACAGTTAGGGTTAGGGCAACTTAGAGAACATAGAAGATAACTGAAGTAATATAATTGCTAAATATACAATGCTCATGCAGCAAACACACTATGCAATGAATGAATACTAAACCTCGAACTTCTGTATCTCAAGAATCAGGATAGAGGTAATGAGCTGGAGAGTGTATCGTACTCTGAACGGATCCCGAATCGCAACAAGGCAGCCTCCAGATACCAAATACCAACAAGCGCAGCAGTGAGAAGCTAGATCTGATACAAACGGCAGTGAGGAGAGAGAAATACTAGAAACGCAAACAGGACAGTCTGGTAACAACTGGAGGAGAGAGAAAACTGTCAAACGCAGGCTACAGATGACGTGGCAGACAATACGGCAATAGATCTGTGCAGGAACAACAGTTACTTGGCTGGGATCAGCTCCAAACTGCGTGAAGAGGGCTGGATATCAAATGCCAACTGATAAAGACAGCAATGGACAGCTTTGACTGAGATGTCCTCCACGAACAGGGTGTGGGTAGCAAGCTGAAACACCTTTAATTTGCAAAAAGGAGATTAAGGGCTGAATGGAGTGCAACATACGTATCTATAGAAAGTTTGGGCCCTCCCAAGTGGGATTGTGCTTATGGGACACAGAAACTCTCTAGGATCGTGTTTCTTTTAAATAAACAAGGTTTTTTCATTAATTAAGTAAGTTTTTGGGCTGTTTAAGTAAAGCTAATGCATTTTTAGCTCAACACACACGTGATGTGTTTAGAGCTGGTTGAGTTGATATCCATATTTCCAATACTAACAGTCGACGTAGTTGGTCGCTTTGTGAATTGGTGGATCATAAGGCATTGTTGGAAATCGGGACTCCTTTAGGAACACTACATTCCGATTCTTTGTTTCAATCTCAGTTTTCAACATGCACATGCTTTCTTATACTCAAAACTTCGTTAGAGAGACATCACAACTCCTTCGTGCGCCCATCTTGAATTTTGCCCTTAGGAGACGCCATTATTCAATGTCATCTACTGCGAAGCCTGAATGTATGTTCATATATGAAGCTAAATCAATAGATGGATGGCCAGTTTACTAAAAAGTATAAGTGATAAGCTTTTTGTAAAAGATAGCAAGATGGCAGTATTAGAACGAAAAGCTAAAAAGAAGCTTATGTTTTAAAAGCCTTAAGGGCTTTTCAGATTTTCAATTAAAGCATAAGCATATAAGTCTCATGAAAAGCAAGAAAAGTTTTGAAACGATCAAGGCTTTTCAAATAAGCAAAAAACTCAATGTACGTAGAAGAGAAGAAAATTTCTACATAAGGAGAAGTGAGAGAAGACTAAAGGGCCCTGCCCTTCTTTTGTAATTCAATTTGTTTTTTATGTCCGGTGAGAGTGGAGGATCGCACGCAAGCAAAGGAGACTCGTCATATTGGATTTCAAGTTTGAAGACGCAAAGGTTTTCAACATGTTGTGTAACAACCTTTGGCAAGGTATAAAAATTATTCGCAATTGGTTTGGCATTTGTGGCATATTGTTTTTGTTTTTTTTTTTTAGCTACTGGAGGCATTGTTGGTCATTTGGCTCATGTGTGGGTTTTGTAGTGTTTATAAAATGTTAAAATTTGTCTTTTTGAGATATTCATCAACAAAGCCAATTTCACTACCGACACTCCTTTACATCTCGTTATCAGGTAGTAAGAGAGGCTTGTTCTCGATTACCGCTCGCTTAACAACGCCACTAGTCCCACTAACCTCTCCTTGCTCCAGTTGTACTTCATTATCCCCATGTGGTGTTGGATAAGAGGATTCATCCTCTTGTGGCTCAATCCCCATACCATTTCAACATCAAAGATGAAGACTTACCTTTACTTCCGCCAGTATATTTGCACAAGGCCTGATATCTTTGTTGGGGATGCATACCAAGAGGTCTTTCACATGGGTTATGCTCTCCAATTTCTCCAATCCACCATAGTTGCATCGTCACTTCTTTGATCCACTGGAGCCCTCTTATCCCTTGATTGGAATAACATGCCTCCAAAATGGATCTAGCGCCATGATTAGATAATGAAAACTTGGAAAGAAGTTAAAAACTTAGAAGAAGATTGAAGGAGGAGAAGGATGTTAACTGTCAGACGAACAAGATGGAAAATCTGAAAAAGCTAAAGCAGAAGACAAAGGCCAAGGCAAAGTGAAACGGAAGACAAAGGCACGCCAAGAAAAATCTAGAAACACAAGAAGCGCAAAAAAGTCCTAAATAAGGGAAAAATGCACACAAGGAAAAGCGCAGGTCAATACTTTTGTAAAAGAGCGCAAGCGCATCATGATTAAATTTAAGGAGCGCTGGGCTCTCACCCGTGCAATTTGTAAATGTAGACAAGCGGTGAAAAGGAAGCTAGGAAGATAGAAGGACAATGGGAAAAATGGCCTAGGCCACGGCCAGCCATGTAAAAAAGAGGATAAGGAGATGACCACCCAAAAGGGATTTAGGGTTTTGTATATAAAGTTGAAAAGTGAATGAGAAGCTCATTCTTGTGTGTGGCCAAAAGTGGCTCTCCTCTTCTTCTTCTTCTTTCTCTTCTTCTTGCTTGCTTGAGAGAGGGAGTGTGAGAGTGTGAGGGAGTAAGTGTGTGAGGGTGAGAGACCGGGGAGGAGAAGCTCTCCATCTTCTCCTCTCTTCTTCTCTTCTCTTCTCTTGCTCACGGCGATGGAGCTTGCTTGAAACTTGCACTTGGATCGTGGAGCTACCGGAGTGCGCGGGAGAGGAGGTAACTCGATCGGCATGGAGATAAGCTCACTACACCCATAGATATGGATGGCGCGTCGGCTATGTAAGAGGTAGCCATTAGTGCTCGGCTTGAAACGCTTGAAACAATAAGCTGTCAGTGGGTCTTGGCGGTTGAGTGAAAGCTTCCACATTTTGGTTCCGTTGCCGGGACCAACGGATTCAAGCCTTGAGCGCTTGCGCACTTCGAATCGAGCATTGAAGTAGGGTTTTCCCCGAACCGGTGCTTGAGGTAGATAGGTAGGAAACGAGGGAGTTTGAAGAGGTATTCAATCTCCTTAGCAAGTAGGTTTTGGTTGTTTTGGACTTGGGAAAGCATGATGAAGTAGTATAGGTATTTTCCTTATATTTTTTTCTTGCATTTGGAAAGGATAGGAGAAAAACGTTGGAGCAAACAGTAGGGTTTTCTGTTGCTGTATAACAAGCTAAAACAGGAAAAAGAAATGCAAGAAATGAAATTTTGGGTTAAATGTTAGTAAGGGAAGCAAGATTAAGGTGAGTGCATGCCTGGACAAGGTGATAAGGGGCCAAGAGTGGCAAGAAAGGTCACATTGTGCATTGCAGGGTTTTCGAAGAGCAGGAGAGAGAAAAAAAGCTTCGTTGAGTGGATCTGCTTCGATCTGGCCATCCGGGAGTTATTTGCCCAGCCCAAGTAATTCCACACCTTTCACTGCATGAGTAGGTTGAATCTGGAGCTACTCGACCAGTAGGACGGCCTCCATCGCTTGGTGCGACGAATTTTTTGAAGTCCGTCAAAAAAAAGCATCGCGTTCGGCTGGTCCAAGTGACCGCGATTTTGGGCCAAGTCCTAGAATTGGCCCTCGGACCGCTCGGCCATTCGGCCCTCGGCCCTACCGACTCAACCCACCTCACTCGGCTCTCGGCCCACTCGGACAACTAGACTCACACTGGCCGAATATGACATTCGGACCAGTTATATTCGGCCATTTCTACTCGGCCCTCGGACAGGCCGAATCGGGCACTTGGCCCCTGCAATTTGGACCTAAAGACAGTAAAACTGACCGAGAGACCATATAGAGCCGAAACCATATCATAGATCGATCACTGGGCTGAAACTTAGAGCAAGTAGTTCAAAATTTGGCTATAAACGGTCTTTCAAATCACGTATGGCATTTATCGTAACGGCCCTGCGGACCGGGGGAGACTGCCCCCTCCGAACCCCCGCAGAGGGGGCCCCCTCCGCACCTTCCCCAAGTAGATTGGAGAGAAAACACGCGCCGTGACAGATCCTCCAAATTAGACCCTAGTGTAGTAATGACTCTACACGAGCATGGATTCTCACTTGCAAAAGAGCAACCAAAAGCCCGTACCCGAAGAGAGACAAACAGAGACCCTAGAACCTCAATGGGCCAGCAAGGGCAAAATGGCCACATTGCAAAAACACATACGTGTTTCATTCAGACTGCAACAACATCAAGCTATAACTGCGAGGGTGACTAGATATGATAGTCCTGACAATAGATGCACCTTAAATAGCACTGCACAGACGATCCAAGACATCAGTGGAGAATCCACATCTGGTCGTGCAGTTGGGGACCCAACGGCATTTGTCAAAAGGCTTAAATTTACAAGCCAAGACCCGGAAGACGAAGACGTAGTACCACCTGCTTATCTTAGGGTCAAACTCACCACGAAAAGAGAGCACACTATCGATGCTCTGATTGATGAAGGGGCAGATTTTAATATCTTGACCTATGAGACATGGACCCTACTAGGCCAACCAGAGCTCACACCAACTAATGCAACTCTTAGTCCTTAACGAGGGACACCCACAAGCACTTATAGAAAAGTGCAAAATCCTCACGACAATTGAAACTGAGAGCTTGCTTATCCTATTTCATGTTCCTTCAAATAATGCTAATTGCGGAAAGGAAACCCTCCTAGAAAGACCCTTTAAAAGGGCGACAAGTGTGAGGCCGACTATGCAGCATAGAGGATACACCTAACACTACCGGATGTAAGGATAGTCATAACCTTTAGCAAGGGTAACCTCATCGAACCTCGAGGGAAAGGCAAGGAAGGTGCTGACATAACAGTCAAGCCTGCTAACGGGAGCAAGGACTTGTTGGAAGAGTTGATACAAGCACAAGTCGAACAACGAAAACCAGTGAGTGAGGCCATGCCTGAAACAAGTAGGTCAGGAGACAATGCGAAGGACGGCCTTTGGACTTACAAATATCGTAAAAGACCCCAAAAGAAGCCCAAGCCTTATAAACGAAGGTATCAATGGACAAATATCGTAAAAGAGCCCAAAAGAAGATCAAGCCTTATAAACGAAGGCATCGATGGAGGGTCAGCACAACGCCGCGATGGATATCCAAAGCGTTGCTACGTGCTCAAGGATATTACGCAAGTAATCAATGAATTTGGGAGCCAAAACCCCCATCTAAACCCCCTCCGTCGACTGAAGGCCAGATCCTATCAAGAGCAAAGAAGCGTAGGAGGAGATCTAAACGAAAAACCAAGTCTCAAGTCAAAAACATTGGAGTGACCGAGCCCCTCACGTCGAAATCAAGAGACCACACGGCCCAAGGAGCCTTTGATTCCCCAAGAGGATAACAGGCATCATAGACACAACATTGCTCATGCCAAGGTTAAATACTCAACAAACCAAATGGTAAAATCATCTAATAGCCACGACCAAATCTTCCAGCCAGTATCATAGCCACTTACGAGAGTCCCAAGTCTCCTACACCCTCTTTCCCTAAACGGACACATGAAGCACAACAGCAGTCATCAAGTGCAGCTACTCAATCCCAATCTCTATCTCTATCTCTAAGCTTCCAAATGTCCAAGAGGTGGGACATGACACCATCCGTAGCTCTTGGCCCAAGGATATGCTTGTGCAACCTAATGTGACTAGATCAACTCATGCTCGATCTACACAAGTGAATGCTCAAAGGGCAACAAAAGACACGACCACTTCCGATCGCCCTAGGGACTTGACACTGCAATCTACTAGCACCAGTCCATTGAAATAGCTGCTACTACTTCCAATCAGGGATCACAGCAGTCACAGCCCTTGGCCGTAACAACAACCCTTACGGAACGTGTCCTTGGCAGTTCACCTGTGGAGGAGGTGCCGCAACCAGCATCCTTGACAACTCCAGCACTTCCAAAGCACCTAAAGCCTAGGCCTGAGGAGAAACCTCTCAAAGATGTGGCCAAGAAGATGGTGCATTTGACCAATCAACCTAGCAAGGTTGTCCAACAGGTTGCAGCTACGTCCCATGAGGACACACCAGACAAAGAGAATGCTGAGGCCCAACCAAGCACATCGACGACTGACCTAGTTCAAGGTCCCAAGTCTTCAAGGGATACACCTCAATTGCCTAAGAAAAAGAAGAGAAAACGAAAACAACAATGGCAGTTGCAAGTGGCTGTAGACCCTAAGAAGATTGAAACCAAGAGTGCTGAAGAGCTGAGGAATAAAGCATCGAGACCATCCACCAATGAACCCATTGATGTCTCTCCTAATACGGTGAAACCTCAGACACATCTGTGTGTTCTGAAAAATCAAAGCAGTCGTTACCATCAACGGTTGCTTGCAACACTCAATTCACCGACAACAGAACTCGCATTGACCAATCAAGAGTGGATACAACACTGTCACAACAAGGTGACAAATTCATACCAGTCACATCTAAGGAGAACCATGATGCAACAACAAAGCCTCAGGGAAAACATGGAAACCCCGAGAGCATAAGCAACCCTAGCGTTGACCAATCTTGCTCATCTAGGCCTAAGCCCCCAGCTATGCTAAAGCCTAGGAAAACTCCTAGAACCTTACATGAGATAGCAACCGAGCAAGCCCTCGTTGAACATAGAAGTGTCGCAGAATGCTTAACTGAGTTGGATGCTAAACTCAAAGTATTTGCACATATCTACGTCATGGCAGACATGGGCACATTTCCTAAGGAGCAGCTTAAAGAATACTTGCCATTTCTCCTATCCTGGGAAGAGCAAGAACATCTTGACGAGAATTATGACAAGCTCCTGCATGAATGCATGCGACTCACCTCTGACGAGAAAGCCGACGAACTACGCTTAACTGTAACATTCAATGATGTACTCTGCCAACCAAATCTCTTAGGGATAGAGCAACTAAAGTGACAATCGGAGGGTCAAAGTCAATTTGAGAAACGTTGGTTTGAAAACCGTGTTGCAATGGCCGAACTAGGAGCCCAAATCATGACAGTCTCAGAAGAGCGATTGGCCAAATGGCGGTCTCAAAGAGACCCAACCTATGTGGCACCAACTTCCTTTCGAGTGCTATCTGCCATTCGGGGTACGGACTTAGCTGGAACTAGCCAAGAGAACTCTCTGGCTAATAGTGTTCTCACTGAGGAGGAGTTACATGTTGCCAGTAGACTCGGACAAGGTGTCATACTACTCGATGTTGCAAAATATCTATCGTTATTGAGTAAGCTACCACGAGTACTGGATGCATGTGCCACACTCCAGTACAATCCGAAGTTCTACAATTGGCTTTTATCCTCGTGAAGTGGCATGGATTCGCAAATATGTATATGAATAAACAATGAATTTTGTAACCCTGTATAGACAATGTCAATACACACAAGCAATGATGGTCAAGCACAGGGAGAAGATTTGGGTTTGACAAGCTAAGCTCCTCAGGCCCTCCTCTCACCACACATTTAGAAGTCGTGTGACCATTTCCACCTCCAGGTGGAGGACATGCAACCCTCATTACCACCATAGGAAGCCCTGAGCAACATCTCTGATGGTGTAGACAGGGTATCGTCCCTTTATACACTTTTCCCCCTTTCTGGTCTATCCATCCAAGAATGAGCCTTGCTCCACTCCAAGACAACCAGTCCATGCAACTTAGCATAAGCCAAGATCTGCTAATGGCTGGAGGCAAAACGAATATCATCATGGGGGCCTGTAGACGGGGTACCGTCCCTTTATACACTTTTCTCCTTTCCGGTCTATCCTTCCAAGAAAGAGCCTTGCCCTACTCCATAACAACCAGTCCATGCAACTTAGTATAAGCCAAGATCTGCTAATGGCTGGAGGCAAAACGAATATCATCATGGGGGCCACCCCTCTACAACAAACGGTGCATGCCTCACCTCACCCCTCCTCATCATATGCGCTTAATAACCCACTGTATAATCCGAGAAAGAGCCTTGCCCACTCCATGACAACCAGCCCATGCAACTTACCATAAGCCAAGATCCGAAAAAGAGCCTTGCCCCACTCCATAACAACCAGTCTATGCAACTTAGCATAAGCCAAGATCTGCTAATGGCTGGAGGCAAAACGAATATCATCATGGGGGCCACCCCTCTACAACAAACGGTGCATGCCTCACCTCACCCCTCCTCATCATATGCGCTTAATAACCCATTGTATAATCCCTTCTATGCGAATAGTTTTATCATGTCTCAAGGCCTAATCCATAATTCGCATTTTGCAGGTCCCCCCCACGGTAGCCAACATGGAGCACCCGGTGCAGCTAGCTTGCAAGGACGCTATCTGCCGTCTGAGGGAGCATGCATCACAAGCTCCTCCGCCGGAACGCTACGTACCTACCCTTAAAAGGCATGCAAAGAAACAAGGCCCCAAGCGACACCGCCTCGGACGTAGTTCAAAAAATCAAAATAGAAGCTCAAGGGAGCACACGGGTGTGGCAACACTGGTTGTGCGGGCCCCCACCAAACGCTCGGGCACCAGGTGCTCGAAAGAGGGAAGGGCAGCTCGAGACAAGCAAGAATTTGATGCATTGTTCAAAAGCATTCTGGAAACAGTTACGGCCAGGGACTACATCATCCGGGTCCCAGCCGACATCTTCCCCGCCCAGCCTCACAGGAGCCCCTCACCGGCACAGCCTCAATTGCCTGACCACCCGGACTCGCCCCGCCTCGTGCAAATAGAGTAGCCCCTATGATATATAAGTAGCTTAACAAATAAACAAAGGCCATCCTGCCATAACTTTTTGTCTTTAAATGGTTAAAGAGGCAAGCTCCACATCTGTATACACCTTCCTTACCTATTACTAATATATGCCACGTCTTTAACAAGCACCGGAATATGCATCACAATCAGTATCATAGGATTTTGATAAAGTAATATCTTGATATGATTGCATCTATTCGTTGTACTTGAGGCATGCGACTTGCATATACTCTCATGAAGTGACAAGTGGATGCAGGATGACACAGGTCTTCGTGCGAATGTATTCAATAACCAAGTCACAGCAAAACCACCAACCTCACAAAGAGCCGCAACAAAGCCATGCTGCCGAAAGCGAAAATCACCCTTGCGAGTGCCCACGTCGCATGGCCCAAAGCATGATCTTAACCACTTCCTCTTTCTAGGTTACACTCTATGCCGGACACTCACAGCAGCTGTTACCCCAGTTGTACCAATATCTCACATTCCAAAGAGGGTTGCAATATCTCAAGTGTATCTCCCTATTTCAACAACTGCTACTCTAACAACGAGGCTAGGACACAATCATCACTGTAATATCCATTTCTTGAGCCTTCGAAGCTTGACATTTCCCAACCCATTGAAAGGCTGATAGCCTCAACATATTGCAACGGTTGTACTCAGGCAAGTCCAAAAAAAAAAAAAACACTCACAAGAAAAATAAACGAAAAAGAAAACAAAAAAGGAAAGAATGAAAAGATACGAATCACAGCACAGCACCTAAGGGTCCTCAAATTAGGTACGTCCAGTAACCTTGGTCGGTTGGCTCCGGCCCTAGTCCCCTAGCCCTTTAGCATTATCCACAATTGTTCAGGGCACATCAAGGGCAGGACATACCTAGGGAGCTTGTCTCGCCTATGGTTAGACCTGTCACCCTGACCCATTCACACGATTCCCTCTGGCACTCTACCTTAATACCATTGCAATCAATTATGATAAGCACCGCACAAATGGCCATGAAAAGTACACCGTCCTCATCAAGCAAGTCCAATAGTTCCCAGCTACCGAAAGTGCGGTGTCCCTGTGTTCAATTATGCTACATTGTGCAGTCATAACGCAAAGGATGTCTCATATACCTTCACATGTACTTCTCAACATGAACAACTTTGCTTCATCCACACATTGTTACGAGAAACCAGCCCGCGGTCTTCTAACTACGTAATATCTAAGTGTGCACGAGCACTCATATAATATCTGCACCGAAATATATACACAGTTTGGGTCCTCAAGTGCAGGACAATACTTCAGCTTGCTTAGAGTTTGACCTGTCTCTCAAACTATGTCTTGTGCACGATAGAGAAGACTAGCCCTACCCCTAGGGAGAGACCACCTATGAGAGATTTTCAATTGCAGATATTGAAGACTCCAACAAAAGTGTCGTTTGCTCTTCATCGACACCCAACTCTGAATTCTTATCATTTATCATCCTGCAAGCCCGCCAAGAATCGTCATGTGCAGAATCCCCAAAACAAACCAACACTTGTGCTTACATCAATGCAATCCCCAACAAAGAACAACCCTACCACCAACTCCAACAACCCTATCAGCAACCACCTAGGCCACCAACGTGCCCCCAACGACCTTCCTCCACACCACCACCAACACTTCACGGCAACCACCGATGTCTCTTTCACCCACGTCTTTAGTGCAGGCCAAAGCCTGCTACCTACGACAGTGAGTGTCATGGAACTAGCACTCGTCTAGAAGGGGGATAATATTAACCGTCAGACGAACAAGGTGGAAAATCTGGAAAAGCTAAAGCAGAAGACAAAGGCCAAGGCAAAGTGAAACGAAAGACAAAGGCACGCCAAGAAAAATCTAGAAACACAAGAAGCACAAGAAAGTCCTAAATAAGGAAAAAATGTGCACAAGGAAAAGCGCAAGTCAATACTTTTGTAAAAGAGCGCAAGCGCATCATGATTAAATTTAAGGAGCGCTGGGCTCTCACCTGTGCAATTTGTAAATATAGACGGGCGGTGAAAAGGAAGCTAGGAAGATAGAAGGACAATGGGAAAAATGGCCTAGGCCACGGCCAGCCATGTAAAAAAGAGGATAAGGAGATGACTACCCAAAAGGGATTTAGGGTTTTGTATATAAAGTTGAAAAGTGAATGAGAAGCTCATTCTTGTATGTGGCTAAAAGTGGCTCTCCTCTTCTTCTTCTTCTTCCTCTTCTTCTTGCTTGCTTGAGCTTGTACTTAAGAGAGGGAGTGTAAGAGTGTGAGGGAGTGAGTGTGTGAGGGTGAGGAACCGGGGAGGAGAAACTCTCAATCTTCTTCTCTTCTCTTCTCTTGCTCGCGGCGATGGAGCTTGGAGCATGGAGCTTGAGAATGAAGCTTGCACTTGGATCGTGGAGCTACGGGAGTGCGCGGGAAAGGAGGTAACTCGATCGGCATGGAGGTAAGCTTACTACACTCGTAGATATGGATGGCGCGTCGGTTATAGAAACAGGGAACGCCCTTTCCGGGCCTTAGGAACGGATTAACGCGTTCCGGCATGTGTCTACCAGCGAAACGCCCATGGAACGTTCCTGCCCGTTCCCAGCCCCGTTCCTGCCCGTTCCGCACCGTTCCGGGCCGTTCCAGCAGCCGTTCCCTGTTTGGAACGGCCGTTCCCTGGAACTGCAGCAAGTGTGGATAGACGACTGGAGGCAACTGCTCTTCCACCATGCAACACCATGTTTGGAACTGCACCAAGCGTGGACAGATGACCGGAGGCGACTGCTGTGCGATACGTAACAGGCAACAGCTGCACGCGACGGGGCGACTGCACGGCGGGCACGCGACGGGGCGACTGTACGGCGGGCACGGCGACCAGCGCGTAACAGAGAAAGGCGGGCTTCACAGCGCATGATTGACGGGTCCGTTGACCCACAGATTTTTTCAAAATTTCAATCTTTTTTTTTTAATCTCCACCCATTGACGGGGTTTCGCACACGTGAGCACAAGATCTCTTATCTGTTCAAAATCGGCTCAGAAATTTGGGGCTTTTCTCGAATCTGGGGATCTCAACACAGAATTGGACAATTTGACTCAGAAATTGCAAAGAGGTAGAGTGCTTGAGAGGAGGAGACAATCGTGCAGAAGACAAAGATGAAACTGAGAAAAATGATGCATTTTTTCTTTGGATCACCAGTCTGTCTGTCCGCCTACAAGGTACCAAAATAGCATTTTCCCGTCCCCATTTTAGTCCAAAATAGCCGTTCCATTTCGGGGCTGCCGAAACACTGCTTCACAATACTATGGCGCATTACCCATGCATTGGCACTATGTTATTGTGAAACAAGGCCCTTAGAAGGATAAACAGCAATGAGAGTAGGCTCCTAAAAAGGTGAAGCAAGGCCCTTAGAAGGACAAACAGCTATGAGGTAGAGTGCTTGAGAGGAGGAGACAATCGTGCAGAAGACAAAGGTGAAACTGAGAAAAATGATGCATTTTTTCTTTGGATCACCAGTCTGTCCGTCCACCTACAAGGTACCAAAATAGCATTTTCCCGTCCCCATTTTAGTCCAAAATAACCGTTCCATTTCGGGGCTTCCGAAACACTGTTTCACAATACTATGGCACATTACCCATGCACTACCCATGCATTGGCACTATGTTATTGTGAAACAAGGCCCTTAGAAGGATAAACAACTATGAGAGTAGGCTCCTAACAAAGGTAAAAACCATTGCATAATGTTATCTCGTCAAAGAGTGGTCAAATTGGATTCCCATGCATGACAATTACCATTGAGCAATCACACTTGTGCAATTCCATAGCAGTACCATCATTGTGCAATTCCATAGCAGTTAAGTTTAAAAAAATTAGGTCACATTAACCATCAATTATCAGCTAGAAGATGACATGGCAGTCAAATGACATGCCATGTGGCAGGTTGGCAGGCTAGTATGTCAATGGGCCGCTGGAGTAAACAATAAACAGAACCCATTGAAGGGGTACCCTATTTCTTTTCACCATCAGTGGATCTAGATCAGCACAGCAACAATGCCCTTGTATTGTAAGCAGGTGTTCACACATGCTGGACAGTGCAAGTTCATGGATCAAGGTTTCACAGACAGAATGGTCAACATCATGGCAAGTTCTATCCAGGGCTGAACAGCAGACATAGTACAATGGATTCAGAGTGGGAGAGTTTGCAAGTTTTCAATGGGCTGTAGTGGAGAGGGTATTTGCTGAGAGAGAGAGAGAGAGAGAGAGAGAGAGGAAGGATAAAAGCACAGAAAGTTAAGCTGTCTACATGCCCAAACTTATATATAAGTATGTTCAAATGTGTGCAAAGTGGATATATGTGGAAGGAAGAAAACAATGATATCTAACAATTCTGAAGGAATGCCAAGAGAGCTAATTTGTATTACAACACAAACGTAAAACTAGTGATAAAAGTGTCACGCACTTGTGCTAAAAGGTTATGGTGTGGATCATGATGGACAGGCGTAACAGTTCCAACTGGACCAATCCATGCATTTATTGATTGAATCTCACCACCAGTAGCTGCACAATAGTCTGGAATCAAAATGTCTTCTTGAAGTTCTGGAATCTGTCAACTTTAGTCGACAAGTGAGCCCTTCAGATTTTCTTAATATGGACAAAATAGAAAGGTTAGAAAAACCAAATCTAACAGTTCAGTTAAAGTCTCCTTTTTTAACCTTGTAACATTACCTGCTCAAAAAGTGGATGTTGTGCAAGATATGCACGTTCAATAGGATGGCACTCAGGATTTTGGAGCCTTTTAAGAAAATCACACACTGTCATCAACTCCTGTTTCCATCCTGTCGCCAAGTAGTGCTCACCAACCTGCCATAGTTCAAAAAACCACGTCAACTAAAATGCCAAGAAAAGAAAGCCTGTCAGATATGTGCACAGACATGGTTGTAAAAACAGCAGGTAACACCCATACATGAATCTATCAAAGCATTTGGTTTTGAACTTCAAACAATCATTCATAAAATTTCATTCTGCTTGGTCAACTTCTCAAACTGTAGAAAAAGCACTATTTGTGAAGGGAGGGGAGCAAAATTATGATCTACAAGGCACAATAACCAAAAACAGGAAGAGGTCACCCGCTCACAATTGGAGCTAGTATATAGTTCATTGTCATGGCTCACGATGCATGTTGCATGCACTATAGAGTGCTTTGCTAGGGTAGAGCAAGAATAAGTTCCAGTCCCATTAAAATTTTAAAAATTGAGCAATCTGTGCAACAAAACAGACTGACCTATATTTGTAGAGAAACGTGACAACAGCAAGTGCACAGTGCCATGAGCACTATGAAGCCAATTGGAAATGTGTTACCTCGACAGGAACTGTGCGATTCCCAAAAACTTGATTAAGGTAATCTAGGTTTTTCCACTTTTGCATTGCTGGCCAGTCAACCATCACATCTGTAATCACAACCGGCATCCCTCGCAGGAAGAATTCACATAAAAACTCCTCTACTGACAGCAAAAATCTCTTGCAAACTCTTGAAGACCCAAAAGATCCAGGAGGCAATTTGGTAATCACCTGCAAGAAGAAAACACGCTAAAGACCACCTCTTTGACAGATTTTTATTGGATGGTGTTGCATGCCTTAATGACTGACTCATTCACCCGGCTATCTTTCCAAAACTGATGGATTGACAAAGTTACCCACTACTAAAAAGCCTCTTCTTTGCCCTGTTTGCATAACTGGGTATCAACAGTGCATTGTCATTAACTTGTAGAGACCAAAGGTAGCATGCAAAGACACTTACACAAGTCTGTTGTGATAAGTGTGGATTACATTGTGAAAAAGTCCGAGTGCTTCCAAAGGGCCAAACCTGAGAAGGATGGGTGTTGGAAAGGCTGTCCGCTTTAGCACAGCTGCTCAAATCGGGTGCAGTCGATGATTTGGAGCGTTCTTGGGGGCTGAGTTGTTCTTCTTTTCTTGACCCCTGATGCTGATGTTGCTGTAATGAGAATGATAATGATGCAGTAGCTATGGCAGAGTTGAGATCAGGCCTGAGAAGGAGGCCACCGAGGAGAAGGCCCATGTCGAGGACACGGAGGGCATCCTGCAGGCGGCCCGAGCGCTGGAAGGAGGCAGCCAGCAGAAGGCAGGACAAGGAGTAGGCGTCACGCCACGCCGGGTGGATGGAGTGCCAGGGGGCGGAGTGGAGCTGCTCCCAGGCCATTTCGTGCGCAGTCTCGGCCGCATAGCAGTCGCCGCGAGTGCAGGCAGCAGCCACCTGCGCGGCGTAGGCGAAGCCTCCCTGCTCACAGACGCGCTGCAGAACCTGCTCCCTCTTCCCCTCGTCCCCCACCAGCGTCCAGTTGGCCACCTTGGCAGCGCCATCACCAGCCTCCATCCCCTCTCTCTCTCTCACTCTCTCTCTCTCTCTCTATACGTGTTCTATGATGTATCTTTCTGCGCCCGTCTCTCACTCTCTCTCTCTCTCTCTATACGTGTTCTATGATGTATCTTTCTGCGCCCGTCTCTCACAAAATCGCTCTTCCTCTTCTTTTCTCTCCCCCCCTCGCTTTCTTTTTGCACTTTTGCACTTTTACAACACAAAATATCCCAGAATGAAGAAAAGGAAAACCAGCCACCGTCACACACCACATGACGTTCTTTCTTATATATCTTTCACTGCCTGACAACCTGCCCTTGAGCTTTAGATCTGGGTCGTACCAGCTCCAACGGTACACAGACAATTGTATCAGGACGCTCCAATTGACCTTTAATGAGTTCACCCTGCTGTCTTCATCGGTCATCAACAAGAGCAAAACTGAGTTTCTTCCTCTCAGTCTGGAAGGACCTCAAGGGTGGATGCTAGACTATGGTTTCAAAGCAATAAGGCCTAGAGAACTAATTAGGTACTTAGGTGCTCCAATCAAAATAGGCATAAAAATAAGACAAAGGTTTGGCTGGTATTGGACAAGGATCAAGGAGAAGATCACCAAATGGTTTAGTGCTCCACTTACCTTTGCTGGAAAACTCACGATACTCAAGAATGTTCTGTCATCTTTGATAGTATACATGGCCTCTCTGTTCTCCTTTAATAAGGCTTCATGGGCCTTGGTTGAGAAGCTATTCAGATAGTTTCTTTGGAAAAGAGCCGATGGCAATGGCATGGTGCAAGTTAGTTGGGATTGCATCACAGTAAGGAAAGATGAGGGAGGTGCATGAATTGATCCGCTGGCAGACAAAGTCAACTAACTTGTCTTTAAGTTTATGCTTAGAATGCACAAGGGACGACCTTGGTCCATTATCCTTACTGAATGGTTAACTAAATCCAAAGTTCGCGGTCAAAATTGGTCTAGATTGTCATGGTAGGACATAAATTGCTACTTTCAAGACTCGATTAAGATCCCCCAATCCCCAACAACTGACGGGCTAGCCAGGAGCTAGCAATGCATCATTCCTCAAGCTTCATGGTCTGTGGAGTTCAGTAGGATGGGTGATGCATCGTTGGCATCGTCCTTTTGGTACAACCCTTTTGCCTTTGATCCTCATCCTGCCCCTGTTCTGGTCAATCATTTGCTGGCTAAGTCAATGGCCCTAAAAGGCTTAAAATATTGGTCCCAACTCTGGCTACCTGAATAGAAATGTTGGCGCCCATCTGAGTCTATCAAGGCTCACTTTGGGTTCATTGACAAGGAGTATCTTTTTTTTTCTCAGGTTGATGCATTACATGAGGTAGGATTGGCCCACTTCCCTTATCACCCGCACTAATCCTCCCTTGCTGGCACTGGTAAGCCCTGCTTGTAGGCAAGCAACTCTTGCGATGCCAAGATAGGAAATATCATACGCCCTCCTCCCTGGCAATTCCCCTCACATTGAAAGATAAATGGAAGAAGTGTAGTCTGCATGCCTCCCTACTCACCTAGCAGCGAAGGGTTGAGAGAGTATGGAAAATTACCCCTTCCTACCACCTAAACTACTATAGATGGAGGTTGCTACTTAGAAAGCTACCACTCACGTCACGACTAGCCAAAAGGTTTATGATATCCTCCCTTTGCCCTCTTTGCAAGAGACATGAAGAGGATGAGAAACATTTGTTTTGGGACTTCCCTGTAATCCAACCTCTATGGTTCAGGATGAGAAAATGGCTAAAGGGGTCCAATCTCAAAGTTGATTTTGGGATTGCAACTGTTTTTTTTGGGGACCGAGGATCTCTTGACGATGCTACTTGGAGACTTGTTACCTTGATCTCATCCATCATCTTGAAGTTCATCTGGCAAAGGAGGAACAACATTCTGTTCAAGAGCCATCACCAATTAATGGCTACTGACTATGTAGGTCAACTGAAGGAAGAGGTTATTATGGTCCTTAAGTTTGTTGAGTCCACCCACTAGGTCTTTAAGCTTTGTTGTAAAAATATAGGAAATATGCCTTGAGCTATTTTGTGTGTTGGCCTGTGGCCAGCTGCACCTATCATACTTGGTGTTGTTAAATCTTTTACTCCAATGAAATGAAGAGAGTGCATTATTTATATAAAAAAATAATGTGCTATTATATGATACAGTTGTTGGAAGTGACATGCAAATTGCTTTTTAGAATGGATATACCTTTACTCTTCAAAATGTATAAATTAAAGTAGGCCCTATGGGAATGGTATAGTGAGTTTGATATCTTTATGCAATCTCATGGTTAGAAGAGGAGTGAGATAGATCATTGCTTATACACTAGAAACCATGTGAGATACTCTTGAGGATAGTTGTAACTACATTGACCTTTTTATACTAAGAGCTGGGTTGCATCTATCATTGATTTGGGGGGGGGGGGGGGGGGGGGGGGGGAGTGAGACCCCACTTTCCACTAATGCCATGTCACTTATAGAAACCCCAGCCTCACCCTACTAAACCCAACAAATTGTGTAGTTTTAACCTAGGGTTAGTAGTATTACTCAATAGAAAATGGCTATTTTCTTTGACGTCTTTGTCCAATTGTTTGCCTCTATCGGGTATTAACGAGCACAAACCAAATTTGAAGGCTTCAAGAACCCTTTTGATAAAGAACCAATTGATTCTATCATAGGCTTTGTCTAGGTCAATGTTGACTAAGAAAGTCCAAGTTGTGTGCCGCTGGGGCCATGTCAATTGAGAGCAAGAGGTTCAGAATTGTGTCTTGTATTCTTCTACCATTGATAAATCCATATTCCCTTGTGTGGACAATTTTATCCAGCAAATTCATGATCTTGAGTGCAAGTGTTTTGGACAACACTTTGTAGGTGAATTTCAACATTGACAATGGGCACCAAATTGTCAGTTTTTGTTCGTGATGACGAGGACTTAGGAATTGGCTTGATGAGGCCTTGATTGCCCTCCCTAAGTATGCAGCTAGATCTTCTAATAGAGTTCAACATGTCCACCATGTCTTTCCCATAGTAGTCCTAGACTTTTTGAAAGAGTTCAGTTGGCAAACCATCAAGGCCAAACGCCTTTCCTGGCTTCATGCAGGACACTGCATAATGAACTTCCTCCAATGTGAATGGCTTCTCTAGTGGCAAGGCATTAGCAATAGAGATGGGGTGGACAGTCTCCTCCAAGAAGTTGCTTAGCCTATTATCATAATCATAGGGTAGATTCGACTCAAATCCCACAACAAAGGACATGTGTCTTTGGAATATAACCACTATGGTGTGCTCATCTATATGCAGGTTCCCCCTCTTATCCTCGATAGCAGTAATCGTTTCCTTTGCATGCTTAAACCTGAGAGAGTTGAAGAAAAATGAGTTGGGGGCATCTCGAACCGCTCCCATCGTCCCTCCAGGAGCACCTTAGCTGTTTGGACTGCATATTGTTCTTGAAACTTCATGAACTACTCTATCTCCTTCAACAATGTTTAAGCAATGTGGTCTTGGGGAGAGTTCACGATGATAGAGAGTGGCTGCTATTGGATCCTTGCAGCAGCTTCCCCTTCCTTTCTCCTCTTGGCTGCCATTCTCCTCCCATGTTGTTTAGCCACCCTAGTGACAACAGCTAAGCATTTTTGCCATCTAAACTTTGGCATAAGGGCAGGGTCGCTTGCTCGGGTCCATGCATGTTCCACCTCCTCCAGAAATGGCTTGCTCTTCAAAAATGAAGTGTTGAGAATAAATGGAGGTGGGCCTCCTTGTGTCCTTCCTCTAACAACAACACGACATGCAGTTAGGATAGGCAAGTGATCCGAAGAAGAAATTTTTGTAAGTGTGCAGTAGGTTATATTCCCACACATCTACCAAGCTCCATGGGAGCATAGAATTAGTCAAGCTGACTTGTTCGCCAAGTGCCACCCACATGTCGATTATGCCATGTATACGGTATGGTAGTTGTACCCAGTGCTAAGATAGCAACATCCCTCTGTTTGCAACCAAGTTCCAACATCTCCCATGCCTCAAATTCTTCCTGGAGCATGCATCTCGACCCATGCAAGTGGTTTGAAGGGAGGCAAGTCATATTCCAATCTCTAGCAATTAGGGCAGGGTTTGTTTGCAAGTGATCCTTGAGAAGGAGCCATTGTTTGGCTCGCTAGGCTGAAGCATTGGCCGCGTACACAGAGACTATCTGGAGCCTTTCACCCCAACAATCAACATGGGCTGCAAGCCATCCCCCATTTTCCATGCTAAGTAGGGCTTAAGTGTGTTGTGGACGAGAAGAACAATGCCTCCTTTACCCCTTCCCCTAAGATCGTGAAATGTTGAGAAGCCTTCAACTACTAGCGCAGCAATAGCTTCCTCATCTAATTTAACCTCTTGCAGGGCTACTGCATGAGGTTTGTACTTTCTAATGACATCATAACAAACTTTTTTACGCATATTAGAGCCCAATCCCCTCATGTTCTAGGATATCATCTTCATCCTAGGGGTCCATCTAGTTTGTTCAGGCCAAGCCATCAGGGGAGTCCATGAGGTCATGATCATTAATAGGAGCATAAAAATTCTTGTCCACTAGAGATTGTTAGGCGAGGCGCTTGATTGACAATTTACCAAGATTCCTACTATTGTTGCTCTTCCTCCCTCGTGATTTGGGTGGGATGTTTTCCTTGCCACCCTACATGCTGATCTGGTCATTCTTTTGAGCATGCGCATTTGGTGAGCTTTGACATTACTCTTATTCATTTGAGTGTTGTGGGCAGATTTGAGAGCTTTATGCTTGTCTTTTTCCACTGGAACCTTTTTATTCACTTCAACCACAACAGATTGTGGTTGTTGAGGAGCTTCGCCAGTTGGCTTGGGGGACTTCTTTCTTTTCCTCTGCTCCTATTCCATCAGCAAGGCACTGGGGGTAGGTATTGGCAAAGTGTCCATTGCCATGACATAGATAACAAGAGTCAGGGAATGGAGAGAACTTGAGGTGCAATATAATCTCCATACATGAGGTGTCCTGTAGTGTGATCTCAACTACTTCTGAATAAGGATATCTTGGATCTACTCCTTCCGCAAATTGAAGTTAGTATCATTGAACTCCTTAATATATTATGAAGCCATCCATGCAAAACAACAACTAATTGTCAAGTGATAGCAATTAAAATACAAACTGCAATTTTTAGAACACTTGTTTAGTATAACCAAAACTGGGAGAAGATAGAAAATAAACCATGCTCAATATTGCATATATCATTGTTCAAAAGTTGTGAAAATCATAGTATATATCTAAAACATACATTTTATTAATTGTATTAATACTTTCTTATATATTTAGCAATATAACAACCTAATTGTTTAGAAATAGGTCAGAAGACTCATCTCAAAGAACAATGTTATTGCTTATTCATGAGCAAATACATATGCACAATACGACAATTTATGTAGCTCAAGAATTAGAGCAATGTATACATCAAAATCTCCACTCTAGCAACACTTGCTACATACAATAACAACCAACAACAAACTCCAAAACTGTGAATTATGTAATCTGCAATCTATATCAAATAACTTGCAACTTGAAACTGCTTGTTTCAAATAGGATATCAATGCCTAGTAACTTATATACACCATCTTTATAGTGTGCATTGTAAGCCTTCGCCTATCTTGCAGGCTTTGAACAATCTATGTAGATTTGCCAAAAAAGATGAGACAGCTTGTGTAGCACTTACAGATCAAAAACAAGGCTTAAAACAATCTCAAATAAAAAGATGGAGCACATTAGCCCATAGGGTCCTTAAGAATTTGTCGACCTCTTTGCACACATCAAATCTCATCCAAAATGAAGATCATGTTTTGAAGATTTGTATTGGTAGCGCTAATTGGAGACTCCCATCCACTCTAATACTAATTGTTGGAATAAACAAGAAGAATGGAGATTACACACACACACACACACACACACACACACACACACAGAAGACACTATGTTTTTGGTGCCTCCAATATCTCTCTTGTAAGCAGCATCTTATTGTCTTATCACACCAGAATTAAAAATGAGTGTGTATATATAATGAGGGTTAGTGAGTAAGATATGGGTAGTTGGCCACATTGGTCTCTATCCCAATAGCTTCTTGGTTATTCCAATGAAACAACCCATTACACTAAGTAAATCAAGATGCATAAGTCCAGTAGGATTGTTAAAAGTAGACACGTTGTCATAAAAAATTTGGGAAAAAAAGAATACATAAGTTTAAAGTAGCATATATAACACATAGTTAATGTGTTGTTTAATGTGTCAAAAATCAAGCTTTAAAGTTGAGATTAGAGTTTCAAACCCCCTTAAAGTTTTGTCTTCCTTATTCTAAAAATTTTCAACTTCTCCCTAAACCAAAATTTGTGGAAGGGATTTGCACTTGAATTTTTCACTACCTTTAAAGAATAATAAAATAAGCTATTTGGAATAGATAAGACACATGAAAACGAACTACTATGGATACATTTTAACATTTTGCGAACAAGGAAAATAAAATATTTAAGTTTGGAAGGGCGTTTAAGACAAGAGATTGAACTTAGTTATGGGGATTTAATCTCAAGGCCTATAAACTATAATCTAATGCTCAATCATTGGGCCAACATTACAACATTTATTCTTATATTTTAGTTTTTCAATCATTCATTTCTATTTTCTCATTGATTCCCCTCTGTCAATTGTCATAGTTTGCTTCTACACCTTAGTTTATTAGGGTATCCTGGTTTACTAATAGATACATGGATGGCCAATATCTTCTTAAAAGTAATGCCACTATTGATCCCCACTCTTTCCTATCTTAAATACCCATGTTATAACTATGAGGCCCATTGTCAAAAATAATTTGTCCATCATCACAACCTTTTGTGACAATCTCCTATGGCCACATTAAATATTGAGTTTTTGTTAAAATTTTGAGGAGCTACAAATAATTGCATCAACCATCCCATAGCCTTGAGAAGCATGCAATTGATCTAAAAGCGACTAAATAATGCCCCTACCTTTTTATTTTAAGCAAGCATTGCTAGTAAACTCATGGGTAGAGCAACTAAACATCAATAAAATAGGGGGATCTAGCTTTTTTGCTATTTTTTAATGTTTAGTTAACCAAGGAGGGGGAATCACCCATTGTTAATTACTACTTTGCAAACTTTTTTCTTGTTTTTCTTGAGGGCTTGATTCATGCCTATTTTTTCTCATTTGCCTCTACCAAAAGCCACTCTAGGCAATGCTCATATGCACCTCCTTAGGCCCTTGTTGATTGATCTTTCATTTTTTCCTGAGGGCTTGATTCATGCCTATTTTTTCTCATTTGCCTCTACCAAAAGCTACTCTAGGCAATGCTCATATGCACACACTCCTTAGGCCCTTGTTGATTCATCTTTCATTTTTTTCCATAAAGGTGTTTTTCCTCTCTTTGATAGGAAGGGAAGATTCCTTTAGCTTTGTGAACTTTAGAATTTTCAATTGCTATAAAAGTAAGGTATGTTAGGTATGCTCAATGCCTCACCCTCGTAAGGTGCCGCCAATGATCCATGATGCTCTAACTTGTAAGGCCCCCATTATGAGGAGAAGCCATGTGTGAGTATGGACATTGGGTGGGTTCTAGCTTGTATGTCAGATGAGGTCTATGTGACTGTGTGGAAAAAAGGTGACCTTTGTGGATCTAGCCTTTGGGTTAGATAGAGTAGTTATGCTGGTAGCAACTCAAGGCACAATGCATTGAGCTGTGGGGTGTGGGAGTTGTTGGTCCTGTCAGAAGTGGTGCAGCAATGGAAGCGTAAAGAATATGCTGAAATAAATGCTGAAACACAAGACAGAAGAAAGAAAGAATGAATGAACACAGTAGACAGATGAGAACTCAGATGTATGCTCGGGAAATGGAATCCATATCGAACACGAGACAGCAGCATACAACGGTGAGTCACTGGCTGCATGGGCTCCTCAGCACCGGCTCCTCTCTCCCATAAGGATCTCCACTGATGGCTGAAGTACCACAGACTGTGGAGGAGGAGCCCTATAAATAGCCACAAAAGTGGGGAGCATAAAATGCAGGTCGGCCAGCATTTAATGCTGGTCGGCTAGTAATAAATGCTAAAAGTACATCATAAATGGCCACAAAAATGTGCCATAAAATACTGCATAAAATGCTACATAAAATGCCCAGCCTCTGCACACAGACTCACACCATGAGCTGACTCATATCTGCTAACACCCTCTCTCAGATCATGTGTGATCTGATACAATAAAATAGTACAATGATGGAGAATCATAAACTACACAACAAAGAAACACCAGAAGGACCATGGATGTCCAAGCGGTGAGTGGCCAGCCCACCACCAAGATGCCTCGGAGAGTATCTGATGTCGATGTCGATCGTACCAACAACACCTGAAAATAGAGAAGACTCATAGCAGCTCTCTGTGTAATGTCACCTATGTCACTCAGGACATACAAAGCCAATCTGCCAAACATGTCTCTGAACATGTGACCATGGATTCCCCGCCTTTGGCCAAACCACCAAAGTGTCCCCTCATGTGAGCTCCAGACGAAAGCCTCTCGCTCTCTGTCAAGAAGAACAGCTCATCATGCACCCAGAAATCAACTCCAGTCTCTAGGATTTCACTGCCAGATATCGTCGATGTGTCAGGGGGATCCCTCTCTGGATCCTGTGCATCTATATCAAAATATAGATGAGGCACTGCAGCCCCACCAACACCCGCTCACACTCCCTCTCTGGCATAAGAGAGTCGTGAGGGATGACCGCATCACCACCACTAGAAAGCAGCCGAGGAAGGGGCCACCAAGCCCTTCCCGCGATCCGAAGAAGAGGATCCCTTCCGCGCCTTGGACTTCCCCTTGGTCGGAGGATCGGAGTCGGAGTCTGATGAAGGAGAGGACTCATCGGTAGAGTCAGCATCCAGCTTCGTCTTCTGCTCCTTCTTCCTGGAAGCCGCTAACTTCTGGCAGTCCTTCCGCAAATGTCCCTTCTTGCCACAGTGGTAACACTGGGCCTTCGACTTCTTCTTCCCGTCACCCCTCTCTAAAGCTACATAAGCCTCACCTCCATAATGTGCCGGAAGCCGCCCCTGTAATCTCAAGGATGCCTCATGCTCAAGAAGCATCGAGGTCATATGTGTAAAACTGACAGGAGTCGATAAGAAGAAAAGACTGAATAGTATCTTTCGGCTCAAACTTCATCTGCTGGAGCTGGCCATAAAGTGTGACGGCCCGCATGGTGGAAGGTGCCTCGTACATCTGCTGCAACTTCTGCCATACTTCAGGAGACGTCCTACAGGAGGTAACCGCCGGTAAGACCGCTTTAGAAATACACTGAAGCAACGCCGAGTAAGCACGGGCATCGTCCGAGTCCCATGTGAGCACCGCTTCCTCATGGTTGTCCTCATCAAAGTCTTCAGGAAGAGGAAAAGGACGGAGAGGTCGAGCAAGAGCTCCACAGACGATGTACCATAGCCGCTTCTGCACAAACCAAGCTTTCATGACAGCACTCCATGTGAGATAATCAGGTCCATGTAACTTATCTTCACTTGAGGTGCACGGAGGGGCCATCTAGAGGAGGTAGAAAAGATAAGTAGAAGAAAAGAAGGTCGTTTGGAGAGTGAGCACAGCCAAAACGCAACCAAAAACACCAAAAATAGTGAGTTCACATGCAATATAACCCAAAGGCTGACCAGAATAAGCCAAAAGCTGCTGCACAAAGTGAAAAAATCAGTCAAAAACTGCCAAAAACAGCAAAAAACGGCCTGAATAATCAGAAAAACAGGCAAAAATAATGCTGTAAACAGCAAAACGCAGGCTGCAAACTGAATAAACAGGGGCTAAAGACTGTTGCCAGCAGTTTGATGAAGGAAACACGGGCAGCAAAGAGTGGAACAGTAGTAAACGTAAATCTGTCCAGAAAAACGCAAAACGCAAATGCTGAAACACTGTCGCCAGCAGCAAATCAGCAGTCGCCAGTAGGAAGGACAGCTGGCTGATCAGCAAGAAGGGTGTAAATCCTGAAATCAGCAAGAAAACACAGCACAAATAGGTTGCAGCCTGAAATCTGATACCATGTCAGAAGTGGTGCAGCAATGGAAGCGTAAAGAATATGCTGAAATAAATGCTGAAATACAAGACAGAAGAAAGAAAGAAAGAATGAACACAGTAGACAGATGAGAACTCAGATGTATGCTCGGGAAATGGAATCCATATCGAACACGAAACAGCAGCATACAACGGTGAGTCACTGGCTGCGTGGGCTCCTCAGCACCGGCTCCTCTCTCCCATAAGGATCTCCACTGATGGCTGAAGTACCACAGACTGTGGAGGAGGAGCCCTATAAATAGCCACAAAAGTGGGGAGCATAAAATGCAGGTCGGCCAGCAATAAATGCTAAAAGTACATCATAAATGGCCACAAAAATGTGCCATAAAATACTGCATAAAATGCTACATAAAATGCCCAGCCTCTGCACACAGACTCACACCATGAGCTGACTCATATCTGCTAACAGGTCCCACCTAACAAGGGTTCGGGGGCATGCCGTCGACCTGATGGTAAAGGGAATATTCCTTGGCCAACTAGGGAAGGTTTATAATATGGTCAGACCTGCCCACCAGACTACCTTCTTGAGCTATAAAAGGAAAATCCCTCTAAAGCCATTGTCAATCCATCTTTCACCCAGTTAGAGTTATTCCAACTAACCATAAGCTCTTCTCCTATCATCTATCTAGATCACCATCTAAGCTTCACAATGGAAGCACACAAGTGGATAGAGCCATCTTTATATCAATTTGTTTGAAATTAAAGCAATCTATGTTCTTCTCATATTTGCTGTGTGTTCTCTAATCCTTGCTCAAATTCTATTCATTGTGCCGTGCAATTCTACAAGATATTATCCACATAAAGTCAAAATTCTATGTGGTTCCTATCTATAATTTTTTTTCTTTAATAAACTTATTTAGCTTTCTCATAAAGAAAGCCATTTAGTGTTGCACTTTTTTGTTGGAAATATTGCAATCTCTACATCCATGTTGAAGCATTGTGGGAAATGACTAACTTTTGGACCAAGACAACTCAATAACCACTCCTTCCCATTACTCCAAGGCAATTACACATTGCTTTAGACAATTGGGGCAATGTGCAATCTGTTTGCCAATGCTTTTACATATTAATTGCACCTTCATTTCACACAAAAAAGAACTTGGCCCGATGCTTATAAAGCTACCCTTTTGTGTGAATTGACAAGGGTTAAATTCTTGTTAGGCACATAAACTTTTTTAGATTTACATGTTGCCTTCTAGGGAGTTAGGTGTGGCTAGATTTTTGGGCAAGTGTTTGATGTCCATGAAATGCTGATCATATGACATGTGGTGCAATAAACCCTTTTTTTGTGAAATATGTTGCTATAGGTAACTAGAATTAATGCTATCACACATTGCTTACTTTAAAGATTATGTATGTGAAAGTTTATTAATTGGTTAGCTCAAGATGATAAAACAAAATCATGAGAAAAGCACAAGTATTAGATGAACATAAAAAACAAATTTCACAAAGCACTCTACCATATGGAAAGCACATATATAGATGCCCCCCCACCCCCTCCGGGTGTCCAAAACAAACATTATGTTTTACTTATTCATAAACACTAACTTTATCAAATATGTTATTTAAAAAAAGAGCATAAGTCATGCTTTTAGTTTCTATAAAGTAAAAAATCATTCTAATTACTTTGGAATCATTTCAAAATTTTGTATTTGAAAGCATTTAATTTTTTTCTTACACCAATACTTTACAAATGTGTCTTTTGGCTTAACAATAGCCATTTGTTATGGCATATGAAAGTTCTAAAATTCTCATCTTTGTTGCAAAGTGGAACACATGGTGAACCTAGCATCTTAAAAAGTGGGAGATTATTGTTATTGATGTAGAGAATGTTGCATGGAGAATCTATTTGTTTATGTTATTGTCCTTTCTACAACACACCAACCCTCAAAACAACTCTTGAAACTTCAAATTCTAATGTTTAATGAGGGTGAAAAACTACCAAACTATCATTTCTTGTCTTTAAAGTTATGCATGCTTTTTCTCTCTTACCCAAAATACCATATAAAGGAAAATAGTAAACCTTACTATAGAGCAAGGATTAAAAGCCTATCTTGACCTCGAAGGATTCAAAATGAATATTGAATATATATCTAATATCACTACATCTATGATCTAGCTAAATGAATTAATGTTATTGTATAGTGTAATTATAAGTCAAAAGAATATGTTGAGATCTTAGGCAAATAATATTAATTATTAGAACTATTAGGACCTCATGTTGCCGTGGGGCATATTTTATCTACATGGTAGGCTTTATAAATGGTTTTGCTTTGTTTGATTTTGAAGAAAGTGTAATATATATTAAACGTAAAGTTAAAAAGTAAGTATTTACATTTCTTTTATCGAGAAGCTTAATGCATGTCATAGGAAAGGAAGAAACAAAGCCTTTAGAAGGCAATTCAAAATCTATCTTTTATGGGTTTACATATTAGTTGAATTGTTGTTTATTCCTTACATGGTGAGTTGAAGTCTTTTCATTGTGGCTTCCTCAAAAGTTGTTGTTTTCCTTGCATCCTTCACTCTTTGTTCCTCCCCTTCGACAAAGGCTTGGAATCTTCTCTCTTCTCTTTGTCTTTGCATAATCTTCCTTTTGGTCCACTTTTGACACTCCTTTTTTATATTATCCTTGTTAGCATTAACCTACAAATCAAAAGTCCAGTTTAAATATATGTATAGGATCAACCATTTCATTGCTAAAAGGGCTCGGCTCCTACTCAATTGGATATTCCATAGGAGTAAACTTGTCAATCAATTCCAAATTATTGGGGGAAGTCCAAGTACTTACTAGTAGAAGTTCTTTCTAAATGATAATGGTGAGGCGAAATGGCATTATCATTGCTCCCATCAGCTTTGAAATTTTTTTAAAAAATGTAGAATAGTTTTTGTTTACAAGGCACACCTCATGCATTTAAGTAGGCCATTTTAGGTTGGATGCAAGTGCTTCTATATCATTTGGAGTATGTAGTTCCACTGTTGGCACTTCTCATTTAGATTCCATCTTTTATTAATCTCTATAATGAGCTCATTTGAGTTGTTGGGTAGGTTGGGTAATGGTAATAGAGGTTTGTCATCCTTCCAATAGATCCTTCTAGGGTTGAATTGCAAGTTCAATTCGATGGATTTCCTCAAGTGGGGCCCCCAACACCTCATTATGTCCTATAGTATTTGCATATTCATCATGGATAGTTGGTAGGCCTATCTTATTTCTGTAGCTAGTCCCTAAGGTTGAAATCCTACAAGTCTTACCATGTTTTGATGCCTTTTTATGAGCATTTTGTAGGCTCTATTGTATTCTCTTGGATGTATGGCTTTATGAAATGTACTAAACTAGATAGAGTCTCATGAGCACTAGGGCAAGGTGAAATTCTTAATGGGGGATAGGACAATTAGTTGTTTATAAGGCATCTAGAAAAGCAAGAGGCTTTTGGCCAATGTAGTTTTGAATTGCTATATGTAGTTGTTTCAAGATCTCTCCATCTTGATAATTGTTTTGCTTGAAAGGATTTACAATAGCTATGAAGAAATATGCCCTCATCCTTGGTTTCATGATAGAGACTCTTGACAATCCATTTAATAGCCATTTTAGTGGTCATAATTTTAGAAACTCGTATTAATGGTTTTATCTTATATGTGTTGTTAAGGGGATGATGGTATTAAAATGGTTCTCCCTTTATGGAAGGCGCAGTCTTAAGGGGAGGATAGACTTAGATGGTTTTTTAAAATCAAATAGCCGATATGGATGCATATTCACTTAGATTATTGATATTCATATCTCTAAATGTGGTGATACAATTACCAAGTGATCATGTAACAAGACGTGTTAGTTAATTGAGGCATTACATATTTTGGAAGTCTAATATGTATCACGTTAACGATGTATCACTAAGCTACTTATATTATGGTCAAGTTGATTTTTGCTTAATAGTTATAGTATTAGTATGGGTTTGATTGTAGTCAAGCCAAGCTAGAGCCATATGCAATGCTCATTATGCTTTTTGGTAATTTATTATGATAAATTATTTTTGTATTTTATTATGGTGATCATGAACTAGTATTATTATTATTGTCAAGGGTATCATTAAAGAAGATGTGCTAACTATACATGATAGTTACAACAAATTACTAACCTTTGAAAAATAATATACCACATATTGCTTGAATGCTTTTAATATTTCATATTTTCTAATCATTTGAAATATAGTAGTCTCAATATATCTCAAGCCATTCAAGAGATTTCAATGCCCATTTTATGGGATACTAGCGCTTTGTGTTAGGACATCCCCAAGCACAGGTCATTAGGGTGTGTGCAAAGCAATAGTGTTTAACCCCCCTCTCTTTCTCTTCTCTCTCTCTCTCTCTCTCTCTCTCTCTCTCTCTCTCTCCACTTTTCTCATTAACTATATCTTGAGCCCTAAATTTAGTTCTTGCAATATATAGAAAAACACATCACTCTCTCTTATATATTCTCAAACAACATAAATGCATGTGTGTGTGGGTCGGTGTGCACATATATATAATGCATTGCATGCCTAGGCTCATGCAAGGTATAATGATTAATCGCTCTCTCTCTCTCTCTCTCTCTCTCTCTCTCTCTCTCTCTCATTGACAATTATCCATCCATAACCTCACCGTCACCAATGCACTATCTCTCTTTGACAATTATCCATCCATAACCTCACCCTCACCTTTGCACTACCTTCTTTAGCCATGTCAGTAAATACTTCAAACTTTATATTTTCTATTTTTTAATGATTTGTCATTGTGATCCACCTAAGTCTTGATAAAAACTTCATTAGCCATGATTACAAAAATTGCTTATTATTAAGAAATTTCTATGCTTTCAAAGACTTTATTGTCATTTTTAATGTATCTCTTTATACTCACATTTACTTCTCTCATGTAGATGTTAGCTTGTGATTTGTCAATTTCTCTCCAAGGAACTTTAGTTATAAAGCTAATCCAAACCTATTGTTATACATAAAGGATTTTTGTACAAATATAAGAGTGTGTGCATTTGTGAGTTGGGACTTTTCTAAGAGAGTTGTGTTGACATGTTGGTTTGAATGTGGCTATGTGCATTTCAAAGTTTGATCTTTTTCGAGTGAGATGTATTGACTTGCTAGTTTGAAGATGTGTGTGTGTGTGTATCTCATTGCATATGATCAATGTGCCATCTTGTGGATTGCTACATGTTGATATGAGAAAGTATATTAAAGAACCTTCTGGGTTACTAAGTCTATCAAGGAGTACAAATGATTCTTGTGGGCTACCAAGTGTATGATGGAGTCTTGTGGGTTACCAAGTGTATGATGGAGTCTCATGGGTTTTGCCATGTGTAAGGTTTTCACATTTGTGGAACTATTTCTACACTCTTAACATTTAGTTGAACTCCCCTCATTTCAATTGAGCTCCAAGGAAGTGTCTCTACACTCTTAACATTTAGCCAGACTCTTCTCATTTCAATTCAACTCCAAGTTTTCTTATCTCCCTTATTTAATGTTCACTTCATAAATGCATATAAATTATAGGAATGCATTTAACTTCAATGATTTCAATTGATTTTCACATGTATTTCAATCTCTAAAAACCTAGAAATATCATGTGAGAAATAACTCATATTCTTTTCCATGGAAGTGAAAGTCATGATTCACCTCATGTTCTATCCCCTTTGCCCTCTCCTTGAAAGGTGGAGTAGAATTAGAAGCATGAGTGGAAGCATGAAGGGGGCAAGAGCTATGGAGGTTCAAGCAAGAAGAGAAAGACCTGTGTGTGGGAACTCCAACAATCACACTATTATTCTATTATTCTATTGCCACTAAAAGAATAATAATAAATTGATAGTTATGGGCACCTACCACATATAGTGTATAGGTGTGTGGGTACTATATACTGGTAAATGTAGGTGGCTAGGCATACATCATTTAACCAACAACTAAAAGGGAAGTGGAACCCAGGAGGAAGAAGCTTGGCGGTGAGAGCTATGGCGGATGGAGAGCAAGAGCCAAGAGAGAGAGAGACTCAATAGTGGGAACTCCAACAATCACAATGTATGGCTGGGCCTTCCTTTATTCAAATTGTCACTAAAAGAATAAAGAATAAGTGATTGTGACGGGCGCCCGCCACCTGTAGTGTGCAGTGGCGGGTACTGTCAGTGTAGTAATATACAGGCAGCTAGGCGGAGGTGCCTTTACCCCAAACAACCTCCCACTTAAAGGCGAATCTGCCCCAGTGAGAGAGAACAAGAAAAGATAGTACAACATGTACATATGTACAACAGGATGAGGAAAAAGACGTCATCTCATCCAATACCCATCAATCTCCTAAGGAAGGTAAAGCGCTTGGTAGTGAGGCTTTCGTGAGCAAGTATGCAAGATTCTGCTCAGTCGAAATCTTGACAAGGTCAACAGACCTGTCTTTAATGACCTCGCGAATGAAGTGATACCTCACCTCAATATGTTTCGTCTACGCATGGAAGACCGGATTCTTGGCCAATTGAATGGCACTCATAGAATCCGAATGCAATGTAGGCATAGCATCTGTCATACCAAGGTCTACAATCAAACGGCCTAACCAGATAGTCTCCTTGCAAGTCTTTATGGTTGAAATATACTCGGCCTTTGTAGTAGAAAGAGCCGCACACTTCTGCGCCCTGGACATCCAAGAGATAGCCCCTCCAGCATAAGTGAACACATAGCCAGAAGTGGACTTCCTACTATCTGCATGTCCTGCATAATCAGAGTCAGTGTAACCCACGACTCCTGTATCCTGGTTGCCATAGCAAAGGCACATATCTGCTGTGCCCTTCAGGTATCTCATGATACCCTTACGACATCCCAATGTTTCTTGCTAGGTGTAGCCATATAACGTGCCACAACCCCAACTGCAAAAGTTATATTTAGACGGATGGCTATCATGGCATACATAAGACTGCTCATAACTGATGCATAGGGAATCTTGGCCATCTCGGCCCTCTGCTCATCTATTTGTGGGCAATTGGCCTGTGAAACCTTCACATGAGAAGGTAATGGATAGCCAATAGGCTTAACATCTTGCATACGGAAGTGCTCAATGACTTTATGAATGTACTCCCTCTGGGACAGATATAGTAGTCCCTGAGATCGATCACACATAATGCGCATACCAAGTATATGAGAGGCCTGTCCCAGATCTTTCATCTCAAAGCTCTTCTTGAGCTGAGCCTTAAGAGCATCTAACTCCTCTTGAGATGTCCCTGCTAAAAGCATGTCATCCACATAGAGTACCAAAATCAATAAAGAACTGTCACGGGCTTTCTTCTGTACAAGCACGGATCCATAGCACTACGGTTGTAGCCCTATGACTGCATGAATGCATCAAACTTATGGTACCATTCCCTAGGTGCCTGATTCAAGCCATATAGACTCTTCTTTAGCTTGCACACTAGGTGTTCCCTACTAGGGTCTACAAAGCCCTTAGGCTGCTCCATGTAAATCTCATCATGCAAGTCCCCATGTAGAAAAACCGTCTTGACATCCATCTGGTACAAGTCCAAGTCAAGTTGTGCAACCAAGCCCAAGACTAAGTGTAGGGTGGTCATCTTGACCACAGGAGAAAAGACTTCATCAAAGTCAACACCATGCTCCTGCTTAAAACCCTTAGCAACCAATCCAGCCTTGTATGCCGGCTTGGGGTGTCTAGGGGTACTTTTCAGCTTGTACACCCACTTGCATGGCAAATCCTTCTTATCCTGAGGCAAGGAAACCAAATCCCAAGTCTGATGATTCTTATGCAATGAGTCAAGCTGAGATTGCATAGCCCGCTCCCAAGAGTGACAATCATCCCTGCGCATAGCCTCATCATAAGTGAGAGGTTCTCCTGCATCTGTAACCAGTACATAATCCATAGAGGGTGCAAAATGGTCAGGAGGTCATATATCTCTAGTAGAACGCCTCAATCCAGGCTCTGCTGCCTGATCGACATCCTATCTGATATCAACATGTCTAACATCTGGGAGCATCAGATGATGCTGCATGTTGTCTAACTGGTTGTGGAGCGGGCTGAACGGGAGCAGGGAGCTCCTCCTGAAAGATAACTCTATGTATCTCAACCACTTTCTCAGGCTGCATATGCATTTTGTCCTCATGAAAGATGACATCATGGCTGCGGATCACTTTTCACACTTGCAAATCCCATAGATGGTAACCCATCTCTCCTACATCTCCATAGCCAATGAAAATGCATTTGACACTTTTAGGATCTAGCTTATTGCGTTTGTCCTTAGGCACATGGCAGAATGCCTCACATCCAAAGACGCTTCACCTTCCCTTAGTCCCTCGCTCAACACACCTCTCACTCTCTCCCTCTCAGTCACTCTCAACACAATGGAAGCAAGATGATAGAATGGAAAGATAGAATAGAAAGCTTGAGTAGTCACATCGAAGAGCTTCCACAACATTGATATGCCAAAAGGGTGAATACAATTGAGACCTCCCACCCTTATACAGACCAAGAATTAGGGTTAGAGTTAGGGTTTGCATTTTGCATTTAGGGTTTGCACCCCTTTTGCATTTTGCATTTAGGGTTTTCACAATTGTGAATCAGGGTTTGCACCCTCTATTGGGCATCCTACCCACTTAGTGGGCTCTAGGCCGATCAATCCTTGAAGCATGCTTCAACCTTAGCCTAAATACAACTATGGAAGATAAATAAAGTATGCATGAGAGTGAGCCCAGCTCTCACAAAGTAATATAACTATGATGACGTGATGGTGTTCATGAGTACAAAATAATAGCCAATACTTGCACCTTCTCAAAATACCATTAACATTATTCTCCCCTTAGACGAGTGCCAGTCCCATGGCACTCACATCAGAGGTAGCATGTTGAAACTTGCACCAAAGGCACAGAATGCTAGGAATAGTCGATGAAGGAGTAGTGGCCCTAGTGGTGGAGAAGACAAGCCTAGAGCCCACTAAGTAGGTAGGATGCCCAATAGAGGGTGCAAACCCTAATTCACAATTGTGGAAACCCTAAATGCAAAATGCAGAAGGGGTGCAAACCCTAAACGCAAAATGCAGAAGGGGTGCAAACCCTAAACGCAAAATGCAGAAGGGGTGCAAACCCTAAACGCAAAATGCAAACCCTAACTCTAACCCTAATTCTTGGTCTACATAAGGGTGGGAGGTCTCAATTGTATTCACCCTTTTGGCATATCAATGTTGTGGAAGCTCTTCGGTGTGACTACTTAAGCTTTCTATTCTATCTTTCCATTCTATCATCTTGCTTCCATTGTGTTGAGAGTGACTGAGAGGGAGAGAGTGAGAGGTGTGTTGAGCGAGGGACTAAGGGAAGGTGAAGCTCTTTGCTATCATCTTGCTTTTCTCGTTGTCTCTACTAGCTCTTCAGCTCATTGGCGTGCTTGGTGGTGGATGCGAAGGAGCGATGGCATTGGATCGTGTTGATCATGGTCGTGGAACCATCTTCAAGCCTTCGAAAGATAAGTTAGGTGAGTTTGCTACAACTTAAATCTAGTCTTGTGTTCTTGCTTTCTTGGGATGGAGAGGAGGATGCTTGATTAACTAGAGTGGAGTGTTGAGAGACAAGGTGAGAGATTGTCACCACCATGCACCAACAATCAAGACTTTGGATGGACTTCTATTGTTTCAGAAGCTGCAAGTCAACACTCCACTCTAAATGCAAAAAGGGCACAAAGGGCCTAAACCTTAAATGCAAAATGCAGACCCTAACCCTAATTCTTGGTCTATATAAGGGTGGGAGGTCTCAGTTGTATTCATCCCTTTTGGCACATCCATGCTGTGGAAGCTCTATCAGTGTGACTACTCAAGCTTTCTATTCTATCTTTCACATCCATGTTGTGGAAGCTCTATTAGTGTGAGTACTCAAGCTTTCTATTCTATCTTTCCATTTTATCATCTTGCTTCCATTATGTTGAGAGTGACTGACAGGGAGAGAGTGAGAGGTGTATACAATGTGCTTTGTAGTCCACAATGCATGTGGTTGCAATCTTGAAAGGTCTTCTAAGCAAGACTTCCTTTCCCATATCTTCTTGATTTGGAAGCACATAAAGCATTGTGGGCATGCTTTCAATCTCAATAGTTAAGATAATTTTGCATCGTCCTAAGAGGAAATAGGCTGATCCTCCATATGGCTTGATAGTTGCATTGGTTGGGACAAGTTAAGGTTGTCCAATCTCAGTCCATATCTCATAGGTCAAGATGTTGTAATTTGAACCTTCGTCTATGAGAGCGTCAATGTGAGCTCTTGCTTGCCAGTTAGTTTGACCCTAAGATATGCAAGCGGGATTAACTCTTCATCTTCCGGGTCAATGTTTATGGCTTGTACCTTTCTTATATTAGGCATGGTAGACCTAGTTAGGGTACTACATGAAACCTTGCATGTTGGACAGTCATGATACATGTGAATGATGCTGCACTCAATGCATCTAAGGTCAACCCTTGGAAATTGATCTATCACCATCCAATCTGCTAGCTTTGGCCTAGGCTCTTGTGCTGCTAGCTCTGACAACATGTGAATGGATAGATGGATGGGAATATTCACTTGTTTGTGTTGACTCATTGGGTTTTAGGACTTCAAGACCTAAAACCCAATATTCACTTGTTTGTGTTGACTCATTGGGTTTTAGGACTTCAAGACCTAAGGTCAAGTCCACTATGAGGTATGTCGATAGAGTGTAAGGCTCTTAATAGCCAAATGACAAACTCTTCAACTCTTCTTACAATGGTCTTGCGTGGTTCTTGGTGTAGGTGTTCTTGTTCAACTCTCTAGGCTTGCCAATTCTTCTTGGGTTTTGCAACTTCATTTCTTGGAGTTGTTATCTTTCAAATTTGTCACTTGTTGGTCAATTGGCCTTGTGATCTTGCATTAAGTGAAGTGATGAAATTATGGGCTTAATGGTTGGCTTCTCCTCTCAATTGTTTCGGTCTTGGCACTTTCTTCGAATGGGGCTCAAAATGATTCAAAGGGGCCTTAGGACTTATGGTAGCTTGGTTGACAATATTTTACTCATCGAGCCCTTGCAATGATTGGAATGGAGCACATGATGATGACGCCTTGGTTGGACGATTTCCCCCCTAATGACTGCAAGTGTGTCCTATATGTAAATGTAAAAGTGACTATTGTGGTTGGGCACTATTATCCTAAATGACCTAAGGTAATGTTAGCCCAATATGTATTGCCAAGGTTTCTTAGGTGCTAAGTGCAATGTGTGACATGTCCTTGTAATATGATGAGGTGGTTACTTAGTTTAACAAGCTCCTTGTTGAGTTCTTAAGTCATTAAGATATTTACTTCAAATGCTTACAAGTTATCAAGGCACTTTGCAACACTTTGATTCAAAAACTCGCAAGAGTGAGGTGTGCAAAATCAAGCTCTCTTCCCTTCAAAATTCAAAGTGTACTTGTGTAAGAAATTCATGATTCAAAGTGCACTTGTGTAAGGAATTCAACAAAGCCACACTTTCATGACAAAGATGGAAGGGAGAAAAGTTTGGATTTGACAAGCTGAGCTCTCAGGGTCCTCCTCTCACCACACATCTAGAAGTTGTGTGACCGTTCCCACCTCCCGATGGAGGGCATGTAGTCCTCATGGCCACCATGGCAAGCCCTAACCAACACCTCTGAGGGTGTACACAGGGCATCGTCCCCTTCTATAGGTTTTTCCTTGATTTCAATCTATCCTTTCGGGGACGAGCCCTACTCCATTCCATCACAACCAGTCTGTGTAACTTGGCATGAGCAAAGATCTGCTACTGGCTAGAATATGCCCCGCAATCGAGGCAGGACGAACATCATCACGGGGGCTGTTCCTCTATAGCAAACACTGCATATCTCATCTCACCCCTCCTCGTCATATACACTTGATAATCCACTGTTTAATTCCTTTCATGCGAATAGTTCTATCTTGCCTCAAGGCCTAACCCTTGGTTCACATTTTGCAGGTTTCTCCATAGTAGCTCGTCATGGAGCACACAATGCAATTGGTGTGCAAAGAAGCTCTCCTCTGTTAGAAGGGAGCATACGGCGCGAGCTCCTCCACCAAAACGCTATGTGCCTACCCTAAAGAGGTATGCGCCGAGACGAGTCCCAAAGCGACATCGCCTAATATGACACATGCCGCAAACTCGCCATGCCAGGAAGGGGAAGGCTCAAGGGAACTCCTGGGGGGTAGCGACTTCTACCTTGCAGGCCCTCCCCAGATGCTTGGGCACTAGGTGCTCAAAAGAAGAAAAGGAAGCTAAAAACAAGAAGGAATTTGCTGAACTATTTCAAAGCATTCTTGATACGGTAACGACCATGGACTACACCATTTGGGTCCCAGCCAATATCTCCCTTGCCTAACCAAATAGGAGCCCCCCATCGGCAATGCCCTAATCTCTTGGCCACCCGAACTCACCCCACCTTATACAAATAGAATAGCCCCTATTTTGTACAAAATGCTTACCAAGTACTATCTGGCCACGACTTTTTGTCATTAGATGGTTAAAAGGGACAGATTCTCCAATTGTGCAAACTTTCCATATCTACTTTTAATATAATTCATGCCTTTAATAAAAATCAAGCACAGGTGATATGCGTCCAAGTCAATGCCATGGGATTCAGATAAGTGATGTCTCTTTGCGTTGCACTTGTTTATTATAATTGAAATGTATGACTTGCATGTACTCTCACGAGTTGTCAAGTGGATATAGGACGACACATGTCTCTATACAAAAGCATTCAATGTCCAAGGTACCACAAGACCACCAAATCCACAAAGAACCATGACGGAAGCCTCACTACCAAAAGAAAAAATCACCCTTGCAGCCCGATCGCATCGCATGGCCTGAAGCATAATCATTGACTACTTTCTCTTTTTGGGTCAAACTCTACATTCGGCTCATGGCAGTTGTTACCTCAATTGTACCGACATCGCATGTTACAAAGAGGTTTTGCAAAGCTCAAGTATATCTCCCCATCTCCACAACTATTCCCCTAGCAATGAGGCTAGTAACACAATCATCGTTGTAATATCCATTTTCATAGCCTTTGACTCTCTACATTTCCCAGTCCAAATGAAAGGCTGATGGGCTCAACGTATTGCAATGGTTGTATTAAAAAAAAAGAAAAAAAGAAAAAAGAGAAAACAAAAAGAAAGGACACTAAATGAAAAGAAAGAAAGAAACAAAGACAAAAAAAAAGAAAAAGCACTCACAATCACAACACAATGCCTAGGGGTCCTCAAATTAGGTGCGTTGAGTGACCTTGGTCGACTGGCTTCATCCCTAGTCCCCTAGCCCTTTTCACATCCCCCATAATTGTTCAGGGCACATCAAGGGCAGGACATACCTAGGGAGCTTGTCTCGCCTATGATTAGACTTGTCACCCTGACCCATTTGCACGATTTGTTTTTTACACTCCCCTTTAGTACCATCATAGTCGATTGTGGTAAGCAACGCACAAATGACCTTGGAAAGTACACTGTACTCGTCGAGCAAGACAAGTTGCTACCAGCTAACCAAAGGTTAAGGTGTCGATGAGTTTAATTATGCTACATTGTGTTGTCACAGCGCAAATGGTGTCTCATACACCTTTATGTGTACTTCTCCTCAACATTGATAACTTTTTCCACCCCATTGAACCCTTGCTTCATCCACACATTGCTACGAGGCACCAGACCAATAGTCTTCTAACTACGTAATATCTAATTATCCACGTGCACTCACATAATATCTACACCATAATCTATACATAGTTTGGGCCCTCAAGTGCATGACATTACTCTTAGCTCGCCTAGAGTCCATTGACCTGTCTCCCAAACTAATCAAACTATGTCTTGTGCACGATAAGAAGACTAGCACTATCCCCAGGGAGAGACCACATCTACGAGGTTTCCAATTGCATGTATTGAAGACTCCAACAAAAGTATCGTAAGCTCTTCATCAACACTCAACTTTGAACTCTTGTCCATTTTCATCATGCAAGCCCATAAAAAAATTATCATGTGCAGAATCTCCACACACCACCATGTGTGCCAACCACCAGTGCAATTCCCAACACCCAACAACCCTATCCCTAGCTCCAAAAACCCTACCACCAGTCATCCACGCCAACAACGTGCCCCCACTGACCTTCATTCACACCACCACTAAAACTCCCCCAAAGCAAACCACAACTGTCCCTTCCACCCACAACTTTGGTGCATGCCAAAGCCTGCTACCTACAACGGTGAGTGCCATGGGACTGGCACTTGTCTAGGAGGGGGTAATGTTAACCCTCAAACGAACAAGGTGGAAAATCATGTAAAGTAGAAGATAAGGCCAAGGCAAAAGTGAAACAGAAGATGAAGGTGCGCCAATAAGAATCTAGAAACATAAGATTCTTTATGTTAAAAACTTATCAAACGTTTCTCATATTATGTTAATATGATCAGCATAGCTTTTAGCCAAGTGACCTAATCTCTTAACTCCTTTGCCAACATTTACAATCAGGATAGACAATAGTAAGAAGTCTTATTCATTCATGAGGGCATAGCCCTTTGAGTACATTTATTTTGGGAAAGTAGAACAAGCTGATTGGTACATCAGTTTAGGGAAAATAGGATTGTGTTACAATCGGCTACAAGGATTGAGTAATAGTATGGAGTGGGGTCATGGATTTTCAAGAATCGATCATTCACAGGAAGCTTGGGGTATCCCTTCCTTTGATACCCGTTCTTCTCATAGCGCCCTAGCACTTTGATTCTGTTGACAAGGATCACCCGAGTCACTTCTTCATACACATACTTGTTCTACTTGACTTGCTGACCGCCAACATGCAGGGTTGCGTTTACGTGAGCTTCGACAAAGATGAACAGCTTCACGATCTTTAAATCCTCCATCCACTTGATTCTCTTCAAGTTGGTCTGAAGGTATGCAAGTCGGTGGGCTGCTATGTAGTATATTCCTGATTCTCCCATCCATCTTCGTTCCGCATATAGGGGTGAAGGATTATAGATACTGTCAAGAATATTCATCATGCCTAGCCTCCGTCGATAATCCGAAGCACGCATTGCAGTCATAAACATAACCTGGAATACCACGAATTTGTTCCATGCCTCATGACTCTGCAACCCAACATCCATAAGTGAGTAAGGAAATGTTTTCAACATAAAACACTGCTCTATTCCACTCAGCTTCCCCTGGCTGTCCCCTTATTCCCTTTACTTTTCTCCATTAAGTTCCATTGTGAATCTTAGATTCTGTTGGTTCGCTCTGATACCAACTATGACGTGCTTGTTTGTCCGCTTGTGGGACACGTCTTAGCAGCCCATTGGGAGGAGGGTCTAGAAGCCTTTGCCTGGCACTCGCAGGGAATGACACAGTGTTTGCGATCTAGGTCTTCCCAAGTCTGCCTCGACTGGAAGTGTCTAGCCATTCCCACTTGGGATCGACCTGAGGTTAGGGTTCCTTTCCTATCAGCAAAGTATCTAGGAAGGAGTTAGCGTCGAGCTCCGGTTGTATCACTTTGCATAGGAACAATAGAGTCAATGCGGATCCATGCTGCACTTAGTTCATGGAGAATGGGAAACGAAAGGGATGCGAAGCTCAACCTCTCTGCCTAACGGCATAGTCCCATTCCTTTCCCCTAAAACAGAATAAACCGGAAATTCTACATCTACTGATACTAGGTCATCATTGTCTTATTATCTCATCATTTGAGAAAAGTTCCCAGCTAACGGGACCACCCTTCCATAGGACGGACCTAAGTCATGTCCACCATACTTTCCTCAGTTTGCTTTAGTTATCTAATTACCTAACACATTACGTTTTGACATGCAAAAACAACTTCCTTAATTAAACAAATTAATCACAGGTTCCTTCATGTAACTTAGGCACTGACACAAAAACAATGCAAAGCAAGTTCCTTTTTCTCTAATAACAGCTCTTTATTTATAAAAAATCTGGAGTACATCCAATATCATGCCTGAAGGCCATCCCAGCAATCTACATGATTGCTGCTCCAAGTTTCGCCCGTTGACTAGTACACAGACCTCGAGATCCCATATCGAGTCACGTCGGCCTCTTGTACGAGATCCGGAGGCAAGGGATTTACAGCCAGACCTCCCCTAGCACCCAAGCATCCTCCTGCTCCAAGCAGCACCCACGAAGAGACCTCTCGCGGTGGGTTAGGTCCATATACCTGGCGCGGTTAACAACCCCCTTGGATAGGGCCAGGCAGATAGTCGGAGGTAACTGTTCCTGCCTCTCCCTCTAGGCTTTCAACTTGAAGCATTAAGTGATTTCCTTGAAATAGTTCATTGAGCAAAGAGATCAATTAATGTACCTAAGTACAAGCACGAACATTTCGGAGGTCGCTTGTTCGACCGACTGCTAAGGTGTGACTCTTTTTTTTCCTGGATGCTCCCAGCACCCAATCTTGGATCTTTTTGCGACTCGGCGAGATCCCAATAATTTTGAACAAGATACGCAAGCAAATGGTCTTGGTAAGTTGACTTATATTTGCCCTTTTCCCTTGGGTTTTACCTTAGGGTATTTTAGTCCCTAACTCAAGCATTAGCCGGTCGGTCAAGGCAACGGACATGCCTTATTCGCAATCCAACCAAGGGTCTTTTAATCTCTAATTCCAACCAAGCTCAGTTAACACACACAGCAACACATGATTCTTCATTCACACTTCCAAGGTGCATCCTAGATTCATGCGATCCTTTCAATTCTCTTAGTGCGATTCTATGCAGGATTTCCCAATCAACCTTATCCATCATGCACATTGTATGTTTAGTATAGTTGTACCTCCTAAACAACTTTTATCTTTCTTTATTCCTGGCAACGAGTACTTAGTTTTAATGCACTGGATCACATGTGATTTGAAAGTTTAGGGTTTTGTCTAAGGATACAAGTATATCTCATGGACAGAAAATAACATTTCATGTGTTTCTTTTAACCATGATTGTGAAACGTGAATTCTAAATGGTTGTTCATGCACTGAACTGGTTAAAAAGCTATCATTTTATGTGAGGTAAGGCGATAACCTTATCATTTTATGTGAGTTCACACAAGAAGGCTTTGCTGTAATCAACTTTTGTGGGTTGACTGTGTAGGACTGCTGCCTGTCCCACAGTACCTCTGAGCACAAAACTGAGTATATCTCCCAAACCGTAAGGCGGAATGGGGAGGTTTTTAGTTCAAATTGAAGGGGAAGATGCCCTCTTTGAATCAAGCTATAGAGCCCGCGCTCAGCCACACAATAAGACTTTGCTATAATCAACTTTTGCGGGCTGACTGTGTAGGACTGGCTGTCTGCAATACCCTGCAAAGACTCCCTCAAGGAGCATACCTTATCCCAATGGTGAGGGTCTTATCCCAGAAATCTAGGGCCTCAATGGTGGCTCTCAATGCCACATAAAGTCATACATCCTTTGCATCCATAGTTCATTGCTGAGACCATTTCCATAACTGCATACCCTGTCCTTCTTGCATTGCATCCACCATACATTACCAAGTGGTTTGTGACATTACCAATGCATGTAGGTGCTTGTAGACTCAAATGATTAGGGTTTGGGCTATTCCATCAAATGTACCTGCACCTGCAATAATTCTTTGGGCTCCGGATCACCGGGAGGTGGGCAAAGTTTCCCTCGGGCCGGGTTGTGCACCCCTTCAGGGTCTTTGATGGCAAGGGGGGGTCACCCCTCTTTTGTCTTGCCACCTCACCTGGCATCGGGCTTTTCCTCACCCAAAATACACATGGCAGACATTTATTAATTAAACACCCAGCATGAGATGCATTTCAGGAATCAAAATTTTGGGCTTTTCATGAAGTGCATGGAATTGGAATGGGGAATAAGGATAGAGAGCTTACCGGCAGTGACTCACTGCCTACTCACCCTTATACAATGGATTTTTAAAATCAATTCTTGGCTTAGCCAATTCATAAGAAGCCAAACGGGTTATGGGTGAGCAAAATATAATCACAATGAAGCTTCAGCATGAGTAAAATCCATTTCTGTGCCATAAGATCAAAGGGAAATGATTGGGATAATAGTTAGCATGCATTCAATGTCTGGGACTCCTAATATCTACTTGGACTCATACATTCTCTCAAACAAGTGGATGAGATTCAACAAGAGGCTTAAACGGAGAGAATGAGAGCCAAGAATCTGTTACCTTGATTCTTTTGGAGAAGAAGGCAGCCACAAATGCCACTTTAGTCCTTCATGAGAGCTCCACTTTGATCCCGCATGCTCCATAGCTCCAAAATGGTTGTGCTCCATCAAGAAAGGGTGAAGTCAAGCTTGTGGCAGGTTGACTCAGGACCTTCCCATGAAGAGCTCTTGCTGAAATTGAAGCTCTACTACCATAGCTATGGCTGCCCACAAGTGCGTGCCTTCAAATCTTGCTTGTAATCTTCTTCTCGTGCTTCTTGATGGCTGAAATCTTGAGCTAGGCTTGAAGAGGGACTCCCGGGGACCAAGAAATGACCAAAATCTTCAAGATTTCAGAGCTTGATGCCAAGGTTCCATGGCTGCCATGGACTGCACCAGACCAGGGTTTCTTCAAGTGAAAAGGGGAGTCCAAGAGTTGAGGAGGATGCCTTCAATGCTGCCCAAGAAGCTTGCCAAGAGCCAGGAGTGAGATCAGGGAGGAGAGGAGGGCTGGGGGGGCTGTCCAGCAGGCCAGGAAACAGCCTGTTTTTTGTGCCACAAATTTTGGGGGCTGCTCCTGGACACTACAGACAAGGTAAACCAAGGTTGTTGCTGCTCTAGATGTTGCTCCAGCTGAGGGGAAAGCATTGGGACCAGCCATTCTTGCTGAGGAAGAGGGGGAAGCAAGATTCCTGAGGTTCTTGGGCTGGAGGTTCCATGGCAGCTTGGAGGAAGGAGGAGAGAGAAGGTCCTCTTGAAAAGTAACTGAGTTTTTAGCCTTCTCTAACTGTGCTACCCTCCTTTTTGCCCAAAACCCTAAAAAAAACTTGCATGAAAATTAGTGATGACTTGTCAAATTTGTCTGCCCGCCTCCAGATGTGTCCATGGTTCTTGGGAAAGCTCCAAGGAAGGCTGCCATAGTCTTCAAGAGGGCTGACAGCCTGCCTGAGTACTCCTGTGTACCTGCGAAAGAGATGTAACTAGAGTTTTCTAACTGTGGGAAACTGTGAGAGCCCTAAATCTATGGGAAAAGAGAAGGATCAAGGACAAAGCTCTGATACCACTTGTAATGAAAGAGACCTAACTGTCCTAACTAAGGGAAAGGAGAGAGAGAAGGACTGCAAAAGAAGAGAGAGAGAGGAGAGAGAAAGGCATGAAGAAGAGAGAGAAAGAGGGAGAAAGGAAGAAGAAGAGGAGGAAGAAGAAGAAGCCATGGAAGCTTGAGAAGGTGAAAAGAGAGTTTCTTGATAATTTTTGTGATACCTCAAAATACCCTCTTACACCTTATATACCGTCAGTGTGATTGGTATGTTCCCATGCCATGTTCCCGTGATTCCCGTTCATTAAAATAGCAATGTCTAAGGTAGTACAACTAGTAAGTATAACCCATACCAGCAAACAATTAGTCTTAATGACTACACGAGCACCCATAAAATGCTCCTTATCACATTTAAGGGCTATTAGAATTTCCCATGATTCTATTTTTACCTATAGATACCTTCTCTGTTGTTCATCAATACTTTAGCACCAAATCTAACCACATATATTTGCCCTTCCTCATCATCTTGCCCAAATGCCCATCCAATCTCGATTGGGCTTGTATCAATAGTAATAATGATAGGCTTTCCATGTGAATAATCAATCTTTCTCAATGTAAGAGCAGATTTTAAGAGCTGCTTCAATTTCTTCATTGCTTTCTTATGCTTTCTTTCCCAATGAAATCTCTGACCTTTCCTTAGAAGCTGATATAGAGCATTAGCTACATGTGCAAAGTGAGGAATCCATATCAAATAGAACACACATGCACCCAAGAATCTATGCACCTCCTCTGATACATTCACACATACATCTTGCATTCTATCAATCCCATCTATTTTTGCTGGTGATGGTCTTTTCCCATAGGGCCCACACATATGCCCAACATTCAAAACCTCTTCAACTCCAAAGACAAACTTTTGTCCAGAAAGAGTTAAATGCACCTCTTCTAGACACGTCAAAATCCTTTCACAATCCACAATATGGTCTACAACAAATTGTCTGCACCCATGAGCATCCATCTCTTCATTCTTCTAATCCACTACACACCCGTTGATTGGAACATTATCTAAGAAGGGCATTGTCAATTGTGGTATAAAATCCTTAAGTACCCTATTCATAGCATTTATCATGTGTGCCACTGAGTTTGTTGCATGCTGTGGGAGAGTACACATCTTTACTAACCCCAAGGGAGTCTTCATAGTTATGATATCCATGCTCTCAATTGCAAGCTAAAATTGATCATACCCCGAGTAAAGATCACCCAAAGAATAGATTGCTCTACCTGCAAAAGCCTTTACAAATTCATAAATCACTGGACTTGCACCCACATTTCTTATGGTCACTTTATTGACCGGTTGCATGTCTTGAATAAATCTCAAAGCCTCATTCTTTTTGGGCATAGTAAACCAACAATTTGAGTACGGGGCTAAAGAGGGCTCCAATATCTTCATGCAAATATTTTTATTTAGCAAATCCATTAGCTTTGGCAAGTAAGCTTTAGGCACTAGAATAGGCCTCAAGTTCCATGGTACATGTGGCACAGTAAATATTACCATAGGAGAGATAACATTTGGATCCACACAACCTATTTCAGTTGGCTGAAATGCAAATGCCTTTCCATGCCTAGCCAATATCTGCATAAAATAGTCTCTTTAGCAGGCAAAAGAAACCCTTCTGCACCAACTTTCAATTCTTGTAATGTTTCAGATGTAAACTGATGACCTATATCTTTAGGATCCCGTAAACTTGGCTGCCTTGACACTTTTTCATACAGACCCTCACTTTCTGATGGAAGCAGAAAAGCAATTGGTTTCACCTTTTTGTCAATTGTCTTATACTTTGTCTCCACAAGTGCTTTAGCCCATAGTAATCCTTATTGCTGAGAAAACAATGCTATAACATCATGCATGTCCAAAGAACATACTGATAACACTCTGTTTTCAGTCTCATTTTCTACATGTATAGTTGCTGAAATTTCAATCATAGTGTCATTAGTATTCAGCCCATAAAAGATGCTTGAAATGCCTTCATTTTTAGCTAACAGTCCCGATGCTCTCAGTTCCTTAGTAGCCTATTTCAAAGATATGTGTTCAGCCTTGGACATAGCTTCCATAGGCTTAAACCAACATGAACTATTTGTTATAAATTGAAAATAACCAATAGTAAATACATGCTTCATTCCATCAAGAGGCGAGTACGTCATCTGAAAAACACTACTGTAGCCCTGCATTACAACAGTGCTTAATGAAAATCCAAGTCTTCAAATTCCCTTGCATTTGGAGGTAAAGGAGACTCTTGAAGCGTATCCCAATTCCTACGGTGATTAACACAAATAGTAAGAAATTGGACTGCTTTTCTCCCATCCTTGCTTCTGACTCTTGCATAAGCAGAACCATCATCAAACAACTTCATTTCCATATGCACTCTTGTAATATAGGTCTGTCCCAAAATCACTACATATGAGGAATTATCTTGCACAAAGATGTGTTTCTCTTCTTATACATCACCAATCATCACTTTTACATTAGGACATGCAGCATAGAGCTCCCCTAAAGAATTATTTGCATCCCTCATACACCAACCATGATCAGTGTCCATAGGCCATGCACCATTTTCATACAATCCACGCTCAATGACATTAATCTTAGACCCATGGTCAAGCAAAGCAGTATGAGGAGTTTCACACTTCCCTATTTTCACTACCATTTCAGTGGTATCCTTGGCCCAGTGATTTCTTGTGTAATGACTTCAAGGAATAAATCCTAGAGTCTCTTCCCCATATTGTTGCATCTGCCTTACTCCACCATGCATATTGCTACAAGACAATGCATTTTTAGCCACTTTTTTCTCTTTTTTACATGATGTCCATTGATTAGTAGCATCCTGCATAGATAATCAAGTACTTACTTCATGCTCATATTCAGCCCGAATACCCAACAAACCAGTTTACTCTTCAAATTGCAACAATGCACTAGTGGTATCACCAAGAAATTGACACTTCCTCTTAATTATGTCGATGATCTCATCATGAAATTTCCACTTGGCGATGCCAATCACCTCTCCCAATGTGAATTTCGCCCGACTATTTAAGATCCATTCTTCAAGAACCTTCTTAAGATATGTGGTTGTCTCAATATCAGACTACAACTTATATACTAGCTACTTGCCCTTCTTTTTGCCCTCTTGCTTGCTATCTTGTTTTAGCTTCTGTTGTGACTGACCTCTTCCATAACATGCTCAGGAGGTGGTTGATTTGTAGCTTTAGGCTAATCCACACTTCTTCTTGCCACTCTTTTAGATATCCCTACATTATCTTCATCTCTCTTTTGTTTCTCTTCCACAAGTACATCCATATTTTGTACCTTTGCTAAATATGCATACACTGAATATGCATCTATCGGTGATTCCCAACCAGTTATGTCATGAATGTCTTGCCCTGCATGATACATTTCACTATCAGTAACTTTTCTCTTTTCAACTGCATGCAAAGCATGTGTCCATATTGCAGCCTTTGGACCATGGCCATGCATTCTATCCAACTGTGGACCAAAAGTAGAAGCATGTGCAGCCACATAAGCATTTTGGACAACCAAGTCTTCCAACAACTTTTTCATACCTCCCTTTCCAAAATTCAATACAAGAGGCAATCCCATTTCTTGTGCATGGATCTTTCCATCTTTCCAAAAGATGAGCTGTTGTGCCAAGGCCTCCTAATAAACAACACAATTTTTTCTCTCATGCTGCAAACTATCAGACCACATGTATCTTTTTCGTGGTTTAGGGATTGTTGCCCGTCCCCTTCCTCTTGTCCTTTTTCATACAATTTTGTGACCTTAAATTGAAGGTCCCACATGCCTTTAACTAATTCATCTAATACATATTCCCTAATAGTGGGAACAGCAGGTACAACCATAGGTTTAGTCACAGAAGTGGGTGGCTTACTGGATACATCAATTGTTTTGCCCTTAACATTGAGCAAGATAGAGACATGCAATCTTTATCTTATTCTATGCTTTTTCACAAGTGCGGTAACAACTTCCTTGACATGCCTCTACTCTGTTTTAAGACATGTCTTTGTAGTTTGATCCTCTAGCAAATCATCAAGCTTCTCTTAAAGCTCAAGATTTGCTGCTTGTAGAAACAATTTAATTTTTTGACTTGCAAGAGTTTGTTGTTCTGCAAGATCTAACTGCTCAAATTGACTTTCAAATTCTCTCAATAATTTTGTAGCCACAATACCCTTATTGGGTTGTAAAACCCACTCCTGAAAAGTCTTGCCCGTAATCAAACTAGTGTCTTCAATGTAAAATTCTTCCTTAACTGTCTTCTTGAAAGCTACCCACTAGTCAACATCCTACATGTACAATTCAATAATTTGCGCTTTTAGTTCATGTATAGTGATCCGAAAAAAATAATGGCTCCATGCAAGTTGAGCCACCCCAAAGAATTCCATCTTTTAAGCATATGTATGTACATATGCAGATACATTCCTACCATTGAACAACTTCATCTCATGCTCAATTGCTTCATCACAATAGTTTCTATTTGAGCAGAAGCCTACATCACTTGTTCTTGTTCTTGTATCTGCATAAGTATATTCATATTCTGCACTAACTGCTACAAAACATAACTGGAAATTGTGCTCAAAGGTTCTCCCATCTTGTCTTTCCTTCTGACGACCTTTCACATCGGGTTCACCAATCTCGAAGGGGTTATAGTTGAAAGGTCTCATCCACCGAGGATCAAAGATAGAAGGAAGTAGAGGATAGGAGATGGAAGAGAAGAAAAAGAATGGACAAGAGATAAACACGATAAAACACAAAGCACAATGAAACAAATCACTATGTATTGATAGAACCTGAAATCCCTTATCTGGCACTACTCAGAAGTAATCTCCAAGTATTAGATCTCTTGGAGCTCCCTCGTAGACCCAAAAACGTACATCAAAACAATAGCTTCTTCTTTGCTACTTGGAACCCAAATCTCATGGTTCCATTGGCTCCAAAAAGGGAGGTGAAACCCCAAGACACCTACCTACTCAAAAATCTTGCAAATCACTTCTTCTTCCAATTCAAATTGTTGTTTGCTACCTGTTAACTGCGATTGCGACCTAGGCAATTTTGCCCCTCTTTCTTTTTCATGAAAAATCCAAAACTAGCTGAAAAAGCCACTTGCTTTTTGCATGCCACCCTATTCTAGAAGTTTCCCTAGCTTTTTATGATATTTACAATAAATAATATCCAAAATATCAAAAATAGGCTAAAATTGTCCAAAAATCTAGTATTTTTGAACCATCCATGCCATGGACACTAGCACTAATGACTCAGATGACAATGAACCTCTAGATCAATAAGAAATCCGAATGATGATGCACTCCAGAGTTTTTCACACTGTGTCCGCATAGTGACACGACAACATAATATGGTCTCTCACTGAACCCCTTAAAGTGCTAGTTCTAGGTGAGGCATAGTTGTATTTTAGGGCACGTTGTGTTAAGGATTGGGATAACCACCAGACTCCTCAAAAGTCACGGTAATCGTAGACATTTCCCTTTTGAATAACTTCAAGGGAGTTCAATGTTTTTTAGGCCACACGGATGGTTTGTGCTGAACTATGCATCGATTGCAAGACCTTTATACAAACTATTGATAGTAGTTGAGTGGACTAAGGAATTTCAACAAGCCTATGAAAGGCTTAAACATGCACTAACTTTAGCCCCTATCTTAAGAGTCCCAGATTGGTCGATTACCTTCCATGTTCACATTGATGCCTCAAAGTTTGCCATGGGGGCCATGCTATGCCAACTTGGTGAGCATAACCTCGACTATCTAGTGAGTTTTGCTAGCAAACAATTCATTGATACAGAAATGAACTATTCCATAACAGAGAGCAAACGGTTAGTCATGGTATTTGCCATCAAGAAGTTTAGACACTATCTTCTGGCGAAAGCCTTTACCTTCTTTGTCAATCATCAAGCATTGCTCTGTCTTGTGAATAAACCTCACACAATAGGATACATTGCTCGATGGTTATTTTTCCTTTTGGAATTTGACTTCTTTGTGGTAGTATGCAAAGGCAAATAGCATTATATGGCAAATCACATGTCTCACATATCCACAGTGAAGCAATTGGACCTTCATCAATGATGACCTACCAGACACATCCTTTTAGAATGACTTACGAGATTTGTTTAGAGAAAACCTCACACCTTACTAGGCAAATGACATAGTCAATATCCTAGAGAATGGATTGCCGAAATTACCCATAGAAAAAGCTAGGCTAAGGAGACAGATCTTGAAAATCTAACCTTATCAGTTGATTGCAAGTCAATTGTATCGATTAGGATAGGATGGACTCTTAAGGAGATGTGTTTTCGAACATGAAATGCACGATGTGCTCATGAAAGCACATGGTAGAATTGCTGGGGGACATTTTAGTGGAGACATCTTAACATGCAAGGTGCTCCAGTCTCAATTGTGGTGGTCAACACTATTCCACAATGTAGGTAAGTTTGTGAAGCATTGTGATGAGTGTCAATGGACCAAGGTCCCATTTTGTAAGGACAAAATGGAGTTGATCCTAGTGATTACACACCAACCATTCGAGAAATGAAAATTTGACTTCATTATTCCAATTAGCCCTACAACACAATATTCTTAAGCCAATTACATCTTTGTTGCCACAGACTATCTCATCAAGTGGGCAAAATCTCAAGCAACTCGCAAAAATGATACTAGGACCACAATCAAGTTCCTTTGGGAGCAAGTAATCTCATGGTTTGGTTACATCATAGATTTGGTTAATGACCAAGGCACACACTTCATCAATGAAGTGATTGCTCACTTGTTATCCACCTTCTTAATAATCCATAGGAAGTCCTCACCATATTACCCTCAAGTCAATGGTCAAGTCAAATCCACAATTAAGATCTTGGTGAATATCCTAACAAAACTAGTCTTTGCTTCATGCAATGACTGGGACAACAAGCTCATGACAACTTTGTGGGCATATAGGATAGCCTACAAAATAGCCATAGGACAGACCCCATTCAAATTGACCTACAAAACCGAAGTGATTATACCAATAGAGTTTTTTGTTCCAAGCCTGAGAGTAGCAGTCCAAGAGAGATGGGAGGACAAGCAAGCATGGACAAACTGTTGGCAGAGCTAGAATGCCTATTTAAGTCTCATCTCATTGCAACCCATACTCCAATTTGTGAAAAGGCATGATGCAAGAGTTGGTTTGACAAACACTTCAAACAATGAGACTTTAGGCAAGGGGAGCTAGTCTTGATGTGCTCTATTAAGGAACGCAAGCAAAAGATGAAGTTCAAGGAATTAGGACCTTTCAAGATTCACAATATCAGTAGAACATGCAAGGTGGAACTTGAAACCCTAGACGAGAAGGCATAGGCTTTTTCAATGAGAGTTATATAAAAAAGTATTACTCTCCTCCACATCCACTTCATGAACCTATGATGATAGGACTACCAAAAAATGTGAGAGTTGCAACCATCACAGAACTAGAGGAGAAGTACAAGGAAGCAGTGGCACCAGCCTACTAGTGAATAACCATGATTGCTCAAAAGATGTACACCTTTGATATGCTAATTGATGAGGGAGCTAACTCTAATATCTTAATGTATGATCATTGGACCACATGGGTCCCAATTGCAATCAACCCATGCAAAACTCAAGGCATTTGGGGGGCGATCCTATCCACTCTTGGGGAAATGCAAACTAATGGTTTCTATAGAGATGAGATCCTATCCATCATTTTTTATATGCTACTTAACAAGCAAAGTTTTGGTAAGGAATCCTTATTGGGTCATGTGTTTAAAAAACAAGCTCACTATAGTGTTCACTATGACTCATAGCACATTTATCTTGCCATCAACAATGTTAGAATAATAATGTCTTTAAAAAAAAAAGGTACCATAGCCATCCAAGAGCCTGTAGTGTCACCGGTAGTTAAACCTAATGTCAAACATTAGGAGGTGGTAGTGTGCCACAATGCGTGCCCATGGTCAAGTGCCACCCCAATATCTAGATACCACAACCAAATCTATGATCCAAACACTCAAGTGGGTACCCAAGTATAGACCACAATCTAGACCTAAATGGAGGAGTTGGCACTCTTATAACTCACTAGTGACTAGACCACACTGGGCCCCAAAAGCCCTATTGCGAGCCCAAGTCTACTATGAAGATAACAACTTGATGTGGCTACCTAAACTCTCGAGTGCCACACATGATCCTCAATCTCATGCTCAAAAAACTAAGGCCTAAAAATTCCAATCAAAATAGGGGAAGAGAAAAACAAAAAGAAAGGGTGCTCAATCCATGAGTGCTTCAATATCTATTGACCCAAAGCTTGACCAAGAGGCAATGAGAAAACACTCAAGAAAAAGTTTCCACCTAAGGACTCTGATGTGATCATTACTACAAAAACTAATGACAAGGCATCAACTAAACTCCAAACTTCTCACACCAAGCTTGCCCCATCTAATGAGAAATCCCAAAGTGAAAGTATCACGTATCAATTTGTCCAGTCCAACTAAACCAAAGCCAACAAAGCAAGCCATAGTCGATCACAACAACATGACAACCCATTGTCAAAGTGGCTTCCAACATGGCCATGGACACAAGGGATGACTTACTAATGTGTATTCAATGATTGGAATCAACTTTCATGTTGTTTGCTAGAAGTTACGAATGTTTGGACCTAAGCCTACTCGACAAACCCATAGCAAATGAGGTACGTTCCTTGCCATGTTCTTGTGAAAAATACACATTCATCTTCACTAAGGCCTCTACCATTGCCAAAGAGATAATTGCTAATGAAATCTCATAAGAAAAGGCCATAAGCCAATGCTTAATCACCTGCTACAAGAAGAGAAAAACTCCCATGTCCCCATAGGAACTTGCAAAGCTCAAACGATTAGTTGAGTCTAAGTCTAGAGTTTGAGTCTAACTTCTTACATAAGTGGTATACTCTACTTATTCAATGGACTCAAGAGGGTTATCAAATCATGACCAATGAAAAGCAACAAGATGCTATCAAGACTTCCAAGTATGACTCGATGTATATAGCCCTAGTCTCATTTAGGGTATTAGCCATGACAAGACATCAGCCATTAGATGACAATATCATGCTACATCCATACTTGGAGAGAATCCTAACCAAGGAGGAACTCCACATTGCAAGCCAAATCAACTCAATCAACCTCTTGACCAACATATTGACTTACATCACACAAGTGGGCATTTGTCAACAAGATATGGACTATCATGCGATAGTAGAGTACAACCCAAAGTTTTATGACTAGCTCTTAAACCCAGTAAGGTGCACTTAGAACTCACTAAAGACCCTTGCACCTTTACTTCCCACAATCTTAGGAAGGATTTTCATCCTTTCAAAGGGGGAGGGGGTAAAAGTGAAAGATGAATGAAAATTTGAAATAGGAGTTGAACTTTAAAGGAAAGAATGTATGCTTCTTTGTCTTCTTTTAGTAAAATATGCTCTATGAAGTTCTTATGTAAAAATGTATAGATTGATTGATGTGGAAATTCTCATTTTGTGTTTTGTACCTTTCATCATCAGATACGGATCTTTCTAATCATTGTACCTTCTGTGCAAGAAATGCCCTTTAAGAAAAACTAATTGTGGGCTATTGTGTAGTGACAGGAACCTAAATGGCAAGGCAATAGGATAACTCTAAGAGGCTCCCCTTCTCGGAGGAGGAACACAGAAGGTACGGCTTAGCCATGGAAATATGTACATTCAACCAACTAAAATAATGCATCATCCACAATCTGGGGGATTGGTGACATCTGAAGAGGCCATTAGGCAAATGATAAAATGATGCAATCTTGCCAAGTACCTAAAGAAGGTGGGGCAGGACATTGACCATAGCAAATGCATTGAGCTATTGAGGAACTTTGATGCCCAAAAGAATAGTGGCACAATAACAACCAAACAAGGAGATGCCACCAGAAGTGGAGCCCCGAGAGGAACACCAAGGAAAAGGGAATTCTCTTGCAAGAAAATCTATCTTGTAACATCAACAAGCTTGTTTATCATGTTTCATATGATCACAATGAAGAAAAGAACACCAGGCACAACAAATCTTCATGCAGCATCATGTAGATCTCCCACGGTTTTTAATAGAATCAACCATATTCTTCAATATCTTCACAAAATCCATCAATAGAACAAAGAAAGCAAAGAAGTGCACCATCTTTGAATGGAAATACATCACATAGTATTCATCTTTAATATCTTCATAGTCTTCTCTCTCAATCTCTCATATACAATCACTCTGTTTCAGTAGAATTGGCTATCTCTAACTCTCTCTCTCTCTCTCTCTATCAATAATACATCATATCCTCACTACAATCTCTCTAAAATCACTCTCAATAATCACTCTTAGGTCGTGGATACCCCTCCCAAGAGGTATGTCTGATATGAAGAGTCACCAGAGCCACTACAGTGTCCTTTCATAGCTCACTACTGTCACTTCACTCTAGTCTTCACTTGAGTCTTTAGTAGCTACTTCTTCCACTTCTTTCAGCTCTTTTGCACTTGTATTCACCTCTTTCCAAGACTAGAAAACTTTCCCAAAGTCACACATATATTCCACAGAACACTTATAGAAGCATACAGAACAGTACCAGAACAGCTACAGTACAAAACAGAACAGAAACAGAACAGAAGCAGAAGCTCTACAGAAGACCTACAGAAGGTTACAGAAGATCATCAAAACCACATAACTCATTCTCAAACCATTCCAAACTCTCACAAACTATTCAATAAACTTTCTCAATATCTCAATCTTCATCAATCAATACTTCATTCCTCCTTACAAAAGACAATCAGAACAAAAAACAACCAAAACAGAACAAAACAGAAGGTATACAGAACCAATCAGAACCTATCAGAACATCACAGAACCACCAATAAACATCATGATCTTCCAAAACACAATCAATATCATCCAAAACACTCTCAAACCACTTCCAAATCAATCAATCATCTCAAAAAATCAACCATTCAGCTCTCAAAAACAACAAAAATCAGCCAAAAAACAAGTCATTTCAACACTCAACATATCCCCACCCTTAATAAGGAAGCGTCCTCGCGACCCAGGAAAAAGGGAATACAAGTTCAGGAAAAAGCTCAACTTTGATCTTCCATATCTTCTCAAAAAGAATCCATCCACCACGACCCCAACTTATAACCTGTTTCTGATAGAAAAATACAAAGAAAGGAAAACTCTTTATTCATTAACACCTCTTATCAAACTAAAAATCACAACAAATTTGTAAAGGATATAAAAGTTTGCTTCTTCTTCATCAGCATTAGCTTCAACTCTCCAACCACGACCCCATCACCACAATTCTCCAAAACGTAGCTCGTACACGAAATCCAATAGGAAACCGCCACGTTCATTTGACATAAATGAACTCACAACACAAACACTAATACACAACACAACCATCTGAATGACTCCGTCAAAAAAGAGAGTTTTGCATTAAAAAGCTTTCACCATACATTGGAAAGGTATCAATGAAGATGATCCCTCTTAAAAGATTGATGTTGTCGGAATCGATCCATAGATAAGGATTCATCTATAAAGTTTTTAGGAGGATTTTGAAAAAATTGGAGACAGCACATCCTTTCCAACAGAACCAAGTATCTGCTAGGCAAACAAAGGGCATGAAAATACAAAATATCCAGCTCTTGGGAATCAATGCTAACATTGACATTCATGCACAACTTTGGAATAGGCTTTGAATCATTATGAGAGTGCCTATGCATATACGCCAGGTACCAAGCAAAGTGAGCAGTTAATCTCACTAAGGGATCTGCAGACTGTGAATACTGCTGGGCAAAATGAACATAGTTTTGATAAGCTTGACTGGAAGCTATCCATTCTCCTGGAATGACTGGCCAATTGATTTGCAGTCGTGTAAGGCAATCATCGGAACTCCATCCCCTTCTTCTGGAAATCTGATTATCAAACCCGTCACAATCACTAACCAACTGAGGTGGTTGAGATATAGAAGTGTTAGGAGAGGGTAATGGAATAAGGGAAAGTGGATGTAGGGAAGGATAGGAAAAATGATAAAAGGAAGAAAAGGTTAAAGAAGAAGTTGCAGAAATTTGTAAGGAATCACTAAGGAACAGTGTTAACTGATAAATAGGAAATGTGGAGGGTACATTAATGGAGGGAGAAGGACAAGGTGGAGAAGGGGAAAATACCCTATCCTCAATAAAGGAACAATAAGTGAAAATAGGAATTTGAGGAAAAGATGAAGGTTGGAAAAGAAGTTGTAAAATTATTGTGGAATTAGATTGACAAAGGGAAATATATATAGCAGAGCGGTGAGCCATTTGTTGGTAATAGACGAGTGTAGGAACAGAAGGTCCTAAAAGAGATCGTCCATGATAGGCATCAAAGAAGGTAGCATCAAACGGATTATGTTTGGAAAGATAGGCTAAGAGATCCATCCTCAGTTGGTTAGTACTCTGGGCAAAGGTAGGAGCTGTGTTTTGTCTTTGATTTAGGGCCACCGAATCAATCATGGGATGCCACGAATTATCATGACAATCACCTACTTTGGAGGAATAACTCTGGAACATGTCAGCTATGCGCAACTCCAAATGATTGACATACAAAACAGCCTGTAAGACCACATCCCCCACATACCATGCCATATCTACCTCATTTGGAATTAACAAATCTCCTCGGAGATACATGTATGACATCAACATGGTATCTGGCGTGACAAAATCTTCAAAGACCATTCTGACTACCTTTGTCAACAACTCAGCAGACCAAGCCCCACTCCAACCATCCTCTGGAAAAGGTAAATCCATCGTGGAAAGCTTCATGTAGAAGACCAACTTCTGTAAGTGGTAGTGGACAAAGAAAGAATGGTCTGGTAGAACATAATCCTGAAACTGCTCAAAGGTAGACCATAACACGTCCATTCTGGACTGCAATCTTTCCACTTTATCTTGGAATAGAGGGCACAAAGTAGCCTGTCTCTGAAGGGCAGCCAAGTCCTGCTGTGAAAGAGAAGGAATCAATGAAACAGGAGGGCTTGGAGGAACAGAGCGGGACTTTGCAAGCTGATCTTGCAACTGCTGGATTTGGGAGGCTTGGGATGCCACTGTGGCATTAGCAGTCTGTAAAGCTAAAAGTTTGTCATCTAAGATAGCTTGGAATTCCTTCGCTTCTCTGGACATCCTCTCCTTCTCTTCTAAAAGGCTAGTAACTTGGGATTGAGCCTCGAGTAACTGGGTCTTCAATGAAGAAATCTCATCGCTTTGAGTGGCAACCAGTTGGGTTTGCTGTTCCATTTGCTTAAATAAATCTGCTAGGGTATCCTTAGCAGAAGCTAACTCAGATGTTGCCTTATGCAACTGATCTTTAGACTGCATGAGCTCTTCATAGAAAGATGCGTACAGCTGTTGAACACAGGCTGTCACTGACAACTCAATGGAACTTTGAATATCCTTGCAGAGGAAAGGAATGACATCTCCTGAGACGAGACTGTTCAGGGAAGGAACTGAGATCTCCAAGGATCCTTCTCGATGTGCTCTGAACAGGTTATTACAAGTGAGATACCCAGGGAGTTCACTGCCAGAGGTAGCAGGGATAGGCACTGAGGGAAGTACAGAAGGGGCTTTATCCGCTACCCGCTTCAAGCGTTTGCGCTGTATGACCAGGGGAGGCGGAGAATCATCATCCTCTATGTCAATGGGTTCTGACTCTTCTGAAGGTGGAGGAGGAGGTACTGGATCTGATGGAGGAGGTGGAGGCACAGTCTTCTGTAAACCTGAATAGGTCAAGAAGGTAGACAAATATGATCCATATGTAACATTGGTAACATTACCCCTGGTGACTTTGACAAAATGCTGATCCATTTTAGTAAGGAGGTAAGTGCTCCAATCAATAGCAACTCCTTACTAAATAGTGGGATGGCGTTTTGGCAGGCATAAATCTGTCCTGAAGGAACTGACAGATCGTCTTCCATACGGGATCAGTGATCATAGAAAAGGAAACTCCTGAAGAGTTTATCACCTTCTTAACATCAAGGATTTCCCTTGTCTGCTTCTGCAACAGCTTGAGAATCTCTTCATTAGAGAAGAGTTGACGAGTGGTCACAAAAGGTTCTCCTTTGAAGGGTAAAGACAGAGCCTTCCCTAGGCCTCGAGATGTCAAAGTCATAGACATTCCTTGGACTAGTCCTGTCTTCTTGCTGTAAGAGGCCAGGAACTCATCACATAACGACGGATCCTCTGGAAGCAATGGAAAAGGAGTGGCGACAAAAGCAGCAAGTCCTGCCTTCGTGAGGGGCTCAAAAGTAAGTAGGGAAGAGTAATCCCTACTAACTAATGGGACGTACTGGATAGGGGGAGGAGCATGAGAAGGCGCCATTCAGATGGTTACACACACACCACAAACACAGACAATCAAGGAGAATGCCTGCAAAGCAATAGACAAAAACCAAGGATAAGAGAACAACCAATAAAACGTGACACGACCAACTAACCCCAAGCAAACCACATCCTAGAAAAAATTTGACATGACCTTGAGACAAATGCGATCGAAAGCTTCATGCGATGCATCAGACAAACACCTAGAACCCCGTATCAGGCAACAAAAGAAAAAAAAACTGCATACCGTACCCGTAACCGTAACTAAGACAGGAAACCAAAATAATACCACATCCGACACATATCAAAACTATATCTGTGATAAACCAAGACTTGGACTATGGAAAATAACTCTAATGACTGCGCATACCCATCCCACGAAACGGTTCATTAAAAAGGGGAAGTAAGTGCAGTGAGGGGGAATTAATTTAATGAAGGGTTGATTTTAATAAATTATTTAAAATTGGTGAATTTTTATTAGGTGATAAACCTTAACAAGAAAACGGCGGTTCCTTATTATAAATTAAATTACCAATTATTAGGTGAAGCGGTGCAGTTATTCGATTCCCGGACTTCGATACCCGACTGGGTCTCTAAATGCAATTCATTGATTACAAATTAAGGTGACGTGGAGCGTTTTTTTGCCAGCGCGTGCTCATGTGACGGCTGGTTCATTTTAATTAAAAAGAATGTGTGTTTAGCGCGAATGCGCGTGGAAACTGTGGGTGAATTAAAGGGTTCATTTTAACAATTAATTTGTGATTAAGGGGAAAATGAAAATAAATAAAATACACAAAATAAATACCTGGAAGGGGTGTGTATGTAATGCAGAAATGCGCACGGAAGAGTCGCCCAAAAGAAGTGAATCTAGTAAAGGAAAAGTAAAGATCACTGATGAAACAACAACGACAACACCTTAGCGGATGTGTGGATTTGATTTTTGTTGGTTTTTGATTTTTTTAATTTTTAATTTTATTATTTTTTAGTATATATATATTTTATGTTTGGTTTTGGTGTTAAGATGTGATTATTTATGGTTGAATAAAGGGAAAATGAGCAAGGGAGGTGAGGGGAAGTTTTTTAGAAATTTTTAGAATTTTTTTACTATTTTTAAATGAATTTTCTACATTTATTGGCAATTTGGGGGTTAAATGAGGAAATATGTAATTTTCAGAAATTTTAGGGTGAGTAATTTCCAGCGGAAAAATTTCCCAAAAATGGGCAAAAAGCAAAAGGAATTTTTAAAAAATTTTTGAATTTTTTTAATGGAAAAATTAAGTGAGAAATTAATTAAATCACATAAAGCATGTTAATCAAAGAAGTCAGTTAGAAATAAGTTAGTTAAGTCTGGTTAGTGTGGGTAAGTCATGGTAGTCTAGCTAAATCAAGTCAGGTTAGGTTAGTCAGCTAGGTTAGTCAGGGTAGGTTAGTCAACTAGGTTAGTCAGCTAGGTTAGTCAGCTAGGTTAGTCAACTAGGTTAGTCAGCTAGGTTAGTTAACTAGGTTAGTCAACTAGGGGTGGGGTTAGGTTAGTTAACCTAACTAAGGTTACTTTAGGGGGGTTAGTGGTAAGTTAGTTAAACTAAGGTGAGGTTAGGGACTTAGGTTAAGTTAGTTAACTAATCTCCAGTTAGTGAGGGAGGAGGAGGAGGTGGAAGAGGAGGAGAAGGATGGCGGCTTCCGGCGTCGGCGGCGGTGACCTGGGCGGAGCAGCAGCCTCGGCGGACGATCGGCGCGGAATGGCAGCGACGGGCTGGGGGCGGCAGCGTCGGGCGGCGACGAGCGGCTCCTGCGGATGACGGCGACGGCCTGACGAGGCGCCTGGCGAGCGGGTCGGAGGCTGCGACGGCCGTGGGCAAGGCGCTGACGGGCGCCTGGCGAGCGGGGCGGAGGCTGCGCGAGGACGGCGTCCTGGCTGGGGGCGTCGGCAACGGCAGGCGGCGGGCGGGCGGGCGCGTGTCCAGGCGGCGGGGAGGAGAACGGCCAGGCGACGGTGGCCTACGATGGGGGGCGACGACGGGCGGAAGAAGGAGGTAGAGGAGGGGGAGGCAGGCGGGCAGGAGGAGAGAGGGAGGAGAAAGAAGAAGGTGGGAGGAGGCGGGAGAGGGAGGAATAAGGGGAAGAAGAAGGGGAAGGAGGAGTAGGAGGAGGGGAGGAGGAGGAGGGAGGAGGAAGGTGGAGGTGAAGATGGAGGGAAGGAGGACAGACACGCAGAGCGGGAGGGAAGGGAGAGAGGGAGGGAAAGGCAGTTAGGAGGGTTGGGGGGTTGAAAGGATGGGAGGGCCGAGTGGATGGCCAGGGGCCCAAGGGGGGTGGGGGGTGCCCAAGAAAAGGGGAGGGGTGGAATAGGGTAGGGTAGGGTAGGGGGTGGGCAGGGGGTGTTGGGCAGGGTCAAAAAAGGGGGGTGGGTAGGGTTAAAAAAAAGGTGTATCCCCGTCCCGCGCACGTGCGCGGGGCGGGGTAAAAAAATTTGCCGTGACGGGATTGAAATGGCACTGGGATGACGGTACGGGTTATGCGGACACGACCGGGGCGCGCGGAGATACGTAAAATTGAAAAAGGGTGCGTTCACGCGCAAGACGGGCGCGCGAATGCACGTAAAAATAAAGAAAAATTAATAACGCCCAATCCGGACGTCAAAACGAAATAGCGTAAAAACAAAAAGTGGGCAGGACGGCAGGCGGAAAACAAGGAAAATACGGGACGGGGGATCCGGGGGGGAAAGGGCGGTCACGTACAAAAAACACAAAAAACGAACCAAAAAACGCATTTAAAAATTAATATCGAAAGATCCGTGCATCAGAACGAGGTGCAGAAAAAAGGAAAACTGTGCAGAAAGATGTGCCCGACAATCCTATCACCTCAAAACAGAGTTCGGACTGAGATAAGACGCGTTCACATGGGAAAAACCCAAAAAACAGACCCGAAAATGGGATCGAAAATTAATATCGGACAAACCGTTCACCGGAATGACATGCAGTAAAAAGGAAAAATGTCCGCAGGAAGGAGTGGCACAGGGATATCACGTTAAAACGCAGTTTCGGTGGAAGGAGGAGGGGTTCACATGTGAAAAACACCAAAAATACTCCCGAAAACACATGTAAAAATTAAGAATAAAAAATCCAGAAGTCGAAAGAGGGTGGAGGAAAAAGGAAAAATGTGGGAGAAGGCACAGGGGCCACAGCTGTCGGATTAAATTGGAAGTCCAATGCAAACAGGGCAGGTTCACATGGAAAAATGGCAAAAATACACACGAAAAAGTCGTAAAAAACCGGAAAATTAATAATGGACAAACTGTGTATCGGAATGATGCGGAATAAAAAGGAAAAATGTCAGGGGGAAAGTGGTTGTCAGGGCTATGATGGCAGATCACGGTTCCAAAGCAAGAAAAGTGCGTTCACATGGAAAATCGGCTAAATTGCACAAAATGCTTCAAAAATTAATAACTCAAAAACCGTGCACCGGAACAGGGGTAGGTAAAAAGGAAAAATGGTCAGGGCAAAGGGAGAAACAGGGCTATGAGGTTGGATTTGGACTTTGGGGAACGTAGGGTGCATTCACATGGAAGGACCTCAAAATCAGGGAATGAAGGAAAACTGCAAGGAAACAGTCCCAAGGGGGGGTGGAACATAACCGGGTGGGTGGGAAGGGACCCCAACAGGGTAAAAGCAAGTCATGGCATACATGCATGAGCAGGATAAGGCATATGCAGAGGGGTATGCAATATAGACGCGCAGGGACGCGTCCCCACACTTAAGACCTTAACGGATAAGGTTAACCGAGCAACAGGGACCGAGGACCACGCCACAGACCATCCACTAACTTCCCCACACTTAAAACATGAACATCACTAAGAAACAAAAGTTGTAGAGTTAGAAAAACTTGGCCCATTTTGTTGAGGATCAAAGTAAGGGTGAGTGTCGATGGCACGTCCAGTGTTGTTGTCGGCGTCTGGAGGTACCAAGGCATCTTCTCGGCACACGTCCGTCATGGCAGGGACCACGCGGCAGCACCCAGGGAGGTAGCTGATGGAAGGAATCACAGGAAATTCGTCGATGATGATGAGGGATACTACACTCAACTCACAGTCACTCAATTGGAATGAAAGAACAGTCACTCGCCCCATGACTAATATCTCTTGAGGAATAAGGATTGAAACCCATATCGCATACCCGGTTTAGAAATCGACAAGGGGGAATGGTGCAGAAGGAGTATGCCAGGGTGCACAGTTGATGGTGCAGTAGTGCGTCCAACCCGTCTGGCATAGGTGCAAGGAGGAAGGCAAGGGAGCCTTACAGTGCAGTGTACAGAACAGGGTGATGTGTCTGGTGTTGATGGTAAAGACCCATCCTGTGGGTGCACAGGGAAAGTGGAACATACCTGACTCCAAGTGTCATAACGTCCCTCAATCTCACCTCTCGGTAATTGATTGAAGAAACTCCAGTCACACTCAGCCCACCCTCTGTCTCACTCTCTGTTGATAAATACAGAAGGGCAGCCTTTGCTTGAAACCCATTGATATAATCCTCACAGTCACTTGTGCAAAGGTTGTATGCCTTGTGCGCATTTGATGGTGCAACTGTGCATCCCGCCCTGTGCCGGCATATGGTGCAAGAAGGAAGGCCAGGGAGCCTTATAATGCAGTGCATAGAAACAAATCGTGCTTTGTGCATTGAGAGGCCCATCCCGTGCGTGCAACACTTCATTCACACTTCTCTCCTCTCATTTGATTTGAAGGGAAAAGGCTGGTCTCTCGCCCCACCCTCTGTCTCACGCTCTGTTAATAATTACAGAGGGTAACCATACTCACTTCCCCATCCGGTTAGGATGAAAGCTCACATCACTTGATTGTTTGTCGATGAAGATCGCGTCATCAGTTGTTGAAGAGGCGTACCCAGGGAGGTAGCCATCAAATCGAATATTGTATTGGATAGGAACATGTCGTCTGCTAGAGGACAGGTAGTCACTGTGCAAAGAGACCCAGGACACAGCGTACCAAGGGAGGCAGCTTCGGAATTGGATCCTAGGGATATCAATTAATGAATCCACTTTCTGGACTGCTGGGTGTTACCACCTTTTCCACAGCCAGCTTCTCTCCCAAGGGTGTTTACCACCTTTTCTTGGAACGAGGCCTGCTATGACAGGGAATTGCTTCCTTTTCTCTCATAACAGATTTGTTTTGTTTTTTCTTTTTCTTCTTTGTTTTTTTTCTTTTTCTTATTTTCCCCTATTCCCGAGGGTGTTTCCACCTTTTCTCGAAGAATAGGTCGGCATGACAGGGACCTAAGTCCTTTTCTCCCATGACCGATATGTTTTGTTTTGTTTTTTTTCGTTTTTTTTTTTCCTATGCAAATTGAGCAAGGGAATGGTAGAAAAACCATGTCTCAAGACCAACCTCGCCACTGTCGCTGGTGGAAAATAGAGGATAAGAGATCAAGGCTGGAAGGGGGTTTTGAGGGGACAGAGGGTTGCGCCCACTTCATCAGGAATGATTGAAGAACGGCTATCAGAAGTAGCATCATAAGAAGTACAGTGCCGCGCCAACGAGGGAAAGGATCAAGTGTCTGTAATTGTCAAGATCCCCAAGGAGGGAAGTACTTCTTCAGGCGATATCCATTGATCAGAAAGGGATCATCAGAGGCATCAACGGTCTGTACTTGGACAGAGCCATTAGGGTTGACTGCAAGTATCTTATAGGGACCCATCCACCGCTGTTGGAGCTTGCCAGGAAACTTGCCAAAGCGTGAATCATAGGCTAGGACCAAATCACCTTCTTTGAACTCCTTGTGCTTGATGAAACTATCATGGTAAGCCTTACGTCGAGCTTGCGTGGCTTCCATGCACTGTAGAGCCATCCTGCGAATTTCGTCCAAACATTCCAAATGCAGGAGACGGCATTGCAGTGAATCATCATCCCCCAAACGCTCTTTGATAGCCACTCTCAAAGAGGGTAGTTTCAATTCAACAGGAAAAACAGCTTCTGTTCCGTACACCAGCTGGAAAGGTGTCTGTCCCGTTGCTGCTTTATGGGAGGTTCTGTACGCCCAGAGGGCCTCTGTAAGTCGATCATCCCAATCACGACGATGTGCAGCAATTGTTCTTGTCAGAATCGAGCAAAGGATGCGATTGGTGACTTTGACTTGGCCGTTGGCTCTGGGGTAATAAGGAGTGGACTTGCGATGGCGGATCTTATACAACTCCGTCAACTCTTCCATGACTTTGTTGAGGAAATGAGTGCCTCTATCACTTACCAGCTCTAAGGGACTACCAAAACGGGTGATGATATTCTCGTACATGAACAGGGCCACACTGTTACCATCGTCCCGCTTTAGGGCTTTAGCTTCACACCACTTTGTAACATAATCCGTACATATGACGATGTATTTGTTCTGTTTCCTTCTGGTAGGAGGATCTATCGGACCTACGAAGTCAATGCCCCACTTCTCAAACGGCTTTAAGGGAAGGATAGGTTGCAATGGCATGGCACTTGTCTTCGTGGGTTTCCCCATTCTCTGACAAGCATCACATCTTTTACAGTAATCATAGGAATCTTTGTGAATTGTAGGCCACCAATATCCTGCTAGCAGAGCCTTCCTAGCTGTAGCTTCTCCTGCAAAGTGACCTCCACATGGCTCGTCATGGCAAGCCTTCAGAACAATCCCAATCTCATTTCCTGCAACACATCTTCGGAGCACTTCATCTTTGCCTTTCTTGTACAGTGCACCACCTAGCAGGGTGTATGGGGCTGATTCTAGCATGAGCTTCTTCCTTTCCCGACTAGAAATACCAGGAGGGTACTGTTGGGTTGCCAGTAGATTGGCAATGTCTGCATACCGGGGAGTGACAGTTTCTACCAAGAACAGGGAAGCATCAGGGAGGTCTGGATCATCCTGCTCCTCGTCTGCAGTTTGTGGGATACGCGATAGATGATCAGCCAGAACATGGGAACGACCAGGCTTAGTAATCACCTCAAAGTCGAACTCCTGGAATAAAAGGAGCCATCTCATCATTCGTCCTTTCACATCTGCTTTGTTCATTAAGAAGGACAGGGCCTCATGATCCACATAAAATTTAAAGTGGGTGGATAGGAGGTAGTGGCGAAACTTTTCCAAGGCAAACACCATTGCCAAGCACTCCAACTCTGTCACTGTATAGTTCCGTTCCCTATCAGTGACTTTTCGGCTTGCATAATAGATCGGTTGATCCAACTTCGAGGAGCCCTTTTGGCAGAGGACTGCGCCTAAGCCTTCAATAGATGCATCAGTGTGTACATGGAACTCTTTCGTCCAATCAGGAGGTTGCAGAATGGGTGCCTCAATCAGACACTGCTTCAGAGTGTGGAAGGCTTTGTCACATTCTTCCGTCCAAGTAAACTCTGCATCTTTCCTCAGAAGCTTGTGCAAAGAGGTTGCCTTTGTTGCAAAATGGGCTATAAACCTTCTGTAGTAACCCACATGGCCTAGGAATCCCCTCAACTGTTTGAGGTTGGTGGGTGCTGCCAGAGCTGCGATCTTTTCAATCTTTGCAGGGTCTGTTGATATCCCTTGTGCAGAGACAATGTGGCCAAACTCCCGGCATTGGTCAAAGCATTGTTCCAGGTGTTCCCAGTGTTCATGGATCAAACTATAGACATAGAAGTCATCCAAATATACCTCAATAAAGTCGTGCAGATGATTTTGAAATGCGGCCATCATGACTCATTGGAAAGTAGCAGGGGCATTGCAGAGCCCAAATGGCATCACCCGGTAAGCATAGGTTTCCCATTCTGTGGTGAAGGTTGTTTTGGACTGGTCTTCTTCTGCTATTTGGACTTGGTTGTATCCGCTAAATCCATCCAAAAGAGAATAAAGCTCATGTCCTGCCACTGTGTCCAACAGTTGGTCTGTGAAAGGGATAGGAAAATGATCCTTCTTCGTCTTGGAATTAAGCTTTCGGAAATCCACTCATATTCGCAATTTGCCATTCTTCTTGGGTACAACCCCGATGGGTGAAACCCATTCACTATTTGCCACTGGATAAATGAACTCGGCTTCTAGAAGCTTCAGCAGCTCCGCTTTCACCAATGTGGAATAATTCGGGTTCATTCACCTCTGTCGTTGCCGTACTGGCTTGGCATCAGGCTCCAAGTCAATATGATGTTGACATATTGTGGGATCAATCCCCTTTAGGTCTTTGTAAGACCATGCAAACACGTCCAAATTTTCTTTCAACAAGTTGTACAAGGTTGACAACTCCTCTTCTGGGAGGCTACTACCCACCTTCAAGTGGCGTTCAGTGCCTTCTGCATCCACAAAGGTTAACTGCCTTTCACCTTCTACTTCACGGATGAAGGTCCCACGGACTGCTTCTGGATACAGATCCGACTCCTTCAAGGGAGTGGTATCCTCTTCTGATGTCCCACTAGAACCAACTTCTTCTTTTGGTGGAGACTTAGGTTGCTCCTTAAGATGTTGGAATGGGATAAGAGCCGTTTCGGGTTTGGTTTCAAGATTAATTACCTCTTGACTTGAAGACTCCTCTTATGAAGATGACACATCCAGGAATGTCACATAACAGGGACCCTCTGATGCCTGTTGGGTTTGTGGGACTGGTGCTGGTTGGCACGGTGCATCATCATCATCTTTCTTCGGCAAGGATGGGTTAAGACGGCATGAGCCACTGCTGAAAGACGGCTTGCTCTTCTTAATCCATTTCTTATAAAGGTTTTGCATATGAGAAGATCCATTTACCAAACCAAGTGGTACCATTGCCATTCTGTCCCGTAGCATGACCTCGTCTGCTTCTGATGCTTCTGGAACTTCTTCCTCGAATGTATCCTCTTCAGGTGGGATAGACTCTTCCGTTTCTCTTTCATAACCTTCTTCGTCCATTTCATATCCAACCTCTTCTGTCTCTGTCTCTGCTTCTGCTTCAGCTTCTGCCTCTGCTTCTGCTTCTGTCTCTGTAGGAGCTCTGTAACAGAAGAACAGATTCTCTGTTTCCTCTCCTGCCTCTGTCTCTGCTGTGGCCATGTAACAGGGAGAGCAGTACATCCATGCTTCTATCTCACTGTCAGAAGTGATTTCAGAAGTCATTCCTGGTTCAGGCAGGAAGTATTCACCCATTGATAATGGCTTTGCATCTTTTGGAAGTCGGCTTAAAGTATCCACTGTTAAGGAATATGCCACTATTTTCTTAGGAAGGATCTGTTTGACAGCATCTTCGTCTGCTGATGTTCCATTTGTAGCCTCATTAGGGGAGTCAGAAGATAATTCCAAGGAGGTGGATCCATGTCCTTTTTGAGAACCATATAGTTTCAGCACCACTTTGTTGGGTCCTCTACCCAAAGTCAAGGTTCCTTTGAACCAATCCGTCCTTGCTCGGGCTTCAAAAAGCCATGGTTTGCCCAGTAACAGAGGATAAGATGTACCATAAGAGTTTGGCTTCACCACCAAATAGGTCAGCCAATAATCTTTTCCAGCCACTATAGTCTTCACATATGGGAGAATGCCAAAGGCTTGATTCTACTCTGATCCGCCAGTCTGATGAGCCATTGGGTGGGTTGCACACCTTGTAGGCCTAGATCCTTCATTGTCACATCCGTCATAATGTTTACTGATGAACCACCATCAATCAGTGCGTTTGCAATGAAGCAGCCTTCTATCCACACGCCAGTCTCTGGAGTACCCGGATCTAGGAAAGCGTTAGCCACATCCACTTCTTTTACAGGCTCTGGAGCCTTGTTGGACTTTGTTGCTATTGAGGGAGCAATCCTTAAGCCACGTCTTCTTGTCAGCATACTTTTGAACCTTTTCCGGCAACTGGGAGACAACATCAATAATTGTCGGAATGTGAGGTTTGGTCTAAAGGTATCTAGATCTCTAACTAGATCGTATTCCTTAATAGGATCCACTGGCTTCTCTAACCGGTTAGGGAATGGGGAAACACCCATTTTCATTTTCCCTCTTTCTTCTAACAGAGGAATTACAGGAACTTCTTCTGCCACTTGTGGCACTGCCTCCTCTTCTGTATCCTGGACCTCTGGTCCTGTCTCTGGCACTGTAGGGCTCTGTACGGCACTGTTAGGCTCTGTTCTGTTCTGTTCTTCTGGTGGAAGACTGAACTTCATTGTTCTGGCAGGAGGGTTATTCTCTTTCTGGATAGGTGGTTCCTTCTGCTTTGCACGAGTGATGGCAGCAACTTCCAATTCCACTAAATTGGAGGTAGGCTCTTGGGCCTTGGCCGGACTATCAGTAGCACTATTTTTCACTGGGGCTAGGCTTGGACAATCTTTTGCAGTGTGGCCTTCTCCTTTGCATCAACTGCATAAGGGCTTGTAATCCACTGACCTTCGAGGATTTGGAAAATTTGGTGAGATGTGTCCCTTTTCTCCGCATCTGTAACACTCCACTTTTGATCTCTGACCACCGCCAGACTGCCTTCCTCTGTAACTTTGAGAAGGAAATCTTCTAGGTTCGAAATTAGGACCAAACTCTCTAGGCTTGGGTCCAATATCTTGTGCTGTCATTTTGGATTCCAGCAGGTTGAATCTTGTGTCTTCTTCCTTCCTTCTCCTATCATGCATCTCCTTCAAAGAGCAAATGTCCTCTGTATGATTCTTCCGCAAACAGTAGGAACAGAAGGCTCCAGGGATGGTTGGTTTTCGTGTACATTCAGTGGCTAAATGGCCTGCTTGATGACACTTACCACACCAAGTATTTGAACGCATCACATCTCTTCCTGCTCCTGCAACGTTGGATATGCTCGCTGTGTTCACTTTCAACGTCTGTAGCTGCTCTGTAATCACATCCATCAACTCCTTTTTGATGTTTGCAACTGAGTTGGATAAATAATCCTTCAAGCTTTCTCCTCCTGACGTACTGGCAGGAGGGTTTTGAGGAGTTTCTGTAATCACTGCATAAACTGGTTGGGCTGGTACAGAGGGTTCTCTGTTCTGGTTCTGATTCAGTGCTCCTGTTTGAACTGTTGGCAGTTGGCTCCAGTTGGTAGGATTCCACTGTTGCTGCTGATTTGTCATTGAGGAAATGGGTTGGGACCATTGTTGTTGTGGTTGAACCATCATTTGAGGCAGGGATTGTGGCCACTGTGGATTTGGTGCACTGTAATGTGATACCGGGGGCATCTGTTGGTAAGGGTAGGGGACAGTCCCAGGAACTGCATTTGGTGGGTACATCATTCCTGGCATCAGGGGAGGTAGGACTCCTCTTCCTGTATTCATCGCCAATCTAGCTTCCACTTCATCGTACAGTCTTGCACCTTCTGTTGCAGCTTGCAGGGTGGCTGGTCTTTGTAGCTCCACAAACTTACGGACTTCTGGTTGTAATCCTCTGAGAAACACCCCCTTCTGAATGCCATCATCTAGATTATGGTTAGTCCATCTCTTCAGGATGGATTCCATTCGTGAGACATAAGCTTCCACTCTTTCTCCAGAAGACTGACTTAGGTTCATAAATTCCTCTCGCATCCGCTCTTCAAAACCTTCACGCCTGAATTTAGTGAGGAAGGCCAACTTCAGGTCGTCCCATGTGCCAAAAGTTCCTGCTGCTTGTCTCTCATACCACTGAAACGCCGCGCCCTTGAAAGTGGCGGGGAATATCGCTAACCAATTCTCAGGGGTTCTGGCATTGTTAGCCACACACGCTACCATAAACTCTGCTACATGAAGATCGGGGTCTTCATTGTACTCTCCCTTAAAAACTGGCAATGGGACTACATTCGCTGGCCTGTCATCAATATTTCCAGGACGGATCTGGCTTGGAAGTGGACCTCCCGCAGGAGGAAGGGCTTGATGTGCCATTGGGACTTCTGTAAAGAGTTCCGCAAGGGCGTCAAAGGCAGCTTTTGCTGCTAGCTCGTTCTCAGCCTTGATTTTTACTTTCTCTCTTCTCACGTACCTCTGGACTCGTTCTAACGCTTGCCTCTTTATTGCGTCGTTCATCAGGGGTGTGGCTCCACTATGTTGTTAGTGCTCCACAGAGGGTTAACAGAAGGCTTTAGTCTCTGGAGGACTCTCTTGCCAACATTTCTTCTACTTCTTTCTTTTCAATGTCCCTGAATTCTGCTTTCATGCCAGTGCACAAAGGAAGGTATTCGGTTCTGAAGGTGTCAAAATGCATACGTCTGAGCATTGTGGTGGTGCCATCATCATAGTAATGCCAACTTCTGATGGTTTCAACAGTGTATGTTGTGAAAAACACTCTGTCTACCAACTTCCAGTGGGTTGCTAATTGAACAAACAGAAGATTATCAGTACACCAAGCATCCCATGTATCTTGCTGTTGAGCGTTTACGAACAAATTCCAACTCTTTTCCTTCTTGTCCCTGTGAACCTCTACAGACCAAGACTCCTGAAGCTTCTTCACAATCTCCCACTTGATGTTGTCTGGAAACTTCTCAATGAATGCCAAATCTTCCATGGATGGTCCTTCTCTCTGTTTCTGCTCTTCAGTTTGTTCCCAAACAGTTTGCCACCAAGATGCAAGTTTCTGCTGCTTCAACAGGAAGAGGAAACTGTCCACCACATAAAGCATGCGTCATGATGGTAATGTGTTTCCGCCATTGTGGGATGAACTTCTTGTGGAAAGTGGCTTTGATTATGAGAAATTCCAACTCTTCAGTGGAAGAAGGAACTTTACAAACATCCATTGAACTCTTCTCTTCTTGGCGATGCCATTTCCTTCATTTTCAGCCTCTTCTGGTGCTTGTTGATGGCAAGTTTCCACGGCTGCGCACCAAAAACATGGAGCCCCGAGAGGAACACCAAGGAAAAGGGAATTCTCTTGCAAGAAAATCTATCTTGTAACATCAACAAGCTTGTTTATCATGTTTCATATGATCACAATGAAGAAAAGAACACCAGGCACAACAAATCTTCATGCAGCATCATGTAGATCTCCCACGGTTTTTAATAGAATCAACCATATTCTTCAATATCTTCACAAAATCCATCAATAGAACAAAGAAAGCAAAGAAGTACACCATCTTTGAATGGAAATACATCACATAGTATTCATCTTCAATATCTTCATAGTCTTCTCTCTCAATCTCTCATATACAATCACTCTGTTTCAGTAGAATTGGCTATCTCTAACTCTCTCTCTCTCTCTATCAATAATACATCATATCCTCACTACAATCTCTCTAAAATCACTCTCAATAATCACTCTTAGGTCGTGGATACCCCTCCCAAGAGGTATGTCTGATATGAAGAGTCACCAGAGCCACTACAGTGTCCTTTCATAGCTCACTATTGTCACTTCACTCTAGTCTTCACTTGAGTCTTTAGTAGCTACTTCTTCCACTTCTTTAAGCTCTTTTGCACTTGTATTCACCTCTTTCCAAGACTAGAAAACTTTCCCAAAGTCACACATATATTCCACAAAACACTTACAGAAGCATACAGAACAGTCTACAGAATAGTACCAGAACAGCTACAGTACAGAACAGAACAGAAACAGAACAGAAGCAGAAGCTCTACAGAAGACCTACAGAAGGTTACAGAAGATCATCAAAACCACATAACTCATTCTCAAACCATTCCAAACTCTCACAAACTATTCAATAAACTTTCTTAATATCTCAATCTTCATCAATCAATACTCCATTCCTCCTTACAGAAGACAATCAGAACAAAACAGACCAAAACAGAAGGTATACAGAACCAATCAGAACCTATCAGAACATCACAGAACCACCAACAAACATCATGATATTCCAAAACACAATCAATATCATCCAAAACACTCTCAAACCACTTCCAAATCAATCAATCATCTCAAAAAATCAACCATTCAGCTCTCAAAAACAACAAAAATCAGCCAAAAAACAAGTCATTTCAACACTCAATAAGAAGGGTGGAAGTTGCACTTAGCCTAGAAATTATGGAGAAGGCTATGGGACTAGTGGTGGACAAGCTAAAAAAGAGGCTAAAGAGGGATGTCTATGGGATGCTGGGGATGGACAAAAAGAAAGTCTACACAAACTATGGAATTAGCTTGGCTGACATCCCCGATCCTACCATCCGACTATAAGAAAAAAATGGTCCATACCCTCTTCTCAAGCCAAAGATACAACACCCTCATAAACAGAATAGGAGTGTCACTGCTTGAGAGCCTTATAGCAAACACAGTGGAGGAGATAAACTGGAACACCTATGTTTGGAAAACAATCTAGATGTTAGCAAAGGTGCTAGCAACATCACCAAGGGTAGCAAAGGGTTTTTGACTACCACAATAGAGTTAAAAAGGAACAAAACCAACATCCAAGGCATCAACCATAGGGTTTGGAGGGGTACTCATAGCTATAATCTAGGATGCCCTTGGAGAGGCAGAAAGAGTAGTAGAGGAAACCTCGGAACTATCACCAATCCAAGAGGATCATCGCTCCTCACTCTAGTGAGCCTACCTATTTCATTCCTAGTAGAAGAGCAGGGGGAGAATGAATTCAATAGGGAACAGTAAGACAAAACAAAACGAATTGCTAATGAGAAAGAGGTTGACCGACCCACTCAACAATAAGGGACCTTGAGCAAAAGGATAGTGAGTCGAGTAGTAAGGCTCATAGCAATCAAGCCAAGGGGAAAGAAGGAAGATCACGCTAAAAATCCCCATCAAGAGAGCCTAGTCCACCTCAAAATAACATAGAGAATTGTGGAGGGTGGAAGAAGAGTCCAAGAGGCTTGAAGAGGAGCACAAGAAGAAATAAGAGGAAGAGAAAGAAAGATTGAGATAGTAAGAAGAGGAACAAATATAGCGATGGCTATCAAGAGATCTATAGAGCAACCCTCCCAATATCAAGAATTAGCAATGATGAGCCCCACTCAGGAGGATGTGTCAGGCGGCACGAGTGCTACAACAGATGAGGCAAGAAAAAGACTAGTGGCAAAAGGTAAGGGAAAGGCCCCTCTACACTCAATCCCACATGTCAGGGTCACCCTAACAGTCACATCAATGTAAGAAACCATCAAATGGAAAATCAATAAAAGAAACATCATGGCTTGCATACAATATTTAGTGAGCAAAGTGCAAGAAATTTGAGAAATAAGAGACAATGCTAAATGCAACATGGTCAAGAGAAGAAGGGATTCTCAAGGAAGTAAAAAGAAAATTAGATATGGCAAGGAGAGTGCTGCAACATGGACTCCATGCCAAGGCACGCAAACCTAACACTAGCTTAGGAATAGAGGAGCAATGAACCCATCTGATCTCAGCACTATTAACCATGTAGGAATTTGATTTAGTAGTGTTAACCCCAACACGAAGAAAGCAAAATGAAATAAAAAAGGCGCAGAGCAAAGGCGGAAAAAAGGTAGCCCGATTGAAGAAAGAAGAGGAGAAAAGGCCAAAAGTGCAAGGGCAACCTTAAAAAGTCCAAGGCAAATGCAAAAGGGGAAAAGTGCATTTTAAAATACAAAAGCACACCCTAAAATCTTGTAAAAGAGTGCCAGGCGGTGGAAAATCCGGAAAGCTAAAACATAAGACTAAGACAAAGGCCAAGGCAAAGAGAAACGGAAGACAAAGGCTCACAAGGAAAAGCGCAAGTCAAAACTTTTGTAAAAGAGCGCAAGCGCATCATGGTTTAATTCAAGGAGCGTCGGGCTCTCACCCATGCAATTTGTAAATGAAGACAGGCGGTGGAAAGGAAGCTAGGAAGATAGAAGGACAATGGGGAAAAAGGCCTACGCTACGGACCGGTCATGTAAAAAAGGGGATGACCGCCTAAAAGGGATTTAGGGTTTTGTATATAAAGTTGAAAAGTGAATGAGAAGCTCATTCTTGTGTGTGGCTAAAAGTGGCTCTCCTCCTCTTCTTCTTCTTCTTCTTCTTCTTCTTCTTCTTCTTCTTCTTGCTTGCTTGCTTGAGCTTATGCTTGAGAGAGGGAGTGTGAGAGTGTGAGGGTGAGGGACCGGGGAGGAGAAGCTCTCCATCTTCTCCTCTCCTCTCTTCTCTTCTCTTCTCTTGCCTTGCTCGCGGCTATGGAGCTTGGAGCGTGGAGCTTGAGGATGGAGCTTGCACTTGGATCATGGAGCTACCGGAGTGTGCGTGAGAGGAGGTAACTCGATTGGCATGGAGGTAAGCTCACTACACCCGTGGATATGGACGGCGCGTCGGCTATGTGAGAGGTAGCTATTACTGCTCGGCTTGGAACACTTGAATAATAAGTGGTCCGTGGGTCTTGGTGGTTGAGCGAAAGCTCCCACATTTTGGTTCTGTTTCCGGGACCAACGGATTCAAGCCTTAAATGCTTGCATGCTTTGAATCGAGCATCGAAGTATGGGTTTTCTCCCCGAATCGATGCTTGAGGTAGATAGGTAGGAAGCGAGGGAGTTTGAAGAGGTATTCGATCTCCTTAGCAAGTAGGTTTTTGGTTTTTTGGATTTGGAAAAGCATATTGGAGTAGGGTAGTTATTTGCTTTGAGTTGGGTGCATTAGGATAGGAAAAAACAAAGAAAAAGAAGAAAAACAAGCATCAGAGTTTCTGCTGTCATAATAGGTCATGAGGGTTTGATTCGTTTGCCGATTTGCATTTTGGAGTTTACTGGCTAGTCCAGGTATATACAACTCTTCCTCTCCATCCATAGCTTTGATCTGGAGGTGTGTATGACAGTCTATGACCTGAATCGTGTGATTCGGACGATTTATCGTTGTGCCGACAAGAAATGCACCGCACTTGGTGTGTCCGAGTGACGGCGATTCTGGGCTAAGTCCCAGAATCGGCCCTCGGCCTACTACCACTTGGACCACTTGACTCGGCCCACCTGACTTGGCCCTCGGACCGCTCAGCCATTCGGCCCTTGGCCCACTTGGCTCAACCCATGTGACTCGACCCTCGGCCCACTCGACTCGGTCCTCGGACAACCAGACTTGGACTAGCCGAATTTGACATTCGGACCAGTCACATTTGGCCCTTTCTACTCGGCCCTCGGACGGTCCGAATCGGGCATTCAGCCCCTGTAATTCGAACCTGTTGGGCTGAATTTAGATTTTTTCAAATTTTAGCCTGAAGGTAGTGAAACTGACCAAGAGACCATATAGAGCCGAAACCATATCATAGATCGATCACTGGGCTGAAACTCAGAGCAAGTAGTTTAAAAATTGGCTATAAATAGTCTTTCAAATCATGTATGGCATTTACCATAATGGCCCTGCGGGCTGGGGGGGATTGCCCCCCCCCCGGACCCTCACAGAGGGGGCTCTGCCCCCTCCGCACCTCCCCTAAGTAGGTTGGGGAGAAAACGCGCGCCATGATAGGTCCTCCAAAATAGACCCTAGTGTAGCAATGGCTCTACACGAGCATGGATTCTCACTTGCAAAAGAGCAACCAAAAGCCCGTACCCGAATAGAGACAAATAGAGATGCTAGAACCTCAATGGGCCCATCTAGCCAACAAGGACAAAAAGGCCACACTGCAAAAACACATACGTGTTGCATTCAGATTGCATCTAGTCAAAGCGGAAAGCAACAACATCAAGCTACAATAGCGAGAATGACTAGATATGATAGTCCTGACGATAGATGCTCCTTGAATAGCACTACACTGACGATCCAAGGCACCAGTGGAGAATCCACATCTGGTCGTGCAGTTGGGGACTCAAGGGCATTTGTCAGAAGGCTTAAATTTACAAGCCAAGACCTGAAAGATGAAGACATAGTACCACCTGCTTATCTTAGGGTCAAAATCACGGCGAAAAGAGAGCATACTATCGATGCTCTAATTGATGAAGGAGCATATTTTAATATCTTGACCTATGAATCATGGACCCTACTAGGCCAACCAGAGCTCGCACCGACTAATGCAACTCTTAGCCCTTACGGGGGACACCCACAAGCACTCATAGGGAAGTGCAAAATCCTTGTGACAATTGAAACTGAAAGCTTGCCTATCATATTTCATGTTCCTCTAAATAATGCTAATTGTGAGAAGGGGACCCTCCTTGGAAGACCCTTCAAAAGGGCGACCAAGTGTGAGGCCGAGTATGTAGCATAGAGGATACACCTGACACTACCGGGTGGAAGGATAGTCACAACCTTTAGCAAGGGTGACCTCATCGAACCTCGAGGGAAAGGCAAGCAAGGTGCTGACATAACAGTCAAGCCTGATGACGAGAGCAAGGACTTGTTGGAAGAGTTAATACAAGCATAGGTCAAACAACAAGAACCAGTGAGTGAGGCCATGCCTGAAACAATAAGGTCAGGAGACAATGCCAAGGATGGCCTTTGGACTTACAAATATCGTAGAAGACCCCAAAAGAAGCCCAAGCCTTATAGACAAAGGCATCGATGGAGAGTCAATACAATGCCGCGATGGATATCCAAAGCGTTGCTACATGTTCAAGGATATTATGCAGGTAACCGATGGATTTGGGTACCAAAACCCCCTGTTAAACCTTCTTTGTCGAACTGAAGGCTAGATCGTATCAAGAGCAAAGAAGCGTAGGAGGAGATCTAAACGAAAAACCAAGTCTCAAGTCAAAAATAGTGGAGTGACCGAGCCCCTCATGGTTGAAATCAAGAAACTCAATGGGACCAATTGGAGGGTAGATCCTCAGCCTAGCGTGCTTGACAAGCAGACATCAAATGTAATCGTTGAGGATATGCAAAAGCCACTAGTGCCCAAGGAGCCTTTGATTCCCCAAGAGGATAGCAGGCATCATAGGCACAACATTGCTCATGGCAAGGTTAAATGCTCAACAAAGCAAATAGCAAAATTATCTAACAGCCACGAGCAAATCTCCCAGCCAGTGTCAAAGGCACTTAGGAGTCCCAAGTCTCCTACACCCTCTTCCCCTAAAAGGACACAGGAAGCACAACACTCGTCAAGTGCGGCTACTCAATCCCAATCTCTACCTACATCAGAGCTTCCAAATGTCCAAGAGGCAGGACACGACACCACCCTTAGCTCTCAACCTAAGGATGTGCCTGTGCAATCCACCGTGGCTAGCTCAATTGATACTCGATCTACGCAAGTGAATGCTTTAAGGGCAACAAAAGACACAACCACTTCCAATTGCCCTAAGGACTTGACACCGCAATCCACGAATAGTAGCAAGTCCATTGAACTAGTTGCTACTACTTCAAATTAGGGATCACAGCAGTCATAGCCCTTGGCCGTGACAATGCCCCTTGCGGAACGTGTCCTTAGTAGTTTACATGTGAAGGAGGTATTGCAACCAACTTCATTAACAACTCCAGCACTTCCAAAGTGCCTAAATCCTAGACTGGAGGAGTTAAACAGAAGGGAAGAGCTAGACTCTCCCAAAAGGGAGACAATTGTACCCTCACCACCTGGTGAGGCTATTCAGCAGGCCATGGCTATGTCCCATGAGGACACACTAGAGAAAGGAAATGCTGAGGCCCAACCAAGCACATCACCAGTTGACCTAGTCCAAGGTCCTGTGTTGAGTGTTGAAATGACTTGTTTTTTGGCTGATTTTTGTTGTTTTTGAGAGCTGAATGGTTGATTTTATGAGATGATTGATTGGTTTGGAAGTGGTTTGAGAGTATTTTGGATGATAATGATTGTGTTTTGGAAGTTCATGATGTTTGTTGGTGGTTCTGTGATGTTCTGATAGGTTCTGATTGGTTCTATATACCTTCTGTTTTGTTCTGTTTTGGTTTGTTTTGTTCTGATTGTCTTTTGTAAGGAGGGATGGAGTATTGATTGATGAAGATTGAGATATTGAGAAAGTTTATTGAATTGTTTGTGAGAGTTTGGAATGGTTTAAGTATGAGTTATGAGGTTTTGATGACCTTCTGTAACCTTCTGTAGGTCTTCTGAAGAGCCTCTGTTCTATTCTGTTCTGTACTGTAGCTGTTCTGGTATTGTTCTGTGACTGTTCTGTATGCTTCTGTATGCGTTCTGATGGATGAGAATGTAGCTTGGGAAAGTTTTCTAGCCTTGGAAAGAGGTGAATACAAGTGCAAAAGAGCCGAAAGAAGTGAAAGAAGTAGCTGCTGAAGACTCAAGTGAAGACTAGAGTGAAGTGACAGTAGTGAGCTATGAAAAGTCCAGAGGTACGTGAGAAGAGAGAAAGCAAAAATCAGAGCCGAGAGCGAGCTCGCAGCAGAAGCCGCCTTTGACGCCCTTGCGGAACTCTTTACAGAAGTCCCAATGGCACATCAAGCCCTTCCTCCTGCTGGAGGTCCACTTCCAAGCCAGATCCGTCCTGGAAATATTGATGACAGGCCAGCGAATGTAGTCCCATTGCCAGTTTTTAAGGGAGAGTACAATGAAGACCCCGATCTTCATGTAGCAGAGTTTATGGTAGCGTGTGTGGCTAACAATGCTAGAACCCCTGAGCATTGGTTAGCGATATTCCCCGCCACTTTCAAGGGCGTAGCGTTTCAGTGGTATGAGAGACAAGCAGCATGAAATTTTGGCACATGGGACGACCTGAAGTTGGCCTTCCTCACTAAATTCAGGCGTGAAGGTTTTGAAGAGCGGATGCGAGAGGAATTTATGAACCTAAGTCAGTCTTCTGGAGAAAGAGTGGAAGCTTATGTCTCACGAATGGAATCCATCCTGAAGAGATGGACTAACCATAATCTAGATGATGGCATTCAGAAGGGGGTGTTTCTCAGAGGATTACAACCAGAAGTCCGTAAGTTTGTGGAGCTACAAAGACCAGCCACACTACAAGCTGCAGCAGAATGTGCAAGACTGTACGATGAAGTGGAAACTCGATTAGCGATGAACACAAGAAGAGGAGTCCTACCTCCTCTGATGCCAGGAATGATGTACCCACCAAATGCAGTCCCAGGGATAGTTCCCTACCCCTACCAACAGATGCCCCCAGTATCACAGTACAGTGCACCAAATCCACAGTGGCCACAATCCATGCCTCAAATGGTGGTTCCACCACAACAACAATGGTCCCAACCAATTTCCTCAATGCCAAATCAGCAGCAACAGTGGAATCCTACCAACTGGAGCCAACAGCCAACAGTTCAAACAGGAGCTCTGAATCAGAACCAGAATAGAGATCCCTCTGTACCAGCCCAACCCGTTTATGCAGTGATTACAGAGACTCCTCAAAACCCTCCTGCCAGTGCCTCAAGAGGAGAAAGCTTGAAGGATTACTTATCCAACTCAGTTGCAAACATAAAAAAGGAGTTGATGGATGTGATTACAGAACAACTACAGACGTTGAAAGTGAATACCGCTAGCATATCCAATGTTGCAAGAGCAGGAAGAGATGTGATGCGGTCAAATACTTGGTGTGGTAAGTGTCATCAAGCAGGTCATTTAGCCATTGAATGTACACGAAAACCAACTATTCCTGGGGCCTTCTGTTCCTACTGTTTGCGGAAGAACCATTCAGAGGACATTTGCTCTCTGAAGGAGATGCATGATAGGAGAAGGAAGGAAGAAGATGCAAGATTCAACTTGCTGGAATCCAAAATGACAACACAGGATATTGGACCCAAGCCTAGAGAGTTTGGTCCTAATTTCAGACCCAGAAGATTTCCTTCTCAAAGTTACAGAGGAAGACAGTCTGGCGGTGGTCAGAGATCAGAAGTGGAATGTTACAGATGCGGAGAAAAGGGACACATTTCACCAAACTGTCCAAATCCTAGAAGGTCAGTGGATTACAAGCCCTTATGCAGTCGATGCAAAGGAGAAAGCCACACTGCAAAAGACTGTCCAAGCCCAGCCCCAGTGAAAAACAGTGCTACTGATAGTCCGGCCAAGGCCCAAGAGCCTGCCTCCAATTTGGTGGAATTGGAAGTTGCTGCCATCACGCGTGCAAAGCAGAAGGAACCACCTATCCAGAAAGAAAATAACCCTCCTGCCAGAACAGTGAAGTTCAATCTTCCACCAGAAGAACAGAACAAAACAGAGCCTGACAGTGCCGTACAGAGCCCTACAGTGCCACAGAGAGTTACAGAGACAGGACCAGAGGTCCAGGATACAGAAGAGGAGGACGTGCCACAAGTGGCAGAAGAAGTTCCCATGATGCCCTTGTTGGAAGAAAGAGGGAAAATGAAAATGGGTGTTGCCCCATTCCCTAACCGGTTAGAGAAGCCAGTGGATCCTATTAAGGAATACGATCTGGTCAGAGATCTAGATACCTTTAAACCAAACCTCACATTCCGACAATTATTGATGTTGTCTCCCAGTTGCCGAAAAAGGTTCAAAAGTATACTGACAAGAAGACGTGGTTTAAGGATTGCTCCCTCAACAGCAACAAAGTCCAACAAGGCTCCAGAGCCTGTAAAAGAAGTGGATGTGGCTAACGCTTTCCTAGATCCGGGTACTCCAGAGACTGGCGTGTGGATAGAAGGCTGCTTCATTGCAAATGCACTGATTGATGGAGGTTCATCAGTGAACATTATGACGGATGTGACAATGAAGGATCTAGGCTTACAAGGTGTGCAACCCACTCAATGGCTCATCAGACTGGCGGATCAGAGTAGGATCAAACCTTTGGGCATTCTCCCATATGTGAAGACTACAGTGGCTGGAAAGGATTATTGGCTAACCTATCTGGTGGTGAAGCCAAACTCTTATGGTACATCCTACCCTCTGTTACTGGGTAGACCATGGCTTTTTGAAGCTCGAGCAAGGACGGATTGGTTCAAAGGAACCTTGACCTTGGGAAGAGGGCCCAACAAAGTGGTGCTGAAACTGTATGGTTCTCAAAAAGAACATGGATCAACTTCCTTGGAATTATCTTCTGACTCCCCTAATGAGGCTACAGATGGAACATCAGCAGATGAAGATGCTGTCAAACAGATCCTTCCCAAGAAAACAGTGACACATTCCTTTATAGTGGATACTGTAAGTCGACTTCCAAAAGATGCAAAGCCATTATCAATGGGTGAATACTTCCTGCCTGAACCAGGAATGACTTCTGAAATCACTTCTGACAGTGAGATAGAAGCATGGATGTATTGCTCTCCCTGTTACATGGCCATAGCAGAGCCAGAGACAGAGGTAGAAGATGAAACAGAGAATCTGTTCTTCTGTTACAGAGCGCCTACAGAGACAGAAGCAGAGACAGAAGCAGAAGCAGAGACAGAAGCAGAGATAGAGACAGAAGAGGATGGACATGATATGGACGAAGAAGATTATGAAAGTGAAATGGAAGAGTCTATCCCATCTGAAGAGGATACATTTGAAGAAGAAGTTCCAGAAGCATCAGAAACAGACGAGCTCATGCTATGGGACAGAATGGTGATGGTACCATTTGGTCTGGTAAATGGATCTTCTTATATACAAAATTCTTATAAGATGTGGGTTAAGAAGAACAAGCCGTCTTTTAGTAGTGGCTCATGCCGTCCTAACCCATCCTTGCCAAAGAAAGATGATGATGATGCACCGTGCCAACAAGCACCAATCCCACCAACCCAATAGGCATCAGAGGGTCCCTGTTATGTGACGTTCTTGGATGTGTCATCTTCAGAAGAGGAGTCTTCAAGCCAAGAGGTAATTAATTTTGAAACCAAACCCGGAACGGCTGTAATTCCATTTCAACATCTTAAGGAGCAACCTAAGTCTCCAGCAAAAGAAGAAGTTGGTTCTAGTGGGACATCAGAAGAGGACACCACTCCCTTGAAGGAGTCGGATCTGTATCCAGAAGTAGTCCGTGGGACCTTCATCCGTGAAGTAGAAGGTGAAAGGCAGTTAACCTTTGTGGATGCAGAAGGCACTGAACGCCACTTGAAGGTGGGTAACAGTCTCCCAGAAGAGGAGTTGTCAACCTTGTACAACTTGTTGAAAGAGAATTTGGACGTGTTTGCATGGTCCTACAAAGACCTAAAGGGGATTGATCCCACAATATGTCAACATCATATTGACTTGGAGCTTGATGCCAAGCCAGTACGGCAACGACAGAGGTGAATGAACCCGAATTATTCCACATTGGTGAAAGCGGAGCTGTTGAAGCTTTTGGAAGCCGAGTTCATCTATCCAGTGGCAAATAGTGAATGGGTTTCACCCATCATGGTTGTACCCAAGAAGAATGGCAAATTGCGAATATGTATGGATTTTCGAAAGCTTAATTCCAAGACAAAGAAGGATCACTTTCCTATCCCTTTCACAGACCAACTGTTGGACAGAGTGGCAGGACATGAGCTTTATTCCCTTCTGGATGGATTCAGTGGATACAATCAAGTGCAGATTGCAGAAGAAGACCAATCCAAAACAACCTTCACCACAGAATGGGGAACCTACGCTTACCGGGTGATGCTGTTTGGACTCTGCAATGCCCCTGCTACTTTCCAACGAGTCATGATGGCCGCATTTCAGAATCATCTGCACGACTTCATTGAGGTATATTTGGATGACTTCTGTGTCTATAGTTTGATCCGTGAACACTGGGAACACCTGGAACAATGCTTTGACCGATGCCGAGAGTATGGGATTTCCCTCAACCCCGACAAATGCATCTTTGGGGTCTCTTCTGGAGTTCTGTTGGGCCACATTGTCTCTGCACAAGGGATATCAACAGACCCTGCAAAGATTGAAAAGATCGCAACTCTGACAGCACCCACCAACCTCAAACAGTTGAGGGGATTCCTAGGCCATGTGGGTTACTATAGAAGGTTCATAGCCCATTTTGCAACAAAGGCAACTTCCTTGCACAAGCTCCTGAGGAAAGATGCAGAGTTTACTTGGACAGAAGAATGTGACAAAGCCTTCCACACTTTGAAGCAGTGTCTGATTGAGGCACCCATTCTGCAACCTCCTGATTGGACGAAAGAGTTCCATGTACACACTGATGCATCAATTGAAGGTTTAGGTGCTGTCCTGTGCCAAAAGGGTCCCTCGAAGTTGGATCAACTGATCTATTACGCAAGCCAAAAAGTCACTGATAGGGAACGAAACTATACAGTGACAGAGCTGGAGTGCTTGGCAATGGTGTTTGCCTTGGAAAAGTTTCGCCATTACCTCCTATCTACCCACTTTAAATTTTATGTGGATCATGAGGCCCTATCCTTCCTGATGAACAAAGCGGATGTGAAAGGACGAATGATGAGATGGCTCCTTTTATTTCAAGAGTTCGACTTTGAGGTGATTACTAAGCCTAGTCGTTCCCATGTTCTGGCTGATCATCTGTCGCGTATCCCACAAACTGCAGACGAGGAGCAAGATGATCCAGACCTCCCTGATGCTTCCCTATTCTTGGTAGAAACTGTAACTCCCTGGTATATAGACATTGCCAATCTGCTGGCAACCCAACAGTATCCTCCTGGCATTTCTAGTCGGGAGCGGAAGAAGCTTATGCTAGAATCAGCCCCATACACCCTGCTAGGTGGTGCACTGTACAAGAAAGGCAAAGATGAAGTGCTCAGAAGATGTGTTGCAGGAGATGAGATTGGGATTGTTCTGAAGGCTTGCCATGACGAGCCATGCGGAGGTCATTTTGCATTAGAAGCTACAGCCAGGAAGGCTCTACTCTCGCAGGATATTGGTGGCCTACCATCCACAAGGATGCCTATGATTATTGTAAAAGTTGTGATGCTTGTCAAAGAATGGGGAAACCCATGAAGACAAGTGCCATGCCATTGCAACCTATCCTTCCCCTGAAGCCATTTGAGAAGTGGGGCATCGACTTCATAGGTCCGATCGATCCTCCTACCAGAAGGAAACAGAACCGATACATCCTCGTATGTACGGATTATGTTACAAAGTGGTGTGAAGCTAAAGCCCTAAAGCGGGACAATTGTAACAGCGTGGCCCTGTTCATGTACAAGAATATCATCACCCGTTTTGGCAGTCCCTTAGAGCTGGTAAGTGATAGAGGCACTCATTTCCTTAACAAAGTCATGGAAGAATTGACAGAGTTGTATAAGATCTGCCATCGCAAGTCCACTCCTTATTACCCCAGAGCCAACGGCCAAGTCGAAGTCACGAATCGCATCCTCTGCTTGATTCTGAGAAGAACAATTGCCGCACATCGTCGTGATTGGGATGATCGACTTACAGAGGCCCTCTGGAGCCCCGAGAGGAACACCAAGGAAAAGGGAATTCTCTTGCAAGAAAATCTATCTTGTAACATCAACAAGCTTGTTTATCATGTTTCATATGATCACAATGAAGAAAAGAACACCAGGCACAACAAATCTTCATGCAGCATCATGTAAATCTCCCACGGATTTAATCGAATCAACCATATTCTTCAACATCTTCACAAAATCCATCAATGGAACAAAGAAAGCAAAGGAATACACCATCTTAGAATGGAAATACATCACATAGTATTTATCTTCAATATCTTCATAGTCTTCTCTCTCAATCTCTCATATACAATCACTCTGTTTCAGTAGAATTGGCTATCTCTGACTCTCTCTCTCACACTCCATCAATCATACATCATATCCTCACTACAATCTCTCAAAATCACTCTCAATAATCACTCTTAGGTCGTGGATACCCCTCCCAAGAGGTATGTCTGATATGAAGGGTCACCAGAGCCACTACAGTGTCTCTTCACAGCTCACTACTGTCACTTCACTCTAGTCTTCACTTGACTCTTCAGCAGCTACTTCTTCCACTTCTTTCAGCTCTTTTGCACTTGTATTCACCTCTTTCCAAGGCTAGAAAACTTTTCCAAAGTCACACATACATTCCACAGAACACTTACAGAAGCATACAGAACAGTCTACAGAACAGTACCAGAACAGCTACAGTACAGAACAGAACAGAAGCAGAACAGAAGCAGAAGCTCTACAGAAGACCTACAGAAGGTTACAGAAGGTTATCAAAACCACATAACTCATTCTCAAATCATTCCAAACTCTCACAAACCATTCAATAAGCTTTCACAATATCTCAATCTTCATCAATCAATACTCCATCCCTCCTTACAGAAGACAATCAAAACAAAATAGACCAAAACAGAGCAAAACAGAAGGTATACAGAACCTATCAGAACCTATCAGAACATCATAGAACCACCAATAAACATCATGATCTTCCAAAACACAATCATTACCATCCAAAACACTCTCAAACCACTTCCAAACCAACCAATCATCTCATAAAATCAACCATTCAGCTCTCAAAAACAACAAAAATCAGCCAAAAAACAAGTCATTTCAACACTCAACATATCCCCACACTTAATAAGGAAGCGTCCTCGCAACCCAGGAAAAAGGGAATACAAGTTCAAGGAAAAGCTCAACTTTGATCTTCAATATCTTCTAAAAAATAATCCATCCACCACGACCCCAACTTATAATCTGTTTCTGATATAAAAAATATAAAGAAAGGAAAACTCTTTATACATTAACACCTCTTATCAAACTAAAAATCACCACAAATTTGTAAAGGATATAAGAGTTTGCTTCTTCTTCTTCATTATCAGCTTCAACTCTCCAACTACGATCCCATCTCTACAAATCTCCAAAACATAGCTCGTACACGAAATCCAATAGGAAACCACCATGTTCGTTTGACATAAATGAACTCACAACACAAACACTAATACACAACACAACCATCTGAATGACTTCTTCAAAAAAGAGAGTTGTTCATTAGAAAGCTTCCACCATACATTGGAAAGGTATCAATGAAGATGATCCCTCTTAAAAGATTGATGTTGTCAGAATCGATCCATAGATAAGGATTCATCTACAAAGTTTTTAGGAGGATTTTGAAAAAATTGGAGACAACACATTCTTTCCAACAGGACCAGGTATCTGCTAGGCAAACAAAGGGCATGAAAATACAGTATCTCCAGCTGTTGAGAATCAATGCTAACATTGACATTCATGCACAACTTTGGAATAGGCTTTGAATCAGTATGAGAGTGCCTATGCATATACGCCAGGTACCAAGCAAAGCGAGCAGTTAATCTCACTGAGGGATCTGCAGACTGTGAATACTATTGGGCAAAATGAACATAGTTTTGATAAGCTTGACTGGAAGCTGTCCATTCTCCTGGAATTACTGGCCAATTAATCTGCGGTCCTGTAAGGCAATCATCCGAACTCCATCCCCTTCTTCGAGAAATCTTATTATCAAACCCGTCACAATCACTAACCAACTGAGGTGGTTGAGATATGGAAGTGCTAGGAGAGGGTAGTGGAATAAGGGAAAGTGGATGAAGAGAAGGATAGGAAAAATCATAAAAGGAAGAAAAGGTTAAAGAAGGAGTGGCAGAAATTTGTAAGGAATCACTAAGGAACGGTGTTAACTGATAAATAGGAAATGTAGAGGGAACATTTATGAGGGGTGAAGAACAGGGTGGAGAAGGGGAAAATACCCTATCCTCAATAAAGGAACAATAAGTGAAAATAGGAATTTGAGGGAAAGATGAAGGTTGGAAAAGAAGTGGTAAAATAATTGTGGAATTAGATTGACAAAGGGAAATATATATAGCATAGCAGTGAGCCATTTGTTGGTAATAGAGGAGGGTAGGAACAGAAGGTCCTAAGAGAGATCGTCTATGATAGGCATCAAAGAAGGTAGCATCAAATGGATTATGTTTGGAAAGATAGGTTAAGAGATCCATCCTCAGTTGGTTAGTACTCTGTACAAAGGTAGGAGCTGTGTTTTGTCTTTGATTGAGGACCACCGAATCAATCATGGGATGCCACGAATTATCCTGACAATCAGCTACTTTGGAGGAATAACTCTGGAACATATCAGCTATGCGCAACTCCAAATGATTGACCTATAAAACAGCCTGTAAGACCACATCCCCCACATACCATGCCATATCTACCTCATCTGGAATTAACAAATCTCCTCGGAGATACATGTATGACATCAACATGGTATCTGGCGTGACAGAAACTTCAAAGACCATTCTGACTACCTCTGTCAACAACTCAGTAGACCAAGCCCCACTCCAGCCATCCTCTGGAAAAGGTAAATCCATCGTGGAAAGCTTCATATAGAAAACCATCTTCTGTAAGTGGTAGTGGACAAAGAAAGAATGGTCTGGTAAGACATATTCCTGAAACTGCTCAAAGGTAGACCATAACAAGTCCATTCTGGACTGCAATCGTTCCACTTTATCTTGGAATAGAGGGCACAAAGTAGCCTGTCTCTGTAAGGCAGCCAAGTCCTGCTGTGAAAGAGAAGAAATTAATGGAACAGGAGGGCTTGGAGGAACAGAGCGGGACTTTGCAAGCTGATCTTGCAACTGCTGGATTTGGGAGGCTTGGTTGGCCACTGTGTCATTAGCCATCTGTAAAGCTGAAAGCTTGTCATCTAAGAGAACTTTGAATTCTTTCTCTTCACTGGACATCCTCTCCTTCTCTGTTGAAAGGCTAGTAACCTGTGACTGAGCCTCCAGTAACTGGGTCTTCAATGAAGAAATCTCATCGCTTTGGGTGGCAACTAGTTGGGTTTGCTGTTCCATTTGCTTAAATAAATCTGCTAGGGTATCCTTAGCAGAAGCTAACTCAGATGTTGCCTGATGCAACTGGTCTTTGGACTGCATGAGCTCTTCATAGAAAGATGCGTACAGCTGTTGAACACAGGCTGTCACTGACAACTCAATGGAACTTTGAATATCCTTGCAGAGGAAAGGAATGGCATCTCCTGAAACGAGACTGTTCAGGGAGGGAACTAAGATCTTCAAAGATCCTTCTCTATGTGCTCGGAACAGGTTATTGCAAGTGAGATACCCAGGGAGTTCACTGCCAGAAGTAGCAGGGATAGGCACTGAGGGAAGTATAGCAGGGGCTTTATCCGCTACCCTCTTCAAGCGTTTGCGCTGTATGACCAGGGGAGGCGGAGAATCATCATCCTCAATGTCAATGGGTGCTGACTCTTCTGAAGGTGGAGGAGGAGGTACTGGATCTAATGGAGGAGGTGGAGGTACACTCTTCTGTAAACCTGAATAGGTCAAGAAGGCAGACAAATATGATCCGTATGTAACATTGGTAACATTACCCCTGGTGACTTTAACAAAATGCTGATCCATTTTAGTAAGGAGGTAAGTGCTCCAATCAATAGCAACTCCTTTCAGCACCATCCTGGAAGCTGTGAAAAGCTCTTTGGACAAATAGTGGGATGGCGTTTTGGCAGGCATAAACCTGTCTTGAAGGAACTGACACATCGTCTTCCATACGGGATCAGTGATCATAGAAAAAGAAACGCCTGAAGAGTTTATCACCTTCTTAACGTCAAGGACTTCCCTTGTCAGCTTCTGTAACAGCTTTAGAATCTCTTCATTAGAGAAGAGTTGACGAGTGGTCACAAAAGGTTCTCCTTTGAAGGGTAAAGATAGAGCCTTCCCTAAGCCGCGAGATGTAAATGTCATAGACATTCCTTGGACTACGCCTGTCTTCTTGCTGTAAGAGGCCAGGAACTCATCACATAACGACGGATCCTCCGGAAGTAATGGAAAAGGAGTGGCCACAAAAGCAGCAAGTCCTGCCTTCGTGAGGGGCTCAAAAGTAAGTAGGGAAGAGTAATCCCTACTAACTAATGGGACGTACTGGATAGGGGGAGGAGCATGAGAAGGCGCCATTCAGATGGTTACACACACACCACAAACACAGACAATCAAGGAGAATGCCTACAAAGCAACAGACAAAAACCAAGGATAAGAGAATTACCAATAAAACGTGACTCGACCAACTAACCCCAAGCAAACCACATCCTAAAAAAAAATTTGACATGACCTCGAGACAAATGCGACCGAAAGCTTCATGCGATGCATCAGACAAACACCCTGAACCCCGTATCAGGCAATAAAAGAAGAAAAAAACTGCATACCGTACCGTAACTAAGACAGTAAACCAAAATAAGATCAAATCCGACACATATCAATACGACATCTGTGATAAACCAAGACTGGACCATGGAAAATAACTCTAATGACGGCGCATACCCATCCCACGAAACGATTCATTGAAAAAGGGAATTAAGTGCAGTGAGGGGGGAATTAATTTAATGAAGGGTTGATTTTAATCAATTATTAAAAATAGGTGAATTTTTATTAAGTGATAAACCTTAGCAAGAAAACGGCGGTTCCTTATTATAAATTAAATTACCAATTATTAGGTTAAGCGGTGCAGTTATTCGATTCCCGGACTTCGATTCCCGACTGGGTTTCTAAATGCAATTCATTGATTATAAATTAAGGTGATGTGGAGCGCTTTTTTGCCAGCGCGTGCTCATGTGACGGCTGGTTCTTTTTAATTAAAAAATTAAAGTGCCTCTTTAGCGCACGTAGCGCGTGCTAAGTGAACGGCTGGTTTATTTTAATTAAAAAGTATGTGTGTTTAGCGCAAATGCGCGTGGAAACTGTGGGTGAATTAAAGGGTTCATTTTAACAATTAATTTGTGATTAAGGGGAAAATAAAAATAAATAAAGCACATAAAATAAATACTTGGAAGGGGTGTGTATGTAATGCAGAAATGCGCACGGAAGAGTCCACCAAAAGAAGGGAATCCAAGAAAGGAAAAGTAAAGACCACTGATGAAACAATAATGACAACACCTTAGCGGATGGGTGGATTTGGTTTGTGTTGGTTGTTTATGTTGATTTTTATTTTTTATTTTTTATTTTTTATTATATATATATATATATATATATATATATATATTTGTGTTAAGTTGTGATTATTTATGGTTGAATAAAGGGAAAATGATGAAGGGAGGTGAGGGGAATTTTTTAGAATTTTGTAGAATTTTTTTAGAACTTTTTTACTATTTTTAAACGAATTTTCTACATGTATTGGCAATTTGGAGGTTAAATTAGGAAATATTGAATTTGCAAAAATTATAGGGTAGGCAATTGCCAGCGGACAAACTCCCAAAAATGGGCAAAAGGCAAAATGAATTTTTAGAAATTTTTCTGAATTTTTTTAATGGAAAAATTAATGTAGTGATTAATTAAGTCATCTAAATCACATTAATCAAATAAGTCAGGTAGGCATAAGTCAGTTAAGTCTGGTTAGTGGGGGTGAGTCATGTTAGTCTGCCCAAGGCAAGTCAGGTTAGTCTAGGTTGCTTAGGTGAGTCAACTAGGCTAGGTTAGCTAACTAAGTTAGGTTAGTCAACTAAGTTAAGTTAACTAGGTTGGGGTTAGTCAACTAAGTTAGGTTAGGTTAGTTAGGTTTGAACTAACTAGGGTTAGTGTTCTTAGTTAGGTTAGTTAGGTTTGAACTAACTAGGGTTAGTGTACTAACCAGAATAGGGTTAGTGGAGGCAGTTAAGGATAGTGGTGGTGGTGGGGAGAGGAGGTGGTGGTGGCGGTAGATGCGGCGGCGGCGAAGCGACTCCTGGCGGCAGTGGCGGGTCCGAGGCGGCGGCCGGACAGAGGAAGAGGAGGGGGAAACGGTCGACCAGAGGACGAGGAGGAAGAGGCGGTTGACGGCGGCGCCTGCGGGGAGGAGGCGGAGACGGGCTGGAGGGGTAGGGAGGAAGGCGCAGAAGAAGGGTAGGAGGCAGGCGGGAGAGGAGGAGAGGGAGGGCGACGGGCTGGGGGGTTGGGGAAGGAGGGAGGAGACGACGGGAGGTAGGGGAAGGAGAAGAAGGCGGACGGCGGGCGCTGGGGGGAGGCAGGCGCGGGAGAAGGGAGGCGCAGGGAGAAGGGAGGGAGAAGGGGCGGCGGGAGAGGATGGAGAGGGAGGTAGCGCGTGGGAGGGAGGAGAAGAGAGGAGAATGACGAGGAGGGAGGGTGGAGATGGCAGGGAGGTAGAGGACGCAGGAGGAGAGAGAGAAAAAGAGAGAGAGAGAGAAAGAAAGAAAGAGAAGGGCGGTTGGGGAAGGGGTGGGCAGTTGGGGGGGGGGAAGGGATTGGGGGCCCATGGGGGGGGCCATGGGGTGGGCAGTTGGGGGGGAAGGGATGGGGGGCAAGGGCGCGTACCCCCGTCCCGCGCTCGTGCGCGGGGCGGTGTAAAAAAATTTGCCGTGACAGGATTGAAATGACACGGGGAAAACGGTACGGGTTACGCGGACACGACCGGGGCGCATGGAGATTCGTAAAATCGAAAACGGGCGCGTTCACGCGCAAAACGGGCGCGAGAAAAAACAAAAAAATAAAGAAAAATTAATAACTCCCAATCCGGACGTCAAAATGACATAGCGTAAAAACAAAAAGTGGGCAGGACAACAGGGGGAAAACAAGAAAAATATATGACAGAGGCTCTGGGAGGGGTAAAGGCGGTCACGTGCAAAAAAACACAAAAAACAAACAAAAAAACGCAATTAAAAATTAATAGCAAAAGATCCGTGCGTCGGAACGAAGTGCAAAAAAAAGAAAAACTGTGCAAAAAGATGTATCCAACAATCCTATCACATCAAAACATAATTCCGACGGAGGTACGATACGTTCACATGGAAAAAACCCAAAAAAAAAACCCGAAAAGGGGATCAGAAATTAATATCGGACAAACCGTTCACCGGAATGACATGCAGTAAGAAGGAAAAATGTCCGCAGGAAGGGGTGGCACAGGGTTATCACGTTAAACCGCAGTTCCGGTGGAAGTAAGAGGGGTTCACATGTGAAAAACTCCAAAAATACTCCCGAAAACGCATTTAAAAATGAATAAGTAAAAATACGGAAGTCGAAAAAGGGTGGAGGAAAAAGGAAAAAGGTGGAGGAAGGCACAGGGGACACGGCTGTCAAATCAAATTGGAATTCCGATACAAATAGGGCAGGTTCACATGGAAAAATAGCAAAAATACACACGAAAAAGTCTTAAAAAACCGGAAAATTAATAATGGACAAACCGTGTAGCAGAATGATGCGGAATAAAAAGGAAAAATGTCAAGGGAAAAATTCTTGGTAAGGCTATGATGGCAGATCACGGTTCCGAAGCAAGAAAAGCGCGTTCACATGGAAAACCGGCTAAATTGCGCAAAATGCGTCAAAAATTAATAACTCAAAAATCGTGCACCGGAACAAAGGTAGGTAAAAAAGAAAAAATGGTCAGTTCAAAGGGAGGAACAGGGATATAAGGTTGGATTTGGATTTTGGTGAACGTAGGGTGCATTCACATGGCAGGACCTCAAAATCAAGGAATGAAGGAAAACTGCAAGGGAACAGCCCCAAGGGTGGGTGGAACATAACCGGATGGGTGGAAAGGGATCCCATTAGGGTAAAAGCAAGTCATGGTATACATGCATGAGCAGGGTAAGACATATGCAGAGGGGTATGCAATATAGACGCGCAGGGACGCGTCCCCACACTTAAGACCTTAACGGATAGGGTTAACCGAGCAACAGGGACCTAGGACCACGCCACAGACCATCCACTAACTTCCCCACACTTAAAACATGACCGGCACGAAGAAACCAAAGTGTAGGGTTAGAAAAACTTGGCCCGTTTCGTCAAGAATCAAGGTTGAGTGTCGACGGCACGTCCAGTGTGGTTGTCGGCGCGGGAGGGACCAAGGCATCTTTACAGCGCACACGTCCGTCATGGAAGGGACCACGCGGCAGCACCCAGGGAGGTAGCTGATGGAAGGAATCGCAGGAAATTCGTCGATGATGAGAAATACTACACTCAACTCACAATCACTCAATTGGAATGAAAGAACAGTCACTTGCCCCATGACTAATATCACTCGCAAAAGAATGATTAAAACCCAGATCTCATACCCGGTTGAGGAATCAACAAGGGGGAAATGGTGCAAAGGGAGTATGCCAAGGTGCACAGTTGATGGTGCATTAGTGCGTCTAACCCGTCTGGCATAAGTGCAAGGAGAAAGGCAAGGGAGCCTTACAGTGCAGTGTACAGAACAGGGTGATGTGTCTTGTGATGACGGTAAAGACCCATCCCATGGGTGCACAGGGAAAGTGGAACATACATGACTCCAAGTGTCGTAACGTCCCGCAATCTCACCTCTCGGTAAATGATTGAAGAAACTCCAGTCACACTCAACCCACCCTCTGTCTCACGCTCTATTGATAAATACAGGAGGGCAGCCTTTTCCTGAAACCCATTGATATAATCCTCACAGTCACTTGTGCAAAGATTAAATGCCTTGTGCGCATTTGATGGTGCAACTGTGCATCCCGCCCTGTGCCGGCATATGGTGCGAGAAAGAAGGTAAGGGAGCCTTATGGTGCAGTGCACAGAAACAAATTGTGCTTTGTGCTTTGAGAGGCCCATCCCGTGCGTGCAACTCTTCATTCACACTTCTCACCTCTCATTTGATTGGAAGGGAAAAGACTGGTCTCTCGACCCACCCTCTGTCTCACTCTCTGTTGATAGTTATAAGAGGGCAGCCCATACTCACATCCCCATCCGGTTAGGATGAAAGCTCACATCACTCGATTGTTTGTCGATGAAGATCGCGTCATCAATTGTTAAAGAGGCGTACCCAGGGAGGTAGCCATCAAATCGAATATTGTATTGGACAGGAACATGTCATCTGCTAGAGGACAGGTAGTCACTTTGCAAAGAGACCCAGGACACAGCGTACCAAGGGAGGCAGCTTCGGAATTGGATCCTAGGAATATCAATTAATGAATCCACTTCTGGACTGCTGGGTGTTACCACCTTTTCCACAGCCAGCTTCTCGCCCAAGGGTGTTTATCACCTTTTCTTGGCACGAGGCCTGCTATGACAGGGAATTGCTTCCTTTTCTCTCATAACAGATTTGTTTGTTTTGTTTTTCTTCTTTTTTTTCTGTTTTTCTTTTTCTCCTACTCCCGAGGGTGTTTCCACCTTTTCCCGAAGAAGAGGTCGACATGACAGGGACCTAAGTCCTTTTCTCCCATGACCGATATGTTTTTTTTTTCTCTTTTTTTTTTCTCTTTTTCTCTTTTCTTCAAATTGAACAAGGGAATGGTGGAAAGGCCATGTGTCAGAACCCACCTCGCCACTGTCGCTGGTGGAAAATAGAGGATAAGAGATCAAGGCTAGAAGGGGGGTTTGAGGAGATAGAGGGTTGTGTCCACTTCATCAGGAGTGGCTGAAGAATGGCTATCAAAAGTAGCATCATAAGAAGGACAGTGCCGCGCCAATGAGGGAAAAGATCAAGTGACCGTAATTGTCAAGATCCCCAAGGAGGGAAGTACTTCTTCAGGCGATATCCATTGATCAGAAAGGGATCATCAGAGGCATCAACGGTCTGTACTTGGATAGAGCCATTAGGGTTGACTGCAAGTACCTTATAGGGGCCCATCCACCGCTGTTGGAGCTTACCAGGAAACTTGCCAAATCGTGAATCATAGGCTAGGACCAAATCACCTGCTTTGAACTCCTTGTGCTTGATGAAACTGTCATGGTGTAAGTCGATCGTCTCAATCACGATGATGTGCAACAATTGTTCTTGTCAGGATCGAGCAGAGGATGCGATTGGTGACTTCGACTTGGCCGTTGGCTGGGGTAATAGGGAGTGGACTTACGATAGCGGATCTTATACAACTCTGTCAACTCTTCCATGACTCTGTTGAGGAAATGAGTGCCTCTATCACTTACCAGCTCTAAGGGACTACCAAAACGGGTGATGATATTCTCGTACATGAACAGGGCCACGCTGTTACCATCGTCCCGCTTTAGGGCTTTAGCTTCACACCACTTTGTAACATAATCTGTACATACGAGGATGTATTTGTTCTGTTTTCTTCTGGTGGGAGGGTCGATCGGACCTACAAAGTCAATGCTCCACTTCTCAAACGGCTTCAACGGAAGGATAGGTTGCAATGGCATGGCACTTGTCTTGGTGGGTTTCCCCATTCTTTGACAAGCATCACATCTTTTACAGTAATCATAGGCATCTTTGTGAATTGTAGGCCACCAATAACCTGCTAGCAGAGCCTTCCTAGCTGTAGCTTCTCCTGCAAAGTGACCTCCACATGGCTCGTCGTGGCAAGCCTTCAGAACAATCCCAATCTCATCTCCTGCAACACATCTTCTGAGTACTTCATCTTTTCCTTTCTTGTACAGTGCACCACCTAGCAGGGTGTATGGGGCTGATTCTAGCATGAGCTTCTTCCTTTCCCGACTAGAAATACCAGGAGGGTACTGTTGGGTTGCCAGCAGATTGGCAATGTCTGCATACCAGGGAGTTACAGTCTCTACCAAGAATAGGGAAGCATCAGGGAGGTCTGGATCATCCTGCTCCTCGTCTGCAGTTTGTGGGATACGCGATAGATGATCAGCCAGAACATGGGAACGACCAGGCTTAGTAATCACCTCAAAGTCAAACTCCTAGAATAGAAGGAGCCATCTCATCATTCGTCCTTTCACATCTGCTTTGTTCATCAAGAAGGACAGGGCCTCATGATCCACATAACCTACAGAAGGTTACAGAAGGTTATCAAAACCACATAACTCATTCTCAAATCATTCCAAACTCTCACAAACCATTCAATAAGCTTTCACAATATCTCAATCTTCATCAATCAATACTCCATCCCTCCTTACAGAAGACAATCAGAACAAAATAGACCAAAACAGAGCAAAACAGAAGGTATACAGAACCTATCAGAACATCATAGAACCACCACTAAACATCATGATCTTCCAAAACACAATCATTACCATCCAAAACACTCTCAAACCACTTCCAAACCAACCAATCATCTCATAAAATCAACCATTCAGCTCTCAAAAACAACAAAAATCAGCCAAAAAACAAGTCATTTGAACACTCAACACCCTCTGGGCGTACAGAACCTCCCATAAAGCAGCAACAGGACAGACACCCTTCCAGCTGGTGTATGGTACAGAAGCTATTTTTCCTGTTAAATTGGAACTACCCTCTTTGAGAGTGGCTATCAAAGAGCGTTTGGGAAACGATGATTCACTGCAACGCCGTCTCCTACACTTGGAATGTTTGGACGAAATTCGTAGGATGGCTCTACAGTGCATGGAAGCCACGCAAGCTCGACGTAAGGCTTACCATGATAGCTTCATCAAGCACAAGGAGTTCAAAGAAGGTGATTTGGTCCTAGCCTATGATTCACGATTTGGCAGATTTCCTGGCAAGCTCCAACAGCGGTGGATGGGCCCCTATAAGGTACTTGCCGTCAACCCTAATGGCTCTGTCCAAGTGCAGACCGTTGATGCCTCTGATGATCCCTTTCTGATCAATGGATATCGCCTGAAGAAGTACTTCCCTCCTTGGGGATCTTGACAATTACGGTCACTTGATCCTTTCCCTCGTTGGCGCGGCACTGTACTTCTTATGATGCTACTTCTGATAGCCGTTCTTCAGTCAGTCCTGATGAAATGGACGCAACCCTTTGTCCCCTCAAACCCCCCTTCCAGCCTTGATCTCTTATCCTCTATTTTCCACCAGCAACTGTGGCGAGGTGGGTTCTAACAAATGGTAGTTCTACCATTCCCTTGCTCAATTCGAAAAAAAAGAAAGAAAAAAAGAGAGAGAGAAAAAAAAAACAAAACATATCGGTCATGGGAGAAAAGGACTTAGGTCCCTGTCATGCCGACCTATTCTCCAAAAAAAGGTGGAAACACCCTCAGGAATAGAAAAAAAACACGAGAAAAAAAATGAAATGAAAAAAAAAAAACAAATCTGTTATGAGAGAAAAGGAAGCAATTCCCTGTCATAGCAGGCCTCGTTCCAAGAACAGGTGGTTAACACCCTTGGGCGAGAAGTTGGCTGTGAAAAAGGTGGTAACACCCAGCAGTCCAGAAAGTGGATTCATTAATTGATATCCCCGGGATCCAATTCCGAAGCTACCTCCCTTGGTACGCTATGTCCTGGGTCTTTCTGCAGAGTGTCTACTTGTCCTCTCGCAGCCGACATGTTCTTGTCCAACACAACGTTCGATTTGATGGCTACCTCCCTGGGTACGCCTCTTCAATAACTGATGACACGATCTTTATCGACAAACAATCGAGTGATGTGAGCTTTCATCCTAACCGGATGGGGAAGTGAGTATGGGTTGCCCTCTGCAACTATCAACAGAGCGTGAGACAGAGGGTGGGGCGAGTGACCAATCTTTTCCCTTCAAATCAAATGAGAGGTGAGTAGTGTGAATGAAGTGTTGCACCCACGGGATGGGCCTCTCAATGCACAAAGCACAATTTGTTTCTGTGCACTGCACCATAAGGCTCCCTTGCCTTCTTTCTTGCATCGTATGCCGGCACAGGGTGGAATGCACCGTTGCACCATCCAATGCGCACAAGGCATACAATCTTTGCACAAGTGATTGTGAGGATTACATCAATGGGTTTCAGGACAAGGCTGCCCTCCTGTATTTATCAATAGAGAGTGAGACAGAGGGTGGGTTGAGTGTGACTGGAGTTTCTTCAATCAATTACCGAGAGGTGAGATTGAGGGACATTACGACACTTGGAGTTAGGTATGTTCCACTTTCCCTGTGCACCCACGGGATGGGTCTTTGCCGTCATCACAAGACACGTCACCCTGTTCTGTACACTGCACTGTAAGGCTCCCTTGCCTTCCTTCTTGCACCTATGCCAGACGGGTTGGACGCACTAATGCACCATCAATTGTGGACCCTGGCATACTCCTTCTCCACCATTCCCCTGTTGATTTCTCAACCGGGTACGCGATATGGGTTCCATTATTTTTTCTTGAGTGATATTAGTCATGGGGCGAGTGACTGTTCTTTCATTCCAATTAAGTGACTGTGAGTAGAGTGCAATATCCCTCATCATCGACAAATTTCCTGCGATTCCTTCAATCAGCTACCTTCCTGGGTGTTGCCGCGTGGTCCCTGTCATGAAGAACGTGTGCCGAGAAGATGCCTTGGTACCTCCTGCAGTCGACAACAACACTGGACGTGCCATCGACACTCAACCTTGCTTCTTGACAAAATGGGCCAAGTTTTTCTAACCCTCCCACTTTGGTTTCTCAGTGACGGTCATGTTTTAAGTGTGGGGACGTTAGTGGATGGTCTGTGGCGTGGTCCTAGGTCCCTGTTGCTCGGTTAAGGTCTTCAGTGTGGGGACGCGTCCCTGCGCGTCTACATTGCATATCCTCTGCATATGCCTTACCCTGCTCATGCATGTATGCCATGATTTGCTATTATCCTGATGGGGTTCCTTCCCACCCGACCGTTCCTTTTCCACCCACCCTTGGGGCTGTTCCCTTGCAGTTTTCCTTCATTCCCTGCTTTTAAGGTCCTGCCATGTGAATGCACCCTACGTTCACCAAACTCCCAATCTAACCTTATAGCCCTGTTCCTCTCTTTGAACTGACCATTTTTCCTTTTTACCTACCCCTGTTCCGGTGCACGGTTTTCGCGTTGTTAATTTTTGAAGCATTTTGTGCAAATTAGCCGGTTTTCCATGTGAACGTGCTTTGCTTGCTTCGGAACCGTGATCTGATGTCATAGTCCTGACAACCACTTTTCCCCTGACATTTTCTCTTTTTACTCTGAGTCATTCCGATACACGGTTTGTCCATGATTAATTTTCCGGTTTTTTACGACTTTTTCATGTGTCTTTTTGACATTTTTCCATGTGAACCTGCCCTATTTGCATCGGAATTCCAATTTGATTTGATAGCTGTGTCCCTTGGGCCTTCCCTCACCTTTTTCCTTTTTCTCCATCCTTTTTTGCCTTCCGGATTTTTACTTATTAATTTTTACATTAGTTTTTGGGCGTATTTTTGGAGTTTTTCGCATGTGAACCCCTCCTACTTCCACCGGAACTGTGGTTTAACATGACCATCCTATGCCATTCCTTCCTGCGGACATTTTTCCTTCTTACTACATGTCATTCCGGCGAACGGTTCGTCCAATATTAATTTTCGATCCCATTTTCGGATTTGTTTTTTGGGTTTTTCCCACGTGAACGCGTCTTATCTCAGTCGGAACTCTGTTTTGATGTGATAGGATTGTTGAGCCCGTCTTTTTGCACTGTTTTCCTTTTTCTTGCACCTCGTTTTGATGCTCGGATCTCCCGCTATTAATTTTTAATTGCGTTTTGTGGTCCGTTTTTTCTGTTTTTTTACACGTGACCGCCCTTTACCCCTCCCAGAATCTCCCTCGCATATTTTTCTTGTCTTCCGCCTGCCGCCCTGCCCACTTTTTGTTTTTACGATATTTCGTTTTGACGTTAGGATTGGGAGTTATTAATTTTTCTTTATTTTTACGTGTATTCACGCGCCCGTTTGGCGCGTGAACACACCCTTTTTCGATTTTACGCATCTCCACGCGCCCCGGTCGTGTCCGCTTGACCCATACCGTCATCCCGGTGCCATTTCAATCCCGTCACGGCAAATTTTTTTTACCCCGCCCCGCGCACGTGCGCGGGACGGGGGTACGCGTCCCTTTCCTTGGGAACCCCCTACCCTACCCTACCCTCTCCCACCCCTACCCTTTCCTTGGGCACCCCCCACTTCCCTTGGGCCCCTGCCCATCCCCACCCCGCCCATTTTCCCCCACCCCTACCCCTGCCCCTACCCCTACCCCTACCCCTGCCCATCCCCACCCCTACCCCTGCCCATCCCCTCCCACCCCTACCCACCCCTCCCCACCCTTCTTTCTCCCCGACTCTCCCTCCCCTAACCGCCTCCCCCGCCTTCCCCTCCCCTCTTCCTGCGTACCCCTGTCCTTCTCTCCTCGTTCCTCCCCGCCATTTCCCCCCTCCTCCTCTTCTCTTCCTTCTTTCCTTCTTCCTCTCCCACCATGCCGCTCCTCCCTTCTCCCTCCCCTCCTTCCTCTCCCTCCTGCCCCCCTCGTGGCCTCCACTCTCCCCCCTGCAACGCCTAGTCGCCTCCACGTGGTCAAAGCCGCCTTGCCCGGCGTCCACCACCTGCCGCCTCTCCGTCGGAGTCGCTCGCCTATGGCCATTGCAGTGCCTGGCCGCCTCCTGGTGCTCTGCTCGAGCGGCCGTCTTACGGGCCTCGTGCCCCGTTGCCATCGCTGCCGTATTGCAGCCGCCGCCTCCTCGTCCCTGTCCTGCGCCTCTCCCGCCGTGACGTCATCGTTGCCGACGCCCCGCCCTCACGGTTGTCGCCGACAGCGCCCGCTGACGCACTGCGCCTCCCGCCAGGTCGCCCGTGCAGCCCGCCCTCGAGAGAGCCGCTCCCCGCCGTCTGGCCGCCGTGGCCGGCCTTCACAGCGCCCGAGCAGCCGTCGTCCGCCGCCGTCGCGTCCCCTGCCGCCGGACGAGCCGCCGCCACCCTCCTCCCCTTCCTCCTCCTCCTCCTCTTCCACCACCTCCTTCCTCACTAACTCAGGTTAGTTGGACTACCTAGCCCTTGTAACTAACCTAACATTAGTTCTAGTAATTAACCCTAGTTAGTTGTTACTAACCTTAGTTACCACCCCCCTAACATTAACCCTAACCCTAGTTAGGACCATTAACCCTAACCCTAGTTAGTACCCTAACCCTAACCCTAACCCTAACCCAACTTAGGTTAACAAACCACCTTTAGGTTAGTTTTTACTAACTTGCTTTATCTGACTTATCTAACTTCCTCTAGACTAACCTAATTCCTTCTGACTAACCTAACTTGACTTAGTTAGACTAACATGACTTACCCAGACTAACCAGACTTAACTGACTTACTTCTAACTTACTTATCAGATTAACATGATTTACATGATTTAATTAATTTATAAATTAATTTCCACATCATAAAAATTCAAAAAAATTTCTAAAAATTCCCTTTGCTTTTTGCCAATTTTGGGGAATTTTTCCGCTGGAAATTACCACCCCCACAATTTCTGAAAATTAAATATTTCCTAATTTATCCCCCAAATTGCCCACAAATGTAGAAAATTCATTTAAAAATAGTAAAACAATTCTAAAAAATTCTAAAAAATTATCAAAAATTCCCCTCACTCCCCCTTGACCATTTTTCAGTTATTTTTCACTTTAAAAAATTATCATACATGGTGCCCCTATTGTTAAAAAAAAAAAAAAACAAACAAACACACTAACACACCAACAAACGGAAATTTCCCTTAACACTTTCTATTTTATTTGCATAGATTCCCTTGTGGATATTTCCTCCATATTCATGTGTTGTATATATTGATTTTCCTATTATTGTTTTTATTCTTATTTTTTGTTTTAAAAAACAAAAAACAAACAAACAACCTAACTAACTACACAAAATAAAAAAAAAAAACAACAAAACACATCCACAACCCATAATAACCACACAAACAAAATAACCAACCATAAATAATCCCAAATTACAAAAATTAAAAAACCAACAACAACAAAATCAACCCACCCACTAAGGTGTTGTGTTTGTTGTTCGTCAGTGATCTTTACTTTTCCTTTATTGGATTCACTTCTTTTGGGGGACTCTTCCGTGCGCATTTCTGCATTACATACACACCCCTTCCAGGTATTTATTTTATGTGCTTTCTTTATTTTCATTTCTCCCTTAATCACAAATTAATTGTTAAAATGAACTTTTTATTCACCCACAGTTCCACGCGCATTCGCTCTATACACACACATCCTTTTTAATTAAAATCAACCAGCCGTTCACTTAGCACACGCTACGTGCGCTACAGAGGCACTTTAATTTTTAATTAAAATGAACCAACCGTCACATGAGCACGCGCTGGCAAAAAAGCGCTCCACATCACCTTAATTTGTAATCAATGAACTTGCATGTAGAGACCCAGTCGGGTATCGAAGTCCGGGATTCGAATAAAAGCACCGTTTTAATCTAATAATTGGTAATTTAATTTATAAGAAGGAACCACCGTTTTCTTGCTAAGGTTTATCACCTAATAAAATTAACCCATTCTTAATAATTTATTAAAATCAGCCCTTCATTAAATTAATTCCCCTCTCACTGCACTTATTTCCCTTTTTTAATGAACCGGTTTCGTGGGATGGGTATGCGCAGTCCTTAGAGTTTTATCATCGATGTAGTCTTGATGTGTGTCGGATGTGGTATTGTTTTGGTTTACTGTCTTTGTTACGGTTACGAGTACGATATGCAGTTTTTTCTTTTCTTGCCTGATACGGGGTTCAGAGTGTTTGTTTGCTACATCGCATGAAGTTTTCGGTCGCATATGTCTCAAGGTCATGTCGAATTTTTTCTAGACTATGGTTTGCTTGGGGTTAGTTGGTCGAGTCACGTTTTATTGGTTGTTCTCTTATCCTTGGTTTTTTGTCTGTTGCTTTGCAGGCATTCTCCTTGATTGTCTGTGTTTGTGGTGTGTGTGTAACCATCTGAATGGCGCCTTCTCACGCTCCTCCCCCTATCCAGTACGTCCCATTAGTTAGTAGGGATTACTCTTCCCTACTTACTTTTGAGCCTCTCACGAAGGCGAGCCTTGCTGCTTTTGTGGCTACTTCTTTTCCCCTGCTTCCAGAGGATCCGTCGTTATGTGATGAGTTTCTGGCCTCTTACAGCAAGAAGACATGACTAGTCCAGGGAATTTCTATGACTTTGACGCCTCGAGGTTTAGGGAAGGCTCTGTCTCTACCCTCCAAAGGTGAACCTTTTGTGACCACTCGTCAGCTTTTTTCTAATGAAGAGATTCTGAAGCTGTTGCAAAAGCAGACAAGGAAAATCCTCGATGTTAAGAAGGTGATAAACTCTTGAGGAGTTTCCTTTTCTATGATCACTGATCCCGTATGGAAGACGATCTGTCAGTTTCTCCAGGACAGGTTTATGCCTGCCAAAACGCCATCCCAGTACTTGTCCAAAGAGCTTTTCACAGCTTCCAGGATGGTGTTAAAAGGAGTTGCTATTGATTGGAGTACTTACCTCCTCACTAAAATGGATCAGCATTTCGTTAAAGTCACCAGGGGTAATGTTACCAATGTCACATATGGATCATATTTGTCTGCCTTCTTGACCTATTCAGGTTTACCGAAGACTGTGCCTCCACCTCCTCCATCAGATCCAGTATCTCCTCCTCCACCTTCAGAAGAGTCAGCACCCATTGACATAGAGGATGATGATTCTCCGCCTCCCCTGGTCATCCAGCGCAAACGCTTGAAGAGGGTAGCGGATAAAGCTCCTTTCATACTTCCTTCAGTGCCCATTCCTGCTACCTCTGGCAGTGATCTCCCTGGGTATCTCACTTGTAATAACCTGTTCAGAGCACATCGAGAAGGATCATTGGAGATATCAGTTCCCTCCCTGAATAGTCTAGTCTCAGGAGATGCAATTCCTTTCCTCTGTAAAGATATTCAAAGCTCCATTGAGTTGTCTGTGACAGCCTGTGTTCAACAGCTGTACGCGTCTTTTTATGAAGAACTCATGCAGTCTAAGGACCGGTTGCATAAGGCAACATCTGAGTTAGCTTCTGCTAAGGATACCCTAGCAGATTTATTTAAGCAAATGGAACAACAAACCCAACTGGTTGCCACCCAAAGCGATGCGATTTCTTCATTGAAGATCCAGTTAATAGAGGCTCAATCACAGGTTACTAGCCTTTCAGAGGAGAAGGAGAGGATGTCCAGAGAAGCGCAGGAATTCCAAGCTATCTTAGATGACAAACTTTCAGCTTTACAGATTGCTACTGACACAGTGGCCAACCAAGCCTCCCAACTCCAGCAGTTGCAAGATCAACTGGCGAAGTCACGCTTTGTTCCTCCAAGCCCTAATGTTCCCTTGATTCCTTCTCTTTCACAGCCGGACTTGGCTGGTCTTCAGAGACAGGCTACTTTGTGCCCTCTATTCCAAGATAAAGTGGAAAAATTGCAGTCCAGAATGGACTTGTTATGGTCTACCTTTGAGCAGTTTCAGGAATCTGTTTTACCAGACCATTCTTTCTTTGTCCACTACCACTTACAGAAGTTGGTCTTCTATATGAAGCTTTCCACGATGGATTTACCTCTTCCAGAGGATGGATGGAGTGGGGCTTGGTCTGCTGAGTTGTTGACAGAGGTAGTCAGGATGGTCTTTGAAGATTCTGTCATGCCAGACACCATGTTGATGTCGTACATGTATCTACGCGGAGACTTGTTAATTCCAGATGAGGTGGATATGGCATGGTATGTGGGGGATGTGGTCTTACAGGTTGTTTTGTATGTCAATCATTTGGAGTTGCGCATAGCTGACATGTTCCACAGTTATTCCTCCAAAGTGGCTGATTGTCATGATAATTCGTGGCATCCCATGATTGATTCTGTGGTCCTAAATCAACGACAAAACATAGCTCCTACCTCTGCCCAGAGTACTAACCAACTGAGGATGGATCTCTTAGCCTATCTTTCAAAACATAATCCATTTGATGCTACCTTCTTTGATGCCTATCATAGACGATCTCTCTTAGGACCTTCTGTTCCTACCCTCCTCTATTACCAACAAATGGCTCACTGATATGCTATATATCTTTCCCTTTGTCAATCTAATTTCACCACTATTTTACCCCTTCTTTTCCAACCTTCATCTTTCCCTCAAATTCCCATTTTTACTTACTGTTCCTTTATTGAGGATAGGGTATTTTCCCCTTCTCCACCCTGTCCTTCTCCATCCATTAATGTACCCTCCACATTTCCTATTTATTAGTTAACACCCTTCCTTAGTGATTCCCTCCAAATTTTTGCCACTCCTTCTTTAACCTTTTCTTCATTTTATGATTTTTCCTATCCTTCCCTTCATCCACTCTTCCTTATTCCATTACCTTCTCCTAACACTTCTATATCTCAACCACCTCAGTTGGTTAGTGACTGTGACATGTTTGATAATCAGATTTCCAGAAGAAGGGGATGGAGTTCGGATGATTGCCTTACAGGACCCCAGATCAATTGGCCAGTCATTCCAGGAGAATGGATAGCTTCCAGTCAAGCTTATCAGAACTATGTTCATTTTGCCCAGCAGTATTCACAGTCTGCAGATCCCTCAGTGAGATTAACTGCTCACTTTGCTTGGTACCTGGCGTATATGCATAGGCACTCTCATAATGATTCCAAGCCTATTCCAAAGTTGTGCATGAATGTCAATGTAAGCATTGATTCCCAACAGTTGGATATATTGTATTTTCATGCCCTTTGTTTGCCTAGCAGATACTTGGTCCTGTTGGAAAGGATGTGCTGTCTTTAGTTTTTTCAAAATCCTCCCAAAAACTTTGTAGATGAATCCTTGTCTATGGATCGTTTCCGACAACATCAATCTTTTAAGAGGGATCATCTTCATTGATACCTTTCCCATGTATGGTGGATGCTTTTCTAATGAAAATCTTTCTTTTTGAAGGAGTCATTCAGATGGTTGTGTTGTGTATTAGTGTTTGTGTTGTGAGTTCTTGGATTGGATTTCGTGTACGAGCTACATTTTTGGAGATTTGTGGTGATGGGGTCGTGGATGCAGAATTGAAGTTGAAGCTGATGAAGAAGAAGCAAATTCTTATATCCTTTATAAATTTGTTGAGATTTTTAGTTCGATCAGAGGTGTTAATGTATAAGGGTTTTCCTTTCTTTGTATTTTTATATCAGAACCAGGTTATAAGTTGGGGTCGTGGTGGATGGATTCTTTGTGAACAGATATTGAAGATCAAAGTTGAGCTTTTCCTTGAACTTGTATTCCCTTTTTCCTGGGTCGCGAGGACGCTTCCTTATTAAGTGTGGGGATATGTTGAGTGTTGAAATGACTTGTTTTTTGGCTGATTTTTGTTGTTTTTGAGAGCTGAATGGTTGATTTTATGAGATGATTGATTGGTTTGGAAGTGGTTTGAGAGTATTTTGGATGATAATGATTGTGTTTTAGAAGTTCATGATGTTTGTTGGTGGTTCTATGATGTTCTGATAGGTTCTGATTGGTTCTGTATACCTTCTGTTTTGTTCTGATTGTCTTCTGTAAGGAGGGATGGAGTATTGATTGAGATATTGAGAAAGTTTATTGAATTGTTTGTGAGAGTTTGGAATGGTTTAAGTATGAGTTATGAGATTTTGATGACCTTTTGTAACCTTCTGTAGGTCTTCTGAAGAGCCTCTGTTCTGTTCTGTTCTGTACTGTAGCTGTTCTGGTACTGTTCTGTGACTGTTTTGTATGCTTCTGTATGCGTTCTGATGGATGAGAATGTAGCTTGGGAAATTTTTCTAGCCTTGGAAAGAGGTGAATACAAGTGCAAAAGAGCTGAAAGAAGTAGCTGCTGAAGACTCAAGTGAAGACTAGAGTGAAGTGACAGTAGTGAGCTATGGAAAGACACTGTAGTGGCCCTGGTGACTCTTCATATCAGACATACCTCTTGGGAGGGGTATCCACGACCTAAGAGGGATTATTGAGAGTGATTTTTGAGAGATGGTAGTGAGGATATGATGTATTATTGATGGAGTGAGAGAGAGAGAGTCAGAGATAGCCAATTCTACTCAAACAGAGTGATTGTGTATGAGAGATTGAGAGAGAAGACTATGAAGATATTGAAGATGAATACTATGTGATGTATTTCCATTTCAAAGATGGTGTATTCCTTTGCTTTCTTTGTTCTATTGATGGATTTTATGAAAATATTGAAGAATATGGTTGATTCTATCAAAACCGTGGGAGATTTACATGATGCTGTATGAAGATTTGTTGTGCTTGGTGTTCTTTTCTTCATTGTGATCATATGAAACATAATAAACAAGCTTGTTGATGTTACAAGATAGATTTTCTTGCAAGAGAATTCCCTTTTCCTTGGTGTTCCTCTTGGGGCTCCATCCTGAGTCATTGAGAGATGCACCTTCACTGACCAAGAAAAAGAGGAGAAAATAGCGAAGACAACAACAGTTGCAGGTGGTTGTGGACCCCAAGAACATTGAGACGAAGAGCGCTGGAGAGCTGATGAATGAAGCATCGAGTCCATCCACCAATGAACCCATTGATACCTCTCCTAATAGCGGTGAAACCTCAGACACATCCGTGTGCTTTGAAAAATCAAAGCAGTTGTTACCATCAATGGCTCCTAGCAACACTCAATCCACCGACAATAGAACTTGCATTGACCAATCAAGAGTGGACATAACGCTGTCACAACAAGGTGACAAACCTATACCAGTCACATCTAAGGAGAACCATGACAAAATAGCAGCAAAACCTCAGGAAAAATGTACAATCCCCGAGAGCATAAACAATCCTAGCGTTGACCAATCTTGCTCATCTAGGCCTGAGCCCCCAGCTATGCTAAAGCCTTGGCAAACTCCTAGAACCTTGCATGAGATAGCAACCGAGCAAGCCCTCGTTTAACATAGAAGTGTCATAGAATGCTTAACTGAGTTGGATGCTAAGCTCAAGGTGTTAGAACGTATCTACGTCCTTGCGGACATGGGCGCATTCCCTAAGGAGCAGCTTGGAGAATACTTGCCATTTTCCCTATCCTGGGAAGAGCAAGAACATCTTAACGAGCACTATGATAGGCTCTTGCATGAACGCATGCGACTCATCTCTGGCGAGAAAGCCGACGAACTGCGCTTAATTGTCACATTCAATGATGCGCTTTGCTAACCAAATCTCTTAGAGATATAGCAACTAAAGCGACTATCAGAGGGCCGAAGTCAATTTGAACAACGTTGGTGTGAAAACCGCGTTGCAATGGCTGAACTAGGAGCCCAGATCATGACAGTCTCAGAGGAGCGATTGGCCAAATGGCGGTCTCAAAGAGACCCAACCTATGTGGCACCAACTTCCCTTTGAGTGCTAACTTCCATTCGGGGTACAGACTTAGCTGAACCTAGCCAAGAGAACTCTATGTTTGATAAGGTTCTCACTGAGGAGGAGTTACATGTTGCCACTAGACTCGGACAAGGTTCCATGCTACTCGATGTTGCAAAATATCTATCGGTATTGAGTAAGCTGCCACGAGTACTAGGTGCATGCGCCACGCTCCAGTACAATCCAGAGTTCTACAATTGGCTTTTATCCTCATGAAGTGACATGGATTCATGGATATGTGTATAAATAAACAATGACTTTTGTGACCCTGTATAGACACTATCAACACACACAAGCAATAATAGTCAAGTGCAGGGAGAAGAGTTGGGGTCAACAGGCTAAGCTCGTCAGGTCCTCCTCTCACCATATATTTAGAAGTTGTGTGACCATTTCCATCTCCGGGCCGAGGGCATGCACCCCTCATGACCACCATAGGAAGCCCTAACCAACATCTCTGATGGTGTAGACAGGGTGCAATCCCTTTCTATACACCTTTTTTCCTTGCCGGTCTATCCTTCCAAGGATGAGCCAAGCCCCAATCCATGGCCACCAATCTGCATAACTCAGCGTGAGCCAAGATCTACTAATGGCTGGAGGCTAAATGAACATCATTATGGGGGCTATCCCTCTACGACAAGCACTGCATGCCTCACCCCTCCCCTTATCGTCATATGCACTTGATAACCCACACTATAATCCCTTACATGCGAATGGTTTTATCCTGTATCAAGGCCTAATCCTTGGTTTGCATCTTGCAGGTCCCCCTACAATAGCCGACATGGAGCACCCAATGCAGTTGGCTTGCAAGGATGCTATCCGCCGTTGAAGGGAGCATTTAGCAAAAGCGCCTCTGCCAGAATGCTACGTACCTACCCTTAAAAGGTTTGCAAAGAAACGAAGCGACACCGACCCGGACGTAGGTCAAAAGATCCCCAGGCCAGGGAAATAGAAGCTCAAGGGAGCACACAGGGCATGGCAACACCAGCCGTGTAGGCTCTTATCAGACGCTCGAGCACCAAGTGCTCGAAAGAGGAGAGGGTAGCTCGAGACAAGCAGGAATTTGACGCATTGTTTAAAAGCATTGTGGAAATAGTTGCGACCACCAGGGACTACACCATCTGGGTCCCAGTCGACATTTTTCCCTCCCAGCCTCAGTCGGCCGACCACCCAGAATCGCCCCGCCTCGTACAAATAGAGTAGCTCCATGTTGTATAAAAGGCTTATCAAATGCTACCTGGCCATGACTTTTTGTCTTTAAATGGTTAAGTGTTGACATGTTCCCCAATTGTACAAACTTTTCATATCTGCGTTTAATATATTTCACGTCTTTAGCAAAAGAAAAAGCTAATCAAGCGCAGGTGATAAGTATCTAAGTCAATACCATGGAATTCAGATAAGTGATATCTCCTTGCGTTGCACTGGTTTATTATAGTTGCGGCATATACCATGCATGTACTCTCATGAAGTGACAAGTAGATGCAAGATGATACATGTCTTTGTGTGAAAGTGTTCAATGCCCGATCACTGCAAGACCATCAACCCCACAAAGAGCCGCGACAAAGCCATGCTGCTGAAAGCAAAAATCACCCTTGCCGACCGCCCACATCACATGGCCCAAAGCATATTCAGGGGCTACGCTCTCTTTTTGGGTCAAGCTCTATAGTTGGCTCACGGCAGTTGTTACGTGAATTGTACCAACATCGCATGTTGCAAAGAGGTTTGCAATATCTCAAGTGTATCTCCCTATCTCAACAACTTCTTCTCTAACAACAAGCTAGGGCACAATCATCACTGTAATATCCATTTCCTGAGCCTTCGAAGCTTGACATTTTCCAACCCATTGAAAGGCTGATAGCCTCAATGTATTGCAATGGTTGTACTCAGGCAAGTCCAAAAAAAAAAAAAGAGGAGAAAAGAGAAGAGAAAGAAAGAAAGAAAGAAAACAGCACAAGAAAAAGAAACAAAATAGAAAATAGAAAAGAAGAAGAAGAAGAAAAGAAATGAATGAAAAGATAAGAAGCACCCACGATCACAGCACATCACACCTAGGGGTCCTCAAATTAGGTACGTCTAGTGACCTTGGTCGATTGGCTCCGTCCCTAGTCCCCTAGCCCTTTAGCATCACCCACAATTGTTCAGGGCACATCAAGGGCAGGACATACCTAGGGAGCTTGTCTCGCCTATGGTTAGACCTGTCACCCTGACCCACTTGCACAATTCCCTCTTGCACTCTGTCTTAATACCATTGCAATCAATTGTGGTAAGCACCGCACGATTGGCCATGAAAAGTACACCGTCCTCATCAAGCAAGTCCAATAGCTTCCAGCTACCGAAAGTGCGGTGTCCTTGTATTCAATTATCCTATGTCGTGCAGTCACAATGCAAAGGATGTCTCATATAACTTTACTGTACTTCTTCTCAACATGGACAACTTTGCTTCATCCACACATTGTTACGAGAAACTAGCCCGCGGTCTTCTAACTACGTAATATCTAAGTATGCACGAGCACTCACATAATATCTGCACTGAAGTATATACATAGTTTGGGTCCTCAAGTGCAGGACAATACTCTTAGCTTGCTTAGAGTTCGACTTGTCTCCCAAACTAATTAAACTGTGTCTTGTGCACGATAAAGAAGACTAGCACTACCCCTAGGGAGAAACCACCTATGAGAGGTTTTCAATTGCAGGTATTAAAGACTCAACGAGGGTGTAGTTCGCTCTTCATCAACACTCAACTCTAAATTCCTATCCTTATCACCCTGTAAGCCTGCCATTGTACTCCATCAGTGCAACCCCCCCAAAACAACAATCGTACCACCAACTCCCATTGCCCTACCACCTACCACTTAACCCACCAACGTGCCCTCAACGACCTTCCTCCCCAACACTACCAACACTTCGCCACGGCAACCACAGACGCCCTTGCCACCCACGTCTTCGGTGCATGCTAACGCCTGCTACATATGATGGTGAGTGCCATGGGACTGGCACTCGTCTAGGAGGGGGGTAATGTTAACCCCAACACGAAGAAAGCAAAATGAAATAAAAAAGGCGCAGGGCAAAGGCGGAAAAAATGTAGCTCGACTGAAGAAAGAAGAGGAGAAAAGGCCAAAAGCGCAAGGGCAACCTTAAAAAGTCTAAGGCAAATGCAAAAGGGGAAAGATGCATTTTAAAATACAAAGGCGCACCCTGAAATCTTGTAAAAGAGTACCAGGCGGTGGAAAATCCGGAAAGCTAAAATAGAAGACTAAGACAAAGACCAAGGCAAAGAGAAACAGAAGACAAAGACGCACAAGGAAAAGCGCAAGTCAAAACTTTTGTGAAAGAGTGCAAGCGCATCATGGTTTAATTCAAGGAGCACCGAGCTCTCACCCGCACCCGTGCAATTTGTAAATGAAGACGGGCGGTGGAAAGGAAGCTAGGAAGATAGAAGGACAATGGAAAAAAGGGCCTAGGCTATGGCCGGCCATGTAAAAAAGGGGAAAAGGGGATGACCGCCCAAAAGGGATTTAGGGTTTTGTATATAAAGTTGAAAAGTGAATGAGAAGCTCATTCTTGTGTGTTGCCAAAAGTGGCTCTCTTCTTCTTCTTCTTCTTCTTCTTTTTCTTCCTTGCTTGAGGTTATGCTTGAGAGAGAGTGTGAGAGTGTGAGGGAGTGAGAGTGTGAGGGTGAGGGACCGGGGAGGAGAAGCTCTCCATCTTCTCCTCTCTTCTTCTCTTCTCTTCTCTTCTCTTGCCTTGCTTGTGGCTATGGAGCTTGGAGCATGGAGCTTGAGGATGGAGCTTGCTTGAAGCTTGCACTTGGATCGTGGAGTTACTAGAGTGCATGGGAGAGGAGGTAACTCGATGGGCATGGAGGTAAGCTTACTATACCCGTGGATATGGACGGCACGTTGGGTATGTGAGAGGTAGCCATTAGTGCTCGGCTTGGAACACTTGAACAATAAGCGGTCCGCGGGTCTTGGCGGTTGAGCGAAAGCTCCCACAGCTAGGGTTTGGGGAGTCGGAGCAGTAAGCGCAACCTCCCCCACAAGAGCCAACAAAGCCAATCCATGAAGGGCCAGATTTTGAGCATGACCAAGAAGAGGAAGAATAACTAGATGAATTGAGTCCCCCCTCTACAACTACTAGCACAACCAGAAGAAGAGCAAGGGGAGGAAGCCATACCACCCAAAAGAATAGTGGTTATGAGACACAAACTAAGAGATTAGATGGAACTAGGTGTACTGTGCTCGTTGTCCAAGCACGTTTTAGCGGTCCATCAAGAAACGAATCTAAGCATTGCAGCCTAGCACTCCCATGGAATGTTTTGAGGGTTGTTGCCTAGGGTTTCTCGAGTCCGCCTCGCAACAGAATGTTCGCAGATCCGAACCCACTAGGATTGACCTGAAATTTGGGTTCCTAGTAGTCAAGGTCTCTTGACAGTATTCTAGCGTCAAGTTCTAGACATCCTACTTTAAGTAGAGATACCCGAGCCGAAGCAGACCCATGCCACACTTGGTTCAAAGAGAATGGAAAACGAGAGGGATGCACCATTAAACCTCTTTGCCCATAGGGCATAGTCTCATTTTGATCCCCTAAAACGGCATGAATCAGGTTCTAACTTAACAATACCTAAGGGTCAAGATGGTAAAACCTTGTGAGAAGCCTCCCAGTTCTCTGGGACCACCTTGCCATAGGACAAACCCGTCAGGGATTCCACCCAACCGCTTCCCTTGATAGCTTTAGTTTTCTAATTAGGTCCTACCACATTTATGTGTGACACTTAAAATCAACTTCCTTAATTAAGCCTTTTAGAGAACATGGTTCATTTGTGTAATTTATGTCACAGATACGAATACATAGCAAGCAGTCCTTTGACAAATACGTTCCTTAACTTATCTCAAGTTAATCTTTGTCTCCTACCCATATAGGAGAATTATACATCCCCTTCTATCCAATAGAAGTACCCCTTCTTCCCCGCAGAAGTAACTAGTCTAAATCACATGGCATCACAAATGCTATCATTTATCTACAATAGGATCTTCCAATGCCACAGACGTTGGGCTCACAGCGGTCTCCAGCTTCGGCAAGGGGTGTCCATAGCTCCATTAACCCCAAGTGATCTAGGAGTTGTTAGAAATGACTACATTAAATAAATCAGGTTAGTAGTCAGTCAGTGACCTAACTAGAGTTAGTCAGTCTAGTCTACATTTACACTAGGTCACTTTATCTTGTAGAGTGTGTGCGTGCTTTTCAGTATAGTGTGTGGAAATGAAGGAATGAGCTTGAGAGCCTGAAGGCTCATGGATATGGTGTCTTTCCCTTTCTCTCTCTCTCTACTCTTTGAACATGGTATTAGAGCTTCATCCATGAGGCTGTGGGAGAATGGGCATGACAACCTGCAGTGCAAAGGAGATGGAAGTAAGGAATGAGGAAGAAGCTGAACACTTGCAAATGAAGCCATAGTCAAAGGAAGGAATCAGCATGGACTGCCTTTTGAAAATCGTGGACTGCCTCCTAAGTCTGAAAATCGTGGACTGCCTCCTGAAACCTGTGTCCTGAAATCGGGGATTGCAACCTGTGTTTGAAAATCGTGGACTGCCTCCTGAAAAAAGCAACCTGTATCTGAAAATCTGCGCCTGCTGATCTGAGTGAACAGCAACGTGTGCCTGAAAATCAGCGCCCCCTGATCTGAAAATCTACGCCTGCTGATCTGAGTGGACAGCAACCTATCAATCTTCAGTGGGGCACTTGGACAAGGTTCATAGAGCATGTATGCTCACTATTGAAGGTATTTGAAGTGTGCAAGAAGTAAATGCTTGTGTGGGAGCTCTGTTATGAGTTGGAGTGACAAACACAGACCTGTAATCATTTCTGAACTGCTGTAAACATGAATGGACAGCATGCATTCAGTCATTACTGATACACAGGAGCCTTGTACTACACTCAGAAGGCATCTTTGGAGCACAAGAATGTGTCAAAGCATGTATACATTGGATCAAAATGTCTTGGAGCTGAGATCTCTTGCTTAGAATACTCAGATCTGAAAATCAATGACAGGCTGAAAACTGTCATACACAGTCAATGACAAGTACTGTGCATTACTAAAGCAATACAAGTCATCTTGGGGGTTCCATCATCTATATGAACTGGCCTATACATGCTGAATGCATGGAGAATTGAAGCAAGCAATGAGCATCATTGAAAACTGAATTTTGAAGCTGAAATAAATGCAGTTACACTGTCCTGGTTAATTACAAACAGCTCATGAGATTTATGCCATTGGTCAATGAAGACAGGTTGTCTATGCCTACTCAGATGCTCATGTATTGAACTTGCCACTACAAAGTAAATGTATGACATGGTCAAAAGACATTTTGGAGCTGCTTGGAGCTTGGTATGCTGAATTCTGGTTGACTGCAACCTGAAACTGAATTTGTTGACACACTCAGTTTTGGACTTGAAATTGCTGCTGGTTACTCACAGTTTACAGTTTTCAGACTACATGTATGTACCCTGGTAGTGAGGTTACATAAGCTTAAGCTGAAGCAAACACATAGCTTATGTATTGACAGTTATATCTACAGTTGAGACCACTTGTTTGAGGGTTGTTTTGGGGTGTCAGTGGGCTGAAATACCCTGGTTTTTTTTCTGCAATTTAGTGCAAAAAACTGTCATAAACTGTTACGGACTGAACTTAGTCAGTCATACTTATTGGACTGCAGGGAGTTAGGCACTTGATAGACAGTCTATTGCATCATGGCTAATGCACATGGGACTGACAATATCACTCAGATAGTTGGAGAGAAGTTGGATAATAAGAACTTTACATTATGGAAATTCAGAATGAAAAATTTTCTGGTTGGCAGAGGTTATTGGGATTATGTACAGGAGATGAAGTTGCTCCTGAGTTGCCTGCACATAATCCAACAAATGAACAGAAAAGAGCCTACAGGCTATGGAATGAAAGAGCATGCAAGGTGCTGCATTGGTTTTCCTTATGTATATCTGATGCTATGGTAATTCAAATCACTAGATGTGAGACTCCAAAGGATGCTTGGGACATACTGATGAAAAATTATGGAACCATGACACATGCAAGAAAGATCCAGTTGAAACATCAGTTCAACAACATGTCTAGGAATGGCAAGAGCATCCAGATGTATACCACGGAGATTAAGACCATAGCTGATCAACTTGCTACTATTGGCTCAAGTGTATCAGAAGATGATATGATTGCTGTTGCTTTGAATGGTTTAGGCAAAGAGTACAAAGCTTTTGACACTTCCATTTCTGTCAGAGAAGAGCCCCCTAGCTGGGAAGAGCTAGTTGCTTTGTTGCTGCATGAGGAAGTCAAACTTGGTTTGAATACAGGTTCTAGTGCATCTGAGAGTAGAGACACTGTGTTGTACTCTAGCAAGCGTGGCAAAGGATCTAGAGGTCGTGGTTCATTTCGAGGTCGTGGTGACACTCGTAATACTTATGAACAGCAGCAGTAGCAGAGTAATTGGCATGGTGCAAATACACAAGGCCAGCGTGGATCTGGTGGGTTTAGAGGCAGGGGGAGATCACCCCGAGGTAGAGGTGGTGGTTCTGGTTCATGGCAGTCGTCTGATCAATCCAATAGGGACAAGGACTGCCATTATTGTGGCCGGTATGGGCATATTGCAAAGGATTGTTACAAGAAGCAAGGAGATATGAAGGCAAAGGGCAGACAGCATGGGCACTATGCATCTTCCAGTGGTGCTCATGATGAGTCAGTTGATAGACTCTTTGCCATGCAGCATGTATCTAAAAATGCATCGAGACATGATAGAGATGACAGATGGTACATTGACTCTGGAGCGTCAAACCACATGACCCTGGATGGAGAGTGGTTTGATGAGATGGTTGCAGGTACACATGGTCATGTATGTACTGGGAATCATACCCAACATGACATAAAGCATAAAGGGATTGTTCCATTGATGATGCCTGATGGCAAGAAGAAAGGCCTGCATGATGTCTTACATGTACCGACCATAACAAAGAATTTGTTGTCTGTGGGTCAAATGGCCGAACAGAATCTGCAAGTGAGGTTTAACAAGGATGGATGTTTCATTGAGAAGTATGGAAATGGCTGCAGGTTAATTGCCAAGGGAAGAAGGGATGGCAGGATGTTTACATTGGATGCGACCATTCCGGGACTCAAGGCAGCTATGTTTGCACATGATGAGAGTGCCATTCGGGATGTAGAGATTTGGCACAAGCGGATTGGACATGTCAATGTACAAAAGCTGAAATCTATGCGGTAGAAAGAAGTAGTACTTGGATTACCTAAATTCAAGTATAATGATTTTGGTCATGTATGCCCTGCATGTCAGTTTGGGAAGCAGGCACGGTTTCCTTTCATGAGACATGTAAAAAATAGCACTAGGCCTTTACAGTTGGTACACTCTGATGTCTGGGGTCCTTCACATAATGCTTCCTTTGGCGGTGCACGATATTATGTCTCATTTATTGATGATTTCAATAGGTACACTTGGCTTTATATCTTGAAACATAAGGATGATGTGTTTGATGCATTCAAAGACTTCAAGAAACATGCTGAAAATGAATTGGGCTGTTACATATCATGTTTGAGATCAGATGGAGGAGGTGAATATGTCTCAAACTACTTTGACAGGTATCTTGCTAAACATGGGATCAGAAGACAGCTCACATGCAGTTATACACCGCAGCAAAACGGTGTTGCAGAGAGGAAAAACAGGGTTTTGATGGAGTCAGCTAGAGCTATGCTGAATGAAAAATGTCTGCCAAATGGTTATTGGGCTGAAGCAGTGGTGACTGTTGTATATGTGTTGAATCGAACCCCTATAGCAGGGATTCATGATGTCACTCTGCATGAACGGCTGTATGGTCATAAACTTGATATTTCACACTTGAAGGTATTTGGCAGCATTGCATATGTGCATATACCGGATGAGAAGAGGAAGAAATTGGATCCTAAGGCAGTGAAAAGTGTGTTTATTGGATATGCACAGGAACGGAAAGCATATAAGTGCTATGTACATTCTACGCATGAGACACTCATAAGCAGAGATGTGGTATTTGATGAGTTAGCATCTTGGTATGGGAATCTTGTTGTAGTGCCTACTGATGGCTCACCCAGTATGAGTCATGCTGAAAATACTCCTGCAGAGAGTACTTCCATGACTGGTCAGACAGGTGATGTATCATCTACAGTGAGTCCTTGGACAGGACGATTACGGAGTTGCACTACTGCATCCACTGACACGGATATGTCAGTGAGGGGGAGAACATATAAGGGAAAAGAAAAGGTTTTTGAAGATGTAATAGGTCCACTCACTGCAGGTTATGATTCATCTAGCAGTGACAGCTTAGATAGCGAATTGGGGATTCCGTCTGTTATGATGCCAGGTGCTAGACAGAGCCGTTATGTGCCGCCTCATGAGAGGCAAGCTCATAGTGAGCCACAGCTCAGGAGATCAGAGAGGGTCAGACGACCTGTTGACAGGTATACTTACACTGGATATTCAGCCCATCATTATGCTTATATGACGAAAGTAACAGGTTTTAGAGAACCAAGTAAGTTTGATGAGGCAGTTTCAGATGAGAATTGGCGTGCTGCTATGGATGAGGAATATTCAGCTTTGGCTGAAAATTGTACATGGGATTTGGTACAGTCGCCTGAGGGCAAAACACCTATTGGATGCAAGTGGGTGTATAAGGTAAAATGTAAATCAGATGGATCATTGGAAAGATATAAGGCCAGGCTGGTTGCAAAAGGGTATGCGCAGCAGTATGGTCTTGATTATGAGGAGACTTTCAGTCCTGTAGCAAAGATGGCTACAGTTAGAACTGTGATTGCTTTGGCAGCAGCTAGAGGCTGGAAACTATGGCTGATGGATGTAAAGAATGCATTTCTCAATGGGGAATTACAGGAAGAGGTTTACATGGAACAGCCTGAAGGCTATGTACATCCAGAATTTCCAGCACATGTATGTCGGCTGAAAAAGGCATTATATGGGTTGAAACAGGCACCCAGAGCATGGAATGCTCGCATCAGCAGTTATTTACAGCAACATGGTTTCCGATTGGGAGATGCTGATCATAGTCTGTTTGCAAAGAAGACGGATAGTGGCTATGTTTTTCTAGTTGTCTATGTTGATGACTTAATCATTACAAGAGATGATGAAAATGGGATTGTAGAAATAAAGACATGTTTACAGGCTAAGTTTAAGGTCAAGGATATTGGAGAGCTGAAATATTTTTTGGGGATTGAGGTTGTCTCTACACCTCGAGGCATATGGCTACTAAAGGAGCAGTATGCTCATGACATGTTACAGAAATATGGTATGGCTGATTGCAAGCCTATGGATACGCCTTTGGAGCAGAATGTCAAGCTGCAGATTGATATTGGGACAGAGATTGAGAATGTTACTATGTACAGACAGATGGTAGGCAGCTTGATCTATCTCACGATCACTAGACCTGACTTGAGTTATGTTGTGGGGCTGATCAGTCAGTTCATGCAGAAGCCTCGCAAACCACACTTGGATGCAGTCAGAAGAATTCTGAGATATGTATAGGGTACCACAGATCATGGACTGTTTTATGCACATGGGAAAACCCTTGACTTGATGGGGTACACTGATGTTGACTGGGCTGGTTGCACATATGACAGGAGGTCAACCAGTGGCTATGCATTTGGATTGGGTAGTAGCATGATCAGTTGGCAGAGTAAGAAATAGCCTACAGTTGCATTGTCCAGTACGGAAGCAGAGTATCGTGGTGCGGCCTTAGCGGCCTGTGAAGCTAAGGGGTTACAGAAGTTACTGAATGACTTGGGAGTACACTTGGACAGCAAAGTCAAGCTATATACTGTGACAATTTGAGCAGTGTTATGTTAGCAAGCAATCCTGTTTATCATGCAAGATCAAAACACATTGAGGTTCACTACCATTTCATCAGGGAAATGGTTTTAGCAGATCAGATTGACTTGGAGCATGTGAAGACTGAAGACCAGGTAGCAGACATCTTTACCAAATCACTTGGTAAAGATAAATTCATTCACTTTAGACAGCTACTTGGAGTGATGCAGATGATTTGAGTTTTGTTTTTGAGCTTGAGGGGGAGTGTTAGAAATCAAGCTCACCGTCAGTGTGTCTTCATCTATGACCGACATCTATGACAGCTAGTGTGTACAGCTGTCTACATGTGACTACATTAAATAAATCGGGTTAGACTGACTAGAGTTAGTCAGTCTAGTCTACATTTACACTAGGTCACTTTATCTTGTAGAGTGTGTGTGTGCTTTTCAGTATAGTGTGTGGAAATGAAGGAATGAGCTTGAGCTTGAAGGCTCATGGATATGGTGTCTTTCCCTTTCTCTCTCTCTCTCTACTCTTTGAATAGGAGTGAGACACAATTTTCATGGATGACCTTTTCACCACTCGACCTTCGGCCCATGAATAGAGCAGTACACTCTTGGGTTGAAATGTGGCATGACCTTGGAGATAATCCACCCGCGTAAAATATCCTTCATTAATTAATCCAATTAAGAATCAAGCACAATCAAGGCAATCAACCTAATATCATCTTCCAAGAAAACATTCCTTTATTTCCCATGGCAATGTGTCATCACAGACCCTCACCATGAATTTACCATAAATCACAAGCACTTGGAGTAATCATCCAAACCACAATCCAGCAATCAATTGAATGTACAAGCATTTAGGGAGTTGTTCGATCAACCAAAAAAAACCAATTGTATCTTTTCCAAACAATACAAGAATAAATGCGATAACAATTCCATTGCATATTCGCTCTCCCCCTTGGGATCAAAGAGCGATTCTATGTGATAACAATTCCATTGCATATTCGCTCTCCCCCTTGGGATCTAAGAGCGATTCTATGCAAAATTTACTTAACACTTGTATGCATAATTTTTAATGTCATTCTTTTTACTATTATGCCATGTATAACCCCTGAACGATTCTTCTGTGTAATTGCTCCATCAAAACGAATAAGTCATATACAACTAAGTGCAATTAACTTCCCTTGATACATGCACTTTGCAGGCTCCATCTTTCAAATATGTAAGGTGAAATTGATCATTTTCGATTATCTATACTCATGCATCATAGTATGGGGCTTAACATATCTCATACAAGAATCAAAGTAAGCATCTATCAATTTGGAAATACATTACTTACGACCAGTACTACGGTTGGATTGACAGTCATACCTTCGCTCGAAGCTTCGTTGTTAGTTGTAGGATTGCCATCCGCATGCAACATTCTTCGCTTGGGGGCCATCGTCCGCAAGTAGATTTGAGAGATAAGGAACGAATGGATTTTGACATGGAAGAGCATAAGAGAATATGGCTCAGTCGAAGATCACGAAATAGGGGGAATTGAGCTAACTCACGCAATTAAAAGTTAGTTAGTTAGTTAGTTTAAAAGTTAGTTACTCAATTAATAAGTTAGTAAGATTACTAACTAAAGATAGACTAACTAAAGTAAGAACTAATTAATGTTAATAACTAATGATTTTTATTTAATTAAAATATATTTAAAAGAAAAACCGAGAGTTGTAATCTGATATTTTTCTCAGATTGACAAGGATCGTAGCCACCCTTCACAGAAGTTACAACATGAATGAGAGTTATGAATCATATTAATCACTATTGTTAGTGTGTATAGTATGGATAGTCCAAAAATATTAGATTTTGGGCAAAACTAGCATAAGATATGGAGATTTCTAGAATTGGATGTCATTTAAAAAAAAGGCAAGTGATGTTTTAGTTAGTTTTGGAGATTTTATTAAAAAGGAAAAAAAAAAGAGAGATTGGCGAAATTGTGTGCACTGTGATCATAGTTTACAGGCAGTAGACAACACTTCGAATAGGGAGAAAAAGGAGTAATCTGAAAGATTTCTAATCAAGTGTCTTGGCGTTTTACCCCCCTTTTGGAGCCAACGGAACCATCAGATTTATGATTTGAGCATCAGATCATTGATTTTTCCAAGATCCCCTCCACCAAGAGCTCTTTTTCTCAACCATAGCCCCTCTTCTCTAATTCACTATAAATATGAGGCATGGGGAGGCAAAAGGAAGCACAAGGAGACCCCCAGAGACTGCGAGAGAGAGAGAGAGAGAGAGAGAGAGAGAGAGAGAGAGAGAGAGAGAGAGAGAGAGAGAGAGAGAGAGAGAGAGAGAGGAGTTACCCCAAGAGGCTACAATACATCCTCCTCCCCTTAGAGAAATCGAGATGTCCTCATCTCAAGAGAATTTGGGGTATCATTCTGGAACCTGTGGGTTATGGGCCCACCATGCTTTCGCTGCACTACTCTAGTCACACAAGCACTTGGCTTCAAAACCAGTGCAACTCATATTATGCAAATTAATTGTAGGTATAAGAGTAGGATTTGTTGGGGTATTCTCAATACCGAATGTATTACATTTTAGAAAGATATCTAGGGTTCCTAATCATCCTGAAGGGATGTAATGGGTTCTAGGTCTTCTTCTTTATCTAATTCCTCTATATAAGCAAAGACTGCACTTGTGTAGCTTCATTTACTTGGAGACTCAATGTATTCTGGACTTAGGTTAGGGCAATCTATTTGGACGTGTCCTAGCTCATTGCAATGGAAACATTGACAGTAGGGACATCTCCTATGAATGTGCCCTATCTCTCCACATGTGTGGCATCTCTTGCCTTGATCTTAAGGATTATCTTTGTTACAATGGCTTGGTTTAAGTTCTTGAACAATCAGCTTTGCTCAAAGTAATGCATCTTGCAAGTTTGTTAGATGCATTGCTTCAAGATGGTGGTTCAGAGGAGTGTTTAGGCCATGGCAAAACTTGGATACTTGCTACGCAATATCCATAGGTGGTGCTTATTTGAGTAGAATTACAAACTTTGAGTAGTAGGCTTCCAAGGTTAATTCCAGCTGTTTGAGCTTGAAGAATTCATTCATCCTCAAAGTTTGGTAGGTTGCTGGAAGGTATCGTCTGTGTACAACATCTTTCAACTGAGTCCAAGTGACAGCGGCTTCAGAAATACCTTGATCTTTCCACCATTGCTTCCACCATATCCGAGCCTTGCCAATTAACTTAAGTTTACCTATCATTGCTTGATTGGTAGAAGCAATTCCCGAAGTAGAGAAATAATCATCCATTGACTCAATCCATATCTTTGCCTCTGCTACGATGTCTATCCCTTCTCCATCAAACTCGAGTGCCTTAATTTTCTTGAGAAGGAAATTCTTCTCTTGTATGTCAGCATTCATGGGTGCAAAAGATGCCTGATAATCAAGCCATACCATTTAGGTTATTTTCATTTATGATATGTCTACAAACCATACATTAATCAATCACATTACGAAGTTTTTGCTCTAATACCAACTGTAACGTGCCCGCCTATTGGGCTGTCCAAGCATGTTTTAGCAGTCCATTGAGAAACAAATCTAAGAGTTGCTGCCCGACACTCCCAGAGAATATTCCGAGGATTGTCACCTAGGGTTTCTCAAGTTTGCCTCGCAATGGAACGTTTGTTGCCCGAACCCACTAGGATCGACTTAAAATCTGGGTTCCTAGTGGTCAAGGTCTCCTAGCAGTATTCTAGTGTTGGGTTATGCACATCCTAATTTAAGTAGAGATATCCAAGTCAAAGTAGACCCATGCTGCACTTGGTTCAAAGAGAATGGGAAATGAGAGGGATACACCGCTCAACCTCTCTACCCGAAGGGCATAGTCCCATTCCGGTCCCCTAAAATGGTATGAATCGGGTTCTAACTTAACAATACCTAAGGGTCGAGATGGTAAAACCTTGTGAGAAGCCTCCCAGTTCTCTGGGACCACCCAGCCATAGGACAGACCCATCGAGGATTCTGCCCACCCGCTTCCCTTGATAGCTTTAGTTTTCTAATTAGGTCCTACCACATTTATGTGCGGAACTTAAAATCAACTTCCTTAATTAAGCCTTTTAGGGAATAGGGTTTGTTCGTGTAATTTATGTCATAGACACAAATATAGAGCAAGCAGTCCTTTGACAAACAAGTTTCTTAACTTATCCCAAGTTTATCTTTGTCTCCTACCCATACATGAGAATTATATATCCCCTTCTCTCCAATAGAAGTACCCCTTCTTCCTTGTAGAAGTAACTCATCCAAATCACATGGCACCACAAATTCTATCATTTATCTACAGTAGATCTTCCAACGCCATAAACGTTGGGCTCACAGCAGTCTCCAGCTCCGCCCTGGACTCAGCAAGGGTTGTCGAGAGCTCCACTGACCCCAAACGATCTAGGAGTGAGACACAATTTCCGTGGATGACCTTTTCACCACTCGACCTTCGGCCCATGAATTGAGCAGGGTTGAAATGCGGCATGACCTTGGAGATGATCCACACGCATAAAATATCATTCCTTAATTAATCCAATTAAGAATCAAGCACGATCAAGGAAAATAGCCTAATATCATCTTCCAAGAAAACATTCCTTTATTATCCATGGCAATTTGTCATCACAGACCCCCGCCATGAATTTACCATCAATCACAAGCACTTGGAGTAATCATCCAAACCACAATCTAGCAATCAGTTGAATGTACAAGCATTTAGGGAGTTGTTTGATCAACCAACAAAAACCAATTGCATCTTTCCCACCAAACAATACAAGAGACGCGATAAAAATTCCATTGCATATTTGCTCTTCCCCTTTGGATCAAAGAGTGATTCTGTGCAAAATTTACTTAATACTTGTGTGCACAATTTTTAATGTCATTCTTTTTACTATTATGTCATGCATAACCCCTGACCGATTCTTTCTTGTAATTGCTCCATCAACGAATAAGCCATATACAACTAGGTGCTATTAACTTCCCTTGATATATGCACTTTGCAACCTTCATCTTTCGAATATGTGAGATGAAATTTATCTTTTTCGATGACCTACTCTTCACAAGGCGGATTATCAATGTGGACGGCCAATCATGTTGACAGTTGATACTAGTCCTATTGGCATAGGTTGGGCAGTGGGACAGGATGATGCTGATGGAAACAGATATGCAATCCGCTTTGGAGCTAAAGTTCTTAATGAGCGGCAGAGGAGATATCCGCAGATTAAAGGAGAGTCATGGGGAGTAGTCACTGCACTGAAGTGTGATAAAGGGTATTTTATTGGTGCTTCAGTTGTTGTGGAAACAGATTGCTTGCCTTTGCTTGGCATGATTACTAGTTGTTCGACTCCAGATATAGTGATGCTTCGATGGATTGCCTATATCAAATCATTGAATCCAGAATGTTGACATATAGCAGGGAAAGATAATCCATTTGCTGACATGCTATCTAGAGCGAGATATGAGGATGAGGAATCAATGCTTGCAGAAGATGATGAGACAGAGTTTGCAGCTTCTGTCCTTGTTCATGATTGTCATGTATCTACTGTTGAAGCCTTTACTGAAGAACTCTATGTTGATGAGTAGCTGCAAATTGGACAGTATCTGAGTTCATTGACTCGAAGAGCTGATTGGTCAGATGATGAATTCAAGAAAATCAGAAGAAAGGCTTATGGGTATTTCTTGAAAGATGGTTTTCTTTGAAAGCATCCAAAGAAGAGAGGCGGCCTACCCTTGAGAGTAGTTTGTGAGTTAGCGATGCAGATACAGATTATGCGAGAGTTTCATGAGAGTTCTTGGGCTGGTCATAGAGGTGTGTGGGCTATCTATGAGAAAATCAAAGAAAGATACTGGTGGAAAGGGATGTATAAAGATGTTTCCCACTTTGTGGAGACTTGCAGGGACTGTCAGCTTTACTCTTTAGTGCGGCGTCATGATGAGTTGCATCCGACCTATCCACTATGTATGCATTATAAGTGGGTGGTAGACTTAGTTACTTTGCCAGTGGGACTTTGGCAGATGAGATATCTTGTCTTGGCTAGGGAGGATCTTACAAACTATGTTGAAGGCAGATCTTTGCGAACGAAGACCACCACTACAGTATGTAAATTCTTGTTGGAAGAAATATTTTGCAGGTATGGATGTATAGGCAAGATTACTATTGATCGTGGAGAGCTAGATGCAGACGAAGCTAGAGAATTTTTCTCACGGCTTGGGATTAAGTTGGCTCCTACTACTACTTACAATCCAGAGGGAAATGGCAAGAGCGAAAGAGGACATCCACCGATAGTTAAGGCATTGACAAAAGCTTGTAGAGGTTGGATTGGAGATTGGCCGAAATTATTACCTTTTGCATTGTGGGCAGACCGCTCTACACATAGCGTGACTACTGGATATATGCCTGCAGAGTTGATGTATGGGCAAAAACCTGTCATGCCTACAGAAATCTGTGCTCTCACGTGGAGTGCTCTTCCATGGCATGAAAATTTATCAAGGGAGGAGCTACTAGCTCTTCGGATTCGTCAACTAGAGAGAAGGATAGAAGATGTGCAGCTAGCAGTTGATCGTTTGAAGGCAGCCCGACTCAGAAACAAGGACAGGTTTGATTTGAGGCATCGCTTGCGGCCTAGAGCCATAAAAGAGGGAGATTGGGTTCTAGTCTACGACAGTAGCCTAGAGAATCAGCATAGTAGCATGAGAAAAATGGTTCAAAGATGGTTTGGACCATATGAGGTGAAACAGGTTTTTGACAATGCTACCTATGAGTTGGCTAAACTGGATGGGACGGTATTGAGGGTGCCCATTGCTGGAAAACGAGTCAAGATTTTCAAGAGAAGAGAAGATGAAGAGGATGCACTTGAAGCATTGGCAGAAGAAGAGCAGGTAGAAGAAAGTCTAGCAGAAGAAGCAGAGAATATGGATGATGAAGCTGATGGAGAAACATGTCTACTAGAAACTGATGAAGGACTGGACCTGTTTGTGGACTTGGATGATCCTGGATAGTTGGCTCATCCAGAGGATGCGCAGGTTTAGAGGGGGTGGATGTCGTGCTGCTGCGCATCTGAGCCGTAAACACCTCCATTTTTGTTGTGCATCTGTGTTATCTTTTTGCGTGTATTTCATTGCGTGTGATTGATGCATTAAGATAATCCGTCTTTTTCAGTACCTGCATCCAATGTATATACTCCACTAGTGTGTGCGTGTCTCTGTTTGTATGCATGTTGTGTGTGTGTCAGAAAAATATGAAAAACTGATGCCAAAGGACATTATCAAGCTGTTAATTTCAATGATGATCTCCAAGAAAAGTGCAGGAAATCGTGGAATCAAAGGAGGCCGAGTAGAAGCTGACATTTAAGCTATGAAGATAAAGGTTGCACGTGAACAAGGTCAACGTAATATGCGGGATAAAGCAGTTTACTATCTACCATGGAGGAGAAGGGTTCATATGCCTTTGCCGAAGACTTTTTGAATGGAGGAATAAAGATTGATTCTTCCCTCCTTCTTGTGTATTCCCTTGAATATGTTAGAATTTGCCATGCCAATGAAGTCAAGACTGCAAAGAAAGGAGGGGACTCTTGGATGTCTACAAGAAGACTCTTAGAAAGTTTTTATAAATTTGGGTGTGTGATGGTATTGACACCCACAGAGAATGCCTATAGAGCCTACTATTTTGTGAGAAGGCTTTCCGTTTCGAAAATTGGAGAGAAAGATAAAAAGGTTTGCATCCTCAAAATAGCTTTATTAATGCTAAGTTGAGATGGGGGGGCACTCAAAATTCAAAAAGGGAAAGCTAAGAAAAGGAGGGAATGAAAGGCTTTGTCTGCAATAGATGAGCGAGCTTCAGATTGGAGAAAAGGGAGCGTCGGGCAACAGCAACCTTGGCAAGGCTTGAAGGTCGAGTGTAGTATCATCACATGCAGCAGTGATTGAAAGGAGCCTTGTCTTCATCAACGACTTGGCTGTGAACATCTCTCTCTCTGGAAATATGGCTGTCAGTGCAGGGACCACTTCGACGACGAGACAAGTCTTAGGTTGGCATCGCTGCCCTGGTGGAGTGGCCGGTGGGAGTTGTGGTGTACTGCTGCGACTGCAAGAAGGGCTCGGAAATCATGGCGCACCCTGTCACCGTCGTGCAGCCGACTGTCTCTACCTGCATACCCTTATGACCTAACATATTGGTGCTCTATCTGTCCCCTCTAATGGTTTTCTTTTTCCCAAGAAAAACTTTACTATGTTGCGCCTATAACAGATTATCGCAAGAGGTAGGGTCTCACCACTGACTGTGTGGTATGACAAAAGTATAGTGGAACCTTTTGTGTGCATATTGAAGAGTAAACCTGAAACATATGTACCTTATGATAGCCAGATTGACAAACATAGCATTTTCTGGTTTGTTGAGGTGATCCACTTCTCACAGAGATTGATCGGCATAATTACATGAAGCTTTATGCAAGCCCCTGAAAGTGCAAGTGACTCTCTTTACAGATGTTCAAACTTCAAAAGAGGCTATACTAATTGGCCATTCTGCAGGCTGCCTTGTGGCACTTGATGCATATTTAAAGGCACCAGAAAGAATGGTTGTTATTGTGATGGTGGCTCCTGCAGCGATGGCTCCTCTTTGTTGCCAAGCAAGGCTCAAGTATCAAATGATCAGGATCAGAAAAAGCATCAGCATCTTAAGTAGGCCAGTACTACTAGCACTGTGAGCAGTGCTGCCCACAGAACTCCATTGTTTTGACATTGTATGGATTTCTGAAAATTGTTTACAGGGATTACTACCCAGTAGATTTTAACAAGTACTATGTACCAATGACAAAACTAATCTCGAACACCTGAATGCAAAGCTGGTTATGAGATATTACAGATTTTTCTGAACATGGAATTCATGTATTTTCTTGACAAACAATATAGAGTACTTTGGCATCAAAAATTTGAGTTCTTCTTGTTAGCCTCTTTCCTTGCTATATCTTGAACCCCGTGTTCTGCAGCTCTTGCATGAACTCTACGATAGCATCAAGGCTTTGCCTAAGCAATACCGCTTGTGGTGTAATTGCATCTCTTGCTTTCGGTCGAGGGGGTGAGACTGGCATGCTTATGCATGAGAGTTCTTCGATCTCGTCCTCTAGGATGGACTCCATATATTTTAGGTGCTCTTGGGCTTCTCTTACCCATTCCTTCACTTTCTCTATAGCCTCTAGTTGGCGCTTAGGATGCGAGTACTCCCCTACCCTAGCACTTCCCTTTTTGGCCGTCTTAGGGGCTGAGGTTGCTGCCTCTGCATCAGTAACCTTCTTTCCTGCAGCAGGCAAAGTGGTGGCAATCTCAGTTTTCAGCTCGGTTTTTGCATGATCTTAGCTTTAGGTTTCTTCTTTCTCCGTCTACGACTCTTCTTCCGGATCAAGGCTGCATCGAGGTTGCTCAGACCTAGCAACAATATACTAGCCTGCTTCATCTATACTCAGGTCATGACACGCAATGGGATAGGTGTGGCCTCCCCATCGAGATTCTCGACGCCGAATAACCCCAATGGGACAGATGGCACATTGGCTAAACTTGAGGATGGTTTTTGCTTGGGATAGTCCATGAAGAGGTGAGTGATTCCGTGCTCTAGGCATCTTAGGTCTACCTTATCTCTATTTGGTTGCTCCCGTTCAGGGCAACATGATGAGACGTGCCCTGGATGACCGCAAGTCCAACATATGATTGGATCTTGCGTCTAGTCTCCTAGGCCTCTACCTCGGCCTCTTCCTAACACCATCACTGGCACTGGTCGATAGTCCATAAGGACTGCGTTGCCCTCGTCGTCGTGCGAGATGTATGGGTATACGTAAGTCTCTTCCTCATTTGGCTCCTCCACATAGTGGACTGGCGCGTTAGTTGGTGGATGAGTCATGTAGGGTCACGTAGGTACCAAGCGGTCTTGGTATACCTATAGGATTTATGTCCATTCTAGGAACAACCAGTTTAACATCGTTAGGCATAGGAAGGGCCAATGGAGCTGCCCTTCCAAAGAATTGTTGGGGTCTGCTCGCTAGGTATGGCTGGCCGTAGGGTTGTGAGTAAGGGAGTCTTATTGCTAATTTACGGACATGTGCTGAAGAGGAATGGCATGGACATGACCGAAATTCAGAAGTCTCTGCGACATGACCAGAGACAAGGCAAAGGAGTGAGTGCAAAGCACAAGCTGTTGAGGGGGCCAAAGTGCATAAGGCATCAATCTCTCCTGCTTGATAGAATCAAAAGAAGATAGATATGTATACCTCCTCGCCTCTATGGTCTACTTGTACTTGCTAGAAAGACCTCCCACATAGGATGAGTACTCCAAGTGGTTCAAAGGAACGTACCAAGGCAAAGCGACCTTGCAACAGTTTCGTTGCATTGATAAGGGGTTTTTTCTTGTTATTCTCACATCAAAATCTGAACGTGACTGGTTATTGGCCTCTACAATGGGCTATCGAGGTAATCTCATGTATCCACTCTCCTGGTCTTCGACCTTTTCACCTGAGGGCATCGTTCAACATGAATGCCCGGTATGGGTTACAATCCAAGACGTCCCGCCATGGTTGGATGGTGAGCTTGCCACTATTGTTGGGACCCTTGGCAAAGTATTGTACTCCTCGACTGATGCAAACGTTTGGGGCCTACTCCCAAGCGAACATCATGTGTGTTTTCTTTGGGATTGGCAACCCTAACTACCTCCAACTCCATGATTCCTTCGGCATGGAGATCATTCTTCGCATCAAATTTTCTTCCTTCCTTGATACTTGTTATCTTTGCCATGGCAATGGCCACTTTGCCAAGACATGCCCCCATAAGACCGCTACAAAAAAGAGCCTTGAAAAGTAAAATTAGGAACTAAAGAATGACAACAGTGCCCCTACTCAAAGTCCCCCAGGCAACTGCTCCATCGGCGAATAAGTAGACTGCAAAAAATAAACAAAGTGAAGATGTCACTTTTGCATCACAAGCACAAGCAAAAGAAGCAAAGAAGGATATAGCCCGAGCAGCTCCAAGCACTCTCTCACTAAGGGAAATCTGCCTCGCCCTACACAAAACAAAGAAAACCCTCCTCCTAAGAATCAGGGCAGGAAGAATGGTGCCGGTAAAGACAATAGCAAAGTCCCTCTTGATAGGCTCGCTCTCACAAGCCTTTGGTGGATAGGAATTATTATGCCCCCATCAGGAATCATGAATTCAATGAAAGCCCTAATGTCCTTTCCTGAACAACCCAAGTGGATGCTCAAATTCAAGTCTGTGTCATGCAATGTTAGGGGGTTGAGTTCTGATCTGAAGAAGGAAGTCTGCTATAAGATTATTATGAGATATAAACCACATGCAGCAGCCCTATAGGAAATTAAACTCAATGATGAGGCTATAAAGAGTTTTTTTGTGGATGGCTATTCTGTCTTCTACGACCTAAGAGGTAAGGGCAAGGGAGGCACCTTCCTCTTTATTCAAAACAACTTCAAACTTGTTCCTGCATTGAGCATTGGTGATGGCTCGGCAGTTGCTGCATATGTAGAGCTTTGGGGAGAAAATTTTCTCTTGGTCTCTATTTATGCCTCCAACATCTCAAAGCATCGAGTTAGTCAATGGATAACTCTCGAAGATTGATTGCAAGATCAATTGGCCATCCTTGTCGGTGGTTGGAACATGACTACGCTCCCCTTTGATCGCTCACATGGCAGTCGCAACATGCTCCAGGAGGAGATAGAAGCATGACATGCACTGGAGCGAGCATGTGATCTCAAGGATCTTGTAGTCCTAACCCTAGGCTCTCAGAATGTGTCCTACACTTGGTACAACTACCATGTGGGCATCACGTGGAGGGCATGCATACTTGATCGCTTTTACTCCATCTAGGGGCCATGGTGGCTCTGTGGCAACATTTCCTACTGTACTCTCTCGATAATCTCAACTCCCCCCCCCCCCCCCCCCCCCCAATTTTGCTTCAACACATCTTTCCTCAATAATAAAGTATTTGACACCGAATTGGCAAAGACTTGGGAGAGTGCGAGAGACATGGCCATGTCTCTTGCCTTTAGATGGCAAATATGTCTTGAAGCTGTCACTACAATAGCAAAAGCACACGAAAGGAAAGTAGCAGCGCAAAGGAGAAAGGATGGTGAAGCAGCAAGTAGAATTAGGGGGAACCTCATGGAGGCATTGGTCATCATGTGTGACGACATCCATCTTCAAACTCGGCTGAGGTGAGTGGAAGAATTTATGAGGCTTGAGGAGGAACATGCAATTCAAGCAGCCAAGACCTTATTGAGAGGTCAGTGGGAATTAGCCAGGGATGCCCCCGATTCTTTCTTTTTTAAAGCCTTATAAATCAAGCATGTCAAGGAGGCCATAATAGCAGTGGAAGACGAACATGCAATACTCCACACTGACAAGTATTCTATTGCAGCTGTCTTTGAAAGACATCTTTCTGTAGTTGTTGGCGTGGAGCCGGATCTCCTAAATGACTTTGACCGCCATCTAGAGAACTTTCTAGATGGTGGATCCCCAACCATCACGCCTATAGAAGCATTACTCCTTGATAGGCCATTTTGTGTGGAGAAAGTAAAACACACTATTCAACTCATGAAAACAGGGAAGGCGCCAGGCCACCCTAGCGGCCTACCAACCGAGCTATTTCAAACTATCTGGGATGTCTATGGAGAAGACATGGTGGACATGCTGAATTCGATCAAGCAGTCTGGATGTTTACTGAGGGAGGCCAACCACGATCTCATCAAACTTGTCCCTAAGTCAGCCAAGAGAACCAAACCAGATAACTAGTGCCCCTTGACTATGTTAAATTTCACATATAAGATCTACTCAAAATCTCTAGCTCAACGGATAAAATTCCTCCTAAGGAGGATAGTCCATGAAAGGCGATTTGGATTCATAAATGGTAGGAAAATTTAGGACACAATCCTCAACCTAGTCTTGTCAGTTGATCTTGTATTGACCCACAACTCTGAGTTTGTCCTAGTCAATGTCGATCTAGATAAGGCATATGATCGTATTAATTGGGTCTTCATCAGGGGGTATTGGAGCACTTTAAGTTTGGACTGGGGTGTAACCAGATCCTTCCCACTCAAAAGATCTATTTGGAAAGTATGCTCCATAGCCCCTCTCCTCTTTGCCCTAGTAACTGATCCTCAGATGTGCAGAATAGATAAAAAGATTCAAGATGGGACGATCAAGGGATTGCCCCTTCCTAACGGATCCTCCACCCCCTTGCAATTTTTTGCGAATGACAGTGCATCCATTGTTGTTGTAGAGAAGCAATTGGTAGATTCCCTTCTTGAAACGTTCAACGAGTTCGCTACTCTCTCTTCATCAGTAATCAACCGCTCCAAGATTGAATTCCTTCCTCTCCTTAGAAGGACCACAAGAGTGGATGCACACATATGGCTTCAGGGTCATTCAACCTGGAGAAATCATTAGATAGCTGGGGGCCCCAATTGGTATTGGCATCATGAACAAGCAAAGGTTTAGCTGGTTCAAGGAGAAAATATAGGCTAAACTAGCTAGATGGCATGCTGCCCCACTAACTCTAGCTGGCAAGGTAATTGTAGTCAAAAATATCTTCACTTTGTTCTATGTTTATGGCCTCATTCTTCCCCTTCAGTAATGCAGCATGGGGCAGCATACAGAAAGATTTCAGAAGCTTCCTATGGAGAAAAGGAGAGAAACATGGTCTTGCCCAAATTAGTTGGGACACTCTGACTGCCATGAAGAATGAAGGAGGTGTAGGGTTGGACTCTCTAACTTCTAAGGCAAACAGGTTGATCTTCTCGCTTGCTGGGAGGATGGGCTCTAATCAACCGTGGGCATTGATTCTTGAAGCATGGATCACAACCTCAGCTCACCCCTACATGGCAATATGTAGCTAGCAACTACCATAGCCCAATCAAGTTGTCTTAGTCACACATTGCTCAAGGTCTGGTGAGAGCTTGGCAGAAAACAGTCTCTTAGGCCAAGTGGACCCACACCTTTAGTAGAAATGGGGATACCTCCCTTGGCTCCTCAATCTGGCTAAATCCTTTTGCATTTGAGCCGCCCATGTCCCTATGCAAGAACAACCTCAGGTTAGCTAGGTCCATTACAGGGAAAGGCTTGAGATGTTGGTCCCAAATCTGAATTAAAAAAACCTCCAACTGGCAATCAATAGCAGCAATAAGGGAGTCATTCAATCTCTCGATGCCGAAGATAGATTGGCTCCATAGGATGATGATCTATCTACGCCCTGATTGGCCTACTTTACTAATAGTCTAGCCCAACACCCCTCTTCTTGCACTAGAGAGCCCAACTGGGAAATATATGATTAAATGCAAAAAGAGAGAAGATTTTGAAGCTACCTCACTGGCAATTCCCCTCACATTGACGAAAAAGTGGAAGAAATGTGCTCTGTACGCCTCTCCCCTTAGTTGGCAAAGGAGGATCAAGAGAGTGTGGACTGCTACCCCATCCTATAGACTCAATTTCTTTAGATGGAGACTCTTGCTAAAGAAGCTGCCCACTAGAGCAAAGTTAGCTCAGAGACTCCCCATTTCAACGCTCTACCCACTGTGCAAACAACATGAAAACCAAGAGAAGAACCTGTTTTGGGACTGTGTTGCGGTTAGGCCAATATGGAACGTGCTCAAGAAATGGCTAAAGGATGCCAACTTGCAGAATGAGATTAGTTTTACCACAGCCCTCTTTAGTGACCGTGGCAAGCTTGATGATGCTTCTAGCAGACTGATTGTAATCCTCTCTTCCATAGCTCTTAAGTTTATATGGCATGCCAAGAACAATGTTCTCTTCAAAGAAAGTCACCAACCAACCATTTTTGTATTTGTTGATCAGTTTAGGGCATTTTGCTTCCCAATACTTCAGTCCTTAGCTCCAGCTCACTGAATTGTTCGCTTGTTTTATAAGAAGCTAAGTCACTTGGTCTAACAATCTTAATGGCTTGAAGCCTATTGCATCACCTTAACGATGCTGTAAATATTTTACTCTTATTAATGACATGAGCATACATATTTTAAAAAAAAAACTTTTTAGTTTTTGGCTTTATATTTTACAACACTATGTCTCAAGCTTTATAACAAGCTTCTAGCCAAATCTAATTAGCTTTAGAAACTTATGAATGTTATTCACCTGATGTATAGTTTAAAAAAGACATAATTTGATAAGAGTAATATAATTTATAATGTAAATAAGTAAAGTTTCTAGAATAAGTTACTCAATGCATTAGTATTGTAGCCAATGGATATAATCCTTAGTTTTTAATATAGAAATATCAACTAAAATTTGTTACTTTCATTTGATTTTAAATTTTAAGTGATTTATAAACTATCCATGCTTTTTAAAAATGTATTTTATGTTCAATGTTTATTTTCAAGCAACAAAATATAAATAACAATCCTTCAAATTATTCAAAAACAAGGACTTGCACAAAAAGCACATAAAATCCCATTATGTAAACCTAGCTACATGTGTCAATGTAGTTTTAAAGCCAAGACACCCCTTACCCCCCATATGAATGACACAAACATAATTGGTTCTCAAGGATTGGAAGTCAAGCCAGAATATGTATCTATTAAACTTATAATGCACGAATCTCCCAAACCTAAATTTGATCCTACATGGCATCCACAAAATGCTCCCAAACATTTTTCCTCTCTCTCTCTCTCTCTCTCTCTCTCTCATTTCTCCTCCAGAGGATAAAGCTTTTGTATACATGCACACACTCTCTCTCACTCTATCTCGTGCATTTTGATCCCCTCCACTATTCTCACTCTCTCTCTCTCTCTCTCTCTCTCATAAAAATTATACGATGCAGCAAGCAGAATCTGAGAAAGAGATAGAGAGTACACAATAGATAAGAGGAGATTTAAAAAATTCTTTAGCTCCAAATAATTGATACAAAGATGTCTTTGTCTACCTGTGCGCTTCCATTGTGAAGCTTAGATGGCGATCTAGACAGAAGAAAGGTGAAGAGCTTAAGGCTAGTTGGAACAATTCTAATTGGGTGAAAGATATAGATGATAGATGGATGTGAAGGGGTTTAGCTTTTATAGCCCGTGAAGGCGGTTAGGTTGGCATGACTAACCTACCATATGAGCCTCCACTAGTCGGCCAAGGAATATTCTAGGGAATATTTCCTTTACCATCGGGCTGGTGTTGCTGCCCCCGGATCCCAAAATAGGGTCCCTTGATAACTTCCTTACTGTGCAACTCAATGCAATGTGCCTCGAGTTGCTACCAACTTAACTACTCTGTCTAACCCAAAGATTAGACCCACAATGGTCACCTTTTTACTATCCGGTCACATAGACCTCATCTAACATACAAGTCGGGACTCAACCAATAGTCACATATGGTTTCTCCTCATAATGGGAACCTTACAACTTTGAGTACCATGGATCATTGGTGGCACCTTATGAGGGTGGGGCATTGAGCATATCTAACACCCTCCCTCATTGGTGAACTATCTCCTCGGCCCAATGCCGAGTCTCTAAAGATAAACTTGAAGCAGATCCTTTGTAAGTGCTTTGGTGAAGATATCCGCTCCACTCTCCTTTGTTGGACAGTAGACCATTTCCACTATCCCATCCTCAATCAAAGCACACACATAGTGATACTGATCTCTATTGTTTGGTGCGTGCATGAAACACTGGATTTTTGGCAATGGTGATGAAACTCTGATTGTCACATCTCAGCACAGTTGGTTCTTCATCCTGCACTCCCATATGCCATAGGATCCTTCTTAACCATACCGATTCATATGTAGCAAAATAAGTTGCCTTATACTCTGCTTTGGTAGAAGACAATGCCACTGTTGGTGGCTGCTTCTTACTAATCCAAGAGAAAATCCCTGAACCTAAAGAGAATTAATAGCTAGAAACCGACTTCCTAGAATCGTTGTCTCCTGTCCAATCTGAGTCACAGTTCCCCACAAGAGAAGTTTTGGAATTGTATGTGATACCATAGTCAAGAGTTTCCTTCAAGTATTTGAGCATCCGCATCCCAGCTTTCCAATGACTCTCATGAGGTTTGTTTGAGAACTTACTCAAAACACTAATAGTCAAACTGATATCTGGTCTGGTGTTACACAAGTAGATTAGAGTGGTGACCAACCTCATGTATCTCCCAATGGCTGCTAGTGTTGATGTATCCTCAATAGATAACTTTTCATTCACCTCCATAGGTGTAGCTATCTCCTTGCACTCGGTCATGCCAAATGCCTTCAAGGTCTCCCATGCATACTTCTTCTGAGACATGAAGATCTTTCCTGGCTCTTGCCAGACTTCAATCTCCAAACAATAGTGTAGCAAGCCCAAGTCTGTCATTTTAAACTCAGAACTCAAAGCCTTTCGAGTTTGGTTGATTATATATTCATAGTCACATGTAATAAGAAGGTCGTCCATATATAGGACAATCACTACAGACTTTTCGCCATCCCTGTAAACATACAAGTTAGCATTTGAGGCACATCTTTTGACGTTTAAGCTTAAAAAGAACTTATCTATCCACTGGTACCATGCTTTAGGGGCTTCTTTCAGCCCATACAATGCCTTCTTCAGTTTATACACTTTGTTCTCAGAATGGGGAGCCTCAAACCCTGGTAGCTGAGTCACATACACCTCCTCCTTGAGGTCACCATTTAAGAACGCTAACTTAACATTCATTTGGCAAACTAGCCACTGCTTGTGGGTAGCCACTACAAGTATTGTGCAAATAGTAGTCATTCTAGCAGTTGGGGCAAATGACTCTTGAAAATCAAACCCTTCAACCTGTGAAAATCCCTATGCAACTAGTCTGGCTTTGTACTTTTCTAAGGTACCATCAGCCTTGTACTTTACCTTCCAGATCCACTTGGTGCCAATAACCTTCTGCTTTGCTAGTTGATCCAGTAGCTCCCAAGTGTCATTCTTCATTATGTTGTCATACTCGACTTGCATAGTTGCCTTCCATGCTCGATCTGCAAGTGTGTCTTCTAATTTATTTGGCTCCTTTACTTCTCTCATAATCTCAGCCATCAAGGCCATATTGACTATGTGAGCAGAAGCCCTCCTTTGCTCCTCTATTCTTTGAGGCCTCCTTGGCCCATTTGCCTTCTCTTCAATAGATGTAGGCATATGATTATTGTGGTCATAGAGTTGCTTCACCCAATGTGGCAATGGCTTTTCTGGTGGGGTGATGTCAGGTTGGTGAACTTTTTCCTCATCATATGAAGATGATGCTTCCTTCTCCTTAAGGATAGGGACAACTCTCGAGACATGTTCATAGTGGACTACTTCTTTACTTGATGATAAAGTTGAAGAACTTGCCTTCTCCTCCTCCACTATATGCAGGTGCTCCTTGAACACCACACCATGGCTCGCGATGATCTTCTTTGCCTCTTGGCCATATAATTTGTAAGCCTTCTGCTCATTATTACAACCCAAGAAGATACATTTTTTTACTTTTTGGGTTTTAACTTGTTTCTCTTCTCATCTGGAACATGTGCATAACATTCACATCCAAAAATTCTAAAATGTGAGACATATGGTTTCTTACCAATGTAAGTCTTATGAGGTGTTTTTCCCTTGAGAGCCTTTGTGTAGCTTCGATTTAGAATGTAGACTGCAGTATTAACAGCTTTAGCCCAAAAATGGTTAGGCAATCCCTTGCCCTTTACCATGCATCTTGCCATCTGCCATCTCCACAATGGTGTGATTCTTGCGTTCCACAACACTATTCTGCTGAGGTGTGTGAGACATTGTCAATTGATGCTTGATCCCTTTGCTCTTGCAAAAGTCTTCAAACTCCTTTGAGTTGAACTCACCACCACCATCTGTTATAAATTTCTTCACACTTTTTCTTGATTCATTCTCAACAAGTTTTAGCCATTCTTTAAACTTACCAAAAGCTTGAGCCTTATCACGAAGAAAGTACACCCACATCTTCCTATTGTAGTTGTCGACAATCAACATAAAATAAGAAGATCCCCCCAAGGCCTGTGTAGGCATCTTACTGCACAAGTCAACATGCACCAACTCTAGAGGAGCATGTGCTCTATTCTTGATTTCCTGTAGAAATGCCTTTCTCTGTTGCTTGTTCCAATGATGGATTCTTGTAGAGGCTACATAGAAATGTATAAACCTTTCTTGTTGGTTATGTGGCAGGAGGCCCTACTATCCAACACCCATGAGTTAGTGATAGATTCGTCTTGCGTCGAGGAGCACACTTCCTCAATGGTCACCATGAATAACTCCAACTCTACTTCAGCCATATTGACTATCTCTTTCCCTTTACTTTTAAGGGTGCCATTCTTTTCATTTGCCTTCTTGACACGACAATATGTGATTGCATGTCCCTTGTTCTTGGAGTTAGAAGTACTCTCCTTGAAACTTCTTCTTACCGCCCTTCTTCTTTTTGTCACCATCATTTTTGCTGGAGGAACCAACTTTGCCTTTTGCATTGGCAGAGAATGCAACATCCCCATTGTTGCTTCCTTGTCAGGCTTTTAGCCTCAACTCCTCCTCCATCAACAATGCACAAAACTCCTCAAAAGTCAAAGCTTGAGGTCTCATCTGAGTATTAAGGGCAATTACTAGTCCATCAAACTTTTGTGGAAAAATCCGAAGACAATTGTGAGCTAGCTCCTTGCTAGTCTTTCGGATCCCAACGCCAGCCATTTGGTCACGCAGATTCTTAATCCAAGTGATGAATGCTTCAGTCGTCTCTCCTTCAACAAACTTCTCTCCCGCTAGTTGATTCTCCAAGTTTTGAATCCTTGTTTGGTTTCACGTTTCATACAGACTCCTCATTATATTCTAAGCCTCTAATGCTTTGGTTGTATGATGCTGAATCAAAGTTAGAACACCTTGTAACTAAGGCGCACAATGCATCTACATTCCTTCATTTCCAAGCTCATAGAAGATCTGCATTCGAATGAATCATTACACTAGAATATATTTGATGGGACATGGGTAGACTGTGGTTTTACGTTAGTCCCTAGCACAGTCTCTAAAGGTCCATAAGAATCAAGGAAAGTTATGATTTTGAACTTCCATAAGATGTAGTTTGTACCATCTAACTTACCTTCACTGAAGGTTGGTGGACAAATGCTCAGTGTTCGAATAGTCGGTACATCAGCATCACCTCCTGCACCACTTCTTGATGCACTATAACCGCTTCCGAAAGACGACATCATTTCTCTTTGCTATTGAAGCCTTTGCCTCTTGCGCACTCTTCGATCCCTAGAGCCCCTTGGGCTCTGATACCATGTAAAAATTACACGACATAGTGAACAAAATCTGAGAAAGAGATAGAGAGTACACAACAGATAAGAGGAGAATTGAAAATTTCTTTAGCTCCAAACAATTGATACGAAGATGTCTTTGTCCACCCATGTGCTTCCACTATGAAGCTTGGATGGTGATCTAGACAAAAGACAGGTGAAGAGCTTAAGGCTAGCTGGAAAAACTCTAATTGGGTGAAAGATAGATGATAGATGGCTATGAAGGGGTTTAGCTTTTATAGCTTGCGAAGGTGGTTAGGTCAGCCTAATCGACCTACTATATGAGTCTCTATTATTCGGCCAATGAATATTCTCTTTATTGTCCAAGCCGGTAATGCTTCCCCCGAACCCTTGCCATTTCCAGGGGGGCCACTCTGGCCCCCTTGGAACCCCCCAGTCAGGGGCTGCTTCCACGGACCTTGGACCCCAAAATAGGGGCCCGTAATAACTGCCTTACCTTGCAAGTTGATGCAATGTGCCTTGCGTTACTACCAGCTTAACTACTCCATCTAACCCAAAGATTAGACCCACAACGATCACATTTTTTTCATTCGGTCACATAGACGTCATCTGACATGCAAGTCAGGACTCAATCAATATCCGGGCTCACATATGGCTTCTCCTCATAATAAGGGGCCTTACAACTTTGAGCACCATGGATCATTGGTGACACCTTATGAGGGTGGGGCATTGAGCATATCTAATAATAACTTCTACATTGGAAAGTGGGTTGGTCCATATAAAATGATGTGAGAGAGAGAGAGAGAGAGAGAGAGAGAGAGAGAGAGAGAGAGAGAGAGAGAGAGAGAGAGAGAGAGAGAGAGAGAGAGAGAGAGATCCAATGCAAGCATATATAGGCATAATGGGCTATGTATGTAAATAGACATATGCAGAATCATATAGTTCATTTAGTAGTTATTAATCTTAAGCCATACCATCGAAATTGATTTAAGAGCCCAATATCATATATAAAGGCAATTAACAGTTGCAATAATAAGATTTCAAATGTTAAGAGTATCTTCCCATACAACATTTGGAAATTGTAATTTTTTCAAAATTGATTATAAAACTACAATCATCTCTCTCTCATGATATTAATAAGAGCTCAATTAGTTTGGTATATAAAGCACGGAAAGTTTTGAAAGAGACCATTCTAATATATGATTTGAAAAAAAAGAGCACCCCAATACCAAGTTCCAACATAACAAAATAACCTTCCATCTTACCAATAATTATGACCTCCGCAGCCAAGGCGCCCATTTCTAAATTTCTTGTTCCTTGAACCTGTAGTACTAGCACATATCTTGGCCTAAAATTTGGCCTACCCTATAGCTATAGATTCATTTCTCAAGATCTACAAGATTATAAGTTCTCAGGTCAAGATCACTACCATATAAGAGCTAAATATTGGAGGTATACTCCCATTTTGATACGCTATGGCTATCACCATCTTATTTTCTCTTTCTAGAAGACATTGTAGTCAAACATGCCCATGCTATGACTTCCATCTTTTATAGATCCGATGCTAAACCACTATTGGTCCAAGAAGCTAAATTACCTTTTGTCTCTTATAATGAAGTGGCTATAGTTATTCACTTTCTTTATTGATATCTCCCACCTACTATTAGAGGAAACCACCATATGTTAAATGAGGTTGGCGGTTCTTTCTTTAGTTGAGAGAGAGAGGGTGGAGAGAGAGAATCCTTTGGTATGGGTGGCTCTTTCTATGGTTGAGAGAGAGAGAGAGAGAGAGAGAGAGAGAGAGAGAGAGAGAGAGAGAGAGAGAGAGAGAGAGAGAGAGAGAGAGAGAGAGAGAGAGAGAGAGAGAGAGAGAGAGAGATGCTCAATGCCCCACCCTCATAAGGTGCCACCAATGAACCATGGTGCTCAAAGTTGTAAGGTCCCCATTATGAGGAGAAGCCATATGTGAGCCCGGATATTGGTTGAGTTTTGACTTGTATGTTAGATGAGGTATATGTGATCGTATAGCAAAAAGGTGATCGTTGTGGGTCGAATCTTTGGGTTAGATAGAGTTGTAAAGCTAGTAGCAACTCGAGGCACATTGCATAGAGTTGCAGGGTAAGGGAGTTATCAGGGGCCCCTATTTTGGGTTTCGGGGGCCACGGAAGCAGCCCCTAGCTGAGGGGGTCCCAAGGGGCCAATGGGCCCCTTTGCTAGGGGTCTGCACTACTCCCAGCCCTATGGTAAAGGGAATATTCATCGGAATATTCCCTAGCCAACTAATAGAGGCTCATATGGTAGGTCGGTCTGATTGACCTAACCACCTTCACGGGCTATAAAAGCTAAACCTCTTCACAACCATCTATCATCTATGTTTTCACCCGGTCAGAGTTGTTCCAGCTAACCTTAAGCTCTTCACATGTCTTTTGTCTAGATCACCATCTAAGCTTCACAATGGAAGCGCACAGGTGGATAGAGCCATCTTTGTATCAACTGTTTGGAGCTAAAGAAAATTTTTATTCTCCTCTTCTCAATTGTGTACTCTCTATCTCTTTCTTAGATTTTGTTCGTTGTGCTATGCAATTTTTACAGTTACTTCCTATAGTTAACGAGCTTATTGTGGTGTGTGTTGGGTTTATGGTTTTGCAAGTGTTTGATATGTTTGTTGATAATGTGACTCGAATCTCCCACCCGCATATGTGGTTTCTAAAAATTCCCTATAGATACACACACACATAGACACACACACAATTTGCATGTGTGCATGATTACATCTATATGTGAGAACAAGAAGCATGAGAGGGCAAGTTGATTTAAGATAGAGATAAATGCTTGAGTGAAACTCATAAAAGCATTTAGATGTATCTCCACATAATAAAAAATCCTAACACACCCACGATAGCCTCCCACACATGTTGCACAACCTCCAACCATTGATGCAAACTCCACAGATAGGGGGGTACAGGAGGTGCACACGTGGTGGGGGCACAACAAGTAGTACGCAAGTCCTCTCTCTCTCTCTCTCTCTATGCTCCCCCATTATGCAGAGAACTAGTAGCAAAGGAAGAACATGGAAAAAAGAACATAATATGTTGTCATACATGTTATGAAGGAGATGATGCATCTCGAAAGGTAAATTATGCTAACATGGTGCTTCGTTTTGTGCTTTACTATTTAATTCAGGATGAATATGAATATGAACTTATGTGTACTAGATATTTTTGTCTATTGAATTCTGTAGGTCTTTTATGAGTATGGTTGGGGCTGGTCTTTCCATTTTGCCCATAGGTGTTGTACATGATCATATGATGTTCAATGTTGGAGGTTGAGAGTCGTACTAACTCTACTTTTGTGAGACAAACAAATAGACATATTAACATACGTATATAGAAGTACACAATTATGCAATAATACATATATAGAGAGAGAGAGAGAGCTTCGTTATTGGGACCTCAAACTTGGATGCTTAGAAGAGGTAATAGCACCCACTCCAACTTGGATGCTATGAACCTTAACAATATTCTCGCAATGATTTACACCACGCGAAGCTATTGTGTTCTATTGGCATAAACTAGCTCGTCCTTCAGGTTATTGGCATGACCCTTAGCAATGAAGCCAAAGTTCGTGTTCCCAAATGGATGCCCAAGTCTTTGTGAAAACTGTGGGCGCATACTCTCACGAGATTCCATTTACGTCCGCTAGCCGTGCACAGAACCACCCGAAATTTGCGTCCTTCCTGCAGCATCAATTTCGTAATAAGGAGTACTACCTGTGTATCGATGGCTGCAGCAGCGTCTCTGGCTGCACTGGCTGGGCTCCTGATCAGGTAAGATCATTCAAAGAAGAAGATGATGACGATGATGATGATGATGATGAACAGGAAGATGATGCAGCAGCACTGCACAAGAAGGAATTCAGGAGGCATAAGCAATGCAAAACACTTGTGGAAGAGGAGGAGGAGGAGGAGGAGGAGCAGCTTTTGTTCCTCACCACCAACAACCACCATGGAAACAAGCAGCAGCATCCTCTTAGCCCGCACACCCTCGTGGCCGTGCTTAAGGCCTGCACCAGCCGAAAAGACCTGCACACAGGCAGCAGAATCCATGCTTATATTGTGAGATTCGGATTGCTTGAGAGAAACCTCATCCTTGGCAATACCCTGGTCAGTATGTATGCGAAATGCGGTGCATTAGAGAAAGCACAAGAAGTCTGTGATCAGCTTCCAGTCAGGGATGTAGTTTCATGGAATGCGCTTATTGCAGGATTTGCGCAGTACAGGTGGGCTGAGCAAGCGTTGAGCTGTTTTAAGCAAATGCAACTTGCAGGCGTATCTCCGGATGCATTCACCTTTGCTTGCATCTTGAAAGCCTGTGGCTGCATAGGAGCTGTAAACAGGGGTCAAGAAGTGCATGCCATGATTGTCAAAGGAGGGCTTCTGGAAAAGGATGTAGTTGTTGGCACAGCATTGGTAGACATGTATGCTAAATGTGGCCTGCTTGCTAAGGCACAGGGAGTGTTTGACAGACTTCCACTCCGGAATGTAGTCTCTTGGAATGCATTACTTGCAGGATATGCTCAGTATGGGCACGGTGAGCAAGCATTGAAATGTTTCAAGCGGATGAAACTTGAGGGCTTCTCTCCAACTGTAGTCACCTTTGTTTGTATCTTGAAAGCCTGTGGTAGCATAGGAGCTGCAGGCAAAGGCCAAGAGATACATGCAGATATTGTTAAAAGAGGATGGCTGAAAAAAAATATTATAATTGGCAACGTGTTGGTAGACATGTATGCCAAATGTGGCCTGCTTGAAAAAGCACAGGAGGTCTTTGACATGCTTCCAGTTAGGGATGTGATTTTGTGGAGTGCATTGATAGCAGGATATACACAACAAGGACGTGGGGAGCAAGCAATCAACTGTTTTGAACAGATGCAACTTGAGGGCCTATCTCCAGATGCATTTATCTTTGCTTGTGTCCTGAAGGCATGTGGCACTATTGGAGTGGTTGATAAGGGCCAAGGAGTACATGCCGAGGCAGTTAAGAAAGGGTTGCTAGAAAAAAATGCAGTTGTGGGCACTGCATTGGTGGACATGTATGTCAAATTTGCCCTGCTTGTGGAAGCGCAAGATGTCTTTGATGAGCTTCAAGTTCGGGATGTCATATCATGGAGTGCATTAATAGCAGGATATGCCCAACATGGTTGTGTGGAAGAGGCACTGAAATTTTTTGAGAACATGCAACTTGATGGCATCTCTCCGGATGCATTTACGCTCACGTGCATCTTGAAGGCCTGTGGCAGCATTGGAGCAACAGGCAAGGGCCAAACCCTTCATGCTGAGATTGTCAAGGAGGCGCTGCTGGAAAAAGACGTTGTCATTGGCACAGCATTGGTGGATATGTATACTAAATGTGGCCTGCTTGCAAAAGCGCAAGAAGTTTTTGACACACTTCCAGTCCAGGATGTAGTTTTGTGGAATGCGCTTATCACAGGTTATGCACAGTATGGGCATGGTGAACAAGCCCTGGACTGCTACCAGAAAATGAAGCTTAAAGGCATCTCTCCTGATGTTGTAACCTTTGCATGCACCTTAAATGTCTGTGGCAGCATCGGAGCGGAAGAAATGGGGCAACAAATTCACGGTGAGATTGCAAGAAAGGGGTTATTGAATGACAATATTATTGTTGGCTGTGCTTTGATAGATATGTATGCTAAATGTGGCCTGCTTGAAAAAGCAGAGGAGGTGTTTGACAGGCTTCCAGTTCACAATGTGGTCTTATGGAGTACACTCATAGCAGGGTATGCCAAACATGGTCATGATGAGCAAGCACTGGCATCCTTTGAACAGATGCAAGTGGAGGGTTTCTCTCCAGATGTTGTCATTTTTGCTTGCACCTTGAAAGCATGTGGTAACCTGGGTGCTGCAGACAAGGGGCGAGAAATACACACTGAAATTGTTAGGAGGGGGTTGCTTGAAAAGGATATTGTTGCAGGCAATGCATTAGTTGATATGTATGCAAAATGTGGCCTGGTTGTGCTAGCACAAGAAGTGTTTGACAAGCTTTTAGTTCGGGATGGAGTCTCGTGGAATGCTCTAATTGCAGGTTATGGCCTCCTGGGAAAGGCAGAACATGTTCTCTTTTTGTTTGGAAAAATGTTAGAAGAAGGTAAAAGGCCAGATTCAGTTACATTTACCAGTGTGCTCAATGCTTGCAGTAATACAGGTCTGGTAGATAAGGGTCAGGTATACTTTGAGACCATGACTACGGACTATGGCATTGTCCCAACTTTAGAGCACTATAGTTGCATAGTCGATCTCTTTTCCCGTGCTGGGCACCTTGACAAGGCAGTAGCAATGATCAAGGAGATGCCATACTCTGCTAATCTTAAAATGTGGCATACAGTGCTGGGTGCCTGTCAAAAATGGGGAAATTTGAGCCTGGGAAGGCTGGCATTTGAACATGCTTTGCAATTGGATGAAAAGGATGCTGCAGCTTATATCTGTATGAGTAACATCTATGCAGATGCTGTCAAGCAAGTGGATGCAGAAAAGATCGATGCTCTAAGAGTAAAAAAGCAAGCATGGATGCAACCAGGAAATTGTTGGTGGACTGATGCGAATGGAGTTGTCCATTTATTTTCAGCTGGAGATAAAAAGCATTATCAAAGCAAAAGCATCGATATCAAACTAGATTATTTTGATCATAGAACATCACAGGAAAGGTACTCCTCAAGTATGCATCAGGTTTCAGAAGCCACGCATTATGGGAAAAAGGAAGATCTCTGTGGGCTTTGTGAGAAGATGGCTATTGCATGTGCACTCATTAATACACCTGAAGGGACACCCATACATGTTGTCAAGGATATGCCAATTTGTGGTGATTGTCATCCTGCCATCTCTCTTATATCAAAAATAGAAAAGCGCACAATTTTTCTTAAAGATACAAATCGATTCCATGTTTTTGAAGGTGGAAACTGTGTCTGTGGGGAATTGTAATGATGATGGTAGCGAGTGCAGACTCATGATCCTGATGAAGCATGAGCACACCTTCTGGGTCCCCTCATGTGAGACCACATGCATATGTTATTAATAACACATCCATCATGAACTTGGAGCTAAAACAGCCTCCAACACTTGAACATACGGCTTTAAAGAACAGGTAACATACGATGGAGCAGCATCATGCTCTTTTTCCACTGTTATACTGATCCTCTCTGGGGAGTATTATTGCAGAAAATGTTTCAGTTGGCCATTGGTAGGTCCAAAGCGAAACAAGATGGAAATTGATGTTGCTCTCTGTGATAAGAGGACGATGAGTAGAACCACAAATGCCACCATCTGGACCAGTGAAATAACTTGGGCACATCATGCTTTTTAGATTGGCATTGTGGGAAAGCACTAGTAAGCACCAAAGCTCTCACATTGTTGGCTCTCATCAACTGATTCAATTAAATTACCCACCCACATGATACACACACATATTAATGTGTTCATATGTACAGGAGGTTAATTATCAAACCAAGGCCCCTGTGAATTGTAGGTACCTCCAGAAAAGGATTTTGTATAAACTTACAGGAAGGTCTTTCTTGAGAACCATGCACTGCCTTTCCTTGACAAAAATGAAACTGCAGTAGGGAAGTTGGTATTCCATCTTCGAGATTGTAAAGAAGTGAAACCCATAGTAAAACCCTGGAAAACGTAGCGTTGCATGAAGGTGAAACCTGTTGTAACTCAAAAATACTCACAAATACACACAGCACAATGGTGTTCAACTCCACTAGATTGATGATAGGATCTAGACACTGCATGTGTTCGATGGTGCAGGAGTTTTGAGTGTGCACCCTCAACAGTGATGAAGCTCAAATACTCCAAAGGCTTTGATGGGAGAGAATAAACTATAAATAAACCTTGAAGGAAAAAAATGATGGGATGAAATTGAACATTGGAGACCCTTGGCTTTACATGCCATGCCACATAGGTAAACTCTATAAGCTAAGGGTAAACGAGTCTAGCCTAATGCCTCTAAAACTAGGTCATGAAGCTGAGAATAGCACTCCAAAATGAGCCATCCCTAACTAAAAGATTTTTCCATGAAATCTAGCTGAATCTTCTAGGATAAAAGATTATGATAACATAATATCCATGAAAGAAGATAGCAAATGATTGATACGAAGTACAAATGCTTGGATAAAACAAATATGTGAGATGGTAATTTAGTTGTCGCTGCAAAGGAATCAATGTTTAAATTCCATGGATCAAACGTGAATTGCAATGATCTATCAATATGTCCAATATATTTACATGGGTACAAAACGATGCACCAATGTCCATGTAGCATCAAACATGAGGAATCATCTGCTCAAGGAGATGCATCAACTGAACTACTAAAGAATCCAATAGAAAAGAGTTCATGGGATTCATAATCAGGCATCTAGAAATATAATCTGCCTCATTGAGCATGTATACTGAATTGGAGTCCAAGTAAGACTCTAATGATGCTCCAAAATCATCCCAAAGTAGATCATGATCATAGCATTGGACAGATGGGATCATATGATGACAAATAAGGATCCATATCAGCTACACGAAAGCAAAGGGATTCTCATTATATGCTATGGTCTCGATCTATACGTGCTAGTTCATCCTCGTGTTGACTCTGAAAATCAAGGGACAATCTGCAACGAAGTAATCATGACCGTTCGAATCTGCTGGACTATGAACAATGTGGAAATCCTAGGGATGGCTAAAGTAAATCAAGAGGATCACTATTCTCATAAAATCCAAAAGATTTATCATCATGGTCATAAGAATCTCAAGCCATTAAAATAATCTCACTTTCATCATAGTAACCATATTCATGATCCCAATCCATATTAGAATCCATAGTAAAATAAGCACAAGAATCCTCAAAGACTAGCATGCTATCTAGTACACTCTATCCCCTCCTAAAGAAAATGTTAAGGTGCTAAAAAAAGTGTGCATGTGAAGGATGTAGAGTTAAAGAATGCTTGTTGGGAGGTGTGCAAAGCTAGGAAAAATGCTAACTAGAGAAAGATTCATACACAAAAAAACGATAAGGCAAATTGTAATATAGGCCCCCGGAAGAAAGAGAGCTTCTAGATGTGATGTAGACACACACTCAAGAATGTGAGAAAGACATGTTTGAATATACTTATGAAAACATCTTTGACTCTGTACGTGCGCGACAGTAAAAATGATAGCAAATAGGAGCACATGACTATATGAAGTACACATGAGAATCACACAAATAAAATAGGTTGCACATGCACTATCTCAATGCATGCATGAAAATAGGCTACTACGTAAGAATGCGACAAAATGTTCTCACAAGTAGATTTGATATGTGAATACCTCATATGGTGACTTTATCAAACCAAGGATATGCCAATTAAAATTGTGAAACACTCATCTAAATCATGTTCTCATAGCTAATGCTAACTAGAATTTTGAAGAACCACATTTTTTTGAAATATTAACCTTTAGCAAGACAAAATGCAAGTTGGAATCTACCAAAAGGCTTATTACTATATAGCTTCAATGAGATTATCTTATGGGTCACTTGTATTTTTGAAAGAAAATATAATTAAGTTGTATTAAAATGAGAGCCGTCTCACTCCCATGCAAGTTACAATTATTTCCATGGAGCCATAAGGTAAAAGCAAGGTACACAATGTTATTCTAAGTTTAGAAGGGGTCATGAAGCTTGTAAGAAGCATGCACCTAAGTTAGGCCCAATCATAAGACCATGTAGCCCACGAGAGTGGAAACCCTAAAACTCATGTATTTAAGTGATGATAGAGAATGGAACAAGCTATTCATGTGTGTGCAAACTTTGAGTCTTCTTGTTCTTGCTTTCTTTTTACATGCTTTTGTGAGAGTGAAGAAGTAGAAGAGGAATAAAGAAACTAGGTAGGTGAAGCCTCTTCTCTTCTCTCTTATCTTTCTTTTTATCCATCCCAACATTGTGAGAGGGAAAGTCAAGGATGTAGGTGAGATTAAGTGAGAGAGAGTGAGGTACAAGAACACAACTCTTCTTTCCCATTTGATCCTTTTCTTCTCCATCTTTTCCTCTCCATGTACATGTGAAGGTATTGGCAAGAGCTTGGATAATGCAAGGAGCATTACTTGGATTCTAAAGTACATGACAAGCCTTGGAGAACGACTATACTAAAGATGTAAGTCCATACTCACTAAGCTTAATATGGGGTTGCATTTGTCTTTCTTAGTAGGAATGGTCGGAGCTAGATTAAATAATCTACAAATGTGTGTCGAAGCTCTTCAAGGCATAAGAATACATTCTTAAGTCCCACACATTACACACACGAAGCATAAGATTTTGGTTTTGTTGAGACTTGCTTACACTCATCATCATGTAGTAAAATAGGAGACCATATTTACATGCCAACTTCAAAACACTTGTGATTGGGTAGGGTTAGATTCATGGATTGAAATAAATATTTTGTGGGCAAAAATGTAATGGTTCAAAAGGTAGATTAGAATCAAATTGTTGCAAATTCATAAAGACCTCAAAAAGAAAGAAAAGATGTTATAAACTCAATAAAAATACTTTGTGTGCACTCATAGTCTCTGCATTACCATGGAAGAGAATGAAATCTTAATTCCTTAAGATTTTAAATCTTATAATGATCAAATGAAAGAGTTGGGCTAAGCTTGTACTCATATACAATATTATAGAAAAATGGGTATTATTATCTTCATTTGCATGAGAGAATCCTACAAAGAGATAGTTTCACCTCTCTATGGAGAACAAGAATGTAGCGACTATGTGTGGAGAGAGAGAGAGAGAGAGAGAGAGAGAGAGAGAGAGAGAGAGAGAGAGAGAGAGAGAGAGAGAGAGAGAGAGAGAGAGAGAGAGAGAGAGAGAGAGAGAGAGAGAAGTTATATTAACGTCTTCTAAAGACCAAAACTGGCCTATGAGACAAACTGTGATACAACTGATGAGGTCCAGCTATCCAAAATAAAAGTGCTGAATGAAAAGCTAAAAACTGGAAACTGAAAATACGGTGCTGTGAGTGTGATAAGTGTCGTGTATGTGTATGTGTGTATGTAGCTCTGGTACTCCAGATAATGGCCATAAAAGGGGAACAAATGTCGGCTGTGATAGGGGAACAACTGTCGGCTGTGATAAAGTGGTGCGATGTGTATATGTAACAGATGCAGGGAGATATACTATCCTAGGATGTAGTAGCAGTCGTCGAAGTCGCTAATAGTAGGTGATCCCTCCTGGATGCAGGGTGTGGTACATCGGCGGTGGAGAAAGAGCAAACTGGAGATCTGAGATCCAATGTGTCGAGTGTCGTCGGATCTCAGTCTATTGTCGATGTAGATCAAGAATCCTCCGGATCTCCTGTCGGTGTGGCTGTGGGGTCCGAAACTCACGGATCCTCGTGCGGTGTCGGGTACGCTGGTCCTCAGCCTGCTATAGTGTGAGCCCGGAGGTCTGGTTGGAGGCTGGTACAGTAGCTCTCACTCTGTCTGTCTGAAAGAACTGTGTAATAGTCGTCTGGGTGGGCCCCTCTCTGACTGGGACCCGCTGTGTGCTCTGCTCTCTGATGTGCCATGCCTCTCCCAGAAAACGACCAAATGATCTATGGTCCATATCAGTCATACATCCCTGAAGTGAGCTGCTCAATGTGTATCTAGATCTCAACTCTGAGTATACCGGGCATCTGAGAACAAAATGCTCCTCACTCTCCACCTCTGATCTGCAAAGGGGGCATATCCTCTCCTCCAGTGGGATGCCAGTGGCTCTGCCACTCTCAATCATAAGCTGATGTGATGATACCCTGAGCTGTCCAATAAGAACTCTCAATCGATGTGGCATATAGATCTGCATATATCTCAGAATCTCTATGAATCCCTGCTCTGATATGCTCAAGAACTGTGTATAATAATGTGCCATCTTCGGTGGCAGTGGCTATGCAGGGATGACCCATGTCCTCTGTATATAAATATGCCATATCTCCTGTCTGATGACTCTGTTCCTCTCAGAGAGAGAGAGGGTAGGGTGTAAGTGGGAGCCTGAGTATCATATAGAAGAGGTGGGAGCCTATCAATGTCCTGCCCATGTCTGTCAAACCAAGCTCTAGTCTGTGCATACCATGATGTGGTATCCCCCACTCGAGCCATCTCCTGAGATGCCATATATGCTCTGTATGCAATGCGATCTCTGTCCATATCCTGAAATCTGTGTAGGAAGCAGACTGTCTGAAATAATGCCTCGACTAGCATGGGCGGTGTGGCAAGCTCTGCTCGCACAATGTCATGTGGGACTAAGGCCTTGCTGCGAATCAATCTAGATATCATGATCACCTGAGGTCTCTCCATCAATGTCCATACATAATTGGCAAGGCCTGGCCCCCATATAGCTACTCCATACATCAGTGCTGGAGTGACTAGAGTATCAAAGAGCCACCCCTTGGTGCGGGGCTCCTGGAAATGTGCCTGATGACACTGTCGCTCCATAAGAGCCAATGCTGAGTATCCTCTAGTGAGGCGGTCATGAGCTGCCTGTGTCATCGAGAAAATCCCTGAAGCTGCTGCAAAGGTGACTCCCAAATATACATATGATCCAGTGACCTCAATACTCCCTCCTGCTGCCATGAAAATACTCTGTTTGCGTATCTGAGCTGATGTATGTAGAGAGATAGAGAGAGAGAGAGAGAGAGAGAGAGAGAGAGAGAGAGAGAGAGAGAGAGAGAGAGAGAGAGAGAGAGAGAGAGAGAGAGAGAGAGAGAGAGAGAGAGAGAGAGAGAGAGAGAGAGAGAGAGAGAGAGAGAGAGAGAGAGATGTGTGTGTGTGTGTGTGTTTAAAAGAAAGAGGAAGAGCAAGAATGTAGAGATAGAGAGTAGTTCTTTAGAAGATAGGAGAGTACTTTTTGGGTGAAAGGTATAACATTAATAGAAAGTATGAATCTCTTATCTCTTATCTATTCCATATATTATTTAGACCTTTTCTTTGGGGATCTCAAACCAACCAAAAGGCTCCCAAGCCTATGTGGCACAAGGAGGAGAAGTTTGGTATTTAAGAAATAAAGAGGGCTTATATATATATATATATATGGATTTCTTTTTTAATTGGACATATGAAATAACACTATGTTTTAATGGTTGACATAGATCACAATGGTGCAATTATGTTTTTGCAATCTTGTAATAATAGTATATCATTAACTCTATGATTTTACATTAATAACGTTAAAAATAACGTTAATTGGGTGAAACATGCTATATTGATTAACCTACACTGGTTTTTTGTTTCCTCTCCCTCAGGCTATGTAAGAAATTTGACGGGCCTCAAACCCTAAAAAATCCACTATATATAGGGGAACCTGACCTCATTTCTCCACTTTTCCATCTTCTTGGGGAGTCTCTTAGGGATGCATCCTTGGGTAAAGAACTCTCCCTTAGACAACCTCGAGAGTATCACTTACATTGAATGTATAGTTCGGAGAATCTTTCAATGGGCTAGATTCCATTCTTTGCATAAGGATACTTGAAAACAAAAGCCAAAGTGCACACAAATAAGATTGAATTAGTTGTCCCAATGAAAGTAAGATGTAACCCTTGATTGTTTGCTAACCTTGGTTCTTGTTTTTGAATAAATATTGGGGCAATCAAGAAATGCTTTATATCTTGGGTATTTGGTCCTCTCGTAGGTTGCATGTATCCTAGATATAAAGCATTGGGCTAGAGAATATCAATCAAATATGTGTAAGCCTTTTAAATGGGCGAATATTCTATCTTGGGCAATGTTAGTTCACGGTATGGTTGTTTAATGCTATTTGGACTATATTGTCCCTAACTGGGTAAAGACTAGTTCATTAGCTTTATTCATCATTAGTCTAAACGTGCAATCTAAATTTTAATGTTATGCTTATTGTTGATAAGCAGTGTATGTATTGTATATTAATTTTATTTGTAATATCAAAATATAATTATACGAATATTAATGTTCATGTGGTATAAAAGTTATGAATGTTTAGAATATTTTTGCATGTTTACTTGTGTCTCTGCGTATTTCTTGTGTGTAAAAGCATTCAATGTTCACATCTTTATTGCATGTTTACTTAGCTTTTTCATAATTCTTTCATCTTATGATTCACATGAATTGTGAGTTTATAATTAGTGTACAAAAAATTGATTACAAATTTTCCCTTTATCATCAAAATAACTAGTCTTTGTATGTTATATGTAATAGTCAAAATGATATTGGAGTATCATTCGCATATGAGTGTATGTAGACTTGTTTTTAATTGCTAGAAATAATATTCAATTGCTATTTGTCAAAACATCATCATTCAATTCCCAATGAAATAAGCTAGTAAAACAATCCTCGTATCAAGTTAGATCATAGATGAGTTACTAGAATTCAAATGCATAAATTGATGCTAGTCTAGATCCTTGTTGTAAACTTCTTATAAATTTGGTCTTGATAACTCTAGTTCTATTAGTATCTCCAAAGGTGGTTGAGAATTCTCAAACAAAAGTTTTGAGATAATCAAGTGGAGGAGATTCCTTCTTAAGTAAGGTGCAAACCAAGAGAGGGTTGTATTTTAGTGAAGTATACCAATAAGTCTCACTTAAGAAGCATCATCAAGCTAGCGCTTTTTAGGCTACATGAGAACGAAAACCACACTTGCTGCAAAAAGCCATTGAACTTTGATCTAGTCCCATTATACTTTTCATCTAGGATAACCTTCGTCTTGTAGTGAGGATGGTGGCTACAAGATGTCAAAGGGCCTTTTTGATGTAGAATTTCCTCTCAGAGTTATTGGAGTTGATTTTGAGCAACTTGGATGGCTACCCCAAAATGTGGGGTTTCTCTATTGGTAATTGCACATTACTCTTTTTGAATTTGTTATTGAATATTTTGTAAGATGTTGATGACAATTTTTGTCATTATATATGTCATAACTAGGCATGATCAAAGTATGCAACCTTGCTAACTTGTTGTGAGGGTGACAAGAACTTAGCAAGGATAAAAACACACTTAGGAATTTTGGCACCTATTCAAGTGCCATTTTTAAACAAACATATAAAAATGTACTCAAGTTTAGTTGATATGTATATACTTCTATTGTATTTTCTAACAAAAATAGTTGATGTAAGATTATGTGATTCTACTCTATATTAATTTTAAGTTTTTGACACTATGGCTCAATATGTTAGCATAAGCCTTACATACCATAAGCAAGGATCACGTTAAATGGTATTTAAAAACCCAAGTCGACCCAAAAAATAAGCCAATCTTGGTTGAGAAAGTGGGCTAGCGGCTCAATTTCAAGATTGACCCTCATAGATAAGGTGGTTGCTCTATTAGATTTAGCTAGCATTCTTGGTGTTTAATCCTAATATTTCAATTATCTAGTGAAGATAGTACAAGGGAATGGAGTTGGATGAGGCTCAATCTTAGTGGTTGATATATTCAGTTGTTGAGACTCATTACGATATTTGATTTTACTTTTTGATAGCACTTGATAATGACATAAGATGATAGTATTGCATTAGATTCCATGAGGCTCAATCTTACAATTGAGCTTCGTATAAGGTGGTCCATATATAAGATTTTTGGTATCAGTGCTTGTATTTGATGTTGATCTTTGATATCTTTCACAAACAAAATAGAGTTGCATGAAGTTGCAAGATTGAGCGAGAGGTTGATTGTGAGCTTTTGTTCATCAATCCTCTCCCAAAACTTCTGCTTGGGTAGGTCTCTTCATTATATATCTACTGCCTACTGCAATATTCCCTTTGTCCATGTGTCATGCCAATGGTCTTTATTGCTCCTACACCTATCAACTCATAGATGTGCTACTAGTGGCCCTTGCTTTAAATGCCACTACTACCACCGCCTTGAACATTGGTATGCATGGTGGACTTAGACCCACAAAATTACTCATTGATGTTGTTGTCATCCTTTGTGTCGGGTGGGTGCATTATCATGTTCGATTTGGTTCTGGTTCAGAGGTGGGGCAAGGAGGGCTGGAGTAGTGATAGGAGATAGTAAGGGTTGAGGTGGGTTGGGGTTGGGGGGAGGCTAGAGGCATTGTGTTGGGAGGTTGGGGTCGCAGTGGGGGGAGTGGGTTGTATTGGAGGTGATGCTACTATAGCAAGAGATCAATCCAGGTCTAAAGGGGAGGTTGCGAGATGTTATGGAAGAAGAGTTCATTAGTCACAAGCTTCTTCAAGTAGATGGCTTTGAGCCGGATTTGCTGCTGGAGTTGGTCACACTTAGAGATGATCCTGGCAAGGTGTGGTATCTATATTTGATTGATGGGCATCATATATAGGGAGCAACAAGCTAATTTGATTGCATGAAGAAGCACGAGGCTCAATCTTAAGATTGAGCATCAAGTCTCATGTAAGGTGATCTCCATTTTAAATTGTTGGCCATCGTATGAATGAAGAGTAGTTGGAAAGATGTAGCAATTTTTTGGTAGACTACAGGCTTATGCATAGACACTAGTCATAGCAATCATACATGCACTTCTAATGCAACATGGCACACATCTAATGCAAGAGGAGGTGTTTATCTAACCAGGGCAACATGCCAACAATAGGCTTACATGGAAACTCTTGGTTGTAAATAGTCAATGAGCAATAGTATGTCACATGAGCAACGCATATTGTGCACTCTTTATAAGTAGGCATTCCCTTCCCTACACTATATGGAGCTATTACATGCAAGCGTGTTCATAAATTTCCATCATATACTATGGTTCTATTGACTTCTCAAAATTTCAAAGTCTAGAATTGGCAACACTCCCTATGCCTTACACATTTCTAGCCTCGCCAATCAAGAAAATGGCAAGCAAAAGAAAACATAGGCTGCCACTTCAACGAGAAGGATAAGAAAACCAAAGCTCAAAGCTTGCCATTGCTAGTATAAAAATAAAAGATGATCAAACAAAGGGAGATGACTTCTAAGTGATTGATAGGGAGACTTTTGCTCAAACCAACATGATGGAGATGGATATTTTGCAAAATATACTACTCAATAGAACATGTTACTCCTCATAGCACAAGGACTAAGGGAATTAAAATCACTAGAAGATGACTAATGGAAGAGAACAACACCAAGATGGAGGAAAATACAACCAACATGTTGACATATTGCAAATAGCCTCTTTAGTACCAACTTAGGCAACACCATTTTCACGTTCTCTATTTGGCCATGGGTGCATGGCAAAAAGAGATGTCAACCCTTTAGAGTATTGTTCCAAAAAACGTTAGGGCAACTATTTCATAGGGATCAATATGGAGACACATACTCTCATTCATATATGTTTACATATGTATGAAACTATAAAAGTAAGTAGAAGAGACTGTAAGAAAGCTCATAGAAGCTCAATGGAAGATTAAATCATGATATAAAAATGATGACACAAATACCAATGTTTAAAGCAATGGAAATAGTAATGGAAAAAATTGCCCCCATCATTGCTATTACTATTAATATTAGAGTTGCTAGAAAACCATTGCTATTTACATTGGTGTCTATGTCATCATTTGCATGGCTATATAAATAGTGACCTATATATCAACACAAATATTTATGCAAATATCAATGTATATATTGATGAACATAGTGGGCTACAATAATTTTTTGATGCTAATAGCGATGGTTTTGGGGTAAAATTTCAATGCAAATAGCGATAGTTATAGGCCCAACAAAATTTGGATGGTAGGGCTGCATGTACTGCTATCCTTCAAGCCACATGGACTCAATATTCTTCCACAATTCTCCACATTCACACTAGGGACATTGCTTTCATCATACATTCAAGTCGTTCGAGGTGCTACAAGCACAACATACAACCAAAAGATAGAAGATCACATGTTTGAAATCAATGAAAAACTTGTAGTAAAATAAAAGGTATTTATTGCCTTCATTTTGGTAAATTAAAATTACAAACATTCCATACGTGTGCTCATAATGACTTGCAAGGCAAACATGTCTTGCGCATACCATTCCATCTTTTCTCAAAATCTACCTCCAAGAACTTAAACGTCTCTCATCAAATAGTGCTCCTTCCAATACAACTTTAAACCACCACTACACATCAAATATGATCATGGAGAAACTACTATAATCTACTAAAATCATACTTTGCAAGTTATCAAAGTACTCCATCTCATCCACTATAATATTCGGACCTATGGACCACCATCGACTTTCTTGCTCAAACTTCACCATGATAGCACAATCTGTCGTCGGCGACCACAATTTATCAACGTGCTCTACTCAAAAGTGTTGCCACATGACCATGTTGTGATGTAGAATTTGTACTGTACATTGAAACTTTTGGTTAAGTTGTCACTTATAGTTGCTAGATACAATAACGACAAAAGCACATGTTTACCTTAATGACAAAAGCCCATATTTACCTTTGGACTACATCTCCTAAAGAACCCCCACCCCTCTTTAGTGACTTCCTCCCCTTCTTGTGATAGTGTTGTTAAAGCATCATGCAACCACCTTGCATGCATGAACCACATTAACTCCTCCAAGCCCTCGAGGTATTGAACAAGTCTTTGATGTGTACTATAGTGAAACTTTGATCATGATGCCTCTCATTGCCTTCTAATGACCTCATACCTATTCAACCACTTCTCCATAGATGCATGATACAACATACAAAAATGATTCACTTTCTCCTCTATGATTATATCAATTTGCTTCTCTATCCATGATTTTTGGTTGAAATTGGTTGTAGTGTTGTATATGGTCTATAAACAAGTAAAGTTTTGGGTAAATTACAAACTTACACACTGAGTGCAAGGACATGAGAAATGTTAATTGAGATATGCCTCTGGATCTCCAACATTGTGATCATTGTTGGTCATTTTTTCTATAATGATAGATAAGCAAGTGTTTCTATTCGTAGGTAAACAAGTGTTTCTATCTTTGTTTTTTTTTTTTGGATTATATGAAAACTAAAAACTCTAATCTATGTCCAATTTCGGTTTATCATTGATCTCATTGATCCTATTCAATCCTGTTGGTCGATCTCATTGGTCGATAACTCCATAGCATCATAGTCTCCACCCTTGCAAGCTCATGATGAGTAGTCAACTTCTCTTTACATTCTCCAAAGTCAAAAGCAAGTGACTCTCTTTTTCTCTCTCTACTCTCTCTCTTCCAAAACTTATTTTATTTTTAATCTTTCTTTTTCTTTTAATCTTTCTTTCTCTCTCTCTCTCTATTAACTAAAAATTAATATTTTTTTCCACTCTCTCCCTCTTCTCCCCTCTCTCCCTCTTCTCCCCTCTCTCTCTTTCTATCTCCCTTCCCCTCTTTTACTATTTTCAAACCCCTCTCTGTCCCTCCCTCCCTCCCTCCCTCTCTCTCTCTCTCTCTCTAAATTTCTCCCTTCATCTTGATCTCCTTTCCCTTCTCTCTTTCTCTTCCTTTTTCCTTTTTTAATTAACAAAAAATTAGCAATTTTCTCACACCATCTTCATTTACTTTCCCATCTCTCTTTCTCTTCCTCAATGCATCTCGATCTCCTTTCCTTTCTCTTGGTTTCTCTCCATCTTTCTCCTTTGCTTGTGTATGTGTTTGTCCTTTCCCTTCTGTCTTTCTCTCCTTGTTTTCTTTATTTTCATAACCCTCTTTCTATCTCCATCTCCCTCTCATTTCCTCTCTCTCTTTCTCCTCCTCTTTTTCTTAAGTGCAATGCATAAGGAAGACAAAGAAAGAAGAGAGAACAAGACTTACCTCAAAGCTCAAACAAGAACTCCTTCATGGTCCTCCTCGTTTCTTTTTCTTCTCCTTTGCGATCGTCTCCTTCTTCTTCGTGGATGGCTCTCTCTCTCCCTTTCATTCTTACTCTTTCTGTCTTAGAATACCTCTAAAGAACAAATTTATTTTTCCAATAGGGCATTCTAGAAATCATGGACATTTGAAGCTGATTCGTGCTAGGAGTCTCTTCCTCTCATCATTCATATACACACAACTGTTGATAAATCAAATGATGTATGCCCTAAAGAGGAAAAAGAGTATGGTAGGTACAACTTTTCCAAGGTCCCTAATATAAGAGTGACCCACACCAACAAAACCTACATGTTCTAGCCTATTAGTCTAATCCCTTTTGTTGTTCATTTTGCAAGACAATTTTCGAATTACCTAGATCCTTCCTTTATCACCACCTATGACTATCTGGAATTTCTCATCAAGCTCCTCCAAGAACCAGTAACACCTTATGAAGATGAGCTACTTTCACATTTTTTATGTCAACATTGAAATTGATCAAGTAGTGATGGTTCACATTTACCTCTATGCCCTACTGTTGCCAACCTTTTGTACCCAACTATTGGAGGATATGGTGAACAATAGCTTCACCATGTGTACATATCCTTTTTACCCTAAAGCAACACTACATCTGCGAGAGAGCACATCAAGGGAAATATTATCAACAAATGTTGTTTTTAGCATGTGCTCAAGCCACTTCCTAAGTAATCTGTTTCCTCTCTTATACCTTGTCATACATTATATATTTGTTTATTTATTAAAGTAGAAAGGCACATGTACATTAATTAGTACACCTAGGGCAATATCCTAGCCCTTGTGCCACGTCATAACCTCAAGACACATCAATGGTAGGATATCTAGGGCGTGGCATTCCAAGCATACTAGAATAACCTGCCACCTTAAGGATAGCGTGGTGTTGCATTTCTTACCAACTGGGTCCTCAAGTGTAGGCCAACATTCCAAGTTTACTTGGAATTTGACTTAGCTCCTAGTTGCACATGCACAAGTACACAACATTGCATAAGTAAGGTAGAAATATATTGTAAGAAGAGCACAAGTGATACAATAGGTACAATGGAGTCCCTCAAGGCCCATCAACATTAGCGGCCTATGCCCATCATGAATGCTTCTCCTAGCATTCTCTGAGTCTTTCAATCCCTCTACTTTAACATCCACATATGTTTTGTTGTACCATAGCATCCACCCCTGCCGATTCCCTCATTAAACTTCTAAGAGACTTTTACTAATAGCAAAACCATATGTTTGGGATAAATGTTAATAGGAAGGAGCTAAACAAAGGAAGCTTGTAAATTTTTATCAAAGAGCAAATTTTATAACACTTTTAGGTCGTTATTTTTACAAGAATTGGGTTCTCTCCTATGCAAACTATATTTAACAATTAGTATCTTGATCACAACTTGTGTCAAGTTGATTTTTTCAACAAAACTAAGTTTTGATTGCATGTGAAAAGAGCCATGTCCTGTTGGAAGGACCCCAACAGTGCTGGCAGAATGCCCAAGGGGGGACGGTGACCCTAACTTTCATGTATTTAAAGGGTGAGAAAGAATAAACAATGCAATTTTTGTGTACTTGCCTTCTTTCTTTTCATTTGTGAGAGAGGGAGAGAGTGAGACTTTGAGAGAGTTGAGAGTGAGGGACAATTTGGTTGAATCCTTATTCTTATTCCTGTTGAGCACTCTCTCATGCCTACACTCATGCTTCTTCTCCTTACATGCTAAGGCCTTAGAGTGTTGAGAATGAAAGAAGCTCATTCTTGGGTCATGGAGCTTTGCAAGAGCGTCATTTATGCTTGAAGGAAGACCACACAAGCTCACTATAAGAAAATATTGGTATTCATAACATGTATGAGAGGCTAGGTGTGAGAGATAGCCATTGTGCTTCTTGGTTGAACTTGTTGAATAAATAAGAGGGTGTCCAAAGTCCTATCATTGAGATTGTGTAGCGCAACACCAAACCTTCATCTATAAGAGCATCAGTGATATGCTCTCTTTTGACAATGAGTTTGGCCCTAAGAAATGCATGTAGAATTAGTTCTTCATCACCACATGAGAGTCAATGTTTGTGGCTTTTACTTTCACATATTAGGCCCTTTAGACCCAAATGGATTGCTACTAGATGCTTGCATGGAATGCAACTTGGGTTAGCCTTTGCATTTTCATTTATTTTCATATAGTCTGCTAGCTTTAGTTTTTCTTCTTGTTTTGTCAGCTATGTCAAGTTGTAAGATGGGAATATTCTCTGATTTTTGTTAATTCTTAAGTGTTCAAAGATGTAGACCTTGAACTCTAGTCCATTGTATAAGTGCATCAACAAAAGATATCATGATCTAATTAGCCAAACAAAAACTCTTCAAATCTTCTTGCAAACTCATTTTGTTCCTATGTCCTAGGTTTTATTTACCTTAAAATAGGGAGCTTCACTCTTGTTGAATGTTAAAGTATGGGCTTGTGGTTGCATCGAGTCCACCTCTCTCATTTTCTTGGGTGCCTTCATAGCTCATAAAGGATGGGAATTGTTTGTGAATATAGAAAGGATATGCAATGGCTACTATCGAGAATGGTATAATTGAAGAGGTTTAGAGTGGCACTCATTGTTTTGTCTTTCCCTAAACAATCTCTCTCTTCCCCTTGTAGAAAATCTCTTCCTAAGACTTCTCTTTCTTTATTAATTGTTGACTTCTACTCCCTCACACCTTCAATAGGCTTCAATTCATGCATGGTTATCCTCTCATGCTTCTAGCAATGATTAACGAAACTAAAGTTCATGATGATGATAACTTAGATTTTGTGGAGGAGGGAAATAATATGATCATGGAGAGGGTTTACAATGGTTCAAGTAAATATGATTTTAATGTTGCACTCTATGTGTGAAAGGGGCCAAGAAGTAAGAAATATTCATGTGAAGATGACAAAGTAACTCTCTAAGGACCAAAATGATGTTATTGTTGTTGTTGTTGAAGGGAAAAGATGGGGAAAGACCAAGGAAACTTGAGCTCTTGCAAGAAAAAAAAACAAAGAGAGAATGCACATAATATAGGGACTTGAAAACCCTAGTCTTTTCTTTTCTTATTCTTCTTTACTAATTCAATCTACCAAGAATAAGAGAGAGTAAAACATACACAGTATACACATAGTCCATAGTGTGAACATGCTAAATAGAAACATGACTAGCTAGGTACAACATAACTTGGGTAGGTGGACTAGCTATAAAATATCCATAGAATGATATGCTAATGCAAGTACCAACCACATCATTGATATGAATATAGAAACAATCAATCCAAGTATGTGAGTGTCGGCTTGTGTTGAGCATGCCATCTCAACACTTCCCCTCACTTAGCTCCATGACTTGTACTCCAAGTAAGCTTTGAAAATTCCAAAGCTTTTCTACTCTAGGGCCTTGGTGTAAATTTTTACAAACTATTCCTCTATGCTCACATATATGAGATCAATGTTACCTATCGGGACATGCTCTCTGATGAAATCTATGATGAAATGGTAATGAAGCTCAATGTGTTTCTTGCATTTATGAAAAATGGGGCTATTGTCAACTGTATGTTGCTCTTGTTGTCACAATAAACAACAACTCTTATATATATTTGTATGCCCAAATCATCAAGTAGCTTTTGCATCCAAGCTACCTCACATACTGCCATAGCAATACCCATGTACTCTATCTTTGTACTTGATAATGTAATAGTGGGTTCATTCTTACTACTCCAAGTCATAGCTCTACTCCCAAAGAAAAATGCATAGCCACTAGTGGACTTCCTATTAGACACATTCCCTTCCAATCTGTATCGGCTAGCCAAATAACTGCACCACCAATTCAACCTTATAAAAGGTAGCATAATCTAATATAGCCTTAAGGTAAGGTACATCTCACACTATCCAAATGAGGGTTACAAGGCATTTTCATAAATTGACACTCCAAGCCAACTATGTAGTTACAATCTAGCCTAGTGATAGTGGTGAATATCAAACTTCCCACCGTACATCGTTGGATCCTCCAATATCTCACCCACATTAGCACTTACCTTCACATTTTGATCCAATGGCACTAAGATTGGCTTACAATTAGTGATATTTGAATATATCCAAGATGTATTGCCTTTATGAGAGCCATATCCCCTTAGATGTCCTTATTACCTCAATGTTAAGGAAGTACTTAAGCTCTCACAAGTCTTTCACATCAAAATTTTTCTCGACAAGACTCTAAACAAGCTCCACCTTTTGCACATTATCACCCCAACTATCAAACCATCCATATACAAGGTAAGCACAACAATGCTTTTTTTTCTTTGACATCCATAAAGTGAGTGATCTATATTTTGAATATGAAACCTATTAGAGACAAGATATTGTGCTATCTTGTCATGCCATGCTCTTGGTGCCTATTTCAGCCACCAATACAAGGCTTTACATAGCCTACACACATAATCCAACTAAACCATGCTCTTATTCTCTATGGTTGCTCCATGTACACTTATTCTTATAACACACCATAAAAGAACACATTCTTTACAACCATTTGATGCAAAACCCAACCTTTTGTTACATTCACTACAATGCCAACTCTTACAATTACCATCTTTGCTACTGGAGCAAATGTCTCATCATAATCTTCTATACATAACCTTTGGTAAATAATCATGCTCTATACCTACTCACACTTCCATTTGCATTATATTTTACTTTGTAAACCCACTTGTAACCTATACCTTACTTTTCCTTAGGCAATGGTACCAAATCCCAAATTTGTTTTACATCCAATGCAACCATTTCTTTACCATGAATGTCTCCTAATACACATAACCAATAGCTTTCCTTTTATAAATAAGCATAATGGTGAGCAACATAACCATCATATGTCAACTTGCTTACGAGATACCTTACTCTGACTGACATGTGCACCTGCGGAGCACTCTATGATTCATTTACATCAGCCTTGGTTTTTCTTACACCGCGTGCATGAACAACTCATCTCTACTTTGATCTAAGCCATCAAAATCACCATCTACATGCCAATAGCTTGGATGTTTAACACTATGTTAGGGAATTTGGGAATTTCCATGCACTTTGGGAACCCCCATTTTCTTTATTATTTGACCACATGGTCAAATCTTGTTGTCTTACTTAAAGGTGGAGTCTATCCTAAATGCTAGTATATAAGCTACCTTCCCAAATCCCACTTTTAAATATGGATCAAGATTTAGCCACATGGTCAAATATCTACCACTTATTTGAAATTGGGACTAGGAAATTCCCAAATTCTCTAATATGGCATTGTTTGGAAAACCATGTGAGTCAACCACCTTTTCTTCTCCCTTATGTGATATATTTTTTGCACTTCTAGAAGTGCTATTTGCATGCAACTTGCTATTCCATGGTCTCTCAATACACCTACTACAAGAAGTCTCTTCTAGCCCACTCAATATCTATGATGCGGACCCATATTTTCTACAATCACTTTTTCCTTTACATAATCTATAATAATTTATTTTTCAATAATATATCAACTACACATCTCATCAAATGCAACATCTTTGCTCATTTGTAGCTTGCATGTAACTAGATTATAACACCTATAACCCTTTTGCTCAAGGGAATAATCAACAAATATACATGTCTCAGCTTTCAGATCCAAACTTCTTTCTTAGCTCATTAGGAACATGTACATATGCAATACATCCAAATACTTTAAAATGTGACAAATCTAGTTTCTTGCGAGTAAGACTCTCCTCTAGCATCACATCATGTGCACTATAACAGTGGTTGGAAGTCATATTTATAATATGCATAGCTATAGAGATATCTTCATCCTAATAATGATGATGTATATTCTTCTCAACCACATCAAGACTCCTGCCATTTTTGCAATATGCCTATTCTTCCTTTCACTAACATTATTTTACTGTGGAGTACACTTGCATGTAAACTATCTCTAAATTCCATGCTATTTTAAAAACTATTAAATTCATTAGAGAGTTAGTCTCTCCCTCCATCTAACCACAGGTACTTAATCTACACATTGATTGCATCTCAACTAGATTTTGAAAGTCATAAAATCATAAAAGTGACATTTGTGTCTCAACTAGATTTGTAATCTTCCTTATATGATCATCAATAAATATTACATAATACTTATGTCCAACCATTAATGTAATATTTGTAGGATCCCACACGTCTAAATGTATAATATCAAATAAATGTATGTTTATATATTTATCATAAGGAAATGCATGTCTTGTTTATTTTTCAAGTTGGCATACTTCATAGACTTTCCACATATTAGCTGCTTTCAACTTAGGCAAGCCAGTCATAACTTCACATAATTGCATATTCTTTAACCATTCACATAAGCATCATATTTATGGGATATGTCATATCAGCCACAACTCCAACACCTCGTGCAAATATAGTAGTCTTTAGCTCTAGTACATTTACATACAAGGTAAACATCCTTCACACATTCTTGCCTTTTGTAACAAGTTTACATACGTTCTTGAAATCTTCTATGTTGCCGCTCTGGCAAGCAAACCGCCAAGACCCAAGAGCAGTCATTGCTATGGCTACATCAAAGGGATGGTCTTTACATCAGATGGATGTAAAGAATGCCTTCTTGCATGGTGATTTGCAAGAAGAGGTCTATATGGAGCAGCCACCACGTTATGTGCATGCTGTTCATCCTGAGTTTGTTTGCAGGTTGAAGAAAGCCTTGTATGGCTTGAAGCAAGCACCTAGAGCATGGTCTGACAAGATAGGACAGTATCTTGTCACTATTGGCTTTCAGATTTCCAAGGCAGATTTCTCACTTTATGTGAGAAAAATAGACAAAGGTATTATGCTACTAATCATTTATGTTGATGATTTGATTATGACAGGTAACAGTGATGAAGATATCCTTCATGTGAAAATGCTATTGAAGCAGAAGTTTGAGATGAAGGATTTGGGAGAGCTGCGTTATTTCTTGGGCATTGAGGTGATTAGATCACCAAGTGGGATACGGCTCTTGCAGAGGCAGTATGGATTGGACATGCTATCCAAATATGGGATGACAGGCTGTAAGCCTATTTCAGTTTCTTTGGAGCAGAATGTGAAGCAGAGCGCAGATGCAGGTGAGCTTCTAGAAGACCCTACTATGTACAGGCTCATAGTAGGAAGTTTGATTTATATGACTATTACCAGGCCAGATTTGAGCTATGCTGTTGGATTGGTAAGTCAGTTTATGCAGGCTCCAAGGAAACCGCATTTGGATGCGGCTAGATGCATACTCAGGTATGTGAAGTCCACATTGCAGTATTGACTACTTTATGAGACTGGGGTTCAGATACAGTTGCATGGATACACTGATGCTGATTGGGCTGGTAGTATTTCTGATAGACGATCTACCAGTGGATATGTGTTCTCTTTTGGGAGTGCTGCAGTCACTTGGAGCAACAAGAAACAACCTACAGCTGCCTTGTCGAGCACAGAGGCTGAGTACAGGGGTACAACAATGGCTGCATGTGAGGTAGCTTGGTTGCATAAGCTACTTTATGATATGCATCAGCCTACAGATGGGCCAGTTGTCATTTATTGTGACAACATGAGTAGTATACACTTGGCAAATAACCCAGTCTATCATGCTAGAACAAAGCACATTGAGGTGCATTATCACTATGTGCGGGAGAGGGTTTTACTAGGTCTTATTGATCTAGTTCATGTCAGCACAGAGGATCAGGTAGCGAAGGCATTGGGTGCAGAGAAGCTGCGCAAGTTCAGAGACCTACTTGGTGTGCAGGAATTGGGATTGAGCTCGAGGGGGAGTGTTGAGATATCGAGCTCCACTCGTGATATGCCAGGGTGACCGTTGTGCATTTATGTCATCGACTTATCAGTTTGCAGATGCGGTTGGTACACCGCCCATGAATAATAGCTAGATGACAGCTATCCTTATCTACTCTAGTTCGTGGCTCAGTTAGTATGCCACCTTAGTTAGTTGAGTTTGGTTTTGAGACCCATATATAGGGTTCTTCTATTTCTTTGTACTAGAGTTCTTTTGGCTTACACAACTAAGAAGAGAAAAACTGTTTTCAGCCTCCACCTTTGTGTGCATTCCCCCACTGTGCAAGCAAGAAAGCTACAAGTGAGACTCCTTCCTTCTCTCCCACAATCTTGACAGAAAGGTGAAGGCAAAATCGAAAGAATGACTACAATTTTCCCACTACTCCCATACTACAAGTTCCTAGCCCCAATTTACAAGGTCATACTCCTCTCCTTGAGGGATGGCCACATGTGGAACTTGTAGCGGCTTGGCTTGGAATTTTCTGCATTCTAGTTCTATCTAATCTCTTTGCTTGTGCCCCATCTCCACCATTCTTTTGAATGGCATGGCTTTCTCCCCTTGCTCTTTTGGTCGTGCTTGTGGTTGCAGAGGGGGGACTCCATTCATGCAGTTATTCATCCTCCACCTAGTCATGCTCAAAGTCAAGCCCTTCTTCATGGATTGGCTCTGTCGACTATTGTGGAAGAGGCTATGCTCATTGCTTTGGGTTCCCAAACCCTAGCAATTTGAGTTCTTTTGTGGTTAATCCAGCTGAGGTCAAATGGACTCTTTGCTCCTCCACTTCTAAGTCAGTGATAGGTTTGGGTGCCTTGGCATGGAGGCCATATTGAAGCGCTCTCCTTGCTAGCTCTAACTTCCTTTTGACTTCCTTATGGATCTCTTCGTCTCTTGACTGTGTCACATTTAGCAATGTGTTTAGAAAAGCTCTTTATTGCTTCAATATCCCCGTCTCTACACAGCTCCAGCTTTGCTCTCTGCCATGAGGCATTCACTCTCTAAATGGGCCAATCAATAAGCTAAGTCTTTAAATCTATCCTCATTCTTGGCTGCCTGTTCCTATGCCTTCTCTTTTATTTGCTCCAAACATTGATTCTAGTATTGGGTTAGAGTGGCGATTACTTGCTCCTGCTCTCACCATAATACATGCATTTGTTCTTTTTTCAAGTTTTGGCACTCTTTTCCTTATGTATGAGGGGTTAGAATAACAATTGATGGATTTTGAGAGTGATTGGAAGCTTAATGATTGATTCTTGATGGGTTTGAGTGATTTAAGTGAGCTAAAAGCTTTCTGATAGCTTTCTGTGAACCCTCTATTGACCGTCTGTAGAGCCTCTATTTCTGTTCTATTTTGTTTTGTATGCCTCTGTAAGTGTGATATGGAATGAATGTATAGCTTGGGAATGTTTTCCAATCTTGGGAAGAGATAAATATAAGTTCAAATTAGCTCGAAGAAGTTGAAGATCTAGCTGTTGAAGACTTGAATAAAAGACTAAAGTGAAGTGATAGTAGTGAGCTCTCAAGGGACACTGTAGTGGTCATGGTGACCTTTCATACTAGACATAACTCTTGGAAGGGGTATCCACGACCTAATAGGGGTTACAAATGATTGTTCTTGATTATCTCATTGTACAATTGAGAGAGAGAATGTATGAGAGAGAGTGAGAGATAGCTAATTCTATGAAAAATGATGTATCTATGAGTGAGAGATTGTGAGAGAAAGCTGTGAAACTTTTAAAGAAGAATACTATGTGATGATTTTCATTCAAAGTGGTATACTATCTTGTGTCCTTGTGGTTTCTTGATGAATTCTATGAAGAATATGAAGAGCATAATGGATTTTGTTCAAGCTAAAACTGTGGGAGTATTATTTTTATGAAGCTGCATGAATATTTCTAGTTCATGGTGTTCTTTTTCTTATTGTGGACATATCAAATATGAAAAAGATGATTGTTGATGATACAAGATAGATTTTCTTACAGTAAAATCCCTATTTTCTTGGTTTTCCTCTTGGAGCTCCATGTTTTTGGTGTGCAGTCGAGGATGTGCCTCCTCTGCCCCATCACGATACACCTCATTTTGTTTGGTGCACTACATGATAAGGCTCCTTGGCCTTCCTTCTTGCACCTATGCCCAATGGGTTGGGACATATTGATGCACCATCAACTATGCACATTGGCATACTCCCTCTAAACTATTCCCTTTATTGATGTCTAAACCGGATGTGAGCTACGGGTTTCAATTATAATTCTTCGAGTGACATGCACCATGGGGCGAGTGACTAATCTACCATTTCAACATGAGTGATTGTTGAGATTGAGTGTTGTATACCTTGCCACCGATAATCTAACCAATGTTCTATCAACAAAGCTACCTTCCTAGGTGCTACTGCATGGTCCTTGCTATGCTGGATGAGTGTGATGTGGTGCAGCCCGGTACCTCTTACCGACAACTACGATCCTTTAGGTGTCAATGACGATTTCCCTCGACTATCGAAAAATTGGGCCAAGTTTTTCTAACCCTACCTCTTTTGATTTCATGAGTCAGTCATGTTTTAAGTGTGGGGATGCACATGTATGGGTTATGATCAAGTGTAGACCCCTCTTGCATTGTTAATCCAATCTATTAGGATCTAAGTGTGGAGACTCGTCCCTATGCGTCCGCTGTGCATATCCTCATAGAAACCTCCCTATGAGATGATTTGAGTATACCAATTCCTAGTATTGCCCTGTTGGGATCCCTTCCCTACCCGTCCGTCCCATTTTTAATGAGTCTTGGGATCGTTCCTTGACCGTTTGCCTTTCTCCTTTATTTTGTTGCTTTTTCATGCGAACACATCCTACATTCACCAAAATTATAATTTGACCTTACAACCCTATTTTTCCCTTTGAATTGGCTATTTTTCTTTTTACAGCCCTCTATTCCGAGCCATGGATCATGAGTTATTAATTTTAAACAAAATTTCTATCAATTTTATATGTTTCTATGCGAACGTGCCTTTTCACTTCAAAACAGTGATCTGATGTCACAACCTTGTCCTACACCTTTCTTTGGATATTTTTCATTTTTACTACCCATCATTCTGATGTCTGGTTTATCAGTTATTAAATTTTCGTCCTTTTGAGAATTTTCGTGTGCATATTTGACTCTTTTTCCATGTGAACTTGCCCTAAAGACCTCCACATTCACTTTTGGTTTGATACCCCTATCTAGCTTGCTCCCTTGCATACTTTTCCTTTTTTCCCCATCCTATTTTAGCCTATCGATTTTATTTTATTAAAATTTATGTGCATTTTTGTGCTCATTTTTTCTAAATTTTCCATGTGAATGCCCCCTAATGCCATTAGAACTGCATTTTGACTTACCAACCCTATCCCATTAAATTTCAATGGTATTTTTTCTTTTTGTTGCACTACCTTCTGTTCGGATTTTCTCATATTAATTTTTCTGCTTTTGTTGGTATTTTATCGTTTTTCCCATGTAAACGTACCCTACTGCCATCGAAACTGCATTCGACCCTACCTATCTTCTCTGACATATTCTTGTAGACATTTTTCATTTTCATTACGCTTAGTTTCGATTGAGGGATTCCTTCATATTAATTTTTATTTCCAATTTTGGGTGCGTTTTGTCAGCTTTTCCCATGCGAATGGGCTTATCCCTATTGAAACTGCGTTATGAGGTGACAAGCCAGTCTGTCACACTATCCCATATATTTTTCCTTTTGGCTACCCTTTGTTTTCATCGAGGAATTTACCGATATTCATTTTCGTGTGTGTTTTCACATCCGATTTTTGTCTTTTTCCCATGCAAATGCCCTTATTTGTCCCCGAACATTCCATTTCTTTTTTTTGCCGTCTTCCTCTCCTCCTCTAACATATTTTTCCTTAATGTTGTTCATCTATCTGGTGCTCAATTTAATTGTTATTAATTTTTATGTACTTGGCATTTTGTCATTTTGTGTGTTTCCGCACGAACGCTCGCGTTTCATGATTTTTCATGCATGGCTGCATCCATGCTGAGGTCCTTTTCCCACACGACCACTCTAGTTGCAGTGATGCCTCCGCCATTGCAAATCTTTTTACCCCCGCTCGCATTCGAACCCGCTCGCATTCAAACGCGAGATTGGGAGGGTGCTTTTCTTTTTTTTTTCAATAAATAAATAAATAAAACAAAAAAATGTACCCCTTTGTAAAAAAAAATCAAATATGAAGCAATGTAAAATGTGTAGTCCAAAATGCTCACATTATAAAATGTTGTCATAGGAAAAGGGATGGTCAAACACTTTTGTCTCATGCTAGAAATGACGGGTCTCTAAGACCTTAGTCCATGGTTGCAGGTGTGGGATATGAGGAGGTGAGAGGTTGAGGTGGTTACACCCTCTCTCTTCCTTTGTCTTCTCCTTTCACAGTTCATTTCCCTCTCTCCCTCATTTGGCATAACTCTCATCTTTCTTGTTCTTATTTCTTTCTCTTTTGTGCTTCTTTGCAAGATCTCATGGAGAGTGAGGAAGAGGAAGAGAGTGAGGATGGTTTTCATTGATCTATTTCTTGTGTGCCATCTCCTTATGTGTTTTGAGGCATGGTTCTTGGTGAGAAGAAGAGGTTTTTCTTGCAGGTTTTTGTGGCCAATAAGTCATTTGCAGCCTCTACCTAGCCGGCGGGGTTCGTGGTTCTCATGGTGTCGTGGCAGGGTGGTCTTCAGGATCTCATAGAAAGGAGATCAAGGCATCCTCCATTAAATTTGCAAGGCAAGGTGTAGTGGAGAAGTTTTTCTCTTTGAGAAGTATGTACCCATGAGCATGCTTATGATACAAATACATCCCTAATACATTTCATGGAGGAAGTGGAGATTACAAGACTAGTTTATACTAGATGGTTATTCTTCATGGAGAACTTCATGAAGAACCTAAAAGACTTTGTGCGACAATGGGCTTATCTAGAAGGTAGCATTGGCTAGTGTCAAAGCCATTGGTGTATATTTTGGAGTAACTATCAACAGTGGATTTAGATCATAGGATGTTGTGGATGCTGAATGATGACAATAGACTAATAGGAGATGTGATGGTAAAAAATGGAATAGAGAAGAGGATGGATGGTGCCATGGAGGAAAAAGTGAATTGTTTTTGTATGTTGCACCATGGATCCATGAAAAGTCGCTCAGTAGGTGTGACTAGGCCAGAAGGGAATGAGAGGTAGTGTGATCAGAATTTTGGCATATAGTACATGCCACTAGAGCCATTTTGATATCCTGAGGGTTATGGATGAGTTGATGTGGTTCATGTCTATGAGATGGTTGCATGATGCCTTGACCATAGCTTCATGCTAAGGGGTGCAAGTATCTCCGGAGGAGTTGGAGTTCTAGAGGGAATGCAATTTGAAGGTAACCACATACTTTATTTGTTTTTGTATTTGGAAATTGTATATAGCAACTAATGTAGGTATTTTAATATACAATATAAAATCTATAGCATAGCATGGCCATGTGGATAATATTTTTGAGTGGAGTGCATTGACAAAATGCACTCCATAAAGGATTGTGGTGTCATGGTCAAGCAAAAGAGTCAACAACATGCCACAAATTCAAACATTATAGTGGATGAGATGGAGTATTTTGACAACTTGTAAAGTGTTATTTCAATAGATTACTATATCTTCTTCATGATCATATTTGATGTACACTGGGTTAAAGTGGTATTAGAAGGAAGAGAGGTAATCATTCAATGTGGATTGTCTAGATTCTTGGAGGTAGACTTTGAGAAAATATGTAACAATTTGTGTGATATGTTTGTCTTGCAAGATCACGGGGTGAACAAGTGTATGATATTTTTATTAAAATTTTCACAGTATGAAACTACTGAAAATACTTTTTTATTCTTTCCAACAGGATCTTATTTGATATTGAATAGGTAATCTATGAAAACCTTGTGGTATGTTGTGCTATCAACATCTCAAAATGCTGGAGTGTATAATGAAAGCAATGTCCCTAGCGTGGACAAAGAGAGTATGGAAGTAGAGAAGTCACTATTGTGGGTGATAGAGGATGAGGAGGGCTTGCAATATGTAGAGGAGAGAAGCACATGCAATCTAGGTGAAGAGACAAGAGTACGTGAATTCTTCAAGAATAAAGTAGAATATTTCTTGATTCATTCACTTAAATTTTCTTCACTTTGGTAAAATATTTCTCTAATAAAAAAAGAACCCCATTGGACCTTGTTTGCCCCATCTTAGTCATGTGTTATGGTATTTGGCATAGGCAAAATAGAATCCTTGAGCACTTTTCAAAAGCCACTCACGTTATCTCAAACAAACACAAGTTTCTAATAATAAGTACCCATAGGTTGCTCAAGCAATTCTTGATTTTTCAAAATCTAAAAGGCTTAAGCCACCATGACAACAATATGTTAGGATAGATAGTGTGTTTCTTGGACAAATGATAGTCTTGCTGCCTAATGTTTTGTGTTTCACAATCGTCATTACCTCATTATTGAATAAGTATCCACAATACGATCTTTATAATCTCTTGAGGGCACCTCAAAAGATATCAATGCTTGGAAATAAGTAGTAAAAGCATGTTTTTTACGTAGCCCTCAAGATTTCAAAATTCAAAGTGCGAGTAATCCATGATGATAATAACAATATCATGATAGTGAAGAAGATCACAAGGACTAAGAAACATAATGCATTGTACAGCAAGACTCTCATTTGGCTAGGAAATAAGCTACCATTTTTTGTCATTATTCTCAAATTGTTGCATGTTTGTTGGTACTTTTACCTACAATCCATATTTTAAGCCTTTATAGGCTCTCTACATTCTCTAATCTACCACCTCTAGTAATTGCAAGTGTAAATGACACTCTAATATTCATGCACATATATGATAATTTAGTTAATTCATTCTTTTGATTGTTTCTTTCCTATTTTACAACTCAGTTGATGAGGATCTTTACCATCTCTACATTGGTATTCTCCAATAATCCACTACGTTGACATCCCAAATTGTGTGATGGCGGACTTGCTTCAGGTATTGCGCAAAACACACACCATATGCACAAGAGGAAGCTCACTCAAGAACATATGAAGAGAGATGGAGGCCAAATTTTTTTCTTACTCAAATTTTCCTCTTCTTTCTCACAAAATACAATGTATACAAAGTATAGATAAGATACAACATAAAGGAAAGTGGCCTACTAAGTCAAACAATGTATAATTGACTATGCTTTAAATTGACTGACACTATACCTATGCTAGTTGTAGGTAGGTGCAACAAACTAAATATAATAAGTGATAAGTTAGTGGCCATGTGAGGATCATAATGACCATTGATGTATTAATTGTAGATGTGTGGACCCATTCAACTAGGCAATCCATCATCAATGTCCCCACATGTTGAGCTTGTTGTCTCAACAGTTAATGGTGGTACTCAAATGAATACTTATGTTAAATCTCAAAGTTACCTTTATAAGGAATTTCTAATTCCAATTCTAATATATCATCCAAGTCTACTACTATATTATCCATCTACTTTGGTATATCATCACACACACACACACACACACACACACACACACACACACACTCTCTCTCTCTCTCTCTCTCTCTCTCTCTCTCTCTCTCTCTCTCTCTCTCTCTCTCTCTCTCTCTCTCTCTCTCTCTCTCTCTCTCTCTCTCGTACTCCAACCCTATGGCATGCTCTGGGAAGTTACTATATATATATCCTCTACATCAAGTGCGTTCAAAACCTATTTATAGACATCCTTAGCTGTGAATTTTTCTTGAATAAAACATAACCCTTTTCTATTCAGTCTGTAAATAACCCATTTATATTACACCCTTATGTATGTAAAAAATGTATAAAGACAACATTTTTAAAATGCCTTATTTTGAACCTACATGATGCACACATATATTCATGAGTAACTTACCCAAGATGGCATGCAAGGATCCAAAGTCATCAAAATAACCCCATGTGCACCACACAGTTCCATTCTGTTCGCAATGTTTAGCTTCTTGTTGGATTAGTGTAAGTATTCATATGCTTCAATATATGTATGTTACAATATACTCATAGACACACATGATATGCTACAATAGGAGGATATCATGAGAGTTTTTGGTCTAGGACATTTCCTACTATTGGGGGATCTCAATCCATGTGAGAAATTTATATCTAGGAAGTTGGATGGAGTCATAAGTGGGTTTGTATACACCTCACAATAGATATGACTATAAGAGATACTTTCTTGCCTTAGGTGTAGCACACATGATCTATGAATTTTTAGTTGTCTATCTTGCTAGCCATCTTTAGATACACTTGTTGTGGAACAATATATTAGGGGCCATGGTCTATAAAATTTTAGTTGTCTATCTTGCTAGCCATCTTTAGATACACTTGTTGTGGAATAATAGATTAGGGGCCACAATAATAGGCTATCTAATGGGGTCACTTTGATTGATATTGGAAAAATAATACATCATTATCTAGACATACCTATGGATTTAGCTTGCAATTACACAAGGGACGTTGTATTTGCTCCATGCCTCCTCCATTGTCTAGATACCCAAAACACCACTCTACTAGAGAGAGATGGAAAAGTGTTGGGCACCATTTGCTTAGTGTATTAGGGACAAGTAGATATACTTCTATTATTTAAGAAGCTTCAATCACTTAGTCAATGTGACTACCTCTCACATAGTCTCTTGAACTCAAATCCACACTTGATTGTAATGAATGTGCAAAGCCAAACTCCATGCATAAAGAATACTCTCACATATCCCATGATCCAAGGTGCACTCCTTAGACTTCCACACCATCTATGGCCTTCATCATGCAAGAGGAGAGTGTGGATAATGCATGAGAGAGTAAACAAGAAGAGAAGGAGGCTTCACAAATTTTCCCTCGCCACACACTTGCACTCTATTTCCCTTAATCTCCACCTCTCTCCCTCACTCTCTCTCCCACAAAACAAAAGTAAGAAAGAAAGAGCCAAACGTTAACACACCTAAGAATAGCTTATTCCATTTTTTCTCATCCTTTTGATACAAGTTTTTGGGGTTAGGGCTCCCCATTCCCCTTGGGCATGCATCTAGATCTATTGATTTACATCCCTTTAGGTCAAGTGCTACACATATTTCAATACAATTTACATGGGAGGGAGTCCAAATCTCTTTACATCCTTCAAATAATGAAAAACTCAAAGATTTAAAAGAGAGAGCACTTTTATAGTGAGGTCTGATATCGTTGAAGCTTTATTGCAAACACAAGTGTAGTAACCAAGAGCTCACAACACTCACCTAGGTAATTATGAATTTCTCACTTTCTCTCTATCATATTCTATCCTACCTAGAACCCATGGTGTGTAGAGATGACATTCGAGGTCATCTCAAGGGCCACCAACATGGCATAGGATTCAGGTTGTTTTAGTCATGTTGTCATCCTCTATAGATTGTTATATCCATGATCTTCTTCTATGTGCACCATAATCCTCTAGTCAAAGCATACCATGAGAGAAAATATGTAATTCTTGAGAAATTAAAAGATCTAATGTTATTTTAGGAGCTTCAACCACTTAGTCAGTGACTACCTCTCACACACTCTCTTACACTTAAATCCACACTCAATTGTAGTGAATGTGCAAAGCCAATATGCATGTGCAAGTAAAACTCTCACATATCCCACGATTCAAAGTGTGCTCCTTAGGCTTCTACACCCTCTACATCCTTCATCGTGTAAAATGAGAGCATAATGCATGAGAAAGTATATGAGAAGGGAAGGAGGCTTCACTATTTATCCCTCACCACACATTCTCACTCTTTTTCCCTTAATCTCAATCTCTCTCTCTCACTCTCCCTTCATAGGAAAAAAGCAAGAAAACAAGAGTAAAAACACACAAGAATACCTTGCTCCATGTAATCAAGTCCAAGTTCTAGTTGTGGTCACTAGGTGCAAGAAAATTGCACCAACTCTGTAGGATAGTAGAGCCTTAACATACTCAAACCCAACACATTGATATGCTGACATAGTAGGTTTAACACTACAACATATTGAAAGAAAGACAACCAAAATCTCGGGGAAGTTACTACATGTATATCCTCTACATCACGTGCATTCAAGGCCTATTGATAAATATACTTATATGCGATTTTTTCTTGAATAAAAAATAATCCTTTTCTATTCAATATGTAAATAACCCCATTATATTATAGCCTTCTGTATGTAAAAAGTGTATAAAAATGGCATTTTAAAAATACCTTATTTGAACTCACGTGATGCACACATATATTCATAAGTAACTTAACTGAAAATCTTGGGAAAGTTACTATATATATATCCTCTACATCACGTGCGTTCAAGGCCTATTTATAAATATCATTATTTGTGAATTTTTCCTAAATAAAACATAACCCTTTTCTATTCAATCTGTAAATATTACACCCTTCTGTATGTAAAAAAATGTATAAAGATGGTATTTTAAAAATACCTTATTTTGAACTTATGTGATGCATACATATATTCATGAGTAACTTACTTGAGACTAAAATACACTACCATAGATAATACTTTATTGAAGAAGAAATGCTCATATATTCAAATAGAAGAGTTAATGTGATGTATACCAAGCATCACGAAGATGTTTCTAAGCATAGATAGAATTGGGTGATGAAATACATTTCCAAGGGTAATTTCCTCAAAGAGAAACATGGCATAGGCTAGATGGTCACAGATGCCCTTGCAACAGTGATACAATGAGGATAAATAAGAATATATAGAGTAGGAATAAGGGGCGAGTTGGCTCTATACTCGTGCCAACATTTAGCTAGATGTAAGTGCAACATACGTGGTTGCAAGTATAGATGTGGAACCCTCATCACTCCTTCTCTCCTTCTTTTATAGTGTTTTTTGCCCAGTGTGTCTTAAAGTACTTTTGTGAAAATTATTGCCTAGATCCCTACCTCTTATTACTACACTATTACCATAAGCATTGACTGCTACTTTTAGTTGCCAATCTGCTTCGTCCCTCTTGCACCTGGTTCTATACTAACACATGGCACACATAGTGGACTTGAACCCATAGTTGGTCATTCTTCGATGTCTCCAACATCTTCTGGAGTGAGTGCATCATCTTAGGGTGCTACTAATTGTACTAGTGCCAAGGTCAAAACTAGCATTATGCAAAGCTAGTAGTGATGGATTTTAAGGGATAGGTAGAATTGGAGGGGGAGGGGGTCAGGGTCGGCTATCCAGGAGGTAGTAATGGTAAGAACAAGAAGCAAGTTGTGGTTGAGATGGTGTTATTAGAGCCATAGGTCCATGTGGTTCTAGTGCAACAATTGGAGAATGTGGTGAGCAAAGAGTTTCGTAGCTAAGATCTCTAGGTAGTAAGCTTGAGTGCATGGTTAGAGTTAGGGTTGGGACAATCTAGATGGTACTTCAAGTGACCATGGAAAAAAACTAGCTAGCATCGTGTGAATCTTTCTCCTTGCTATGCCTTTGGCCCCGAGAGGACTAACCTAATAGAGCACAGGGAGACTAAAGTCAAGCTTACATTGGTCGGGGAGTTAGAGAGTTTTGGTATACCGAGATGTGCTATGGGGTATCTTGGGGGGACTTTGAGGGTTCAAATTCTAGGTTTTTCTTCAAGGTGTCTGTTTTGGGACATCTTGTAGAAGTAATTACTTCCTTCTATTGTACTATGTTGGGCTATCCATCTGTTGTGCATCTTGAGTAGTAGATCATGGGGATGAAGGGAAGGGTTGGTCCACATTAGTGGTGGGAATGGAGTGGGCCAGACTCATTGTGGCAAGGAGAGGAAAGAGAAATGTGAAGTATTGGACACCCATGACCTTCAATGACTTCACATCTAAGGAGCATGTTGTCACATGCTTGTACTCCACACAAAGATAATCAAGAAAAACACATGACCAAGCAGAGCATGTGGTAAGAAAAACATGAAAGCCACTTGTATGAGATGTTGAAGGCCTTGGCCTACAAATACAAAGATTTAAAAAAGAATTTGAATACCTCCTATATGGGCTTTTGGTTGCTCATGATGTGACTTAGCTTATACTCCTTCTTGGTGGCTAGGCCAAAGATGGCTTCCATGTTGTGGTTTGGGAGTCGTAAGGAGGCATCTAAGGCACCATCCAAAGGGAGGTGGGAGGTGGAGGTGCTTCTATACATGTTGAGGGGTAAGGTCATAAATATGCCCTCTAACTTTGACTTGAGGGCCTTGGTGTAGCTACAAGAGAATCGATTAGGCCCCAGGGTGGATTGGGTGGCATTGAGATGCATGTGATGCACCCAAGGGTCCATAGCCTCCTTGTGGTTTGGAAGAACAAGGGTAACCCTGTTGTTGAGCAGAAGGATGGAGGCGAGCATAGCAATCAATGGTGACAAATGAGCAATGAAAGAGAGAGCACGAGAGTCACAATGCAATGATAACACAAAGTGATGATGATAAAAATAGGAATTGCAATGAAGAGAAAGATGGTGAAATTTTTACTTTTGAGGGGGCTGGATACATGGAGAGTGAGATGTTTAAACGTTGCCAATGCATGTTTGCCACATCAGCCCATATAGCCATAAGGAATAACGAGCATCATGCACTTCATGCATTATACTACCCCCTATAATAAAGAGTAGGCTAAAATATGATGCAGAACATTGAATAAGGACCATGTCACCATAAGTGGTGGAATCACGATCACATTCAATCTGGAATCCAACAATCATGTCACCATAAGTGATGGAATCACGATCACATTCAATCTAGAATCCAACAATCATGTGGATGTTAGAATTGAACTTGTCGAGATAACTTGGATTGCATGTGGAAGTGGCCATGACTAGTTCTCAAGGGCATTCCAAAGTGATGAAGAAAGGGTAGATCAATCCTTTTGCATGGTACTACCACAATTGGAAGTTTTTGAATGGGTGGAGAAGGTGATTTATTTGTAAACATATGAGATAGAAAGAATTAGATGTGGTTGCATGAGAAATCCAAAACAGGCCACTCCATGTCACCTTCAATTTTCCTAGAGGTTTTCCCATCCCAATTTTAAAGACTAGGACAAATTGTCCATGCACAAATAGTTGCTTCTTGGTGAGGGAGTTTTCTTGGTATTTCTACCAAAACTTTTTGACATCTAACAAGAGGTAAGAACTCAAAATCTAGTCATCATCCAACTCTACAAGATTCTCCAATTGAAAGGAAATGGATTTCTGCGAAAGAAGGTGATATTTGACAGTAATTCGGAGACTAGGAACCATAAATTCTAAAGGTGCGATTGCCTTGATGCTGAATGCAAGCTTGTAAGGAGTCCAACCTGTGGCCACCTTGAAGAATGTGTGGTAAGTCCAAAATGCCTATGGGAGCTTGGTATCTCAATTTTGCTTATGATGCTTTACTAGCTTTGTAAGAATTTTGCATAATTTGGGACTTGTTTGTGGATTTGGCCAAGTAGTTTACTTCTAGATAGTAAGAAGAGGATTTCTTATGATTTACCATGAAGAATGAATTCATATACTTGATGACCTCATTTACAAAGTGATTACCTCTATCACTCATAATTCTATTAGGCAACCATAGTGGATGAAGATATCTTTGAATAAGCACTTAGCCACAAGTTGTGCTAAATTGTGTGGAAGTACCCATGCTTTGACCCACTTGTTGGTACAATAATCTATTGTAGTAAGAATGTACCTATTTTTATGTAAGATTCCATAGGTTTGATAGGGTCAACAAGTTCCAATCTTTATAGCAGCAAGATCGGATGAAGGTGTAACCAACCATGGGAAAGGGGTTGACCAAATTGATGGTAGGAATCACATTTTCTAACAATCTAGTGGATATCTCCATGCATTGTAGACACTGTAATCTTGCTTGTTCAATTTTTCTCATAGTAACATTAACTACTATGAAGTTACCTCTAGCAATATCATTATGAGCTTCTTTCATTACATCATCTTTTTCCATAGGGAGAATGACACGCTATAACACCCTAGATAGAGTCTTGTCATAAAGCTAGTACATGACCAACTTGAAACAATGGCTTCAGAGAGCCATTCATTTGCACTAGTCCATTGAGAGGTGCTTTGGGAATTGTCTTGAATCTAGTAAGAGAACCACTTCTTCATACCATGTCTAGGGGGGTTGGGTGGGTTTGGATATAGACTACGAGCTTGTGAAAAGAAACAGTTGGGCATAAGGAAAATCATTGTCCATGCTACCTAGAGGAGCTAGCACCCAACCAACTTGAAAGAATGGCTTCAGGGAGCCATTCGTTTGGAGTAGTCCATTAAGAGGTTTTTTGGGACTTGTCTTGAATCTAGGAAGACTACCACTTCTTCATACCATGTCTAGAGGGGTTGGGTGGGTTTGGATCTAGACTATGAGCTTGTGAAAAAAATAGCTGGGCATGAGGAAAATCATCATCCATGCATAGAGGAGCTTATTATTAATCAAGCAAGGAAATGAAATCAATATTGACATGTTGTGCTCTGGGTCTATGCATCACCAAGTGACATTCTATGGCTTAGCCGAATATACCCAAGTAGAATGGTCCACATAAAAAACAAAGGAATGGCATTGTCTTTTAGTTATTGAATATTTTTTTCTCAACAAAGGAGAGCCATCTCGTGGCATAGAAAATAGACTGAAACCATCCATTAGTGTCTTTTTGCATGATGACACACCCAAATGTGATATCTGATGCATCCACAAAGTCATGAAATTGTTTTTTTCAAATATGAGGGAATGAGGATTGGGACCTTGGAAAGTCATACCTAGAGACATTGAAAGGACAAATCCATCACCTTATTCTAGGTAAATATTGACTTAAGAATATATGCAAGCTGATTCAGAGGGATAGATACATGGGCTAGGAGGCATAAGTGCCAGCCATGCAAACAAACTTGGCCCAAAAATCGAAGGATAGTGGATGGAAATCTAAAATGGCAACTTGCATAATGTGGCAGCCACCTTGTGGGGGTGGATAGTAATGCCGTCTCCTAAAGAATCAAGAAGAGAGAAAGAGAACTTAGAATTTGGAAAATTTATTGGAGACAAATAGTAATGAAATTGAGTGATCTCATTTCATATGCTAAGCATAGCAACCAATCTACAATACCTATGATACATTTGATAGATATGCCCAGGATGACAGGACAAAGGCATATGTACACACTTAGGACGATAGCCCAATAGAAACTGAGACTATGTCTCACCATACAAACTGATACAAGAATAATCTCTACTAAACATAATCCAAATGCTATAGATAACACCTCAGAATATCATGCATATATCTATCTACCGATGGTAGATGATAGATAGCATCCACTATAGACAATACACATAAATAGGATTGTATAAATCCCTACCAATACCCTTTATGGGCCTACAACAACATTTTATCTCTATAATAATAGTTTTATTATAGTAGCAAAACATGGTACTGATGCTACCACAAATCTAGGTAAAATCCTGCTTTATTGTCTAGACTATGTCTATCATTATAAGAGAGTATAATCTAATCAATAGACTGCCAAGAAGACCCCATTGGAGCATTAAAACTCTAATTGCAACACACAATCATATCCTTGACTATTATTTACTACTCAAAATAGTCCACAGAAAGAACATCAACCCATCAAAACTCTTATTTGATGATCAATGAAGATTTCCCTAAAGTTTGGGACCAAGAATGAAGTGAAAGATCACATCAAAGAGCTTGTAAGAGATGAAGGTGTTGAAGGACAACTTGCTACCCTATCTTTTCTTGTTTTCCTTGTCACCAAAAAATCCACAACTCTTACTGTTTCCTATCCAATGCATGGGAAATGAGACTCATCCCCCTTGGATATTCCTCCCACCTTTCCCTTGTTGTTTCTTCAGTTACTAGCATGCCATGTCTATAGTTGAGGCTTGTAGTGCATTCTTAATCTTAGTATATATGTAGCTACCTTATTTACTATGTATGAAATAGACCTTGAATGTCATGTGAAGGGTGGATGTCTTGGTTGTAACTTTTTGTATGCATATTTTTGGATCTATCTTTGATGCATAGCCAAAACCCTTCAAGATGGCACCATATTAGGGTTGTAGAGGTCGTAACTTGAATGCATGTCTCTATCTCCTAAAAATTTGATGTTTTTTATTATGGTTTCTTCATTCAAGAAATATGAAATAAGTAATATTCAAGAGGACAATGGTTGTTCTTGGCTATCTATGATGCAATGTGAGATCTTATACAAGTTTACTGGAAATTGAATGTCATTTTCTATTGTTTTCTCATTAAGAAAGAATGTAGATTGTAGTATTTTCAAGACAACATTTCCATCTATTTTCTATGATGTAACCTAAATTTTTGTACTATTTTCTTGAAGAATACTTTATTTTTGATCATATTTTGATTCAAGAATCTATGAACTGAATTATGAGTATTTAGGGTAGATTTCTGTGCTGGCTATTATTCTTGTTTTGCTATGGTAGAATAGACTAATACACATTGGTGATCTTGCCTTTTTCATGTTGCATTGCAACTCATGATTTAAGCATTATGCCTGGAAGAAAAATAATTGCAAGAGGAGCATGTGAAAGCACAAGACTGTAACATCCAAAGATCTGGCATAGTAGAGGATTTGGATCTATTCAAAAAAGGTTTTAGTCATGTCTATAAGGTAGACCATTCAAGTTTCATTTTCCTTCTTGAATTTCTAGCTATAAGTTATATTTTGATGCTCTAATTTAAAGATTCATACAATGGAAGCAACATAGTGTTGCAATGGTTTAGTCCATAGCTTGAAGATCTCAATCCATTCAAGAGTTCTCAATGTTGTGGGTTCAAAGAAGTCTGGTTCAAGTTGAAATCTTAGACATGTGATAGCCACTAGTTTCAAGGGTTAATTTTGGGAGTTTTAAGATGTAGCCCTAATTTAAAGTCTTTAGGCATCTTTTTCAAAATTGAAATGTAAGAAGAAGAAGATATAAGAGTAGCAAAAAAGGGTGCAATCTATTGAGAGATAACTAGAAACGATGAGAGAAATGTGATCTTTTTTCTAGGAAGACAATACAATTCATTTCTATAAATGGAGAGTATCAAGTTATCCCTTTCTTAGAATGTCTTACATTCAGTCTATTTTAGAGCAACTAGATATTCAAGCAGTTCCTAGGTGGACATGCACTCAAGTAGATTCCTACAATTTAGAGAGTTTCCTACAACTCAGGTAGATTCTTGGAGTTGAGGGCAAATTCCTACAACTCAAGTAGTTTTCTATAAATTCAAGAAAATTTGTGTAATTTAGGTAGATTCATATAATTTGGATGTTCACGAGATGATGAAAAAGAATACAAAGAAAACTCATAAGAAATATGCTACCAACAAAGGAAGAAATCAGAAGTAACTTCAAGAAAATGCACTAATGAAGAATGGATTGGCAATAGATACTTCTTATTCTAAGATGATGAATAGGAAGATAAGATAAAATGCTCCAAACCCAACAAAGGAGATTACCAACTGGAGAGTGGAGCATTATATACCTTGCATGGATAACTTAAATGTATTTTCCATATTTTGGTCTCTTGCAAATTGTCATAATCAATCTCCAATTAGTTTTGCTAAAGAAGGACAAAGTAATGAAGTTGTCATCAAGGAAATGGACTCACGAAAGTTACTATATATATATCCTCTACATCATGTGTGTTCAAGGCCTATTTATAAATATCCTTATCTTTGAATTTTTCTTGAAAAAAATATAACCCTTTTCTATTAAATCTATAAATAACCCCTCTATATTATATCCTTTTGTATGTAACAAATGCATAAAAATGGTATTTTAAAAATACCTTATTTTGAACCCAAACGATGCATACATATCTCATGAGTAACTTACACGAGGAAATGGATCAATTTGGTGATCAAGAAGATTAGTTTTATGTTCAAGGAGATGATGTTCTCATGGATGAAAAGCATAACGATTATGGTTTTCTAAACGAAGATGCTATTATGGATTATTTTCTTGGTTCTCTTAATGGCTTTGAGAAGGATAATGCAACAAGGAAGTCAAATTTCAGTGTTGAGGCTTTGCAACTACTTGAAATATCATTACGTGTAGTGCAAAATGTATCATTTTCAATTGTAGTTTTTCAAGGTACTTATGTTTTCAACATGCTAAATATTATTTCAAGACATTATAGTGCTCAACCTCATGAAATTCAACAAGTTTATAGTGCTACAAACTTTTAGCATATCTACATGTATGAGTAGTTTTTGAGACAGCAAGTTTTAAGACAACAAATGATTAATTTTCAATAATATTCAAGTTTACAATAGCAGGCTAAATATCCATTTATAGAAATTGGTCAATTTATTACTTTTCTTGAAGATTTACAAGGGATATGCTCTATGGATCAATCTTCAACTACGATGGTTCAATGCCTTTCTTCTAAGTTGGAAAAGAAAAGGAATGCATCAAAAATTGCAATAATTGAGGCTCTATTTATTATCAATTAACTTCAAGAAGAGAAAAATTTGCTTCACCAAGAGGTTTCTCGTGTCAAGAATGCAATGGAATTGGAGGTTTCACATAGTTTTGAGGTCATTAATGCTCTTGAGGAAGTTGTTTTAGAGAAGGATAATGAAACTGCTTGTTTGCATACTCAATTAGCATTTTCTCATATTCCAAGTCAAGATGTTATTCTTGAGGATCTCTATGCATAAACAATTAGTTTGGTGGATGATATAGAGGGTGATGAGGAGGAGTTATTTCTTTAAAAAAAATCATTTAGTGGTTCTAGTGTTTCAAATAGATGTTGATAGTATCATTCAAGGGTATCAAGAGCAACCCAAAAGTGTAAGAAATGGAGTTCTTGAACAACAAGCTATTCAAACTACAGATCAAAACTAGTCAGGAGGATAGCATCGTGAAGATCCTTTTGTAGGCTAGGAGCAGTTTGGATTTCAAGATAGGTCAGGAAGTGAATAGTATAAAGTGGTTCAAGACCATGGAATCAGTCATCCTAAATCTCAATAGTAAGGGAAACCTAAAAATCAAGAAACTTAGGAGAACCAATGTATGGAAAATTTAAATGTATAACATGAGGAAGGACAAAAGGCTATTATTTAGATTGAGTAAAGATTCAAACATAATATGAGAAGGTTTGCAAGAGCAGTGGAGGATGAAGTATGGGAGATCAACTTGAATGGCAAACAAGAGTCTAAACCCATCAAAGTAATTGCATATGTTGATGAGGCATTCAAGAAAGATCTCATAAGGCTATGTAAGGAGTTTCAGATATATTTGCATGGAAATACACTACCATGAAAGGCTTTGATTCCATGGTTTATCAGCACAGAACTAATTTGAAGAAGGATACCAAACCAATCATACAAAAATGAAACCTAAATGTGGCAACATTTTTTTGTTTGCTGGTAGTATCAAATTTATAGGATGGATTGCAGAAACTTGAATTCCTGAAATAACAACTTGATTTCTTGCAACAACAATGGGAATTGTTGCAATATTTTAAAATGCAAGATATGTAGCAGGAGATGCTATAGCAAACTCAAAAATAACAATTACAACAACAATGCGAAGTTGAAAAATTTTAAGAATTTGAAAGTAGACCTAAAAACTAGAAAATATAGGCTTTATGAGTTTGGATCGATACTAAGCAATACTTTGCAGAGATGCCATATGCACATTGAACTTATTGAAGATTATGATGCAAATGGAGATGTAGTTTTGTATTGTTCTCTTTTGTAGCTTTTCTTACATTATCTTCCACATTTCTTTGGTGATGGTATTTCTTATTTGAGTTTCAAGTTGTGTGGTACATTGCCACACATTGCTTATGATGTAGATGTTGGAGCGTCATCGACATATTTCTTTATCGATGCAATTACTCTTTGTCATTGGAGTAGTGATCTAATTATTCAGTCATGGTTTAATATCTTCATTGTTTATGATATTCTATGGATCCCATTGGAGTTAATGGGTTTCCAACCATGGTATGTTGCTTTGAAATGGTTACACCATTTTTCAAATTGGATGAAGGGATATGTGGATTCAGGTCATGGCTACCATGTAACCATCCACCTAGCTATGCCAAGTGTTGAGGCTTGAACTACACTCTTAATCTTAGTATGTATGTAGGTTCCTTTACTATGTATGAAACTGACATAAAATTCCATCTGAATGTCATGTGAAGGGTGGATGTCTTGGTTATAACTCCTTGTATGCATCTTTTCATATCTAACTTTGATGCATAGTCAAAATACTTAGAGATGGTGCCCTATTAGGGTTGTAAAAGTTGTAACTTGAATGTATGTATCTGTCTCTTGAAAATCTAATATCGTTTACTATGGTTTCTTTATTCAAGAAATATATGATCACTAATATTCATGAAAGTGATTGTTCTTGGTTATTTATGATATGACCTAAAATCTTGTACCAATTTCCTAAACATTGAATGTTCCTTTCTATCATTTTTCTCATTAAGGAAGAATGAAGACTATAGTATTTTTAGAACAACATTTTTTTCTATTATCCATGATGTAATTTAAAATTTTGTACTATTTTCTTGAAGAATATTTGATGTTTTCTATCATATTTTGATTCAAAAATCTATGGATTGAATTATAAGTATTCAAGACAGATTTTTATGTTGGCTGTTATTCTTATTTTGCTATGGTATAATAGACCAATACATCTCTCCTCTTTCATGCCACATTGAGAAACAACTCAATCAGTCCTATTGGCACCCCTATATCTATGTTGAATACATGGTCCTCTTCTTCATGATGCACTCCACAATACTAGCCTCTAAAACAAGTTACTTAAATGACTATAATGCCACTATACTAAGCCACATGTTCATGAACTTCCAAGACTTCACTGGCTATCACTGACTATCTCCTATTACCATGATAATGAGGAAGTTTGAAAAGTGTATTAAGCCTGGATCTTTTCACTTACTAGTATGTAGACAAAGCATGAATTCATCTACATGACAGTACATCTTCCACTTTCACTCTCTATGTCAAATATCCCATGATATCCACCCCCTCCAAACATGCATGTCCTCTAGAGATGACACATTGGTAGGCCACTAAGATCAAATATCCATATCAGCATCACCCAAACTCTCATGCTCATAAACTTCTTACCAACGGGGTTAGAAAAACTTCTAGGATACAAGACCCAAATCCCTATCATCCTCAATCATATAGCTAAGCTGATCACTTCCTCCTACATGGTAAGGTATTGCAAGAATAGACATCCCACATAATTTGTAACTCTTGGTATCCATTCCTGGCAGTGATAGCTTAGCAAACCTTTGTAGCATCCCAATTTTCGTAAATCCTTTTAGATCATATGGCATTCCAAGACCTAATGCCAACTCATCTTCCTCTATCTCTTTTTCATATCTGTCAATTTGCTCATCCCAATACTAGCCTCTAGAACAAGTCACTTAAGTGACTACAAAGCCACTATATCAAGCTACATGATCCTAAACTTCCAAGGATTCACTCATCATGATTGATTATCTCATATTACCATGAAAATAAGCAATTTTGAGAATTGTATTAAGCAATGAGGTGGGACAAGTGAGCATCATCTATATGAATATGCCAATGCATAGGTTCTGGACAGGGACTTCCCTAACACATTGAGACTAAAGTCTGGTAGGTTCCTATAGCTGGGATTGACTTTCAAGTTTTCATGGTGAGCTATTACATGACAATTTGTGGGATTTACTCCTAATCCAAGCTCACATGAGGAGACACTTTTGTAGTATGGGAAATCCATGGTTATGTATGTATAGCAACATGTTTGACAAGATGGTCTTGTATACTACTACATGACATTATTGATAAACATAGAGATATGTTATGATTCTTTTTTATTTTTAGGTTTTGGTAAAATTGTCATCAATACTCAAGTTATCTCTAAGGCACCTTAGTGCTAGCTTGATCCCCCACTACTTAGGTATCCACGGTCTTATTCTAATGATCCTTTTTGTATGAACTATGAGGAGTCATTATCATTGTATTAGATCACCCATGATTTGAGAGAGGGTGTTAGTAGTCTAGTAAGAGAGTCTTGGACTATGTTGGTCATTACTATGGTATTTAGGAAAATTTTAGTGGTTATTATTATTATTTTGGTATTTATTGTTGATGGTTGACCAACATTCAATGCTTGTTGACTGGCATCTCTTTGGCCTATACATTTTGGGCTCCCTCCTCAGTTTTTGTTGGAGCTATATATAGCTTACCCTATCTAGACTAGGTCTCACCTATATATATGTAGATTTTGATAAATATGAGATAGTATTTGGGAGTGTACATGTTGTGTCTCTTCTCTCCCCCTCACGTCTCTACATATCTTCTCTCTCTACATCTCAACATGGTATGAGAGATATTACAATCTACTACAGCCACTTCCTTAAAGAAGCCAATCACGAAGTATATCTATGTAGTATCTCTTCAATTCTTGATTCATATTCTTTTCATGCTTAAATTTGATGTATTGTGTCTATCGTAATCATCTTATGTTATGAATTTAAGCATAGAAGTTCACTCGATCATCATCGATCATCATTTAGATTGCAAATATGTTGAATTGTAGATATGCCTTGCTTGGACACCCTAAAAGTTGTTGAGATATTTGCAATCACACCCACTATGGCCTCTTTGTATGAGGCAATTCTGGGCTTAGGATATGCAGGAAAACTTAATCCCATATGCACAGAAAGGGAAACTGGTACCCATCCAACAACTATAAAGCATTGTACTTGACTACCACTTTTTGATATATGATGAATGCAATATCATGATGCTTGCCCGTTTCAGTTAGTGTCTTGGTCATTGTCAGTCTTATACACAAGATTGTGTTTATGAGTCCAAGCCTCAATCTTGGAACCTAATTCACTTGTGTAATAGATCAAGTTGTGTCTATGTCATCATGAGCTTAATCTTCCTCTTTGATCCACCATAGCCACTGCCATGCTCTAGATCCCGCGTCTTTTTACATGGTATCAGATCTCAGTTGAGCATGGCACTACCTCTCCAGTCTCTTCTCACCTCTGACCATCTCTGCCTAGCTCACATTTAGCTAATGACTTTATTTTTTCAACTTCATCTTCAGTCAACAAGCTTGTGACTGCCTAGCTAGACAGGACCTGTTGTACTTGGAGCTTTCATATCTCATCATAGAGGTCATATCTTTGGAAGATTCCTTCTAGAGAGTTGTGCCTTTCCTCAAGGAAAAGATTGCTATCACATAACACCTTGAGATTGGGCACTCCAAAGCTCAACATTGCCAAAATTCGTGGTTGCTACTACTTAGAATGTGCCTATTGCCGTTTGTACTGCTATCGCCATCACTATAGTCCATGATGTTGACGACCATCATAGGTCATTGATATCCCATCAAGTCAGCTTCATTTCCATATAAATTTTTTTAAAAATGATCAAGTATAGCTCCTATAATGTCAGAAAAACCAAGCTGCCCTCAGAAACCCTAACTGTGACTCCATAGCCATTTTCACCTAAGCTAAAAAATCTTATCATTTTCTCTCTCCTACCATGTGGAGCAATCCATTTCCACTCTAATCTATTGTCCCATCATCAAATCAAGGAGGGGAAGGACCTGGAAAGATAGATGACCCCGAACTAAGAAGATTCAAGTTCGACATCAACTCAGACATAGTCTTTACATAGTGTGTTTTCACATTGTCATTACTTGTGTCTCTTGACACATTGCAATCTACTCTTCCACCACTAATAAAATTTGAGAATTCTGGAGTTGATTTGCTGCTAATCCTTGGTCATAAAAATGACAAATAAGAAGATCTTAATGCGAATGCAAAGCAACATTACTCTTGTTACTCACTTGCAGTGCATAGAAATCTTGTTTGCATCACTTGCAGGTAATGTTGGAGATGCGTACACCAAAGAGCAATCAATGATCTTATATGAAGACCTTGAAGATTCTACAAACACTCTACTCAATATGCTAACGAATGAGATATCTTTGTTTGAGGGGGACATGGACATGAATATTGAAGTTGCAAGCAAAGTGAAGAACAAGTACAAGATCAAAAAGAGCAAGCTCGACTACACCAACAAGAAGACCTGCAATGAATTGAATATTTATGTAAAAAGAAATGCTGAAAATTGCAAGGATCTCATAGTCCTTGACCCAATTTTCTATAGACTTTTTTAGCCTTGTATTGCCTAGCCCAAAATGCTCTTGTCATAAGCTTGTAAACTCCTCATGTAGCCTTGTACTACAGCCTATGTACACATTGTGAGGCCCTTGTACAGCCTTTGGATGTCCACCATGTTTGTGGTACCCACACTTAGCCTTTTCTATGATAGCCTCTGGTGTTTTGCCATGTTTATGGTGTGCCCACACTTTGCAGGTGTTGCTCTCACTAAAGCCTTTACACACTTTGTACTTTCTGGTTGTGATTGAGGAGGGGTGCTGAGATATTTGCAATCACACCCACTATGGCCTCTTTGTATGAGGCAGTTTTGGGCTTAGGACATGTAGGGAGACTAAATCCCATATGCACAGAAATGGAAACTGCTACCCATCCAACAACTATAAAGCATTGTGCTTGAGTACCACTTTTTGATATATGATGAATGCAATATCATGATGCTTTCCCATTTTAGTTAGTGTCTTGGTCATTGTCAGAATTATACACAAGATTGTGTTTATGAGTCCAAGTCTCAATCTTGGAACCTAATTCACTTGTATAACAGGTCAAGTCATGTCTATGTCATCATGAGCTTAATCTTCCTCTTCGATCCACCATAGCCACTGCCATACTCTAGATCCCGCGTCTTTTTACAAAATTTTCTATTTGAAAACTCTTAAGGAAATGCCTTTCTCAAGAAAACCAAAATTTTTGATGTGCTAGGACTCAAAAGCTTTCTTCCTATCAAATCCGTGATCAATTTGGAGTTCTATATTAAAAGTTATGTCAGTTGAGGTAAATTAGACTTGAAACAGGAAAACAAATAGGACAATAGCTTTTCATGCAGATTTCTACAACACAGGTTTCGTCACGATTACTCTCTTACATTTCTAAGTTTATGAAAAAATGAGCAAAATCATAATCTATTCTTTGCCAAAAAGTAAAACAATAACATTTTGAGTGTTATTCGTATTTCTCACCTATGTTGGACCGATTTCTTCTCTCACATGTTTTGTCTATTTTGTGTCGCTTTATTCTTGCCCACATTTTGTATATCTTGGGTCTCTTTCTTTTAGAGTATGCTTTTTGAACTAAGAGTCTTTCCTTACAACATAGCTTCTACATACGATTTGTTATACCGCACTTTCATCTCGTCATTTCGTATATGGTGTGTAGATTCTGTGATCTCATATTATATGTATTCTCTAAACTAGCTATGTCAAATTCTATAATTATCAATAGATTTCCTTCTACATAATGTTGTGTTTCTTACTTTCAAGGACAAGGATTCCTTGGATGGAAACATACTGCTAATTCTTGAAGGTGATGACTTGCATGATTTTGTTCTTGGTAATTTTGAACGTTCGCCCCAACCAACTGATTAGGCTCATGATAATACCCTTGTAAACTAAAGGACCTATCTTTGAAGAATGAAAAACTATTTATAATGAGTGGTATGCGACAAAGCAACATGTCGGTATATTCTTTCTGCTCTTCAAAAATCTCTTATGCTTGATGTATGTAATCTTTCAACCTCACAAGCTATATGTGTTGGGGGTAAAGGCACCTCCGCCTAGCCGCCCGTGTATTATTACACTGATAGTTACCGCCACTGCAGGTGGCGGGCACTTGTCACCATTGCTTTATTCTTTATTCTTTTAGTGACAGTTTGAATAAAGGAAGGCCCGGTCACACATTGTGACTGTTGGAGTTCCCATTTCTTGTCTCTCTCTTTCTTGCTCTTGCTCTCCTGCCATAGCTCTTGAGTGCAAGCTTTGATCATTCTCACCTTTCAACTGGTATCACAGCTCAGCTTCTTGAATCTTGAGCTTGGCTTATGGCATTCTCATCTTCCCATCGACTCCCCATTCACATTGGGTCTCCTTCCCAACAGCCATAGCTCATTCTCTTGAGCTCCCGTCACTCCCCGGCTTCTCGAGCTTCTTCCCGGCCTATTGAGGCACCATCAGGGCATTGACATTGAGGTATTGCTTCATTATTTCAGGGATTTATCTCAGTCCACAGGTCTAGGTAAACAGGGTTTTCACAGGTTGTGGGCAGCCATAGCTCACACCTCTTGGATTTTCCTTCACCTGGATCTTGCTTCTAGCCTATCAAGGCTTACTGAGGCTTGGTGTAGGCCTTCTTTGGCCCCCATTTATGCCCCTTTGGGCCCCATTGTTGACACGTGGGACAATAGAGCCCCCAGCTAGCTCACGTTTTTTTTGCACCTGTTTCAAAATCTGGCCCAAAAATCACTCTTTTTGTCATATCTCGGGCATTCGGAACCTGATTCAGGCAAGATAAGAGTCTAAGTTGGGGTGGGGTTTTGGCACGCTCCGAACGTGATGGTGATGTTGGATTTGCCAAATTTTGATGACAAAATATTTTGCAACAGATTTCAAGTATGAGACAGCATGTATTTGTATGCCTATGGCTTATGTGATGCTTCTACTGATGTCTATTGATACCGGATCACTTGTGGATGTTATGCCTCTTATATGAGACGCATTTGGAGCTGATTTAGCTCAGCCATTGACTATTTTGAACAATCCCAGATCTATCGAAAATAGGGCAGCCACCTGTTACTTCAATTTTATGCTTACAGGTCTTGGCATTTGATGCCCGGTTGGTGCCTATACATATGGGAATGTATGCCTATGGTTTGCCTATGGATTTGATCTTGGATTGAGCACTGATTTGCTCAGTTTACAGAGGTTATATGCTACTGGAAACTTCAGGGCTGAAGCTATTTATACTATAGTTGGGTTATGCCTATTGGTCTCACGGGGTGCTCCCGGCTACTCGGTATGATGTCATGATGTATTTGGACTATGCCACATGTCTTGTTTATGCTCCGGAATGATTTTAAGCTGAGATTAGAGCTCGATTTGGGTTTGACTGTCACTTCTTTGTAGCAAGCATTTCATCTATGACATGGTTTATACCTAGGCTATCCAGTACGGGTTATGATGTCTTGGTGAATGCTTTATGCTTTGGCTATGGGTGCTAGTTATTTGAGCTTGTCTCGACATTCATTTGAGTATTCCCTTGAGCAGTTGGACATTGACTTGGATTTTTCCGTTACGACTTGGCTTTTTCCATTACGACCTTGGATGCTATTGAGGCATTGTCTTGGTTACATGTCTTTGGTACTTTGACTTGGTTTACTTGAGCTGTTGAGCTCGTTTATCTGCCTTTTGAGCCAGTGGGAGCATCTTGTATGCTTGAACGACATTGAGAAGGAGCTTTATGCTATTTTGAGCATTTTGCACATACTTGAGACATTGAGATCTCTTACACTTAAATGATGCATGGTCCATGCACTGATATCTTGGAGTTACTTTTGACCTGAGCTTGGGCTTTGCACTCTCGTGAGTATACACCTACTGGTGTTAGGTCTTGCCAGTGTTATGTATACTTTGCCCTATTGTCCAGGGGGTATGCCTACTCACTGACGGATGCTTTGGTGACATGTTTGGGTGTTTGCTCAGGGTCTTGATGACTGTTTGGTGCTGATTTATGCCCGTTTATGGTTAGCCATGTCTTGGTTGTCATTTATTAACTTGGTGTAGTGATTTGGTCAGAAATTGACTCTCACAGTACCCTGCTGTCATTTATTACAACAAGCATATAACTCTAGACTGACATGGATTTTTCATGCTGAAATATTTTGAAATGATGTACTTTCACTAGTACTTGGTGGGCAGTAGCTTTGGTTACACTTTTCTCACCATTTTCTCTCGATTTTGGTGATTCTTTGGTCATTTTTTGCAGTAAACAACAAGCAGTTTTGAACTGTCTATAGTCTTCCAGCCTGACGAGTTCGTCCACTGATCATGCTATTCTCAACATCACTAAGCTTGATGGTACAAATTACTCTTATTGGAAGAGCCAGATTTGGCAGGTGTTGGTGCAGAAATCACAGATCAAACCATTGAGGTTGAGCGAGCATCTTCCTGCAACTATGCCAGATGAGGAATGGCTTGAGCTTGATGAATTATGCAAGTCCACTATTGTATTATCTCTCACAGAACAGGTTCATTACAATGTATTTGAGGAAGAACAGAGTGCATGGCAATTGTGGGATAAAATCAAGAATCTCAATGACAAGAAAAGTCCAGCGAGTCAGATGTATTGGCTGAAGCAGCTTATGGATTTGCGTATGAAGGAGAATGTGACTATGTCTGCTCACTTGAGCCAGTTCCATGCTATACTTAAGAACTTGACTTCGTAGGACATTACTTTTGTAGAGGATGTCACTCCTCTTTTCTTGCTTGGTACTCTTAATGAGTCATGGGATGTATTCCGCATTGCATTATGTGCCTCTACTGCTACCTTGAAATTATCTGATGTTGAGAGTGCTCTTCTGCATAGGAAGAGGTTAAATGTAAGAATTTGGATGCCTCTCGTGTGTCGCATGCTATGATAGTTAGAGGCTATAATGATGGATATGGAAAGCATGGCAGTGGCAGTGGTCGTGGATGGGATTCTCAGAAATCTCGGCCCAAGTCTCGTGGGAAGTCACATAGCAAATCCCGTGGTAGGAATGTAGATGTTACTTGTCACCATTGTGGGAAAAAGGGCCATATTAGGCCACAATGCCATGAATTGTGCAATGAAAGGCACAAAGATAAGGGGAAAGACAAAGTGCAGGATAAGTCTTCTGATCACAGCATAGTGCCTGCAAAGTCTAGTGTTAAAATTGAAGAAATCAATGTTATGCAGCCCGAGAATGTTGATGATGATGATTATATCCTTCTAGCTTCTTCTAGTGCTTCACAAATGACAGAGATACACTCTTTGTATGGACAGTGTTGGACTCAGGTGCATCCTTTCATGTGACACCTATTCGATGTCTGAAAGATGAAAGAAAAACTAAATTTATGATTTTTGCATTGCTTAGAATAAAGTTTTCAGAAAAACAATTAGCATTGCATTTATGACATAGCTAAATGAAAATTGATCTTCCTAGATAATGTTGAAAGTTCGACAAATAGTTGGACATCGTCGATTAAACCATAGAATAGAAGCATAATAAAATAAAATTTATTTTCTTAGTGAAAACACACACAATGTTAATATTAATGGTTATATTAGCAAGAGCATCAATATCATGAGTTGACCCACATATGAATCAACGAGAAAACCTTACCTAAAATATTGAGGATGTTGAAACAAAAACAACTATGAAATACTCGAAAATCGTGAAACTATCAGTATCAAGAAATTAAATAAATATCATAATTCTGCAAGACTTATTGGACATTGATAAGAATTTGTTAATACAAATTCTAATGTCTAAACAGACTTGGAAAAGCATTTGAAATCTTGCTAAGTGTGGATTAGGGCAGGGCAGCATATGAATTGCCTGCCATAGGTATAAATGCCCGTATTATCTTTTAGGGCAAAAATACCAAGTTTTCATAAGGATAAAATAGACTTCAAATTTGCGAAATAACTTGCGGATCTAGAAAAAGAGTTGCAAGTAGGAAGCGAAACCCTAAGAATAAGGTGGGACCTTAAAAGAGAAACCCTAGAATTGGGTGGGGCTGCTTCCTACGCTAAAAACACTTGATGTCGTTTCTTTTTTTTAATTTGTGCATGTATTGATGGTTGCACAAGAATGATTATTTATACTTGTAACAGTTAGATCTGATTGTAAATATATAATCAGAATAATAAGAGGAAAGATCGCGCTATGCCTCCCCCATGGCTAGACACAGAACCCTACTCCAAAGGGATTGTTTTGTACCACCACGATGAGCTTTGGACCAGCCCCGATGGCGAGAGGTCGCTCAATGAGAAATCCATTAGGGAGGAGGAGACGGGAGTACCAAAGGGCTCTAGCCGTAAATCTCTCGATCGCTCCTAGGAACTGCCTGACCCTCATACGAATCAGGATGGGATCTTGGAGTCCCCGGTACTAGTGAAGGGACGGAAATCTTAGAGGGTTTACTTTCTTCTGCATAGAAAAAAGGGATTTTTCGATGAACGGAGGTTTTATCTTTTGCATAGGTAGAAGGGGAAAAGCATTGTAAATAACTTTTACAAAATAATAAATAAATATATTTTGCCAAAAGATTGTTTTTCTCTGTCTTTGTGTTGTGTCGTAAAATTATGCAAAGGAACCTATGATCATGGGTTAATTAACAAAGCTGCTTTTATATGTCATAACTTAATGTGATAGGTAATTAGAAAACTAAAGAAAACCATTTGTGGGAAGCGGGTGGGCGAGATCCCTGATGGATCCATTCTAGGATGGGTGGTCCTAGTAAGCTGGGAGCTTCTTTCAAGAGATTGAATGAAACGTTAATTAGGAGAAATTAGGTAGAGCCGAGCGTTGACTTACCTAGGGTTGGGCCTTAAAACCTTGATCAATAATTATCTTAGGGGAAAGGTGCAACGGCTATGCCAAAACTCCGTTAAGGTTCCTTGAATCCTAACTAGTTGCTAGAAAAAAGTGTTGCACTCCATGAACCAAGGGTAACTACGATCGCTCCAATCGGACAAGAAGCCCTTGTGGGATACCTCTGATGGAGCTAGCTGATGCATCAAGACCTTAGTTGTCAAATTAGGACCCCGAGCTTGCACGTTGATCCTCATGGGGATGGTTGGTACCTTCCGTTACAGGGTGGACTCTGGGAAACCTAGACGATAGACCCTGTGCATTCTTGTGAATGCCGAGTAAAGCCATCTAGGATAGTTCCCCGATGGACCACTAAAACGTGCTACTAGGGAACTGTTAGGTAGGCACGTGACACCAACCGAGTGTTCAATGGTGGGTTCAAGAACTTTGACACTTGTTGGGGAATACTCATTGTCGAAGCATATTTCAACAAGGAGACAAATCTTGAGTAGTATGCCTCTAGTGACAGGCCCAACTATTTCAATTTGAAGAACTCATTCATCTTTTGAGTTTTGTATGCAAGTGGCATGTATCTGCCCTACATGCTTCCTTTAGTTTCTCCCAAGTTATTGTGTTTTCAGAGACAGCTTGATCCTTACACCATTGCTTCCACCAGAGTCTAGCCTCGCTGATAAGCTTGAGCTTGGCAATCATGACCTGATTTATAGGTACTATTCCTGTTGCACTGAAGTAATATTCCATGGACTCAATCCATACTTCGGCATCAGCTTCAATAGACTTCCCTTTTCCGTCAAATTTTGGTGGTTTAATCTGTTTGAGAAGAAACTTCTTCTCTTGTGCCTTTGTTGGGCTTAGTGTGGAAACAAGATTCTGGTTCTACGCTTGGAATTGTATATGGGTTTGCATTAAAACCTTCGCGTTAAGATAACATTTACATATTGCTACACAACTTGGATCAATGCGCAAACTATTTCTAATCAATACTATGCAACAAATCAAATGAGCATAAATTCTTATTTATTCATAAAGAAGCATAAGCTTCAAGTACAATTATTCAGGAATAGATAAGGATTGGTTGGGATGATTTTCTTTTCAATAGATACATCAACACCAGGTTAATAATTCCCTATTGGATTCAGCTATAGGAACAGAATAGTAATATGGATTGGGGGAATGGATTCTTAGGAAATGGTAAGTCATAGGAAGTTCAGGAAGTCCCCGTTTTTTATAGCCATGATGTTCATTTTGCCCCATTACTTTAATTCTGTCAGCTGGCAAGACTTTGACAACCTCATCATAGATATAGTGATTTTGTTCTACTTGTTGGCATCCAATGTGTAGGATTGAATTTACACGAGCCTAATTGATGATGAATAACTTGATGATTTTCAAGTCTTCCAATCACTTTAGCCTCTTTAGATTGTTTTGAAGATAGACGAGTTGATTGGCATCTATGTAGCAATATCCCATGCTCCAAGTCCAATGCCTTTCCACATAAAATGGTGAAGGGCTGTAGAGTCGTTCCAGGATCCCCATCATGTCAGATTTTCTACGATAACTTGAAGAGTTTATAGTCGTCTTGAACATGATCTAAAATGCAAGTAACTTGCTCCATGACTCGTAGGTCTTGAAGCAGCATCAATCCACAAGTGAGTGAAAGAAAAGAAATTATTTCCTAGTGAAAACATCACTTCACTCAACCTGATTTATTCCTATCCAGATTGTTTTATTCATTGGTTCACTCTAATACCAACTCTAACGTGACCACCTAACAGTTATCCAAGTACATTTTTAGCAGTTCATCGAGAAATGAATCTAAGTGTCATGTCCCAGCACTCCCATGGAATGTTCCGGGGTTTGTCGCCTAGGGTCCTCGAGTCCAATTCACAATGAAACGTTCGGAGCTGAACCTGCTAGGATCAACATGAAATCTAGGTTCCTAAAGGCCAATGTCTCCTAATAGCATTCTAGCATGGACCCTGGACACCCTACTTTATGCAGAGATACCCAAGCCGAAGCAGACCCATGTTGCACTTGGTTCAAAGAGAATGGGAAACAAGAGGGATGCCTCACTCAACCTCTCTGCCCGTAGGGCACATTCCCATTCCAATCCCCTAAAACGACATGAGTCGGGTTCTTACTTAACAATTCCTAAAGGTCAAATGTTGGTAGAATCCTATGAGAAGCCTCCCAATTTTCTAGGACCACCCTGCCATAGGACAGACCCATTGGGGGTTTTGCCCACCCGCTTCCCTCAATGGGCATTCTTTAGTTACCTAATTAGGTCCTACCACATTTATGTGGGGCATTTAAAAAGAGCTTCCTTAAGTAAGCCTTTTAGGAAATAGGGTTCATTTGTGTAACTTATGGCACTGACACAAAAACAATCCAAGCAAGTTCTTTGGAAGTAAACTTTATATTATCATCTTAATTGAAATATAAGTCTCGTCCAAAAAGGACGGATTCCGCAACCCGTGGGGATGCGTCTTATTTCCTAAAAATTTTCACCCTTACACTAGTAATAGGGGATTGAGAATCCATCTCAAGTCACGTAGATTGTTTGAGTAGGACCTAGAGGTAGGGAATTTATAGCCAGAGCCCCCTCTGGCATCCAAGTGTCCTTTTACATTCAAACTAACCCACGGAGAGACCTCTCATGGTGGGTTCAGTCCACATTCTCATCACAGTTATTTAGAGCCCCCTTGGCTAGGATTGGCGACCAGTTGGGGGTAGCTTGCCATGCCCTCCTTGAATTCAACCTGAATCATTAATCAAATTTTCCTTTGTGAGCTTGAGTCATACATTCCTTTCGTAGACATTGAGCCTATATTTACAGGCACAAACAATCAATGAAGGCGAGTACTCATGACATCTGCTAAGGTGGAGTTCTCATCTTTGATGCTGGTGTCGCCCTTCTAGGTCTTCTTGCCTAGGCGTCATTTTCCATTATTTTCCAAGGGATAGAGAATACCCTCTTTTCTGACCTCACTACTATGTATTAGGGTAGAGCAATTACACTATAGTTTCAGGTGAGGGCTCCCCTAGGTTACTATCCTTTGGTCCCTATCTTAAGATCTTAGCCTAGGGTTTTGTTTGGTCAATTGGTAATCATCTTTTCCATCTTAGAGCTCTATTGGTTCTAAGTTCACCCTAAGGTCTCCTCCCTTCGAGATAACAAGAACTTGTATTTACTCCTCTTGCAAGTCAAGCGTAAACCAAGTCTATTTACTATTCTGAAATAGTTACAAGCATTGAATGTAGCTTGGCGAATAGTAATTCTCCTTGTGGGTACTACATTCGAGCTTCCTTGCATTAGCTTTGGGATGTTTCATATTCTAAAAATGATATACCTAAGTGTGTTTTGGGTTCATCGTGGTTGGCTATTGGGTAGAGACGAAATAGTGTGTTGACTCCAAGTCAAGATATGGTCGTATGAAAAAATCGATTTATCTGCGACTAAGGTCCTAGCTGAGTTGAGCTAACTCTTGGCTTCGCTTATCGGTGAGGACTTCATTTACCAATATATTCCTTTCAAATAAGTTGAACATTTCACATGTGCATCTTAGTAAATTTTAAAAAAAGATGCATATCCCATTATGTGGTGCAATCGAGACTATTCATGATGCCATGCAAATCTAGAATGCAAGCCTTTCCCGAGTTATCAATGGCAATGTGGAATTCCCCATTCATAAAAATCTCTTCTAGTGCATTTATACAACTCAAAAGGCATGACCTAATTATTCAAATGCGAGTACATGCATTCATTGTAAATGCGAGTTAATTCACTATGATTGTCTATGGGATGCAATTTACCTATATGGAATATTTTTGTGCCCTGACAATCTATGATGCATCTGCGAAAGTTCAAGCCTAATACTTGACTTAATTTTTGCAATAACCCGTAGATGCTTAATCTATTCTCGACAACTCATGGTTATTAATATCTTTCAAAAGATGCAAGTTACGTGATGCAAGGTATGCCTTTTTCTTAATGATGCTCATGCTTTAAATATTCGATTTCAATTTCTAGACACAGAAGCAGTACCTGGTTTTGGATTGTCGAATTATTGTTCACGCTTGATAAACCATTCGTGTTGATGGTGGGATCTTTGCCCAATCCTTCTCCCGTTAGTCGCGGCTTGGGAGAGTTTACGCTTTGGCGCCATCTCGGAACTAGAATGTGATCTTTACTTCTCTCGAAGGATTCCTTGGTGCTGAAGTTCCCTATGCCTAGTCTTGACTTTCGTGGTCTCCTTGTCAATTAGAGGCAACCGATGGAGTGGCTACGGGACTTGCGGTGGGGAGAGTGGGTACTCGAGCCGTCGCCCACGAGAGGAGTTGTCCTTGGCTTCTTCTCTCTCTCTCTCTCTCTCCCTCTTTCTCTCTAACTCTAGGTTCCCCTTTCCTCTCCACTCTCTCTCTTACTCTCCTTCACTACCTCTCTCTCTCTCTCTCTCTCTCTTAAGCTTAGCAGTAGGGGAGGGAAAAGAAGAGAAGAATGGCGTGCCACTCTTCTTAAGGGGGGGAGATTATATAGGGGAGAAGTGGGTATTGATGTAGGGGAAATAATACTATGATAGGGTTTTGTCATGGCTCGACTGCGTGTTGAGTGCTTGAGGTCCTAAGCACAAAATAATACTATGATAGGGTTTTTTCATGGCTCGACTGTGTGTTGAGTGCTTGAGGTCCTAAGCACGAACAATTTGGGAGCCTCTTAGGTGTAAGCCAATAGTGATGGATACATGCATTATCTCCCTCTTTACCTTCATTGAGTACATGTGTAGCTTCCTGTTATCATCACGATCTCCTCCTTCACCTAATAATTTCAGTTCCCTCCCCTTGTCACATCCATGTGTCGTCATCATGGCCGTCTTTTGGCTGCAGTCCCCCCTTTCGTCGTCATCTTCCTCGGCATGTTAACAATCAATTCAACTCCCCCTCCCTCCGTCATCCGATGGCATTGATAGGGGGAGAAAAAGGTAATTAAAATAATTCATTTTTATTATGGAAATTTAAAAAAAAGGCAAAGAGGGGGGAGAATTTTGACGACGATGGTGACTGTAATAGGGGGGAATCTGTTGGCGATGGTGAATGACGGTGGAGTGTTACAGTACACTCTCCTCTACATTTGAGTGTGTAATTTAGGCTATTTATATAGCCTCTGGAGGAGTTAGGGTTAGGGTTTTCCCTTTCCTTGAGTCCATTTACACCTAGCTACCCTTATCCTCTCCAGTGTAAGGAGAGTTCCTATGCTTATCTTTCAACCCCCCCCTCAATGCTAACAGGTGGCATTGGATAAAGCATGATAGAATACCTCCCCTTAATACACAATGAGATGCCTTTATAAATCAGGCTACAAGAGAAGGTTATAGGTAGAGAGTGTTACAAGACTCAAAAGAGTTGGTCATCTATGGATTGGGAGGCAAAGTTGGCCTCCAATTCCTTAGGTACTTCTGGAACATTGGGACACTGTACTAGTGATATGCCCAGTCTTTTTGCATTTATTGCACTTCATTTTTTAAGGATATTTCTTCCAATAGTTGCTCACAATATGCCCCTTTTTGTGATAGAAGGAGCACTTAGTAGAAGTTGTATGGACTAACACTTGCTCATGGGAAGTAAATGCTGAAGACCCTTTTGTATGTTTCTCTTATCTTCATCTAGGCATGACTGGATGGTATTTGCTAAAGTTGGGTTTGGGATATTAGTTAGGGTAGTCACAAGGGTTGGAAAAACCTTCTTCACATACTTTAGTGGGATGGCAATGGCATCTTCATCATGGATGGGTGCTTGAATGGAGGCAAGCTATGCCATAAGCCCCTTCATATGTGAAATAAACTTGCTTAGATCTTCTCCCTGTTTTTATTCCAAGCTAAAAAACTCAATCTTGAGAAATATCTTGGAGTTCTTCCTTGTAGCACCATAGAGCCTTTCAAGCTCATCCCATTTTTCTTTTGCAGCTGAGAGTTAGTCAATGTGATGAATTAAAGATTCATCTAAATGAAGCATGATGATGACGTGAGCCCGTTCATCATCTTCTACATCAAGGGGATTGGATGGGTCAATTACTTTGGTCCCTTTTATGAAGGGCTAGTATCCTCTTTCCATCATTTTGTATTTGACCAAGACTTTCCAAGGATGGAAAACTTTTCCATTAAATTTTCGAATTTGAGGACAGACATCAGTATATGTTGTGGTCATTGGGAAGGTCTTACCCACTGGCTAGGACAAGGGCAATGTCTAGTCCCTTACAAACTTGCCAGTGAATGCAGAAGCAAATCAAGTACACCCTTACAAACAATTGATATCAAAGTTGTAATGAGGCGAAAGACTGAAATCATACATATGTATTATTTCAAAATATGACCCTGGTGGTCATTTCTTATGTGCAATCTTCTTCCAAAGTTTAATGGTCTTTTTAGGCTTCAATGATGTGAACCTAGACTGGACTTCAGGCTCCTCCTTGTGGTATGGTTTAGTAGATGAACCTTGTATTGGACAAGGATAGCCTATGATTTCAATGCTTGTTGTTGATGACTCTGAGGAGAGTACAATGTAACTCATCTCTCCGATTTCATTGACCAGGGTACTTGAAAAAATGACCAACAACCAGGATACAAAGAATGCAATTATTAATGAGTAAACATAGACCACCCGTACTAATGACTGTTATGAACTCTAAGTGTTAGTAAACCATACATCCCATAAGCATATATATCACTAATAAGCTACTAATAGAGGTAAGAACCATTGTCTAAAGCATACAACACCATATTGGGGAATATGGGAATTTTCCATAAGTTTGGGACACATAGTCAAATCTTTGGATTTGTCATAACTCGAAAACTATAACTCCAAATTGAGTGCTCTATAGCTCAATGGATTCCATTTTTCAAGCGCTTTCCAATGATAGGTCACATAATATGGTTTTGAGAAACTTATGGGCATGTTATCTGGGTGCCACCTTTTTAGTATTCAAAAAATGGGAATTGGGAGATTCCCAAACTCACTAATATTGTGTTATACTGAATCAAATCAACCCACAAGTGGGAGTAACTACATCTACTAGCATAAAAAAGAGCATATACATGAACCAAGAGTCCCACTATCTCAAAGAATCAAGCTCTACCAAGTAACTACAAGCATCTCCTACCAGAAGTAAATTCAAAATGCCAAGTGAGCAAGAAAATATCAAGACATATACATCAAAGCATCTAGAAAGCCCAAGCACATCACAAATACATTTGGGAGCATAGGTATCAAATGCAGCTTCAATACCAAAGTGAGTGAGCATAGAATCTCAAAGCAATTGAACAACTCCCAAGTACATCAGATGTAGCTAAAATCCAAGTCTGAGAGCATGCCATAACCATATTCAAGTTCATACATCAATGCTAGACATCATCATAGACAAGTACAATATCCAAAATACCATATACACATAATTGGTATTCAAAGCATGAAGCTCATTGTTATATGCTTGATGTCCAAATTGTTATGACATCAATAAAACTTTACAAAGCTCAGACAATCAAGCTTTAAATTATCCAAGTACTCAAAAGAATAACCATACCATTTGGGCACCAAAATAGCTTCCTCAAAGCATCAAACATGCATTATGGAATTTTACTATTTGTTGTCCAAACTAGAACTATTCTATTTTATATAAAAGAAAAAATTAAAAATACATAGGACCAACTCTATAAGTACTCAAATCTAGAGCTCTTGTCAAGATATTTATTTTCAACTATAGAACATGTGAATTTGATATTATATGCAAAAGTTCTGGCCAAAATATAAAAGTGTTGTTAATCTATCATAGTTATCCATGACTTCTACATCATGTTTTATATCCACTCAAAATGGAGAGAATGGGTACTTCTCATCTCAATAAGCACTCACCAAGTCCCAACTAAGCCCTGGGATGCTCCTCAACAAGTTGGGAGTAAGCTAGACAAACAAGTCAGGAGAAGGGAGAAAACTCAATGTATATATCGTGAGGAAGAAACAATGGCTGCCATGAAAACTTGATCTCAAGCTTTGAATTGAGGCTCAAACAAAGGATGAAAAAGCTTCTCAAACACCTACTATGATACCAATTGAAAGGTAGAGCCTGAGTGGAAGAAAACAAGTGAAAGCAAGAGTAAGGTAATATCTATGGCGGATGGAGCAAGAGAGCAAAAGAGAGAGATGCCATATATGGGAACTCTAATAGTCATAATGTGTGACCAGCCCTCCCTTATTCAATATTCATTGAAAGAATAAATAATAAAGTGATAGCGATGGGTGCTAGCTACCTAAAGTATACAAGTGTGCTATTATGAATGTATATATAGTAAATACATGGTAACATAGGCATAAACACCTTTATCTCCAACACTCATTCTCCTACAATTTGTATTATCTTCTAATGATAAATTAGATAACTCCATTAACTTTAGCTTAGATTGGGTTGAATTAACCCAAGTAATATGCATGCATGATCAAAAGAAATTGGTCAAAATTATTAAGACTGAATAGAAAGCCCAACTTTGGGAGAAAACCCTAAGTTTGACCTTGATGTATAAACCATGAAAAGTGAATGGAAGAGCTCATTGTTGTGTGGTAATTTGTGAGATCTATACTTCTTCACTCATTGGTTATTTGTTGCTGTTTAAAGAGAGAGAGAGAGAGTGTGTGTAATATCTCAGTGTGAGAAACCCCCTCTTAAAAATCAAATTTAAACAAAAAAATTTAATGTCCCCCTCCCTTATGACGTCGCCAGTTGGAGGAGGGAGGGAGCACTGACGTGGCCAAGCACCCCCCCCGGGCGTATCAAGGCCGCGGCCACTTGGAGGGCCAAGGATCCCCCCCCCCCCCCCCCCCACCCCTCAGGTCATGCAGAACAGGTGGTGGGTGGGGGGAGAGACCACCACTCTACGTCACCCCCTAATAATAAACCATGCCTCCTTATTATATGAACCCCCCTCCTTAAGTGGCTAGGGAGGCCACCATCTCTTGCCCCCTTGATTGTCATGGAAGAGAGAGAGAGAGGGAGAGAGAGAGGAGAGAAGAAGAGAAGGAGGAGAAGAAGAAGAAGAGAGGGAGAGAGAGGGAGAAGAAGAGTAAGAGAGAGGGAGAGAGAGAGGAGAGAAGAAGAGAAGAATGAAAAGAAGAAGGGAAGAAGACGAAGAGGGAGAGAGAGAGAGAAAGAAGAAGAAGAGAGAAAGAGAGAGAGAGGGAGAGATATTCTTTCCCTTCCCCTCCGAAGAGGGTGGCCACACGCATCTCTTTTCCCTCCCGTAGCTGCGAACCTATACCTGTCTCACGGGATTATCCCCCACTCGCAAACAAAACTCTCTCCCCAATTGGCCCACTAATCGAGCACAAGGTGGGGGAGCCTTGTGTGACTCGCAAAGATCAAGGATGGTCCCCAACAAGCGGAAAATGACACACGTGGATGGAAACCCCACAACGAGCAACAAAGCCTTGGGCGAAGATGTCACTACCCATTCAAACACAATACCGGTCGTAACTAACGTATTTCCAAATTGATAAATTCTTACTTTGATTCCTGCATGAGATGCATTAGAACCATGTTATGACATATGGGAATAGGATATTAAAAAGGATGAAGTGCATTGCAAGTGTTTGAAAGATTGAATTTTCCAAATGTGCATGTGAAAAGAAGTCAATTGTATTTAGATACCATGTGATGAATTCATAAACAAAACTTAAGGCTTCAAGCATGTCCTCCAAATAGTAGGTGTGTTTTCCTCACTTTGAAGATATATGTTGCAACTTGCATGCTTGAAGGATTGCATGGTTAACATCTTAGTCTAGAAAAGAATCGTTATTGAAGCTCTAGACAGTTGTCCAAGCTCTTATTAATAGCTTATGTTTGATAGATTGGGAGTCTTGATGTTGTGCATAGTTAATGCAAACAATGATCATGAGGGCTAAAAGTGAGATGCCTTGAGATCCATCTCATAACTATGATGTTATCAATCCTATTCAAGAAATTGAATGGATACAAACAACTCTAGGCCTCAAAGGAAAATGAGGAGCTCAAGACTTAGGAAGCCCTAAGTCAAAGGAAAGACCGATGCTTTTGTACTCGTTAGGAAGAAGGTTCGATTATTAATCAAAGTAAGGGATTACTAGAACTCATGTCATGAGCAATGTTGAAACTTTGACATATATCCTAGCCGAATGGAGAAAGTGTTAAGTAAATTTTACATGGAATCACTTAGATCCCAAGGGGAAGAGAAAATATGCGATGGAAAGGTTATCGCGACTATTCCTGCAATATTTTAAAAAAGGATACCATTGTTTTGTTGATTGAGCAAATAACGTCCTAAGTGCTTTTGCATTAAATTGATTGTTGGAATGTGATCTGGATGATTATTCAAAGTGCTTATGTTTGATGGTAAATCCATGGAAGGGGTCTATAATGACAAGCTGCCATGGAAATGAACGAATGTTATCTTGGAAGATGATATTAGGGCTAATTGCCTTGATTGTGCTTGATTCTTAATGGGATTAATTAAGGAAGGGTATTTTGTGTGGGTGGATCATCTCCAAGATCATGCCGCATTTCAACCTGAGAGGACACTACTAGATTCATGGGCCGAAGGTCGAGTGGTGAAAAGGTCAACCACGGAAATTGTGTCTCACTCCTAGGTCTCTTGGGGTTAATGGAGCTCTGGACATGCCTTGCCTAGTTTGGAATGGAGTTGTAGACTACCGTGAGCCCAACGTCTAGGGCGTTGGAATATCCTATTCTAGATAATGGATGGAAATTATAGTGCCATGTGATTTGGACCAGGGGCTTATGTTGGACAAAAGGGATACATAATTTCTCGTGTATGGGCAAGAGACAAAGATTAGATCGAAGATAAGTTAAGGAATTTGTTTATCAAAAGGATTCATTTCTCTCTGTTCATGTTTTTGCCGTAAATTATGTGAAGGAACCGTGTTCCCTAAAGGCTTAATTAAGGAAGAGGTGGTCCCATAGAACTCGGAGGCTTCTCACAAGATTTTACCACCATTGGACCTTTAGGTATTGATAGGTTAGAACCTGATTTATGCCATTTTAGGGGACCATAATGGGACTATGCCCTATGGGCAGAGAGGTTGAGCGGCACATCCCTCTCATTTCCCATTCTCTTTGAACCAAGTGCAGCATGGGTCTACTTCGAATTGGGTATATTTATGTAAAGTAGGATGTCTAGAGTCCGACGCTAGATTATTGTTAGGAGATCTTGACCCTAGAAGCCAAATTTCAGGTTGATCCTAGTGGGCGAACGTTTTGTTGTGAGGCGAACTTGGGAAACCCTAGGAGGCAAACCTCGGAACATTCCATGGGAGTGTCGAGCGGCAATGCTTAGATTCGTTTCTCAATGAGCCGCTAAAAACATACTTGGACAGCCGATAGGCAGCCACGTTTACAGTTGGTATCAAACAAAAAACTTCATAATGTGATTGATTAATGTATGGTTTGTAGACATATCCTAAGCGAAAATAACATAAGTGGTATGACTTGATTGTCAGGCACCTTTTGCACCCACAAATGCTGACATGCAAGAGAAGAAATTCGTTCTCAAACAAATTAAGGAACCTGAGTTTGATGGAGAAGGGATAGACGTCGCAGTAGAGCGGAGATAGGGATTGAGTCAATTGACGATTATTTCTCTGCTTCGGGAATTGCTGCTACCAATCAAGCAATGATAGCCAAACTTAAGTTACTTGGCTAGGCTTGGCTATGGTGGAAGCAATGGTGCAAAGATCAAGGTGTTTCTAAAGCCGCTGTCACTTGGGCTTAGCTCAAAGATGCTGTACACAAACGATACCTTCCACCAACCTACCAGACTTTGAGGATGAATGAATTCTTCAAGCTCAAACAGCTGGAATTAACCTTGGAAGCCTACTACTCAAATTTTGTAACCCTACTAAAATATGTGCCACCTATGGATATTGCGCAGCAAGTATCCAAGTTTTGTCATGGCTTGAACAGTCCTGTGAACCACCATCTTGAACCAATGCGCCCAACGAACTTGCAAGATGCATTACTTTCAGCAAAGCCAATCGTCCAAGAACTTAATTCAGAAAATTGTGACAAAGATGATTCTCGAGATCATGACAAGAGATGCCACACATGCGGTGAGATAGGGTGTTGAGATTCAGCAATCACACTCACTAAACAACCTCTTTGTATGGAGCTTCAGGGTCAAGGATATGCAGGCTAACCTTTCCCATATGCACAATGGTGCCTATTGCAGTTTCCTACTTTCCTATAAAGCATTGTACTTGCTTCCTTTTCTTAATGCAATGATAGTACTCTTTTCTTTTCAATGAAGTGTCAATGTCATTGTCTACATACACAAGATTGTGTTTATGAGTCCAAGTCTCAATCTTGGAACCTAATTCACTTGTGTAACAAACAGTGTCTTTATCTTCTTCATCATGAGTCCACACTTCTCCTTTCATCCACCATAACTCACTGCCATGCTCTAGATCCCGCATTTCTCACATAGGGCACATCTGTAGGAGATGTCCCTACCGTCATTGCTTCAATTGCAATAAGCTAGGACACATCCAAGCAGACTGCCCCTGACCTAAGTCCAGAGGACATTGAGCCTCCAAGAAAATGAAGCTACACAGGCGCAGTCAATGGATATATAGAGGAATCAGATGAAGACGAAGACCTAGAGCCTACTACACCTCTTCAGGATGATTAGAAATCCTAGAAGTTCTATTGACATCTAACCCAACTTGTATTGGAATAAACTTTACTATTGCAACCAGAGTTAACTTGAGTAATATGAGTTGCATCTATTTTGAGCCTAGAACTTGCAAATGATTAGAGATACTCTAGCAAGGAATGGCAGTTATAACTTGCAATGAATTTTCCTTAAGTGTTCTGCTCGACTAATATAGAGGATCTTGCCAGAATGTCAAAATTTGGGAGTATTCTCTAATATTACAAGCAAAGCCAATTGACCGTGGACCTCAGTCTAGGTCTAAAAAGAGGACAATTCGCACATAAAGTTTCCATGATAAAGGACCACTTCAATCAACTGAAAGGATCCTAGGATAATTTGGCCTAAAGAAGAAAATCCTACCCAGGACGACCAAAAATCTTGTGACTCCAAGTGATAAAGCTTTGCGCTGTTTCTATTGCAAGGAGCTAGGTCATTTCCAAAGGGAATGTCCAAAGCACCCTAAACACCGATGCTCCAAGTGCCATAACATCGGACGTAACCACGTCAATTGTCCCAATAGGACTCAAAGAGGACTTGAACTTACAAGGAATGAAATTTTACAAGCTCCAGTGATCCAGAATATACTAGATACTTAGGGAAAACCTAGAAGATATTCATGAGATGAAACTACAATAAATTTCTCTCTTGTAATCTTGACTCGGATATATTTAATACAATAAGTGGTTATTTTAAGAGACCATATGCTTATGAGTGAGCAATGAAAGAGTGATGGGTCCTAACCCACAGGCCTTGAGCACCATTAGTGCTTGTCTTTTCCAGTTCTTCTGAGGAGATGAGGACATTTCGATCCCTTAAGGGGGGAAGGATGTAATATCTCATAGTGAGATGCCCCCCCCTTAAAAATCAAATAATAATAAAAAAGTTCCCCTCCCTGGCGACTCCGCCAGCTAGTGGAGGGAGTGGGGAGCTTAACATGTAGTGAAGGTAGGAAAAGGGAGAGATCACGACGGCAAGGGGGCATTGATGTGGCAGCGGTGGAGCTACCGAGGCACAAAGGCATGAAGATGATGATGGAGGGGGGAAGGCCACATGACCAAGCATGCTCCCCTTGGGCGTATTGAGGCCGCAGCCGCCTAGCGGGCCAAGGATTCCCCCCTTGTCATGCAGAATAGGTGGTGGGTGGGGGGGGGGGGGAGACCACCACTCCATGTCCCCCCCTAATAATAAATCCCCTCTCCTTAAGCGGCTAGGGAGGCCATCTTTGTCCATTTTGGGTAAACATGGACTCTATTCGCCAATAGAAAGCTCCTTGATGAGGCTAAATTGAAGCTTGGAATAACCTCCTTACAACAATTTTGCAAGCATAAAATTACTAGTAGAATTTTAAAAAAAAAAGCTATGCAAAAGTAAGAGAAAAAAGTAAATAACACAAGATATGGTACAATCTCGTTGAGGAATGAGATGTTCATAGTAAATGGCATAAGATAAGGTGCAGAGGAATGAGATGTTCATAGTATAACCTCTAACTTAAATATTGGGTTTCAAACTCATACCAAAACACTAGACTATAACCTACAACTAAAAATTTGGGTTCTTTTGTATTAACATTATGATCCGATCGTGTACCCCCTTTCCAACCCATTTCTCACATCAAAGCACTGGCCCTACCGCAACCCTCAAATTTGGGCACTGTGCCTTTTCTTTTTGAAGGGCAAAAATGAGCTTGCCCTTCTAAAAAGATGGGAAAATATGTATAATGACCTTACTAAGATACGTATCTCTTTAAACTTGCATGTTTCTTAGACGAAGGATATTTTCTTTAAGTATACTTCACCTTACATATGAGAACAATATAAGTTTGATCTAGTTCAACACTTAAATAAAAGATTATGTTTACATTATGCCAACTTAACCAATCTAAATAGTAGAAAACTAAATTAGAGAAAACTAGATTAGACTTAACTAAAATAAAAGTATTACATGTGCACTCAAAAAGCAAAAACAATTATCAAGTGCTTATCTTGAGATTGCATATAGCATGAATAACAAAGATCAAAATATATGACTACAAAAATGTTGATGTCTAGATACAAAAAGTTATTGAGGCTACTATGCACATGTCAAAAGTATGATTATACAAAGCTATTCGTGTTTCTTGGTGTTGCTATACATCTCAAAAGTATGATCATAAAGAGTTGTTGATGCTTATAAGTAGTCCAAAAAGAGAGAGAAGATGCATGGTGAATTTGATATCATACAACTATAAGCAGTTACCAAAAAAAGATTAAAGTCTAAATACAAAAATTTGTTATTGCTATATACTTATATAAGTAGAAATATGGAAAGTTATTGTTGTTGGTGTGCTTATGATGTCTCTAAAACTTGAGAGGGTCTCATTTTCATATTTTTCGAAACCTCAAAAATCAAATCCCAATCTACTTCTTCCATATTCTTTGGTATTGAAAGGGACATAAAAATGAGCATATCTAAAGTAACGATAGATAAGCATGATCTCTCATCACTTTTAACTCGGTTTTGCTTAGAAAAACCTCTTTCACAAGTAGCTGAGCTTGTTGGTAATGCCACTGCAATCTGCCATAATTTGATTAGAGCTAGAAACATCTGCATCCACTCTAATTCAACACTACATTACTTCCACGCTTCAAGCAACCCCTTTGATGAACAAGATTCAAAGAGATATAAGACAAATCTTTGCAATTCACCTTCGCATTGTTTAGAGTGAACCAAAGGTCTCTCTCCTTTGCAAAATTTGTCACAAAGCTGTGTGAGATAATGTCAAATTGTTTGACCTTAGATTTGTGGATCCCTTGAATAGTTTTTAGGGAAAAGTAACTTTGCTGCATTAAACAAATGATTATCCTGAAATCTTTCATCAAAGCTAGATATTAATCTCTGAATGAAAGCCTTTGCTAGCCATTTGCATTCATCAAGAGTGATCACTTGTCCTTTACCCACTAATGAAGTAAACTTCAAGACATGTTGATGTAGTACACCTTCTTTATCCTTGAGTGAGAATAATCCGTTGTTCATTGCCTTCAAAAAAGGTAGTTAAGTGCTTGGAACCATTTGCAAATGAACTAGTCATATACCAATCCTTCAAGAGACTAATGAGCACATCTATTTCTCTTCCTATCATTGTTGTGTCACAATCATTTTCTCAAAACTGTTGATTTAAAATATTAATCTCCTTGAGTATGTCAGCCATTAAGTGAATAATAAATAATAGATGAAAATTTGTTGCTTTTTTGGACATTGTTGGATATGTAGTCTTCCAACATTCCAACAATATAGGTAAAACTCTAACCAACCTGAAACAAAAAAATTTCCAAGTCAAATAAAGAGCTAACAATAAAATCATACTTAATATTATTAAAGATAAAACACAAAAAATTTACATTTTCATGACATTTCCACGAGATAACCATCTCACTCTATGAATTCTCATTATCTCATAATTCCTAGGTAAGAAAGCTAGCATGAGTTTGTTTACTTTGTCTCTTTGAAAACATGAATCCCCTATCCATTCTCGAACTTTATTAGCAAAGCTATCAACATGAATAATCTCTACAAAGCGTTCACATGTGTCTTTGACCACAAGAGCTTCCTTATGGGCAATGCAATGCACTCCAAGAAAATGTGGTACATCCTTATTAGAAAGCTTAGCAAACAATCATGATCTTCTTCCAATTGTAGAAGTGGCACAATCCGAGCCCACAACAACCAATCTAGAGAGTGGAAGATCAGGCTATTGTAACACTTTTAAAATACCTTCGTACATAGATTGAGCCTTGCCATCTTCATCCACAATTATTTTTACAAAGGAAGTTTCATGAGGGCCCATTGCCCCATCCTTCAAGTATGTTGGATTAAAGAATTAAATGCTTCTCAAACCTTTGATCAATGCTTTCATCAATGAGAATAGAAAAGAAAGGACTACATCCAATCTCTTCCTTTAGTTTTTCCCAATAAACCATATACATGGTTGAGAGAAATTCTTCTCTTGAAGTTGGATTTATCTATGCTGAATACTCACAAGTAAGATGCATGCTTGGAGTCTTCATATGCATATGAACCTTACATTCATCTTCAAATTCTTCTAAAGAAATATCTTTCATATCCAATCTATACATGATTTGTATATAGCAAACTATAGGCTTGGCTTTGGAAACATTATTGGTAATGGCTGGAAGTTTGGGTATATTGTTGAGATTTGGTTGAAGAGAAGGCTTAGGGTTTGGATTTGTGTTTAATGGTAAAGGAAGAGGTCATGTCTAGGATTTATAGAAAGAAGAAGGAACAAAGTGATTTTGATTGAATCTTCGAAAGTTAGAATTGAATTTCTTTGTACTGAAGTTATCGTTAGTTGAAAATTTTTGTGGTCGCTTCTCTTGTCCACGAATTTTGTCTTCAGTATCATGGGCTAAAGAAATCGCATCCTCCAAAGTCATTGGCTTGAACATGTTGACCTCCGCATAGAAGTGACCAAGCAAACCAAACATATACTTGCTTGTGGATCGCCTCAAGTACATCTTCAAGCATTCGAAGTTGCAATAAGGCGTTCTAGAAACGCTCATTAGGGGAGTTTTGAGGTCTCGAAAATGCCCTGTAAGAGATCCTAGAGAGAGAAAACAATTTAAGAAATAAAATCATTTTATAGAATTTTTAAAAGTTTTATATTTTGGTAAGTTAAAATATCAAAATTCATTAATAAGTCATTGTCGTGATATTCTCGTGGTCACATCAAACCTAGAAATCTAGGTCGCCATAAAGTTGGCAAGGTTGTCATAATGAAGATCTTACCTTTCCTCATTAAAGTGAAAAGTAATATTCAATTTGAATTTTGGTGGATACTCGATTGCCTCCCTCCATCGTTTCTCTCTTCTTTTTTTCTCCTCCTTGGTAGTCTCTTCTTTGTTTTCGTTCTTGCTTCTAATCATATCCTTAGCTATGGATCAATCACCCAATGATCTCTGTAACTCAGCTATGCATCAATCATCCAATGATCTATGTAGCTCTCATAAAAGACCTCTCTATCATCTTCATATTGAGTTGGATAGTGAGTATGAACCAATAAGAAAGAGAACAAAATCTATCACGGTTACAGAGTCTATGAAACATATACTGAGGTTTGAAGGAAAGAAGAATATTGATCTTTGGTTAGATGGAAAGCTATATCCCAAAGATCCTAGCAGAAATAGCACTCCTCCTTTTTATAATAGCTCATCATTAATGAGGTTTATTGGTGATGGCTACAATGGATTTTCAGGTTATACACTTAACCTTGTTTGCAAAAAAGGATATCCTTGGACTAGAGAATCATCTTTTGATGAAACACAATATAGAGTTGTTGCAGAAGCTAGAGGATTGTCAACAAAAAATTCATTCATTGGAAAAGCGTATCAAAGCTTATCAACGAAAGCAAACTTTATTAGGCCTTTGAAATCGACAAAGAGCTCTTAAAAATATTGAGAATCTCAAACGAGGAGGAGGAGGCTGTGGTAAAAGAATCCAAGCAGCAAGGTATATATTTTTTCACTTGAAAAATCTTAAATATGGCTTTATTTAAATTACTTGCATTGATTTGTGATGTTAATTTTGCTTAGATCTCTTGTACAACCAAATACAAGTAAAAGAGATTCTTTAAAAGCAGCTCAGTTTTATTATCATCTTCTTCCTTCAGTAGTTTCAAAGGATATTTTGGAGAAGAAGAAATTTAAAAAGGCAAAGAAACAATGCTTGGAGTCATTTGTAAAGGATCATTCTTTGGATTCTGAGTTAGTACAGAAGACATTGGATAGTATTGGTATCAGTCGAGATGCTTATATGCAACTTTTCCAACTTTTACAATCAAATATGAAGCAAGGACAGGTACGCAATTGCATACTTCCGAAGCCATTTGTGGTTAGGACTATCAGACAGAGAGTTAATAACAAAGTGATGGGGATTCTAGGTATGCCTTTTCATATCAAGGCTAGCTTCAAGGGCAAAAAAAAGGAGGTTACATTCAATGAATTTAACAATATTTTCCTTGACTTGCCCACCCTACAATGCTTAATGATCAAATTTTATGACTTGTCAGTAGTAGTAGAGGCACACGGAGTGGCTAGATTTGTGATTAAACTTGATGAAATTGAGATTCTGAAATGTAAAAAATTGGAGAGAATCTCTATCACCTTGATGAATAGAGCACTTTCGTCAGGTCATTGCAATCACTCAACATCATTTAGTGTTCAATCTGAATATAACATCTGGTGGCTAGGAGCATTTAAGGTAGATACTGAGAATTTTGATATATTATATTGGGTTTTTCATCAAACATCAATACCTAATGTTATTCAAAGGCAACAAGCAGGAGAAGAGCTATTTGTTGAAGGATTTGGGAACTACATGATTGAGTGGCACATAGCTGGTGACCTAAAGACACTCAAATGTATGTATAATGTATCAAAGGAAGCCAACTTGAGATCTCCTTGCTTATACTGCATGTCACTAGCTGCAGAGTTAAACTCAAGTAATTGGAATAGAGCTCCCTCTAGGCACAATAAGGATCCACAATTTAAACTAGACTTGGACATTCCTTTAGCGAATGCCCATATTTGTACACTTCATGCACTTTGCAGGATAATTGAAAAGCTTGTTCACCTCTATATAGGATTTTCATGGAAGCTGAAGCCATTATCAACTAGAACAGATGCTATAACAAAGGTTGAAAAAGTTCTCTCTGCAATTGGTTTGCATGGTGGCAATGTTGTTATTGAACTAGATCTTCAGAAGTCTAAGGATGGTAATTGTGTCCCAAAAAAAACATCTATTGGTGGAGTGAAGGCTAGAAGGTTTCTAGGCTTTCATGGGAGACTTGGCAATATAAACTCGAGAAATGGTGGCTCAACTATTAAATTTAATCAATGGAAATCCCTACATAATGCAGTTAAGGATCACACTGATAATGGACAAGCTCGGAATAGAAAAGCTAAAGTTTGGGAAACACTAGACAAAGTGTTTTTTATTGTGATAAGATTGAATGGAATGATGATGATCTCAAAGACTTTAAAAACCAATTGAACCTTTTCAAAAAGGCGATGACAGAAGCTTGGGGTGATCAACACTTTACTCACTATATGGTAAGAAGTTTGTATATATTTGTTTCTTCATTGTCGAACTCATATAATGTTTTTTAATAACTTTCTTTATTTGTTGACTATGCAGTATATTCTATACAACCATGCTCCATACTTTATTAAACAATATGGATCTCTATCTATTTGGTCAACCCAAGGTATGGAAAAATCACATTATCAAGCGAGAACAAAACATTTCAGACACACAAGACATGGAGGTGGAAGACACAAAGCCAACAGTTTATTAGAGGTCTTTCAATGGTTCTATCGGCAATTCTGGCATAAATTCAAGCTTAAAGATACAACCACATCAAGCAATACATCATCTTTAGCAAGGACTATACAAATTGTTACCCAAAGAAGAAAAGATATATATTTAAATTCTTGCGCAAAGCAAAGATTTACAGAATGGTTACAAACCAAACAAAGAGTTGGGAAAAGATGGGTTTTAAGAAACCCTTAATCTTTGGCATCTTCTAGTCTGATTGTGTTACAGAAGAGTCCTTAGTTTCAGGCACCTCGACAGGGGCTCCAGAGGAGTCCTTAGTTTTAGGCACCTCAACAAGGCCTTCAGAGGAGTCCTTGGTTTCAGGTAGCTCGATAGGGCCTCTAGAGGAATCTTTTGTTTCATCCCACTCAATAAGACCTCTGTATTTCAAAAACTCCTGTTTCCGATAGCCTGGAAGAAGCTTCAAATTCTTACTATCTCCTACATAAGAGAGCAAATAGGAGCCAAGAACTCCAAAATATTCAGCTCTAGATCCACTGTATCCAGGCATGAAGCCAAAAACTCTTATGGCTTCTTCCTTCTCCACTAAAATGTTGTCCAAACCTCTGCTGAAAACTTGAGATCCAATTACCTTTGAGATAGCTCTCAAAGCCATCATTGGTAGACTTGGAGAGCTTGACAATCTACTATGATATATTACAATTGTTTAATTGTTTAAGTTTCCAATATAATGGCCAAGGCTTTGATTTTTTCCAAGCTTCATTGGCCTAGAGCCCTTGGCCCTTCCAAGAAAGTTGTCCAGATCTTCAATCTCAATCTACATAACAAACCACAACAGTATAAGATATAAGATATTTATCTATAATGCATAATAAAGTCTAACATAAACTCAATAGGTAACTTCAAATTATATTTCATACCTTAGGATGTTCGTCTTCTTCGAGAAGACTATCATCATAAAGATTTATTGAACTCTTGGGTTTCTCATCTAATGGAGACTTCAATCTCTCTTCATACCCTACATCATCAATATGAAGTTTCTTCTAGACCTGCAAGAATTCTTCTTCTGTAGGTAGCCCCCCCTTTTCGTATTCTACGATCTGATTAATACATGTATGTAAGGCTATAGAGCTGTCTTGGAAATTCTCTCCCTCAACATCAAGACTTGCTAGTGGTTCTTGTTCATAACCTATAAAATTCATGTCATTTTTGCCCCAACCTACAAGGATTGCTAAGCAATAATCTTCTCTAAGATCAAAAAGATGTTGAATATCATTTGTCACTCTTGAACAAACCTACATCAAAACCTTGGACAAGTTGATTCTCAATGTCTTCTTGGAACATCTCCTCCTTCTCTTTGACCTCCTTATCCATACTTGCAATATCCTCTAGCTTTCCCTGTTGGTCTATATCTGGAGAAGAATTTTCCATGTACTGAAGATACACAATAAATCCAACGTCCTTGTGGATCAGAAGGCATTGCTGTTGATACCTATGGAAAGGGCAACATGTTTCTCTCTTTCTGAATTCCTCATCAATGAGGTTGAACCTGCCTAGCAAAGTTGACCTGGATGTATTGGTGGCTCCCATGACATCACTATAATGAACAAATCCATTGACTTCCAAACCTTGAACATGTCTATCATAAAAACATCTATACTCCTTAAGTTTATCTTCAAGATCCTCCAATAACTCCTTCAAATCAAAAGGAACATTGAAAATTTCCCTGATATAGCTAAAGTTGGAAGAATTTCCAGTGGTGTGTAAGAAATCAAAGAGCCTATCATCAGAAGTCTCCACTAGCTCCTCCTCATCCATTCCTTCCAGAGATAGCTTTCTCTTTGTCATCTTGACCAACAAAAAGTTTGTCCCTGAAAACAAAGCACAATGGCAAGAATGTCTAATAAAACAAGATGGAACCATGGAAAGAGGCCCCAAAATTGCATTCTTCAAGACAAAAAATCAAAAAAATGAGAAATTTTTTTAATTGACCGGTGAAATGCAAAAACAAGGTGTTCAAGGCAAATTCCGGTGAAGAAATCGTGTTTCACCAAACAACAATTGAAGACAAAAGTTATTTGAATATCTCACTAGTGAAACACGATAGTTAGCAAAATATCACTAACCAGAGACACTATTTTGCATTTCACCGGTCAAAAGGTGCAAAACAGGAAGAGAAACATGAACTATGAATTAATTCTATTAAAACACAGAAATTTATGATAAGATCCTTTCTGGAAGTGCTGCGCTCTTTTTAAAAGATAAAAGCACATAACATCTGTAATTTTTCAAGTGTTATAAAAAATTCTTTCTATACTAATCAAATTGATTTTGTTCAAATACTTGTACTAACAGAATTTTGTTACCTATCAGAAATTATTGAGTTGCTCTTCAAACAGGAAAAAAAGACCTTGAAGGGAAGTCCGAACAAAATTTCGGAGAAATGAAGACAATATCAGAGAGAATGGCTTTGAAAAGCTTTTATATTGATCGTCAAACGTGTGTTGATAGTTCCAACGAAAAAATTTACGTAATGATGAAAAATAAACGCGACCGCAAATTTGGACGAAATTTCCAATATTTTTGCACACTCGAAATACCTCAGAATACGTGCACACATGTCTCACTTAACACACCGTATCAAATTTCTCAGAAGATGTGCACAGTCCCTTTTTTCAAGAATACGTCGCACGTGTTTTACTTAACACTTCGCCAAGTAATGCATGTACCATCGAAATCCCCCAATAAAGGGAAGCAACAACTAAATTCGTTTCATATTTTTATGGTCATGGAGCACATTTTCGTGGTCATGTAGTAGGGCCTTCGAACACATTTTCGTGGTTATGAAGAATGTATTCGCGTTTCACCAACCCATTAACAAAATTTGTTCTAAACGGATTTTTCCCAGCAAAGCGTGAAAGAAGGTATGGTTTTCTGCATTTTCCTTCTCTTCTGCATCCTCGTTCTCTATGCCCAAGTGTCCATTCATTGCATTTTTGGATAGTTTTCCTTAATTTTTTCTATTATTATGAGCTTATGAGCACTATAAACGAATTCTTTCCATAGTGTGAGCATTCCTTAATAGTGTGGAGATTTAAGGTAATCCTTCAAACTTTTTCCTTAATTCTGTGGATATTTTAGGTAATTTTAATGGCATTCCTTAGATCAAAGCTTTGTTTTTCTTCATTTTGTTGATTACTTTGGTATTTATGAGATGTTCGGTGAAACGCGAAAACAACATGTTGCAAGGAGGCTCTTCTCTGAAACTCGCATTTCACTGGACACACTGGACAAGAATCTGGTGAAACACGAAAACAAAATGTTGCAAGGAGGCCTGATATCTGAAACTCGCATTTCACTGGACACACTGGACAAGAATCCGGTGAAACGCGAAAACAAAATGCTGCAAGGAGGTGCCTTGTCTGAAACTCGCGTTTCACTGGACACATTGGACAATAAGTCCGGTGAAACGTGAAAACAACATGTTGTATGGAGGCCTCTTGTCTGAAACTCGCGTTTCACTGGACACACTAGATAGGAAGTAACATCTTTTTTTTTGGCAGATGGCTAGGACTAAAGCAACAGCAAGGAAGGGAAAGATTGATCCTAGGGGTCTCACATCAAAGATTCATGAATCTTTAAAGCCTCCAAAGCCCTCTAGAAAGTCAACTCCAAGGAGAAAGTTTTCTCAGAATGTCAGGTGCCTAAGGGAGATTAGGAAGGCAATAAAGGCTCTTGACAATGCAATTCCAAAGTTGTCTTTTCAGAGGCTTGTCAGGGAGATTTGTGACAAATATAGTTTGGATAGTTTAGATGGACAAGAATAGCCCTTAATTGTATACAGTAAGCCACAGAAGATTTTTTAATTGAGTTTTTTCAAGATGCCTATATTTGTTCTGCTCATGCTCATAGGCTCACACTCATGGACAAGGACATGGTAATTCTTAGGAGGCTAAGATATAGATTTTCAAAGGTCCTTGAGCCAATTCCCCTCACTGATGAGAAGACATTTAATATCCTTAATGTGTCCCCAGCTAGGAGAAAGAAAGAAGATTTTGGTTCCAAGGTTGAGGATGTCACCCATGAGAGGGATACAAGGCAACATGAAAAAGAGGAGAAAGCTAAAGAGGAACAGGTAGACAAATGGAGAGAGTATAGGAGGCAAAGGGCTGAAGAAATGGAAGCAGAGCAGCTAGAGTCCTTTGAAAATGAGCTGGCCACCCTTCTTGAAGCAGCTAATCCAAAAGGATTCAATGTCTCTTGTTTCTTACCTGGTGACTTAGGAAAAAGAACTGAGATTATCTCCTTTGATGCTTCATGTGTTCAGATTCTTAAGGATAAAAGAAGAGAAATAAATGACAGTATTATTCTTGTTGGCCTAAGGTATATCCACCCATAATTACTCTACTTTTTGATATTTTTTCAACAATAAGATTTTTTATGTTTATACTCACTGTTTCTATGCCTTTTCTAAATGTGTAATGCATGAGTTTCCTTTGGATATGCAACAAAAAATTGAGGTTCTTGATCCATCTATCTCATTCTTCATGAGGAACGAGCTTGATACAAGTTTTGTTGAGCAGTGGTTCAATCTGATTGACTTCGATACTTTGGAGCTCCTTATAATTCCATATAATGAAAAATAAGTGATTCAATATTCTATTAGAGTTTTTGAGATTTTATCCTTCTAATTTGTTGAGATATGATTACTTTCAGTTCTCATTGGAGCTTGATTGCAATAGACTGTGTGGATAAGCAATGTTTTTTAATCAACTCTATGAAAGGAAGACATGGAAATGCTAAATTGTAAGTTATATTATCCAAGGGCTCCTTGATATTTTAATTTGTTTTTTTTGTAAGTACTCTAAATTTCAATACATTTTATATATAGAGTTGCAAAAAGATTAATTGGAGAGCAAGAGAAAAGACCCCCTATGCCATCTGATTTGCTTGCAACAATGCAATATAGACAAGTTATGGTAAGTTATTGATTAAAATAATTGAAACATAAGTTTATTCTATGAACTACCATCCGTCCTCTTTATAGTTTTACTTTGTGTTGGTGGTTGCAGTGTCCTCATCAGGATGATAGCCATTCTTGTGGCTAGAGGGTGATTGCAAATGCTAGAAGAATGGTTAACTTTGTTTATCTTAATGATGATAAACATGTAAAGGTAATATGAAAGATGCTAAATTTTAAGATAGATATTCATTGCAAATAGTCCATTGATGATAAAAATATAGTCTATTGTCAGAACAATAATGAACTAAAACTCTTTTTTCTATAAATATGTGACAGTTTTCGAAGGATCGCTATGCATATGAGCATGTTTGGTATGTCAGAGCAAAACTCTTGAAGTATATAATGGTCAATTGTATACAACCAACAAAAGAGATTGGTGGGGATTTGCACCATGAAGGAGATGCGGTGCCTATAACCACGGAAGGTGAAGCCACAACTTCAACACCTTTATCCACACCTTCTATACCCAAGACATCAGAGAAAGGCAAAATGACTTTTAGAAAGGATAGTTCTCGAAAAAAGAAATAGCTTTGCCATATCGCCTTGTAAGCCTTCATATATAGAAATTTGCCCTTCAGCCCTTGTATATCTCATAGAGATGGCAGATAGACATCTACTACAAAATTTGTACATATATTTTATATTGATAGTAAAGATATCTTTTCCTGAATGTCCTTGCAGTGTATATTATTTTCTCTCCTTTTCAATATCTACAAAAAATAAATTACAAATGTTTGTTAGTTAGGAAGTGAGATCTTGATATACATCTAAGTAGATATAATATGATGTGAAAACTTACTCGTTTCTTGTCAAGTTGGAATACAAAGGAGCATGGTAGTTCAATGTCTTAATTTTGTAAATCCATCCTCACTTGATGTAGTGTACATGATTTTCTGATCTTTAAGTTTGCAATAATATCCTCGTTGAACCAAATATCAAGATCCACTATAGGATCTTTGCTAAAATCATTAAGATTCTAGTCTAAAGCAACTAGACTACTACCAACCAAATGCCATCGACTATAGTAAAAGCTAATGAAAAAAATTTGAGTAGCAATCATATATTTACACGCTATAGAGTCTTGATCTATCTTACATATAATTTTTCCTTCTGTCCTTGTATCCCATCCTTCATCAACAAATTGTATGATATGATCATATGTTAGTCTCTTCACTGAAAGCATGGTTTTTGTTATTCTTATCTCCATATTAGAGAAGAAATTAATAAATATATTAATAGGCATAAACAAAGTAATTTTGCTTAGCCTACTTGAGATATTAGATTTTAGTGCTTTTTGGATCTCAGAAAATATCTTACATCTATAGCCCTCACTAGTAGCTGGACTTGGCAAAGGCCACTCAAAGCTTGAAAAATCTGGCAAAGGAAGGAGGTTTATTGATCCCCATTGGCAACGCCGCATAGGAATAACATAAGAATGGTCATAAAAGAATATTCCATTCTCCGCAAGCTCTGTCTTCTTTCTGCCTCTATACATTTCTTCTCCAATTGAACCATGTATAACATCAATAACATCAATAATAGACTCCACTGGTTGCCATTCCTCAAGATTAGAGGGATAGACATCTACAAGACAAACAAATATTATAATGGAAAAACCTAAACCATGTTTAAGAAAGGAAAAACTTTAAGAATCAAATTCTTACAATTTGGTCTATGCATTGGAAGCTTTGAAGATCCAGGTTTCAAACACAACTCTCTACGCATGAACACATGTTGCACTAGTACCTCTTTGATGCTATTCTTATTTGCTCCAAGCTTAAAATCTCGGATTCTGCCCTTCCAAGCAGAGATAAACGAGCTCTCGTGTCTTTGCCTTTTTCCACGTTTTGCTTGTTGCATGGTGATCCAAATACCTTTGCTAATGATAGTAGGAATCCATCTTCCATCAGTTTGGAATGAGTTAAACACTAATATGGATGTGATTTGGGAGCTTGAACGTCTTGTTGAAGGTCGAATTTCTGTATCCATGGTAGAAGAAAGAGAGACATGCACAAAGAGAGAGAGAGAGAGAGAGAGAGAGAGAGAGAGGACTAGGCTACCATAACGGAGGGAAAAACGATAGAGGAATAAAAGAAAGGAGGGAAAAAATTGAGCGCCATGCTTTTCACTAATTTGAATTTCGATTACATCAGTCATTATCATTAATCTAGAAACATCATTAAATAAAAGTAGCCGAGACTCTATGCCATTAATGCAAAAGATGTCATAATCACGAATATGAGAGACTAAAAATAGATAATAAAAATACAAATTTGTAATATTATTATATTTATATATTTTTGTTAAATGATTTTTTAATTTTTTCAAAAATAGAAGTTCCGTTACGGAGGCTTTCCTCTTATTGGTCTAGAGCACTCTCTCTCCACATCCTAAAAGGCATTTTCGAGACCTCAAAACTCCCCTAATGCAGTGTATATTGCGAAATAGGCTCACGATCTCTTTGTTGTAAAAGATTCCACTATTTGATTGCTTTTTCATGGAATTGAGGTGGAAGAAAATATGCAAAAATTTCTTTTGAAAAGCCTCCCAAGTAGTAGGACAATCAATACTCTTACAGACAACAATCCACCATAACGATGCTCTGTCCACTAAATGGTTAGTGATACATTTGAGTTTATCTTTTTCGGCATACTGCTCTTCATGGAAGTAATCATCAAACTGACTGATAAAAGCGAGAACAATTTTTTCCTCACGTTTTCCATTAAAAGTACAAAATTTGAAATTTATTTTACTTATCATGGCTTCTTTTCTGATAGACTATGCTTCGAGTGTGTCACATCAATCGATCGTACGTCGTATATCATCTTTGGGTTACGGTCCATTTTGATCGAAGTAGATCCTTGAAGAGTAGAAAGTTGAGCTTACAAAGTTTGATGTGCTCTTCGTTCCTCTTGAAGTTGCATCATAATTAGGTCCAATTTTTGCTCAATCATTGGTTCTGGTAAATCACCTTTGGCCATAAAATCTTCCATGGTTTGATCAAACATCTTGCAAAATCTCAAACAACCTCACACACTTGAAATCTTGTTAGAGGGATGAGCGTAGCTCAAGTTTGGGTTTACAAGGCTTGCTTTTTTTAAAAAAATGTGGTTTTTTGCAATCTTTTTATTTTACGGGTACAATAATTGATGTTTATCTTCTCCCAAATGGAAAATAGATTGTGTGTGTCAGCTTGCTTGTTGGAAACTCTCTATCAGAGTGCATGTACAAACTAAGGCTTGTTGAAGTTGTAGAGCAGGTTTGGAGTTTGTTCAGTGTGAACAACTGCTATGGAAAAGTTTGAGTTGGAATTTTTGAAGCTTTAGAAAGCTTAAAACCTTTAAGTTTTTAAAAAGCTTGACTTTTTGAAGATTAACATGACAGAACAACGGCACATTCTAGTTGAGGTCGACATCGTTCAGTTCATACTATCGCCGCTCACGATGAAATTTTGGGCTTAAGCTTTTTAATAAAGCTTATTAAGATTTCTAATCAAACTAATTGAAAGTTTATTATTTGTTTCTAAGAAAAAAAAACGTCTTTATGAAGGAGCTTTCCAAGTTGTCCTTTGTCAATAGAGAGTGGTCCTTTGCGATCCAACAACACAGCAGGGGGTTCTTCACCACCAGGAACACACTAGTATTGATGGTTTGTCGCGAGGCTGCCTGTAGAGCCCGTTCATTCTAAGAGCTTCGCCTTCGCGCAAGATGGTAAGCAATTGGAAGCCCTTGATCTTAGCTTTGCTTTGATACCAGTGTGCACAAGTCGAATGTTGGATGCATATGTAGTGAGCACGGGAAGGTCCCCAAGAACAAAAGAACTCTACTAAAGCTCATAAAACAAGAAGATATATTTGCACGACATGAAGAAAAGAGACAAATTGGGTACAGTCTCCCCCCATGCCTTGTGTGAATGCTCCACAAGGCATGTATTTATAAATTTATTAATCTCAAAGCTAAAAAATAACCCAATTTACAATTAGCATGCTTTGGCTTTTGTGTATGTTTTTGCCCAAATAAAGAATAAAGCGATTGGACACCCAAATACAATGTCCAATAATGAAATATTTAAATCGTGCATCCATGCGCATACAAAATAATAAATGTTTGTCAAGCGCTTCAATAAATAAGCACGTCTAAATAAGTATTAGCGCCACGTCTTTAATGATAAGGTGCGCTCCCATAAAAAATGATAATTTTTTCTAGGTAGTTTGAATATACACTATTGCCCACTACTTCCCAATGCCACCCCCGCCTACTCTACATATCAATTGAAGCATTCACAATTATTAGAAAATAATAAAATTAAATCGACAAAAGTGAATACCTAGTAGTCTTCAGCTACAAAATAAATAAATAGGTTGGAACTCTCTCCTAACCTTAATTTAATACGAGTGCACTCTAAACTCATAAACGTCCATTAATTTAAATATGTATTTTACAAAATCACTTGCTGTGAAATCACCCATGTTCACATTAAATTAATACGATGCTCGAAAAGGACAGGTGTCCCCGTCAACTTCTCGCACAAGGAATCCACATTGTGTACGAGCCCTGGCAAATAAATATAGTTTTACGGAATCCACTGCAAAACCTCACGGAATCCACCATGGAATAAAAACCTCATAGAATCCACCATGGTCTCACGGAATCCACTGTGGAATATGCCTCCTGCCATTAGCTTTGGAGAGAGATCCATGGAGAAAACAGCTTTGAATAATAATTGAGAAGAGTATCGAATCTCCATCATTATAGATGTGGCATTTGTTATGAATTCTTTTGTGCACCAATATATTATTATATTTTCTTCTTTTGGTTGGCAGAAGCTTTTTCCATACATGTACCATTTGTGAAACTCGAAATAAAAAAAGGCAGAATATCATAGTTAATGGGCTAGAAAAAGCGACATGCATGAAATGAAAAAAATATAAGAGAGAAAAAAAAGAGAATCAGATATATATACCACATAAAAGAGTTATTAGATTATTTCGTAAAATACTCAAAGACATGTGTGCCCAAGCTTTGCCCCACATTCTCCTTTCATTTTCAAAGATTCTAACTCTAAGTAACTGACAACTTTTAATGTTTATACAATGTGACCTCATATCCCTTGTCCTCATGTTGACTTTTTTGCATGCTTGTTTGGCACCATCTGATGCCAGGAGGCATATTCCACGGTGGATTCCGTGAGGTTTTACGGTGGATTCCGTAAACTTAGATGACCGGGGCTCATACACAAAGAGGATTCTTTGTGCGAGAAGTTGATGGGGACGCTTGTCCTTTTCGGGCGTTTCATTAATTTAGTGTGTACATGGGTGATTCCGCAAAATGCATATTAAATTAATAAACGTTTATGAGTTTAGAGTGCGCACTCGTAATAAATTAAGGTTAGGATTTATTTCTAACCAGTTGATTTATTTATGTAGCTGAAGACTACTAGGTATTCACTTTTGTCGGTTTAATTGTATTATTTTACTAATGATTGTGAATGCTTCAGTTGATGTGTAGAGATAGCAGCAGTGGCGGAGGAAAGCATTGGAGTCTAGCGGGTTTTCGACTCTTGGACTAGATTTTGATAGGCGCCACGCCTATATTTTGTTATGTCTATTGAGACATCGATTATTTATTATTATTTTGTATGCGCTTATGCGCCCGGATATGTTATTTCTATTTGGACATTGAGATTGGGCGTGCCAGACTCTATGGGCACCGTCCATTAGCTTTATTTTTCTATTTTTGTAGAAAGCAAACTCAAAAGCTAAAAGCTTGTCATATTTTTGTAAATTGGGCTATTATTGAGCATGAAGATTGGAAATATACATTAAATACATGCTTTGTGAAGCGCTCACACAAGGCATGGAGGAGATTGAACCCAATTTGTCTCTTGCCTCTTGTCGTGCATGCTTTTACATGGGTTTTTGTGCAAAAAGATAGAGTACTTTGTTCTTGAGGACCTTCCGGGATTCACCACGTGAGCTATCTGTGACCGATCTGCGCACCAGTGATATCAGAGCGGAGCAGAGATCAAGAGCTTCCAATCGCTACCAATCTCGGGCGAAGGCGGAGCTCCAGGAACAAACGGGCTCTACAGTCAATCTCGTCGCGAACCGTCGATACAGGCAGACTTCTGGCGATCAAGAACCCCTGTTTCCACTGTCAGATCACGTAGGACCAGGCTCTGCAGGCGGAGGACTACTCCTACATCTCCATCAATAAGTCGTGGTTATCCAGTGAGCAAACTCTTAAACTATCTTTATCAAAGCTTAATTGTTAAGCTTATAAGCTTAAGAAGAGGCTTAGTACCTCAAATTTCTAATCGTGAGGTCTCTGAGGACCTCCGATTTTTCCGCGCGGCCAAAAAACGGCCCCCCCTCCCCACGAAAATCAGGCGACAGTCAGATTAAGCTCTCCAAGCTTAATCCCTTAAGTCAAAGCTAAATCACTCCAGTCACACAGGGTAGACAAGTCCATAAACTCCAGGTCTTGTACTTCTGAAGTTAAGTTCCGCAAGTCGACGGTAATCAAGTTCTGCAAGTTCTGCAAGTCGGCCTAAGTTCAGCAAGTCAACAACTCTGCAAGTCTGCTAAGTCTGCAACTCTGCAAGTCAGACTAAATTAGAACTGACTAGTGCTTAAAACTCATAGAAGACTTGTTCGTATGCAAAAACTCTGAACTGGAAAGTTGTTCGCAGTAAGCTGTTTTACCTATCTACAAGTTCGTTGAAGTACTTTCAGCAAACAGAGACAGAAATATTGCAGAATTTCTGAAAATTGAAGAAGAAATACAAAAAAAAATACATAGCCTTGTAACCCCAAATTTGAGCTACGCTCATCCCGCTAACTGATTTTGAGTGAGAAAGGTTTGTTGAGTTTTACAGGATGACTACCCCACATATGGATGATCCTATGGCTGAAGACGACCTACCCGAGCCTACCATGGAACAAAAGCTGGATCTTATCATGCTGCAATTGGAAGAAGAGCGAAGGGCTAGGCAAGCCTTGCAAGCGCAATTGACAAAGCTACAAAGAGCGTCCACTGATAAAGAAGAACCGCAAGCTGAAGATTTGATTCGCCGTACCATTGACGCCACTCTTGAAGCACAAACCATTCGCAAGGAATCCAAGATAAGTAAACGAAGTTTCAAGTTCCGCACTTTCAATGGCATAAGAGAAGGAAAGACTGTTTTATCATTCATTAGCCAGTTTGATGACTATTTCCATGAGGAAACTTATCCCAAAAAAGATAAAATCAAGTGTGTTACTAATCATCTGATAGACAGAGCATCACTTTGGTGGACTGTAGTCCGCAAGAGTATAGAATGTCCTGCTACTTGGGAAGATTTCAAGAAGAAGTTCATGCAAAATTTCCTTCCACCGCAATTTCATGAGAAGGCTATCAAGCAATGGGATTTACTTCAACAACGAGATCGTGAGCTTATTCCACAGTATACAGAGCGTTTTTGGAATGCACTCTTACAGTTACGCATGCTTGAAGACGTACCAGAGACGACACATAAGCGGAAGTATATGTTTGGACTTCTTGGACATTACTACGCTGAAGTAAACATGTTCAAGCCTGCTACCCTTGAAGACGCCATCTCCTTAGCTCACGACACTGAAGATAAGTTACGCGGAAGAGATCGACGACCACAGCCATTCCAAGCCAACGGTAATTATGGATCTAAACAATTCAATTCCAATTTTCGAAGGTTTAATCCAGGTCGTTTCTCATCACCATCTTTCCGCAAGAATTGGCCTAAACCACCTGCATTACCATCCACTGTCAATTCAAATTCTAAGCCTATTCCACAAGCAAATCCAAATGTACCCAGACTCCCAGCCATTGCAAATAATGTGACCAAAGCTAAGCCAATAGTATGCTATAAGTGTCACCAGCCAGGGCATCTCGCAGCAAATTGTCATTCAAAGAAGCCACCAGCACATATCAACTACCTTGGAGCCATGGATGAAGACAAGCATGAGGATATGCCAGATTTCACTGAAGATGAGGATGATCCTACTACTACTTCCGACACTTTACCAGGTATGCCTACTTCACATTCATTGTTGACTATGAAATGTATGGTGCATGGAAAAGAAAGAACTATATTGCATGATGACGGTAGTACCCATGACTTTATTTCAGCAAAATTGGTAAAGGAATTAAAATTGCATACTGTACCTATGCATTATCGCATAAAAGCTGCATTTTTAGGCACTAGGTACAATGGCACACAAGAAGTTCAAGATTTAGAAATTCAAATTGGTCCATACATTGAAAGAAGAAATTTCTTAGTTGTCCCATTACAGTCAAGCGACATTATTCTAGGAATGCCATGGAGACACCAACATAATCCCAATATAGATTATTCCACACACACAATGAATATTAATTTTCAAGGAAAATCTATTACATTATTTGGTATGCATGCATCTCATATTTTTCCACTGCTTTCGCATACTCAAGCAAAACGTGCACTACGCAAGAATACTAAATCATATCTCATTTGGGTGAATGAATTGCATGTAAAGGAAAATCATATGCACCCTAGGCATAAGGAATTTCTCGCATATTTTAAGGACTGTTTTGTAGAAGACCTACCACCAGGTTTACCTCCATCACGTCCAGAAGACCATAAGATTGACCTAATACTTGGCACACAACCACCTTGCAAAGCCCCATATAGGCACAATCAAATAGAGCAAAAAGAAATCCAGAGTCAAGTTGAAGAATTACTAAATAGAGGCCTAATTCGACCTAGCAGTTCTCCATTCGGTGCACCTGTGCTCTTAGTCAAGAAAAAGAATAATACTTATCGTATGTGTATTGACTACCGAGCATTAAATAAGATCACTGTAAAGAATAGGTATCCTATACCTAGAGTTGATGACCTTATGGACAAACTCCAAGGATCTTCTATATTTAGTAAAATTGACCTTAAGTCTGGATATCATCAGGTGAGGCTAGATAGATCCGACATATTTAAGACTGCATTCAGGACACGGTTTGGCCATTATGAATTCTTAGTCATGCCGTTCGGATTAACTAATGCACCTGCTACTTTCAGTAGAATGATGAACCGTATTTTTCTAAAATATCAGTATTGTGTGATTGTTTTCTTTGATGATATTTTAGTGTTCAGTCAAAGTGAAAAAGAGCATTATGAGCATTTATCATTAGTTTTTCAATTACTGAAAGAAAATCAATTGTTTGCAAATCCTGACAAGAGTGAATTCTTTAAGACAGAAATAGAATATCTAGGTCATATTGTATCAAAAGAAGGAATTAAAGTTGATCCTAAGAAAATTGATGCAATATTGCATTGGCCTGTTCCTAAAAATGTACATGAATTACGCTCATTCCTTGGTCTTGCTAGTTTCTATAGGAAGTTTGTACGTAATTTCTCATTACTTGCTTTACCATTAACAAAACTTCTTAAGAAAGGAATTGTTTATCAATGGACTGAAAATTAGCAGAAATCCTTTGATTTACTCAAACGTGCATTAACCAATGCCCCTGTTTTACAATTGCCTGACTTTAATAGACCATTCTTTCTAGTTGTGACCGATGCTAGCGGATCAGAAATAGGAGCCATATTAATGCAAGACAACCATCCAATAGCATATTCTAGTTCTAAGCTGAAACCCTCTGAGCTTAAATATTCCACTTATGACAAAGAACTATTAGTAGTTGTACAAGCATTAAAACAATGGAAGCATTATTTAATGGGTTCAGAATTCATGATAAAGACCGACCAGCAAAGCATTAGACATCTACTTAGCCAACCATAAATTTCTGACCGTCATATCAAATGGGCTTCCTTCATTCAAAGTTTCCATCCTATCATTCAATACCAACCTGGAAAAGAAAATGTAGTTGCCGATGCATTGAGTAGAAGACCTGCAATTCATAACATTTCTATCATATCTTTTGATTCTTTGATTGCTATGAAAGACACATATCACCAGGATATTACTTTTCATTCTGATTGGCAAAAATTAGTTCAAAATAATTTCATTCCTGTTGATTCATTGTCATATAATGATGGATTTATGTTCTTTGAAAAGAGACTGTGTGTTACTATTCCATTCCGATCTTTTGTTTTGAATGAAATTCATTGTCCCCCATATCAAGGTCATAGAGGTATCATTTCTACATTACGCATGTTAACTGAAGATTTTTATTGGCCGCATATGGATGCAGATGTATCTAATTTCGTTTCTGAATGTTTGATTTGTCAAAGAATAAAGAGACATCATGGTAAACATTATGGATTATTAATGCCTTTGTCTATTCCATCTAAACCTTGGGAACATATTTCTATGGATTTCATTACTGGTTTACCAAATACTAAATCTAACCATGACATGATTTGGACAATTGTAGATAGATTTAGTAAGCAAGCATATTTCATTGCATGTAAGAAAACTTTAACAGCATCACAAGCAGCACAATTATTTTTGAAAACTGTTTTTACTAACCATGGATTGCCAAAAGTGATTATTTCAGATCGAGATTCTAGATTTTGTAATAATTTTTGGATTACACTCTTTGCAAATCTAGGCACAAAGATTGATTTCTCATCTGCATTTCATCCAGAAACAAATGGACAAACAGAAGCCACAAATAGCACTATTTTAGATCTTTTACGTGCATACACTATCTCTAAACCTCAGACATGGGATACTCATTTACATTTATTACAGTTTGCTTACAATAATACACCGCACACATCTACAAAGAAAGCACCTTTTGAAATTATTTATGGATATAGATTATCTACACCTGTTGCATCTTTGTCTAATAAAATACAGAGTGCTGATGATATTGCTGTTATGCATAACTCTATTTTTGATGAGGTAAAGGATATGATTGCTAAAGCCCAACAATCATATACCAAACAAGCCAACAAGACCAAGCTATGAATTTCAAAGTTGATGATTATGTTTGGCTTAGAATAGAAAAGCGTAGACTGCAAAGTGTAGATAGACATCCAGTTGTCAAATTAGCTCCTAGATTCTATGGACCATTTAGAATTATTCATAAGATTAATGACAATGCCTTCAAGTTAGAACTGCCATCTCATTGGAAAATTCATAATACATTTCATATTAGTTTATTGAGACCATTTAGAGGCCAATTACCTATCCACCCTGTTTATGAAAACCCACCTTTACTAGAAGAAGAGACTGAAATACTTGAACCAGAAGCCATTATAGACACTGACTACATGACCACTAGAACTGGCCGAAGGTATTCTAGATATCTAGTGAAATTTAAGAACCATCCTGTAGAGGAAGCACAATGGATGCACGCTAGAGACTTAAATGCTTTCCCCACTCTGTTAGCTCCACATTGAGCTAATAGCAATTGAGGTCAATTGCTATCCCACCACGGGGGTATGATGCCAGGAGGCATATTCCACGGTGGATTCCGTGCCACGGTGGATTCCGTGAGGTTTTACGGTGGATTCCGTAAACTTAGATGATCGGGGCTCATACACAAAGAGGATTCTTTGTGCGAGAAGTTGATGGGGACGCCTGTCCTTTTCGGGCGTTTCATTAATTTAGTGTGTACATGGGTGATTCCATAGCGGGTGATTCCGCAAAATGCATATTAAATTAATAAACGTTTATGAGTTTAGAGTGCGCACTCGTAATAAATTAAGGTTAGGATTTATTTCTAACCAGTTGATTTATTTATGTAGCTGAAGACTGCTAGGTATTCACTTTTGTCGGTTTAATTGTATTATTTTACTAACGATTGTGAATGCTTCAGTTGATGTGTAGAGATAGCAGCAGTGGCGGAGGAAAGCATTGGAGTCTAGCGGGTTTTCGACTCTTGGACTAGATTTTGATAGGCGCCACGCCTATATTTTGTTATGTCTATTGAGACATCGATTATTTATTATTATTTTGTATACGCTTATGCGCCCGGATATGTTATTTCTATTTGGACATTGAGATTGGGCGTGCCAGACTCTATGGACACCGTCCATTAGCTTTATTTTTCTATTTTTGTAGAAAGCAAACTCAAAAGCTAAAAGCTTGTCATATTTTTGTAAATTGGGCTATTATTGAGCATGAAGATTGGAAATATACATTAAATACATGCTTTGTGAAGTGCTCACACAAGGCATGGGGGAGATTGAACCCAATTGGTCTCTTGCCTCTTGTCGTGCATGCTTTTACATGGGTTTTTGTGCAAAAAGGTAGAGTACTTTGTTCTTGGGGACCTTCCGGGATTCATCACGTGAGCTATCTGCGACCGATCTGCGCACCACCATCACTACAAGATACAAGCCACATACCAATGTTCAAAGCGATGCAAATATTCATTTTAAAATAATATTCTTGCAATTGCTAAAAGCATTGATATAAGTGTCTCTATAAATTCTTCACATAATAGCATTGCTGTCACTATTAGCATCGCAAAAAGTGATGCTAATAGAGACACTAATAGCGATGCAAATAGTGATGCTTTGTAATAAAAATGGCGACTGGGATAGCAACGTGTGTAGTAAATTAGGGACACAAATAGCCATAACTATAGAGAAAAAAATTTGGTAGCCTGCCACCCACAGCACCATGTGCTGGATAATATTTTGCGAAGCCATTACATATTGGATGTGCAATCATCATCAAGACGGGTGCAAAAACTACTTAAAAACACGATATTAATAACTCATAAAATAAGTACAAGACTTGTGATGCCAACTCATGAAATTACATGGAGCCATGGAGAGGAGAGTCAAAACAAACATGAAAATCTATTTGTAAATATCACAAAGTATGATTTTACACAAAGGGATGATAAGTATATCTAAAAAAATGCTATATGCAAGAGGCTTGCATGGATCATTGGATTAAAAAAGAAAATGATATGCACCCCAAGAATTCAAGTGCGTACTTTGCAAAATGAACAACTGGACATTAGTCCACTACACATAATGCATCACTAAAAAAACTAATGACTACATAGACAAGAACGAGGATTGACTTACTGGGCCACCCCGCATGTACAATCGATTGATAAGTGCAGTGAGATCTTCTCTCTACATATCGAGTCTCCAAACATGTGGGATCGTGGTTTGTGATGGAGTGTTGTAAAGAAAACAAAACAACATGATTAGAAACAAGGTTGTTAGTACAAGTGATATTCCAAATAAGAAAGCCAAAAGAACCAAAATAAAACTTACCAAGTCCTCAAAATAAGTCTTATGGCCACCACTCCCCAGATGATGCACGATCCATGCCTCCAATTGTACCCTTGTTGCCTTGTGTTGCTACTGCCATTATCCTGGAGAATCTGTGGCCTCCTCCCTAGGTCTCTGCCAATCTTCTACATCCAGCCACTTAGACTTTGAGGTACCACTCTTGATTGCCTTGCATGTGTCTCATCATCTATGTGACATATGTACACGCATACACTCCATCATCCACTCGATGAAAAAGCTCTCCATCGTCATAGGTACTGAAAACTCCTCGTGCAAAGATGCTACTCTTGATTGCCTTGTGTGTGTCTAATCGTCTATGTGAGATGTATGCACTCATACACTTCATCATCCACCTAATGAAAGCCCTCTCTACCATTGTAGGTACTCAAAACTCCTCATGCAAAGATGCCACTATATAGTCCATTCTCCCCTTTGGTATATTCTTTCGATAGTCTAGAATATTGTGCCTAAATACTTGTTAATACAACTCTCCCATGCAATACATCACCCTCTTCCCATCATCATTCATGATCATAGCACATGTCATCATGTCATCTATGAGGTATCCATACCCTACTAGGATACATCTAAGGTGTGGCCTCTCCTACCTACGACCGTGCTCCTTGGCATAACCAGGAGACCCCTATACATCTGGCATATCTGCAAGGATACTATCTTTCCATAGGGGTGCCACCTACGGACGACTGACAAAAACAAGGAGTCACGGGAGTAGATGTCCCTACGGGTGTGAAAAATCTTGGAGATGAAGAGTATCCACCAAACTGATGAGACAAAGATACTCTCTGTAACACCCAAATGAGCCATCCTCTCTAAAACTAGTACAAGAGCGAGTAGCAACCCTCTCTGGAATCAACTGTGAGCTTGTTGAGAAATGTGCAATCACATCCACCATAGCCTCTTTGTATGGGACAAACAAGGCAAAGAAACAAACTGCAAATAAAGCCTTAGACTAGCTCATGTATGCACAGTTTATTAAAACCACGGTTGTTGAATACCATGGTCCCTTTCCACCTATCTCCACCTACCAATACCACCTATTGTAAGCCTATAAAGGGCACTCATCCCCACACTCATTCAATCAACCATTATCAATCAGTTGTACTTGCATTTTGCTTGGATAATATTAGTTATTCTTCCTTGTTAATGCTTTTGTCTCATTATGATTGTCTATTTGCTCATCAGTGATCCTCCGTAGCATGCATTCTCAGTATTTTAACATGGTATTAGAGTGGGTTTTAAGTCAGTGAGTGATCAAGCCATTAATTGAGTCATTTCAGTTTGAATTTTTGGCTCTCTCCATTTTTCCTGGGATCTCTCACCTACCTCCATAGCTACCCACCTTCAGTGGAGGACTTGAAGCTCCCAATCTAGGCCATTTCAGCTCGTGCTTCCTTCTGGGTAAACCTTCCTTGACTCTAGATGCTCCTCCCTATCACTTCAAAGCCTAACATTGCTGCTTCTCTCCTCTAGCATTGCGCTTGCAAGATATCACTATCCAGTTTGCGCCTTCTGTAGTTCGTACTGTTGATTCAACCTGCATGTGCATTGATGCTACCCACGACCATAAGGCAATTGAAGCCACACAAACACTCTATCTCCAGCTCAGAGGGTTTGTAAAATGATTGACTCTATGTGCTGCAATAAGGAAAAAATCAGTCGCTTGTCAAAATGCTAAAGAGAGCAGCCATAGCTATCAAGCTTCAAGCTCTTGTTTTACTTCCTTCTCTTACTCTTATGGCTCAAATCAGGTCATTGACTCTCTAATCTGCTCCAGCACTCAATCTTCAGCAAGCATTCAAGTTATTTACCTGCAAGGAGAGGAAATCTTAACAAGATTCTCAAGCATTTCAAGAAACAGTGTCCATTGACACTCATCTAGTGCTTTTAGCACTAATGTCAATTAACACAATCATCTTCCCTCTAATCAAAACTGATTTTTTTTGTAATTCCAGCATCAAATCAAGGAGAGGAAGACTCGAACTTGCATCGGATCTTGAATATTCCAACTTCAAGGGCATCATAATCACTAAATTGCCTAGTATCTCTTGATACTAATCACCTAGTGATTCTTAGCACTTGTGCTCAAGTGAAATTGGAATTGTTTGCAGATGATCTTGCGATCTCAAAATGGGCAAGGATTCACTAACATCCCGATTCAATGGTGTTGGATTCCATACATGGCAAACTAGGATCAAATTGATCCTAATGAAGAAAGGCTTGTGGTCAATCACAAGTGGTCAAGAGAAGAAACCAAGGGAAGTTGCACTTTCAATTGTATGGGATAAAGTTGATGATAAGTCTCAAGCTATTATCAAGCTCGAACTTGATGACAGCTACATTCATTATGTTGATGATTGTGAAACCTATTATGTGACATGGGATTGATTAGAAATCTTATTTGGAGCTCATTCCAAATCCTCAAAATATGGTTTACTAATTGAAATTTTTAGGCTCAATATGCAAAGTAATGCCTCCCTGGCAACTCATTTGAATTATTTGGAAAGCTTGTTGACACAAGTTGCATGAATCAACTTGAAGATGGATGAAGACATTTGCATTGGAGTGCTTCTCAAAAGTCTTCCACCTGAATTTGATAATGTGTCTACCATATTAATCAACATGCCAAAGCCAAAGCTTGTGGACATCAAAGCCTCTCTCATGGAAGAGGAAAAGAAGGTCAAGAACAAAGGAGAAACAAGCATCCCAAGAGGAGACCAACAACTCCTCTATGTGAAAGGGAAGAAGAGTGTAGTTTGTGACTTTTGTAAGAAACCTGGGCATATTGAGAAATTCTGGTATGCTAAGAAAAAGTCTCAAAGAGCATGTCTTGCTACAGTCAAAGAAGATGAAGACAACGTTGAAGAAGAAGGAGAAGAAGAAATCCAAGATCAAAAGGATAAGACTCACCAGTCCCTCTTTTGTAGCTCATTTTTTGACGATAGATTGTTTTAAAGTTCAACATGTGGACTTGCCTTATGTTCCCACCATAAGCTCCTAAACTCCTCATGTAGCCTCTACACACTACAACCTCTACACACTTAGTGAGGCCTTGTAACAGCCTCAAGCTTTGTATGGTTGTTTTTTTTTCTTCCATGTCTACACTTAGCAAGGTTCTACTCACAACAACCTTTGTATATAGTGTCTTTTACAGTTGTGATTGAGGAAGGGTGTTGAGAAATGTGCAATCACATCCACCATAGCCTCTTTGTATGGGACAAACAAGGCAAAGAAACAAACTGCAAATAAAGCCTTAGACTAGCTCATGTATGCACGGTTTATTAAAACCACGGTTGTTGAATACCATGGTCCCTTTCCACCTATCTCCACCAACAAATACCACCTATTGTAAGCCTATAAAAGGCACTCATCCCCACACCCATTCAATCAATCATTATCAATCAGTTGTACTTGCATTTTGCTTGGATAATATTAGTTGTTCTTCCTTGTCCATGCTTCTGTCTCATTATGATTATCTATTTTCTCATCAGTGATCCTCCATAGCATGCATTCTCAGTATTTTAACAGAACTCACAACATCTAGATCTCTGCAATACCTTCTAGAACCACTCTCTCCATCTAGAGCCAGTCTAAAGCATTGACCTTGCCTACTAGAGATCGAAGCATCAAAGAGGGTGCTGAAGTAGACCTCATAGAACGGCCTAATGATGACCGTGACAACACCTAGTCCACCATATCTCTAAATCAAGCTATCTAACCTGAAGACATACGCGTAAATATCTTCTACAGCTCCTCATCAGTCATCCCTCAACTCATCTTGCTTTCTCGGTATCATTAAAGGTAACCTGCACATACAAAAAATAATGTTAGTCTAATCACTATAAGGATTTAGGTAAATCACGACAACATAACTCTTTTAAAAAATGATGCTAATTAAAATGCATATATTAAAGTACTCTTAATAGAGAATCATCAATAAATTAAGCAAGCATATGCAAATACATGAGAGGGTGCAACCATCTTTTGGACCCATCTACAGGCTATCCCCTAATGAACTAGCTGAACTACACAAGAACATTGATGAGAACTTAGCAAAGGGTTCATTAGACACTCAAAGTTGCCTGCTAGAGTTCCAATTCTGTTCATGAAGAAGAAAGACATGTCACTTTGAATGTGTGTGGATTATCAAGGACTCAACAAGATAAGAGTCAAGAATCGATACCAGTTTTTGTTGATACTAGAGCTCTTGGAACACCTTGGAAAAGCCAAGATCTTCACAAAAATTGATCTGCGAGGAGCTTACAATTTTATATGGATCAGAGAAGGAGACCAATGGAAGATAGCCTTCCACACAAGGTATGGTTACTTTGAGTATGTTTTTATGCCATTCGGTCTCACCAATGCTCTTGCACTGTTTCAACATATGATGAACAATATCTTCCAAGAGCATCTATATGATTTTATGGTTATATACTTGGATGATACCTTGATATTCTCAAAAGATCCAAAGGAGCATGATACCATGAAAATTTAGTTTTGAAGAATCTCAGAAAATACTATATGCAAAACTTGAGAGGTCTTTTTTCCATCAAATAGAAGTGGAATTCTTGGGGTACAATGCCTCCCATAGAGAAATCTTCATGGACCTCGAGAAGATCGAGACTATTCTTGGCTGGCAAACACCCACATGTATTTGTTATGTCCAATGTTTCCTTGCCTTTGCCAACTTCTACAGGATATTTATCAAAGATTACTCAAAGATAGTCACACCACTCCACCAAACTCATAGGAAACTCAAAGTTCTCATGGACCATAGAAGCTAAGAAGGCCTTCGAGACCTTGAAGACCACTTTCACGATTTCCCCAACCACCCGGATTCTTCCAGATCATTTTTCTTGGAGACTAATACATCAAAATATGCCTTAGGAGTCATTTTGTCTTGACATGGAGATGATGGTTATATGGATCTAGTGGCATTCAACTCAAGGAAGTTCTTCCCTCTAGAGATAAACTATGAGATCCATGACAAATAACTCATTTCCATTGTAGATGACATTGATACTTGGCATTATCATCTAAAGGCTGTAGCCCATAAATTTATCATCTATACAAATCAAAAAATCTAAAATATTTTATGACAACCCATATCCTCAATCGAAGACAATCCCATTGGAGTAACTTCTTATCTAGGTTTGACTTTGTCATCATCTATTGCGCAGGACACCCACAATGCCAATCACATGCTTTATCAAGAAGATCCTATCCGACACCTAAGAAGAGAGAAGAAGTTTTTAATAAACAAAATGAGCAATACTACTCATGCGAAAGCACCTCCAGCTAGCAGCCATCTCTTGTGTCACCAAGACGGCCCTACCTTGATCTAGTTAATCCACAATGCCCTATTGCATGATAATTTGGCCAATAATATCAAGAGAAAAAAATCAAGAGGGAAAAGGAAATGAATTTTATGAGCTTCAGAAAACTAATGGATCATTATACTATAAGCATCTACATTACATCCCTCTAGGAAAGCTAAGACTCCATGTACTCCAACAATGCTATGACATCCCAACAACATGACACTTTGGAGTTAATAAGAACTTAGAGCTTATTTTAAGAGATTTCTGGTGGCTGCAAATGTGAAAATAAGTTAAGGAATATATAAAAATATGTGATACCAGTAATAGGGCCAAGATACCTCGACACAAACCACATGGCCTTTGCAACCCTTGCCCATTCTAATGCAACCCTGGTCTTCTCTGTCCATGGATTTCATAACAGATCTTCCCAAATTAGACAAATATGACTCTATTCTTGTTGTGGTAGATTGATTCACAAAAATGGAACATTCCATCGCTACCACCAATATCATCACAAGCACAACTACCACTAGACTCCTCCTTAGATACATTTTAAGATTACATGGACTCCTAGATGACAACATCGGCAATGATTGGGGTCTCCAATTCATATCTAGTTTTTGGAAGAGCCTCTGAAACCTCCTTGGAGTCCAAGTTAAGTTATCCACATCCAATCATCCATAAACTGATGGTCAAATATAATGAGTAAATCAAGTCTTGGAACAATATCTCTATTGCACCATCAACTACCATTAAAATTATTGGTTTGAGCTCTTGCCCTTTGTAGAGTTTTCTTATAACAATAGTATCCATGTACCTACCAAGAAAACTATAACGTGTCTGCTTGTCCGCTTGTGCTTGGCAGCCCATCGAGAGGGGAGTCTAGAAAGCGCCACCTGGCACTCGCAAGGAATGTCACAGGGTTTGCGATCTAGGTCTTCCTGAGTCTACCCCGAAGCAGAAGTATCTGGCCGTTCCCACTTAGGACTGACCTGAAGTCAGGGTTTCTTTCCTATTAGCCAAGTCTCTAGGAAGTAGCTAGCGTCGAGCTCCAGATGAACCACTTTGTGTAGGAACAACAAAGTCGAAACGGATTTATGCTGCACTTGGTTCACGGAGAACGGGAAATGAGAGGGATGCGAAGCTCAACCTCTCTGCCCATAAGGCATAGTCCCATTCCACCCCCCTAAAACAGCATAAATCGGGATTCTAACTCTACTGACTCTAGGTCTTCACAGTTTCATTATTACGTCTTTTGAGAAAAGTTCCCAGCTAACCAGGACCACCCTTCTGTAGGATGGACCCGAGGCACGTCCACCGCACTTTCCTTGATACCTATTGTTATCTAATTAGGTCCTACCACATTTATGTGTGACATTTAAAATTAGCTTAATTAATTAAGCCTTTTAGTGCACAAAGTTTGTTCCCATAATTTACAACACATACACAAAAACAAAACAAGCAGTCCTTTTATCAAACAAGTTCCTTAACTCATCTTTAAGTTAATCTTTGTCTCCTGCCCACACATGAGAATTATGTATCCCTTCTGTCCAACAGAAGTACCCGGTTCAAATCTCATGGCACCAGAATTTTAATCCTTTATCTAGAATAGGATCTTCCAATGTCCCAGATGTTGGGCTCACGGGGATCTCCATCTCCATTCTTGACAGGTAAGGGGTGTCTAGAGCTCCACTTAACCCACAAGCGGTCTAGGAGTCAGATGCCATTTTCGTGGTTGGCCTTTTCACCACTCGACCATCGACCTGTGAATCGAGCAGTGCCCTCTCGGGATAATCCATGATGTGATCTTGGAGATGATCCATGCGTGCAAATATCCTTCCTTAATTAATCCAATTAAAATTCAAGCACAATCAAAGCAATCAGACCTAACACTATAAGATATAGGCCTTATACTGACGTTAAAAGCGACGAAAATGCAAATAACAAAATTTGCCCCCGTCGTCGCCATAGAATAGCCGATATCAGTGTTGCTATCAGCGTCGGTATTGGCGTCGTTACGCCAATAACGACGCCAATACCGACGCTGGTAGCGATGGTTTGCGACGAAAATAATGACGCCAGTAACGACGCGAGCAGTAAAATTTGCGACGCTAATAGTGACAATAACAGGAAAAAAAAATTGTGTGCTTTATTAAAGCCATACAAAATAGTTTCTGCACTATGTAGAATGCGCTTGCAAACAAAAACAAAGTATACTGAAATCATAACACTGATACATGAAATAAATACATGATCACATAATAAGCGATTGGTGCAATCATAATAAGATATCACTAATACATAGAAAATGTCTACATAGATCAGGTGACCAAAAAATAAAGGTGTGTGAGCTCTAGGGATCCAAGGGCGAGCTACATATCCTCACCCTCCGAAAGCTCGTCCCACCGCAAAGGAGCATCGAACGGACTCTGCAAAAAAAGAAACAACAACACATCAGTCCACCATACAATAATGCATTCTAATTAAACATGGTAACTACGGACAAGAAAGATGAGTGACTTACAGGGCCGCCGCATCTATACAATCGGTTGATCAATGAAGTGAGACCGTGCCTCTCTGCATATCGAGTCTCAAGGCTAGTTGAATCATGATTTGTGATGGAGTGCTGCAAAGAAAACAAAATGCTAACTGTTAGAAACATGATTGTCAGTACAAAGGATATTGCAAAAAAATAAACAAGCAAAACAAAAGAAAAACTTACAGAGCCCTCCAAATATGTCATGTGGCCGCCACTCCCAAGATGATGGACCACTCCAACCTCAAGTCCTGCCCTCGTCGCCTCGCACTACTGAATCCAACGTCCTAGAGAATCTGTAGCCTCCTCCCTCAGTCGGCGCGAGTCGTCCGCATCTAACCACTCGGGCCTTGCAACCCCACTCTTGATTGCCTTGCATGCGTTGGATCGTCTGTGTGACATATATGCACGCATGCAATCCATCATCTAGCCCATAGAAAATCTATCTACTGAGGCTGGAACCGGAAACTCCTCATGCAAGGATGCTACTATGTAGTCCTTGCTTCCCTCCGGTATGTTCTTCCAATGATCTAAGACGTTGTGCCGAAAAACGTGTTGGCACAACTCTCTCATGCGAGCCATCACCCTTCTCCCCTCATCATTCATGATGATGGCTCCTGACCTATCATCGACTAGATATCCATATCCCCCTGGGGTCTGCCTAAGATGGGTCCTCTCCCATCTGCATCCATGCTCCTAGGTATATCCAGGAGACCCCTATGCATCTGGTGTACCGACCGGGGTAATATCTCTCGAAGTGACACCCATAGGGGTGCCACCTGCTGACGACTGAGAAAAAGCCAAAGTAACTAGAGTAGACATCCCCACAGGTGTGACAAATCCTGGAGGTAATGCAACTCTAGCTGAACGACGAGACAGAGACACCGCATCCGTGCCTCCACAGCATCCACCTGAGCCAAAGCCACACTCCTTGGAACCGCCATGAGAGCAAGGAGTCGCACCTGTATTTCGTGTCGACCATAGGCTCACTGCATCCGTATCTCTGCAGCATCCCCCTGACCTTGTAGCACTCCCTCCATCTGGCCCAAGTCTGGAGCGTCGAGCTCGTCTGCTTGAAGCTAAAGCATCTTATTGCGCTGAAGTAGATCTAGCAAAGTGCCTTGACGAAGACCAAGATAGCTCCTGCCATATCTCTGAATCTCGCGATCTGGTCTGGAGACATGCGTGTGAAGATATCATGTAACTCCTCATTGCTCATCCCTCGACTCATCCTGAAAATGTCACCTGCACAGACAAAAAATGATGTTAGAATAATCAATTTAAATCATACAAAGCACAGTAATATAAATCATTTTAAAACAAGATCTCACTTAAAATACATATCTTATGTACCCTTATAAGTGATTGGTCAACGAATTGAGTAAGTGGATCTCCAAGTATGAAGTATCCTATGTTCCCATGTCAATCTCCTGACACAACTCTGCATACACTAGAAGATCGATAGACATGTCACCACAAAAGGATGATTCCACTTGTTCTCAAAGAATTCTTGGACTCCTAAATTTCCATCATTGTTAGTCGATGCTAGCTCCAAGCTTTCGGTGGCCTCCACCCCTTGCAATATCGACCCCTCTATTTGCATATTATCTTCATCTATGCTCGGAACATCGCTTTGATCATATACTCTTGCACTTCGGGGAGTTGAAGGTATAACATACCACCATCGAGGTTGTCGAGGGTTTGGATAGAAGATTACCTGTTCACAAACACATACAAGAGAGTTTAAACTATTGTGATATAAACCATGTCGTAATACAATTAACAAATAAATGAGTCCATGCACCTGTTCACAATGGGCCGGCAACACAAAGGTGTTGCGCAAATCCGTCCTTTTTTTTGAATCTATTTTGAGAAATCCAGATGGACCTCGTCAAACTATTGCTCTAGCTCCTCCAAGTACCACTTTGAACCACTGCACAATCGAATAATATCATGGAGAAGCTACGGTAATCCACCGTAACAATACTTTGCAAGTTTCCAAAATACTCCATCTCATCCACAACCATGTTTGGATCCGTTGCTCGTCGTCGGCTCTCTTGCTCAAACCTTGCCATGATACCACAGTCCATTGTGGAGTGCATTTTGTCAATAAGCTCCATGCGAAAATGCCGTCCGCGTGACCACACTGCACTATATATTTTGTACTGTACATTGAAACACTCAAATTAGATGTCGCATATAAAATTTAGATACGACAAATCCTAAACACCTCATCACCTTTGGACTACATCCCCTCAAGAATTCCCACTCCTCCATTGAGACCTCTGTCCCTTCGCGAGACACTGTGGTCAAAGCTCCATGCAACCATCGCATTGACATGAACCGCGGCATCTCTTCCATGCCCTCGGGATATCGAATCGGTCGATGACGTGTACTACGTCAAAATTTAGCTCGCGCTTTCTCTCGATCTTGCCTAGCGATTTGGTACTTGGCGAGCCACGTCTCCATAGAGGCATGGTGCAACATACAAAAGCGATTCACCTTCTCCTCCATTGAGACATCCATTCTTTTTTCTACCCCATTTCCAACCACCACATCTCCAGTAGTCTATCATCGTCTTTCAGCGACCATAGCATTTTGTTGTCTGGATCCACCATTGGTAGCCATTGTGAAATATGCACTAGTGCCTCAGAGACACCAATCAACCTTCAGCCATGCTACCTTCTGGCCGAGCTCGTTGTCGCACAAAGCCTTTCAGGGTTTTCATGAAGCACTCCAAGAAGAACATCCATCACATATGGACAGGTCCAGCAATCTCCACTTCATCTACAAGATGCACAAGAAGGTGGATTTGTATTGTGAGCATGCTGGTGGGCAGGTATTTCTCAAAGAGATAGACCATCTCCACTGCTCCCCACCTCGCGGATTCAATAGAGGGCGTCTTAATCTCCTTCTGTGAGATCCATTGTACCAAAGTCAACAACCTGTAAATGGCCCCGCATATTTCTAGAGTAAGACATCCTGCGATCGCGATCGGTAGTACAAACTACCACAAATGAGAAAGCATTATGAATAATGGCTACACTCCAAATAGCAAAATGCGCATGCCAATTACAATCCATTCGTAGTACAAACCTGACATATCTTATGCCAGTCATGGGATTTTAGCCCTGATAATTGGTCATCTTTAGAAAATGTAAACTTGAGAGAACGCATCATACCCATTGGAGTGCAGATAGACTTGACTACTTGCTTCACAATGTGCTCTTCTTTAGTGGACAAAACCCAAGGAGCGCGAGATAGCTGCACGTGACCATCAGCACTCGATTGTGGCCAAAGAGCCTCCATTTTACCTACCTCCTTCAAATCCATTCGTGCCCGTATAGTGTCTCTCTTTCCTGTGATATGGTCCCATAGCAAGCTGCCCACATTCTTGAAAATATGCATGGAATCCAACAAGTGGTTGACCTGTAAGTGGGTCCAATATGGCAACTTGTAGAAAATTGAGAACCGCCACATTCTATTTGGATGTGATTCCGTGTGGACTATTTTTAGCTCGTACCAGCTTGTGGCGTTCATATGTATTGGAGGTCATCCAAGAAAACCTTCCATGAGTTCATGATCCTCTGGCAAGAAAGTAACGTGTCCTTGATATACCATCTTCTTCATGGTTCCTGACCTTCGGGAGTCTAACTGTGGTCCGCACAATGGACATCCATGATAACCTGAGGTAAGCAGACCTATTCCAACACTACAACCCAATGAATACAAGCTTGAACAAGATAAAATATAGATATTACCAAAGAGAACGGAGGCCTGTTCACTTGAGCACTCTCCGAATCCCGAAAAGTCATGCATCGTCCACATGAGAATGGCTCGAATATTGGCTGATCGTCGACCATCGCGCCTACTCATATCTTGCATGGTGACCCCCTCCTCCCACAAAATCTTAAGCTCATCAACTAATGGACGAAGATACACGTCCATATTTTTGACTTTGTAGTGGCCGAGGACAAGTAAGCTAAGGATGAGATGTCCTTTCTTCGTAGAAAGCCATGGAGGGATATTGTAGTTGATAAGGACTATAGGCCACACACTGTAAGAAGTTGAGCACAGACCGAATGGGTTCATGCCATCCATTTCAAGATCGAGCCGAAGATTCCTTGGCTCTCGGGCAAAGCCTGGGAAGGTGGAGTCAATGTGGCTCCATGCGCATGAATCTGCTAATATTCATTGAACTCCATCCGTGGACCTATTCTGCATATGCCATGTTATCAAGCTCGCCATGCCGGACATATGAAACATGTGGTTTATGTGGGGGATAAGCGGAAAGTGTCTGAGAACTTTTTGAGGGATGGTTTGCCCTTGCAAGTCCTGTCGATACCTGTGAGCACCACACTTTGGACATGTCTCCATAGTCTCGTATTCTCCTCGAAACAGTATGCAATCGTTGATACATGCACGGATGTTGTTGTAGTCCATGCCAAGCTTTTGTAAAATATGTCGTGTATCATTACGAGACTCAGGCATGGTATTTGCAAGTGGTAATATATGATATTTCAATAACCTGAAAAAAATCATAAATACCTTGAAAAAGCACAAATGTTTTTAATAATAGTGCCGAAAAAAAAATCAACAATGCGTATGTACAAGGTACCTGAACAACTCGGTCACACTCGTATCACTCCACCCGTATTTTGCTTGCACACTTAAGAGTGCAAGCAGTATCTTCAGGCGAGATACTCGGCACCCATCATATAATGGTATGGATGCTTCCTCTCTAAGCGGATCAAAAGTCTCGACATCCATGGGAATCAATGCATCGATCATTGCCTCCATCTCAGGCTCCAAGATTGTAGGTAGGTCTGGAAGGTTGCCTGTCTCTTCTGGCATTGACGGTATAGATTGGCCTTGCAAGTGGTGGATTGGCTCATGCACTCCATCCATCCCACGCCCACAAAGTCTTCTAATTGGCAGCAAAGAGTGCACTTCTCCTTGCGGCAAGACATCACCTCCTTGGATAGAAAATTTGCCAGCGAGACCCAATCTTATTGTATATGGTATTCAATTATCTTGAGAGTACAATGCATGATTGATATTAACTTTTCTTACCGTTTGCTGAAAATTCGCAATCGCCTGATCAATGATCTCAGATTGAAACTTGCCAAATCGTCGTATGTGTTCTATAAACAATCAACGTTTTCGTCTAATTGCCAGCTTGCATTGAGAGCAAGGATATGGGACACGCTGATTAAGATACGCCTCGCGATCTTGAACAATAGGACCTTCATCGTTTTCCATTTTGTCTACGTTACAACAAACAATTTGTTTTTGTTATCATTCTTTTTTTTCTTAAATTGTTATCCTCTCCTTCCATCTCTCTCTCTTTTTCTACGTTACGACTACGACCACGACCACGACCACGACCACGACCACGACCACGACTACGGCTATGACTACGACCATGATCATGACCATGACTACGACTACAACTATGACGACGACTATGACCATGACTACGACCAGGCCACGACCACAACCACGACCCACGACCACAACCACAACTACGATGACCATGACCACGACTACGACTGATGGGACCTAAAACAAGCTGGCACTGGCTCATGCACTAGCTGGACCTCTATCATGCGCTCAACAACCCCACGGCCTCGCGGCCAGGAGCGTTGATGACACATACATCATACATTGCCTTCCTAAACATCTTGCGTTTGTATCACGTCTCGTAGTCCAACTCTAACCCAATTAACACTCCTCAGAGGGAGTCCTAGCACATTGCCAAATAGCATGAAGTACAAACATAGGAGGTCCTCCCACGGCTGATTGTTGTCGCTACGTCACTGCGACTCTCCTACATCTTGGGGATTGGCCCCTCAATGCGTCGCTAAACATATATAACACTCCGCACATAGTCCTCTCAAGATACCAATTATTTCGTTCCAGGATGTACCATACCTCACTTTACTTTCCCCTTAGACCCAATGCCTAGCCTGTAGCTTGGGACAACCTTACTCACTCAACGTTGATCACGATTTAGAGAATGCATGTGCTATGCATCCAGAAGGTATTGTCTGATACCTTTTATCATTTTATGCTTCATACAAATTGTGAATGTCCATGTGCTCAAACAAAGAAAAATCAGCATTGTGCTTAGTGCAAAAGCATTCTTTCAATGAATTTCTCTGACGCGGAATTGCTACATTGCACGAACCTAGCACCGAGGAGACCTCGTGCTACTAGATCCTTATTTTAAATTAACGATCGATCTATATAATATGTATAGATGAAAACAATAAGCCTTTTCTTTCTCTCAGCACTTAAACACCACTCTCATTCTTTTTACCCCCTCGCCATTTAGATTGTGCACGGTGCATATATTTAGGGTAATATTTCCATGTTTTTTGTTGTATGAAAAGCAATAAAAACTCACTAAAACATAAAGGTAGGGCTGAACTGAGGCTAAACCTCATACTTCAGACCCCCCATACATACACAAACATGAATCTTATTTTTTAGTATTTTTCGCGCACTCAAAACCTATTTTTACCCATTTTTCCTATTTTTCTTATATTTTTCACAATATTAAATAACTAAAAATACAAAATGAGTTGTGGGTTGTGGTCCTTAGGTTCATTTGCAGCAAAACCACAAATTTAGTTGGTGTGTCTTACTATATTTTCCATTCATATATCAAAAACACCAAATTTTCCTCTATTTCGCTTGTTTTACGGGTTTTACACCATTAATTTCAGTCACAACACTTATGATTTTCTGATTTTCTGAGCATAAACTGATCAAAATCATAGCAAACAACAACATAATGCATAATCATCCCATGGGAACAAGTATTCATGATGCAAATTGCATAAAACATCAATTTCCTTTGTAAAAATGAAATTACCGTTCTTTGCGGGTTGCAGATTTTTATTTGCCATGTCTCGGGACTGATTTCCAACAGCCATTAATGTCCATGACAACCCACAATCAGCAATCTTCATTCCTCTTGAACCATGGAGCAATCCGGTCTTCATTGGACAAGCATCCGTCATCTATTCTTCTTCTTCTTCTTCTTCTTCTTCACTGCATGAATCTGCCCTTAGAGGAGAGAGAGGGAGGAGAGAGAAAGATTGATTTCTGTTCTCTCTCTACAGCCCACCATTGGACGTGCCAGAGAAGGCGATATGGAGCAAAGGAATAGAGGATCAGCCCTGCCTTGTCATTGATATGGCTTACTTGCAGCCAAAATTCTCATCCATGGGGGGGGGCTGTTTTTCTGATCGCGCGGCTGTTTTTTCCTCTCCCTCTCTCATTTCCTCTCCCTCCCTCACCCTGACCCTCTCTTTCTATCTTTTCCCATTAGGTTTAATGATTTTTCTCTCTTTTTCTCTCTCCTCTCCCTCTCTCATTTCCTCTCCCTCCCTTGCCCTCACCCTCATCCACACCCTCTCTTTCTCTCTTTTCCTATTATGTTTAACATCTTCTCTCTTTTTCTCTCTCCTCTCATTCTCTCCTTTTTTCTCTCTCCTCTCCCTCTCTCATTTCCTTTTGCTCTCTTCCTCTCCTTCTCTCATTTCTTCTCCCTCCCTCTCCCTCTCCCTCTCCCTCTCTCATTTCCCTATTATGTTTAATGTCTCCCTCTCCCTCTCTCATTCCCTCTCCCTCCTCCCCGTCTCTTTCTCTCTCCCTCCCTCTCCCTCTCCCTCTCCCTCTCCCTCTCCCTCTCTTTCTCTCTCCCTCCCTCTTCCTTTCCCATTTCCTCCCCCTCTCCCTCTCCCTCTCTTTCTCTCTCTCTCCCTCCCTCTCCCTCTCTCATTTCCTTCCCCTCCCTCTCCCATGGGCCTCCCTCTCCCTCTCTTTGATTTCCCTCTCTTTCTCTCTCTCATTTCCTCCCTCTCCCACTCCCACTCCCTCTCCCTCTCCCTCTCCCTCTCCCATTTCCTCCCTCTCCCTCTCTTTCTCTCTCATTTCCTCTCCCTCTCTCAATATATACACACAAATTATATTAAAAAAAGTAAAGGAGAGAGAGAATGCACTCTCCCTCCCTTGCCCTCTCTCATTTCCTCCCCCTCTCTCTCCCTCTCCCTCTCCCTCTCTTTCTCTTTCTCTTTCTCTCCCTCCCTCTCCCTCTCTCATTTTCTCCCCCTCCCCCTCCCCCTCCCTCTCTTTCTCTTTCTCTCTCTCCCTCTCCCTCTCCCTCTCCCTCTCCCTCTCCTTCTCTCTCATTTCCTCTCCCTCTCTCAATATACACAAATTAAACCCTAAACAAGTAAAAGAGATAAACTAATAGTATTTTTCCCAAACAATATAATAATAGATGCGACAATAATTCCATCGCATAATCACTCTCCCCCATAGAATTTACTTAATATTCCCTCCTTTAGCCTAAGGCATATGCTAAAGGTTCCAAAACTATACATGACGTAAGTCCTATCATTCCAATGCAAATTAATCAATCTAGCAAGAGCATTTATGCCTCTTCTCTAAGTGACAATTATCTTTTATCCTTTTCCTACTATGCAACATTTTTTTTTCTTGGCTTTATCTTCCTTTCTCCTAAGGCAAGGAGTCGCATGTCATCGATGTAAAGTTTACATAATCTCTCCTATGTATGTACTGTGTATATGCATTTGCGAACTTTAAACAATATTATCCTCGGTAAAGATTAATCAAAGACTCATCGATTCTCAACACTTTAGTGTTCCATATGTTGCTTATGCTATGCATGGATTCATCACATAGCAACTAGGTGCAATTTAACTTCCTCTGATACAAGCACTTCACAAACTTCATCTTTGAATATTTGAGATGCGATTTATCCTTTTCAATGACCTATTCTAGCACCACAAGGCGAGGAGCCTAATGTATCTCTTGTAAGCATTAAAACAAGCATATATCAATTTGAAAATACATTACTTACGATCGGTACCGCAATTGGATTGACAGTGATGCCTTCGCTCGAAGCTCTGATGCTGGTTGTAGAGTTGTCATCTGCACGCGACATTCTTCGCTTGGAGGCCATCATCTGCAAGTAGACTCAAGATATTAAGAAGGTGGAATAGATTCAAGATGGGAGAGCGTAAGAGAAGATGGTTAAATCGAGGATCGAGATAGAGAGAAATTGTGCAGCCTCTCGAGGTAACTCTTCTCTCTCTCTCTCTCTCTCTCTCTCTGTGTCTCTTGCTCGCTCTCTCTCACAATATCTTGGAAGGGTATACTCTCTCTCTCCCTCTCTCTTATAGCCTTTCGGGGTCTCCCTATGCTCCCTTGTGCCTCCCCATGCCTCATATTCATAATGAATTAGAGAGGAGGGGATAAATCTAAGAACAAGAGTGGAGGGGCTCTTAGAAGACTCAGTGATCTGATGCTCAGATCATAAATCTGATAGTTGAATTGGCTCCAAAAGGGGGGTAAAACTCCAAGACACTTGATTAGAAAGCTCTTAGTTCACTCCTTCTTTTCTCCATTCAAACTATACATATTAATACTAGTGATTAATATGGCTCATAAGTCCCATTCACATTGCACTTTTCATGAAGGGTGGCTATGGTCCTTATCAATCCAAGAAAAATGTCAGATTTATGACTCTTGATTTTTTTAAAATATATTTTTAATTGAATGAAAATTATTAGCTATTAATGCTAGTCGGTTTTTTACCTTAGTTAGTCTTTAGTTAGTAATCTTACTAACTTATTAATTGACTAACTAACTTTCTAACTAACCAACTAACTTTTATTACGTGGAAATATTACATCCTCCCCCCCTTAGAGAAATTGAGATCTCCTCATCTCGAGAGAAACTGGGGAAGACAAGCACTAGTGGGGCTTATGACTTGTGGGTTAAGACCCACCATTCCTCCTGCTGGGCTACTCTTATTTCAAGTAGTGCACTCATATTATTCGAATTAACCATAGGTACAAGAGTAGGATTTATTCTCAATTGTGTTACATGTCGATTAATGCCTCTAGGAATTTTAGTCCTCCTAATAAGGTTTAGTGGGCTCTAGATCTTCGTCTTCATCTGATTCGTCTATATATCCATAGACTGCACCTGTGTAGCTTCGTTTTCTTGGAGGCTCAATGTCTTCTGGACTTAGATCAGGGCAGTCTGCTTAGATGTGTCCTAGCTCATTACAATGGAAGCATTGACGGTAGGGACATCTCCTACGGATGTGCCCTATCTCTTTGCACGTATGGCATCTCTTATCTTGATCTCCATAGTCATCTTTGCTACAATTGCCCGATTTAAGTTCTTGGACAATTGGATTCGCTCAGAGTAATGCATCTTGTAAGTCTGTTGGATGCATTGCTTCAAGACAGTGGTTCAGAGGAGTGTTCAGGCCATGGCAAAACTTGGATACTTGCTGTGCAATATCCATAGGTGGCGCATATTTTACTAGGATTACAAACTTTGAGTATTAAGCTTCCAGGGTTAATTCTAGTTGCTTGAGCTTGAAGAATTCATTCATCTTCAAGGTCTAGTAGGTTGGCGGAAGGTATCGTTGTCAAAGGGTTTATGAAAGCAATGTCGCAACCACAGAAGTCCTTGTTAAATTTCAGGATAGACGATCAATCATACAAATAAACAAGATGAATGGATTGGTGAGCAATAATAAATCTGCCAAGCTTCCAACGAGACTGACACAATGGCTTAACTTTAAAGATGCAGCACAGATGGAAATAACTACACTTGAGTCAGATCATGTGCCAACCAAGATGCCTGCATGTAAGTAGCTATTTATATTGGGGTTCACTGCTGAGTATCTGTTCCCAGCACAGTAGCTTTGCCTAGATGAATGTCTTGTTGATCAGCTTCTTGGTAAGCCATGAGAGGAAGAACTCTTACATAGACATTGCTAGAATTCAAATACTCATCTGTAAGTTATGCAGGCAATTTCTCCTCTCTTTTATAACAGAACTTGACTTCTCTTCTGCTTCTTCTCTTCCCCTTCTCTCTCTTCTTCTCCTTGTTCACACAGAGTATCAATGGCTGATCAATGTTACATCTGATGAAGAGCTTTTACACAGATCTGTGAAAAGTTCAAATGCCCATCTATAGGTTAAGCTCAAGTCTCATAAAAGATTAAGTCTTTGCTGATGTTGTTGCTGCCTCTTTCTTCTTCAGATAGCCGAATTTGTTTAATTTTACTGCAGATTGAGTCTTCTTTCTCTAGGTCTTCAGATGGGTACTGCAACTCGGTCTTCGTATGAGATTATCTTAGCGCAATGTATCTTTCTGATCAAAATTCTGGTGCTTTGATGCTTGGCCAAAGCTTGGGTACCAGCTCAAGGATACAAGGAGGAATTGCTCACGGGAGAGAAGAATCGGAAGAGAAGACTCCTGGGTTATTTCTAATTATGGACCTATAGCACATCTTTCACAGTCTGACTGACCACCCCTTTCCTGGCCTTTCTTCTCCAGTTCGCGCAGAAGATAGAAGTCCTGACCGTAACATGTTGCAATTTGCAAGCCCTCTTTGAAACTTCTCTCAGCATCATCCACAGCACCTATTATGTTGTTAAGTTTCCCCACCTGCAGGAGACTTTCCTAATAATCAGCAATCACTGACTGGGTCCTGGTTGCTGCCTCTTATAGTTGACTGAGGTGGTCCGATTGTTGACAGCTACAAGTTGAAGTGCATTGGGCTGAAGCTTCTCACTGTTAGAATCCACTCCATTAAAGTCTGGTAAAACTGATAACTCAAAAATCTTGAAACAGCGGTTTTATATTTTTCGACGCAAATGAAGTCCTTCCTTTCTCCCCTTTTCTCATATGCATTTCCACAGTTATCATCGGCTTTCTCCAGAAAATCAGAGAAGCATGAGAAAACAAACATGGCAGACTCGGATTACAGCAACTGTATTGGGCAATTATCAAAACATAATGATCGGTTAGTGGACGAAAACGATCAGTTTGACGTTCTTTAGGAGACGGATGAGAAGTTGAGGAGGATGAGACAGACGAGGAGTGTAATGTTGATGATCAGAGCATAATTGCAGACGAACGCCGTCCTTCCATCTTCTTCCTTGATTAACTTTTTTATCACTTTCATCTTCACTTTGTTTTTTATGCAGGTCAGTCGATCGTTGTCATCTTCCCCTGTTTCTTTTCGTTCCTCTCTCTTCTATCCGACTTTTTTACTCCCCCCCTCATTCCAGCGTTTCTCAAACTTTTTCCCGTCGTTTACTCCTCCTTCTTCCCCTCTCAGATTAGCGTAATCCCCCAGCTTTTTTGTCCTTTTTCCCCTCTATTTAGCACATAGTATCGTCTTCCCAATCCATTCCTCTCCAAAAAAAACTCGTATGCCAGATCCATGTATTATTTTAAGATTTCCAGACTGCCATGTTCTGACAGAGATAATGGGCAATCTACTTCAAATGTTTCAGCCTCATATTCATGATTCACATTAATTCCTTGTGGCAGAACAGATTTGTCTGCAGACATTGCATCTACTGCAGATTTCGAGTGATAAGCAGGGGCAATATCACCAAATCGAATTGCATACTGGCCAGCATCTGTAAGCATCTCATAACCAAAGCCCCGAAAATGTCGATCAATTTCACCAAGAACTTTTCCATTTTCGTCTTTCAAAGTGAAAGTCCAATTCCAAAAACCAGGATTCTCTACAACTGCAAACTGCCTCTTTCCCAAGTAAAGGTCATAGATACGTTTCCAGAGATGCCATCTCCTTTTGGCAAAGGCCACAACTCCTCCATCTATCTCAGCATAAATCGTGATGTTAATGAACCAAGGCGGTCTCCTCACAGTAAATAGGACATTGCCTGATGCATCCATAATAGAAGCAGTGAATGGCCGCCTTCGGTGTAGAAATTGACGAAGCAGCCAATGGCTTGATTCAATTATGTACCCAACCATCATTAATCCTTCTCGGGGTCCATGATAACATATCGATTTGCTTGTTCAAAACCAACCAAAAGATTGGCCCACTCAATATTTCGTGTAACTATAATATCACTTCTTGCAAGTAAAGGTGCAACTTTTGCTTCTTGGGGGGGTTTTTGGCTGCAAAATTCCCACCAAAGGTTGACTTGGTATGGTTGTCCCAGGCCGAATTGACGATGGAACGGTTTGCTAGTCTCTCCAAACTCTAAGAAACCTCTCTTTCCTCAAACGATCTGCAATGCACCTCTGTCTCCAAAATGCTGCCACATTTACCATAAATATTAATAAGTGTGCCATTAACAAAAACATCTGAAGTGAAGCCCTTCATGTGAGCATCTATACTCATACGCAGAGAATAAATGTAATCACAACAACTAAGTGTGCATAAAGTATTAAATCGCACACACAACTTTCGGGTGGTTTTCACATCTTGAATGCGCAGCAATACGACATCCACCCCCTCTAATCCTGCGCATCCTCCAGATGAGCCAACTACCCATGATCATTATCATCAAGATCCACAAACAAATCAATCTCTTTGTTATGCATTTCCGGTAGATCAACAAGATTATCAGCCATATCATCTGTCTCTTCCATTGGAGTTTCTTGTCATTGCTCTTCTCTTGAAAATTCCTCCAATGCATAATCCTCATCATCTCTTTTCTTGAAAATCTTGATTCTTTTTCCAGCAATAGGCACTCTAAGCACTGTCCCATCCAATTCAGTCAGCTCATATGTTGCATTATCAAAGACATGTCTGACTATGTATGGCCCAAACCATCTTTTCACCATCTTCCAAAGTGCAGTATGCTGATTTTCAAGGCTGCTATCAAAGACCAATACCCAATCTCCCTCTTCTATTGCTCTAGGCCGCAAGCAATGCCTACTGTCAAACCTGTCCTTATTCCTTAGTCTAGCAACCTTCAACCTGTCAATAGCTAGCTGAATATCCTCAGGTCTCCTCTCCAACTGTCGAATCCGAAGAGCTAAGAGCTCTTCTATCGTCAAATCCTCTTGCCAAGGTAGAACTGACCAAGTCAAAGCACAAGTCTCAATCGGCATAACAAGTTTCTGACCATACATCAACTCTGCAGGCATATATCCTGTGGTAACACTATGAGTTGTACGATCAGCCCATAAAGCAAATGGTAGAAGTCTTGGCCATTCTCCAATCCATCCTCTGTATGCTTTGGCTAATGCTTTCACTATCGGCGGATGCCCTCTTTCACTCTTCCCATTTCCCTCTGGATTATATGCTATGGTTAGAGCCAACTTGATTCCTAGCTGAGAGAAAAACTCCCTAGCTTCATCTGCATCCAATTCACCACGATCCACAGTGATCTTACCCACACAACCATACCTGCAGAAAATTTCCTCCAATAAGAACTTAGACACTGCACTAGTGGTCTTCGTTCTCAAAGATCTGCCCTCAACATGATTAGTAAGATCCTCTCTAGCCAAAACAATGTATCTCATCTGCCATAAACCCATAGGCATGGTAACCAAATCAACTACCCACTTATAATGAATGCATAGCGGATAGGTCGGATGAAGCTCATCTCTATGACGCACTACTGAATACATCTGGCAATCTCTGCAAGTCTCAACAAAGTGAGAAACATCTCTATACATGCCTTTCCACCAATATTTCTCCTTGATTTTCTCATAAGTAGCCCATACTCCTCTATGACCAACCCAAGGACTCTCATGAAACTCCCTCATCACCTGTAACTGTGTCTCTCTATCGCAGACAACCCGCAAAGGTAATCCGCCTCTTTTCTTCGGATGCTTCCAAAGAAATCTGTCCTTGAGAAAATAACCATAGGCTTTCCTTCTGATCTTCTTGAACTCTTCATCTGTCCATTCATCTCTTTTGCTTAGTGTACTAAGGTACCTGCCAATCTGCAACCAATCTCCAACATAGAGTTCTTCTGTGAAAGCCACAATATCATAAACATGACAAACATGATCAACCATAGTGGCTGAAATTTCTGCATCATCCTCTTCTGCAAGTAGAGTCTCCTCATCATCATATCTGGCTCTAGACAACATATCTGCCACTGGATTATCCTTCCCTGCTATGTGTTTAAATTCTGGATTTAATGACTTTATGTATGCAATCCATCTCAACATAGCTATATCCGGAGTAGAGCAACTCGTGATCATACCAATCAATGGCAAGCAATCTGTCTCTACCACAACTGAAGCTCCAATAAAGTACTCCTTGTCACATTTGAGAGCCGTGACAATCCCCAATAACTCCCTCTTGATTTGCGGATATCTCCTCTGTCTCTCGTTTAGGACTTTCGCCCCAAACCGAATAGCATACCTATTTCCATCTACATCATCTTGACCCACAGCCCAACCTATGCCAATTGGACTAGTGTCAACTGTCAATACAATAGGCCTATCACAATTATAATTCGCTTTTCTGAGAGTAGGAGCATTCTGCAATAACTTCTTCAATTTTCGCATGGCTCTAGTGTGGCTCTCATCCCAATAGAATTTCTGCCCCTTTCGAAGCAGCTGATACAAACAATCTGCTATGTGTGCAAAATGAGGTATCCAAATCATATAAAACACACAAGCACCAATGAATCTCCGTACCTCTGAAGTAGTAGAACAATACTCTGCAATCTTGCCTATAGCATTCACCCTCTTCAGGTGAGGGTTTCCTGCCATAATATCCACACATATGCCCAACAATGACAACCTCATTCACTCCAAAAACAGATTTTTGCCCTGAAAGTGTCAAGTTCACTTCTTCTAACCTGGCCAAAATCTTCTCACATGCTGAAATATGATCAGCCACAAAATATCTGCATCCCTTCTCAATCTGTACTCCATATGCAGAAGCATCACCTCTAGCTGTCACATAAGAAGTATGCGCAGCCATGTCCTCCACTAACTTCTTCATTCCACCTTTACCAAAGTTGGCTCTCAAGTGGAGCTCCTGTCTTAGTCAACCAAATCTTACCATCTTGTCCCCAATATACCAAATTCTGCCTCCTTGCATCCTGGAAAGAGTCACAATCCCTGCAATGCTGATGCTCCGTACTATCGCACCAAATACATCTCCGATCTCTCCTAGGAGCACTAGGAGCACTCCTAGGTGCAGTAGGAGCACTAGAAGAAGTAGTAGGCACAGTCGAAGCAAACTGCTCCTTCAACTTACCCACCAACTCCGCTTTGACTGACTCAAGTGTCAAATCTGTGATGCCTTTGATTATGTCATCAAGAGAGGTAGGCACCGATGGAGCGGATGGTTTTGGAGCAGAAGGTGTAGGCATCGGTCGTGGAACAGGAGCAATAGGTGGAGTAGAAACAGTAGGCACTGGCATAGGCCAAGAAACTGGCCGAGGAGGAGAAGAAATAACAGGGATAGAAGTAGGCATAGAAGCTGATGATGGTGTAGGTGTCATGGAACCATTCTGTAGGCGAGTCTTCCATATCCTCCTCTTGGTCAAAGTCGAGACTGCATCCTGAGCATCCTGCCAATCAGTTTTAAGACCCATAGGCTTCGTGCGATCTTCAAGAAGCTCACCCAATTCTTCTTGAAGAGCAGGATCTGCAGCTTGCAAGAAAAGCTCAACTTTTTCAACATCCAATGCTCTTTGTTCAATAGCATCAAGCTGACTATACCTCTCTTCGAATTCACGAATCAACTCCGAAGCAGCAAGACCTTTGTTTGGCATGTAGACCCACTCTCGGAATGACCGCCGAGTAGCCATACCAAAGTCCTCAAGGAAGTATTCTTCTTTTAGAGCCTTCTTAAAATCTTGCCAATGTGTATTTTGAATAAAAAGATCAGTCACTTTTGTCCTCAAAGCAGCTGTGACAAGACGAAGGAAGTACTTACTCATAAGTCCAGCAGGAACTCCAAAAAACCCCATCTTGATCTCATATGTCTTCAAATATGCTGAAACATTACGCCCGTCAAATAGCTTCTTGTCACTCTCAACTGCTTCAATAGCCTTAGTCGCGCTGTTTGCATTCTCCTGCTCCGAATAGAGTTGCCTTTGCTGAGACAACTGTTGTTGATGCAATTGTTGTTGCTGCTGCATATACATTTGTGTTTGCTGATTTTGGAGCTGCATATATATGGACATATTCTGCAAAATCTGTTTTAGATCCTCCGTTGAAGTACTTGACGCAGCAGTCATAGATGGAGCTGAAGTAGAGGTAGTTGGAATTGTAGAAGAAGCTGAAATAGAGGCTGAAGTGTCTCCCATCCTGAAATTTCTGCGACGCTTTCACGTCGGGTTCACCAAAGATGTCGAAGGGTTTATGAAAGCAATGTCACAACCACAGAAGTCCTTGTTAAATTTCAGGATAGACGATCAATCATACAAATAAACAAGATGAATGGATTGGTGAGCAATAATAAATCTGCCAAGCTTCCAACGAGACTGACACAATGGCTTAACTTTAAAGATGCAGCACAGACGGAAATAACTACACTTGAGTCAGATCATGTGCCAACCAAGATGCCTGCATGTAAGTAGCTATTTATATTGGGGTTCACTGCTGAGTATCTGTTCCCAGCACAGTAGCTTTGCCTAGATGAATGTCTTGTTGATCAGCTTCATGGTAAGCCATGAGAGGAAGAACTCTTACATAGACATTGCTAGAATTCAAATACTCATCTGTAAGTTATGCAAGCAATTTCTCCTCTCTTTTATAACAGAACATGACTTCTCTTCTGCTTCTTCTCTTCCCCTTCTCTCTCTTCTTCTCCTTGTTCACACAGAGTATCAATGGCTGATCAATGTTACATCTGATGAAGAGCTTTTACACAGATCTGTGAAAAGTTCAAATGCCCATCTATAGGTTAAGCTCAAGTCTCATAAAAGATTAAGTCTTTGCTGATGCTGTTGCTGCCTCTTTCTTCTTCAGATAGCCGAATTTGTTTAATTTTACTGCAGATTGAGTCTTCTTTCTCTAGGTCTTCAGATGGGTACTGCAGACTCGGTCTTCGTATGAGATTATCTTAGCGCAATGTATCTTTCTGATCAAAATTCTGGTGCTTTGATGCTTGGCCAAAGCTTGGGTACCAGCTCAAGGATACAAGGAGGAATTGCTCACGGGAGAGAAGAATCGGAAGAGAAGACTCCTGGGTTATTTCTAATTATGGACCTGTAGCACATCTTTCACAGTCTGACTGACCACCCCTTTCCTGGCCTTTCTTCTCCAGTTCGCGCAGAAGATAGAAGTCCTGACCGTAACATGTTGCAATTTGCAAGCCCTCTTTGAAACTTCTCTCAGCATCATCCACAGCACCTATTATGTTGTTAAGTTTCCCCACCTGCAGGAGACTTTCCTAATAATCAGCAATCACTGACTGGGTCCTGGTTGCTGCCTCTTATAGTTGACTGAGGTGGTCCGATTGTTGACAGCTACAAGTTGAAGTGCATTGGGCTGAAGCTTCTCACTGTTAGAATCCACTCCATTAAAGTCTGGTAAAACTGATAACTCAAAAATCTTGAAACAGCGGTTTTATATTTTTCGATGCAAACGAAGTCCTTCCTTTCTCCCCTTTTCTCATATGCATTTCCACAGTTATCATCGGCTTTCTCCAGAAAATCAGAGAAGCATGAGAAAACAAACATGGCAGACTCGGATTACAGCAACTGTATTGGGCAATTATCAAAACATAATGATCGGTCAGTGGACGAAAACGATCAGTTTGACGTTCTTTAGGAGACGGATGAGAAGTTGAGGAGGATGAGACAAACGAGGAGTGTAATGTTGATGATCAGAGCATAATTGCAGATGAACGCCGTCCTTCCATCTCCTTCCTTGATTAACTTTTTTATCACTTTCATCTTCACTTTGTTTTTTATGCAGGTCAATCGATCGTTGTCATCTTCCCCTGTTTCTTTTCGTTCCTCTCTCTTCTATCCGACTTTTTTACTCCCCCCCTCATTCCAGCGTTTCTCAAACTTTTTCCCGTCGTTTACTCCTCCTTCTTCCCCTCTCAGATTAGCGTAATCCCCCAGCTTTTTCGTCCTTTTTCCCCTCTATTTAGCGCAGAGTATCGTCTTCCCAATCCATTCCTCTCCAAAAAAAACTCGTATGCCAGATCCATGTATTATTTTAAGATTTCCAGACTGCCATGTTCTGACAGAGATAATGGGGAATCTACTTCAAATGTTTCAGCCTCATATTCATGATTCACATTAATTCCTTGTGGTAGAACAGATTTGTCTGCAGACATTGCATCTACTGCAGATTTCGAGTGATAAGCAGGGGCAATATCACCAAATCGAATTGCATACTGGCCAGCATCTGTAAGCATCTCATAACCAAAGCCCCGAAAATGTCGATCAATTTCACCAAGAACTTTTCCATTTTCGTCTTTCAAAGTGAAAGTCCAATTGCAAAAACCAGGATTCTCTACAACTGCAAACTGCCTCTTTCCCAAGTAAAGGTCATAGATACGTTTCCAAAGATGCCATCTCCTTTTGGCAAAGCCCACAACTCCTCCATCTATCTCAGCATAAATCGTGCTGTTAATGAACCAAGGCGGTCTCCTCACAGTAAATAGGACATTGCCTGATGCATCCATAATAGAAGCAGTGAATGGCCGCCTTCGGTGTAGAAATTGACGAAGCAGCCAATGGCTTGATTCAATTATGTACCCAACCATCATTAATCCTTCTCGAGGGTCCATGATAACATATCGATTTTCTTGTTCAAAACCAACCAAAAGATTGGCCCACTCAATATTTCGTGTAACTATAATATCACTTCTTGCAAGTAAAGGTGCAACTTTTGCTTCTTGGGGGGGTTTTTGGCTGCAAAATTCCCACCAAAGGTTGACTTGGTATGGTTGTCCCAGGCCGAATTGACGATGGAACGGTTTGCCAGTCTCTCCAAACTCTAAGAAACCTCTCTTTCCTCAAACGATCTGCAATGCACCTCTGTCTCCAAAATGCTGCCACATTTACCATAAATATTAATAAGTGTGCCATTAACAAAAACATCTGAAGTGAAGCCCTTCATGTGAGCATCTATACTCATACGCAGAGAATAAATGTAATCACAACAACTAAGTGTGCATAAAGTATTAAATCGCACACACAACTTTCGGGTGGTTTTCACATCTCGAATGCGCAGCAATACGACATCGTCGTACAGTATCTTTCAACTAAGTCCACGTAATAGCGGCTTTAGAAATACCTTGATCTTTACACCATTGCTTCTACCATAACCGAGCTTGGCCAACTAACTTCAGTTTTCCAATCATTGCTTGATTCATGGAGGCAGTTCCTGAAGCAGAGAAATAGTTATCCATCGTCTCAATCCATATCTCTGCTTCTGCCGACGTCTAACCCTTCTCCATCAAACTCAGGTGCCTTAATTTGCTTGAGAAGAAATTTCTTCTCTTGCATGTCAGCATTCGTGGGTGCAGAAGGTGCTTGACAATCAAGCCATACCACTCATGTTATTTCTGTTTAGGATAGTCTATGAACCGAACATTAATCAATCATGTATCATCATGAAGTTTCGCTCTGATACCAATTGTAACGTGTCCGCTTGTCCACTTGTGGGACACATCTTAGCAGCCCATCGAGAGGAGAGTTTAGAAAGTGTCACCTGGCACTTGCAAGGAATGTCACACGGTTTGCGATCTAGGTCTTCCCGAGTCTTCCCTGAAGCGGAAGTATCCGGCCATTCCCAATTAGGACCGACCTGAAGTCAGGGTTTCTTTCCTATTAGCCAAGTCTCTAGGAAGTAGCTAGCGTCCAGCTCCAGATGAACCACTTTGCGTAGGAACAACAGAGTCGAAGCGGATTTATGCTACACTTGGTTCATGGAGAATGGGAAATGAGAGGGATGCGAAGCTCAACCTCTCTGCCCATAAGGCATAGTCCCATACCGCTTCCCTAAAACAGCATAAATCGGGATTCTAACTCAACTGACTCTAGGTCTTCACAGTTTCGTTATTATGTCTTTTGAGAAAAGTTCCCAGCTAACCGAGACCACTCTTCCGTAGGACGGACCCAAGTCACATCCACCGCACTTTCCTCAATAGCTATAGTTGTCTAATTAGGTCCTACCACATTTATGTGCAGCATTTAAAATCAGCTTCATTAATTAAGCCTTTTAGGGCACAGAGTTCGTTCATGTAATTTACAACACATACACAAAAACAAAACAAGCAGTCCTTTTATCAAACAAGTTCCTTAACTTATCTTTAAGTTAATCTTTGTCTCCTGCCCATACAGGAGAATTGTGTATCCCTTTTGTCCAACAGAAGTACCCGATCCAAATCTCATGGTATCGAAATTTCCATCCTTTATCTAGAATAGGATCTTTCAACGTCCCAGATGTTGGGCTCATGGGGATCCCCATCTCCATTCTGGACAGGCAAGGGGTATCCAGAGCTCCATCTGATCAACAAGCAGTCTAGGAGTGAGATTCCATTTCCATGGTTGGCCTTTTCACCACTCGACCATCGGCCTGTGAATCGAGCAGTGCCCTCTCAGGAAAATCCGTGATGTGATCTTGGAAATGATCCACGTGTGCAAAATATCCTTCCTTAATTAATCCAATTAAAATTCAAGCACAATCAAAGCAATCAGCCCTAATATCATATTCTAGATAAATATTCCTTTATTCCCATGGAAACTTGTCATTACAGACCCCTGCCATGCATTAGCCATCAACACAAGCCTTGGAATATTTATCCAAATCACAATGCAACAATCCCTTGATTGAAAGAAAAACATTTAGGGTGTTGTTCAATCAACAAACAAAACTAATTGTATTTTTCCCAAACAATACAATAATAGATGCGACAATAATTCCATCGCATAATCACTCTCCCTCGTAGAATTTGCTTAATATTCCCTCCCTTAGCCTAAGGCATATGCTAAAGGTTCCAATATTATACATGACGTAATTCCTATCATTCCAATGCAAATTAATCAATCTAGCAAGAGCATTTATGCCTCTTCTCTAAGTGACAATTATCTTTTAGCATTTTTCTACTATGCAATATTTTTTTTCTTGGCTTTATCTTCCTTTCTCCTAAGGCAAGGAGTTGCATGTCATCGATGTAAAGTTTACATAATCTCTCCCATGTATGTACCGTGTATATGCATTTGCAAACTTTAAATAATATTATCCTCGGTAAAGATTAATCAAAGACTCGTTGATGCTCAACACTTTAGTGTCCCATATGTTGCTTATGCTATGCATGGATTCATCACATAGCAACTAGGTGCAATTTAACTCCCTTTGATACAAGCACTTCACAAACTTCATCTTTGAATATTTGAGATGCGATTTATCATTTTCAATGACCTATTCTAGCACCACAAGGTACGGAGCCTAATGTATCTCTTGTGAGCATTAAAACAAGCATCTATCAATTTGAAAATACATTACTTACGACCGGTACCGCAATTGGATTGACAGTGATGCCTTCGCTCTTTTCTTTGTTCGAAGTGCTGTCTACTGCCTGTAGACTGCGTTCGCGGCGCGCGCGATTTTGCTAGTCACTTTTCTTTCTCTTTTTATAAAATGTCCAAAACTAACTAAAACATCACTTGTCTTTTCTTTTAAATGACTTTTAGTTCTATCTTTTTAGGATAATATCTAAAATATGATAGTTTCTCCCCCCCCCCCCCCCCCCCCTTAAGAATCAAATATTTGTGGACCATTCAAACTATACACATTAATACTAGTGATTAATATGGTTCATAAGTCCCGTTCATATTGTACTTTTCGTGAAGGGTGGCTACGGTCCTTATCAATCTAAGAAAAATGTCAGATTTATGACTCTCGATTTTTTTAAATATATTTTTAATTGAATAAAAATTATTAGCTATTAATGCTACTTAGTTTTTACCTTAGTTAATCTTTAGTTAGTAATCTTACTAACTTATTAATTGACTAACTAACTTTCGAACTAACCAACTAACTTTTATTGCGTGGAAATATTACAAAAACTCATTTCTTTACAAACTATGGCCAGCATCCAAGGATGGATGTACATCTCTCCAATCAAGTAAAGAACCTTGCCACCTAAGATAAAGCTCAACACCTAGCAAATATACACCAAGAACTCAAGCACCAAATCCAAATGGCTTAGAATCAATACAAGCACTATGTGGATAAATATCATCTCTAACATCCAACATACAAAGTTTATGATAAAGTATGGTTACTCAGGCATAACCTCTATAAAACAAGGCCCTCCACCAAGCTAGACCACTAGAGATTTGGGCTCTTCACTATTGTAGTCCAGATAAATCCACTTGTCTATCGACTCCAACTCCCCAACATCATGAAGATCCACCCAGTCTTCCATGTTTCCTTGCTTGAGTCATACCATAGCTCATCACTAAGGGAGGAGAGATCTAATCTCCTATCACTTGTCTAGATTGAAGATCATGAAGAATTTGAGGTCGAGCATGTCTTAGACTCGAGGATCTCCTAAGGTGGATTGGAATGCCTTATTCATTGGAAAGAATATGAAATCAATGATCACACTTGTGAACCTACAAAATATCTCCAAATATCACCTCTTAAAGTTAAAGAATTTCATAAGAGGAATACAACAATGCTTATACCAAGCCACTAAGGACCTCCTCAAGGAACTTGTCGACGCTAGAGGAGTGGGTGATGTCACATATATGCTATGATCAAGTGTACAAATTAATCCTTGCTCATGTCATATGAATCCACACCCTATGAGAATGTGCCCTTAATAGGACATCCTCAAGCCAACCATGCAAACCCACCCTTGCCATGTCATCATAGAACCTTCTAGAAGATATGCCATGATATTGCTTGCATCATCAATGATGTCATCATGGAACATTATAGAAGATCTTTAGCCACCCTCCAACACCTATTAAAGGAGGGGCTCACTAGATCTCCTCAATCTTGCCAATGCCAATCTTGGAAGCTCAAGGAGTCAAGACCTCCAAGTAAGTAACTTCAAGTTCCAATTCTAGTTCTTGTCTTGTCATGATGTCTAGTCTTGTATTGTCTTCCATTATACTCATGTTGTCTTATCACCTTGTAATCTTGTAGTAATAAATCTTATCTAGTACTGTCTTGTATCTTGTTCATCCCTATTGAGGAAGATCTTCTAATTTTAATATCTTGTATCCATATCTATGGTTCTCAGTTGTGGGATCCTTCATATCCTATCGAGTCCTATTGTTGATAAATATAGTCCCGAGTTGTGGGATTTTCCATATCTTGTTAAGTTATCATTCTACCTTATGGCCCTACATTGGATTATCTTGTAATTAGAAATCTTGTGAAAAAATATTGCATCTAATCTAGTCTCTCAAGCAGTTTGATGCTCCCATAACGCTCCCTACTACTTATGTTTTTGCTTGCGATGGGTAGGTTAAGAGGTGTTTTCATGTATGTTTCTTCATAATGTAAGCAATAAATACACACTAAAACATAAAAATGGAGGTAAGCCGAGGTAAATACCTCGATTATACTTACACAAACATAGCCCTAATTTTTTATAAATTTCCACGTATGATATCTAATGTTTTCTCAATTAAAATATATTTTTGATCTATTTTTAAAATTATTTGTACTTAAAATTATAAATTTTCTACATTTATAATGTAAAGTACTTAAGAATATTGAGATTAATTATTAGTCTCCATTTTCCTCCATGGAAACTCAATTTGCCATGATGAAACTCATAAAATTGATGTTTTAGCATAAACTGCACTTTTGCATAAGTTGTGTGTTTTGAACAAAGTGTATAAAGGATTAAGACTTGCTATTTATGTTGGTATTTTTTAATGAATAATTTTTAAACAGTAGAAAGTAATTTTAACCATAAGAAAACAATATGCATTAAAAAACCATGAGGAAGCCCACTTTCTCATAAAATCACATACACACTCCATCGTATTTTGAAAATGGGAAGCTGTTGATACTCATTTATAGTCACTGATGCTTCCTTGGCACTTTGTTGATCTATCCCTTACATTGCCTCAAACCATCACCCATTTCCCCTCATTCTCTCAGCCCATATGAACCATGTTTATGGTAAGCAAGAAAGAGGAGAGAGAAAGACTGAAATTTGATCTTGTTGAATACTACATCATTTCTTCTTGCATAGATCAGAGCAATGGAGAGCAGAAATTTTGTGCAACCAATGCCCAAGAGCAAGAGGGGAATCATCACTGGTTTAAAAATCCATTTTTTAGGGGGAAAGAAGTAGGCACCAAAAAATGCACCTCCCTCCGATGGTGTTTCATTTCTTGCATATTTTTCTCTTCTTAATCAAGCTTTACACTTAACCCAACAAATTACTAGTTTGTTTTGACATTTTCACTCTTAGACAAAGTGGTTTTGACCTAATTGAGATGACAAAGGATCTTAGAATTGTGATTTGACTCAATGAGTAGCTTTCTGGTGTTGAAATCTTACCCTAGACTCCCATTAACGAACAAACACTTGCATTGGATTCCCTATGCACGTCAAAACACATCTAGGAAAAATCCAGTTCCTTGATCCGCAAAGGTTTCATTTTACACTAAAATGGCCTCTTTTATATGTCTTAGAATCTTTTTGCACTTAAATCCAAGCTTTAAAATCCACACTCATGGCGACCACAGGATAGGGGGACTTAGCCTGTTGAATCCATGAACTTATCTACACATATAGAAACCATAAAGAGCATCAAGTTGCTTTAAATAAAATAGACAAAAAAACACAAACACATCTCTCACTCTACCCCTTGACAAAATCAAAGCATTAAGATCCACAAGGGATAGGCTAAGCATAATCTGATAGAAATCTAGAGCTAGTTGCTAGCCAACTACTCCAACACAAACCAACTAAAAAGAACTATCAAAGGATTCATCCTAAGTAGTGGTCTAACATGCCTACCTAACCAAGGACAACTAGACTAGGAGCTCCTACTAGGCAAATACTTCTCTAGCCTGAACTTTTATTTTCAGATATTGTTAATGTATCACTTTTTGAAGCTTCAAGAGTTGATACTCGATCGAGCATATAAAAAGGAGGGAGCTGAGCATCTTGTGACCCAAGGAGAACAAGGCATCAGTCTCATGTCATGTCTTAGTACCCAAGAATTTTCCAAGCTCTCACAAGGCGACATGAAATCATTTTCCCTTCCACTTACTCTTGTTTTTTCTCCAACCTCTCTCAATTTGTTTTTCTTTCCGGATAAATGTCATCCCAATCAGAACAAGGCACTAGCCATGGGTCTAGACTCGTCTCCAATACTAGGCCTTTGCAAGAAGGCAATGATTATTTGCTCTTGTAAATTTTCTTTCTTTATTTTCTTGTTTTGTGGGTTAGAACCTCTTTTTACACACCTCTATATACTACGTTTTCCAAATACATTTATTATTTTCTACCTTTATTTTTTCCATGCTTTCCTAATTGCCTTACAATCAACAAAAGCTCCTAGAAATAACTGCCTAGTAGGCTCGCAAGATAAAGTCACTAATAAGGACTACCTCAAAACAAATCTTTAAATTCTTGATCATGCATTTATAGGAGACAAACAACTGTTAGACCTCCCCCAAATACACTTAATCAAACCGTGGGACTTCATATCTTAACCTTTCAGTCCCCAAAAGAATAAAATTCTCCACAAACACATCTATATTTAGATCAGAAGAAAGAATAAGACATGGACTTAGTCACAAGAAGCTTTTGCGGAGCAAGAGGCTACCTCCACTCACTTCTTCAGACTTGTTTGCTGTAACACTAAAACAAAAAATCATCAAACGCACCTACACCAAATAGATACATGGCCCTCTTGGCCTAAAGAAATAAAGAATTTCACACCAAAAGAAATATCCCTCTTAGTCTTATGAAATATAACCATACAACATACCATTTACGAACCCCCTGCTAAAAGAAAACCCTTGGTTCCCACATAAACTCTACTAAGGCACAGAACTAGATGAAGGGATGGATTGCTCAGGCCCTACACTAAATGCATCAAATTATTAGCTAGCCCCCTACATAAATGGCAAGGGGTGTCTAGCAAATATGTCTTTGAATGATGCTATACATACATGAAAGAATATGAAGATGGTCAATCGTTGCATGGCTCATTGTCTATACTAATCATTTGTAGCCATAATAAGACATGTCAGTATAACAAGAATTCCCTACAATAGTCTAGGGCTAATAAGATCAGATAATTCTAATAACCCCTTAGGACTGCAATTGAGAAATATGTCCTCAACAAAGGTATAATTTGCCAAAGAATCCACAAAGTGGTTCCACTGATGTGGAACCAGCTAATAAGTCACTGTTTCAAAAATCTAAAGTATATCCAAGGATGCACAATGATGCATTCATAGAATGGGATTCCTTATACTATAGGTCCCATTCAATTGGTTTATCATAGTTGCAAGTCATCTTTCATTAATAACAGTGGATACCACCACATCATGTTATATTCAACCCCATGATTAAGGCCTTGTATTTTACCATGTTATTAGTAAAAGCGGTGCCTAAATAGACTCCCATTTGTATAACGACTCTATGCAGGGGGTATTTAGTAATCGTATTGATACTTGCATGCTTAGCAAGCTCTCATGAATATTTATCAAAACATAAAGTATAAACCCATTCTTCATTCATAGGCCATGCCATACTGATCAGCCCACTCATGCTTAAAAGTTGAGCCGAGAGACAGGATATATGATAGGTACAATCCCTTCTTCCTCACTAAACTCAATAGGGATGCTAATAAGAATCCTATGACAATGACAGTAGTAGACCTTAATATGCCACATGAAAGATCCATCTTGCCACTCAGTAATACGATAATCCTTACTCCACCAAATCACGTGACCTTAGTGATAACACTACTCTAAATACAAATGTTCAAGATAAGGAATGATTTTGCCCATCATCCAATTGCCTTAGCACCTACTACAAGTTTAAGCTAGATCCTAAAATACCTGCAAAGGCACCAAGTCTGATGTCAGCCCCTACACATAATAGGGCTTCAACTGATCAAAGTTTACTTTATTTTTAAACTCTACCCCCTGCAAATCTACTAAAAGGAATGTAGAGACATTCTATCCTAGAGAGACAATCTTATAAAGGCCATCCTATTTGGGTTCTAACTTGCTAGGAAATAACTTGCAACGTGTATCATAATATAGGGCCAATTGACCCTCCACAAATTTATATCTTTTAGCATAAAGGTCATGAAGCACTTTCATCCTCTTCTTCCCTAGCTCTTGATGTAACAAAGTTTGCAATCGGATCTCATCAAGATGTGCTAGGGAGGTCAATCTTTCTTGCAATGCTTCATCTTTACCCAAAGAATGGTTCAACACAAGCCTCGAAGTAGGTAACTCAATTCCCAAGGGCAAGATACACTCTTTCCATATACTAACTTAAATGGGTTGTGGATTGTTATTCCCTTAAACGTAGTATTATAAGCCGAGACAACCACATGAAGTTTATTATCCTAGTTAACGCTGTTGTAGAGTTTGTGTAAGAGCTGCTGAACACAGGGTTCAAGATTCAACAAGGAAAGAGGCTAACAAGAAGAACTCAAATTTTTGGTGTCAAAGATCACTATATTGCTTGTCAAAATCGTAGAGTTACAACAAAGAAACTGAGCAATAAGCAAATTTTGTTCAAGTCCTTCAGCATGTATCTTTTTGCCTTACTCCAAGGTTCAAAGTCTGTAGGGCAGCTGGTATAACATACAAAACAGCATTCACTGCAAAACTGTGATACCAAAGTTCAACTAGTACAACTGAGCCATTGGCCAAACATCAATTTGGTCATTGATTGCTTCATTTTTCCCTCTAATGCATAAACCAGAGAACTCCCAATCATTCTTCACACTAATACATTCTCTTACAAGAGCATAGTTTTCTGAAGAATGTAGCTTTACATCAACAAGCTTCAGTTTGGAAACTTCAAATCAGTTTTCAGTAGCAAACCTGGCAGACTCTTCTATATATAATGACACAAAAGGATTGGTAGCTTTCCAAAAGCTGTGATTTTCTGTTCCACATAAGCAACAATTTTGAGACTGGTTTCCATCAAGGTGATTTCAGTAGTTGGCTTAATCGTCTTCACTGTCAGTTTCATCCTGAGGCCCTTACATTCAAGCATTTCCCTCCATCCTGTTCTGATGGTGGCCCACATTCAGGCACTCAAGAACCTGCAGTTTCCGTCATGCCCAATAACTACTCTGGCACGTCCACCTTCTATGATTCACGCTATAATCAGCAAACCTATATAAGTTTTTGGTCATGTGTTACTCTAACAGGAGATACGCCCATGACAGTCGGAGCACGGTAGCCATTTTTGTTGCTACGACATAACCTCGGGGCAAGTTGCTTTTGAAGTCTGGTTGCTGTTCCGTGTCAATATTCACGTTGTGCCACTTCAGAAGCTCGCCTTCATCCTCAAGTTTGTACAATCCTCCTTCTATCAACTGCAATCGACTACAGTCAGATTAACTTGATCAACGAGCTTGCTCCTGTTCTATCAACGATTATGCTTGTTGAGCAGTCGTGGCAGCCCTTACAAGGGGTCTTCCGGATGCAGCAAGCATCTGAGGCTGGGGACTCCAGAGGAGCAACCGGACCCCAAGATAATCAGCTCCGATTCTGCATTGCACGCAGAAACGCCACCACTGATCATGCCCTTCTCCTGTGTGTCTGCGTGCGTGCCTACGGTGGGATGGAGATCTCCTTCTCTTCGTCGTACTTGTTGCGTGCCTTTAAGATCCGAATCAGTGATCCAATCACAGCTGGAGCGGCTTCTGGAGAGAACTCTTTCACCCGAACCAGTTTAAGAAGATTCCTCTGCATTACCAGCACTTCATGCTGAACTCCTTGATCCCAAAGAGAAAACACGATGGACGTAATTGATGAACTCCAGAGCAGCATCACCCATCTTTAAGTGAGAGCCAGTCAAATTGGGAAACTATTGTGATGTAGTCTCTGTGTTAGTAACATCTCTTTTCCTGACACTCATGTGACGCAACACATCACGGACAATTCTCAAAAGCTTATCAGTGAAATAAGATTCAATCTGTTCTTTTAGAAATTCGGTCTCCGCCGATTCCACATTTACAGCTGCCGCCACCGTAATGGATGGTGTGCCAGAAATACTGGCCTCCGCTTTTTCTGCAGCACGTAGCCTCCTCTGCTCTCCCCATTTGAATTCTCCCCCCCATCAGTTTTTGCCGCCACCGCTCGATATTCTTGGACAAATCTAAGAATATCTTTTGCTATTCTTTCCCCTTTTCTTTTCTCTGAAACGGTGCAGAAAGCCAAGGGATCCCCAAGCATTTGGTATTACCAAAGCAACCTTTAAACTCACTCCATAAAGTGATGTTCCTATGCCACATCCAAGGATCCCACCAGCAAACTGCCCCAGAATATACCAACGAACATCAAGCCAAGGGAACTTCCCTACACTTGCAAATCCTATTGTCACTGCTGGGTTGACTTATGCTCCAGATATGTGCCCAAATGAAAAGATAACAAAGATGATGCCAAATGCATCACTTTCAGCATACATATCCACCACAGCAGTCCCAAGTACTGTACATACCCAGCAATAAGTGCATTCCAAGAGTCTACATCTCGACAAGGGAACCTGTTCAGCACTCCTTAAGCTTTTCCCATTAAACATGATATTCCTGAATTTACACCTTTGTCTTCATAGCTTAAATGTCAATTTCTATAAAGCTTCCTTTGATTCCACGGTATCCTGCACTTTTCTTCGAGTTCATCATTAAAATTATCAGCTGGTTAATGTCCTTTGGCATCAGTTTTTCATATTTTTCTAATACACGCACATCATGCATCCAAACAAAATCATACGCATGCACTAAGGGAATATATACATTGGATGCGGATTATCAAAATGCATCACACAAACAATGAATCACACGCAGAAATTAACACAAATGCACAACAAAAAAAATGGAGGTAAATACGACTCGGATGCGCAGCAACACGACAACGCTTACCCTTAGATACAATCTTGGACAAAATCCCTACAAGATACTTGTTGGTACACTCTACTTATCCATTCACTTGGGGATTATATGGGGTTTTTTATTATGCTTAATTTTTAGAGCTTCAATCAAGGCTTCTATGACCTTATTCAAAAAGTGGGTTCCACGGTTGGAATCAAGTTCTCTTGGTGGACCAAAGCAGTAGACAATTTGTTCCATAATACAAATAATTGTTTCCTTGGCATTGTCCTTCATCATAGCTTAAGCTTCATACTATTTTGTAAAGTATTCATCCCCACAATGATATAATGCTTTCCCGTAGTAGACAAAGAATGCACAAGTCCAACAAAATCGATACTCCACTTCTCAAAGGGCAAAGTCACAAGAATAGGATTATGTGGCCACTTACAATTTTTCCTAGTGTTGTGTCTTCAACAGACATAATAATGCTTAACGTATGTAAAAGCATCTTCGAAAACCATCGGCTAGCAATAGCCTATATGTAAAGCTTTTTGGGTGGTGAGCCGTCTAGCAAAATGGCCTCCACACACTGAATCATGGCATTCCTCTAGAATAAAGGGTACCTTGTTAGGCACCAACAATGACGATAAATCCCATCCATATCTTTCCTATATAAGACACTCGCTATTATTAAAAAGTAAAGTGCTTACTACTTAATCTTCCTCTTGTCAAATTTAAAAAGAGTTTTTGTTGGGTTGCCTGTAGATAGTTAATGCCTGATAGATGCATACCATGACGGAATAGAGGTTGTATCAATTTCACATAAATCATTGCACTCACTAATATTAGCCTACTCTTCCTTAGGCTCACCAAAATCTACTAAACACTTTATGATACCCTACAACTTTGGTGGCTTGCTTCTAATCTCGTAGTCAAACTCCTTTAAAGAGATCAACCACTCAACTAGGTGGTCGTGGGGTTGAAGCTTATTCAATAATAACTACAATCCCTCTACCTTGGTGAAGAACACCATCTTCTCATAAAGAATGTAGTGTTTGAACTTCTTGAAAGAAAATACCATAGCCAAGCAAACATTTTTCAAATAGCTGTAATATGAAGCTCTAAAATTTCCAACTTTTCGCTTGCGAATGCAACAAGATGATAAAGTTGTGACTCCCAAATTTGGGATAGGCAACAACTAATACTACGCCTTGTTGCAGCCATTAATATATAGAAAACCTCACCCCTTTTTGGATCTTTTAAAAGAAACACTTTGGACAATTTCACTTTAACATCTTCAAATGCTACTTTCCATGCCTCTATCCATTCAGAAACATGGCTGTGAGACAAAAGATTTGTCAAGGGTAATGAACGTTTAGTCAATGCATTAATGAATCGATAATAGTACCCCATGGATGAAATAAAATTGTGAAATTACTTAGGGCAAGTGAGTGGGCTTAGGGCCACAATGATAACCCCACTTTCAAGATCATTTGCAATACGAGCCATACTCACAATATGACCCAATAGCAAACCATAAGGCACCCTGAATATACATTTTTGAGGATTCAACCCTATTGCAATAATCATGATATCACTCAAAGCATGCACATAGAACAATCAACAATTGTCTATGATAAGTCATGGTAGCTACCCCCAAATCATCTATGAAAACCTTCAACTCTTCAAAGGATATATCGACAAATGTCTTGTCATTCGTTCTTTACCAAGACCCAAGAGCATTACATAGGCTAAAAGCCATCACATCATACACAAAAGTATCAAAAACTATAATGAATGTTGTCTTTAACTTATCCTCTTTAGCTATGGCCATTTGATTATAACCCACAAAACAATCCATAAAAGAGTATATTTGTGGCCCTCACAACTAATCTAAAATCTGATCGTCGGTAAAGAGTAGAGGGTAATAGTCCTTCACCATCTGCTTGTTAAATTTCTAAGTATCAACACATAGATGGATTTGATTCTTCTTTTTCATTCTTATTACCATCAGTGAACACCATTTTATATATTCAATGGGAAATATTAGACTAGCCTTTCTTAAATGCATCAATTTCTCAAAAAGAGACTTTCTTAGCTCAAAAGGCATATGTCTAACCTTTTGTCTTACTAGCTTACTATCTTTTCTCAATGGGATCATATGCATAGCAACAAAGGGGGGAATCCTCTTCAATTAATCATAATTCCATGCAAATATATCCTTGAACTCTTGTAAGAGCACCACATAATCTACACACTCATTAGCAAATAATATAATGCTAAGTTTAATGGAGAGAGGATCATTGGGAGTCCCAAGATCCATCTCTATCACATCAACATTACGAATCCTGTCCTTTGTCTCTGTTGGCTCATTTACACATACTTCATAAACCTTCTCAATAGTAGTAGAACCCTCTTTAGAATCAATGGAACTTGAGGTTCCAACAATTGAGATTTCCTTAACTAGTGCCTCCCATTTTGTAGTGCGAGGTAATGTCCTTTCATCTGACAGGCACTCAGGTTATGCATCCTCAAGTATTCTCTTTAACCCATGCCCAAAAACTAGTCCACCATCTAGGATATCCAACAAACAATTGGAATGTAATATCTACAAACCTCCAAGCAACAACTAATAGCTTTGCCTCTTAGTGAATCAGATAGCATGGAAGTCAAGGATGCACTCAATATTAGCAACCGTCATATCATGTACTCGGACTATCATTTCTTGTGGTTGCCTTAGGCTATCATCAATCATTTTTGAAACCATCGTGATATTCTTTTGGATTGATAGAGTCAATCTCTCTAATAAATCCATACTCATAATGTTTACGGATGATCTGAGGATCTGAGGCTCACCATTGCATTTTCTATTACAATTCCATCAACATATGCCTATACCCTAGGATAATGCTTCTCTACATGATCCCACCATTTACTACCCACTCCATGGACACCAAAAGCTTCTATGACATGACCCATTCATGGGATTTTATTAAACTCCTTACAAATGTTTAGTGATGGTTGGATTAGTTGTAGCAAATTCACATCCTGTTTGACTTCACATAGAATGTTTGCTAGGTCAAACTCATGGAAGTTTGCTATTACTCTCTTCTATTTCCACACTAGCTGCTTGATAATCTTAGTACCCTTGTTTTCTTTCAATTTCCATTTTCTTTTGACTAGCAGCTACTTTAAAATACTATCACTTTTAAGAGGACCCACCTAGGTATCCTACACCTTCTTCTCATCCTAGGTTTAGGGTAAATTTTGCTTGTACTAGAGTCATCTTTATAATCATCTTTCAATTTCTAACCACTAGTTACTACCCTAACATTATTAGGAGGTAAACTCTCACTAATTAGCAAAATGTCAACCAGACTTACCCCGCTGGGTATTTCCTCAAGTGTGGTTTTACCCCTTTGCAAAATTTATTAAGGACCTCTCCTTTGGTATTCTCATTATTCGTAGGATGGTTCACAAGCCCAAGTTGCTGACTATCTTGCTGGAGAAAACTAACCTTACTGCAGTAACTAGTGGCTAAGTGACAAGACTTCCTGCATATATCGCATTTGGTATTAGGACAATTACAAGGAAAATGTTGCCCACCACATCACTTACAATTGAATCATGATGGCCCACATCATTAAGCTTTCTAGTACCTATCAAATTTTATTGGCACTTTAAAAAATTAACATCTATGGTAATATGGTAGTATTGCTAAGTGATCATATCCATATAATGTTTCATAATATATTTTACTTCATCTACAATGTTTGATACAAAGGACTCATAACCAATGGCTTTAAGAGCTACCCCCCAATAGGTTGCACAACTTGCAAAGGGGGTGCTACCTGTATTGACCCTTTGTTCACAAAAGGAGGTCTTTGTCAAGTTGTTACCTTTTAACAACATTTAGAGGAGCTAGTAACAAAGGCACATTTTTCATCATGCTTCCTCTACCATTTGGGTTCGTTACAGGGGTAGTACTAATTGCACCTTGATCTCCACTAATCAATCTGAAATTATTTCAAGAACTAAGGCTTGAATTTAGCTTTTTCCTCCATGCATGTTGCTTGTAAGTGGGACTCTACTTCTTCTACTCCTCGAGTTATAGTAGTATCTATATCCACTAGAGGGACACTACTTAACTACACTTGGATATTCAAGTCCAATCCATGCAAGAAATATTGTAGTTAGGATAGGAATAGAGGCTTGGAATTTGTGAAAGACCTCTTTCATCTTCTTGGCATATGCTCAAGCATTTTCATGATGCTTTTAACATGTCACATTTAGCACATCTAGCCAATATGGTTCACCTCTCTTATGTCAAGATTGTGGGAGAGAAGGAAGGAGTCTCGCTTGAAGCTTTCTTGCTTGCACAATGGGGGAAGACACACAAGGGTGGAGGCTGAAAACAGTTTTCCTCTTCTTAGTTGTGTAAGCCAAAAGAACTCTAGTACAAAGAAATAGAAGAACCCTATATATGGGTCTCAAACCAAACTCAACTAACTAAGGTGGCATACTAACTGAGCCACGAACTAGAGTAGATAAGGATAGCTATCATGTAGCTATTATTCATGGGCGGTGTACCAACCGCGTCTGCAACTGACAAGTCGGTGACATAAATATACAACGGTCACCCTGGCGTATCACGAGTGGAGCTCGATATCTCAACACTCCCCCTCGAGCTCAATCCCAATTCCTGCACACCAAGCAGGTCTCTGAACTTGCGCAGCTTCTCTGCGCCCAATGCCTTCGTGAATATGTCAGCTACCTGATCCTCTGTGCTGACATAAACTAGATCAATAAGACCTAGTAAAACCCTCTCTCGCACATAGTGATAATGCACCTCAATGTGCTTTGTTCTAGCATGATAGACTGGGTTATTTGCCAAGTGTATACTACTCATGTTGTCACAATAAATGACAACTGGCCCATCTGTAGACTGATGCATATCATAAAGTAGCTTATGCAACCAAGCTACCTCACATGCAGCCATTGCTGCACCCCTGTACTCAGCCTCTGTGCTCGACAAGGCAACTGTAGGCTGTTTCTTGCTGCTCCAAGTGACTGCAGCACTCCCAAAAGAGAATACATATCCACTGGTAGATCGTCTATCAGAAATACTACCAGCCCAATCAGCATCAGTGTATCCATGCAACTGTATCTGAACCCCAGTCTCATAAAATAGTCCATACTGCAATGTGGACTTCACATACCTAAGTATGCGTCTAGCCGCATCCAAATGTGGTTTCCTTGGAGCCTGCATAAACTGACTTACCAATCCAACAGCATAGCTCAAATCTGGCCTGGTAATAGTCATATAAATCAAACTTCCTACTATGCGTCTGTACATAGTAGGGTCTTCTAGAAGCTCACCTGCATCTGTGCTCAGCTTCACATTTTGCTCCAAAGGAACTGAAATAGGCTTACAGCCTGTCATCCCATATTTGGACAGCATGTCCAATCCATACTGCCTCTGCAAGAGCTGTATCCCACTTGGTGATCTAATCACCTCAATGCCCAAGAAATAACGCAGCTCTCCCAAATCCTTCATCTCAAACTTCTGCTTCAATAGCATTTTCACATGAAGGATATCTTCATCACTGTCACCTGTCATAATCAAATCATCAACATAAATGACAAGCAGCATAATACCTTTCTCTGTTTTTCTCACATAAAGTGAGAAATCTGCCTTGGAAATCTGAAAGCCAATAGTGACAAGATACTGTCCTATCTTGTCAGACCATGCTCTAGGTGCTTGCTTCAAGCCATACAAGGCTTTCTTCAACCTGCAAACAAACTCAGGATGAACAGCATGCACATAACCTGGTGGCTGCTCCATATAGACCTCTTCTTGCAAATCACCATGCAAGAAGGCATTCTTTACATCCATCTGATGTAAAGACCATCCCTTTGATGCAGCCATAGCAATGACTGCTCTTACGGTTGCCATCCTTGCAACCGGACTAAATGTTTCTTCATAGTCAATGCCATATGTTTGTGCATACCCCTTGACTACTAATCTTGCCTTGTATCTGTTCACAGAACCATAAGCATTGTGCTTCACCTTATAAACCCACTTACAGCCGATTGCATTCTTACCTTTAGGCAAAGGTACTAACTCCCATGTAGCATTTGCTTCCAAGGCATCCATTTCTTCATCCATGGCTTTCTCCCATTTTTCTTTTCCCATGGCTTGCTCAAAAGATGTGGGTTCTGGTTCCTGTATCACTTTGACCATATATGCATAGTGAATGGCTGTAAATCCATCATATTTCAGCCTATCCACAGGATACCTAGCTCTTGTAGACCTGCGCAAAGTAGGTTCACTCCCAGGTGCTCTCAAAACATCCCTGGTCTTCCTTACTCCAGGTGTAACAATAGAAGGAATACCCAACTCATCATCAATGCTCTGTTCTGAGCCACTGGATTCACCATCCACATAAGAGTGACCTGCATTCACATCAAACATGGGCTGATCAACCTTCTCTTTTCCTTTTCGTGATACCTGCATACCACTATCTGCATTGCTTTGAGAAGATTCTCCTGATCTCAATCTGCCTGTCCATGGCGAAGAATGTGAACCACTGCTAGAGGACGCTCCAGGTCCACTAATATTTTGTGACTGCTGCTGTGAATTCTGTGTAGCATTACCATTTTGTGCATCTTCATCATCAATCACATTTACTGGTTTATACCAGCTACTCATTTCATCAAAAACAACATCTCTGCTCACTGTAAACTTACGAGTAGAAGGGTTATAGCATCTATACCCTTTTTGCTGCAGAGAGTAACCAATAAAGATGCACTTCTCAGCTTTTGGATCCAACTTGGATCTCAGCTCATCTGGCACATGTACATAGGCAATGCAACCAAAAATTTTCAAATGAGAAATATCTGGTTTCCTACCAGTATACCTCTCCTCTGGAGTCATTCCATGTATTGCTGCAGTGGGAGTCCTGTTCATTATGTAGACTGCTGTAGCAACTGCTTCAGCCCAATAAAAATCTGGCAAGTCTTTTTCATTGAGCATGGCACGAGATACCTCTCCAATATGCCTGTTTTTCCTTTCTGCAATTCCATTTTGTTGTGGGGTATAACTGCATGAATATTGCTGCTTTATGCCATGCTCCTGCAAGAACTTTGCAAACTCATTTGAGAGGTACTCTCCCCCTCCATCTGACCTTAGGCATTTTATCTGCAAGCCTGTTTCTTTTTCAACCATAGCTTTAAGAGTTTTGAAATGCCCAAAAACTTCACTTTTATTTTTCATAAAATACACTCAAACTTTTCTGCTATAGTCATCAATAAAACTGACAAAATAATGACAGCCTCCAAGAGATGCAGCTTTAGTTGTCCACACATCAGAGTGAATTAATTCCAATGGCTTCTCACTCTCTTGAACATGTCTAGGAAATGGTTTCCTTGCCTGTTTTCCAAACTGACAGGCTTCACATACCTTATGCATTTCTGCAACCTTGAATTTGGGCAATCCTGCAACAATATTTTGGGCCTGCATTGATTTAAGTCGCTGTACATTAACATGACCAATGCGTTTATGCCAGATATCAATATCTGCAACTACACCGGTCCCATGTGCAAACATTGCTGCACTCAATTCAGACATGTCTGCATCCAAGGTAAACATTCTGCCCTTCTTCTTTCCTTTTGCTATCAAGCGACCTTTATTTTTCATATCCTCAACAAAGCATCCATGAGGATTAAATCTGACCTGCAAGCCCTGTTCAACCATTTGACCAACTGAAACCAGATTCTTGGTGATATTCGGGACATGAAATACATCGGACAGGTATTTCTTTTTCCCACCCTGCATAGACAAGGGAATTTTTCCAATCTGCACAATAGGATGTCCAGTATCATCACCAGTCTCCACAAATCCTGGTTTTCCATTTTCCTTGCATCCTCCATCCATTCTGCATGACCTGTCATGTGGTTTGATGCACCTGAGTCAACATACCATACATCATTGCTTTCTTCTGCACTTGTCATAGAATTGTTCATGTGCTGCACCATGAACAAATGCTCATTTCTGTCATCACCCTGTCTACTAGAAGATGCATAATTCCCTTGTTGCAGTTTTCCATTCATGATGTCATTCTGCTTTTTATAGCAGTCTTTAGCCATATGACCCATTTTACCACAGTAGTAGCATTCAACATTACTGTTTGCATTTTGGCCTCTTTGCCATCCACCACGACCTCTTTGGCTCCCCCTGCCTCTAGAGTTACCACGTCCTCCTCCATAGGACTGGTTTTCTTGAGTTTGCTGCATATTCTGATTTCTGCCACGGCCTCCAAATCGGCCTCCTCTACCTCTGCCTCTACCTCTTCCAGCATTTGAGTAGAAGACAGCTTCTTTTGAAGTTCCTCCTGAAGAAGATGCACCACCATTTCTCTGTTCCTCAGAAATTAGAAGAGCAATCAACTCCTCAAAATCAGGAAATCTTTCACGAACTGAAATGGATGTCCGAAACTGTGCATAATCCTTTCCTAGACCATTCAAGGTCACGGAAACTAAATCATCATCTTCCACTGGCGACCCAATGGAAGCAAGTGCATCTGCAATCTTCTTCACCTTCATGTGGTAGTCGTTGATGCTCATACTTTCTCTTTGCACATTATGCAACTCTTGCTTGAGCTGCATTTTCCTGGCTTGCGTATTTGTGCTATACATTTTTGACAAAGTATCCCATGCCTCCTTTGGCGTACTTGCATCCTGAATATGCACAATCATAGAGTCTGAAATACTGATAGACAGCCAATACATAACTTTCCTGGCTCTCTCATGCCATGTTTTAAATGCCTGCATTTGTTGTTGATTGGGAACATCAGGAAGAACTGGTTCTTCTTCATTTCCTGCAACAAATTCCCAATATCCTTTTCCCATAAGGAAATTCGTCATTCTAAACTTCCATGCCTGGAAGTTGTTCTTGTCAAGCTTTTCAGTGACAATCTGTGAAAGAGAATCAGACGCCATTACAGAATACTGCAAGAAATTCTGTCACTGCAAAAAACACAGCTTCACCCTCACAAGGGCAAATCTGCAAAACTGGCGAAAGTGGTATTTGACCACACAGTCACTTCCTAGTGACGATTTTGCATAAACAGGAACCAAGGATGATTCTGAAACTCCCAATGTCTCTGCGCACAAGCATACGATGCAATTTCTACAGTAACTTTTCACCGACCTGTAGAACAGTGGTCGCACAGCATAAAACTGAGCCTTTTCTTGAGTGCGTGCAGAAAACTTCCATCTGCAAAACAGGCCCCGAAATGGCCTCAAATCAAAAAAACAAGGTCGCCAAGGGCTAAAGCCCTTTTTCCCGCAGCATATACTGCCCTCTTGCTTCACCGCGAAGGGCGTCTCAACCTGAGACAATGCACTCCTGCAATTTCCGGCTGTGCTACCTGCAGAGATCTGCTCCCAAAACAGGAAATGAAAGCAACACTGCTCCTCTTACCAGACCACCGCGAGCTTGGCTTGCTTTCTTGAGCTCCTTACCACGAACAAGGCTCTGATACCATGTCAAGATTGTGGGAGAGAAGGAAGGAGTCTCGCTTGAAGCTTTCTTGCTTGCACAATGGGGGAAGACACACAAGGGTGGAGGCTGAAAACAGTTTTCCTCTTCTTAGTTGTGTAAGCCAAAAGAACTCTAGTACAAAGAAATAGAAGAACCCTATATATGGGTCTCAAACCAAACTCAACTAACTAAGGTGGCATACTAACTGAGCCACGAACTAGAGTAGATAAGGATAGCTATCATGTAGCTATTATTCATGGGCGGTGTACCAACCGCGTCTGCAACTGACAAGTCGGTGACATAAATATACAACGGTCACCCTGGCGTATCACGAGTGGAGCTCGATATCTCAACATCTTAGGATCAAATTCCCTTGAAAAGACTCTATAAAATAAATTAATTGTGGTTATGGTACCAACTTCTAAGCGTTGATACCACATTGCATTCCTTCCTTTTAGGGTCATGCTAACAATCATTAAATGTCCCTCATTTTGTATTCCGCAAGTAAACATAAGTTTTTGGATTCATTGATGTGAAGCTCTCTATCCTTCTCTGCTAACCCATTAAAGATGGGTAGAGGAAAACCTAAAGCTGGAAAATCTGATGTTCTTGTAAGAATTGCAATAGGTTGTGCCATAACGAAAACCAAATTTGCTATAGGAGTTTGAAATGATGTAACTACAACCCTACCTGAAGTGGGTTGACTTATTGGGAAAAGGGGAGCACTAGAGCTTCCTCCTCCTTCTAATGGACTTTTTGTAGCACTAAGGTCACTAAGACATCTCCCTCACAAGTGTATTTGACTGCTACATTGAGGGGAATATATTCTAAGATTTCAGCCTACCATCCAGCTCTTTTGGCTCTTTCTTGTTTTTGGATCTTGGTATGACCATGTTTATAAAAACATAATGGGTCTATCTTGATGCTCTTTGGCATAAACTTACTAACTAGTCTCTATTTAATTTAGGTTCAGGAACTGCTACTTATTGGTAGCTCTCGACAAAACACACCACCTGTCAAGACCGAGAATGGGCTCGACACTAGCTCTAAGTCTCTAGTTGGGCCTTCTATGCTCACCCAAACAACCCCACGACCTCATAGCTAAGAGTATATAAACACTATGAACTTGTTTATTGAAAGAATGTGTTTGTTGATACAATCTCTAGATTGTAGTCCAATGTGATGCCCTTTCCAACTCCAAGAAGAGGGAGTACCCAAACATTTAAGTGGCTAGCACCTCATAACATAAACAAAGGGAGCATTCCCTAGCTTATCGTTGTGGCTCCATTATAGCTTTTTTACATCCCAAGGATTGGCCCCAAGATGTGTTGTCTCAACATATAACACATACGCACAAAGTCTAATCTTCACGATATTTATTCCAAGAGATAGTATATTCCTCAACAAATTGGTCCCCAAGGAAACATTCCAGACTACTTCATGCCATCACTATACCTCTTAATACTTAAGTAATATCAAAACCTATATGAAAAAGGCAACAAAAAAATCAAATTTTGAACCATATTCAGCACATCAAACCCCTCTCTTCCTACATTTAGGGCTTTGCTTGTGATGGGTAGGTGAAGAGGTGTTTCCATGTATATTTCTTCATAATGTAAGCAATAAATATGCAATAAAATATACAATTGGGGATTAAATGAGGAAAATCCTCATGTCCTACCTCCATTATACTTGCACAAATACAACCCTAATTTTTCATAATTTTTTTCTCAAATAAAACTCATTTTTCTTTATTTTTTACCATTATTAGTAATTAATTTTTTTTCTTTTTTTCTTTCTATATGTGAAAAACTTAATAATATTGAGATTTATTATTACTCTCAATTTTTCTCCATGAAAAGACAATTTACAATGATAAAACTCATAAAATTGATGATTTAGCATAAAGTTACACTTTTACATATTTTGTGTTTTAAATTAAGTGCATAAATGATTAACACTTGTTTTTCATGTTGATATTTCTAATAGAATGAACTATTTTTAAATACTAGAAACTAATTTTAACCATAGAAAACTAATATATTTTAACCATAGAAAACTAATATGCATCATAAAACCAAGGAGCTCACTTACTCATAAAATTGCATATGCACTACACTCCATTGTATTTCAAGAACGAAAAGCCACCCCACTGCTAATGCTCGTTTATAGCCATTGATGCTTCCTTGGTACTTTTTAATATATTCCTCGTATTCTGTCACCAACGGGCACCCATTCCCCCTCATTCTCTCAACCCACATGAACCACATTCATGACAAGAGAGAAAAAGGAGAGAGAAAGACTGAAATTTGATATTGCTAAAAACTACATCATTTCTTGTACAAATTGGAATGATGGAGAGCTAAATATTGTACAGTCAATGCCTAGGAGTGTGAAGGGACTCATCATCAGCCAAAAAAATCCATTTTTTAGGGGTAAAGCAAAAGGCACTGAAAAATACTCCCCCTCCCCCCGCTTTTCATTTCTTGTATGTTTTCCTCTTCTTAATCAAGCTTTACACTTGACCCAACAAATAACTAGTTTACTATGAAAATTTCATACTTTGTAAAGTTGTGCATGTTTTTCTCTTCTTAATCAAGTGTTACACTTAACCTAACAAATAACTAGTTCACTTTGACAATCACACTTACGCAAAGTGGTGCCCACCTGATTGAGGGGGCAAACAATCTCCAAATTGTGATCCAATTGGGCGAATGACTTTTTGATATCAATATTTATCAGCTTAGCCTCGGTCACATGCTTTTTGGCTTCGCGATCCAATAGATGCTTCATAATGCCAAACCTTGCCACCATTAAATGTGGGGTCAAACAAACTCCTCTTAGTGTCAAAATGCATCTAACAAAACTCCAACTCCTTGATCTGTAATCATTTCATTTTGCGCTAAAAATGCCTCTTTTATACATCTCAGGGTCTTTTACCACTTAAATCACACTACAACATACAGGCCTCATACCAACGTTCAAAGCAATGAAAATGTTCATAAAAAAATTTTCCCTCGTCGTCACAAAAAACATCGATATTAGTGGTGCCATAGAACCGTTGCTATAATCATCACTATAGTGATGCCTATAGCGATGATTTGCAACGCTAACTGCGAGGCTTGCAGTAAATTTGCGACGCTAGTAGCGACGGTTACAGGAAAAAAAAAATTAAAGTGTACTTGAATCCATAATACTGATACATAAAGTAAATACAAGATCACGTTATGAAAGCGACAATAGAATGGTGGCAATATACAAAAGATGATAATAACATAGTGCATAGAAAATGCCTACATAAATCACATGACCAAAAAAGAAGAGGATGTGCACTCCATGGATCCAAGGGTGAGCTATAGATCCTCGACATCCGAAAGCTCGTCTCACCGCAAAGGAGCATCGAACGGAATCTCCAAAAAAAGAAACAACTACGCATCAGTCCACCATATAATAATGCATTTTAATTCAAATTAGTAACTATGGAAAAGAAAGATGAGTGACTTATTGGGCGGCGTCCATACAATCAGTTGATCAATGCAGTGAGACCGTGTCTCTTTGCATATCGAGTCTCTAGGTTGGTGGGATCGTGGTTAGTAATGGAGTGCTGCAAAGAAAACAAAATACAACTATTAGAAACACGATTGTCAGTACAAGGGATATTACAAAAAAATAAGCAAGCATAACAAAGAAAAAACTTACAAAGTCCTCCAGATAAGTCCTGTGGCCACCACTCCCAAGATGATGGACCACTCCTACCTCCAGTTGTGCCCTCGGCACCTTGCGCTACTATCTCTAATGTCCTAGAGAATCTGTAGCCTCCTCCTTGAGTTGGCACAAGTCATCTACATCTAGCCACTTAGGCTTTGAGGCCCCACTCTTAAGTGCCTTGTGTGCTTCCGATCGTCTGTGTGACACATACGCACGCATGCACTCCATCATCTAGCCAGCGGAAAATGTATCTGCTACGGTGGGTGCCAGAAACTCCTCATGCAAGGATGCTTCCATGTAGTCCTTGCTCCTCTCCGGTATGTTCTTCCAATGATCCAAGACATTGTGCAAAAAAACTTATTGGTACAACTCTCTCATGAGCCATCACCCTCCTCCCCTCATCATTCATGATGACAGCTCCTGTCCTATCATCTACAAGGTATCCATACCCCTCTTGGGTATGCCTAATATGTGTCCTCTCCCACCTGTGACCACGCTCTTGGGTATATTCAAGAGACCCTTGTACATTTGGTGTACCTACAGGAGTAGTATCTCTCGGAGTAGCACCCATAGGGATGCCACCTGTGGTGAACGGTTGAGCAAAAGCTAGAGTGATTGGAGTAGGCATCCCCACAAGTATGACAAATCCCATAGGTGATGCAACTCCAACAAAACGATGAGATGGTGACGCTGAGTCGGTACCTCCTCAACAACCACCCGAGCCATGCTCTCTCAAACCTGTACGAGAGTAAGGAGTAGCACCTGTATCCTGAGCCGACCGCGGGCTCACTACATCCACGTCTCTGCAACATCCACTAGAACCACTCCCTCCATCCGGCCCAAGTCTAGAGTGTCAACCTCGACTATTGGAAACTGAAGCATCAGAGCACATCGAACTAACAGAACGGCCTAATGGTGTTCGAGATAGCTCCTAGTCCGCCATATCTCTGAATCGAGCCATCTTATTTGGAGACATATGTGTGAAGATCTCTTGTAGCTCCTCATCACTTATTCCTTGACTCATCGTGTGGATCCAAATATCCACAGAGGTCACCTATACAGACAAAAATTGATGTTAGCATAATCAATATAAATCAAGCAAAGCATGGTAATATAAATATTTAAAAAATGATCTTACTTAAAACGCATATCTCATGTGCTATTATAAGTGATTCATCAATGAACTGAGTAGGTGGATGCTCCAAGTATGAAGTATCCTATGGTCCCATATTGTGAAATACGCGCGATCTAGAGCATGGCAGATGTGGAAGCTATGGAGGTTGAAATAGGAAAAAGAAACTCATGAAGACATTGACCCTAACTAGGACAAATTGTTACACAAGTGAATTAGGTTCCAAGATTGAGACTTGGACTCATAAACACAATCTTGTGTATTGACAGTGACATGACACTTTATTGGAAAGAAAAGAGTATTATCATTGCATTAGAAAAAGAGTGCAAGTACAATGCTTTATAGGATTTGAGTGGTGGTATTTTCTCCTACTGTGCATATGGGATTCTGGTCCTGAGCCCTCACTGCTCCTTGCAAAGGGACTGAAGTAGGTGTGATTGCAAATATCTCAACACCCCTCCTCAATCACAACCAAAAGTACAAAGTGTGTAGAGGCTTTAGTGAAAGCAACACTTGCAAAGTGTGGGCACACCATAAACATGGCAAAACACCAGAGGCTATCACAGAAAAGGCTAAGTGTGGGTACCACAAACATGATGGAAATCCAGAGGTTGTAGCAGGGGCCTCACAAAGTGTACAGAGGCTGTAGTACAAGGATAACTGAGGAGTTTACAAGTTTATGTCTGAGGCATTAAAGCTAGGAAATACACAGCTAAAAAAGTCTATCTGAATAGAAGGACTAATGAAGTTTGTCCTTCTCCTGGTGGTCTTCTTCTTCTTCTTCCTTTTCTCCGTTTTCTTCTTCTTCTTTGACTGCAACTAGATAGGCCTTTTGGGACCTCTTTCTGGCGTGGCAAAACTTCTCGGTGTGTCCGGTCCTTCTGTAGAAATCACAGAAGAGCTAATCCTTCTTGCCTTTGTACCTATTGCCAACATATAATGCATGCTCATCTCTAGAGGTACTTGGTTCTTCCTTATTTTTTAGCTTCTTTTCCTCCTCTAACAGTGATGCGTGGATATCAACAAGTTCAGGGTTTGGCATATTAATTAGAGTTGTTGATACATTCTTATATTCAGGAGGCAAACTCTTAAGTAGAACACCAATGCAAACATCTTCTTCCATTTTAATGTTTATTCCTGCAAGTTGGGTTAGAAGTCCTTCCATGTAATTTAGATGTGTGGCAAGTGATGTGCACCAAACAAAGTGTCAAGTCTCTTCCATGTATCCTGTGAAGTTTCACAGTTATCCACATGGTGGATATAGCTATTGTCTAGCTCCAGTTTGATAATGGCCTGAGTCTTATCATCATTCTTTTGCCAAGTGATAGAAAGATTCGCATCACGAGGCTTCTTTTCTTTTCCAGTGGTAATGGCCCAAAGGCCCTTCTTCATCAGGATCAGTTTGATGTGGGTCTGCCAGGTATGAAACCCGACTCCTTTGAAACAAGCTATTGGAGAATCTTTGCCCATGTTCGACTTGAGAGACCAGCAGCAAATCAGATTCAGACTTATCAAATTTAAGCAAGAGAAGAGTTGGTTGAGATGTGTCAATAGACACAAGTGTTTAGATCACTAAAAATGACAATAGACACTATGTTTCTTCCCCGATTCTTTCAAACCTGCAAAAATCCTTCAAGTTCTTTTAGATCCAGATATTCCCCTTCTTGATTTGATGTTGGGACCTTTAGGTCTGAGTGGTAGTGGGTTGTCCTAGTGGCAGAAGAGAGAAAATGATGAGATTTTTAAGCTTGGTGAAGTTTGGCTATGGCTGTCCTATCAAAACAGGGACCAGCGCGACTGGTAAATGAGCTCCCACGAGCTTCACAAGTCAAATCTGCAATATGGACAACCCTCACTAATGGGTCTAACTCCCCCTAAGAGGTCGAACACATACTACTACTACTAGTACTCACCTACCCGAAGCGTCAAACGCACCAAAGGTGCACCTTTAACAAAACCTCTCTCTCTCTCTCTCTCTCTCACCACCACCACCACCGCCACCACCACCACCACAACCACTACTACTACTACTCACCTTCCCCAAGCGTCGAACACACCCAAGGTGCACCTTTAACAAAACATCTTTCTCTTTCTCTCTCTCTCTCTTCTACTACTACTGCCGCTGCTGTTGCTGCTGCTGCTATTGCTGTTGCTGCTGCTGCTATTGCTGCTGCTACTGCTGCTATTGCTGCTGCTACTGCTACTACTACTGCTACTGCTACTACTACTACTACTACTACTACTAACAATAAATGAAGAAATTAAAGAACAAGATCTTACCCTCTCTTTGTTTTTTTATCCATTCCTTCTCCTCTCTCACTTCCTCTCTCTCTCTCTCTCTTTCTTTATTATGTTTCATGTCTATTTCCTCTCTCTTGTTAGAAGATAGGCATAGGAACGCACTGTAAGCAAGGGTGTATGAGGGCAGATGGGTGTGAATAGCCTTAGGGGAAGGGGAAACCCTAACCCTAGCTTGACAGAGGCTATATAAATAGCCTATGGGTTGCTATCAAACTTGAGATAGAGTGTACCCAAGTTGTACCTTGAGAAACTTAATAAACAAGAATTTGTTCTTGTACTTTGAGCCTCTTTCTCCCTCTTGTGCACACATTCCAATGCTGCAACTCTGATTTTTCCACATGGTATCAGAGCCTCCTCTACTCTCTTCAGCTTCCTATACCCTCACTAAGATTGTCCATCATCTTCAACTTATCTCCTTCACCTCCACAGCTAGCTTGTACTTGCAAACCTTGGAGGACTTGGGGAGGACAAAGGAGGCCATACCTGCTCCTGCTTTCTTTTGGAGATCCCTTCTCCACATTAGGGTGCAGCTGCTCCTCAAGTCTGCCCCCAACATTGTCCACGACTAAGCTCGGCATTCGTTTTCCTAGAACATGCATAGTTTTCTATCAGCGTGACATCCGTACCAGTGTGCATGTAGCAGGGGACGCAATCCCAGCAACCACTTTGGGGCTTTGATAGTCCCCCTAGTGGGCTATCCTCATATACAAGGGTTCCTGGAAATTTGCTCTACAGAGAGAGATCTATGACAAACCCTAAGTGTGTACCCTATGGTATCCATACCCAGTAAGCTCTAAACTTGGCATTTTTTACCTTTTTCACCCTGAGCTTTATTAACAGTGATTCTAATCACTAAAGCATCTTCTCTGAAGTTATTTGAAATCTAAAAGCTCTTCGACATGCTTGATGGACATCACTAAGTGCATTGGGAAGCTGACTTCCAACCTGCTTTCATTCAAGCATTTTACTAAGCTTGACATTAGTGTTTCTAAACACTAATCATTAATAATCTAATCGTTTTCTTGCTAGGTATTTACTAAATCTAGTGAGTGTTACTTTGTCAACTTCCTCTTCTTATATTGTTGTAAGGTTATGTGTACAATTATAAACACATAGACCATCATACACTAGAATTGTATTGCATATCTTGAGTGACTTTGGTTCAAGTACACTAGTCAATGCAATCAAAAGGATGAGTGTCATTGTACTCTCCTCGAAATCATTAGCAACAAGCATTGAGATCATAGATCGACCTTGTCCAACACAAGCTTCATCCACTAAGCCATACCACAAGGAGGAGCCTGAAGTCCAGTCAAGGTTTACCTCATTAAAACCTAAAAAGACTATTAAACCTCAGAAGAAGATTGCACATAAGAAAGGACCACCACAATCATACTTTGAAATATTACATTTATATGATTTTCAGCCTTTCTCCTTATTACAACTTTGATTTCAATTGTTTGATTTGCTTTCGCATTCAGTGGCAAGTTTGTAAGGGAATAGACACTACCCTTGTCTTAACAAATGGTAAGACCTTCCCAATGGCCACAACATATGCTGATGTCCATCCTCAAATTCGAAAGTTTGATGGCAAAGATTTCCACCCATGGCAGGTACTTATAAAGTACAAAATGATGGAGAGAGGGTATTGGCCTCTCATTCAAGGCACTAGAGTCGTAAACTTTGCAAATTTGGTTGATGTAGAGGATGGCCAACGTGCCCAAGCCATCATAATGTTACACTTGGATGAGTCCCTGATTCATCATGTTGATCAACTAAACACTACTAAAGAAAAATGGGATGAGCTTGAAAAGCTCTATAGAGCCACTGGTAAAAATACTAAATCTTCCTTAAAATTGAATTCTTTAGCTTGGAATATAGATCAAGGGAAGATTTGGAAAAATTCATCTCTCACATGAAGGGACTTATGGCACAACTTGCCTCTGTACAAGCTCCAATACATGAAGAAGATGCTATTGCTCTTCTCCTAAAAGCTGTAAAAAAGGTGTTTCCTACTCTTGTGACCACTCTTACCAACATTCCAGGCCCTACATTGGCAAGTACCATCCAATCCTGTTTGGATGAAGAAAAAAGGAACCACAAAGAAAGCATCAACAGTCAGGCATCTTCAACTTCCTGTGATCAAGTATTGGTACATACAGTTCTCACTAGATGTTCTTTTTGTAAGAAAAAAGGACATCTTGTAAACAACTGTTGGAAGAAGTATCTTGAGAAAATGAAATGTAACAAAACAGTGGGTTCCTATGCCTATCTTCTAACACCCCCCCTCAATGCGAGGGTGGCATTGGATTACAAGGCATGTAAGATGTCCCCCCCTCCCCCTCGAGATGCCTTTATAAATTAGGCTTACAAGAGTGTTCTAGATAGATGATTTAAAGAGTCAAAACAGTTGATCTTCAGATGGATTGGAGGCATAGTTGGCCACCAATTCTTTAGGTATATCATGAGTGCCGGGGCATTTACTAAATATATGGCTCTGGTTGGTCATGAGGTCGATGAGGGGCTAGTTTGTATGATGAATTTGTATCATTATATTTGAAGTGGCTATTAGCATTGAATCTAATGGGTACTATTGTCCATGATATTCAAGGTACACTTGAGCATTTGCATATGTGGAGGATATTGGCTTTTGCCTTGGTGAATTTAGCATACTCATGGTTGGGAAAAAGTAAGCATGTCATCTCCACCAAAAATATTTAACATCACCACATTCTTGCAGTGGAAAGAGTGCTTAGAATAGGCAAGTAAGAATTGAGAGCTGGATCATACTAAGGGATAGTGAGGGGAGTGGTGACCCTTTCCCCACTATCCCTTCGTCACCTACAGATTTAAGGTGAGTGGGGAAAATATCACCCCACACTTACCTTACTAGCACCTTCAAGGAAGAGGGTTCCTAACACGATGCTAGTACAGTGAAAGCTATTGTCGTGATGTGATTGGATAAGGTCCAACTTGCTAGCACACATTTTTGACAACTAAATTAGTGGAATGAACTAGATATATATATATATATTTTAATCACACACCTTGAATTATTTTTGTCATCCAACAAAACGGCCCCTCCGACTTGATGGGTGACTCTGGGAATAATTATATAAGATGGTTGCCTTGATCACCCCACTCACTTTAGGGCAACTGAATTCTGAGTCAAATTCCAACAAGGAGTCCAAAGAACTACTTTATTTAGATTGGTCATAAAAGTGAGATTAAAGTACAAGAGGATGGGTTACTGTGGAGACTGAAACATGGAACACCCATGAGAGGAAGAAGAGTGGAACAAAGTGAGAGGAAGAGAGAGAGAATTGAAAGGAGAAACTTCAATTATGTTGGAGCATGAGAGAGAGAGAGAGAAAGAGAGAGAGAGAGAGAGAGAGAGAGAGAGAGAGGGGGACTAGAGGCTAGGTTGAAACCCAATTGTATCAAATGTCTACAATGTTGCTTATCTTTGTGAGTCACATTTCTTCTCTATTGGCCTATCCTTTTGCAAGCATCTCTCCTCCTCTTTATCTCCTTCCTTATTGTCCTTCAAGAACCGTGCCTATCATGGTTGTTTGTAGGACGTTGTTATAGTTTCTTTCTTCTTGGTTGAGAGCTTATCTATTGAGTAAGCATAACAATAGGATGAATTTTAATAAATTGTCTATAGCTCATTATGGGCTTCTTACTCTTATCCCTTCACCCATCAATGCCATTGTAGCCATACCATTTCTTTACAAATCCACACTCACATGAATGAAGAGTATCAAATTTATCTAGGGGGTCACCCTCTCTTTCACTCGAATTTCTTTCTCTTCATGTGGTTCAAATGTGCAAGATCCCTTTGAAGGATAGGCTATCTAACTAGATTCAAGTGTGATCACTCTATCCTCTTTGCCACGAGTAGATGTAGAGCCTCAAATAGTTATTGTGGGGTTTTTAGATGATCAAATCCCTATTAATTAAGAAACAAGAGGAAAATTATAAACCTAAGTGGACTAATAAGCTAAATGCAATGCACATTGCACAAGCATTGGTGAGACAAGTAGGCAATGTGGTAAAAACTAGTGGCCAAACCATGACCATGAATTGACCCTCTATCTCTTGCTCTCGCTCTGCTCTTCCTAGAACCTTTCTCTCTTGCTCTAATCTCTGTCTCTCACAGACACATTCTCTCTCTCTCTCTCTCTCTCTCTCTCTCTCTCTCTCGCTTTCTCTCTCTCTCTCTCTCCCTCCCTCCCTCCCTCCCTCCCTCCAATACCCTTCTCTTTGAGGAGAGTCTCAAACACTTATTGTGGGATTTTTAGATTGTCAAATTCCTATTGATTATGAAACAAGAGAGGGAAAGAATAATTAACAATGTAGAAAAAGTGATGATGAGGTATAACCTAAGTGGACAAAGAAGTTGTTTGAGGAATGCACACTCCATTCATGAGCACATGTGATGAGCATGCCATGAGATATAAACTAGTAGCTAGACCATGGGCACATATCGGCCCTCTAACTCTTGGTCTCTCTTCTCCTCCATGAAATACCTCTCTCTCTCTCTCTCTCTCTCTCAATGAGCGCTTAATAACTTGCAATTTATTTTTACTTTAAAAAGGATATTGTGTATCCGGTTGCAATACGTACTTGGGATCCTAATTATTACCCTTCTTACTAGGGGAAATCTCAATCACATTGAGTCCACATGATTCACATCAGTGACCCTCGCTCCATATGTGATCTCTTATTGCTATATTATTGCCCTCGCTCCACATGTCAACAAGATTGAAACATGAGAGCATCATTTATAGACTTCTTGCTATGTTGAACTCTGAAAAGAGCATGCTATCAACGAAACAGCCTAGGAGAGGATGAAGATCATCGAGGTACAGAAATCGACAAATGAGAAGCCCATCGAAATCAAGTGAAATTCTAGCCTCCCAGCAAATTTGAAGGCATGTGTGATGTGAGGTGGTTTGAGGTTTGGATGACTAGGCATATTTGGACTTGTAATCGGCCCAAAGCTGATGGACGGTCTTGTGAAGAAGTTGAGGGAAGTAATCCAAGCTCCAGGCGGACACTGCCAGCTTGGCATTGACAGCTTGGACGAAGCCAGGCTGCAGGCCCTCGCAGTACTGGAGGAAGTAGGCAGTGACGTCGTACCCCTGATCCCACGTCTCACCTGCGCCGGGTCCCACCCAATGGGACGGCGCCAGGCTGGCAGTCAAGCGGATGTAGTCGGCGATGCCTTCGATCAGGCCGCTGGGTGCTGTGCCCTGCCCATCCCACTGCCACACATGCGTGGATTCGTGGTAGAGGATGCCCTCCACCTCGCGCGCCACGTCAGCGCTGGTGCCAGCATAGTTGGCCACGTAGGCGTCGCTGAGGTGGATGTTGGCGGTAGTGTTGTCTTGGACCGTATAGGCGACGAAGCTGCCACCGCTGACGTCAATGTCGACGGTGAAGTTGACAGTGGCGACGGGCTTCCGTGGCGTGCTCTGATTGGAGTACAGGGAGTCGTCGATGAATGCGTGCGCGGATTGGAGCATCGAGGCAGCCTGAGAGAGGCCGACAGCGGCGTCGAAACGCCGGCCACCGGGCGTAGATGTAGCGAGGTCTGTGACCTGGAAAGTGACGGCCATGGCGGTGACCTGGCCTGTCGCTAGAAGGAGAAGAAGAAGCACAGGCCCTGCTAGTCCTTCCTTAATTCTCACCATCGCGATGGCCTCAGTACCTGGTAAGGGAAATAGCTCGTTTTTCTATACGTTGGGGGGGGGGGGAGACAGTTGGCACGACGGCATGAGCGGCTCGGATAGATGCTACGCTTGTTGTCGTTAATAGAGAGAGGAGGACAACTTGAGAGTGGCTCGGATGGACGCTACGCCTGTTGTCGTATTCGAGAGAGGAGGACAGCGGGGCGGCGTTGAACGTTACTTTCCGAGTCCAGCTGGCATATCTCCTCGTTAAGCTGTTGTAACTAGCCCGTGTGGGCCTGCCGACGGCAGATTAATAACCTTTGTTTTTAGATTCTTCGGTTTTCCCGACTGTGTCCCGGCAAACCGTAAAACCAGCCTTCAACGCTGAAGGTTGCAACACCTTTCAAACGGGTCTTGGCCCTTCTTTAAAAGACTAATTCTTTATGTGACATTTAAGAGAAGTGCTTTTCAAGCACATGGCCTTCCATATTGGAAGTGTAAAATTCTAGTATCATGTCTAAAGAAAATTGAAAAAAAAACTCAACCTTCGAAGTAGAAATGCTAACTCAAATTACAACTTTCAATATAAAAATACATATAACTACAACAACCTAGCAGTGATCCTGACTCCTTGCCACCTTGGGTTATACATTTGTACATGTGTGATCACTGATTTGTAAAGTTAATGGACTTACCTATAAGCTACTAATAATTAGCTCTTCATTCTTCATTCACTGGTTTTTGTACCTCTCTCTCTCTCTCTCTCTCTCTCTCTCTCTCTCTCTCTCTCTCAAAAGGTTTGAGGATTCTCAAGTTGAAGCTTGTCATAGCTCGCTTGTGGAATAGCAATCGAACATTTTGACAAATAAGTTCCTTAACTTATCTTTGAGTTAATATTTGTCTCATGCCCATACAATAGAAATTATGTAGCCCTTCTGTCCAACAGAAGTCCATGGTCCAAATCACATGGCACCATAATTTCCATCAATTATCTAGAATAGAATCTTCCAACGCCTTAAACGTTGGGCTCACAGTAGTCTACAACTCCATTTCAAACTAGGCAAGGGGTGTCCAAAGCTCCACTGACCCCAAGTGACCTAGGAGTGAGACACAACTTCCTTGGTTGGCCATTTCACCACTCGAACTTTGGCTGGTGAATCGAGCAATGCCCTCTCAGGTTGAAACGGGGCATGACCTTGGAGATTATCCACCCGGGCTAGAGCTTGGGGGGCTAGGGCCATGGGCATTTCCAAGTTCCACCTTTCCTCCTCGCGGGCTTGCAAGCTACATGACTGTGCTAGGGCTAGTGCAGCCTAGGGAGCCGAGGCCATGGGTGTTTCCAAGTTCTGCCTTTCCTCCTCTGCGCGCTCAATGCTACGTTGATGGAAGATGCATCGCGTGCTGTCGTGCCGCTACGTGCACACCATGTAAAAAAAATCTAGAGTGTGGCTTCCTTTTAGATTTAAAGAGCTAATGCCACTTTAGGCATTAGTGTTAGTGTCTATGGTTCAAAATATTAAATTTTTTTGGACAAGTTTTTAGTCAATTTTTGATATTCTAGATATTCTCTTGTAAAAAATCCATAAAAACTATAGACAACTTCTAGATCAGGATGACATGTAAAAGAAAGCATGTAGCTTTTAGCCAATTTGAGAGGATTTTATGTAAAAAGAGAGATTGACGAAATCGCGCGGCGTGCGATCACTGTTTTCAAGCAGTGAACAGCACTCTGAAGTGGGAGATGAAGGAGTGATCTAGCTGAGTTTTGGCCAGGTGTCGTGGTATTTAACCCCCCTTTCGGAGCTAATGAAAGCATCAGATTGGTGATTTGAGCAGCATAGAGGAAGGTATTATTTTGTACATGTTTTTGTCTATTAGAGTTATATTTTCTCTTAATGCTGAAAGAAATTGACATGCTTCATCTCTGTTAGTATTCTTCTATATTTTCTAATTCTTTTTGGGAGTATTTTTCTACATCTTCAATCTCTTTGAACCCCTTCTCTTTTGTCTACTCCTCTCCCTAAATCTACATTCACCCTAGTGTCTCTTATCTTCAAGAACTTGACTTGAAACCTTCAACCCTTCTCTTATCTCTTCCATCTCTAAAGTAAAAGCTCTTCCATCTTCAAGAACTTGGCTTGAAACCTTCAACCCTTCTCTTATCTCTTCCATCTCCGAAGTAAAAGCTCTTGAACCCTCATACATTCTTCTCTTGCCAAACCCTTGTGGTGACAATGACCTGGACACCTAGCGGTGAATTGTCAATCCAAGAAGCCAACTGTCCATATCAATTACTTGGGAGCGACTGAATACAAAGACCATGAAGAAATACCAGATTTCACGGAAGATGATGATAATATCGGTACTACTTCAGATATTTCACCAGGTATGCCAAATCCTCATTCATTATTAACGATGAAATGTATTGTGCGTCACGAAAAGATTGTTTTACATGATGATGGGAGCACACATGATTTTATTTCTGCAAATTTGGTCAAAGAATTGAATTTACATACTGTTCCAACTCATTATCGCATAAAGGCTACATTTTTAGGTACTAGATACAATGGTACACAAGAAGTTCATGATTTAGAAATTAAAATTGGTGATTATGTTGAGCGCAAAAAATTCTTGGTTGTGCCTTTGCAAGCTAGTGACATTATCTTAGAAAAGCCTTGGCATCACAAATATAATCTCGATATAGCATATTCCACACATTCAATGAAAATTCATTCTAATGGAAAACAAATTACATTACATGGTACACATACATTTGATAATTTTCCATTGCTTAGTCACAGATAGGCTAAATGTGTATTAAGAAAAGATAGCAAATCATATTTAGTATGGGTGAATGAAATTGAAGCTAATGAAAATCAGATGCATCCTAGGCACACACAATTTCTTTCACAATTTAAATATTGTTTTGCTGCTGATTTACCCCCTGGTTTACCACCTACACGTCCTGAGGATCATAAAATATACTTAATCCCTGGTTCACAACCACCATGTCAAGAACCCCTATAGACACAATCAAATTGAATAGAAAGAAATCCAAGCCCAAGTTGAAGAATTGTTAACTTGAGGACTCATTAGGCCAAGTAGTTCTCCTTTTGGTATACATGTCCTATTAGTGAATAAGAAAAATAATACCTATACGATGTGCATTGATTATCGTGCCCTAAACAAGATCTGTCAAGAATAGATATCTGATCCCTAGGGTAGATGACCTCATGGATAAACTACAAGGAGCCACTACTTTTAGCAAAATATATCTTAAATATGGATATCATCAAATACGATTGAATACACCTGACATTTTCAAAACTGCATTTAGAACTCAATTTGGTCATTATGAATTCCTTGTTATGCCTTTTGGTTTGACTAATACACCAGTAATATTCAGTCGTATGATGAATTGAATATTTTTTAAGCATCAACATTGCGTAATTGTTTTTCCTTTGATGACATATTGGTTTTCAATAAGAATGTGAATGAGCATTATGAACATTTATCTTTGGTTTTCAAATTATTGAAAGAGAACCAATTATATGCTAACCCTAAAAAGAGTGAATTTTCCAAACCCACATTAAATACTTAGGACATATTGTTTCTTCAGATGGTATTTAAGTTGATCCTAAAAAGATAATTCCATAGTGGATTCAGTGAGATCACGGTGGATTTCGTGAGATTTTTATTCCATGATAGATTTTGTGAGGTTTTGCAGTGGATTCTGTAAACTATATTTTTTTTCAGGAGCTCGTACACAGGGTAAATTCCTTGTGCGAGAAGTTGATGGGGACACTTGTCCTTTTCGGGCATCATTCTAATTTAATGTGCATGTGGGTGATTCCAGAGTAGGTGATTCCACAAAATACATATTTAAATTAATGAACGTTTATGAGTTTAGAGTGCACTCGTATTAAATTAAGATTAGGAGAGAGTTCCAACCTATTTATTTATTTTGTAGCTGAAGACTCTAGGTATTCACTTTTGTCGATTTAATTTTATTATTTTCTAACAATTGTGAATGCTTCAGTTGATGTGTAGAGCAGGCGGCGGTGGCATTGGGAAGCACTGTGAGCGATAGTGTGTATTCAAATTACCTAGAAGAAATTATCATTTTTGATGGGCGCGCACCTTATCATTAAATGCGTGGTGCTAATATTTATTTAGGCACGCTTACTTATTGAAGTGCTTGACAAACATTTATTATTTTGTATGTGCATGGGCGCATGGTTTAAATATTTCATTATTGGACAAGAAAAATCTAAATTCCCGTAAACGTAAGACGTATACGGTGCGGTGAAGTGGGTGAGTGAAAACTAAACGATTCATTTTATTAAATGATCAATTAAGCATTACTCATTATTAAATTAATATGTTAATTTATGGTGAGTCATTTGCATAGTCCAACCCCAACTTATATTGACTTGACTAAACTGGTGATCTCTACAAATGTAATTCATTTTTAGGGAATTTTATGATCTTTGGCACAAAGTGCATGCATGTGTGACTCTAGGAGGGTTCATTATTAATTACAAATTAATTATGTGTATAGCTCGTGTGTACATGCACATGTGAAGGAGTTTTAAGTTACCTGAGAGCTAGATTTTAGGACTCGATTTGGACCCATTCTTGGAGCGTTGGAGCCCGTTTTGGAGCTGGAAAGTGCTCGAGAGGCGTTAACAAGCCAATTTTCATGAAAAATCAAACGGTGGCGCATGGCCAAGCTAGAGTTTTCCTAGATGCATTTTGACATCAGGATTCCAAAGCAAGTTTTGGTTCGTCAATCAAAGGTCCTTTGATCCCCCATTTAATCCCCACAAGGTTCAGCGTTGTAAAGCAACTATTGGATTAGGAAGCCGTAAAGTGCGTGGGAGAGGCCAAGTTGATGGAGTTTGATGCCACGAAGTCGCTTGTCTAGTCAGATTGCAAATCTAAGTTTGTTTGGGCCTTCAAAATTGAAAAATCCACTTACGGGACAGTGTGAATGCAAAAAGATGAACCGATTATTTTAATGTTTTAAACCTTAGTCTTAATAAAAGCCTTAAAACTAATGCAAAAACTGTCGAACAGTGTAAGAAGCTAAGAATAAGGATTTAGTGTTAAAAAATAATATTGATATTATGCCATATTACACTGACATTGGTATAAAAGGAGAGGACATGTAATTTTTCACATCTTCTGACACATTAATACAATCACTATCCTTCTCTCCCATCTTGCTCACAGCTTCCATGGTTTCTCTCTCTTTCCTATCTTTCTCTCTCCAAATCTAGTCTTTCTCTCTCCTCGTCACTCTCTTTCTCTCTCTTCCTACAGTCTTTCTCTCTCTTCTACAATCTTCTCTCTCCTCTTTCTCTCTCTCTAGTTCTCTCTCTGACAAGTGGTATCAAAGCATTGGTCTTTGATCCATTTTTTCCTCTATTTTCAATCATATTTTCTTCCATCAAAATCAATTTCAGATAAGTATTGTACAAGACAGTGACTAGTGCAGTGTTGTAGACCATCTACAATTAGTAAGAGACTACATTTGGAGATCTCCAAGGTCAGATATGATGGAGGATGGCTAAAGTGGCAAGTCGTTGTTGAGATATCGAGCTCCACTCGTGATACGCCAGGGTGACCGTTGTATATTTATGTCACCGACTTGTCAGTTGCAGACGCGGTTGGTACACCGCCCATGAATAATAGCTACATGATAGCTATCCTTATCTACTCTAGTTCGTGGCTCAGTTAGTATGCCACCTTAGTTAGTTGAGTTTGGTTTTGAGACCCATATATAGGGTTCTTCTATTTCTTTGTACTAGAGTTCTTTTGGCTTACACAACTAAGAAGAGGAAAACTGTTTTTCAGCCTCCACCCTTGTGTGTCTTCCCCCATTGTGCAAGCAAGAAAGCTTCAAGCGAGACTCCTTCCTTCTCTCCCACAATCTTGACATGGTATCAGAGCCTTGTTCGTGGTAAGGAGCTCAAGAAAGCAAGCCAAGCTCGCGGTGGTCTGGTAAGAGGAGCAGTGTTGCTTTCATTTCCTGTTTTGGGAGCAGATCTCTGCAGGTAGCACAGCCGGAAATTGCAGGAGTGCATTGTCTCAGGTTGAGACGCCCTTCGCGGTGAAGCAAGAGGGCAGTATATGCTGCGGGAAAGGGCATTAGCCCTTGGCGACCTTGTTTTTTTGATTTGAGGCCATTTCGGGGCCTGTTTTGCAGACGGAAGTTTTCTGCACGCACTCAGGAAAAGGCTCAGTTTTATGCTGTGCGACCACTGTTCTACAGGTCGGTGAAAAGTTACTGTAGAAATTGCATCGTATGCTTGTGTGCAGAGACATTGGGAGTTTCAGAATCATCCTTGGTTCCTGTTTATGCAAAATCGTCACTAGGAAGTGACTGTGTGGTCAAATACCACTTTCGCCAGTTTTGCAGATTTGCCCTTGTGAGGGTGAAGCTGTGTTTTTTGCAGTGACAGAATTTCTTGTAGTATTCTGTAATGGCGTCTGATTCTCTTTCACAGATTGTCACTGAAAAGCTTGACAAGAACAACTTCCAGGCATGGAAGTTTAGAATGACGAATTTCCTTATGGGAAAAGGATATTGGGAATTTGTTGCAGGAAATGAAGAAGAACCAGTTCTTCCTGATGTTCCCAATCAACAACAAATGCAGGCATTTAAAACATGGCATGAGAGAGCCAGGAAAGTTATGTATTGGCTGTCTATCAGCATTTCAGACTCTATGATTGTGCATATTCAGGATGCAAGTACGCCAAAGGAGGCATGGGATACTTTGTCAAAAATGTATAGCACAAATACGCAAGCCAGGAAAATGCAGCTCAAGCAAGAGTTGCACAATGTGCAAAGAGAAAATATGAGCATCAACGACTACCACATGAAGGTGAAGAAGATTGCAGATGCACTTGCTTCCATTGGGTCGCCAGTGGAAGATGATGATTTAGTTTTCGTGACCTTGAATGGTCTAGGAAAGGATTATGCACAGTTTCGGACATCCATTTCAGTTCGTGAAAGATTTCCTGATTTTGAGGAGTTGATTGCTCTTCTAATTTCTGAGGAGCAGAGAAATGGTGGTGCATCTTCTTCAGGAGGAACTTCAAAAGAAGCTGTCTTCTACTCAAATGCTGGAAGAGGTAGAGGCAGAGGTAGAGGAGGCCGATTTGGAGGCCGTGGTAGAAATCAGAATATGCAGCAAACTCAAGAAAACCAGTCCTATGGAGGAGGACGTGGTAACTCTAGAGGCAGGGGGAGCCAAAGAGGTCGTGGTGGATGGCAAAGAGGTCAAAATGCAAACAGTAATGTTGAATGCTACTATTGTGGTAAAATGGGTCATATGGCTAAAGACTGCTATAAAAAGCAGAATGACATCATGAATGGAAAACTGCAACAAGGGAATTATGCATCTTCTAACAGACAGGGTGATGACAGAAATGAGCATTTGTTCATGGTGCAGCACATGAACAATTCTGTGACAAGTGCAGAAGAAAGCAATGATGTATGGTATGTTGACTCAGGTGCATCAAACCACATGACAGGTCATGCAGAATGGATGGAGGATGCAAGGAAAATGGAAAAACCAGGATTTGTGGAGACTGGTGATGATACTGCACATCCTATTGTGCAGATTGGAAAAATTCCCTTGTCTATGCAGGGTGGGAAAAAGAAATACATGTCCGATGTATTTCATGTCCCGAATATTACCAAGAATCTGGTTTCAGTTGGTCAAATGGTTGAACAGGGCTTGCAGGTCAGATTTAATCCTCATGGATGCTTTGTTGAGGATATGAAAAATAAAGGTCGCTTGATAGCAAAAGGAAAGAAGAAGGGCAGAATGTTTACATTGGATGCAGACATGTCTGAATTGAGTGCAGCAATGTTTGCACATGGGACCGGTGTAGTTGCAGATATTGATATCTGGCATAAACGCATTGGTCATGTTAATGTACAGCGACTTAAATCAATGCAGGCCCAAAATATTGTTGCAGGATTGCCCAAATTCAAGGTTGCAGAAATGCATAAGGTATGTGAAGCCTGTCAGTTTGGAAAACAGGCAAGGAAACCATTTCCTAGACATGTTCAAGAGAGTGAGAAGCCATTGGAATTAATTCACTCTGATGTGTGGACAACTAAAGCTGCATCTCTTGGAGGCTGTCATTATTTTGTCAGTTTTATTGATGACTATAGCAGAAAAGTTTGGGTGTATTTTATGAAAAAGAAAAGTGAAGTTTTTGGGCATTTCAAAACTCTTAAAGCTATGGTTGAAAAAGAAACAGGCTTGCAGATAAAATGCCTAAGGTCAGATGGAGGGGGAGAGTACCTCTCAAATGAGTTTGCAAAGTTCTTGCAGGAGCATGGCATAAAGCAGCAATATTCATGCAGTTATACCCCACAACAAAATGGAATTGCAGAAAGGAAAAACAGGCATATTGGAGAGGTATCTCGTGCCATGCTCAATGAAAAAGACTTGCCAGATTTTTATTGGGCTGAAGCAGTTGCTACAGCAGTCTACATAATGAACAGGACTCCCACTGCAGCAATACATGGAATGACTCCAGAGGAGAGGTATACTGGTAGGAAACCAGATATTTCTCATTTGAAAATTTTTGGTTGCATTGCTTATGTACATGTGCCAGATGAGCTGAGATCCAAGTTGGATCCAAAAGCTGAGAAGTGCATCTTTATTGGTTACTCTCTGCAGCAAAAAGGGTATAGATGCTATAAGCCTTCTACTCGTAAGTTTACAGTGAGCAGAGATGTTGTTTTTGATGAGATGAGTAGCTGGTATAGACCAGTAAATGTGATTGATGATGAAGATGCACAAAATGGTAATGCTACACAGAATTCACAGCAGCAGTCACAAAATATTAGTGGACCTGGAGCGTCCTCTAGCAGTGGTTCACATTCTTCGCCATGGACAGGCAGATTGAGATCAGGAGAATCTTCTCAAAGCAATGCAGATAGTGGTATGCAGGTATCACGAAAAGGAAAAGAGAAGGTTGATCAGCCCATGTTTGATGTGAATGTAGGTCACTCTTATGTGGATGGTGAATCCAGTGGCTCAGAACAGAGCATTGATGATGAGTTGGGTATTCCTTCTATTGTTACACCTGGAGTAAGGAAGACCAGGGATGTTTTGAGAGCACCTGGGAGTGAACCTACTTTGCGCAGGTCTACAAGAGCTAGGTATCCTGTGGATAGGCTGAAATATGATGGATTTACAGCCATTCACTATGCATATATGGTCAAAGTGATACAGGAACCAGAACCCACATCTTTTGAGCAAGCCATGGGAAAAGAAAAATGGGAGAAAGCCATGGATGAAGAAATGGATGCCTTGGAAGCAAATGCTACATGGGAGTTAGTACCTTTGCCTAAAGGTAAGAATGCAATTGGCTGTAAGTGGGTTTATAAGGTGAAGCACAATGCTGATGGTTCTGTGAACAGATACAAGGCAAGATTAGTAGTCAAGGGGTATGCACAAACATATGGCATTGACTATGAAGAAACATTTAGTTCGGTTGCAAGGATGGCAACCGTAAGAGCAGTCATTGCTATGGCTGCATCAAAGGGATGGTCTTTACATCAGATGGATGTAAAGAATGCCTTCTTGCATGGTGATTTGCAAGAAGAGGTCTATATGGAGCAGCCACCAGGTTATGTGCATGATGTTCATCCTGAGTTTGTTTGCAAGTTGAAGAAAGCTTTGTATGGCTTGAAGCAAGCACCTAGAGCATGGTCTGACAAGATAGGACAGTATCTTGTCACTATTGGCTTTCAGATTTCCAAGGCAGATTTCTCACTTTATGTGAGAAAAACAGAGAAAGGTATTATGCTACTTGTCATTTATGTTGATGATTTGATTATGACAGGTGACAGTGATGAAGATATCCTTCATGTGAAAATGCTATTGAAGCAGAAGTTTGAGATGAAGGATTTGGGAGAGTTGCGTTATTTCTTGGGCATTGAGGTGATTAGGTCACCAAGTGGGATACAGCTCTTGCAGAGGCAGTATGGATTGGACATGCTGTCCAAATATGGGATGACAGGCTGTAAGCCTATTTCAGTTCCTTTGGAGCAGAATGTGAAGCTGAGCGCAGATGCAGGTGAGCTTCTAGAAGACCCTACTATGTACAGACGCATAGTAGGAAGCTTGATTTATATGACTATTACCAGGCCAGATTTGAGCTATGCTGTTGGATTGGTAAGTCAGTTTATGCAGGCTCCAAGGAAACCACATTTGGATGCGGCTAGACGCATACTTAGGTATGTGAAGTCCACATTGCAGTATGGACTATTTTATGAGACTGGGGTTCAGATACAGTTGCATGGATACACTGATGCTGATTGGGCTGGTAGTATTTCTGATAGACGATCTACCAGTGGATATGTATTCTCTTTTGGGAGTGCTACAGTCACTTGGAGCAGCAAGAAACAGCCTACAGTTGCCTTGTCGAGCACAGAGGCTGAGTACAGGGGTGCAGCAATGGCTGCATGTGAGGTAGCTTGGTTGCATAAGCTACTTTATGATATGCATCAGTCTACAGATGGGCCAGTTGTCATTTATTGTGACAACATGAGTAGTATACACTTGGCAAATAACCCAGTCTATCATGCTAGAACAAAGCACATTGAGGTGCATTATCACTATGTGCGAGAGAGGGTTTTACTAGGTCTTATTGATCTAGTTTATGTCAGCACAGAGGATCAGGTAGCTGACATATTCACGAAGGCATTGGGCGCAGAGAAGCTGCGCAAGTTCAGAGACCTGCTTGGTGTGCAGGAATTGGGATTGAGCTCGAGGGGGAGTGTTGAGATATCGAGCTCCACTCGTGATACGCCAGGGTGACCGTTGTATATTTATGTCACCGACTTGTCAGTTGCAGACGCGGTTGGTACACCGCCCATGAATAATAGCTACATGATAGCTATCCTTATCTACTCTAGTTCGTGGCTCAGTTAGTATGCCACCTTAGTTAGTTGAGTTTGGTTTTGAGACCCATATATAGGGTTCTTCTATTTCTTTGTACTAGAGTTCTTTTGGCTTACACAACTAAGAAGAGGAAAACTGTTTTTCAGCCTCCACCCTTGTGTGTCTTCCCCCATTGTGCAAGCAAGAAAGCTTCAAGCGAGACTCCTTCCTTCTCTCCCACAATCTTGACAGTCGTCTCATCAAATTTCATGCAAAATTGGAGGTAACTAGGGTAAAGGAGAGTTAACAAGGCTTAGTTTGGGAACAAAGTGTGGTTACTTTGAAAAGAGGGAGTTCTCTTTCCCCTTTCTTGGAGTTTTCTGTAGGTTTCATGGAGTTTCCAGCCAAGTTCTCTTCCTCCCACACGAATTAGTGACCATAGACCTCATCTAAGCTGGGAATCAGTTGCTTCAACCCTTCAGCTTCAAGTTCATTACCATTGTGGGGGGCCATTGCTGCTCAAGCAATGGTCCCCCACAATGGCCATTGCTGCTCAAGCAGGTCAAAATAGTCCCAAAAATTGCAGCACAATTTTTGGGTTGCATCAGGCCTCATCTCTTTCTTCTCCCTGACCGATTCTCATCAATCTTGGTTGCTCCAATCTTTAGCAAGATAAATCCTTCACTAAATGCTCAAGATTGTACTACTATTGTGGACCTTCAGCTCTCCTGTAAACCCTAGATGAACAGTCCATGGCAGCCATGAAAGCTTCAGCCCAAGCTCTCATTCTTCAACAATCTTGAGGATTCTTCATCAATTCAGCCAATGGCATCATCTCAGTGAGGATTCTTCAACAAAGTGCAAAGATTTTAGCTCGTGGAGGACATTGGAGCTCATATTGAAGGTTTATTTTGGGGCTTTTCTTCAAGAGGCTTGAATCTTTGATATTCAAGTGTTCAAGTAAGCTTGGGGCATTGATTCTTCACGGATTTGGGCATATTGGAGCTCATGTGGACTAATTTAGTGGATATTGAAACTCCATGGTGGATTTATGGTGGATTATGAAGAATTCTTCCATCAATGGGATTGGAGTTGACATCTATCATCTTCTTCAAGCTTAATCAAGGTATTTCTTTCACTTAATCTCTGAAATCCTCAATAATCCACTTGCTACTGCTTTTCCACTTGTTGATGAGAGACTATTGAGCAATTAATTCTGTGAATTGATCAATAGATCAGAGATTAGTGTTATTCCTCATTAATCTCAGCCTATTCCATTGAATTTTAATATTGATTCAATCATAACTTCATCATAGATATCATTTGCCAAGTTTGATGCATAACCTTGACTTGTTTTGGTTGAATTCTTTTGCCCAAGCTGATATATTATACAAGGGTAAGTACTAAAGCAGTCAGTGAGTCACTGAATTGCATTGGTAAGACCCTTTCCCTATCCAATTTTTTCAGATTTCATTCACTTGCATCTCATGAAAAGGACTGAATGAATATTCCAACAATGTATTTCATACTGATTGATTAGAATAGAATGCCATTGCCATGTTGATATACCCACCGAGGAAAAAAGTGGATGTTGGGGGAGATAGTGGGACAAAAGAGAGGTGACCTTCCCTCACTATCAAAGATCATGAAGGGGTGCAACCAACCGACCCGGGGGGAACTTTGCCCACCTCCCGGTGATTCAAAGTCCGTGTAGGGAGCCTTTCATGTCATTTTATCCCTCACATAGATACAAAAAGTGGAGAATTGCAGATTGTAGAGTTTCCAAAGGCTCAAGTATCTTCAGGATCAAAACAGGGTAAAATAGGGATTTTATAGGGCACTACATGGCGTTTACAGGTTGTTACAGGTACACCCTTCATTACTGAAGTACATATGCAGGTACTATAGGGTACCCACAGGTTCTACTCAGCCATCTACAGGGTTTGGTAACCATTTGGGGTTACTATTTCACCTTACAGGGTCAAAACAGGGCATTTACAAGTCAAAATAGGGTGCAGGCCTGGACAGTTTAGACTTAAAAATTGAGTTGCAGAATTTTCTGTCCTAAATCCGTTATAGTGTGCTATAGCTCATCTCAAAGAGGGAATTCTTGGATTTGATTTGAACTAAAAAAATTTGAAATCAAAGTTCCCTAACAAAAGTTATAGCCATCTTTCTAACAGGGGGTACTGTAGGACTGCACTATTATAGCAAGGCATAAGGGTAAAAATAAGGTCCAGGATGATTACGCTCAGCAAATTAGAGATTCCATGTTGGATAATGTACCTCAAGAGAGCCCTGAAGAGCCTCAACTACAAGGGAAAATCAGTATACTCAATAATACCTTGTGCATACATGGACAAAGACATAGAGAACATCATGAGGCCCTATTATCAAGAATGGAGCAAATGGTTTTGTCTACTGATCAAATGAAGTCTTCCATTGAGAAGTTAGTAGATTCAAAAACTCAAACAAAGGCTTCTATTGACAAGTTGGTAGAATCTAATGCTCAAATTATGGCACAATTCTCCCAATGGATGCAGATCCAAATGGGATCTAAAGAAGCTAAGGAGAAAGCCTATTCAAACAGTCAGCCTTTAGTCCCACTTCAGCCATCTAACCAAAATGGTCATGGTCATGGGATTTTTGGACAAAGAGGCATCCCAAATAGCCAATATGAAGTAGGAGAGACTTCACAAAGACATGATGACTATTTGGGCAGTTTGAATGGAGCTAACTCTCAAGCTTTTGGGTTGAATACTTAACTTCCTAGGGGTCCTCTACCAACAGGAAGATTGCATAGTGGTTCTCAGCCACCTATGAGGATATTTCCATCTCAATTTGGGGGTTCAATGCATGGTACTCATGATTAGTCTATTTTGGGACAACAACCATTCAATGAAAGAGAGCTAAAGGACAAGATTGTTTTAGCCAAATTTAATGGTCAGTCATCTTCACCATCTGATTTAGAGGAGTGTACCTCTAAGATGGAATCCTACTTTGACATATTCCCTGCCCATATGTGGTGGAGGTATATCAAAAAGGAAAAGATACTTGTAGAGAATTGGGAAGCTTTCAAGGCACTTATGGCTAAAGTATTTGTCTCCCCTGTTGAAAAAGAGAAATTTGCACGAAAATGGTATGGTTTGGAGCAAAGAGGCCTAAGTGTAAGAGAGTACACCAACCAATTTGTCAACCTAACCATGTATGTAGAAAGCATTAGTGATGAGGATAACCTCCACAAGTACATGTATGGTTTAGATCCATCTTTATCAGCTGATGTCATGGCACAAAACCCTACTTCTCTCTTCAAGGCTATTGAGCTTACAGAGTGCTATGGAAGAAAATATAGAAGATAATCTTCATTTCAGCCTGGTTTTGGACAGCCAAAGACTGTTTTTAAATAGGTGCAAGTTGGTAACACTTATGAAAGCAATCATGTGCCAAATGGGGTCTTGCGGGTGCCAACTTATCCACCATTCAATGCTTCTAGACCTCAAAGTAATTTCAAGACAGCAAACAGTCCTAGAACTGAATTCAAACAAGGGGACAACAAGCCTAAATCCAATTCAGCCAACATGAATCCTAAGTCCATTCCTATGGATCTTTACAAAGAAAGAAAGGAGAAAGGCTTATGTTTCAAGTGTGGGGAAAAGTATACACCTGATCATGCCTCAAAGTGTGTATATAAAAATGTCAAACCCAAGCTTCGAAGTATGTTAGTCTTTGAGGATCTTAAAGATGAGATGGATGAAGCCACTGCAATTGCACTCAATGCTGAAAATGAAGATCTTGAGGAAGAAGTTGGGCAAGAGCATTTCTATGATCCAACAGACTCCTTTCCTTTTGATCTAGGTGGAAGTGTTCCTTTTGATCTAGGTGGGACTGGTAATGACACACTTGCTAGCACTAGTTGTTCTATTTCCATGGATGCTTGGATAGGATCTAAGAGCCCTAATACACTCCTTATGAAGGGTAACATTCATGGAAAGACAGTGTTCATTCTAATAGACACTAGGAGTATCCATAGTTCTATGAATAAGTCCATAATGGACAAGTTGAATTGTATTCCCACAGATTTATAGTAGCCCATTAGAGTTCAAGTGGCCAATGGTGAAGAAGAAATCAGCACACAGATATGCCCACAGGTTTCTTTACAGCTGGCTGAAAATTTTGAAGCAAAAGTAAGCCTGATTACTTTGGAAAAGGGGCCTATAGACATTGTACTCAGTTGTGATTGGTTGATGACATTAGGTAGGATCACTATGGATTTCTCATAGTTGTATATGGAGTTTATCTTCAATGGACAACTCATCCATTTATAGGGAATTTCTAGTAGATCAGATTTTCAGATTATTACCATTCAACAACTCAAAACGGAGTACAAGAGGCGCTCACAAATATTTGTTTTGCATTTGAATAAAGAGATGCAAGATCAGTCCAATAATTCTAGCCTTGACAGCTCTTCTTGAGGAGTATAGGGATTTGTTTGAGGTGCCTACTTCATTTCCTCCCAAGAGAGCATTAGATCACCCTATTGATTGATGCCTAACTCAAAGACAATCAATAAGCCACCTTACAGATTATCTAAGTGTGAACGAGAGGAAGTAGCCAAGGAAATCAAGAAACTTCTTGAGATGGGATTCATTGAACCAAGTTTTTCACCTTATGCATCTCCAGTTTTGTCAGTAAAAAAGAAAGATGGATCTTTCAGAATGTGCATTGACTATAGGGATCTTAATAAGATCACAGTGAAGAATAGGTATCTAATACCCAAGATTGATGATTTTCTTAATGAGCTCAAGGGGGCTTGATTCTTTACGAAGATTGATTTGAGGTTAGGTGATGAAGTCAAGACTACTTTCAGGGCTGATCGAGGGCTCTATCATTTCTTAGTGATGCCACTTGGGCTTACAAATGCTCCAGCTACTTTTCAGAGGCTGATGAATAAGATTTTACAGTCTTTCCTCTTTCAGTTTTTCTTGGTGTTCTTTGATGACATTCTGATCTACAGTAAGACTTTACAAGATCACTTGGCACATATGAGGAGGGTTTTTTATGTATTGAGACATCACAGGCTTTTTTCTAAGGAGAATAAATATTCTTTCATGCAGACTGAAGTGGAATACAGGCTCATCCCAAGAAGGTGCACTGTATAAAAGATTGGCCAACACCCACTACTACTACCTCTTAGCGGATTCCTTTGTTTATCTTCATTCTATCGTCGATTCATCAAGCATTATGTGGCTATGCATCTCCTTTGACTGATTGGTTGAAGAAAGAGGCTTTCCTTTGGGATGCTTTTGCAGATAGCAGCTTTAACAAGTTAAAGGGTCTCCTTACCTCTGCTCCTATCTTAGTATACCCGGACTTCTCCAAAGAATTTACCATACAGTGTGATGCTAGTGGCCATGGCATTGGGGTTGTTTTGTTACAAGAGCATGGAGTGAGTGCCTTTGAGAGTCGTAAACTTACAAATAAAGAAATGGCCATGAATTTTTATGACCAGGAGATGTTGGCTATCTTGCATGCAATTAAGAAGTGGCACCATTACTTGTATGGCAGCCGATTTAGAGTACACAGTGATCACAAGGTTCTTAAGTATTTTCTTACTCAGTCCAATCTTACTCCCAAGCAACATCGGTGGGTAACTACACTACAGAATTATGATTTTGACATCACTCATACGAGGGGCAAAGACAAAGTAGTGGTTGATTCTCTTTCTCGTATGTGGGCTTGCAAAGTTTCAGCTATGACTGAATTGCATAATGATTGGATTGAAGAACTACATGAGGCTTATATTTTGGATGAAAAATTTAGCCATGTTTTTTAGAAATTACTACAAGGTCTTATGGAAGAAAACTCGCATTATCAGTTCAAAAATGGCCTTATTTGGTTGAAAGGCAAGATTGTCATTCCTTCTACCTCTTCTTTTACACGGAAAATTATGGAGGAACTACATTCTTCGCCTTTAACTGGACATTTAGAGTTTTCAAGACCTATGACAGGATTAGCAAAAGTTTCTATTGGAAAGGATTGTGGAAAGATGTCAAGGACTTTGTCATGAAGTGTATGCCTGGTCAACAGAATAAGGATGGCACCCATAAGCAAGGAGGTTTGTTACAGCCATTACCTATTCCTACAAGTAAATGGACTCATATTACTATGGATTTCATTATTGGCTTGCCTACTACCAAGAAGGGATGGAATAGTATATATGTGGTGGTAGATAGACTCACCAAGGCAGCCCATTTTATTCCAACCAAGATTCAGTTTAATACCGCTCAAGTGGCTAGTCAGTTTATGGAGCAGATTTTTAGACTACATGGATTACCGCAGGTGATTTTCATGATAGAGACTCAAAGTTTATGAGTAACTTTTGGTAGGTGGTATTTACATCTATGGGCACTAAATTGGCTCCATCTACGGCCTATCATCCACAAATTGATGGACAGATAGAAAGAGTTAATAAATGGTTGGAGACTTATCTTCGCCATTGCTACTATAATATCCAAACTTCATGGGATTCTTGGTTACACTTGGCTGAGTTTGCTTATAACAACTCTACCCACGCTAGTATTGGAGTTTCACCCTTTGAGGCTTTGTATGGTTACAAGGTGCCCTTACCCACAGTCATCTTTAATGAAAGGATCAATCCTCATGGGAAGGAAGAGTTAAAAAGAATGCAAACCCTTCTTCAACAATGCAAGATGAATCTTAGGAAAGATCAAGACCAAATGAAGATGTATGCTGATGAGAAGAGGCGGCCTTTAGAGTTCCAAGAAGGAGAGTTGGTCTTATTGAAGGTGCCTAAGTCTAGGTACTCTACATTAAAAGATGGATCTAGTAATAAGCTTGCTCACAGGTTTTATGGCCCTTATCGGATCCGTAAGCGTATTAGAGACTTGGCATACACATTAGAGCTTTCCTCTTCCACAAAGATTCACAATGTCTTCTATGTTAGTCAACTCAAGTCTTTTTATAGTGATCTAGTGGATATAATTGATGAGCTGCCACTTATTGATGAAGAAGGTCTTATTCAGTACATCCCAGATGCTGTTATAGGTCAGCAAGAGAAGAAGCTTTGATCTCGTTCTATCGTGGAATATTTGATCAAATGGAGAGGTTTACCACCTGAGGAAGCTTCTTGGAGGCCTGATTCTATATTGGATGAGTTATCTTTCTTAAGGGATACATTGGTGATTGGAGCCTATTGATTATGGAGCTAGTTATGATGTAGACATGATCAGGACGACACAATGTTTTAGAACAGTTTTTTATCGTGCCTAATTTTCAAAAGTAAGCTATCTACATGGGCTTAAAGTACTCTTCAAGAGCTCCGTTTTGATATATGGCACACCGCATTTGGACACTTCTACTAAAAGTTACGGTAGATTTGGTTCAGCATGGTCTGTTTACACAACGAGCTGTCTACTTCATTTTGAGATTATCTGTTGAAGATTTTATGGGTCCATATACCTTTGAAGTATTCCAGATCATGTATATAGTTGAGGCCTACTCTTGTTCTTCAATTTTAGTTCACATGTTGGTCATTCTTCATTCATTTTCCCATTTGTAAAGCTATAAAAACAGAGTAGTACTCTGTTCTATCCATCCTTTTCTAGTCTTTCAAGTTTGTTTTTGAGGACAAAAACTTTTGGGAAGGGATGGATTGTAAGAAGATGGGAATAAGGATTTAGTGTAAAATAATAATATTGATATTAAGCCATGTCACACTGACATTGGTATAAAAGAAGAGGACATGTAATTTTTCACATCTTTTGACACATTAATACAATTACTATCCTCTCCCATCTTGCTCACAGTTTCCATGGTTTCTCTCTCTTTCATGTCTTTCTCTCTCCAAATCTAGTGTTTCTCTCTCCTTGTCACTCTCTTTCTCTCTCTTCAGGTAATCTTTCTCTCTCTTCTACAGTATTCTCTCTCATCTTTCTCTCTCTCTAGTTCTCTCTTTGACAAACAGAGGAAAGTATCCATGTGCCTCCTCATTTTTGCTCGATGCCTCTCTGATTCAAACCTATTTGGAGAGAGAGAGGGAGATTCTCGATCAGGGCACAGAGAGGAAAAAGATGGCTGTAAGCTTTCCCATTTGAATGGAGGATTTAAAAATCTAATTTTTTAGTATTTCTCTCTCCTACCTCTTTCTCCCCTTAAGGGGCAGTTCATGCATATGAAGAAGAATGAAGACCGGTTGAAGGATGCTTGCCCTGGATTGCTCCAATATCAAGAGGAGGCTGAGGGGAGATGTTTAACATTGAAGATTTGCTACTTTTCGGTCCGTTGGCAACTCGAGAAAATAATTAAAAAACCTACAATACACAAATAAGCGGTATGCACCATTTTTACAAAGAAAATTTACTTATTTTTTATGTTTGATGGCTGAAATGGCATTCATATGGAACAAAAAATTGTTTGGAGCTTGTTTGCATTATGATTGAGGGCTATACATAAAAGAAATGCAGATCCATAATAATAATAAAAATGAAGGTTTTATTGGTTTCGGGTGGGAAAAGGAGATGCGCATGGAATAAAATTCCGAGACAAAACATCTTTCAGCTGTCATAATCAGTCACTAATCATAAATCATAAAATAATCTATTTTTATACACAAATAAATAGAAAAAAATAACTAAAAATAGAGAAATTTAAGATTTTCGTATTATAAAAATCTAGAAAATTATGATTTGTGGTTGTGGTTGTATAACAAAGCTAAGGCATGAAGTTTATCTTCATTTTGGCCTTGTTTATGTGTTGAAGTTCATGTTTTTTCCATTTTATGCAAAAAATACATACAAAAATAAAACCCTAAACCTATTCAACGCAGCATAACCTAAACGTTAGAGGGAAGGGTGAGGTTAAGAGATTAATAGGGCTGAGAGGGTGTGAATATTTGAAATATTTTATTGTGCATTGCATTTAGAATTGCGATATTTCAATTTAAGGGGCTAGTAGCATGAGGAATCGGTGCTAGTCTCCATACATTGAAGCATACGTTTAGTGAAAATCATGAAAGGGTTGTTTCTTTCACATCACAAAATGCTAATTTGATGAATATTATTTGTGCACTAGGATCATATGCACTATGCATGACGCATGACATGGTATCGGTCCTGGATAGCATAACAATTGTCTTTCTAGGACATGACTCATACATTGAGTAGAAAGGAGCCTTTGCTGTAGGTCAGTTGTACGCTTTCCTTGGGACTGTTTGGTGAGGATCTATATATTCCTAGATCATACAAAACAATGAAAAGAGTCGAGTTTGTGCATTATGTTTTATATGTTGGAGTGATGCATCTTGGGGCCAATCCGTGAGATGTAGGAGAGTCGCAATGGAGCCATGGTAATCAGCCGAGAGGAGCTTCCTGATGTTTGTGTTATGAGGCACTATGCCTACATGTTATGGGATCTTCCTCTGAGGAGAAAGGAAGGTAAATGTTGGACTACATATCAGCTACAAACGCATAATTAAGTCTATTTAGTGTACATCTGTGTATTACAGATGCTCTTTGGCATAATTAAGTCTATTTAGTGGGGTTGTCTATTGTATGCATGAGGTTTGGTTAGTGCCATAGCCAGTGCCAAACCATTTTAGATCCCATCAATGGTGCATTTTTTGGGAGCCGCTAACAAGTGGTGGTTCCAAATCTAGGGTTTCTAGGGACCAAATAGTTGGTTTATGTCCTTTGACAAGAACCATCAAGCCGAAATACAAATAGAAAAACGTGCTGAGAGAGCTAGATTGTGGTTGGAGATTGTAAGAAGTTATTCCTCTCATTGAAGAAGTAGCCAACTACGCATAAGCGGCAGTAGTTCTAATAACCTGAGTATCATTAGTAATCCTTTGAGTGCAAGTGGAAGTCTTAGCACTTCCTCTCTTCCATTTAATCAACCCACTTCAAGTGGGGGTGTAGCTTTACCTACGCAAACTCCTGTTGGCAATCCGATTGTAGCTATGGCACAACCCATCGCAATTCTAGCAGGGACACTGGATTTATCGGCATTAGGAGCACCTTTGCCCATTTTCCATGGGTTAGTAGAAGAAGATGGAGAACTCCATATTAAGGAGTTTCAAATGCTCATGTTCAACTAATGAATCCAAGACGAAGGACACCTAATGATGTTCTTCAATATGACATTAAAAGGAAGGGCAGCAATATGGTGGTCTAGAGGCCAGAACCATAACTAGCATTGACCAATTCTTCATGGCCTTCTATAGAGGGTTTTCTCCTGAGAGAGGTGCACAACATTGGTTGTGTGTCTTGAATGCAACACGTTAAGAGCCAAATGAGAATGTCCAGGCCTATGCCAATAAGCTAAAGCAAGTTCTTCACAAGTTGAATACTTATATCCCTATTCCACCGACTCCATAGTTGCAATATTTCGTACATGGATTGGATTTCAATATCCAGGTGTAGCTCAATAGTGTCACCTTGGCCAACATTGACATTGCTATCACCCAAGGATTAGAGTCACACTTGCAAGCTGCTTACGTAGCAAGGATAATTTGGAATGGTAATAATTTGGCATTGACCAATGGGAGTCAAGGGTACCCCATGTCAAATGTGAATGGCAAAGGGAGTATCATGCCTAATTTTCCTATGTTATCAGCTAGGAATTGTCCGAATGTCAAATACGATATTTGCAAAAAGTCTGGCCATTTAGATGCTACATGTTGGAGTAAGATTAGTTCTCTCCGACAAGGGAGTAAACTATTAGGTCCACTTAACCATCGCACACAAGAGAATAATCTCCAGCAAGATGAGGAACCAAGACAAATACTACAAAGAGGAAAGGCTATTGTAGAGGAGTTGCCCCATGGTAGTGGAGTCAACCTTATTGAGGCTGTATGTGTCAATGACACTAAAACTTCTAAGCTGAGAACAAAGATAATAATGCATCTGATTCGTAGCAAAGAACAACCGACAAGACCTTTGGTGACATCTCCCCAAGGGAGTTGAAAGTGTTCATTGATGACCTGGGAGCAACCACCACAAGAGAAAGGCCGTTGATTATTTTGCGGAAGTGTTTTGAGCGTTGCAGACAATTTTGCATAGCTCTTAACCCACAGAAGTGTTGGAGTCCCTTATGGGCTATTGTTAGGCCATGTGGTCAATTCAATAGGGATTGCAACTAACCTTGAAAAGATCAAGGTCATAGTCGCTATGAGTTTGCCGCGTACTCCAAAGGAGGTACATAGCTTTATGTCATCAGTAGGGTATTATCGGAGGTTTATCAATGCCTTGGCAGAAAGAACATTGCCGTTGACGAACCTATTGTCCTTTGACTGTCAGTTTGCATGGAGTGATGCTTGCAAAGTATCTTTTGACTATATGAAGCAGAAGCTTGCTAAAGCACCTGTTTTAAAAGCACCTAAAAGGGGCGGAATGTTCTATATATTTTCAGAAGCCACTGCGTATAGTATCAGCTGTTGTTTGACCCAAATTTGAGAGGAAAAGTGGTACCATCCAATAGCTTTTGCTAGTCGGAAGTTGGGCATATCAGAGATTAGCTATACTTATATGGAGAAGTTGTGCCTTGTGATGGTATTTGTGACCAAAAAGTTCAAGCATTATATTATTTATGAGAAGGTGGTTTTTTATACGAAGGTGGAAGGGCTTTGATTATTGTTGAATAAGTTATAGCCCTTACCGTTTAGCAAAGTGGTTAATCACTTTGCAAGAGTTTGATTATGAGATCAAGAGCAAGCCACTAAGGCTACAGGGCATTGTAGAATGTCTTGTGGATTTCGAAGAGCCCAAAGAGGTCATGGTTGAAGGAAGTGACAGGGTGTCCAAGATAAATGGAGCTTGTGAGCCCAAAAAGGTCGTGGTTGAAGGAAGTTGGAACCTAGATGGGATGGCCCTTACAAGATAGTTACGATGGGTAAAAATAAGTCCACTGCTTTATTAGCTGATCTACAGGGAGTGGAATTTTAAAATAAGGTTAATCTTAATAAGATTAAACCTTATTATTTTTTAGTATGCTAATGCACTAAATGCATTGCAGGTCCATGTTGGGTTTGATTTGAGACCTGCGAGAGAGCTTAAAGTGGTTGATGGGGTGGTTAATTCCTTATATAGAGCACCCATATCTAGAGCAAATATATCATCAGGGGAAGCTTATCTGGTGGAGCAAAGGATACAAAGTGATTGAGCAAGAAGATGGTACCTTTGTGTGGGAGATTAAAGTTTTCTACCATCATTGTTTACAAATCTTGACAAGCATCCATGTTGAGTTTAATGAAGAAGGTGGGATGGAGTCATCAGTTCATCCTCTAAATATGTTGAATTTTGACTATCATCATTACGAATAGGGGAGTTCTTGATGGTCGGTTGTGTAAACCCATGGTGGACGTACACGTTATACTTTGATGGAGCGTCCAGGGGCCCCAATAAAAAGGGAGTGTTGGAGTAGTTATCTGAGATCCCCGACGTAGAGTTACAATGAAATTAGCTACTTATCTCGGGGTAGGATTCAGTAACAATATGATAGAGTATAAAGCCTTAATTATGGGACTAAATATTGCCAAGCAAGGTGGTATTCGGTGGTTGTTAGTAAAAGGGGATTCCTAGCTGATCGTAAATCAACTAAATGGGACATAAACAATTCAGAATCCCATCCTTTGCATGTAACATCCAACTTCTATAACCCTACTTAATGAATTTGAGAGCGTCTCTCTTCAGCTAATCCCACATTATTGGAATTAGTTTGTAGATTCATTAGTCATTTTTGCTTATGAGGAGGATCTCTTCTTCAACAGTGGTCCTAGTCCAGATGTTGCTATTGATAATGAGACAGGACCTAGTCGCTTGTGGGGAGTTTTATCAGACCACGCATTATATGGCAGGCAATGGTTGATATGGGTAATGCGAAGAGTAGCTGAAAACCATCTACCACTACTATCTTCGACCCATAGGTTCATCAGACGACATGTTATGCGTACGCCTCTTGCTATATATGCAGGAGGGATGGGTCACAACTTGAAGCATTTAGTCTAGGGCTAAGAACCCTATTTTTCCCCTTGGAATAGAGCATATTTTCGTATATCTTCCTTCTTCCAAGGAGGGATCTATATGTGCTGTTCTAATTAATTTCGTTAGGCCAAGAGGGCCAAGTAGTTTCATCCCCTTTTCGAGTCTTTTTCCCTTAAGCAAATAATGATACATGTGTATGTAAGGGTACTTTCTTTTTGTTTGTTGGGGACCATCAATCAAGGCACGAAGTCCCAGGTTTAGGTTTTGTATGTCCGGGGGGAGGTCTGATTAGTGATTGCCCCCTGTAACGCCATTGTCAAGCACTGAAAGACGAGTTTTAGAAGGGAGTTTTAGTGACCCTGTTCTGCTGACCTACTAGGTGGCTATTCTAGGAGGTCCTGTTAGTGTGGGGCAGTTAGAGAAGCCTACTAAAACTAACCCAAAGGGGAAAAAAAACCTAAATATCCAAAAGAAAATCTATGAATATACAGAGGTGTGTAAAAAGGGATTCTAACCCCTATAAAAATAGAGAAGAAAGAAAAATCTTTAAGCAGTCATTTATCGCCTTGTGAAGGCTTAGCAGGTTCCTGGGGACGAGACAAGACCTGGACTCGGGGCCGATGCCTTGTCTTATTGGGGGTAGCAATTAGCTGAAAAAGCAAAGTAAATAAAAGAAGGTTAGAGCGAAAATAAAAGTGAGTGTTAGAAAAGGATTAAGTGTCACCTTACAAGGGCTTCGTAGGTTCTTGGGTACCGAGACACGACCTGAGGCTGATGCCCTATTCTCCTTGGGTCACTACGCTCAGCTCCCTCTTTGTTGCATGCTCAAATATGGACAATTAGAATCTTAAAGTAAAATGTGCTGAAAGGAAATATTTCTTGATCAAACTATAGGAGTCCCTGCCTAGGAGGAGCTCCTGGTTGAGTTGTCCTCAGTTAGAAAGGTAGTTCAGACCACCATTGAGGATTACCTCTCTGATAGTTCTTTTTAGCTTGGCCATGAAAGGTAGTTCAGACCACCATTGAGGATTACCTCTCTGATAGTTCTTTTTAGCTTGGCCGTGTTGGAGTAGTTGGTTAGTGACTCACTGTGGGCTTTCTATCAGATTATGCTAGGCTTACTCCTCATGGATTTCATGCCTTGGTTTTGTCAGGGGGTAGGGCGAGAGCTGTGATGTGTTTTGTTGTGTATCTATTTTGTATTAGCTTAATGCTCTTTGTAGTTGTGTTTATGTGCAGTTCTGTTCGTGGGATTCGACGGGCTGAGTCACCCTATCCCGTGGTTGCCTATGAGAGCTAGATTTTAGGACTTGATTTGGACCTGTTCTTGGAGCGTTGGAGCCCGTTTTGGAGCCGAAAAGTGCCCGCGAGGTGTTAACGAGCCAATTTTCATGAAAAATCAAACGATGGCAAATGACCGAGCTAGAGTTTTCCTAGATGCATTTCGACATCAAGAATCCAATGCAAGTCTCGGTTCATCAATCAGAGGTCATTTGACCCCCCATTTAATCCCTGCAAGGTTCGGCATTATAAAGTAGCTACTAGATTGGGAAGCCGTAAAGTATGTGGGAGAGGCCAAGTTGATGGAGTTCGATGCCGCGAAGTGTCCTGTCCAGTCCAATTGCAAATTTGAGTTTGTTTGGGCCTTCAAAATTGAAAAATCCACTTACGGGACACTGTGAACACAAACAAATGAACCGGTTATTTTAATATTTTAAAACTTAGGCATAATAAAAGCCTTGAAACTAATGCCAAAACTGTTGAATAGAGGGAAGCGTCAATGCGCCTCCTGATTTTTTGCTCGATGCCTCTCCGATTCAAACCCGTTTAGAGAGAGAGAGGGAGATTCTCGATCAAGTGACGGAGAGGAACAAGATGGTTGCAAGCTTGCCCATTTTAATGGAGGATTTAAAAATCTCATTTTTTTAGTATTTCTCTCTCCTCCCTCTCTGTCCCCTTAAGGGGCAGTTTATGCATATGAAGAAGAATGAAGACCGGTTGAAGGATGCTTGTCCCGGATTGCTCCAAGATCAAGAGGAGGCTGAGGAGAGATATTCAGCATTAAAGATTTGCTGTTGATCGGTTCATTGGCAACCCAAGAAAATAATATAAAAACCCGCAACACACAAATAAGCGATATGCGTCATTTTTACAAAGAAATTTTGCTTCTTTTTTATGTTTGATGGTTGAAATGGAATTCATATGGAACAAAAAATTGTTTGGAGCTTGTTTGCATTATGATTGAGTGATGTACATAAAGGAAATATAGATCCATAATAATAATTAGTTGCAATAATTAAATTATAGCCCAAAAAACACATTTTTAGTGTAAAAATAAAGGTTTTATTGGTTTCGAGTGAAAAAAAGAAATGTGCATGGGATAAAATTTTGAGACAAAACATGTTTCACCTATCATAATCAATCACTAATCATAAATTTAAAAAAATCTATTTTTATGTACAAATAAATAGAGAAAAATAGCCAAAATGGAGAAAAATAGGATTTTCGTGTTATAAAAAACTAGAAAATTATGATTCGTGATTGTGGCTATATAACAAAGCCGAGGCATGAAGTTTGGCTTTAGTTTGGCTTTGTTTAGGTGTTATAGTTCATGTTTTTTCTATTTTATGCAAAAAATACCTACAAAAATAAAACCCTATACCTATGCAATGCAGCATAACCTAAACGTTAGAGAGAAAGGGTGAGGTTAAGAGATTAAGAGAGTTGAGAGGTTGTGAATCTTTGAAATATTTTATTGTGCATTGCATTTAAAATTGTGATATTTTAGTTTAAGGGGCTAGTAGCACGAGGAATCGGTGCTAGTTTCCATACATCGAAGCATACATTTAGTGAAAATCATGAAAGGGTTGTTTCTTCCACATCACAAAATTTTGATTTGATGAATATTGTTTGTACACTAGGATCATATGCACTATGCATGACACATGACATGGTATCAGTCCTGGATTGCATAGCAATTGTCTTCCTAGGACATGAATTATACGTTGAGTGGAAAGGAGCCTTTGCTCTAGGTCAGGTGTACGCTTTCTGTGGGACTGTTTGGTGAGGATCTATATATTCCTAGATCGTATAAAACAATGAAAAGAGTGGAGTTTGTGCATTATATTTTATATGTTGGAGTGACGCATGTTGGGGCCAATCCCCAAGGTGTAGGAGAGTCGTAGTGGAGCCGTGACAATTAGCTGAGAGGAGCTTCCTGATGTTTGTGTTACGAGGCACCGTGCCTACATGTTATGGGATCTCCCTTTGAGGAGAAAGGAAGGTAAACATTGGACTACATATCAGCTTACAAACGCATAATTAAGTCTATTTAGTGTACATTAGTGTATTATAGATGCTCACGGACCGCAAGGCCGTGTGGTGGAGTTGTCTGTTGTATGCATGAGGTTTGGCTAGTGCCATAGCAAGTGTTGGTCCATTTTAGGTCCCATCATTACCAAATTAAGTGAGTTATGGTCTCAGGGAAGTTACTATATGTATATCCTCTACATCACGTGTGTTCCAATGTCTATTTATAAATATCCTTATCTGTGAAATTTTCTTGAATAAAACATAACCATTTTCTATTCAATTTGTAAATAACCCCTTTATGTTACACCCTTCTGTATGTAAAAAAAGTATAAAAATGGTATTTTAAAAATACCTTATTTTGAACTCACGTTATACACACGTATATTCATAAGTAACTTACCCAAGGTTATGGTGCAATTGTACTCGTGCAATGGCAGGGTTCCTTTTATAATTTAATAGCTGGTTCATTTTAATTTAAAAAGAATGTGTATTCTATTAATTTTATGTGTGCAATGGTGGGTTGATTTTTATTACAATTACTTGTGTGTTACGGTGCATGTGAAGGAAGGAAAGAGGAAAACCTAGCGGGGTGTGGACACCGAGAAGATCTATCGTGCAAAATCTCACTTATAAACAATCCAAAAGACAAGAAAATCCTTGTACACAACCAACAAGGCGATGAAGGGGGCAGTCGGACTCCTGGTATTTACAAGAAACCACATCATAATATAAAAACGAGCGACAAAAAAAGAGGGTTTGCCATTTAGGTAATTATGTGTTAGATTTGTGTGTTTTTTTTAATTCTTTTATTTAAATTGTTTTTAAAGAGTTTTTAAATATTTGTGTGCATGTGTTTTAAGTTGGGTTTAATTTTGTTGTCTTTTTCTGAGATTTGGGTGTATCTTTTGTCGTTTTGTGAAGAAAAAAAGAAAGAAATAAATGAATATGAGTGTCCACATGGCAAAAAAATTAGGAATATGAAAAGAATTTGGGGGGAATTTTGTTAAAGGCATTAAGACAACCATTTTAGGAAATTTTTACAATTTTTTATTATTGAAGTTGTTTTTAAATAAATAATGTTGAATATGTTTGTTATATTTTTTATGTAAATTTAATAGGTCATAATTATAATGAAAATGTAATTGTAAATTTTTTCTTTTTTTCAAATTTTTAGAAAATTTATATGATATATTGAAGGTTTGTGAATTTTTATCATTTTTATTTAATATAATAATTTTCTTAAAAATATTTATATTTTTTATGAATATAAAATATTCCAAATTTGTTCAAAGTGGAAATTTTTGGTATTTTTTTGCAATTTAATTGAATTTTTATTAATTTGAAATAATTTTTAAAATGTTTTTATTTTATTTAAATTTAAAAAAATGGTATTTGATCACAAACATGGTTACCCGATCACAAACGTGTTGGACACAATGTTTGTGATCGGGTATACCATATTTCTCACCTTTTTTATTTCCAAAAAAAAAACCATAAAGATAGTTTTAAAATGATCTAAAACTCACAAAAATTCAATTAAAATGTAAAAAACTAACAAATTTTTATATATATATACATATATATATATACATATATATACATAATGTTGGAATATTAATATTCATGAAAAATATCAATAATGATTTTTTAAAAATTATATTATTAAACAAAAGGCCAAAAATTCACAAACCTTCAATATGTCATATAAATTTCCTAGGAATTTGAAAGAAATAAGAAAAAAAAAAGAAAATTAAAATTATATTTTCTTTATGATTATGACTTGTCAAAATTATATAAAATTAGTAAACATATTCGAAATGATTTATTAAAAAAGAAACAACCTCAATCATAAGACATTGGGAAAATTTTCTAGAATGGTTCTTTTAATGCCTTTAAAAAAAACTCCCTCAAAATTATTTTTATATTCCTAATATTTGTTACCATGTGGGTACTGATATTCGTTTATTCATTTCTTTATTTATTCACAAAACAACAAAAACATACACCCAAATCACACACAAAAGACAACAAAACCAAACCCAACTTAAAATACATACATACAAATCTTTATTATTAAAAAAAAAACAAAACAAAACACAAAAACTTAACATAGAATTACCTAAATGCCAAACCCTCTTTTGTCCCCATTCATTTTTATATTAGGATGTGGTTTCCTGTAAATGTAAGAGGTCAACTCCCCCTTGGTTGCCTCATTGGTTGTGTACAAGGATTTTCTTGTCTTTTGGATTGTTTACAAGTGAGATTTTGCACGATAGACCTTGCGGGTGTCCACATGCCTCCATGTTTTTCTCTTTTTCTCTTTCACATGCATTGTGACACGCAAGTAATTGTAATAAAAATCAACTGACCGTTGCACACACAAAATCAACAGAATGCATATCCTAAATTTTAAATTAAAACAAACCAGTTGTTAAATTAGAAAAGGAACCTCGCTATTGCATGAGCACAATTGTACCATAAATCACTTAATTTGGTAACTTAAAATTCATTTGCATGTGCACATACACATGCACTATACACACAATTAATTTGTAATTAATAATGAACCCCCCAAAGTCACACAGCATTCGCTTTGCACCAAAGATCATATAATTTCCTAAAAATGAATTGCATTTGTAGAGACCCCAGTCTAGTCAATTCAATATAAGTTCGGGTTGGGCTATGCAAACGACTCACCATGCATTAATGAATTAATTTAATAATGAACTGTGCTTAATTGATCATTTAATAAAATGAACCATCTAGTTTTCACTCACCCACTTCACTGCATCCTAGATATACAACTTATGTTTATGGGGATTGGGATTTTTCTTGGTTGGAGATAAATATTTTGTCTATCTATATTTATTGATGGTCAGAGTCTATGGTGGTTTAGTCTTGATTTATGTATTATGTTTGGGATACAGAATGCATGGACTTTTATTTCCTTTTAAGTGCGTGATACACAATTTATGGATACCTAAATGTATGCATCGCATGAAGCTTTCGGTCGCTTATGTGCAGAGGTCATGTCGAATTTTTTGGATGTGAAATACTTGGGGAGGTCTAGTCGAGTCAAGTCAATGTGTTGTTGTTGCTATTTTTGTTTCCCCTATTATTTATCTCAGTGGTGTTATGTGTGGGTTTTGCAGGAGTCCTTCCTCTTTTCCTGGTTTTGTGTGTGTGTAGATACTATAGCGTAATCTAAATGGCATCTTCTTCCACTTCTCCACTTGTTATCCAGCATGTGTCATTACTAATTCATGACTATTCCCTTCTCTTGGATACTGAATGTATTCGAAAGGATGGCCTTCATCTTTTTGTAGCCTTGAAGTTCACTCCAGTGGATGCAAAGCTTTGTCATTCTTTCATGGAGACTTACAAGAAGGAATCAGGCTTGGTTTATGGCCGTCGATTCTACCTATCCCTTGTTACTATCAACGAGGCCTTGTTCTTGCCTTTTGCAACTTTCCGTGTGCCTAGTGGCAATCAATTATTATCCACTACAGAGATCCTTACCTTGATGTAGAAGGAAATCTCTACTCCTTTGGTAGCACATAAAGTTATCACTAGTTCAGGAGTATCAGTGGCCCATATTACCTCTCCTTTATGGAATCAATTATGCCAATTCCTCCAAGACAAATTCATGTCATGGAAGCCGGCTTCCAAGTGTTTATCTAGAGAACTCTTTATGGCCTCCGTCAGGATCCTGGAAGGGGTGAACAACCTTTTTCTTGGCCAAGATGAATCAACACTTTCATCGAGCCATGAAAGGTCAACTCAGTAATGTGTCCTATGGAGTTTTTCTCGATAAAATCATTTAGTTGGCACCTCCCCTAGGTGGCATTCTAGTGCCTGATCATGTTCTCCTTCCATAGCAATCTTCTTCACTTGTTCCTTCTCCTCCTATGGAAGTTTGATTTAGCAGATGAAACCTCTACTATATTCATTCAAAAGAAGCGCCGCATATAGGGTCCTTCTGAACCTCTACCTGTTTCAACCCTTGTGGTACAGATTTCAATCCCTAAGGTGTCTAGTAGCTCCCTTCAATCTTTCTTGTCTTGTACAAATCTTTTTACTGCACAAAGGGAAGGACAACTAGATCCACAGATTCCTTCTTCATTACAAACAGTCCTTTCTAGATCTATGCTATTGCAGCTAGTTTTGGGTGTTCAAAATGCTTTGGATACTTCCATGACTTCATGTCTTCAAACCATTTATCTGCAAGTGTATACTTCATTGCAAGACAAGGTGGATTCTTTGACTAGTCAGGTAAGTAAAGCTCTCAGAGATTTACCTTCGAAAAAGACTACATTAAGTGATATCCATACCCAAATGATTGTAGCTATGGCTTTGATGGATTCACAGCAGGCCATGATTAAATAATTAGAAGCTGAGATGGTCACTTTAGAGGAAGCAAATGTATCCTTAACCAAAGAGAAGGATGCTGCCCTTGAGGATCTGATTGAATCAGCTCGCAAGCTTGGTGTTTGTGAAGGCCAATTGCAGCATTCTCAAGATACTGTAGAGTCGCAAAATAAGTTTATTGATGAAATTAATCAAAAAGTTTCCACTCTTTCTTTTCCTCCTCCAATTCCCATTATGTCTTCTTTGTTGTCTAAGGAAGAACTAGATTATTTGCAACAAAAGGCTAAAATATGTGATGGATTTTTTGCAAAGGTAGAACGACATCAGTAACGAATGAATTGTGTCTAGGCGGATTTTTTCCATTATGGTGAATTGATGTCACCTCCATTGTCTTTTTGGATTCAGTATTAGCAGTAACGCTTTGCGTTGTATATCTCCTTGAGTAATGTGGATTTAGAACCTCCAGAGGATGGGTGGTAGAATATGTGGTCATCGGATTTACTTAAAGTAATATTTGACAGATTTGTTGATGACTTGATCTCTCATGAAGCTCAACTCTTATCTTTTATGTAACGTCAAGGCGATTTACACATCCCTGATGAGGAGAATATGAACTTTTATGTAGGAGATGTGATTTTACAGGTAGTCATGTATATTTAGTTGAAATGAATTTGGTTGATGGCATAAAGACTCATCATCAACAGACATTATGGTGTAAAGGCTATGCTTGGCATCCTCCTTTGGAGGATAATGTTGTGGAGCCTTACCATTGACAGAGTGTATTTCACAAGTTAGATATTCAGCCCTTGAGGTCCCAACTGTTAAACCATATTGCTAGCAATTCTTTATTCAAATTTTAAGATAGTATCTCTATGTTATCTTTTACCCTTGCTGTTTTCCCTCATATTCTAGTTTTTACTACATGTCCATTTATTGATAATCATATTTCCTTGCCCACGCCTATTGAAACTATTTTTGTTATTCAACCTACTCCTTCTGTTTTTCCCGCAGAATCCCTTTAGAAGTTCCTACTTTCTTTCCCTTCTTTTCTACCGTCATTATCCCTTCAAATATCTTCATTCTATGATTTATCTTACCCCTCTCTTCACTATTCTCCTATTATCCCTTTACCATCTCCTTCATATTGTATTAATCTTCCTCCTCAATCAGTTATAGATACTCTTGGGTATAACAGTGATATCCTCTGTCAACGGAAGTGGACATTACATGATTCTTTGAGAGGACCAGTTTTTAATTGGCCTATCATTCCTGGTTCTTGGGACACTTCAACGCAATGTTCCACTTCTTATCTACAATTTACTAAAGAATATGCTTCTTTTGGGGATAATTCGATACGATTGGCATCACATTTTTGCTGGAATCTTGCTTTTATGAATTTGTAGTCTCACATGAATACTAGAAAGAGTATTCTGAACTTGATGACTAATCTGACTCTTGCTCAAATGGATGTTCTATATTATTTTGCACAAGCTTTTCCTACTAGGTTCATTATCTTGTTGGAAAGGATGTGTTGCTTATAATTTCTTTAGAATATGTCTCTACATTTTATGGATGAGAACAAGAGTCTAGAATGTCTCAAGTTGAGTACGAAGTTCAAGAAAAAATATATTCATTGTGGACACTCTCTTGGATGTATTGATCCTTTATAATGAAAATATTTCTTCTTGATCTTTAGTTTTTGGGAGCATGTGCCATTTAGACTACCTTTTTTTGTGTCCATGTGAGTTGTGTATATGTTTTATAGTGTATATATGGTGTTTTATCACTCTTGCATGGAGTTCAAGATGAAGATGAAGCTGATTGAGAAGATGACTAATGGTGGTTCGAGATTTTATTTACAAGATGGATGTTTATGGTGAAAGAAAATAAACCTCTTATATCCTTTACAATTTTCTCTTGCTTTTCTATTTCAAATTTGAGATAATAGATAAAGGTGTTTTCCTTTCATTGTATTCTTTATAAGATACAGGCTATGAGTTAGGGTTGCAGTTGGATGGTATTCTCAAAGATGGTAAAGAAGATTGAGATGAGCTATATTTTGAAATTATATTCTCTTTTCTCTAGGTCGTAGGGATGCTTCCTGATTAAGGGTGGGGATATGTTGAGGGTTGAGATGATTTGATTTTTTGGTTGTTTTTTATTGTTTTTGTGGACTACATGGTTGATTTTTTATGGATTTTGTATGATGTTTAGTTGTTTTGGAAGTATTTGGGAGTGTTTTAGATGAGGTTGATTATGTTTTGGAAGCTCATGATATTTTATAGTGGAGATATGATGTTCTAACATGTTTTATTAATGTCCTATTGGTGTTTGATTGTGCCTGTTTGAGTCTATTGACCTTGTGTTTTGCTTTGTTTTCCTTATGTATGAGGGGTAGAATAATGATTGATGAATTTTGAGAGTGATTGAAAGCTTAATGATTGATTATTGATGGGTTTTGTGATTTAAGTGAGCTAAAAGATTTTTGATAGCTTTTTGTAAACCCTCTATTGACCGTTTGTAGAGCCTCTGTTTCTGTTCTATTTTATTTTATATGCCTATGTAAGTGTGATATGGAATGAATGTATAGCTTGGGAAAGTTTTCCAATATTGGAAAGAGATAAATATAAGTTCAAATTAGCTCACTACAAGGATTTGAGCTGGTAGCGACGGCGATTAGCGACGGCGGGTAGCGGCGTCGCTATTGACGTCGCTATAGCGACGCCAATACCGACGCTCCACAGGGAAAAAAGCGGACCGAAACCGAGTGCAGATTTATTTCGCGTTTGCACGTTTTGTGTTTTGAGAGCGAGAGCGAGGGAGAGAGCGACCGTCGTGAGAGAAGGAGAGGAAGAAGACTTGCCGCTGCCGCCGTTGTTTGCGAAGGAGAGGAGGAGCCTTCATCGCAAAGAGGAGCCGCCCCACACTCGCCATATCTCATTGCTGAGTCTCCCTCTCTCTTTCTTTTGCTTGTTTAAGATTTAAATCACTTTCTCTTTTGCTTGTTTAGGAGAGGAAATGAGAGAGAAAGAGAGGGAGAGGGAGAGAGAGGGAGAGAAAGAGAAAGAGAGGGAGAGGGAGAGGGAGAGGGAGAGGGAGAGGGAGAGGGAGAGGGAGAGGGAAGGAGAGTGCATTCTCTCTCTCCCTCTCCCTTTTGCTTGTTTAAGGTTTAAATCACTTTCTTTTTTGCTTGTTTAGGAGAGGAAATGAGAGAGAAAGAGAGAAAAAGAGGGAGAGGGAGATAAAGAGAAAGAGAGGGAGAGGGAGAGGGAGAGGAAGGGGGAGGAAATGAGAGAGGGAGAGAAAGAGAAAGAGAGGGAGAGGGAGAGGGAGGGAGAGTGCATTCTCTCTCTCCCTCTCCCTTTTGCTTGTTTAATGTTTAAATCACTTTCTTTTTTGCTTGTTTAGGAGAGGAAATGAGAGAGAAAGAGAGAAAGAGAGGGGGAGGAAATGAGAGAGGGAGAGAAAGAGAAAGAGAGGGAGAGGGAGGGAGAGTGCATTCTCTCTCTCCCTCTCCCTTTTGCTTATTAAAGGTTTAAATCACTTTCTTTTTTGCTTGTTTAGGAGAGGAAATGAGAGAGAAAGAGAGGGAGAGGGAGGGAGAGAGAGAGAAAGAGAGGGAGAGGGAGAGGGAGAGAAAGAGACAGAGGGAGAGGGAGAGGGAGGGAGAGTGCATTCTCTCTCTCCCTCTCCCTTTTGCTTTTGGAGAGTGTTAAGATATATTGTGAGAGGGAGAGGAAATGTGAGAGAAAGAGAGGGAGAGGGAGACAGAGGGAGAGAAAGAGAAAGATAACATATATTGGAACGATAGCATATCCATGATTATGGTAATGGTATCCACTTTGCCTTTTTTATGGGTACCATTATATCGACTCCTTAAGAGGGCTAAAAATTAGTCATACACTTTATAAAGTCTAATTAGGAGATTTAAGATGCACGATAATAGACTTATCGATAATGGTATGCAATGTGCTTTGCCATGGGCCACGTACATTGGTGACTCTTTAAGATGGCTTAAAATTGGTCATATCCTTCATAATGTCCAAGTAGGGGATCTAATTGTGATATGCATAATTCATTGTTTTTGTATTAACTTTATAAGCATAACAAATTAGAAATCATGCCAACTAGTCAACGGAAGGACTAAAAGAAAATGATACCCTAGCTAATGGTCATTATGGTACTTCATCAAAATGAACCCAAAAGTATTGTTATAGAAGAAGAATCCCTTAAATTGAGCATAGGATATTTTCTTCAAATGTTATGACTATGAGTAGAATTGATTGAAACAAATTTTATTACTATAGTTGATAAATTTCATAGATGGCATTAATTTTAATATGCGATCCTAGGACAAAAAAACCACATTTCTAAGATGCTTTTTGTTGAGACTGATTTATTATTAGACTAAGAGATCCTCAATGATGCTCATAAATGGATTACTTATACTCAAAGCCCTCTAGTGCAGTTGTATAAGTAATCCTAGTAGAGCCCCTCTAAGATACTCAAAGTACATAACCTAGAGACCATAGCTAGATATATAAGGTATAATGGTTGTACAAGAAGACACCTCAATAATTGACTTATCACCATGAAATCCCAAAGAAGAATCGTGTTCCATCCCCTTCAACTCTATATTCATCTCGTGAAGAACTTCATTAATCATAGCATCCTTGTCACCAATCTTTTTGTTGCAATGATGAAGTAACATATTCATCACTTTTCCTTTTAGCATCTAAGCCATTATCCAATCTTTTAGTCAAGTCCAAACATTTAGTCTTCAACTCATGAACCTTATAAACCAATGCATTTTTTTTTTTACAATAACGAATAATTATCTACCGGGACAAACAAATCCTTGAGCATGGTATATGGCTGAGATATAACATCAATAAATCTCTCAACTACTATGTACAATGCATTCTTTACATTAATCAGTAAAGCATTTCTTATATCTTGAAGTTTAGATTTCAACACCATGGATGCATCAATATCAACCTCAATGTTTTACAAAATTTTCTTCTCAAGCTCTTGCAGAGGCTAAAACCTCTCAAGCAAGAGCTTATGGTCAACTTGCAACTTGACATACATCTCCATAAAGCTATCCTTTTGAGTCTCGTTTGCTGTAATGTAGATAAGATGGAAAATGAAGAAGGTCTTATTGTTCAAGATCGCGAGGCGTATCTTAATCAGTGTGTCCCATGTCCTTGATCTCAATGCAAGTTGGCAATTAGACGAAAACGCCGATTGTCTATAGAACACGTACGACGATTTGGCAAGTTTCAATCTGAGATCATTGATCAGGCGATTGCGGATTTTTAGCAAACGGTAATTTGAAGTTAATATTAATCATGCATTGTACTCGCAAGCTAATTGAAAACCATACACAATAAGATTGGGTCTTGTTGGCAAACTTTCTATCCAGGGGGTGATGTCTCGTCCCAAGGGGGAGTGCACCCTTTGCGGCCAATTAGAAGAGTTCGTGGGCGTGCGATGGATGGAGTGCAGGAGCCAATCCACCACTCGCAAGGCCAATCTATACCGTCAATGCCAGAGGAGACAGACAATCTTCCAGACCTACCTATAATCTTGGAGCCTGAGATGGAGGCAATGATCGATGCATTGATTCCCATGGATGTCGAGACATCTGATCCACTTAGAGAGGAAGCATCCATACCATTATATGATGGGTGCCGAGTATCTCGGTTGAAGACATTGCTTGCACTCTTAAGTGTGCAAGAAAAATACGGGTGGAACGATACGAGTGTGACCGAGTTATTCAGGTACCTTGCACATAGGCTTCATTGATTTTTTTTTGACACTATTATTACAAACATTTGTGCTTTTTCAAGGTGTTTTATGATTTTTTTCAGGTTATTGAAATATCATATATTACCACCTGCAAATACCATGCCTGAGTCTCGTGATGATGCACGACATGTTTTACGGAAGCTTGGCATTGACTACAATAAGATCCATGCATGTATCAACGATTACATACTGTTTTGAGATGAATACGAGACTATGGAGACATGTTCAAAGTGTGGTGCTCACAGGTATCGACAGGACTTGCAAGGGCAAACCATCCCTCAAAAAGTTCTCAGACACTTTTCGCTCATCCCCCGCATAAACCACATGTTTCGTATGTCTGGCATGGCAAGCTTGACAACGTGGCATGTGCAGAACAGGTCCACGGATGGAGTTCAACGAATATCAGCAGATTCACACGCATGGAGCCACATTGACTCTACCTTCCCAGGCTTTGCGCGAGAGCCAAGGAATCTTCGACTCGGTCTCGCAATGGATGGTGTGAACCCATCCGGTCTGCGCTCAACTTCTTACAGTGTGTGGCCTATAGTCCTTGTCAACTACAACATCCCTCCATGGCTTTCTACCAAGAAAGGACATCTCATCCTTAGCTTGCGCGTCCTAGGCCCCTACAAAGTAAAAAATATGGACGTGTATCTTCGTCCATTAGTCGATGAGCTTAAGATTTTGTGGGAGGAGGGGGTCACTGTGCAAGATATGAGCAAGCGCGATGGTCAGCGCGGTCAGCCAACATTCGAGCCATTCTCATGTGGACGATGCATGACTTTTCGGGATTGGGAGAGTGCTCAGGTGAGCAGACCTCCATTCTCACTGGTAATATCTATATTTTATCTCATTCAATCAAGTATTCACTAGGTCGTGGCTCGCCTTACAAGTCTGGTTACCTCAAGTTATCATGCATGTCCATTGTGTGGGCCACAGTTAGACTCCCGAAGTTCATGAACCATGAAGAAGATGGTATATCAAGGACACGCCGCTTTCTTGCCGGAGGATCATGAACTCAGGGAAGGTTTCCTTGGACAACCTCCAACACGTATGAACGCCGCAAGCTGGTATGAGCTGAAAATGGTCAACCCGGAATCACATCCAAATGGAATGCGACGGTTCTCAGTTTTCTACGAGTTGCCATATTGAACCCACTTACAGGTCAACCACTTGTTGGATCCCATGCATATTTTCAAGAATGTGGGCAGCTTGCTATGGGACCACATCACAAGAAAGAGAGACACTATAGGGGCATGAATGGATTTGAAGGAGGTAGGTAAGATGGAGGCGCTTTGGCCGCAATCGAGTGCTGATGGTCACGTGCAACTTCCTCCCGCTCCTTGGGTTTTGTCCACTAAAGAAGAGCGCATTGTGAAGCAAGTAATCAAGTCTATCTGCACTCCGATGGGTATGATGCGTTCTCTCAGGTCCGCATTTTCTAAAGATGACCAATTGTCGGGGCTAAAATTCCATGATTGGCAGAAGATATGTCAGGTTTGTGCTACGAATGGATTATAATTAGCGTGGGCATTTTGCAATTTGAAAAGTGGCCATTATCCATAATGCTTTCTCATTTGTGGCAGTTTGTCCTACCGATCGCGATCGCAGGATGCCTTACTCCAGAATTTACGGGGCCATTTACAAGTTGTCGACTTTGGTGTAATGGATCTCACAGAAAGAGATTAAGACATCCTCTATTGAATCCGTGAGGCGGGGAGCAGTGGAGACGGTCTGCTCTTTGAGAAATACCTGCCCACTAGCATGCTCACGATACAAGTCCACCTTCTTGTGCATCTTGTGGACGAAGTGGAGATTGCTGGACCTGTCCATACGCGATGGATGTTCTTCCTAGAGTGCTTCATGAAAACCCTGAAAGGATTTGTGCGACAACGAGCTCAGCCAAAAGGTAGCATGGCAGAAGGTTGGTTGGTATCAGAGGCATTAGTGCATATCTCACAATGGCTACCAACGGTGGAACCAGATAATGAAATTCTATGGACGCTGAAGGATGATGATAGACTGACTGGAGATGTGGTGGTTGGAAATGGGGTAGAAAAAATAATGGATATCTCAATGGAAGAGAAGGTGAATCGCTTTTTTATGTTGCACCATGCCTCCATGGAGACGTGGCTCGCGAAGTACCAGATTGCAAGGCAAGATCGAGAGGAAGTGCGAGCTGAATTCCGACGTAGTATGCATCATCGACCGATTCGATATCCCGAAGGCATGGAGGAGATGCCGCGGTTTATGTCAACACGATGGTTGCATGGAGCCTTGACCGCAGCATCCAGCGAAGGGACAGAGGTCTCAATGGAGGAGTGGGAATTCTCGAGGGGATGTAGTCCAAAGGTGATGAGGGGTTTAGAATCTGTCGTATCTAAATTTTATATGCGACATCTAATTTGAGTGTTTCAATGTACAGTATAAAATATATAGTGCAGTGTGGTCGTGCGGACGACATTTTCGCGTGGAGCGTATTGACAAAATGCGCTCCACAATGGACTGTGGTGTCATGGCAAGGTTCGAGCAAGAGAGCCGATGACGAGAAACGGATCCGAACACGATTGTGGATGAGATGGAGTATTTTGGAAACTTGCAAAGTATTATTACGGTGGATTACCGTCGCTTCTCCATGATATTATTCGATGTGCAGTGGTTCAAAGTGGTACTTGGAGGAGCTGGAGCAATAGTTCGACGAGGTCCATCGGGATTTTTCAAAATAGATTCCGAAAAAAAATGGACGGATTTGCGCGACACCTTTGTGTTGCCGGCCCATTGTGAACAGGTGCATGGAGTCATTTGCTTGCTAATTGTAATACGACATGGTTTATGTGACAATGGTTTGAACTCGCTTTGTACGTGTTTGTGAACAGGTAATCTTCTATCCAAACCCCCGACAACCTCAATGGTGGTATGTTATACCTTCAACTCCCCGAAGTGCGAGAGTATATGATCAAAGTGATGTTCCAAGCATAGACGAAGATAATATGCAAATAGAGGGGTTGATATTACAAGGGGTGGAGGCCGTCAAAAGCTTGGAGCCCGCATCGGCTAACAATGATGGAAATATAGGAGTCCAAGAATTTTTTGAGAACGAGGCGGACTCATTCTTTTGTGGTGACATGTCTATCGACCTTCCAGTGTATGCGGAGTTGTGTCAGGAGATTAAATGGGACCATAGGATACTTCATACTTGGAGCATCCACTTACTCAATTCGTTGTTTAGATCTCTTATAAAGGTACATAAGATATGCACTTTAAGAGGGATTTTTAAAAAATGATTTATATTATTGTGCTTTGTATAATTCAAATTGATTATTCTAACACCATTTTTTATCTATGCAGGTCACATTTTCAGGATGAGTCGAGGGATGAGCGAGGAGTTGTAGGACATCTTCGCACACATGTCTCTAGACCAGCTCGCGAGATTCAGAGAGATGGCAGACCAGGAGCTGTCTCATTCTTCGTCAGGGCTCTCTAGTAGATCTGCTTTAGCGCGATCGGATGCTTCGGCTTCGAGCAGACGATCTCGACGCTCATGACTTGGGCCAGAGGGAGGGAGTGCATCGGGATCAGGGGGATGCTGTTGTGGAGACACGGATGTGGTGTCTCCGTCTCATCGTTCAGCTGGAGTTGCGTCATCTCCAGGATTTGTTACACCTGTGGGGACGTCTACTCCAGTTACTCCGGCTTTTGCACAGTCGTCAGCAGGTGGCACCCCTTTGGGTGCCACTCCGAGAGAGGTTACCCCTGTCGGTACACCGGATGTAGAGGGCTCTCCTAGATATGCCCAGGAGCGTGGACGGAGATGGGAGAGGACCCATCTTAGGAAGACTCCTAGGGGTTATGGATATCTAGTCGATAGTAGGTCAGGAGCCATCATCATGAATGATGAGGGGAGGAGGGTGATGGCTTGCATGAGAGAGTTGTGCCAACAAGTTTTTCGGCACAACGTCCTGGATCATTGGAAGAACATATTGGAGGGGAGCAAGGACTACATAGTAGCATCCTTGCACGAGGATTTTCTGGTGCTAGCCGCAGTAGATAGATTCTCTACAGGCTGGATGATGGATTGCATGTGTGCATACATGTCACATAGACGATCCGACGCACGCAAGGCAATCAAGAGTGGGGCTGCAAAGCCCGAGTGGTTAGATGCAGATGACTGGCACCGACTGAGGGAGGAGGCTACAGATTCTCCAGGACGTTGGAGTCAGCAGCGCGAGGCGGCGAGGGCACGACTCGAGGCCGAAGTGGTCCATCATCTTGGGAGTGGCGGCCACAGGACATATTTGGAGGACTTTGTAAGTTTCTCTTTTGTTTTGCTTGTTTGTTTTTTTGAAATATTCTTTGTACTGACAATCATGTTTCTAATAGTTAGCATTTTGTTTTCTTTGCAGCACTCCATTACAAATCGCGATCCGCAAGGCCTTGAGACTCGATATGCAGAGAGGCACGGTCTCAATGCATTGATCGAACGATTGTATAGACGCGGCGGCCCTGTAAATCACTCATCTTTCTTGTCCGTAGTTACCATGAGATATTTGAATGCATTATTGTATGGTGGATTGATGTGTTGTTTCTTTTTCTGCAAAATCCGTTCGAGGCTCCTTTGCGGCGGGATGAGCTTTCGAGGGACGAGGATTTGTAGCTCGCCCTTGGATCCTTGGAGCTCACACACCTTTATTTTTTAGTCGCTTGATCTATGTAGACATTTTCTATGTATTAGTGATATCCTGTCATGATTGTACCAATCGCTTTTTATGCGATCATGTATTTATTTCATGTATCAGTTTTATGATTTCAGTATACATTCTTTTTGTTTGCAAGCGCTTTGTATACAATAGTGCAGAAACTATTTTGTATGGCTCTCATACAGCACACAGTGCTATATGTGGCAGGGCAGCTTGCTGCCCTGCCACAAAATTTGTTTTATCCTTGTTACTATCGCTATTGGCGTCGCAAATTTACTGCTCGCGTTGCTATTGCCGTCGCTATTCGCGTCGCAAATTTACTGGTTGCATCGCTATTAGCGTCGCTATATGCGTCACTATTAGCATCGCTATATGCGTCACTATTAGCGTCGCAAATGCGACGCTAATAACGACGCATTTAGCGATGCCAATAGCAACGCCAATAGCGACGTTTCTATGGCGTCGTCAATAACGACGCTTTTTGCGACGATGGGGGCAAATTTTGTTGTTTGTATTTTCATCACTTTAAACGTCGGTATAAGGTCTATATCTTGTAGTGGCTTGAAGAAGTTGAAGATCTAGCTGTTGAAGACTTGAATAAAAGACTGAAGTGAAGTGATAGTAGTGAGCTCTCAAGGGACACTGTAGTGGTCCGGTGACCTTTCATACTAGACATAACTCTTGGAAGGGGTACCCATGACCTAATAGGGGTTATGAATGATTGTTCTTAATTATCTCATTGTACAATTGAGAGAGAGAATGTATGAGAGAGTGTGAGAGATAGCTAATTCTATGAAAAACGATGTATCTATGAGTGAGAGATTGTGAGAGAAAGTATGAAACTTTTGAAGAAGAATACTATGTGATTAATTTCATTCAAAGTGGTATACTATCTTGTGTCCTTGTGGTTTCTTGATGAATTCTATGAAGAATATTAAGAGTATAATGAATTTTGTTCAACTTAAAGCCATGGGAGAATTATTTCTATGAAGCTGCATGAATATTTCTAGTTCATGGTGTTCTTTTCCTTGTTGTGGGCATATCAAATATGAAAAAGATGATTTTTGATGATACAAGATATATTTTCTGTAGTAAATCCCTATTTTCTTGGTGTTCCTCTTGGGGCTCCATGTTTTTAGTGCGCAACCAAGGACGGGCCTCCTCTGCCATCACGATACACCTCATTTTTTTGGTGCACTGCATTATAAGGCTCCCTAGCCTTCCTTCTTGCACCTATGCCAAATCGGTTGGGACACATTAATGCACCATCAACCATGCACATTGGCATACTCCCTCTAAACTATTCCCTTTATTGATTTCTAAACTCGATGTGAGCTATGGGTTTCAATATTCTTCAAGTGACATGCACCATGGGGCGAGTGACTGATCTACCATTTCAATATGAGTGATTGTCAAGATTGAGTGTTGTATACCTCACCATCGATAATCTAACCAATGTTCCATAAAAAAATCTACCTCCCTAGGTGCTGTTGCATGGTCCCTTCTATGCTGGACGAGTGTAATGTGCGCACCTCGATACCTCTTGCTGATGACTATGATCCTTTAGGTGTCAGTGACGATTTCCCTCAACTATCAACAAATCGGGCTAAGTTTTTCTAACCCTACCTCTTTTGATTTCACGAGTCAGTCATGTTTAAGTGTGAGGATGTACGTGTGTGAGTTATGATCAAGTGTAGGTCCCTCTTGCATCATTAATCCGATCTATTAAGGTCTTAAGTGTGGAGACGCATCCCTGCGGGTCTGCTATGCATATCCTCATAAAAACCTCCCTATGAGATGATTTGAGCATACCATATCCTAGTCTTGCCCTGTTGGAATCCCTTCCCTATCCATCCGTCCCATTTTTAACAAGTTTTGGGATTGTTCCTTGACTGTTTGCCTTTCTCCTTTATTTTGTTGCTTTTTCATGCGAGCACACCCTACATTCACCAAAATTACAATCTGACCTTACAACCCTGTTTTTCCCTTTGAACAGACTATTTTTCTTTTTACAGCCCTCTGTTCTCAACCATGGATTATGAGTTATTGATTTTTAACGAAATTTCTATCACTTTTGTATATTTCCATGCGAACGTGACTTTTCACATCAAAACAGTGATCTGATGTCACAACCCTATCATACACCTTTCTTTGGATATTTTTTATTTTTACTACCCATCATTCTAATGTCCGATTTGTCCATTATTAATTTTTTTTCCTTTTGAGAATTTTTGTGTGAAGCCATGGAAGAATTATTCTATGAAGCTACATGAATATTTCTAGTTCATGGTGTTCTTTTCCTTGTTGTGGGCATATCAAATATGAAAAAGATGATTGTTGACGATACAAGATAAATTTTCTTGCAGTAAATCCCTATTTTCTTGGTGTTTCTCTTGGGGCTCCATGTTTTTAGTGTGCAGCCAAGGACGGGCCTCCTTTGCCATCATGATACACCTCATTTTTTTTTGTGCACTGCATGATAAGACTCCCTGGCCTTCCTTCTTGCACCTATGCCAAATCGGTTGGGACACATTGATGCACCATCAACCATGCACATTGGCATACTCCCTCTGAACTATTCCCTTTATTGATTTCTAAACTCGATGTGAGCTATGGGTTTCAATTATTATTCTTCAAGTGACATGCACCATGGGGCGAGTGACTGATCTACCATTTCAATATGAGTGATTGTCGAGATTGAGTGTTGTATAGCTCACCATCAATAATCTAACCAATGTTCCATCAAAAAAGCTACCTCCCTAGGTGCTACTGTATGGTCCCTTATATGTTGGATGAGTGTAATGTGGCGCACCTCGGTACCTCTTGCTGATGACTACAATCCTTTAGGTGTCAGTGACAATTTCCCTCAACTATCAGCAAATCGAGCTAAGTTTTCCTAACCCTACCTCTTTTGATTTCACGAGTCAGTCATGTTTTAAGTGTGAGGATATACGTGTATGGGTTATGATCAAGTGTAGGCCCCTCTTGCATCATTAATCTGATCTATTAAGGTCTTAAGTGTGGAGACACATTCCTGCATATCCGCTATGCATATCCTCATAAAAACCTCCCTATGAGATGATTTGAGCATACCATATCCTAGTCTTTCCCTGTTGGGATCCCTTCCCTATCCATCCGTCCCATTTTTAACAAGTCTTGGGATTGTTCCTTGATTGTTTGCCTTTCTCCTTTATTTTATTACTTTTTCATGCGAGCACACCCTACATTCACCAAAATTACAATATGACCTTACAACCCTATTTTTCCCTTTGAACAGACTATTTTTCTTTTTACAGCCCTTTGTTCTAAGCCATGGATCATGAGTTATTAATTTTTAATGAAATTTCTATCAATTTTGTATGTTTCCATGCGAACGTGCCTTTTCACTTCAAAACAGTAATCTGATGTCACAACCCTATCGTACACCTTTCTTTGGATATTTTTTCTTTTTACTACTCATCATTCTAATGTTCAATTTGTCCATTATCAATTTTTCGTCCTTTTGAGAATTTTTGTGTGCATATTTGACTCTTTTTCCATGTGAAGTTGCCGTAAATACCTCTGAATTCACTTTTGATTTGATATCCCTATCTAGCTTGCTCCCTTACATACTTTTCCTTTTTTCCCCATCCTATTTCGATCCACCAATTTTATTTTATTAAATTTTCTGTGCATTTTTCTACTCATTTATCCTAAATTTTTCATGTGAATGCTCCCTAATGCCATCATAATTGCATTTTGACTTACCAACCCAAACACGCCCTATTGCCATTGAAACTGCATTCAACCAGACCTATCTCCTCTGAATATTCTTGTAGACATTTTTCATTTTCACTACGCTTAGTTTCGATTGAGGGATTCTTTTGTATTAATTTTTATTTTCATTTTTGGGTGCATTTTGTCCTCTTTTCCCATGCAAACGGGTCTTATCCCTATCGAAATTACATTATGAGGTAACAAGCCAGTCTCCCACAATATTGCATATATTTTTCATTTTGGCTACCCTTTGTTTTCATCGAGGAATTTACCGATATTAATTTTCATGTGTGTTTTCACGTTCGATTTTTGTCTTTTTTCCATGCAGATTCCCTTATTTGTCCCCAAACATTCTTTTTTTTTTTTGGCCATCTTCCTCTCCTCCTCTAGCATGTTTTTCCTTCATGTTGTTCGTCTATCTGGTGTTCGATTTAATTGTTATTAATTTTTATATACTTGCCATTTTGTCATTTTGCCCGTTTTCGTACGAATGCCTACGTTTCACGATTTTTTATGCGTGGTTGCATCCATGCCAAGGTCCTTTCCCACACGACCACTCTGGCTGCAATGATGCCTCTGCCATTACAAATCTTTTTACCCCCCCGCTTGCATTCGAACGCGAGATTGGGAGGGTGTTTTTTCTTTTTCTTTTTTTTAACCAATATAAAAAACAAACAATTAAAAAATGTACCCCATTGTAAAAAAAATTCAAATATGAAGCAATGTACAATGTGTAGTCCAAAAGGCTCACATCAAATACTTTTGTCTCATGCTAGAAATGATGGGTCTTTAAGACTTTAGTCCTTGTATCCAAATTCAATTTTATAATTCAAGAAAGGAAAAGGAGGTGGTTGCAACTGTGGAATTTGAGGAGGTGGGAGGTCGGGGTGGTTACACCCTCTCTCTTCCTTTATCTTCTCCTTTCACGTTTCATTTCCCTCTCTCCCTCATTTAGCATAACTCTCATCTTTCTTATTCTTGTTTCTTTCTCTCTTGTGCTTCTTTGCAAGATCTCATGGAGAGTGAGAATGGTTTTCATTTATCTATTTCTTGTGTGCCATCTCCTTGTGTTTTGAGGCATGGTTCTTGGTGAGAAGAAGAGGGTTTTCTTGCAGGTTTTTGTGGCCAACAAGTCATTTGTAGCCTCTACCTAGCCAGTTCATGGTTCTCATGGTGCCGTGGTAGGGTGCTCTTCATTTGGTGCACTGGTTGGGAATCGAGGTAGTGTCAAAATCTACAAGTGAAAGGGAATGCTTGTGCTCAACCTGAGGAAAGGATTGAAGTTATGCTGCAAAGATGTTGGGAAGATCAAGAACCAATGCTCCACACAATTACACTTGACGAGTTGCAGAAGAAGATGATATGCATCAAGCTACCTATTCTGAAGTTGTTGTTGCTACTTTGATAGCTAGGTGGCATCTATCTACTGTTGCCAATATCTCTCTTCTACACCAATCTCACCTTCTTCGGTGTCCATCACTTAGCGTATCATGTAGTGGTTTTGTTGCTAATTCTCCAAGCTTGCTACCATTCCCTCATTGACACCCAAACATGCAGTATTGTTCTCACTAGCAGGCAACCAGTCATCAATGTTGTGCTTCCCTTCTTCCATCAGCATCTACCACAAGCATCATCCTCTTCTTTCCATATCTATTCAACACGATTATCTAATTAATCTTTAATTTCTTTTCCATATAATTAAGCTAGTAATGAAAACCTTTGACCAAAACAACCCTCTCTAAAATCCATTTACATGCAGCTTCTTTCCATCTTCTATTCTCTTCTCTTCCCAAGATTACATTCCTTCAATGCACACTAAATTTTTCTTTTTTTGTTTTCTCTTAAAGTTGTGTTATGAATAAAACCTACCTTTCTTTTCCCCTTTCCAACAGGGTGGAGTACCTCATTTCCATATCTTTTGTGAGGATATGCACTATGGCTATATCATTTTCACGTTTTTATTTAATGAGCTTCATGATGTAGTTGTCATTCAATCCGTGGCTGAGTGTGTTGTTGTTTTTGTGTGCAAGATGGATTAAGAGCCTTATCTTTCGGGTTTTGCATGTGATTTTTATGTGGTGTATTTCAAACCTAGGCAAGTATGACCTAGATGTGCTGTTTCTTTTCGTGTGATATGTGTTCAACTCTTTTTCCCCTACGTAAAGCAAAAATAATCAAGAAGACAAAGATCCAAAGAATGATGATGAAAATGAACCTTCTTTCTCCAAGAACTAATCATGGTTCTTCTTCAAATTTGTTCGTAAGGACGCTTCACACTTAAGTGTGGAAGGAATGATAACCATGAAATCTGTGCAAATATAGGCACCAAAATGTGCTCAACATGGAAACATTTTTTTCTAAAAGATCTCATTGCAATTGTACCCCTTTGTAAAAAAATCAAATATGAAGTAATGTAAAATGTGTAGTCCAAAAGACTCGCATTATAAAATATTGTCCTAGGAAAGAAATGGTCAAACACTTTTGTCTCATGCTAGAAATGAAGGATCTTTAAGTCCTTAGTCCATGTATGCCATGAGGTGGTTGCAGCTGTGGGATTTGAGGAGGTGAGAGGTTGAGGTGGTTACACCCTCTCTCTTCCTTTATATTCTCCTTTCACAGTTCATTTCCCTTTCTCTCTCATTTGGCATAACTCTCATCTTTCTTGTTCTTATTTCTTTCTCTCTTGTGCTTTTTTGCAAGATCTCATGGAGAGTGAGGAAGAGAAGAGAGTCAGGATGGTTTTCATTTATCTATTTCTTGTGTGCCATCTCCTTATGTGTTTTGAGACATGGTTCTTGGTGAGAAGAAGAGGGTTTTCTTGTAGGTTTTTGTGGCCAACAAGTCATTTCCAACCTCTACCTAGCCGACGAGGTTCATGGTTCTCATGGTGTCATGGTAGGGTGGTCTTCAAGATCTTATAGAAAGGAGATCAAGACATCCTCCATTAAATTTGCAAGGCAAGGTGCAGTGGAGAAGTTTTTCTCTTTGAGAAGTATGTACCCATGAGCATGCTTATGATACAAATACACCCCTAATACATTTCATGGAGGAAGTGGAGATTACAAGACTAGTTTATACTAGATGGCTATTCTTCATGGAGCACTTCATGAAGACCCTAAAAGTCTTTGTGCGACCATGGGCTTGTCTAGAGGGCAGCATTGGCTAGTGTCAAAGCCATTGATGTATATTTTGGAGTAACTATCAACAGTGGATTTAGATCATAGGATGTTGTGGATGCTGAAGGATGACAATAGACTAATATGAGGTGTGATGGTGAAAAATGGAATAGAGAAGAGGATGGATGATGCTATGGAGGAAAAAGTGGATTGTTTTTGTATGTTGCACCATGGATCCATGGAAAAGTTGCTCAGTAGGTCTGACTAGGCTAGAAAGGAATGAGAGACAGTGTGATCAGAATTTTGGCATATAGTGCACGCCACTAGAGCCATTTTGATATCTTGAGGGTATGGAGGAGTTGATGTGGTTCATGTCTATGAGATGGTTGCGTGATGCCTTGACCATAGCTTCATGCTAAGGGGTGCAAGTATCTCCAGAGGAGTTGGAGTTCTAAAGGGAATGCAATTTGAAGGTAACCACATACTTTCTTTGTTTTTGTATTTGGAAATTGTATATAGAAACTAATGTAGGTATTTTAATATACAATATAAAATCTATAGCACAACATAGCCATGTGGACAATATTTTTGAGTTGAGTGCATTGACAAAATACACTCCATAAAGGATTGTGGTGTCATGGTGAAGCAAAAGAGTCAACAACAACATGCCACAAATTCAAACATGATAGTGGATGAGATGGAGTATTTTGACAACTTGTAAAGTGTTATTTCAATAGATTACCATATCTTCTTCATGATCATATTTGATGTACAATGGGTTAAAGTGGTATTAGAAGGAGGAGAGGCAATCGTTCAGTGTGGATTGTCTAGATTCTTGGAGGTAAACTTTGAGAAAATATGTAACAATTTGTGTGATATGTTTGGCTTGCAAGGTCACTTGGTGAACAAGTGTATGATCTTTTTATTAAAATTTTCATTGTATGAGACTACTGAAAATACTTTTTTATTATTTTCAAGAGAACACAATATTAGTGAGTTTGGGAATCTCCCAATTCCCATTTTTTGAATACTAAAAAGGTGGCACCTAGATAATATGCCCATAAGTTTCTCAAATCCATATGATGTGACCTATCATTGGAAAGCGCTTGAAAAATGGAATCTTTTGAGCTATAGAGCGCTCGATTTGGAGTTATAGTGTTCAAGTTATGACAAATCCAAAGATTTGACCATGTGTCCCAAACTTATGGGAAATTCCCATATTCCCCAATATGGTGTTACAGGCTCTCATTTGATATTGAATAGGTAATCTATGATAACCTTGTGGTATGTTGTGCTATCAACATCTCAAAATGCTGGAGTGTATAAAGAAAGCAATGTCCCTAGCATGGACAAAGAGAGTATAGAAGTAGAGAAGTCACTATTGTGGGTGATAGAGGATGAGGAGGGCTTGCAATATGCAGAGGAGACAAGCATAGGCAATCTAGGTGAAGAGACAAGAGTACATGAATTCTTCAAGAATAAAGTAGAATATTTCTTGATTCATTCACTTAAATTTTCTTCACTTTGGTAAAATATTTCTCTAATAAAAAAAGGACCACACTAGACCTTGTTTGCCCCATCTTAGTCATGTGTTATGGTATTTGGCATAGGCAAAATATAATCCTTGAGCACTTTTCAAAATCCACTCATGTTATCTTAAACAAACACAAGTGTCTAATAATAAGTACCCATAGGTTGCTCAAGCAATTCTTGATCTTGCAAAATCTAAAAGGCTTAAGCCACCATGACAACAATATGCTAGGATAGATAGTGTGTTTCTTAGACAAATGATAGTCTTGCTGCCCAATGTTTTGTGTTTCACAATCCTCATTACCTCCTTATTGAATAAGTATCCAGAATACGATCTTTATTATCCCTTAAGGGCACCTCAAAAGATATCAATTCTTGGAAATAAGTAGTAAAAGCATGGTTTTTAGGTAGCCCTTGAGATTTCAAAATTCAGAGTGCGACTAATCCATGATGATAATAACAATATCATGATAGTGAAGAAGATCATAAGGACTAAGAAACATAATGCATTGTATAGCAAGACTCTCATTTGGCTAGGAAATAAGCTACCATTTTTTATCATTATTCTCAGTATTGTTGCATGTTTGTTGGTATTTTTACCTACAATCCATATTTTAAGCCTTTATAGGCTCTCTACATTCTCTAATCTACCACCTCCAATAATTGCAAGTGTAAATAACACTCTAATATTCATGCACATGTATGATAATTTAGTTAATTAATTTTTTAAACTTAGTTGATCAGGATCTTTACCATCTCTACATTGGTATTCTCCAATAATCCACTATATTAACGTCCCAAATTGTGTGATGAAGGACTTGTTTCAAGTATTGGTCCAAACACACACCATATGCACAAGAGGAAGCTCACTCAAGAACATAAGAAGAGAGATGGAGGCCAAAACTTTTTCTTACTCAAATTTTCTTTTTCTTTCTCACAAAATACAATGTATACAAAGTATAGATAAAATACAACATAAAGGAAAGTGGCCTACCAAGTCAAACAATGCATAATTGACTATGCTTTAAATTGACTGGCACTATACCTATGCTAGCTGTAGGTAGGTGCAACAAACTAAATATAATAAGTGATAAGTTAGAGGTCATGTGAGGATCATAAGGACCATTGCTGTATTAATTGTAGATGTGTGGACCCATTTAACTAGGCAGTCCATCATCAATGTCCCCACATGTTGAGCTTGTTGTCTCAACAGTTAATGGTGGTACTCAAATGAATATTTATGTTAAATCTCAAAGTTACCTTTATAAGGAATTTCTAATTCAAATTCTACTATATCATCCAAGTCTACTACTATATTATCCATCTAGTCTGGTATATCATCCATCACACACACACACACACACACACACACACACACACACACACACACACACACACACACACACACACACACACACACACACACACACACACACACACACACACACACACACACACACACACACACACACATACAAACAAACAAAATTTTGTACTCCAACCCTATGGCATGCTCTGGGAAGTTACTATATATATGTCCTCTACATCAAGCGCGTTCAAAATCTATTTATAAATATCCTTAGCTGTAAATTTTTCTTGAATAAAGCATAACCCTTTTCTATTCAATTTGTAAATAACCCCTTTATATTACACCCTTATGTATGTAAAAAATGTATAAAGACAATATTTTAAAGAAGGATGCCAAACCAATCATACAAAAATAAAACCTAAATGTGGCAACATTTTTTGTTTGCTAGTAGTATCAAAATTATAGGATGGATTGTAGAAAGTTGAATTCTTGAAATAACAACTTGATTTCTTGCAACAACAATGGAAACTGATGCAATATTTTAAAATCCAAGATATGTAGCAGGAGATGCTATAGCAAACTCAAAAATAGCAATTATAGCAACAACGCGAAGCTGAAAATTTTAAGAATCTGAAAGTAGACCTAAAAACCGGAAAATATAGGCTTTATGAGTTTGTATCGATACCAAGCAATACTTTGTAGAGATGCCATGGTATCCATTCCTAGCAGTGATAGCTTAGCAAACCTTTGTAGCATCCCAATTTTTGTAAATCCTTTTAGATCATATGGCATTCCAAGATCTAATGTCAACTCATATTCTTCTATCTCTTTTTCATCTCTATCAATTTGCTCATTCCAATACTAGCCTCTAGAACAAGTCACTTAAGTGACTACAAAGCCACTATATCAAGCCACATGATCCTAAACATCCAAGGCTTCACTCACCATGATTGATTATCTCATATTACCATGACAATGAGAAATCTTGAGAATTGTATTAAGCAATGAGGTGGGGCAAGTGAGAATCATCTATATAAATATGCCAATGCACAAGTTCTAGATAGGGACTTCCCTAACACATTGACTAAATTCTGGTAGGTTCCTATAGCTGGGATTGACTTTCAAGTTCATGGTGAGCTATTACATGACAAAGAGTGAGATTTTCTCCTAATCCAAGCTCACATGATGAGACACTTTTGTAATATGGGAAATCCATGGCCATGTATGTCTAGCAACATGTTTGACAAGATGGTCTTGTATGCTACTACATGACGTTGTTGATAGAGATAGAGATATGTTATGATTTTTTTCTATTTTTAGGTTTTGGTACAATTGACATCAATACCCAAGTTTCAAAACATAACTGTTTGTGCACGATGAGACATCCACTATTGCATTAATCATACATGTGGTATCAACTCCTAGAAATGCAAAGCAATTGTTTGATTTATACTTGACCCACACTCGAGAGGGTGAGACTTCCCTTGATGTAGGTTAGTCGTTTGTTTCTTGGGGAAATTTATTGGTAAGAATCATGGTATCTCTTGGATCTCGCTGACAAAGAGAGGAGTCTTGTGCGAATGTGTTTATATGTAAAAGCAGTCATGGCAATTAGCCTGTGGGGTGCCTCCTTCGTGTGTGATACGTGGTGCTTATTGCCAATATGTGTGGGATACCCCCTCTAAGGGGTTTTGGGGAAGGTGTCGTTGGACTTTTATCCAGCTACAAACACAACATTAGATGTATCCAGTGTGCATTTAGTTATTACAAACACTCCTAGCCCACAAGGCCAGTTGGTGGTGGAGGTGTCTATAATACACATGAGGTCCGGCTTGTGCCATAGCTAGTGCCGGCCCATTTTTTGGTCCCATCAGTGGTGCGTCTGCCGAGAGTCGCCAACAAGTGGTGGTTTCTAAATCTAGGGTTTGTAGGGACCAAGTATTCAGTTTATGTCCTCTGACAAGAACCTTCAAGCCGAAATACAAAAAGAGGAACATGCTGAGAGGGCTAGGCTGCGGTTGGAGATTGTAAGGTGATATTCTCCTCAAAGAAGTAGCCCACTACGCCTAAGTGGCAGTGGTTCTAGTAACCTAAGTGTTACGAGTAGCTCTTTGAGTTCAAGTGGAAGTCTTAGTACTTCCCTACTTCCAGTTAATCAACCCACAACAAGTGGGGGTGTAGTTTTACCTACACAAACTCCTGTTATGAATTTGGCTGTAGCCATGGCACAACCCATCGCAAATTCCAGCAGGGACACCGGATTTATTGGCATTAGGAGCACTGTTGCCTATTTTTAATGGGTTAGCAGAAGAAGATGGAGAACTCCACATTAAGGAGTTTAGAACACTTATGTTCAATTATCGGATCCAAGACAAAGGACACCTAATGATGTTCTTCAACATGATACTAAAAGGAAGAGCAAAGTATGGTATCACGGTCTAGAAGCTAGAACCATAACTAGTAGTGCCCAATTCTTCATGGCCTTCCATAGAGAGTTTGCCCCTAAAAGGGGTGGGCAATATTGGTAACGTGTCTTGAATGTAATACGTCAAGAACCAAATGAGAATGTCCAGGCATATGCCAAGAAATTAAAACAAGCTGTTCGCAAACTTAACACTTATATCCCCATTCTAGCGGCTACAGAGTTGCAATACTTCCTACATGGATTGGATTTTAATATCCATGTGCAGCTTAGTAGTGTTGCTTTCGCCGACATTGACACTGTTATTACCCAAGCAGAAGGAGTAGAGTCGCGCTTGTAAGCGGCTTATGCAACAAGGATAAATTGGAATGGTAATAATTTGTCACTGACCAATGGGAGTCAAGGTGACTCCATGTCAAATGCGAATGGAATACTTCCTACATGGATTGGATTTTAATATCCATGTGCAGCTTAGTAGTGTTGCTTTCGCCGACATTGACACTGTTATTACCCAAGTAGAAGGAGTAGAGTCGTGCTTGTAAGCAGCTTATGCAACAAGGATAAATTGGAATGGTAATAATTTGTCACTGACCAATGGGAGTCAAGGTGACTCCATGTCAAATGCGAATGGAAGAGGGAGTATCATGCCAAATTTTCCTATATTACCAACTCCTCCCAGCATGACTATGCCCATGGCTAGTTAGTCTGGCTCACTAAATAGTATGGGCCAAATAACAAACCAGAATGTTATCCCAATAGGTCAGCGGCCTAATCAAGTGGTTAGGCTGATGGGACGACAGACAAACGACCGCGGGCTATGAATCGAGTGTCTCTAATGTCCTTGGTGAAGCTAAGGACATGATGAAGCATTACACCGATATGATTTCTGAACTGATGCCAGGAGGCATATTTTATGGTGGATTCCGTGCCACGGTGGATTCCGTGAGGTTTTACGGTGGATTCCATAAACTTTGTTAACCGGAGCTCATACACAAAGTGGATTCTTTGTGCGAGAATTCGATGGGGACGCCTATCCTTTTCGAGCATTTCGTTAATTTAGTGTGTACATGGGTGACTCCATAGCGAGTGATTCCATAAAATACATATTAAATTAATAAACGTTTATGAGTTTAGAGTGCGCACTCGTGATAAATTAAGGTTAGGATTGATTTCTAACCGATTTATTTATTTATGTAGCAGAAGACTGCTAGGTATTCACTTTTGTCGGTTTAATTGTATTATTTTATTAACGATTGTGAATGCTTCAGTTAATGTGTAGAGATAGCAGCAGTGGCGGAGGAAAGTATTGGAGGATAGCATGTATTCGAGTTATCACTTATATTTTGATGAGCGCATATCTTAGGCATGGCGCCTATATTTTTTCGCCCCTATTTATTAAGGTGTTGGATATTTAATTATTATTTTTGTATGCGCATGGGCGCACGATTATGATATTTGTATTTGGACATTGTATTGGGTATGCCTAATTTCTTGGGCGCCCGCCCATTAGCTTTATTTCTATTTGGCACTAAAGCAAACTCAAAAGCCAAAAGCATGCTATTTTGTAATTTGGGCTATTATTTGAGCTTGAAGATGATTAATACATAAAATACATGCTTTGTGGAGCGCTCACACAAGGCATGGGGGGAGATTGAACCCAATTGGTCTCTTGTTCATGTCGTGCATGCTTTCTACCTTGAGTTTTGTGCAAAAAGTAGAGTTCTTTTGTTCTTGGGGACCTTCTGACACTCACTACGCACGCTTACGGCATCCGATCTGTGCACCATGAACAGTATAGACAAATAGCTGTGGATGTGAATTTCCTTAAGAAGCAGTAGAATTTGATAGGGAGTCGACGCCTTGAAGAGGGTGCCCCCTCAAAATTCAACTGTAATTGGTGTGGTGGCCAACATTTCCCTAAGAATTGTCAGAATGTCAAATGTGATATTTGCAGAAAGTCTGGCCACTTAACCGCTACCTGTTGGAGCAAGATCAGTTCTCTCCAACGAGGAAGTAAACAACCTGGTCCAATTAATCATCGTGCACAAGGGGATAACCACCAACAGGATAAAGGACCAAGATAAATACTACAACGAGGAAAGACTGTCGTGGAGGAGTTGCCTCATGGTAGTGGAGTCAACCTTATTGAGGCTGTATGTGTTAATGACGCTGAAACTTCTAATCCATGAGCCGTAATAAGAGGCCAAAAGATCAAAGAGGGTGACAAGGGAATTGTAAAACCGTCAAGGGAAACCCTAAGCAGGATGCTAGGGGAAAACAAGTTCTGAACCCTAATATGGAAGGAGAACCTCTAAGACCTATTGATAGTAAAGTTGATCTTGAGAGGGATAAAGAATCGCCAAGGAAGAAGGAAAAAGTTAAAAAAGAGGCACCAAAGCCAATCCAAAGATAAGGAGAGAATGGTTTGGCACAAGAAGAGAACATTGGCTAACTACCACAACTTTGACCTAGCAAGTTCTCTTTGCGAAGTCAAACCAGATGTGAATCTCCTGCAGTTGATTAAAATTTCCCCAAGAGTATGTAAGGAATTCAAGAAAATCTTGTGTATTGGGTATATTGTAGAGCCTTTGGGCATAGCATGGAGAAGATTGGTTCAATCATGCGGAAAAGCATTGCCCTAGGGTTTCAGTGTACATGGATGGAATATTAGTAGAGCACGTGATCGTGGACACTGGATTCTCTGTCAATATCATGAGTTCAGATTTGATGGAGAGGTTAGGTTTAGAGATCCAAAAAGATAGCTCTACACTTCTTAGGATGGCGGATGACAGTCTAAGACAACCAGAAGGTTGCATCACTAAAGTTCACGTTACTATTGCAAGCGTGGAATGCTATCTGGACTTTAGGGTAATAAGGTTTGTAGGACATCCTAGCTATCGAGTTTTGCTAGGTAGGCCATGGATCTTACGAACAGACTGTCAAGTCGATATACCTACTGGACAAGTTATTCTAGGAAGAGGTGCCCATCATGTAATAGTGGATGCTTATCTAGAGTCTCCTCAGAGTGAGAGAGCTCCTATATCATCTACTGAGCTAGAAACAGTAGATGATCCATCTGGTAGTGAGACATCATCGAGTGATGGATCTAAAGAAGGGTCCACTACAAAGGACATTTATCAAATAACATTGAATGAGCCGATAGAGCCTCAAGATTGAATAAGAGATGCAGACGTTATTGAGTTGGAAAACTTGGCACGCCTGATGATTCACGGCCAATCAAATTGGGTTCCATGCTTAGTGCGAATGAGAGAGAGGACTATGTGTCCTTAATTCAAGAACCCGGCGATATTTTTGCATGGAGTTATGCTAAACTTAGTAGCATTCAAGCAGTGCATACTATTCCTATAAAGGAAGGAATCTGCCCTATACGTCAGAAAGTGAGGTATGCCTTTTGAACTAAGGGACGGGTTGTTTGAGGAGCTTCAAAAGTTGCGAAAAGCGGGTTTGATCTTCCCCATTTAGCATACTGAATGGTGTTCACTGATTTTGATTAGAAAGAAGAAAAATAATCAAATCCAGCTCTGTGTAGATTTTAGAGAGCTAAATAAGCAAACAGTTAAGGACTATACCCGTTGCCCTTTATTGACCAAATATTGGATCAATTAGTGGGTAGGGAAGTATATTTGTTCATGGACTGCTTTGCAGGGTATAACCAAATGGCGATCGCAGAAGAAGACAAGCTTAAAATGACATTTATTACTATCATCGGTACCTTTGCATACCATGTGATGGTATTTGGCATGTGTAATTCATCAGGTTCGTGGCAAAGAACAGCTGACAAGACCTTTGGTGACATCTCCCTAAAGAAGTTAAAGGTATTTATCGATCATCTGGGGGCAAGCACTTTAAGGGATAGACAATTGATCATTTTGCGAAAGTCTTTTGAGTGTTGCAAATAATTTTGCATAGCTCTTAACCCACAAAAGTGCATCTTTGGAGTGCCTTATGGGCTATTGTTAGGCCATGTGGTCAGCTAAGTAAGCATTGCGACTGACCCTAAAAAGATCAAGGTCATAGTCATCATGAGTCCACCATGTACTCCAATAGAAGTGCATAGCTTTCTGTCATCAGTAGGGTATTATCAAAGGTTTATAAATGCCCTAGTAGAAAGAACGTTGCCACTGACAAACCTATTGTCCTTTAACTATCAATTTGCATGCAGTGAGGCTTGTAAAATATCTTTTGATGATGTGAAGCAGGAGCTTGCCAAAGCACCTAAAAGAGGCGAGATGTTCTATATACTTTCAATAGCTACCATGTATAGTATCAGATGTTGCTTATTCCAAATTTGGGAGGAAAAGTGGTACCATCTGATAGCTTTTGCTAGTCAAAATTTGGGAATATCGGAAATTAATTACACATACATGTAGAAGTTGTGCCTTGCGATGGTATTTGCGACCAGAAAGTTTAAGCACTACATTCTTTATGAGAAGGTGGTTTTTTATACAAAGGCGGAAGGGCTTCAATTGTTGTTGAATAAGTTACAGCCACCTAATCATTTAGCAAAGTGGTTAATCACTTTGCAAGAATTTGATTAAGACATTAAGAGCAAGCCATAGAAGCTATAGGGCATTGTAGAATGCCTTGTGGATTTCGAGGAGCGAAAAGAGGTCTCGACTGAAGAAAGTGACATGGAAACTTTGTTCAAGATTGATACGATGTCTATTCTCTCCTGGTATGCTGCTATAATGCACTATCTATCTACGGGAGAGACTAGAGCTACTTTAACCGAATTCGAAAAGAGGAAAATTAAACAGTAGGCATTGAAATTTTCATTGATTACAAGAATACTATATTGGTAGGGTGTTGATGATATATCTCGGTACCCAAGAACCTACCAAGCCCTTGCAAGGCGACACTTAATCCTTTTCTGATGCTTACTTTTATTTTTGCTCCACTCTTCTCTTATTCTTATTCCTTTTCTTTTCAGCTAGTTGCCACCCCTAGGAAGACAAGGCATCGGCCCTGGGTCTTGTCTCGTCCCCAGGAACCTACCAGGCCTTCGCAAGGCAATAAACAATTGCTCATGGATTTTCTTTTCTTTCCTTTTCTATTTTTATAGGGGGGTTAGAACCCCTTTTTACACACCTCCATATATTCATATATTTTCTTTTAGATATTTAAGGTTTTTTCTTTGTATCATCACTTTGTTTGGCAGGCTTTTCTAATTGCCTCACAAATGATAGAAACTCCAAAAATGGCTGCCTAGCAGGTCAATAGAACAAGGCCAGTAGAACTGCCTTCTTAAACATGTCTTTTAGTGCTTGACAATGCCTTTACAGGAGGCAATGACTACTTAGACCTCCCCCAGACATACTAACCTATACCTAGGACTTCATGCCTCGATTGCCAGTCCCCAACAAACAAAAAGAAAGCACCCTTACACACACATATTTCATTATTTGCTTAAGGGAAAAAGACTCGAAAAGGGGACAAAACTACATGGAATGGCCACTAGAAGCTCTGTCGCAACAAAGGCTCCCTGAGGCCGATGCCCTATTCTCCTTCGGTCACTATGCTCAGCTCCCTCCTTTTTACACAAATGAGTATAGAAAATCAGAGGCTAAAATAGCAATGTGCTAAAAGACTATTTTTTTTAATCAGGCTATAGGAGTCCTCGCCTAGTGGGAGTTCCTAGTTGAGTTGTCCTTAGTTAGGTAGGTAGTTCAGACCACTACTTAGGATGACCTCTCTGATAGTTCTTTTTAGCTTGACTGTGTTGGAGCAGCAGGTTAGTGACTAGCTTTGGGCTTTCTGTCAGATTCTGCAAGGCCTAGTCCTTGTGGATTTCATGCCTTGGTTTTGACAGGGGGTAGGGTGAGAGCTGTGATGTGTTTTTTTGCCTATATTTTGTATCAGCTTGATGCTCTTTGTGGTTGTGGTTTTTTGTAGATCTGTTCGTGGGATTCGACTGGCTGAGTTGCCCTATCCTGTGGTCTCCAATGACAGATAATTTTTTATGTCGAGAGTGCTTAAAAATAACCAAAATTTTTGAAGTTTAGGGAAAAATAGACTTTGTCCAAGGCGGCGGTGGCAATTAGTACAATTTTAAGTGGCAATGCGCGAAAAGTGCTTAAAAGAGCCACTAGACGACAGTTTGTGAATTTTCATAATTTTTTGGCGTGTCAAGCGAGACTTTGGGAGATGCTTGATAGTTGGGGACTTCAAGATGAGTTCTTGGGATTTTTTAGACTGCGAATCAAAGGCCAGACGATTGATTGGGAGTACCCGAGAGGCCAAGACTCAAAAGGTAAGTGAAAATGGACTTTAAAAGTCCTAGAAGATGTGACTTTTGGGGGCTCGCTTTGAGGGGCCCCTAACTAAATCAAATTTGTAAGGGGGGGCATTTTTTTTCGGTGGCAGGCTGAGAGGAGGTGCCATTATTCCACGATTGATAGAGAGGGACTATGGTGGCTGCAAGCAACCCCCCCAACTGATCTGATTCCTGATCTTCACACTATCTTCTCTTGCTAATGCTTGCTTCCGCTCGTCAAATGGCTGCTTGGATGGCTTGATCAGAATTCACTCTTTCTCTCTCCTCCCTTTCTCTCCCCTTAAGAGGCAGTTCATGCCCATGAAGAGGATTGAAGATCCATTGAAGAGCACTTGTCCGGCATGGTACCAGATCATTCCTAGATTTGTGGAGGGCTGGAGTTTGATGTTCGAAGGTGGGCTAAGCATTGAATGAGGGCTGATTTTTAGTCCTGCATCAGATTTTAAAACCCGCAAAGAAGGGAAAAAACCCGGTAATTCTATTTTACAAAGGAAAATTGCTTGTTTTTGACATTTGAAGGAGTCAATGTCGTTCTTATGGAGTGAAAATTGGTAGGAATGTTGATTACTATTTGTTCTATGCTTCCATGATGAAAAAAATCAGAAAAATAAAGTCAAAATGCTGAAAATAACTTTTAGAAACCCGTAAAACATGGTTTTTATGATAAAATTGGGGTTTTTTGTGTTTTCAGGTGGAATAAATCAATACACACGGGAAAAAATGCCAATAAAATCCATATTTCTGTTGTGCTAATAATCAAGAGCCATAGCTCTAAAAATAAATTATTTTTTTTGGAAAAATAAAAAAAATAGGAAAAATGAGAGAAAAATACGAATATGCCTTAGAAAAATATGGAAAAATACAATAAGTGGTTGTGGACGTATGGTAGTAGCAAAGCATGAGGTTTGGCCTCAGTTTGCCCTATCATTTTGTTATAGTGTGTGATTTTTTGTTCTTTATACACTAAATCATAACAAAACAATCTCTATACACCTATGCAATGAAGCAAAACTTAAACAGTAAGGGGGAGTAGGATTTTGTGCAACAATTTGAGGGCTGAAATAAAATAAATTTTGATTTTTTTTCTATGCATAGCATTTAGGAAACAATTTATTTGAAAATTAGGGATTGAGTCGCATAAGGTTTGCCTTGGTGCTAGATTCTTGCAATGAAGCATATACGTGTATTAGTTGAAATTCATGGAAAGATTGTTTGCGTACTAGCACATAGGCTAATATAAACAACACTGTTTGTGCACGATGAGACATCCACTATTGCATTAATCATACATGTGGTATCAACTCCTGGAAATGCATAGCAATTGTTTAAATTATACTTGACCCACGCTTGAGAGTGTCAGACGTCCCTTGGCATAGGTTAGTCGTTCGTTTCTTAGGGAAATTTATTTGTAAGAAGCATGGTATCTCCTGGATCTCACTGACAAAGAGAGGAGTCTTGTGCGAATGTGTTTATATGTAAAAGTAGCGCATCAAGGGGCCAATCCCCAAGATGTAGGAGAGCTATAGTAGGGCATGACAATCAGCCGGTGGGGTACCTCCTTCGTGTGTGATACGTGGCACTTATTACCAATATGTGTGGGATACCCCCTCTGAGGGGCTTTGGGGAAGGTGCCATTGAACTTTTATCCAACTACAAATGCAATATTAGATGTATCTGGTGTGCATTTAGTTATTACAGATGCTCCTAGCCCACGAGGCTAGGTGGTGGTGGAGGTGTCTGTTTGATATGTCCAGAACAAGGAAAAGAACACCATGAACTAGAAATATTCATGCATCTTCATAGAAATAATTCTCCCACGGCTTTAACTTGAACAAAATCCATTATGCTCTTCATATTCTTCATAGAATTCATCAAGAAACCACAAGGACACAAGATAGTATACCACTTTGAATGAAAATCATCACATAGTATTCTTCTTTAAAAGTTTCATAGCTTTCTCTCACAATCTCTCACTCATAGATACATCGTTTTTCATAGAATTAAGTATCTCTCACTCTCTCTCTCATACATTCTCTCTCTCAATTCTACAATGAGATAATCAAGAATAATCATTCATAACCCCTATTAGGTCATGGATACCCCTTCCAAGAGTTATGTCCAGTATGAAAGGTCACCATGACCACTACAATATCCCTTGAGAGCTCACTACTATCACTTCACTTTAGTCTTTTATCCAAGTCTTCAACATCTAGATCTTCAACTTCTTTGAGCTAATTTGAACTTATATTTATCTCTTCCCAAGATTGGAAAACTTTCCCAAGCTATACATTCATTCCATATTGAGGGCTGAAATGATGAACGGGTTGCCTCTTACCCATCCAACCTCCAATCCTGACTAAGAGAACTAAAGAGGGGCACCACCTAGCCAAAGGGAGGATGGGCTAGGACATCCCTTTTCTCAAAGAGAATCAAAAGAACCAAGACACAAATTACAAGAGAGAATATATGTACTAGACACCATATTAGAATATGAGAGAGAGAGAGAGAGAGAGAGAGAGAGAGAGAGAGAGAGAGAGAGAGAGAGAGAGATGGGAGGAGAGAAAGATAAGAGGAGAAGAGGTAGAGGAAGCTTGCCATTATGCTATATAATAAAAGAACTTACTCATAGCTTACCTCAAAGAGATAGACTAGCATGAGGGTATTCTAGAGTGCTCTCATGTGCTTGTCATTGTCATTCTCCTTGTCATTCCCTTCCCATTCTCCATGGGCTCTTTATATAGCCTCCATGAGAGATTAGATTACGCTAATCTTCTTGATTAATATAATCCTAGATTATGTATGGCATCTTTGAAAATATGGAGAGTAGTGGATGGGACAAGTCCCCACCTTGGTCGTCATGCAAGAAGCCAAGGGCAGTGGTAGAAAAAAATAGAGAAAGGGAGCTAG